>NC_081292.1:186372759-187815259 GCF_030435805.1 Mustela lutreola
GAGAATGAAAAAGCAGGGAACAGGAATGGAAAGGGGCGGTTTGGGTGTTACCTTCTAGCTCCAGAACCATATGGGGAAGAGAGCCTGGAGGATGATCAACCCGGAGTTCTGGGTCTCCTCTTCACTAATGACAAGGAATGTAGAAAGCACAGGGGGCTTGGTTTTTCTGTAAGAAAGGGATCTGGGAATCTATGCCTCAAGGATAAGTCTGTGAGAAACTCTTGTTCCAGGCCTCTGAAACTTCTGAGAAAGAGAGTCCAACCTTCTCAGAGGCTCTCCAGGTTCATCTTGTCTAAATGCTTCCAAAGATGTTCAAATTCAAAGGTCAAAGGATACTATTTGCATAGCAACCATGTTTTATTTTTATCTGACTTGGCAACACTGATGCTCACTGGGGGTGGGGGGGGAGCAAAATGGTGCACGTGGTGGGACACAGCCTCTGGGCCTCTTTGAAAAGCTTGAGCTTCTACCTGCCAATGTAGACTTGAGAGGAAGAAGGACAACTTCATAATGTGTCTGTATCAGAGAGGAGGCTTGGAGGAAGCAAGATTCTGTACCTTAATTTGTGCCTTCATAGACAGCAGTGACCCATTGGTTTCTCTGGATGCCTCTCAGAGCCACGTGGGTACGTGGTCATATGAGGTCATATGAGAAAGAGCTCAGGGTTCATAGTGGACTGCTGGCTCGCTCCACACCCCAGTTGTACTCTGCCCTCAGTGAAGCTCTCCTGTGAACAATGAGCCTCCCTTAGAGAGATAAGATTATTTTTAGGAGCTCACGAGTCTTGGCAAGACTAAATGCCTTGGATTCCTAGAGAGACCCGACCCCCACTTAATTACTCCCAGAATTAAATCCAACTCCATGGAACCCATCAATGACCCCAATTGCCCTTTTCCTGTCATCTCTGGTTCTTAGAGGTATCTTAATTAAAGATTACTATATACAATCCTAGAAGTCAGCAATATTCTATAGAAACATAATTGAAGAGAGGCTCAAGAATGAGAGAAGGTGGAGTTAAGAATAGAAATGCACAGCCAGTTCTGGAAGATATATCCAAAACTCTTCCAAACAACCATCTTTGAGCCAGATTATCTTGGAGGTTATATGAATGTTCAGGAACAAGACATTCAGTCCATGTGTGTTCATTACCCTTCCTTCAGTCTCTCAGGCATCCTGTGGAATGGCGTCCTGAACAATATCCAGGACACTTGATGGAGTGTATGCAGCTCTGTTCTCAAGGGAACAAGTGTGTGCTTTGTGGGATGACCAGACTCAACATTCCAAATGTTTATGTCAATAAAGAATAGCTGCTAAGCATTCCCTATATGATGAGGAGGAAACAGAGAGAAAAAATTCACGTTTCTGAATGAGTTGGCCTGCCTTCCTTCACTTTCTGAAGGGCTGGGTATCTCTGATAATTAAAGAAGAGATGTGATTAGCGGGGAATACATGTGGCATTAATTTTCATTATGTCAACATTGTAAAATAACGTTTTTGAAATCTAATTTGCTGATGAATTAAGAGGGAATCCTGTTGGTTTAAGACAACATAAATATAAATATTCCCCTTCATATTTTGGAGGAATTTTTATGAAAGCAATAGGAAATTATTGTTTGTGACTCATTAAAATAGCTACTTATAATTACTATGTTTTGACATCTACTTTATACCAATATGATAATTCTGACCTTCAGTTATGGAGTCAGTGAAATGCAGACTTTAAAACTGCCTTTCATAGGCTGTTCTTTCATCCTGAACTATTTCAGGGGTGCTGTAGCCAATGGATATGTGCTGTTGTCAGAAAATGTTTCACCTTCCGTGTGTTTATGTATGTTTCACCTGTTACTAATTGTCTACCTAAGAGGAAGTGAGAAAATATCAAATTAAGGTGAAAGTCTTGCATCCAACTTTAGACCTAAAAGTCTGATATTGTGAAATAGCTTCATGAAAATGTAAATGAAATATTTTAGCAACTGCCCTAATAATTAAGTGACTATTTTAGCAATTGCCCCTAGTAGGCACATAGAATGGGTGATGAGGTTTTCTAAATGCTTTATAAAGAATCTCATAGTTGCAGGAGTTGCAAGTCAAATGGTAGAAGTATTAGCTAATTAACTGATAGTCTACAAATTTATAACAAAAATTCATAGTTCCATTTCTAATAAGTGACACATCAATTATTATTAAATTATGAAAACAGTGAGAAAGGATTACATGATCTTTTTAAAGAATTTGTCTATATTCTGTTTTAAACTGTAATTGTAAATCACAGGGATAATACATGTTTGTTGTTGGAGATGTAAAAAAAATAATAATAAAGGTTAGCAAAGGGTAGAAAGTAGAAATCCTCTATTATCCTACTCAATGGAGTTAAGTACTATTAACATTTTGAAGTATTTCTTCCTGTCTTTTACTATAGGTATGATATATTTCCTTCTCAACAAAAATAGTGTCATATTTGCATGATTTCTGGCCCATAGTTTAATTTAATTATATACTCTGAACATGTGTTTTGTGTCTGTGGGGAATGTCCTTAATTTTTTTTCTATAATATTATTTGTAATATTTCTTAGTAGTCAGTTTATGTAGATATACTATAGTTTTTTAAACAACCACTTTATTGTTAAATATTTAGGTTTCAGGTTTTCCAAATTCTGCTATTATAAACGATTGTGTGATCTCTCTCTATATATGTGTTTATCTGATTATTTCTTTTTGATCACTTTCTAAATGTAACATTGATGGATCAAAGTCCTGAACACTTTCCTTGCCCTTCATGGGGGATATATCATTTTACACTCTTACCATAAGACACAGGAATGTTGCATTTTAACTTTTCCAAACTGGATATTATCTTCTTTTAGTTTATGAAGAAATTTTTGGAAAAAAATTATGTTACTTAATTTGCATTTAAATCTTTCCTGTTATAGATTTGTTTTTTCTTTTATGTTTAGGAAGACCATTCTTATCCTGAGAATAAGTTAAAGTTTATAGTATTCTAAAAACTCCTTTATGATATCATCTTTTTCTTTTACATTTAGATTTTTTAAATTTTTATTTATTTATTTTTAAGATTTTATTTATTTACTTGACAGATAGAGATCACAAGTAGGCAGAGAGGCAGGTAGAGAGAGAGAGAGGAGGAAGCAGGCTTCCTGCTGAGCAGAGAGCCCGATGCAGGGCTTGATTCCAGGACCCTGATATCATGACCTGAGCCGAAGGCAGAGGCTTTAACCCACTGAGCCACCCAGGTGCCCCTACATTTAGATCTTTAATCCAACTGAAAATTACTTTTATATAATGGGTGAGATGAAAATGTAATTTAACTTAAAAAGATGATTAATTTTTATAATATATTTTTAGAATTAATATATTCTTTCTCCATATATTTGGATGTTACCTTAACTGTATACTATGTTATAGGCTAATTTCTAATTTTCTAATTTATTTATCTGTTTATTTTATTCCAGTATTATATTGTTTAAAATTATTATATCTTTATACTTTATTTATTTATCTTTAAAGGTTTTCGTTATTTATTTGAGAGAGAGAGAGAGAGAATAAGAGAGAGCATGAGAGGGGAAAGGCCAGATGGACAAGCAGACTCTCTGCCAAGCAGGGAGCTGGATGTGGGACTGGATCCTGGGACTCCAGGATAATGACCTGAACTGACAGTAGTTGCTTAATCGACTGAGCCACCCAGGTGGCCCTTTATACATAATTTTAATATATCTGGTAAATTGAATTGCCCAACCTTACTAAGTACATTCTTTTCCATGTACTTAAATTTTCCAAGTTTTGTCAACTTACAAAAAAAATTACATCACATAAAAATCTGATAAGATTTCCATTTAATTGATTATTATAGAAATAGCAACCTAACAAATTTGAGTTTTCACATTTAGAAATTTGGTATATTACCTTATTAGTTTTTGAATAGTTCTTAATATTTTTTTCTGATTTTTAAACTGTATGCATATATATCCTCCAAATACTAATAGTTATTTACTTTAATTTTTTTCTTTTAATAATAGCCTATAACCTGTTGATGTTAAATAGATTATCACAATTTTAAAAATATATGAGATGAAAAAATAAATGAAAGGTAAATGGAAGCTAATTAAATTGTAATCCAACACAAATACCTCAATGACTACTTAAAGGAAGAAATAAGTTCTTTTTTTAATTTGTTAACTAATAACATGTTAAAAGAAAATTTAACTCTATAGATATTTCTACAAATTTTCTAATTATTTTTTATTATAAAACTTGAAATACAACATAAGAAATGAATACTAGTACTTGCTTGTCATTTCAAACATCTGTAAAAAGCAATAGAATTGCTTAGTAAAATATACATATACTGTAATTTTGGCATATTCTAATTTCCTTCCATGGGGATGTGCCAATTTATACATCCACCAACAATAGGAGAGTTGGCTTGTTTTACCACAGTAGGAACAATAAAGTGGGTATTAAGTTTTAGGATTTGTGTCAATGTGTAAGTAAAAAAAATATATCAAATTTTCATTTGCCTTTTTTTCCCCTAAAATTGGTTAGAGCAATTTTTCATATATTTTAGAAACTTTTTAATTTCATTTTTTGTGGAATGACTTTTGAAATTCTTTGCCCATTTAAAAAAAAAGATTTTATTTATTTATTTGACAGAGAGAGAGCTGGAGCACAGAAGCCGAGGGAGAAGGAGAGAGCAGGGAGCCTGATGTGGGGCTTGAGCCGAAGGCAGTTACTTAACCAAATGAACCACCCAGGAGCCCCTCTTTGCCCATTTTTAAAACACAATTGGTTTCTTTTTCCCTACCAATTTCTTTCTTTATTTTATTATTATTATTTATTATATTATGTTAGTCACCATACAGTACGTCATTAGTCTTTGATGTAGTGTTCTCAGATTCATTATTTATGTGTAACAGCCAGTGCTCCATGCAGTCTGTGCTTTCCTTAATACCCATCACTGGGTCAACCCATCCCCTCATGCCCCTCCCCTCTAAAACCCTCAGTTTGTTTCTGGGGGTCCACCGTCTCTCATGGTTGGTCTCCCCCTCCAATTTCCCCCCCTTCATTTTTTTCTTCCTTCTCCTAATGTCCTCTATGCTATTTCTTAGTTTCCACAAGTAAGTGAAACCATATGATAATTAACTTTCTCTGTTTGACTTATTTCACTCAGCATAACCTCCTCCAGTCCCATCCATGTTGATTTAAATGTTGGGTATTCATCATTTCTGATGACTGAGTAATATTCCCCTACCAGTTTCCTAAAGATCTTTATGTATGAGTGAGATTAACCCTTTAAGATATGATTATAATTTGTAATTAAGATTTAAAAAAAATTTTTACCATGGTTTTTGTTTTGTTTTTGCTATGTGGAGACGTTTGTTTGTTTTCAAAATATAGGCACTTCAAGATTATAAATCAAATTGTTCAGATTCTCTTCTTGCACTATTTTGGAAATAGTTTATATTTTGGAAACTAAGTTTATATTCTAATCTTTGTTGAATTGAAAAATATCCTGAGTTATGAGATAAGGTGGAAATTTAAAATTATTTCTTTCAGACAAATACCCAATTGTTCTAACATCATTTCTTTTATAAATTATCTTTTTCCCAGTACTACTTTATTATAGTATTCCAAATACTACTTTATCTGCCGTATACCAGATTTTCATGTGTTTCTAAGTCTATGAACTCTTTATTACATTTCGTTGATATGTCAGCATCATAAACTGTGCCACAATTTTATTTTAGTAATACATATATTTCATGTGTGTGTGTGTGTGTATGTGTATGTGTGTGTGTGTGTGTGTGCGCGCATGTGTAAGGAGAGGCCCATATATTCATTTTGTACCCTATCTTACTAAATTGTCCTTAGTAGTTTTCAGTCTATTTTCTTGTGTTTTTCAAATATACAATCATATCACATACAAATAGTGACAGTTGTATCTTCTCCTTCCCAATTTTTTCTTCCAAAATTTTTTCTTTTCTAATTATATTAACTAGTTCATATCTATTCTCTATCTGAAACTTTAAATAATAGTGAGCATCCTTGTCTTTTTCCTGACTTTATTGAGAATGCCTTTACTATTTACCTATTAAACACAATTCTGTCTTTTTGGACTGAGGTAGATATATTTTATCATGTAAAAATTATCTACTTGGTCTTATTATATCAAGAGTTTTTGTGACTAGTTTTTGATGATTTATGTCTAATATCTTTATATATGGAAATAATATGCTCTTTCTCTCCAGCTTAGAAATGGAATAAGTTATTAATGTATTTCCTAATACTGAACTCTTTGTGTAAACTCCACTTGGTCATGATGCTTAATTATTTTAATCATCTTCTAGATTCTTTTTGCTAACACAAGTGTGCAAGCCCATTCCCACAGTCTGAAAACCCATTTATTTTTTCCATACCAAAACTCAGTTGGTATTAAAACCTTATTTGAAATGGTGTGAGATTCTATATTTATTCAGTCTCAATATGATTATTACATATCTTATTGTAGAAATGTCCAGGTGATTGATTGAAGATTGCTGCCCTAGACCCACTGGCCATGTACTGTGCTGTACAATAAATTACCTCCATTCTCTTTGTAAAATCCACAACCCAAGGGTTTTTGATAGGGGATTTTGTATCCTATTAATTCCCCATTACTAATTATAAGTAAAGTTCCCCTCCACTTATTATTTTCTTAGTTTGTATTCTTTAGTTTGTATCATATGATATTCCAGAAAAAAGAAAAGAAAGTTTTGTTCTTGTCTCTCCTTCTGGAAGCGTTTAATTAATATTAGAATTATCATTTATTTAGTGGTCTGATACACCCTCCTAAATTATGAAAATAAAAGGTTTTTTTTAATTCCTTCAGTAAAAAGACTAATGAAATAAAACATCAAAGTTTTTTGCTTCTACCTTTGCACTTTTATTCTTGTTCTGATCATTGGATCACTGTTAAAAATTTGGCCTGTATTCTTCCAGAACTTTAAATTAAAAAAAAAAAATCTGATTTATTAAGCTGAATAGCTTTTTAATACTTTTTGAACATTTGTATTTTGTGAGGTGTTTGTATACTTTTCTGTTGTTTTTATTATGATCAGTCTGTAAAGCTTAAAGTTTTAAAGACATTAGCTCTTGTCTTTCTCCACTTTACCTTCTCACTTTTCCCTAAAAGCACCCTTTAAATCATTACTAATGCTCTATTGTGTATCTACTTATTTCTTTTCCTATATACATAAATATTTTAATATCTACTTAAAATTGTACATTAATTACAAATCTTTTAAATGTATATCACTTAAAATGTATATATTATATATGACACAAATTACTATGTTATGCATAAAACATTCTGTACATTCTCTGCTTATTTTATATAGGGTTGTATGTCAGTAGGGTCTTTTTAAAGGCTGTAATGTATTTCATTAATCCATTAAAGATTAGGTTTTCTCTCTCTATTTTGCTCTTAAAATGTAGTAAAAATGTAGTGGGTGAAGGTGGGGAAAAGTACAAGGGGTGTTAGAGAGGAGAACGGAGTTGGGGTAAATTGGAAGGGGAGGTGAACCATGAGAGACTATGGACTCTGAAAAACAATCTGAGGGGTTTGAAGTGGCGGGGGGGTGGGAGGTTGGGGTACCAGGTGGTGGGTATTATAGAGAGCACAGATTGCATGGAGCACTAGGTGTGGTAAAAATAATGAATACTATTTTTCTGAAAATAAATAAATTAAAAGTACAAGAGGAAAGATTGCTAACTTCAAAGTTACATGAAACTTTTGATGGAAAGTACCTCCTTAAAAGTTGTTTTGACATCTTCTCACCTCTTTTTAAAATATCTTTGCTGATTTGGGGTATTGTTAGTTCCAAATTATTATCAGTGCGATGTTGGTATCTCATCTTTATAATTATTATGTCCCTGGTTCTTGTGAGTTTGAGCATATTTTCATATATGTATTACACATTTCGTTTTCTTCTGTGAATTTCCTTTCTATACTCTTTGCCCATTTCCTTCTCTATAGTTTTTCTCTCATTTATTTCAAGGAGCTCATTGTATATTAGAGATATTAACACTTACGTGGGTCACACATTTGCTTCCAGGCACCTCTAAATTCCCCTCCTTCTCTTTTTTCTGCTCTTCCCAGACCCCCCATTGTCTTCTTCCTTTCCATTTTCTTTTTTGCCTTGTCTATTTCCTGCCTTATTTGTGTCACTATTAAACTAGAAGAGGCTAAGGGAAAAGGAGTTAAATATTTAAGATATTGAATAGGCCCTTCAGTTTACATAGAAACAATATGGATACTTCTCACTTAGTGTGTATGGTGGATTCTGTGGACACTTCCTGTCTATTCCAATTTTTCACAAAATGACTTTTCCTTCAGAACCATTAGTAATGACGACGACTATAAATCCCAGTGAAAACATGGAATTCACTGACGTACTGGCTGATCAAATGTGAAAAATACAACTAGTTATTTGGATGCTCTAATGAACAAATATTTTTTCAATAAAATGTATTTTCACTAACCAAATATTCAAAGTATTTATATGATGCTCCAAACTGGAACTTTTTTTTTTTTAAAGCAAATGCTGTGCTACTTTACTTTTTTATACTATAAAGACAGAAAACCATGAAAAATATTCATTAATTCACACAGAAAAGACTTGAGCTGAAAGACAGGTCAAAGTAACACAATCTGAGGGAAAGATGGACAGTCAGGAAATGTCATATTTTTCAGGAAAGCATTTGGATTGCTAGCTCTTGCAGAGAAGCAAATGCTTAATCATATTTTAAAAAGCAATAAATTCCTTTGTCAATTCCTCCCAGTCCTTGCCAAATAAAAAGTATATTCTTCTTTTTCCTCTTATTTTGTCTGTGCCCAATCGTTCACATTTCCCCCGAAGTTTATTATTTTGTTTGTTCTTAAGCAATCTGAGATTGAAGACTTTATATTAGCTGAATATTGAATTTTAAGGTCAGGTGTGGTAGATTCTATCATCTTAAACTTTTATTTTATATATTTAAAGCCTCTTGCTCTTGGCAAGTTATAATTCAGGAAGGCAGAGAAATTGATGTTAGTATGCAAAAGCAAAGTATTTGGCAGCCAAGAAAATCAGCATTTATGCAAACTAAAAATGTTCAACATTTATGAAGATTTAAGAAATGTAGAAAATGTTATATAGGGCTGTTTACAAATTAAGATTTATTGCCTGCACCCTGAATCCATAGGGTAGATTTTTATCTTTTTTTTTAATCTAAGAAATTGGTGGCACACTTGAAGAGTTTACACTATAATAAGCAAATTAATCTTGTTATAAAGAATGAAAAAAGCTTACCATGTGTTGGGAATTTAGGGAATTATTCCAGTTGTATTCTCTCATGATAAACATCAACTCCCTTGACCTCCACCCCTGCTTTTCTACACATAGGTCATATGTTTCTGTTTTCTGGGCTAAGCTTAGAATGAGAGCAAGCAAGATGGAGCTCAGTCTGTTCTCTCAGTAAAAGTACCAGTATCATTGGTGGTCATAAAGTTTCTTCACTGATCCTTAATATGCTTTTCTTTGACAATGATTATACTTCAATTTTGGGGCACAAGTGAGTAATTAGTGTCATGTAAAAAAAGATAATATGTTATAATATTACAATCAGAGTTTGTCTTCCTACCAAGTCTAATTCAGGTTCATTTCCCTTATTAAAAAAAGAAAAAAAGTTTGCTTGGAAATGGCAAAAAAGGAATAGAAACTATAGTGTGTCATGAACAAAATTCTGAAAAACTTAACTAATCTTGTTCTCCTAACATGTGTTTCAGGAATATAATGGGTGACTAATTAACTAATCAAACAATTAAAGTCCATTTATTATATGATGTTTTTGTATGAATAGGGTTTCATTTGAAGACAGAGTTCTACTCTGACACATGGAGAGAAGTCGAATAATCTTGGGTGACATCAAATTAAAGGTGATAAGTTGGTAGTGGCTGATCTGACATTTGATGTAGGCATTAACTCTGGATATATTCTAAGCTTTGGTGTGGGGTCACTAGGAGGATTAGTAGTGCATGTGTAAACCCTGTGTGTTCTGGTCCTATATGGTCTTATTAGATATATATATTAGATCACAATGGTCTAATATGGTTTCTTCTATGAGTATTCTAAGTATGTCCAGATGAGGTTAACTATAAGCACAATTTTATTTACCATAAATGTGAAACAAAGCCAACCAAGGAAACCTAGGGAAGAGAGGATCCTCAAGGACCTGTTTAGACAGTTGCTTCTAGGAAAAAAAACCAAAAAAACAACAATACAAAAAAAAAAACAAAAACAAACAAACCAAAAAAAACATCTTGAGTCAAAGATTTGTCAATCCTATTTTTAAAGACTGATTAGGTAGCTGATTTTTTTCTTCCTTCTGTCCTTGGAGAAAATGAAAAATAACAGGTCCTCTTCCACTTTAGACTAACCATTCATATACTTTATGACAGTTAGGTCTCCCTTGAGATTTCTCTTCTCCAGGACAAATTATGCTCACTCCTTGAGTCTGTCCTCATAGGTACTATTTTTCAATCATTAAATCATCTTATTGTTCTTTCCTATATCTTTTCCAGTTTCTACAAAATCCTCTAAAAAATATAAAGTCTTAAATTGTATATCTTTACATATATTAGATAGGTTAGGACTTCAGGATATATTTATTTCCACCTTCTAAGTCAGAAAAGATGGTCACTATGACAGAGGTCAGTTGGATGAGAGGAATAAGAATAAAAAAAGAAGGCAGGTGTGCAGTTGAATATTCAACTCAGTGGATTCCTATGATCAGAAATAGTAAAACTGTTACAGCAAAAAATATCACGTGTTCTTCCTACATCCTTTGGAAGACATTAAAACACAGAAATTATTATAAAAACAACAGAACTGCTTTTGTTTTTTTCTTTAAATAAAAGGATACCTCTTTTTACTAATTATAATTCTATAAAGACAAAGATTAGCAGGTTAATTAACATAATGGCAAATTCAGGACAAAGAAAAAAAAAGAAGTGGTTGATAGAGGAAATGAGCAGTTGCTAACCTAAGGAAGGGCATGGGGATTCAACATTAGACTGACCTCAGCTTAATTAAGAGCTAGAACTACTTTTTCAAGCATGTATTAATGACAGGAGGGGGCATTTGTGAATTGTTATCTAGGGTAGCTTTATTTTTTTGGTAGTACGTGACTAGTAGGAAGAGCATAATACTAGCTTTGCTGATATGCTGTCCTGGGTCTATGGCATTGCATTATCTTCTCTGTAGCATCACTTTGATTTTGAGTGACCAGCATCATCAGCGCATTTCAACCTCCCTATTCCATGAGGGTCAACAAGGAACCCATAATCATATAAACCAAGTTCTCCTCTGTCTAATTACTATAAGAGTAAGATTCAGGGTAATAAAAACCTAGAATAAAAGTCTCAAATCTTCTAGTCTTTCTTACCTCAACTTAAGTGCATTAATGTTTGAATTCTGTATTTCTTTGATAATTTCTTTGATAATTTAGTTTAAAACCTAAAATTTTCTCTATGCCCAAAGCAAAATACCTGGAATTTACCCTACTCCCTCTCCTGAGTTATGAACTATGAAACAGGATGAACTGCTTCATAGCCTCTACAAGAGAGAAATTAAGTCATCACAAAAAGATGGTTCTGTGTTCTTTCCAATATCCTCCCTATAAATCAACAGTAAATAATAGGGATCACAATAAAGTCAGCTTATAAGAGCTTTAATTCCCCAAATGGAAAGCTTCATAATGCACCCATTGCTGGTTTATTTTCATGTTAAGTTGGGATAAAGGTATAAATTATCCATGCTCATATTGAAGAACCCCAGGCAGATCTTAGAGGGGTCTTATATCGAATGGTGGGCAGTGGTGAAATATTTGCAGTTTGCACTAACCCCTCTTCAAAAGCTAATGCAGTATGGTCTTACCATTTTTGCAGACAGGACAACATTGTTCTGGTTCATAGACTGGGTTGACACACTCAGGAACTGCGCAGTCTGCTACAACACAGTGAACTTCATTGCTGGGCTCACAGCGACACCATTCACATGGAGAGGGCTAGGAACAAATCTAAAATTAGCCCCTTTTCTCCTATAACTTAATGCTTTGCACATTCATATGCTGTCAGAAGATAAAACATCAGTGTTTATATTGGCTTTACTGTATTAATTCCATTTACCGTGTGTATGACTCATTCTTCCCCAGTGGAAAGCAACCTGGAAATCCAAGCCACAGTGGGTCGCCATGTGCTGCTCTGGTTGCCGTGAGCAACTGGAGCATGCCGGGATGACTCTTCCTATGACGTATGTCCCTACTTTCCAAAGAAATGTTTGGACAACTAGTATGTCACCTCCTGGTTGGGTTTCCAGATGCACTGATTGCTCTGCCTTCCTCTGGCAAACAGGAATGATACTGGGCCATGTGAAATACATTTTTGCCATTTGTCACTTTTTTTTTTCCTAAGAAAGACAAAGATTACTGAGAAAAATGAAATGGTAAATGGACATCCTTACCCTTTGTAGGAACTCCTTTCCAAGCTAACCTAAACTCTAAATGGCATTTTTTCCCCCAATATGAATTTTAGAAAAAATTGAATTTGGGATCCAATCACCCAGGTACTACCTCTTGAAAGATTCAGTGAAAATCTTTCATCTTGCTTGCTTGGTTTTATGAATGAGCTGAAATTGATTGACTTGAAAAGCCACTACTTAAGAGTCAAAGACTCTAAAAGTGGAATTGAAAAGTGACTAATTTAGAGGGGGAAAAAAAAGGGAGAAAACAATTTTTTTCTCAACAGTACTTAGAGTTTGAGCCAAGAGTTTGAGATTTTCTGTTTCTTTTCTAGAAACTGCCTATACTACACATCATCTCAAGCAGTGACCACTCTGTGACTCATGGGTATAAGTTCTAGCTGTCCTTTTTCATGAAATCGAGTCTTGGAGTTCTGGAATAAAAACTTGGATGTCTTAGAAGTTATACACTTCCATATTTCTCAAATCACGACATTTGTTCTGAGAAAATGCTTCCTCTTGTCCTGTGCCACAGGGTTAGAATTCCTCCCTTGCAAACTTCATTAGTTAAAACTCTCTGCCTTTGTCTCTTTGGCTACTGTCCTTGTCAGCTCTTGTTTCATCTTGAACCTGACCATTTGGGTAATATTAATGCTTTTTCACTCAGGTAGTCATCAGGGTGCGGGTGATTATCTTTCAACTAATTATTTTCAAATTATTTTTATCTTTGCTTTCTGATTGAAGAATGATAGTCTAGCTCTCAATTATTTCACTTTCAAATTTAGTAGGAATAAGAGAATAAGATACAGAATCTGTCAGAAAAGTATTGGTATATCTTAACATAGTCAATAAGTTTATTGAAGGGGACAGTTAAGCTCTTTACTGTGTGGTAAGATGGGTTAAGTAGCTCGAAGGAATCTGTTGGATCATCCTAAGTGCTGGGATTTCTCGAAGCTACTCTACTGAATAATCTCAGTAAATTCAGGAAAAGATTTGATACCAAAGCACATTATTTGTTGGATAAAATGTGAGAAATACTGTGAGAAAGGAAAATTCTTGCTGCTCTACTGCTCCTTATTTTGCAAACCCCATTGTGACATATTAAATCTCCAAGCAAAATGGTCAGGAGTTGTCCCTTTTTCCTTGATTAATTGCAAAGAAGTATTTTTGTGTGGCCTTCTGAAGTACAGTAAGGACGTGGCCAGCATTTATTGTAATATGAGACAAAGTGGGAGCCAATAATCTTGCTTCCACTCCCTGCCCTTCCATGGCTGTGATTCTTTATTCTTGCAGGTTCATTTCTCGCTGAAGTAGGGGCTGATCTGTTCAACTGTAGTGGACTGATTCTGGCATTAAAAATCTCAGAGATACCCTAAACTTTCCAATGCAAAATGTTTACCTCAGAGTAACTGTGGCCTTTGAGAAAGATTTATTAGACTATTAGAGTTCCAACGCAGACTGTTAAAGACATCATTCTAATTTAAACAATATTTTTGGACATAATTAACTACTGGATATCATGCCAAGCAAAATATCTATATGAACTTCTTTCTCATAATAGCCCTATGAAGGAAGATTTGTTATTATCTCCATCCCATAGATGAGGACATAGGCTGAGAGACTTCCCCCAGTCCTGCAGGTAGTAAGGGGTAGAGGCAGGATTTGAACCCAGGCACCATACATGCTCTACTGTATTGCCAGTGGGAGCAAGAATCACTATTCTGGGTACTCCCATTAGAGTAGTTCCTTTTCCAGTGCTTTCTACCCTTCTCCGTGCATACCAGATCTAGTGGAATAGCTATTAGGAACTGGATAATTGATTTATGGAAGATATGTACTTCTGCTAAGAGAGAGAATTTCACTAGGGTATTTAGTGCATGAAGAGATTATCATGGAGCCATAGAGCTTTTTAACCTTCTACAAATATAAATTAGTAAGGAAACTATAGTGGGTTGAAGATAGGTTACCACGAGGCTTGTGTTCTTGGGGGCATTGGCATCTATAACCCAGTAACTACATTCATGAGTATCTGAGAGAAGCATGTACAGATAATGGCCCAGGAGCATCTGTGCTAAGGCAGTGGAGACTGGATGTGTGCGCACTGGAATTCTGAGAACTGTTCTGAGGGAGAGCTAGGATCACAAGCCTTGGTGATTAAAGTATACCTGATTTTTGAAAGAATTTTGAATAATGAGAAACAAATTTGAAAAGTAAAAATATCACCCTAGCCACTGAGTGACATTATCTTCAAGTTCTCCCTGACCCTGACTACTCACATGCCACATACCTCCTAGCCCAGAATCTCCTCAGAGACATGTCATTTCCTCTTTTGTTTTGTTTCAAATCTGTTTCAGCCCATTTCTTCTCATACTCAGTCTCCACGTGTGCCGCCCCCCACCCTCCGCGCCCCCAACTCTGATCACTCAATCAGATTTAAGCCGTTGACCTCACGCCAAATGCTCTTCTTTCCTCTCCAAACTTAGCAGGACTTTGCCTTCATGACTTCTGCCCACGTTGACTTCCTTCACTGCCCCTGCTTTCTCCTGCACTTCGGAAAAAACGTTACCAAAGCAGCAAGAAGTCTCTGGGAGTGAGAAATATGCGCCCTTGACATTAAGTTCAGTTTAAAAATCCTTCCCACCTTGCAGCCTAAAACTGAAAGGTTTGGCCCTTTGAATCATCTTTACATTTTAAGACTGAGCTGCTTGCAAATTTCCTTTTATCAGGCTCTTCAGTGTGAAAACTATAGATTAAACCTGAAACTGTCCCCGTAAAAGCAAAGATTAAACAATAAAGCTATCCTTAGAGGAACAGAGAACACTGGAACAAGTACTTGGAAAAAATTATTCTTACTTGCTTTTTTTAGAAGAGCATGTGAAATTACAACTAGAACATGGCTTTTGTCAGCTAGAGATTCGGTAAGTAAGATGATTAAATGACACCACCTGAAAACTTTATACAAGAAAAATCTGTCCCTAAGAAATCTCACAGAACATTTCATTTCTGTGAAAGCTTCGGAAAACAAAGTAGCATTCACTATATTTACCTTTACATAAATTTTAATTGAAATTAAGATTAGAGGTCAAATATTGTATTCATGTATGTATTAGATAATCCAAGTATTTTATGTCTGTTAGGACTCTGTACACCTTCTGCTGGGAGTTTTGAATATCTAATGTGGCACTCCATTTAAGTAGAAACCCTGCATTTTATCTGTAGATCCTGCTATCCCTGAATATATTTGCATGGCAAATCCAAATGCTGTAGCAGCTGCCCCAAATTTCAAAGGGGTTTCCTACTAGATATATATATGTATTTGTTTTATAATTAATAGAGTAGAAGGGGGTTCTTTTAAAAATACTGACTTAGATGACTAAGAAGCCCAATTTTTCTCCTTGGTATTAGAATGGAAATATGACAGTACACATCGTGTTTTCATAACTTCTAAAGACCTTGAGGCTTAAATCCCAATGCCACTGTCTGTAATTTTTGAGAACTCAGAATCAGAGGGGAGGTTCCAGAATCCTGGAAACAGAAGAATGCTCCATTATTTTTTTAAAATGCAGAAAGCAGCCCGAGACCTAGTAACTTAGCTTATTGGAATAACTGAGTAATTCCAGAAAAATTGCCATGTATGGTCTTCGTGAGAATTTGGAAGCGAATATAGTCACACTATAAGTTGACATAGGATTGAGAGAACATGTTGGAGACTGGTTGCAGAGAATTTCAAAATGTTTGTGGAAAATACACATTTATTTTGGCCTCTGAATACACTGAGTCTTACTTTCCATATATGAGGAAAGCCTAGATGTTTGGTCTATGTAACAATAACTTGTGACATCATTATTTATGTGGAGGCCATTCCTGGCATTGTTTATAATAGAGTACCCATGAGGAAATAGCCATAGCTTATCAGATTTGTTACCTAAATTCAAACCTCAGAGGGACAAGAGCAGAACAGTGTTCAGTTTACTATTTTAATTTGATGAAGTTTAAGGTAACAGAATTCTTACAAGCTGGGAAACTCTGAATTAGGAAGATCAGAAAAAAAAAAAATTAGTTGGTTTGTTTGGGTGGTGGTTGTATCCTGCTTAGAAGAAAGACACTTCTCTGTTGTCTCAATACTTGAGTTCTAGTCTCAGATGATTTATCACTAGGAGTGACTCTTGGGAAAATGAGATCTTCTTTCTCTGCCTGAGTTTCTTAATCTGTAGAATGGGAATGACAGTATTACCAGCCTCACAGAGTTATTGTGAAACACAAAAGCTGAGCAAGAAATATTATAATACTATTATTATCATTCACTTGCATACTTATTGATGGCTTTTGGAAAAAATTTAAAAAGCATAAAATTGGACTATAGCATAAGACTAGATTTAAGGGAATATTATGTTATTTTTCTTGTTTGAAGTGGAATCTGATTACAGAGGTGGTTTCAGTGAAGTTATATAGGGCTTTGTTTCTTGGGGGTTTGGGGGAGGATTTGTGTAGTACCAATTGAATTAATCATGTCAGAAACACACTGAAGGAAAGTTATTATAAGAAGCCTCTAGATAAAGACTAATTGTGGATGGTTAAAGTGAGCACTATAAATCACCCAGGGAAAAGAAAAGAAAAGAAATGAGAAGAGAAAGGAAAGGAAAGGGAAAAGGAAAGGAAAGAAAAAGAAAGAAAGAAAGAAAGAAAGAAAGAAAGAAAGAAAGAAAGAAAGAGAAAGAAAGAAAGGAAGGAAGAATGAGCGAGCAATAAATCCATGTTCTTTTCCCGATATTTCAGCATCTAAAATCACCTCAAACATCCTTTCTCCAGGGAGGTCTTCCCTGAATATCTTTCCATCATCTCTCTCCCTCGCATTGCCCATTCAGAGCTCTCATCAGTGCATGAGATTATCTTACTGGTTTGATGATGTGTCTGTTTATTTTTATCTGCCTTCCCTATGGATTATAATTTTCTTATAGAATATTGTTTATTGTGGTCCTCTCAGCACTAGGAAGATATCAGCCCATAATAGAAACTCAATAAATATTTGTTAACACATGCATATTCATTTATGCATAATCTATGTTTTCTTGTTTGATAGACCATACCTCTGGGCAGTTTCATATATGTTTATCATGCATGGGGTAGGATTCTGATTCAGTAAGATATTTCATTTTGTTTAAGTATTATAAAGGGCACTTTGTAGGGAAAGGTTTCTGATTGACTCATGAAATAACTAATTGGGCTCCGATATTATAATAGTGAACATAAACCCACTCTCTAAAGGCAATTTGAAATTTACCATATTCACTGTGTAGATCACTAAGTAAGTCAATCTTCAAGCACTCCATTGACTAGGGTTTTTCACAATAGATAATTATAGACTTATTGCACTAATAAATACCATGATAACTAAATTTAAGGTAAGAATACATGTAGAGGAATTCCTAAAAGTCTAAGAAAAAACTAGTCTCACTTTATAGTGTATGTAGAGTGTAATGGTTTCTTCTTAAAGTGATTTTAGTATATCATAAACTATTTTTCAGGAAAA
This sequence comes from Mustela lutreola, assembly GCF_030435805.1. NCBI lineage: Eukaryota > Metazoa > Chordata > Mammalia > Carnivora > Mustelidae > Mustela > Mustela lutreola. Next base: position 186,390,841 of record NC_081292.1, read on the forward strand.
TAATATATAACAATCCTGATTTTAAACAAGCTCATTTTCCTAAGGAATGAGTTAGATTACAAAGTCCAGCAAAATACATCCTGAATATTCTGAGGAATAAAGCTTGATAAATAAAGCTTGAATCCTAGAAAGACTGTGAGCATTGTTGAAGTCTGAGCAATGGGCCCATATTTGGATGGGATATATTCTAAGTGCCAAGTCTTAGCACACTAACTACTATATCAATGGCTTTCCTTCTGACCAAGTGATATTAGGCTTCATATACCATATGGTACTTCATTCCTTTGATAATTTTGGAAAAATTCTGAAAGAGTATATAGCTCAGATTGCTTTTCTAGAAACTTTCCATTAAGCAAGTATTTAAAATTTGATCTCTACCAAGGAAAAGATACTGTTTTAAGATGCACTCTTCTTTTAGAGATAATTTATGGCATAAATTTTATCACTTTATGGAACAAATCTCATTACTTTCAAACTGTATCAGAAATTTGGAAGACCATTTCAAAGTTGCTGATGCCTGTCAGGAATCTCACTGCTCACTTCATTAAAATATACATTAAATTACAGAGTACAAGAGTATTTAGCATCCACTGCCACTCTTGTAGCCAGTAATTTGCATGTGGCAGATGTCACTTACTAATCAATAAAGCCAATGGATTTTAAACAAAATTCACAATCCTCCAAAAGAAAACCCATTGCATTACTGATTAAAATGCTTCTCAGTGTCCTGCATCAAATGGGACTATAGTGACCACTTCAGTGATCTGCCCTATTGATTGGAGCACATTTGAAACACAGGTTGTAGGTCTTATCAAATCGTGAACAGAGCTGGAATTTCTTTAGGAATTTTAATACCACTGAAGCCGATAGAAAACCAGATGCATAATGTTCCTGGGTGGCTCAGGCAGTAAACATCTACCTTAGATCAGCTCATGTCATGAACCCAGAGTCCTGGGATCGAGTACCACATTGACTCCCCTGCTCAGCGGGGCGTCTGTTTCTCCCTCTATCCTTCTCCCCTGCTCATGATCTCTCTCTTTTTCTCTCTCTCAAATAAGTAAAGAAAATCTTAGCAACAACAACAACAAAACAACAACAAGAAAACCGGATGTATAGTTTTTTTTTTTTTTTTTTAATAACAACCTCAATTTGTCAGCAAATGTGTATGATGTTACCGTTCGCTTAACAAGTTAAATAATAGGCACTCTGACTTTGAGAAGTTGGTATTTTGATAATACATTTTGGAATATTATTTCTTGGGTGTCAAAAATAACTTTATGCTGAGTGAAATGTCAAGCAGAGTCACTTATCATATGGTTTCACCTACTAGCAGAGCATAAGGAATAACATGGAGAACATCGGGAGATGGAGAGGAGAAGTGAGTTGGCGATAATTGGAGGGGGAGACCAACCATGAGAAACTGCGGACTCTGAGAAACAAACTGAGGGTTTTGGAGGGGAGGGTGGTGGGGGTTGGGTGAGCCTGGTGATGGGTATTATGGAGGGCACGTATTGCATGAAGCATTGGGTGTGGTGTGTAAACAATGAATGCTGAAACACTGAAAAGAAATAAACTAAAAGAAAATGAAAAAACAAACAAACAAAAAACCACTTTATGTTTCTTGAAAACAAACATTTTTAGCCAGGTGATTGTAAGGAGTATATATAGCTTTGCCCATGTAGATATAATAAACTCAAATTCAGAAATAATATATATGAAATTAAGAACTATTTTTATTTTTTTGTATTAAATTTGTATTATATATACGATAAGGTATATAAAGTATATTAAGATGAACTATATATCTAGCCTGCCCTTAATAAGTGCCAATCTGGAAAAGGAGCTAAGATATCCATAGAAATAAATTTTGATTTTGTAATAAAAATGATATTTTAATAAAAATAACTGATGGTAGAGGCACCTGGGTGGCTCAGTGGGTTAAAAGCCTCTGCCTTCGGCTCGGGTCATGATCTCAGGGTCCTGGGATCGTGGGTCTCTGATGGGTCCCCGCATTGGGCTCTCTGCTCAGCGGGGAGCCTGCTTCCCTCTCTCTCTCTCTGCCTGCTGCTCTGTCTCTGAAATCTTTAAAAAAAAAAATAAAACTGATGGTATTATTATAATGGAGAACAGAATTATTGGGGTTAATCTTTCTATTTTTATTTGCATTTATTCTGACCTTAATGTATAACACAAGTATACTGCAAAACAGTTGACATACCCAATCTAAAATTATTAATTATCAAGTACAAAAAAAGTTCACTCAGTCTTGAAATTTACCATTATAGTTGCAACACAACAGTGATATCATATTAATGATTTATATATTTTTTTTAAAATATTTTTTTCCTAGCGGTGTTGGGGTGGTGATCAGTTAAACATCCCAGTCTTGGTTTGGGCTCGGGTTATGATCTCAGTGTTGTGAGACTAAGCCCTGCCTCCTGCTCTGTGCTCAGCAGGAGTTTGCTAAAGTTTCTCTCGCCCTTTGCCTCTCCCCCTCCTCAAATAAATAAATATTTTAAAAAATATTTTTTCCTAAAAAACTGTTTAAACATATTTTGGTTTATTTTTTAAGAGAAGGCACCTCTACAATTATATGCTGCCTATTCTAATAAACTGATGTTATATAGAACCAAATTTTTTCCTGAATATTTTCAAGGAATTTCATGACAGGAAAATGTAGCTTTTTCTGAAATATGAAGAATAGCATATGAAAAATAAACTATAGATAAGGAGAATATAAGCAAAAATATCTTTCTTTAGCTACAGTCACAGGTATGCCTTTTTAAATTGGCAAAGCATACTTATTAAGGAAATATCAGTATGTATTTAAGGAAAAAAAAAAAAAAAAGATGTTTTAGTGGCCTCTACAGTCTTCAAAGGAGAACCCAAAGGTATAGATGAAGGCTAGAGGATTCACAATGAAATGAAGATTTTGATAAAGTGTCACACCTGTCCTTGTATAAATAGCCTGGGAAAGCAGCAGCCTTTAGTCCTCACTGATAAGCTGGATTGACTTTTGGCTTTGGTACAAAAAAGGTCCTTGACAGTGAACAGAATATTTTCACTAGAGCCTGTGTATCTCCATGCTAAGGATGCTCTACTTATCACCTATTTATGCAATAGGAAAAAAATGAGCAAAACTTTCCTGTCGACACTGAAAAGAACAGATTGTTGATATCAGTTAAAAGCCAGTCATCTACAGTAGCATTAAAACAAGGCCATGTGTGCGTGGGGGAGAGTATAGCACTGTTAGAATTCTACAACCTGAAAGAATCAGTCCTATTCTATGAGAGACATTGAAAGGAGGTGCCGTGCATGGATTTCACTGGACTCAAGGCTCTTCAGTATGTGGGAGGTCAAAGTTCTAGGCCTGGAACAATGAAATCCATTTGTATTGGGAGTGCCAATCAGATTGTTAGTTCAGGAGTCTCTCTGCCTCACTGTCTCTGAATTTCTCTGGGCAAAAATTTACTAAAAGTTGAAATCTTATCTTCCTTTTCCATTTGCTGGCAACATTGTACTTTTGCATGTTATGAAAAGGCAGTAATTGAAAAATTAATATAGTGAAGTGCTTTATAACTACTAATATTAAAATATATTAATTTCCAATTTTAAGTCCCAACAGCGATTTCCTTCTGAATTTATATTTCATTATTTGATGCTTAATTCATAGCTTACTTCGTTGCACAAAAATATGTTGAGATGGCTTATGGACAATAAGATAAAAGTATATTTTATTTTTAAATTTTTTTTTATTTTTTATTTTTTATAAACATATATTTTTATCCCCAGGGGTACAGGTCTGTGAATCGCCAGGTTTACACACTTCACAAGATAAAAGTATATTTTAATTTAAAAAATCTTGACCAAGTAATATCTTGATGTAAGACTTTTGACTTTGGATTTTTTGTTTGTTTGTTTGTTTTTTTTTTGGTGCAAGGCACAATAGAAGTAATCACAATTTTGAAACCATGTATAAGAATGGCTAGTCCTCGGGCACCTGGGTAGCTCAGGCAGTTGAGTGTCTATTGATTTAGGCTCAGGTCATAATCTCAGGGTGGTGGGATTGTACCTTGATTCAGGCTCCATGCCCTGCTTCTCTCTCTTCCTCTGCCCCTCCCCTGCTCACTCTTTCTCTCTCTTTTTTTCTCTCTCTCAAAAAAATAAAAAATAAATGGCTAGTGCTATCGCCCAATGCAATTCAGCCATATGACCATGTGGAATGAGCTCATTTGGAGCTCAAATCCTATCACTAAAGATTGCTGTTTTATCTTAAGGCACTTGAATCTGGGTTTTCTCATTTGTAAGGTGGAGGTAATAACAACATAATATTAATAGGGCTCTAATTTTGCTACTGGATTCTTAGGAGACTGAAGGAAATTATATAATATATTAACTATGTAGCATTGGTTAAAAGACCCTATTGTCATCCTAGCTTTGAACTTGATCAGTATTTATTTATTAATTTTTAAATTTCTCTTCATCCATTTTCAATGACCATGTATTTCTCAAGGGTATATATTGATTATAAATTATTTTATTAAATTATGGCATGATAATTTCCATTATGAATTATTGGAAATATTGAATTTATAAAGAACATATCTTTTAGAGTTTTAAAAGCAATTTAAAAAAAATGTAGCAATGTGTGCACTCATATTATGGTTAGATAAAGATGACATTGGGCAACATTTTTAGATAGTTAATTAGGTTCTTATTTACAGAGATGAAACTTCAATCTTTAATCAAATTCTTTGCCCAAACAGATATTTAACAGGGTAACTTCAGCTCACATTTTTTTTTTTTTTTGAATCTTGATTTAGGTATTTTCTAGCTTCAGTGTGAATGTCCTAGAGTCTCATTAACAAAAGGAAGATTCTCTGTGATTGTCCTTTTTCTCCCTAATGAAGCTTTTTAAATCTCAGCAGTCAAAGGTTTGCTATTTTAGTAGGATTTTATTTATAATGTTGGGGGAAAATTAAAGTTAGACTGAACTCTTTTAATTTTTTCCCCTGTCATATTTAGGAAAGGGAAATAAAACTAATATGCAGTGAAAATACAGGGAGTGCCAGAGAGCTGTGGATGTTCTTTCACTATAAAGAAAAATGACTTAATTTGGTAACCACTGGAAGTTTTTGTGATGACTATGGTATTTCTAAGGCTGCAAAAACTATTAGCAAAATCCATGGTTGGTTGTTGTTGTTGTTGTTGTTTTAAAATTTGTATTTCACTGATGTAAAGATTTAAAAAACCCTCTAAATAACAAAAATACTCTTGGGCAATTCTTGCTGCATTCAGAACGCAGCTCTTATTAATTTTTAATGGATAGAACTGTGTCTTAGATTCATACTTCTTCATGGCAATGGGAGTTTTTAAAAATAAAAGAAACTGAGCCCTGTGAAACATGACACAGGGAAATAATTTTGCTCATATTAGCATGTATACATTTCCACCAGAAAGATACAGGACTTAATATGATTTCAGAGTTATAATTGAACACCTATAGAAAAATATAGGGGATATGAACACGTGAAAACGAAGCCATCTCAACCGTGTCTTGCAAAACATCCTTAATGAACGTGTAGAAGCTGGTCAGATATAATTAGAAGACCACTGGAGTTAGTCAGAAGCCCTTCCTTCTCATTTATAAAATGAGAATAAAAATAGCTTGGAACTAAGCAATTCCTGAGGGAACACAGGTGCAAAATATCTTATAAAAGTGTCAGCTATTATTTGGTGTTTGCCTCAGGCACAGATCTGGTTGTGTCACTCTCTGATCTGAGCCCCTTAGTGGCTCCCTGCTCAGCCCAGGCTTTGGCTGAAACTCGCTGGCCCGGCATGACACTCACATTGTGAGCTGGACCAGTGTCCCCTTCTCTGATCTCTCATGTTTTGTCTCCTTTATATGCCTTATGCTCTGGCTTAACTCATTGGGTTTATTCATTTTTCTCTGCACGTGCTTTGTACTTATTTTTGCCAATGTTCTAATTTTGTCTGAAATACTTTCAGTGTGCTGAAATCCCTATTCTTAAGATATCTTAAGTCCTCCAGACTGGATTTCCCCTTTCTTCATATAAGTTCCTAGTACAGTCAGTCATCACAAGCCACCTGCTCTTAGTAATACCTGTATTATTCCTTTTGACAGACTAGGAGAATTTTGAGGGCCAGATTTAGGTCTGATATATTTTGGTACAACCCCATGAAACCTACCATTTTTCCACATGTCGGTGATATTTAGAATATTTAATGAAACCAAATTATGGATTGTGTGAGTTGACTTGAAAAGTCATAAAAGTGAACTAAATACCTAAGTAAGCAGACAGCATACATATTTTCATTTATTATTATAACACAAAATATATTTATTATATTACATGAAATTAAAAATAACCTCCTTGACTTGTCACACTATCAAAGGAAATCACAAAGTAAAGCAAAATAAAGGAATTTTTAAAATCATCTTTGCTTATCTGTCTCATCTGAGAATTCTCAGTGGGAAGTTATTATATTATTATTCATCAATGCAAAGAACAAAGCTATACTGCTTGAAGGCAAGTGTGCAAAGAGATATAGGGCTTAGTACTATTGTTGTCAAGTATGAGTAACAACAACTAAAATAGGTGTATCTAATGCTTTTTTAAAGTCACATATGTGAAAAGATATACCTGAGACCACCTTCAAGTCAAGTTAGACCTATTACCTATCAATATCCAAAGAATATTTAATCTTCAAGAATGTGGATTTGAAAGGTTTGATAACACAGTTTGAGAGAATAATAAGGGAAGAATAATATTATCATAGATCAGGGGTTGGCAAACTTTTTCTGTAGAAGGCCAGATAGTAAATATTTTTTTAAAAGATTTTATTTACTTATTTGACAGAGAGAGAGATTACAAGTAGACAGAGAGGTAGGCAGAAAGAGAGGGGGAGGAAGCAGGCTCCCTGTTGAGCAGAGAGCCCGATGATGCAAGGCTCTATACCAGGACCCTGAGATCTTGACCCAAGTCGAAGGCAGAGGCTTAACCCACTGAGCCACCTGGGTGCCCACAGATAGTAAATATTTTTGACCCATGTGAATCCTGGGTCTCTGGGGCAAGTGCTCATCTCTTCACTACAGCCTAAAATCCACCATAGACAATACAGAGATGAATAAGCATTGCTGTTTCAATAAGACTCTACTTACAAAAGCAGACAGTGAGTTGGATTTGGCTCATGGATAATGGTCAGTCAATCTCTTAGATTTTTGGTTATATGTAACTGGCATGATAATGAAGAAGAAATAATTTTTCAAATAAATTGTTTTATGCAACACAAATTAACTACCATAAACAGTCACATTAATTTAAATGTTGTGAACTTTAAAAAGAGCCAGAAAATAAAAGATGAGCTGAGACATACAGATTTTTATCATTAGCCGCCCATAAGAGTCAAAAAAGAAATTAGGGTATCTCAAATCATTAGTAAAGTATTTCTTAATCCATGTTTCATTGAACTCTTATGAACCTGAAGATGTTAATAGATGTTCTGAGGAAAAAAAAATGTTCTTCTGTCACATAAAATTTGTGAAATTCCATATTAAATACAGTTTAGTGGTAATAGTAGTAAAAATGTCAGGTAGCTTTTATGAATCTCTTATGGTATGCCAAGTAGTTTCTACTATTATCTCTCTTTGAGAGGTGTGTACACTAAAACCTACAGAGGTAAAGTACTGTACACCTAGGTCACTTGGCTGGGAAGTTGTAGAGCCCACTCTAAAATCCAGTTTTCTCCTCCCTGTCAAGCTCATAGCTATTGAATAATACACACTGACTCTCAAACAAACCTTTTAAAAATACTCAAGCAGTATCAATACACTAATGTACACTTCACATTTCCAAGGATACATCACTTCTCAAATTTACTTGACCACGAAAAAATCAGAAATCCTTATTAAGAATATCACAGAGTGGTGGTGTTCCCTAGAAAAGAGTCTGGAAAAGGCTACATGCATCTTGATGGTGATTCCTAAATCTAGTTGATCATTAGAATAATCTGGGAAACTTTAGAAACATACACTGAAATAATTTCAATCAGAATTAGGGACAGGTAAATGAATCAATTTCTGAAACATTCCTTCCTGAGATGATACTGATCATATGCTAGTTTAGAGATATTCCTTTGTTCTAATTCTATGGAACTAGAAATTTTTGCATACTTCATCCATTTTTGAGAATCCTTTTCTGCCTAGTCATAAGAGGCAGGTGCTTGCAGAGTGATATCAAGAACATGAATCCTCAGTTCCTAAAATTACCAAATATATGGCAAAAACAGCTCATTTAGTTGCTTTTTTACTTCCTAGTATAAAAGAGTATCCATGAAAATAAACAGGTATTGTTAATCTAATAGGATTTTATTTTATTTTGGCCTATATTACTTTGTTTAATTATAGAATTGTTCATTTTTAGACAAAGGATCCCTTTTCTAACACAGCCTTTGCAAACTTAGATTCTTTTTTTGCAAATTGTACTCTATCTATGTCAGAGACTGATTTTAGATATGCCAATATTTTATTGTTCTTGTCTACTTGTAACTCTATGTTGTCATGGTGATAGGTCCTGATATCACATTTCTATAGACAATTAGCTGAAATAAATCTTTGCATCCAACACATTTATTGGAAAGGGAGATGCAAATGAGTGACATTTTCTTGTTAAACCTGAAGATAGTAAAATGTAGAAAAAAAGACCACAGGAAAGCAATATATTAATATTGCTTTTGCAAATAATGAGCTATGTCCTTATGGTCCTTTCAGTGAGTTTCAGTTGGCTATTGTTTTATCATCTGTAAAATAAGGACATTAGAAAAAATAATTTCAAAGTTTTTTTCAGATCTAATATTCTATGGTCAACTCTTAAAAGTAGAAAGGATCTGTTGCGGGGGGAGGGGAGGGAGGGGGTGGTTGGGTTATAGACATTGGGGAAGGTATATGCTATGTTGAGTGCTGTGAAGTGTGTAAACCTGGCGATTCACAGACCTGTACCCCTGGGGCTAATAATACATTATATATTAATAAAAATTTAAAAAAAAATTTAAAAAGTAGGAAGGATCTGAACTACAAAAAAGAAACCATAATGCTTGCCTTTATAAATAGGAGAATACATGCAAACTCATATACTAGGGATCCAGCCTCATGCCAAGAACTAACAATAGTAGTCGCAGGTCAATATTAAAACAAACAGATTGAAAAATCCCAAACAACTAATTTAAAACATACACACACACACACACACACACACACCCCACACACACAGATTAAGTTACAGATTTATATGTAATATTGTAATTTTTAAGTTCTCAATGTTATTAATTTTTTGTAAGACATATATGATGACCTTATTGTATCTATTCTATAGTTAGAACAATTAAAAGTATTTGACTTTTGTTTATAATCATATGACATAAAGGGGGGAAAAATTAAAAGTTGTGTTCAGAGGACTTTTTTTTCACTTTAGATAGCTTTCTACAGGCATAAAATAATATCATCTAAAAACTTTTTTAGGGGATGAATGATTTTTCTTGTTACTTTAGTACTTTATTCACTCTTTTCATGGTGTCATTAAATCCTTGCAAAGAAGTCTTTATTGTGATATGAGATACAGCAGGCTAGAGGCAAGGGTATCCACAAAGGACAGTATGTTGGAGTGAAATTACTGATGCTAATCAGCAGTGATGATAAAAGTCCAAAGTACAGACTCTAAAATAAACCAGTCTCCAATTAATAATGACTATTTTTGAGAAAGATGCCCCAGATAAGCCAACCTACTGATCACTTCAATCTGCCTCTTGGTTATTTGTTTCAAGCTCTTCCTGGAAATCTTGGCAAAGCACAACTAAAAAATAAACCAATACGTTTTTCTTGCACTACCCTTCATAAAACACACTGCCTGATGTATAAATCAAGTTGTAGGAAAACAAAACTAAGCAAAAATATGGTCAAGGTGAATAAGGAGGAACAGGAACAAAAGATTTACCTAATTTTACAGTAAGATTTTCTGTAAGTAAAGACATTCCTGGTCCCTCAAATTTCTTTACACACACACACACACACACACACACACTCAAATCATTGCATGTATGGAGCAGTTTCCATTGAGATGATGTATGTTAGAATAATCTACACAATTACCATAAAATATGTAGACCCGAGTTATGAAAAAAGTGAAAAATAGAAAAATTATGCTTATTAATATCCTACCACTGACTGATTATGTCTTTCTGTGAGTAAAGCCACTGTTAAAAACAGGCAGATTTCAAACATATCCAATGTTTTGTACAACTGGAGTGAAAGTTTGAAAGGGAGACTACTGGGTCTTTCTTTTCAGTTTCATTTTCTTACACTGCTGGAGAGTAAGGAGTGGGCAGCAATGTCTATAAACAGCTGATGGCTGACCTCAAGTCTGAGGTAATCACTAACAGTGACAAGCTCCGCAAATCTCAGACGTGGCTGCAAATCAAACACCGATCACCCCCTGTGCACGGGGCACAGAAGCCCAGTCACAAATCTCTGTAGTCATACTCATCACACAGTTATCACCATTAACAGCAGCATCTTGCAATATGAAGGGCAGCAATAAATACCAATGGGTGAGCATGAAAAACTATTCCTACATATAGCTAACCAAAGAGCTAGCCGACCATTAATTCTCTTAAAATTTAAAGCAAAAAACTTTTCCTGATTGGAAACAGCCTATTTTACACCACTCAGAGGTTAACTTGGAAGACATTTATTCTTACAATTCTATTCCCACATGTTAAAGGTGTTCAAGAAAGGGATCATTCCCGATTATCTGGAACTTCTGAAAAAATAAATTATTTTAAAAATCTGATCTGCTCCCATTTAGTGCACTTCTATAGAGTTAAAAAATGCCAAGGAGGCACAATATAAAAATAATGAGAGAGGGTGAAGGAATTTTACAAATTTAAGTTTTAACAAAACTGACTTCTAATCTCTGAAATTGGTCCGAGATTATACAAATTAAGTAGAGGTTCCACAGTTGTTTACAAAGATGGAAATTCCTCATGGGGAATATTCACTTTGTTCTTCATGCTGGGGTTGACCCTCAGATGAGCAACAGCATTACTTAATTTTTGTTATTTTGTAGCAACTTGAAAGGAGAAGCCATTCCTGAATTCACTCAAAGGCAATTTTAACATTAAAACCCACAACATACCCTGCAAAACAGAAACTGTATTTTGCAAAATCAACACTTAGGGAAAGTCTTCTCCACTTCTCAACAATGATCCTCCCTTATCTTTATTGTATGAAATTATGATGTTTTCTAAGATTTTCTTTGGATAGAATCTTACAAATGCCCCTGGTGACCCCTTTAACCTTTTGTAGAGAATTTGTAAACCATCTCTTGGAAAAAAGTCTTTAAAAATCCCACTCATATTCTCAAAATCTACCTACTTCTCTGTTATTACAATAAATAAATCCTTCACATCTCTGGAAAGATGCATTCTGTACCCCTTTGCTTAATGCAGAGATCTTAGTTTCTTTGCATTTCATAGAAACTTTTACAATGGCAGAGGGTGGGTAGGATGCAGTGAATTAGGTTTCCGTAAAGTGTTAACTCAACTGAGATTTCTTTACAGCTTCCATTTTTCCCCGTTCTTTCATATCTTTGATCATTAGCTCCAAGTACATGTTGCCTTTTGTTCTTTCTCCATTTGAAAACAAACCAACATCAAACAAATCACACAGACCTAAATTCAATCATTCTTTCTACCCAAACGCTTTCACAGATTTAATATTACCATATTGGGCATTGATGGGGCACTGATTAGTGAGAAAGCTGGAAAGCCTGCCATTCTGTGAATATACCCATTGAAGGCAAGTCAATCTTAAACCTTAGCTGGCATTGATATTTGTTAAGGGGGAGATGATTTGGCAAAATACTCCACGTGATTACTTTTCTGTATACTCTGCTGCTTTCTTCAAGATTTAAATATTAAATATAAATTTTAGAGCAGAACTAGGCAGCTTACCCCAGCATGAAAATATGTTTCTTTAAAATGACCACATACATAGAAAATATGCAGCATGAGAACATGATTCAGAACACTGAATCTTTTAAAACTAAAAATCGGCCACCTGATCAACTATCTTTTGCTTAGAGTGGGAGAAGCACAAAGGCCGTGCCCACAGAGAAAGACAGGTCCTGGGCAAATCAAAATCCTGAATTAAGGGCACTGGGTGTTGCCTACAGAAAATCACTTTAAAATGTGACTGGCTAAAAAAAAAAAAAAAAAAAAAAAAAAATGTGACTGGCTATGCAAAGGCTTTTTCAGTTGCATGTAGTATAACCTTCAGTGTCTGACCTAAACTAAATCAGTGTAAGTTTCAAAGGATTAAAAAAAGACCAAAAAGGCTAATTCTTTTTGAGTGAGAGTTATAAAAATACCAAGGAAAATAAATTATTTCTCCCTTTGGGAAGCACAGCACGAGATAGTTTACCACCAAGCCAAAGCTGATAGAGTCTATGTTTCCAATCAACTTCTTTTTTTGTAGGAAATGCTATTGTAATTTATTATTTATGCTCCTTATGTCTTAAAAAGTAGGTTCCAGTGTCATTTTGCCTGGGTATACATAAAAGAAAGATGAGAGAACCTACTATACAGTGACCTTTATCTTAATACAATATTACCAGAACACTGAAAAATTTAGAGTTTTCAAAAAGAGTAGAGAAAAATCCATTTTCAAAGCTTGAATCAGTAAATGTTGAAAAAGATCTTTGCAAATAACATTATTCTTCCCATCAGGTGACACATGTGGCTCAACTTACATTTGAATATACTGATCAGAAAAGATTAAGAAGGGGCATATGTTTTGCAACTATATAGGGTGAGATAGAGTAACTGTTTTGACCCACCAGGTGGTCAACCCTGGTCTGGGATGAAATCCAAGATGACCCTGGTTAGGAAGGGGGATGAAGAAGAGGAGAAAGCAAGATGGAAATGAGCAATGTGTGTCATTTTAAAGGATCCATCTTTAAGGATCCAAAGAGGACTCCTTATCTGAACTTTGAATGCTTCTTTAACTAAAAGGAAGAGAACAACACATAAATAAGAAGAAACTAAGGCATTTTAAAGGAACTCTAACTTTTTTATCCTGTGGGTTTAATTAGGATTTGACCAATTATGTCATCCATCAAAAATGTATTGAATGTTTGTTATATGATTCACATGGGGGGTTGGGAAGAGCAGAAAACACTGTTCTTAACCTCAAAGAATTCACGATCCAGTTGGAGAGACAGGTGGTTTCACATTCTGTTATTGCATTGTGATCAAGGCACTGAGGTGGTGAAGAGCTTAGATTCTGCAGTCAAGCTTCCTGGATATGAATACTATTTCTACTTTAGAGCTGTGTGATGTTGGGCAAGCTATCTTACACTTCAGTTTCCTTATCTTTAAAACAGTGCTAATTAAAGTATCATCATCATACTGTTGTTATGAAATGAAATAAGTTGTAATACACATAAAGGTCTTGATAGTATTGGATTGTGATTTATGTTCCTGTTTATAATGATGTATTTAGCATGCTGTGGGAACATAGAGGAAAGGTATGAGACTCAGCCCAGGATGCAGCATAGATAGGGCTTTCCAGTTGAGATGAGATTTAAATGGGGCTTTGAAATAGTCTAGTAGGACTTACACAGGTATGCAATGGTGAGAAAGTGTAAGACAGCATTGCAAACATGCAGGGAAGAGATATCACTTAGAGTTTGGATACTTGGAGAGTCAATGTATAGAGCTGAGACTATAGTATGGAATTTATATTTTTATCTTGAAGACCCTTCTGTTTTTATCCTCATGCATGCTGGTCATTTCATTCTCTGTTTTCTTCAATAGCCTTACATCTGCAGCATTAATTTCTTCACCTCTATTCAATTCTACACTTGGCTACAAGGTAATTTTGTTCAAAAAACACATTTAACTAGGTCATCTCTATGTACAAGATGGATTTTATCCCTTGTTATTCTTTAGACCAAATTTGACTATTTTGGCCTGGTATCCAAGTTCTTCTCTCTGCTGTCCAAAACACATGTAAAAATTTACCTTTCCTATTACAGTAGCATTCTAGTAACATCCAGTGTCCTGTTCCTATCTCCCACCTCTCTTTTTAAATTTCATATTAATCTCTGATCTTGCTCAAGAAGTTTCCTCTTTGGAATTTTAATATATCCAGATCAATTTGAATTATTTCCTTAAGAATAGTCTCAACTTCGAACATGATGAAGAAAAAGAAAATTTGTTTAACCAAATCTCACACATGTTGATATGCTTCTGGCACCACAGTGCCTTAGTGTTGAGCTTCACAATTCCATGCTTTACTTTAAACTGCTCTTTCCCTTCATTCTCTTTCCATATTGTTCATACATTACTTGTGAGTGGAGGTTTGGCCTTCTAGGTATCTTACTTTCCAGTGTATGTACATCTATAGTATCTTGTACAACAAATAATCCCCAAATGTTTGTTGGATGAATATATTATATGTAAAAATATATAAAACCTTCTTAATAACATGCCAAGATAATTATGTGAAAGTTCCGTATATCTTTTGAAATTAGTTACTTGTTTCTTGTGAGCTAAATTAGAAAAGAATCAAGATTATATTATGGCTTATATTTACTTAGGTATATATAGTTTACATAGACAGGTAGAACATTTATAAAAAGTATTGGAATTCTTTCAACTGAGTGACTGTTAAGCATGAATTTCCATTATAAAATGTAGGTGAAGACATAGAGGAATTGTGAAGTTATAATAAACCACTGGACATTAGAGTTTAGGAGGAAGGGAACAACCATTTAGTCAATATCTATAGTGTGCCAATCATCACAAGCCTGCTATTTTCTTCATAAATCATCTAAGTAACTCTTTCTAATATATCCTCCCAAGAAAAGTAATTATTATTATGGCCATTTTATAGCCAATACCACCATGGCTCAAAAACTTAAGGAGTCCTTTCAAAATCTTACATCTACGTGATGAATTTGGGATTTGAATCTATATCTATCTGACTCTTGAGCCCAAGTTCTCTGAGAGGTTATTAGAATGACAGTATTTAGAGGTAGGTTAAATAAATTGACAATTTTGGACAAGTAACAAACTTTTTTGGTCCTAGTTCTTCACTGTTATGAGCTTGCCCTAGATAATTTCTATAGCGTTTATAACTCCAAATACTTGTGAAAAGAGGCAACTATTTTCTTTCATTCTGTTTTTTAAAAATCTCATGGCATGGAAAGGTGGAAAAGTTATGCACATCAATGGGTTGTATATTGACTATAGCAGGGACATATAATTAGAATGAAGTGTTGTGAACTTTTTCTTTATATATCTCTTATTGTTTGACATGGTGAAATAGATATTATATTTGTAAAATAAAAATCTAATAAATAGAGGAAAAACTAGCATTTTGAGTAGTGAGTTGGTTAAATTCGAATAATCATTCTCTTATTTACTGAATATTGAGGACAAAATTATGTAAATCTTAAATTTTATTCAATGTATTTTTTTGCTTGGGTAAGGCTATCCTACAGTATCTCTTTGCACTCAGCTCTCAACTAGTATGCACGTTAGAAAAGAGTAACATGATTCTAGAACCATGTCTAGAATACAATTGTGTTGAGTACTTGCATTTACTTTAATTACCCTAAAAGTGAAAATAGCTAATGTCAAAATATACTTAATATTTTAGAGACCATAAATCTGTTAATAAATGTACTATACTATTAACTATCATTTGATATAAATAATGGTAGTTTTACTAGACTTTCAAGTCCTTTACTTCTGAATATTGTGCAACAAATTATGATAATATATGAAAGAGAAATGCCTAGAATAACATTTATGTATAAGAAAGTTAAATACGATAATTAATAAAATTTCCTTCATGTCCTAAGGAATCTAGTTAAAGTGACTGGATATTCTTGAGTAAACTACAGTTGGTTTGAACCCATAACCTGGAATGAACTGAGTGCAATGAAATACCAATACATAGAATACTCTAATCATGATCAGTTTAAACGTTTTTTTCCCCATATTGATTTCTTTTACCATTTGACTATTGTAGAGAAGGAAGTTGGGTTAGTGATAATAACTGGACGTTCTTCTCTCAGTCACACTGGAAACTAGCTATGTCTTCTTTTGCTTACGAGATTCTAAGCACCTTTCACAGAACTTGGTTAGATGAAATGAAAATTTTTCATATCAAGCCATCAGTATGACAGATACTCCAAGGCACAAACTGCCATTACATTTAAGGAGAACATTTTGATATATGAATTTATACTCTCAGGGTTGAGGTCTGGCTTGTAGGACATCCTAATTAAAACTAGCCATTTGAGAAAAGAGACTCAAAGCAGAGATAAAAATTAACTCCAAATTACTTAAAAGTATAGGCATATAAAATACATATGAAATACTAAGGACACTGGAAAAATAGTCTTTTTTCTTCCTACCTCTGACAATAGAGTATGACAAAAATTCAGTTCTCTTTGGGGTCTTGCAAACAAAAAATATCTAATGAGCAGAGAACAAAATGAGGATGATGCTCTACAACAAGTAGGCCCAATGCATATTCTTAATATATAGACCACAGCTCAGAGGTGTGTCCCAGTGGCACTTGCATTTCCACACACTAAACATAATTCTAGACTATAAATGACTCCAAATACAGGCTAACCAGGCACACCCACATTAAAAAAATCACAATATTTAAACATTAACCTTAAATAAACACATACACTACAAAAAATTCCTCAGAAAACATTTTGTAATAACACAGAAGAAATGCTTAAGGGGAAAAAAAAGTATTAAGCATACCCAAAATACTTCTGAGGGAAGAGATTATTGTGAAACCTTAAAGATATTGATCAATAAGCCAATTGATTATTTATTGACCACAGTGGTACTTAGGCTAAGTCAATTATCATATAGTTTCACTTACTTGTGGAGTATAAGGAATAACATGGAGGATCTTAGGAGAAGGAAAGGAAAAGTGAACTGGGAGAAATCGGAGGGGGAGATGAAGCATGAGAGACTGTGGACTCTGAGAAAAAGAAATGAGGTTTTTTGTAGGGAGGTGGGGAAATGGGGGGCCCTGCTGGTGGGTATTAAGGAGGACACGTATTGCATGGAGCACTGGATGTGGTGCATAAACAATGAATCTTGGAACACTAAAATAAATAAATAAATAAATAAAATTTAAAAAAATTTTAAAAATCAAAGGGAAATTTAAAAATAAGTATTTCAAACTTTAATTTTAATGTAGTAATCTACTAAGTATGTCATGTGAAAAGTTAGTATTCAATAAATATGGAGGGTAACTCATACCTTAAATTCCTCCAAGATTTTGTAATTTTTCCCATGATATTCACAAAAGTTTTTCACTTCTTTGCACTCAGGACAGCATCCATTGTGTTCCACTTTAGTACACTTTGGGTGAATTTTAGGGCATTCTGGCTGATCACAAACAGGTCCATCCAGAGCACAGACACATGGACAGTTGGAATGCCCTGGGAAAAATCGTTCTCCCAACTTGTATACAAAGCCGCTGTCATCCACACACCCTTTCCCTCGATAGTCATCAAAGATCAGATTGTCATTACTGGAGGTCTGGTCACCTTCATCAGCAGGATAGTCTTCATGACTGATGGCAGCAGAGGTGACCAATCCAAGGATGACCAACAGAAGTATGCAAGCTTCATGAATATGAAGAGCCATCCCCCTCCTCAAAGGCTTCTGGATGTGCTCCTAATATTAAATATACTCAGCTCCTTCCATGGGAATACAAGAAGGGTAGGCTGAAAATAAATATTTAAAGAAGAACAATTTGACATATATAAAGAGAATATGGATTTATGTAAGCCCATTTTCTCAACCTGTTTATTTGAGACCTATCTGGAAGACACTAAGACCTTAAATAGATTAAGTTCATGCAAATATCTACACTTTATTAGGAAATTTGGAGAGTTTATACTTGGCAGTATATGCATTAAAATTTGTCCTTTATTTCACTTGGGAATCTTAAGCTTCGATTTACCTTCTGAATTTCAAAGGTGTGGCTTTGTCTAAATTAAGAAGTGGTTTTACTAAGCCTCAAAAGGTGATTAAAAGTAGTTACAAATGGCTCAAGAATGTTTGAATTCAAATTCTCTGTTGTTCTTTATCACTAAATTAGTGATAGAATATATATGCTATAATTATCTGTATTAAAAACTATGAGATTAGTAAGAAAACTTCTACTTCTAAAAGGGAGGCGACCAATAGTTATATATAAATTATAATTGAGATGAGCTAGTACAAAGGCCTTCCTACTCCTTTACTTCCATAACTGGAGAACAACAATGGTTTCAAATGGGTTACTTGTTTCAGAAAACATAAATCTAGATTTTGAGACATAGATAGGAAGAAAAAATAGTGCAACCATTTCACAGTGACTAAGAGAAAAATTTAATAAATAGTACAAAAGAACTCCATATATTGAAAATAATTTATTAAAAATAAATTTATTTTTCTCATTGTCCATAACTTTATTTTACTCAGGAAGTAAGCTCCTAGTGGGCAGGAAAGATGTACCTGTGATTTTTTTTTTTTTTAATGGCAATTTGAATCTAGTGTTTATGGACTACCACTTGAATTAATTTCTTCAATATAAAATATATACCATTCACATTGTCTTGAGAACATATCTTTCTTTTGACATCCCAAACATATTTGCATCTAGTCAATTTTCACAAAAATGCCAATATAAAACTGCTTATTGAAATTCCTTAAAATGATAATATGGTGTTGCCATTTACAGAAAATATGTCTGATTAATTTGGTGACATTGAATCCTATAAGCTTCATTTAGTGTTAGTGGTTGGTGTGGAGTGTTGGTAGTGGGCTCTTATTTAAATGTTGAGAGTGACTAACTTATACAAAGGCTCTGGGGAAACTGTGACTTTAGAGAATAAAGAAGTGGTTTTACTAAGATAAGAAAAAGTGTTGTCAGATAGTTCATTTGTCTATTTAAATGCTATTGGCTTTATGCCAATATTGCTTAGATTGTGTTTAGGATATTTTCAGATAATTTATAAATGTTATTTGTTGGTATATTTTCAGAATATAATGAATAATGATAAATCATCCCTTTTCAGTATAACATATACAAAGGATAATTCAAAAACAAGGTAAAGATGGCTTAAGGACACTTCATCAACTATTATGTTTGCATTTTAAGTAAAATATCCAAATTATCTTATGCAAAGTAATAGTAAAATGGAAGGTAGTATATTTATGCCCTCCTTTAAGAGAAAACTGCTCTCTGATATTAGAATTCCTTTTGGGTAGGTAATGATAAAAGAGATGGATATATTTTAAAATATGTCAAAAATAATGAGTCATGACAGAACAAAAAAAATGCAAACCTATAATTCTACTTGAGAAGCTGGAAGCTCCCTTTGACAAAGCAATTTTTTTTCTCTTAAATTACTACAGAGGCCACAAACAGAAGCTTCTGAAAAAAGCATAAATGTATTTTTACTGAGTAAGCCATGTATTATAAATCTCTCACATATTTAGAAAGTTTATTTGGAAGAAAGGAAGCTATTGTGCTTCCTTATAGTATTCCAGTAGTGTTTGCCAGTACATGCAAAATAAGCCATATGAAATACACATATCATTCTGCTTCAAAAGGACAGAGACAGAAATTGATCTCTTTGCAAGCTACAGGTAGGCATTAATATATTGTGGTAAATGTAAACCTAAAGATAAAAATAGGGGTGTAATGAGTACTTTATATAAACCTTAAATATGTTTTTATTATATGAAATACAATTTGAAATCTGCATGGAGAAAACAAGGTTTTCTTTTTAATAAAACAAAGTTCTTCAGTTATTAAAAAATCCCTTTTCATAATTGAGCTGCTCCAGTGTAGGTAAAAACACTATTTAAGAGAAGAAAGGTTAGAGAAATGAAATGAAAGGTTTATCTGAAGATTTTCAATAAGTAAGCAAACACTGCTAAACTGAGGATCACTTTCTAGCTAAACTTTCCCCCCTCCCCATATTGCTACATATGATTTAAAATGACTGCATCTATTTCTTTGAGAAAACAAACATAACTCATGTCATAAGATACACTTACCTAATCAGTCTGGAGGTTAATGGTGGTGGTGGGAATCATAGACCAATATGAACTAAAAGATCAGGTATGTTTTAGGAAAGCAGTTCCTCTTTAATTATCCAAAGAATACATTTTCAGGCATGAATTAAAGGTAATCCATTCTCTCTACCTCCCATTTCAAAACACAGTCAAGAAGCAGTCTCCCGCCCTTCCAGAGAGAAACACAGCAGACACACATAAGAAATATGCTTTGGACTTGTCTTCAGAATTCAAAGCAAGAAGCAATGCTGGTCCTGTAGAAATCCAGACCCCAGTAGCAGAATCATGTTGAACTTATTTTTAGCATTTTCTCAGATCCTTCTATGAAATTTACCGGCTGATTACGCCTCCTCCACACATGAGTTCACTTACACAGTGTTTGGTACGGCAGTAGAGGTGATTTGGCTAGGCTCTGAGGATCACAAACAGCAATAGCATACTGTAGCTTAAAGCCCACTCCGTGGCAGTACCATCAGCATCATCCACAATATGTTGCTTGAATCCCCTCTTACACACCAGAAAATACTAACTGTGGACGTGAAGGAAAGGAGCAACTTTAGCTGGGTTTCTGCATCACTGAGAGCAGTTTGCAGACTGCTGATTTGGAGCTCATTCGCCGGCAGCCGGGAATTCCTCAGCACCACGGACAGCGCCAACAACTGGCTTCTGAGCCCAGCTCGGTCGAAATCCGGAGCTGCTTCTTTAGATGAGGCTAGAGTGTTCTCTAAAGCAGTCGCACTTTATACAGCTGATGCATGCATTAGGAGTGGTAAAAACATTTTACACGCGAGATACTTATTGGCATTGAAATTAAAATAAAAAACACAAAACATTGTAATTATACCTAATGCATTCTTAGATGGGCTGCAGAGATGAAAGTTCTGGAAGAGCATTGCATTTAGATTTGAGCCATCTGCAGTCTTGATTATTATTAATAGATAAAACATAGTCATTGTCAAAGAATCTCTGAAACTGTATGCTCCCCGCTTTTATTCGACCCTTTGGTTGCAGAAAGACTTTCTCCATGCTACACGATTAAACTTCAGGTCTTCCTGCAGCTTGGATTTGATTAAAAAAAAAAAAAAAAGTAGCCCTGTTCTGCAGTTTGTTCTCTAACATTCAAAATCAATCTCCTGTAATTCATCTAGTCTGTCATTAGGCGTCATTGTAAAGCCGTTTCTTTCAAAGCCTTAGTAAAGATGTTCTGTCTCTAAATTCTTATCAAAATGAAAAAGAAAAAAAGACCCAGACACAAATAAATGAGCAAGAAGTTATTATTATTTTTTATTGGTAACAGTATGAGCACTAAAATACATGTCTAAAGCATGTTTTAAAGCAAATTGTGAATGTTACCAGCTGGCATATTTAACCAGATAGTTTCTGGTTTGGGACTGACTATGTAAGGTATTTTCCAGACCTTAAAGGGGATGCCGTCCATAGTTGGATATGCTGACCTCAAGACCACGTTCGAACAGTGCCATCAGAACCTCCGGAAAACAAATACTCTCCATCATGAGAAAACACGACTGTGTGAGCCTCACTCTCGTGGCCCATCAATTTGTGAATCTGTCCTGATTTAAGATCTAGCAAATGGATAACCCCACTGCCACTCGCCTGAGCTAAAACTCGACCTGAGAGAGAGAGAGAGAGAGAGAGAGAGAATATCAAAGTTTAATTTCAAGCAGTCATAGTTTCTAAGCAATTAAATACACAACTTAGTTTCATTTGTAATTCTAGAGACTCATATTAGATGTCAGTCATTAAATATAAGGTAACTCTCATTTGTATAGGAAATAATTCCTATTTGTATAGGAAATAATTTTGACATGTCAAAATTAACACATGTCAATGATTATAAAATTTTAAAATAAAAAGTAAAGGCTAATACCTTACCTACTTTATCAAATTTCCTCCTAGTGTCCTTATATTTGGAATTAATAAATAATTTTGAGAAGATGAGGGTGAAAACAACTAAGCAATGCAGGTTTCTTTTTCAACTGAATTGTATGTAAAAAAATATCCCAAGCATAGGTTTAAAATCTATGTCCCTATATAATGGATAATACATGTTAAATTTTGCATTATACTTTAAGTTGTTACAATTATGCTAAATCTTTACTTAGTTATAATAATATACATTTATGCTTTAAAAATTATGACACTTATGAAATTTTTTTGGAGTTGAAGTGAAAATAAATACCTCCAGTTCAAGAATGACTTGGGGTTTTTACTCTAATTTAAAATTCAAAATTCTGTTAAACTAAATTTATATTACATAAGAGCTAAATATAGTACAGAGTATTCTCATAATTTTTATACTGTATAATTTTTAGTGAATAATTTCCTTCAAGTGAAAAATATATCAGCAATCCAGTTCTAATGCTTTTATTAAAGAGGTCTGATAACAAACTATCAGGGATTTTAGAGGTAAGTAAAAATAATGGAATATGTTTACATAAAGTCAGTATGTGGGGCAAAAGCACAATAATAGGACTACCTATGGGATTATCTAATCATACTTAGAAGGCATATTATCATTCCAGTAATAATATTTAAAATTGATTTGCCTATAATCTAGATACTAGATTTTGTACCTGATGTGAATAATTCCATATAATCCTTATAAGAGCTAATGATAAAATAATATTAACTTCATTATATGGGTGAACAAAGAGAGGTTAGAAAGGTGAAGGAGCTTGCTCAAGAGGAAGTATGCAGGGTATGGAGGATGGAGGGAGGTATCATTAAATCACAATCACTTTGAATCCAGAGCCTGGATTTTTAGTCATTGTGTTTTCCACATACAGCATGGTATTGTTATCAGTGATGCCCTCCTGACAGATTTTAAGTGGGTGATATACTGTGAAAACAAAATTTGTCTGTTTCACAGTAAAAATTCTTTAACGATGTTGTCATAAAAGTCACAGTGAAATATTTAATCACAAATTATACCCCAAAATATCATGAATATTTTGAAAACAAGGAAAAGTTATAAAAGTAAAGCTAACCATGATAAATATGGCCTATTTGCAAACCTTTGTAACTACTGGGCTTCTTCATCTAGAACAAAGCCTGACACAGCAAAGATCCTTAGGATGGATTAGAGTGTCCAAAGAAGCAGATGTGAATATTTATTATAAACCTTCTTCTACTAAGTCTTTGCTGACAGAAGCATTACATATGGATTCCACTTCTAGACTCATTCTATAGGCAATTGCTGCTTGTGACTTTCCTAAGAGACAAACAAATACTTTTTTTTTGTAGTCTTCATACAACAGACAGGAAAGGGGTAAATATTATTTTCTATTTTTGAAATGAAACAGAGTCAAAGCTCATAAAGAAAAAGGAAAAGATTTAGCTTTAAACCATTATCTTTTGTTGAAGTCAAATCAGTAAAAATAATAATTGGAAAAGTTTATGAAGGTTCTTGGTAATTTCTGAAAGTTCAATGAAATAGAGAATATAATATTCAAACCTAAAGATAGGATTATAAAATTCAGCGGCACCATGTCTCAGGTGTTTCAAAAATTTGTCTTTTATAGAACAGATTTTAGTAATTTTATGATGAGGTTTTTCAGGTTTACTTGGATTCATTTACAGAAGATCGCAAGATTGTGGTTCTATGTATAACTTATTCCTAAAATGTGTATACATTTATAATCATGTTCAATTTTATTTAAAGTATATGGGATTATTACATGGCATAAAATGTCTGACCTAAAATTAGCTTTTTTTTTTTTTTTTTTTTTTTTTTTTTTAAGCTTTAATGGCAATTGAGATGCTAAACCCTTTCTAGGCTAGAAGATTTTCAGAATTACTTACTAGGATGGGTCAACTACCACATTACTATCTAGTTGGTGCCAGAGAGGTGGCACTCTCAAAAAAAAAAAATAGTATGATTAGTGGTAGGATCTCTAGAGAGTGGAGTATTTACAGACATGTGTATAGGTATCTCTCTAAATATCCTGGTGATTGGCAATGAAAAATAAATCAGAATATAAATCATTTGTCATCCCAATGCAGAGTCTTAATGACAAATTTAGGAAAAGCATTTATCTACTACTTGGTCAATGGAATAAAAATATATATAGACAAAATTTTTAGCAGTATTGAGAGAATTTATAAAAACTTGTGCTAATGCTTATGTTAAAGTTAATACACCTCCTTAAAAATATGAAATGAGAAAAAAAGATAAATTATATATTTATACTTCAAATATTTTGTTAAAATATAACAATTTAGCCAAAATAATTGTCTTGTAACATGTAATTCCTAAATAGATTATTTAAAATGTCATTTAGCATACCCAGAGCAATCTGTACTTTCAACGCCATCCTAATCAAAACACCATCAGCATTTTTCAAAGTGCTGGAACAAACAATCCTAAAATTTGTATGAAACCAGAAAAGACCCTGAATCACCAAGGAAATGTTGAAAAAGTAAAACAAATTTGCCTGATTTCAAGCTTTATTACAAAGCTGTGATCACCAAGACAGCATGGTACTGGCGCAAAAACAGAGACATAGACCAGTGGAACACAATAGAGAACCCAGATATGGACCCTCAATTCTATGGTCAAATAACTTTGACAAAGCAGGAAAAATATCCAATGGAAAAAGACAGTCTTTTCAATTAATAGTGCTGGGAAAATTGGACAGCTACATACAGAAGAATGAAACTTGACCATTCTCTTACACAAAGATAAACTCAAAATGAATGAAAGACCTCAGTGTGAGACAGGAATCCATCAAAACCCTATAGGAGAACAGAGGCAGTAATTTCTTCAACATCAGCTGCAGAAATTTCTTTCAAGACATGTCTCCAAGGACAAGGGAAACAAAAGTGAAAATTGATCAAGATCAAAAACCTGTTCTTCATCAAGATCAAAAGCTTCTGTACAGCAAATGAAACAGTCAACAAAACAGGCAATCCACAGAATGGAAGAAGATATTTGCATATGGCATTACAGATAAAATGCTGATATCCAAGATCTATAAAGAACTTCTCAAACTCAACACCCAAAAAACAAAAAAGTCAAAAAATGGGCAGAATACATGAACAGACACTTCTCAAAAGGACATATACAAATGGCTAACAGACACATGAAAAAATATTCATCATCATTATTCATCGGGGAGATTCAAATCAAAACCACATTGAGATACCACCTCATGCCAGTTAGAATTGCCAAAATCAACAAGACAGTAAACAACAAATGTTGGAGGGGTTGTGGAGAAAGGAGAGCCCTCTTACACTGTTGGTGGGAATGCAGATTTGTGCAGCCACTTTGGAAAACAGTGTGGAGCTTCCTCAAAAAAAAAAAAAAAAAAAAAAATAGAGCTACCATATGACCTAGCAATTGCACTACGTAGTATTCACCCCAAAGATACAGATGTAATGAAAAAAAGGGCCATATGCACCCCAACGTTCATAGCAGGAATGTTCACAAGAGCCAAACTGTAGAAAGAGTCAAGATGCACTTCAACAGATGAATGGATAAAGAAGATGGGCTTCATATATACAATGGAATATTACTCAGATGTTAGAAAGGGTGAATATCCAACTTTTGCATCAACATGGATGGAAATGGAGGAAATTATGCTGAGTGAAGTAAGTTAAGTAGAAAAAGTCAATTATCATATGGTTTCATTTACTTGTGGAACATAAGGGATAGCATAAAGGACATTAGGAGAAGGAAGGGAAAAAATAATTTCTAGCAAAATTATCTCTTTAGTGTTTCTGTTTCTATTTTAGATACAATAATATCTGTTTTCAAGACTTCAAAGTATAGTGAAATTCATTTGTCACTTTTACTCCTTCTCTATCCTCAACCCAAGTTCTATCCATTCTTTTTTTTACTAATTTTCTGTAGTTCACTTATTTAAAACTGTTATGTCCACAATATTATAGTCCTTGTTTTCATTTGGCAGGACTATTGAGATAGTACACCAAATGATCTTTTTATTATAATTTCTTTACTTTAAAACCTACATATTAACTCCTAAGGTATATCTTCAATTATGTCAATCCTACTTTAAATGCCATAAATTTGAATAAAACAACACCAAAAGCAGCAACAACAGCAACAACAAAGAGGCTTCTTACAACTCTGACATTCTCAGGTTTTGTTTTAGATCCAACCATCTCATTTTATTAAAAAAAAAAAAAAAAAAAAAAAAAAAAGCTGAGATGAAAAGACTTGCCCAAGGTAAGAAAATGTATCTATGTCAGTTGAAAAACCTGATTGAAATCAGATCTCTGGTCCCAAATCTGTGTTTTTTTTTATTGCCTTCTGACACTGAATATTGTTCTAGTATCTAGTATGACTTTCAAGACCTCTTCACTCCCATAAAAACTGGCATCTATTCAACCAAGTACAGTTTTACAGGAATCCTATATTCTCCATCAAATGATATCTCATCATTTCTTGATTATAATTTTCATTTTCCATCTTTGCATTGTTGCTTCTGTTATTCCATCTGGTGAAGTATTTTTGTTAGCTATTTCCATAGTCCTCAACTGTATCTTCATGTAAAATTCGATCTATGTATGAAGTCCTGTTTCAAAATGATTTTCTTCATCTTGTTGGTATAAGGCATCCCTAGTGGAGATTTTCCTATTCTGAGCATTCATTGCATTTTATTGATATCACTCATGTCATAATAAGATACCATAAATTATAGTTAACTGTGTATTTGTCTTACCTTCTTAATTTTGCAATTACTGGTGAACAGGGGCATGTCATATTTTTGCATTACTGCCCCCCCAGCTTAATACATTGGCTGTTACTATGTATTACTATCCTCAGTGATAATATTAACAGTTTTCATGACTATACTTTTTAGTCCTACAGCTCTAAACCCTTTATACATGTTATCTCATTTTATCCTCACTACAACCCTATGGGGTAGATATGTACCTGCACTATACTATTAGAGCATTTATGACTCACATGTAGCTACTGGACCATGGAAATGCAGCTGGTGAAACTTGAAATACATTATAATTGTAAAATGCTCACCATTTTCAGACTTTAGGAAAAATATACAAAATATTTTATTAGTAATTTTATATCGATTACAAGTGATAATACATTTTAAAATTAATTTCACCCACTTTTTAAAAATGTGGCTACTAAAAATGTAAAATTATGTATGTGGTTCACATTGTATTTCTTTTGGACAGTGCTAGCACATATCCTCCTTCATATAAGAGGAAAATGGGGCTTAGAGATGAAAGCAAATTCTCCAAAGCCATACAACTTAAGTAATGGAGTCTTGACTTGGGGGCTCTATGTCTCCAAATCCTATGCTCATCCTCTACGTCATGTCCTAATACCTCCGAATGAATTTTTATTGATTGGCTCAATGTTGTCTCTCCTACTGTGATTAAGCTACCCTTACTAAAATGCAGTATGAGTCACAATAAACATCTCTTGGGTGTGCAGCACCAGTTTCCAGCTAAATCTGTGCTTGCTCCTAGGAATACTTTAAAATTAATTTCTATTTAAGTACAAGAAGTATTTCAAAATTTCATTTCTGTGGTTACCCTAATGGCACTTATTGACTCCAAGAATCTTATTGTACAATCAGCTTCCTGGGAATAAGGAGGAGACTTAGAAAAGCAGCTTTTATTCTTTTAAAGCTCAAAAAGTCCATCCATGTACCCAACATTCAACAGTGCCTTAGTAAGGAAAAATCAAAACAAATAAAAAACAAACAAAAAACACCTCCACAACTTTAGATACATGTTTTACATTAAGATGTTATAAAAATTTATGTCATTTTTTTGTTCTAGGGGAAATAAACAGGAATATATTATCCTTCTAATGCTTATACTTTCAACATTGACTGACATCCTCTCAGACTAACTGAAACAGGTACAATAAACACAGTAAATGTAGTAAATTTATCCAATTCCTTACATCGGCTGTTCATTAAAGGAGAAAGTTCTTGTTTTGTTGAAATATTTCAACTTTGTTTTGAATGGAGAATTTCTTTAGAATTAAAGAGAAAGTTAAATTTTTAGGTTGAGAAAATTACTAAGGGAGAGTTATTGGGAACTCAGTTATCAATATGACAATTTATATTCTCTGAAATTCCAAATAAAAATTGTGAGATACATAAAACATTTTTTAAAAAGTATATGGTGTTATATTAGTGTCAGGTTTACAATATAGTGATTCAACAATTCTATATATTACTTAGTGTTCATCATGAGAAATGGACTCTTAATTCCTCTTTCACTGGTTTCACCCATCTCATCATCCACTTCTCCTTTGGTAACCATCAGTTAGTTCTCTATAGTTAAGAATCTGTTTTCTGGGGGCACCTGGGTGGCTCAGTGGGTTAAAGCCTCTGCCTTCAGCTCAGGTCATGAACCCAGGGTCCTAGGATCGAGCCCCGCATTGAGCCGGGCATCGGGCTCTCTGCTCAGCAGGGAGCCTGCTTCCCTTCCTCTCTCTGCCTGCCTCTCTGTCTACTTGTGATCTCTGTCTGTCAAATAAATAAATAAAATCTTAAAAAAAATCTGTTTTCTGGTTTGTCTCGCTTTTCTTTATTCATTTGTGTTGTTTCTTAAATTACCCATATTAAAGAAATTATATGGTATTTGTCTTTCTCTAAGTGACTTACTTTGCTTAGTATTATACACTCTAGTTCCATCTATGCTGTTGTAAAGAGCAAGATTATATTCCCTTTTTTATGACTAAGTAATAATCCATTATATATGTGGCATCCCTTCTTTATCCATTCATCTATCAATGGACACTTGGGCTGCTTCCATAATTTGTCTATTACAAATAATACTGCAATAAACATTAGTGTGCATATATCTTTTCAAATTACTGTTTTTATATTCTTTGAGTAATACCCAGTAGTGGAATTACAAGATCATATGGTAGTTCTATTTTTAATTTTTTGAGGAGCCTCCATACTGTTTTCCACAGTGGTTACACCAGTTTTCATTCCCATCAGCAGTGCACAAGTGTTCCTTTCCCCCTACACCCTTGTTAACATTTGTTTCTTGTGTTTTATGATTTTAGTCATTATGATAGGTGTGAGGTGATACCTCATTGTGGTTTTGATTCATTTCTCTGATGATTAGTTATGTTGAATATCTTTTCATGTGTCCATTGACCATGTATATCTTCTTTGGAGAAATGTCTGGAAATGTCTGTTCATGTCTTCTGCCCATTTTTAATGGATTTTGTGTGTGTGTGTTGTGTAAGTTCTTTATATATTTTGGATACTAACCCTTTATTGGATATGTCATTTGTAATTTTTTTCCCATTCAGTAGGTTGCCTTCTAATTATCTTTGTTGTTTCCCCTTCTGTACAGAAGCTTTTAATTTTGATGTAGTCGTAATAATTTATTTTTGCTTTTGTTTCCCTTGTCTCAGGAGACATATTTAGAAGGATGTTGCTGTGACCAACACCAGAGAACTTGCTGTCTGTGCTCTCTTCTAGGATTTTTATGGTTTGGGATTTCACATTTAGGTACTTAATCCATTTTGAGTTTATTTTTGGGTATGATGTAAAGAAGTGGTCCAGTTTTATTCTTTTGCATATAGCTATCCAGTTTTCCCAACACAATTTTTCTTTATTCCATTCCATTTTCTTGCCTCCTCTGTTGATGATTAATTGACTATATATTCACGAGTTTATTTTTGGGATCTCTATTCTGTTCCATTTATCTATGTGTCTTTTTTTGTATCAGTACCATACCATTCTGTCTACTATAGCTTTGTAGTATATCTTGAAATCTAGGATTGTGATACCTCCATCTTTTTTCTTCTGTTTCAACATTGCTTTGGTTATTTGGGATCTTTTGTAGTTCCATACAACTTTTAGCATTGTTTGTTCTAGTTCTGTGAAAATGCTGTTGGTATTTGCATTAAATCTGTAAATTGCTTTGGGTAGTATGGGCATTTTAACAATATTTGTTCTTCCCACCATGTGCATTTGGAATATCTTTCCATTTCTTTGTGTCATCTTCAGTTTCTTTCATCAGTACTTCATAGCTTTCAGAGTACAGGTCTTTCACTTTCTTTAAATTTATTCCTAGGTATTTTATTATTTAGAAATATAAGTATATATATTAAATATAAGTATATATATTAAATATAAGTATATATATATTTATTATTTAGAAATATAAGTAAATATAAATAAATAATATTTATTTCTAAATTATATTTATATCTAAATTTATATATTTATATATATTTATATTTATATCTAAATACATTTATTATTTAAAAATTATATATATAGAAATGCAAGAGGTCTCTATATATTGATTTTATGTCCTGTCACTTTATGAATTCATTTATCAGTTCTAGTAGTTTTTTGGTGGAATCTTTAGGGTTTTATATATATTGTATTATGTCATCTGTAAACAGTAGAAGTTTTACCCCTTCCTTACCAAATAGGATGCCTTCTATTTCTTCCTCTTATATGATTGCTTTGGCTGGGACTTCTAGCTATGTTGAATAAAAGTGTTGAGAGTAGACATACTTGTCTTGTTCCAAATCTCAGGGGAGGATCTCTCAGCTATAAGTATGATACTAGCTGTGGGTTTTTCATATGGCCTTTTAATGTAGAGGTATCTTCCCTCTAAACCTACTTCATGGAGGGCTTTTATAATGAATGGATGTTGTACTTGTCAAATTCTTTTTCTGTATCTATTGAGATAATCATATGGTTTCTATCATTTCTCTTGTTGATGTGATGTAACCTGTCATTTGCTTTGTGAATATTGAACCACTCTCACATCTTGGGAATAAATCCCAGCTGATTATGGTGAGTGATCTTTTTAAATGTATTGCTGGATTCAGTTTGCTAATATGTTGTTGAGGATTTTAGCATCTATGTTCATCAGGGCTATTGCCCTATAGTTCTCTTTTTTGTTGTTTCTTTATCTGGTTTTAGTAACAAGGCAATGTTGGCCTCATAGAATTAATCAGAAGCTTTCCTTCCTCTTAAATATTTAGAACAGTTTAAGAAGAATAGGTATTAAATCTTTAAATATTTGCTAGAATTCTCCTGTAAAGCTATCTAGTCATGGATTTGTTGGGAGTTTGTTTATTAATGATTCAATTTCACTACTAGTAATTAATGTGTTCAAATTTCCCTTTCTTCCTGATTCAGTTTTGTGAGGTTCTGTTTCTAGGTTGTCCAATTTGCTGGAATATAATTTTTCATCATATTCTCTTACAATCCTTTGCATTTCTGTAAAGTTGGTTATTATATCTCCTTGCTCATTTCTAATTTTATTTGAGTCATCTCTTTTTTACTTTTTTTATTTTTTTAAGTGTATCTCACTAAAGTCATATCAACTTTATCCAGGTCCTGCTTTCATTCATACGCTCTATCATTTTTTTAGTTTGTATTTACTTCTGCTCTAATCTTTATAATTCTTTCCTTTTACTGGTTTTGGGTTTTGTTTTACTTTTTTTTTTTTTTTTAATCTCCTTTAGGTGTAAGTTTCCTCTTAGAATAGCTTTTGCTCTATCCCAAAGATTTTAGACTGCTCTTCTTTCATTGTCATTTGTCTCCATGGATCTTCTGATTTCCTCTTGATTTCTTAGTAGAACTATTCATTGTTCAGTAGAGTGTTATTTAACCTCCATGTATTTGTATTCTTTCCAGATATTTTTTTTGTGTGTGGTTGATTTCTAGTTTCAACAGTATTTTGGTTGGAAAAGATGCATGGTATGACTGATATTTCTAAATTTGTTGAGTCTTGTTTTGTGGCCAAATATGTGGCCTATTATGGAAAATGTTCCAGGTGCACATGGAAAGCATGTGTATTCTGCTGCTTTAGGCTGGAATGTTCTGAATGTATCTGTTAGATCCATCTGGTTCAAAGTGTCATTCAAAGCCACTATTTCCTTGTTGATTTTCTGTTTGGATACTCTATCCATTGATATAAATGGGGGTGTTAAAATCCCCTACTATTATTTATTACTATCAATTACTTCTTTTATGTTTGTTATTTACTGCTTTAGGTATTTTGGTGCTCCCATGTTGGGTGCATAGGTATTTACAATTGTTATATCTTGTTATATTGTTTCCTTTATGATTATATAATGTCCTTCTTTGTTTTTTATTGCAGTCTGTTTTAAAGTCTATTTTGTCTGATAAAAATATTGCTACCCTGGCTTGCTTTTCACTTCCATTTGTATGGTAAGTACTTTTCCATCCCTTTACCTTCAATCTGAATGTGTCTTTAATTCTGAAATGAGTCTCCTATAGGCAGCACATAGATGGGTCTTGGTTTTTTAACTATTCTGTCATGTTGTGTCTTTTTATTGGAACATTTTATCCATTCACTTACATTCAAAGCAATTACTAATGGGTGTATATATATTGTCATTTTGTTACTTGTTGATGGTTTTGTAGTTCTATGTTTTCTTGCTCTTTCTCTCTGCTGGTTTTCTTTAGTGATATACTTTGATTCTTTTCTCTTTATATGTTGCATATTTATTACTGGTTTTTGATTTGTTGGTACCATTTCATTTGTACATGACATCTTTGCATATAGCAGCCTAAATTAAGTTGATGTTCTTTTAAGTTTGAATCCATTCTTTACTTCTCTCCCCCCCCCCTTTTAAGATATATAGTGTCATACTTTACATTATTTTATCTTGTGAACCCCTTGATGGATTTTTTATATATATACTTAGATATATATAGAGATAGATAGATATCTTTCTAAATATATGTAGATATATCTATCTCTCTACATATATAGAGAGATATATATCTACATATCTCTATGTAGAGAGATAGATATATCTACATATATATAGATAGATATTATTTCTAATATATATATATATATCTATATATTTATATTTATATATATACTTAATTTTACTCTTTATGTGCTTCCTACTTTTCTTACTCTTACTTATGGTCTTTCCTCTTCACTCAAAAGGCTCCCTTCAAAAATTTGTATAGGGCTGGTTTAGTGGTTATGAATTCCTTTTTTTTTTTTATCTCTGTTCCTTTTTAATATTTTCGATTCCTTTATTAAGGATCTGACTGAAGTCCTCCACTCTTTTGTCATCTAGTGAGCATCTTTATGACCCTTATTTTAAATTCTCTATCAGGCATGTTACTTGTGTTTGTTTTGTTTAGCTCTCTTGCTATGATTTTGTCCTGTTCTTTCATTTGGGACATATTCCTCTGTCTCCTCATTTTGTCTAACTCTCTGTGTCTGCTTCTATGTGTAAAGAAAGTGGCTACATCTCCTGCTCTTGAAAATAGTGTCCTTATGAAAAGAGGTCATATAGTGCCCTGCAGTGCAGTGTTCCCTATTCACTAGAACCTGGTGCTTCAATGTGTCTCCTAGGTATGTTACATGTGTGTTATATGCTCTATACTGTTGTGGCTTAGCTGCATTTGTCTTCAGTCCAGTCATCTGCAATGGCTTTCTTTGCCCGTTGTAAGTAGAGTTTTGTCCCTGTATTGTTAGTGGGCCAGTCTGGGCTACCTTGGGTTTGAGCTGAGTCAGACCAGGTGTTTGCCAGAGATGCAGTAGCACAGAACTGCAGGGTACTTTCCCTGAGTTGTCCCCTGAGAAGTCTTTGTTGGTGGGCAGTGCCTGCAGTCAGACCAGTTTTCTGTCCCTGACCACTGTTGGAACTGCAGTTGGACTAGTGTGTGTGTGGTTATCTTCTCTACCAGGGGCAGGAGTCACCTGGAGTGGTGCTGGTCCTTGTCATGGTTACTTGCACACTGTCAGCTTGTTGCACCATTTTGGATGGCTCCGGCCAAGAATGTAGGAGAATATGGGGCTGGGATGCATATTGCCAGCAAGTTTCACAGTGGTCTACTGCAGGGCACTTGAAGCTGCCTGGTTGGGGTGGGCAAAGTTGGAGGAGGCAGTCTACAGAGGAGTACAGGGGTAGAGCATGCAGTGTTAGCAGGGTTTGCTGTGGGAGAGACTGGGAGCTAAGGCCTGCCTTGATGGGGAGTGTCTGTAGGAGAATGCAGGGGTAGGGCACACTGTCAGCAAACAAGTTAGCAAGTTAGATGGAGAGTGTTGTTGTGCTGGTTCCTGTAGATGTCCTTGTATCTAGACTGGGGGCTGGAGTAGGGAAATAATAACCACCAGCTACTTTTTTCCTGGAGAAGTTCCCCAACAATCCTTGTCTCTCAAGCACACACACACTCTGTGTGTATAAAGATATCTCCCTCCCATATACTCCAGACATTTTTCAAATTGTTTTTTCTATGCTGTATCTCTGTGGGGCTGCTAGCTGTGCTCTTTAAGGTCAGAGACTCAGCTTCCTATCACCCTCCTGGTTCTCCCAGAGCCAAACAAGATGATTTTAAAGTTCCAGGTGTTAAGCCCTACTGATTGTAAGAACTTGCAAAATTATACTCCTCTGGTTTTCAAAGTCAAATGTTATGGGAATTCATCTTCCTTGTGTGGGTTCTCTTTGCTGGGGTGCCTGGTATGAAGATCTGTTTATGTCTCATCCCCACAACCACAGTGTTCCTCCTGTGGACAGTCCCACAGGTCCTTTTAGCTTCTGACCACATCTCTGTTCTCCCTACAATCTTCAATATGACCTTTCTTTACATTTAGCTGTGGAGAGTCTACTCTGACAGTCATTTTCTGGGTTATTTACACTGATGTGGTTTATCTACCTGTATCTGTGGGATGAGGTAAGCTTAGGATCCTCCTGTTCTTCCATGTTCTCTCTCACTTGCATAGAACAGTGTAATAAAATAAATTGGTAGTCAAGTTTTAAGAAGATACTGCTTCAATACTTTCTAAAGTAATATATTCACTGGCCAAAATGATGCCATTTGTAATGGAACATCTAAATAAGGAAAATAGGTAGTGTAGATTTTAAAATTTACTAAATTATGTTGATAGGAATCTTTGATTTTTCTTTATTGGAGGAATAATTCACCACACTAATAAATGTATCAAGAATTGAGCTTTGAAATTTAAGCTTCTTTGGAAAAATTTTCCACTGGACTAGTAAT
The DNA here is from genome assembly GCF_030435805.1 of Mustela lutreola. Classification (NCBI taxonomy): domain Eukaryota; kingdom Metazoa; phylum Chordata; class Mammalia; order Carnivora; family Mustelidae; genus Mustela; species Mustela lutreola. The sequence continues at coordinate 186,426,039 of NC_081292.1, forward strand.
ATTTACCCAATGAGCCATCAGTTATCAGGTCGTATTAGCCAAGGCAACTGGGCTTTCATATATTGTTTAGGTCAAGAGAATAGAATTCTGTTTAATGGGGTTCATTAAAATCTGTACATATTGAAGCTATAAACTTATCATTTGGAAAGTTAATTTAGAAGACATACTTTTTACCCTGTGTTTGTACACTGATATTGACAAAAAGGTCACAAAGTTCACTTATAAGTCAACCACATTACAAAGTATAATTTGACAGCAATACAAAGTGTCAATAGTTGGCTAAAACTGTGCAATTTTCTATTATGTCATCAAGAATAACATCATTCCGGGGATGCCTGGGTGGCTTAGTTGGTTAAGTGTCTGCTTTTGGCTCAGATCATGATCCCAGAGTTCTGGATCAAGTCCCACATTGAGGGGGGGTCCTTGCTCAGCAGGGAGCCTGCCTCTCCCACTGCCTGCCACTTCCCCTGCTTGTGCTCTCTCTCTGATAAATAAATTTAAAAAAAATTTAAAGAAATAACATCACTCTGGATTAAACACATATGTCTGCATTAATGCATTAATGCAATTCTGCTATAAGAAATAGAAGCAGACTCAAAACTTTTAAGTTTGTTACAAATAATGAAAATGTGAGTGAAATACATCATTACATTTCTCATTAAAATAACTTCATTAATTCCTCATGATTATTCATGCTTTGTTTAAAGGTTGAATATGTTCCCCAAAAGAAACAAAAATATCCATTTATATTTCATTCAGATTAGTCTCATACACAGATTATAGAAAATTTGTTTATCACAAATACACAAAAGTGAAGTCTAAAAAATTGTGTGCCACATATAAAATAACATATCAGAGAAAAGAGGCTTTGATCAATAAGGAAATGGTTTTTATACACATCAGAACCAATTTGAAGCAATTCTCTCGATCAATATAGATAGGCAGAAATGCTTTTCAGCATTTATTACCTGTGGAGAGTATTATTGATTAATTGTATTGATTTTTAGAATGCCATGTGGAGAAGCATCTGTTGTTTCTTTAAAAGATGCCTCAAAATGAAAAGTATCAAGAAACTATTTAAGTTTTGAGGATTTGCATTAATGGCTCAACCTGGGTCATCACTCAGAATTTCAAAAACACCAATGAAGGAGATATGGAATTTGATTTAGTTTATTTTGCATCCTATTGCTAATCAATAAATTTTAGAAAAAGAAATTAGTTGGAAATTTAACTTCCATAAGTGCCTGTGCTAATTTATAAACTTTTCTAGTATTTTTACTATGTATATGCTTCCCAAAGGGCCTAAACTTTTCTCTTATTTGTGCCAAAGGATAAACAAATGTTAATAAATAAATGCATTTTAAATGTCTTTGGCTGAAACCTTGTGCCATAAAAAGGACAATAAAGAGAGCAGGGAAAACTTCAATATCTTGTTTTAGGACTATAGTCAAACAGATATGCTTATCTTACTTGGAGTAATTAATACGTAATGGCTACAACAGTTGTTGAAGATAAAAATCTACTATTATTTAAATTTAGTATGGAATGCTAAGCAAGTAAATTTTCCGCCACAGAGTGTGTTTTATATGTTTGCTCTAAATAAGCAATTTTAAAGAAATTTAATTATTCTATTTGTCTTTTACATAAAACTCATATCTTGTTTACAAAGGCAGTTCTTTGACACCACAGAAATTCCTAAATTTTAGCAGGTGAATAAATTCAAAATGCAGTCTTTCCTTGCTAGGCATGGAACTTTGGTCTTATTTTCCCCTAGTAGGAGTGTGTGAGTGAATATCTTCTTGAACAGGTGCTTTTCCTTCCTGAGCTGTCTTCTGAATATTATAGAAATCCCTTGTGAGATGCACCTAAAGTCCTAAAAATGTTCTAACTAATTATTGAATCTATTTAGAATATCAACAGCCACCTGCTTTCATTAAGAAATCCTTGTAGACCTGTTTCCTAACTTGGTCTTCACCTATGCAGCTGATCAGTGTTGAAATAATATTTATTCAGGGACCCCATGCACCTGGAGCTTTGCAAACACTTCAGAAAATCATTTGGTGATGTCAGAAGAAAATCTAGTTTGGGTTCATTTCTGGGGATCGGATAAGCCATGGTAAAATGTGGTTTGGAGCAAGTCATAGACTGTCGTATTTTCTTCCCTACTGTTCAGTAGTTAAGAAAGGATCCAGAGGCTTATATTTTATAATAAAAACTTAATTAAAACTTTAATTTTTTATATTATAAAGTAATAAAACCACCTTTAGTATTTCTCATTTTTCACTGTTTAAACCATAACATTTACTACATTTTCAGACTTACAGAGTTCTAATATTTTAGGAGATTTTCTCTTCATGGACATTTGTGTCAGCACTAACTTCATTATGAAGAAATAGCACTTCCAAAAGCACAGAGTTTTTTCTGTGGAGGAGAAAATACTCTCAGCTTCCATTAGTTAGTATTGAGGTGCTGAGTTAGTACTAATTGTATCCTTATTTTTAAAACTTCATTCTTCCTTCTGTAGGACAACATCATCTATTGGGTGAAAGTGACTAAGTGATAAGAATTACATTCAAGATGATATCTTCCCTCCCCAAAAGAAGAAAAGAAAACCAGCATGAAAGTCCTGTGTAAATTTAGAGTGAATGACTATTTAAAACTGGAATACTATGCTGGGCTTAGGAGATCATTAAATTCTCTGAAATCATAGACTGCCTAAATTCCAAATCTTTCACAATACATTACCTGAGGAAATACACACCTAACACCTAATTGATAGTTAACTTTAAAATGATTTGAAGTAGTTGATAATAAAAGATAAAATCACTGCTTTCCACTTGTTGAGTATCTACTGTTTTCTGAATATTTTCTATTATGTGATTTTTAAAAACATTTTCACTTTTATAGGTAAAGATGATGAATCATAGTGAAGTTAAGTAACATTGTCAAGATAACGGAGTTACTGTTAGTGCAAGAATGCCAACTCAAATGGTCCATAAACTTTTTCTATTCTACAGCCTGGGGAGAAAGGAAAGTAGTTATGCTAGAAAGCTAAGCTAATTTGGCTGCTACATGAAGAACTAAATCTATATTAACTCATAATTCTATGAAAGCATCGTTATGAATATCTAAAGTAATATTCTAGTATATTACATTCTGATGACCTGACTGTATATCTCATAGAAAATTTAAAGCAACATATGACTAGTTTATTCTTTAATACTTAAAATTTTAAATTTTATTTTAATTGAACTATAGTTGACATTTAGTGTTAGGTGTACAACATAGTAATTCAACATTTTATATATATTACAAAATACCATGATAAATGCAGTCATCTCACAAAGTTATATTATTGACTGCATTTCTTATGTTGTATTTTACATCCCTGTTACTTATTTATAACTGCAAACTTGTAGCTCTTAATTCCCTTCACCTATCTCATCCATCCTTCCCCACCCCTCTGACAACCATCACTTTGCTCTTTGTATTTATGACTCTTTCTGTTTTATTCTGTTTTTTAGATTTCATATATAAGTAAAATCATACAGTATTTGTCCTTTTCAGTATGATTTATTTCACTTACCATAACACCCTCTAGGTTGAACCAAGCTGTGGCAAATGGCAAGATTTCATTCTTTTATTATGGCTAAATATTCCACTGTATGTGTGGTATGTAGAACCACATCTTCTTAATCCATTCATCTACTGACAGACACTTAGGTTACTTCCCTATCTTGGCTTTTATAAAAGATGCTACAATAAGCATTGGGTGCATATATCATTTCAAATTAGCTTTGTTTGAGTAAATACCCTGAGGTAGAATCACTGAATTATATGGTTTTGTTTCTTAATTTTTTGAGGCACCTTCTTCATACTGTTTTCTACAGTAGCTGTACCAATTTACAATCCCACCAACAGTGTATCAGAGTTCCCTTTTCTCCACAACCTTGACAACACTTGTCATTTTGATATTAGCATTCTGAGTGGTGTGAGATGATATCTCATTGTGGTTTTAATTTGCAGTTCCCTGATGATTAGTGATGTTGAACATCTCTCCATGTGTCTTTTGGCCATTTGTATGTGTCTTTTTTGGAAAAATGTCTATTGATGTTCCCTTCCGCCCATTTTAAAATTTGATTAATTCTTTTTGGTATTGAGCTACATGAGTTTTTTGTATATTTTGCATATTAAGCCCTTAACAAATATATCATTTGTAAATATCTTCTCCCATTCAGCAGGTTCCCTTTTAATTTTTAAAAATGGTTTCCTTTGCTGTGCAAAAGCTTTTCAGTTTGGTATAATCCTAGTTTTTATTTTATTATTTGCTTTTATTGCCTTGCCTGAGGAGTGAAAAAAAAAGTATATTCAAGATATTCATCGGTTAACTGCTGATATTCTCTTTCAGGAATTTTGTGGTTTCAGGTCTTACAATTAGGACTTTAATCCATTTTGACTTTATTTTTGTGTACGGTGAAAGGAAATAGCCTAGTATTCCTGACACCATTTATTGAAGAGACATTCTTTTCTCCATTGTATATATTGCCTCCATTATCATAGATTAATTGACCATAAAGTGTGGGGTCTCTATTCTGCTCCATTGATCTGTGTATTTTGGTGCTAGTACCATACTGTTTTGATTACTATAGCATTGCTGTGTAGTTAGAAATCTGAAATGCTATACCTCCACCTTTGTTCTTTCTCAAAATTGCTTGTCTGTTCAAAGTCTTTTGTGGATCTATGCCAATTTAGAATTATTTCTTCTACACTTGATCTTGTTTGGCCGAGAAGTGATTAGAATTATTTCTTCTAATTCTATGAAAAATGTTATTGATGTTTGATAGGGATTACACTGAATATGTAGAATGTTTTTAGTATGAACATTTTAACAACATTCTTCCAACTCATGAGCATGTTATATCATTCCATTTGTATTGTCCTCATTTTATTTATTTGTTTTTTAATCAATGTCTTCTAGTTTTCAGAGTACAGGTCTTTTATGTCCTTGGCTAAATTTATTCATAGGTATTTTACTCTTTTTAATGCTATTTTATTTTTATTATTTATTTAAAATTTTTATTTATTTATTTGACAGACAAAGATCACAAATAGGCAAAGAGGCAGGCAGAGAGAGAGAGAGAGAGAGAGGAAGAAACAGGCTCTCTGCATGTGGGGCTTGATCTCAGGACCCTGGGATCATGGTCTGAGCCGAAGGCAGAGGCATAACCCACTGAGTCACCCAGGCACTCCTTTAATGCTATTTTAAACAAATTTTCTGGATTTCTCTTTTTGCTATTTTACCATGTCATCTGCAAATAGTGACAGTTTTACTTATTTCTAACCAATTTGGTTGCCTCTATTTCTTTTTTTTTTTTTGCCTGACTGTTGTAGCTTGGACTTCTAGTACTATACCAAATAAAATTCATGACAGTGGGCATCCTGGTATTTTTCCTGATCTTAGAGGAACAATGTTTAGCTTTTCATCATGAATTGTGATGTTAGCTGTGGATTTTTATATATGGCCTTTATTATGCTGAGGTATGTTTGTCCTATACCCATTTTGTTGAGAATTTGTATTATGAATAAATATCGATTTTGGGCAAATGTCTTTTCTGCATATTCAGAGAGGATTTCTATCCTTCTTTTTGTTAATGAAATGTGTCACACTGATTGTGTTTATTGAACTATCCTTGCATCCCTGTAATAAATCTCACTTGATCTTGGTGAATGATCATTTTGATGTATTTTTTAATCTGTTTTGCTAATATTTTGAGGATTTTTGCATCATATTCATCAGTGATACTGGTCTATAACTTTTTTTTTTTTTTTTTTTTTTTGTAGTATCTTTGTCTTGTTTTGGTATCAGGATGATCCTAGCATCATAAATAAATTTGCAAATGTTCCTTCCTCTTCAAGTTTTTGGAACAGTTTTAGAAGAAGTATTCTTTAAATGTTTGATGCAATTCACCATTGAGTCATCTGGTCTTTGACTTTTCTTAGGTTGAGAGTTTTTTGATTACTGATTCAGATTGGTCACTCTTTTTCTAGTTCCTTTATGTGTAAAGTTAGATTTCTTAAGGTTTTTTGAGGTAAGCTTCTATCTCCATAAACTCCCTTAGAACTGTTTTTGCTGCATTCCAAAGATTTAAGCCATTGTGGTTCCATGTTCATTAGTATTCAGGTATTTTTAAAATTTCTTCTTTGATTCCTTTGTTGACCCAATGGTTGTTTGGTAGCATGCTATTTAGCCTAGGTTTTTCCTTTTGTTTTTGTAGTTCTAGTTTCATATGACTGTGGTCAGAAAAGATGATCAATTTCAATCTTACTAAAATCTATGGTCTAACATGAGCTATCCTGGGGAATGTATCATGTGACCTTGAAAAGAATGTGTCCTGCTAGTTTTGGGTGGACTTTCTGTATGTATCTGTATCTGTATGTATCTGTTAAGTTCACCTTATTTATGTGTTGTTCAAAGCCACTGTTCCCTTACTGATTGTCAGTCTGGATTACCTCATTGATGTAAGTGGAGTGTGAAAGCCCCTACTATAGTACTACTGTCAGTTTCTCATTTTATATCTGTTAATACCTCCTTTATATATTTAGGTGCTCCTTTATTAGATACATAAATGTTTATAATTGTTTATCCTTTATTGGATAACCCTTATTATATAATGACCCTCTTTTTCTCTTTACAGCTTTGATTTTAAAGTCTATTTTGTCTGATATAAGTATTGCTACTTCAACTTTTTTTGGCTTCTATTTATAGGGCATATCTTTTTTTTTTTTTTTTCCTTCATGTTCAGCCTATATCTGACTTTAGGTCTGACATGAATCTTTTGTAGTCAGCATATAGATGGATCTTGTTTTGTTATCCATTTTGTAACCCTGTGACAATAGTGGGAGCTTTCACGCTTTATGTACATCAATAAATCTACCCTCCAGACTGAAAATCAGTAAGGGAAGAGTGGCTTTGATTGGAAAATTTAGTCCATTTGCATTTAAAGTAATTATTGAAATGATGTACTTATTGCTATTAGAATTGTTGTCTGGTTATTTTGCAGTTCTGTTTCTTTGCAATTCCCTTGCTCTCTCCCCCTGATTTAATGTGTATCTTTAGTAGTATGCTTGGATTCCTTTTTATTCTTTGGGTGTCTATTACATGTTTTGGCTTGTAGTTACCATGATGTTTGTACATAACATCCTATGTATATTGCACTCTATTTTATGATGGTAGCCATTGAAGTTCAAATACATTCTAAAAGCACTGCATTGTTACTCTTCCCCTCTTCCTGTTTTGTATATCTGACATTTTATACCTTTGTATTTTGTGTATCTCTTTACTAATTATTTTAGGTATTGTTGATTTAAATTCTATATTTTAATCTTCATAATAACTTTATAATTGATCTACTTTTTTTTTATTTTCTTTTTTTAAAATTTTTTATTTTTTATAAACATATATTTTTATCCCCAGGGGTACAGGTCTGTGAATCACCAGGTTTACACACTTCACAGCACTCACCAAAGCACATACCCTCCCCAATGTCCATAATCCCACCCCCTTCTCCCAAACCCCCTCCCCCCGGCAACCCTCAGTTTGTTTTGTGAGATTAAGAGTCACTTATGGTTTGTCTCCCTCCCAATCCCATCTTGTTTCATTGATTATTCTCCTACCCACTTAAGCCCCCATGTTGCATCACCACTTCCTCATATCAGGGAGATCATATGATAGTTGTCTTTCTCTGCTTGACTTATTTCGCTAAGCATGATACGCTCTAGTTCCATCCATGTTGTTGCAAATGGCAAGATTTCATTTCTTTTGATGGCTGCATAGTATTCCATTGTGTATATATACCACATCTTCTTGATCCATTCATCTGTTGATGGACATCTAGGTTCTTTCCATAGTTTGGCTATTGTGGACATTGCTGCTATAAACATTCGGGTGCATGTGCCCCTTTGGATCACTACATTTGTATCTTTAGGGTAAATACCCAATAGTGCAATTGCTGGGTCATAGGGCAGTTCTATTTTCAACATTTTGAGGAACCTCCATGCTGTTTTCCAGAGTGGCTGCACCAGCTTGCATTCCCACCAACAGTGTAGGAGGGTTCCCCTTTCTCCGCATCCTCGCCAGCATCTGTCATTTCCTGACTTGTTGATTTTAGCCATTCTGACTGGTGTGAGGTGATATCTCATTGTGGTTTTGATTTGTATTTCCCTGATGCCGAGTGATATGGAGCACTTTTTCATGTGTCTGTTGGCCATCTGGATGTCTTCTTTGCAGAAATGTCTGTTCATGTCCTCTGCCCATTTCTTGATTGGATTATTTGTTCTTTGGGTGTTGAGTTTGCTAAGTTCTTTATAGATTCTGGACACTAGTCCTTTATCTGATATGTCATTTGCAAATATCTTCTCCCATTCTGTCAGTTGTCTTTTGATTTTGTTAACTGTTTCCTTTGCTGTGCAAAAGCTTTTGATCTTGATGAAATCCCAGTAGTTCATTTTTTCCCTTGCTTCCCTTGCCTTTTGCGTTGTTCCTAGGAAGATGTTGCTGCGGCAGAGGTCGAAGAGGTTGCTGCCCGTGTTCTCCTCAAGGATTTTGATGGATTCCTTTCGTACATTGAGGTCCCTCATCCATTTTGAGTCTATTTTTGTGTGTGGTGTAAGGGAATGGTCCAATTTCATTTTTCTGCATGTGGCTGTCCAATTTTCCCAGCACCATTTATTGAAAAGGCTGTCTTTTTTCCATTGGACATTCTTTCCTGCTTTGTCGAAGATTAGTTGACCATAGATTTGAGGGTCTATTTCTGGGCTCTCTATTCTGTTCCATTGATCTATGTGTCTGTTTTTGTGCCAGTACCATGCTGTCTTGATGATGACAGCTTTGTAATAGAGCCTGAATTCCGGAATTGTGATGCCACCAACGTTGGCTTTCTTTTTCAATATCCCTTTGGCTATTCGAGGTCTTTTCTGGTTCCATATAAATTTTAGCATTATTTGTTCCATTTCTTTGAAAAAGATGGATGGTACTTTGATAGGAATTGCATTAAATGTGTAGATTGCTTTAGGTAGCATAGACATTTTCACAATATTTATTCTTCCAATCCAGGAGCATGGAACATTTTTCCATTTCTTTGTGTCTTCCTCAATTTCTTTCATGAGTACTTTATAGTTTTCTGAGTATAGATTCTGTGTCTCTTTGGTTAGGTTTATTCCTAGGTATCTTATGGTTTTGGATGCAATTGTAAATGGGATTGACTCCTTAATATCTCTTTCTTCTGTCTTGCTGTTGGTGTAGAGAAATGCAACTGATTTCTGTGCATTGATTTTATATCCTGACACTTTACTGAATTCCTGTATAAGTTCTAGCAGTTTTGGAGTGGAGTCTTTTGGGTTTTCCACATATAGTATCATATCATCTGCGAAGAGTGATAATTTGACTTCTTCTTTGCCGATTTGGATGCCTTTAATTTCCTTTTGTTGTCTGATTGCTGAGGCTAGGACCTCTAGTACGATGTTGAATAGCAGTGGTGATAATGGACATCCCTGCCGTGTTCCTGACCTTAGCGGAAAAGCTTTCAGTTTTTCTCCATTGAGAATGATATTTGCGGTGGGTTTTTCATAGATGGCTTTGATGATATTGAGGTATGTGCCCTCTATCCCTACACTTTGAAGAGTTTTGATCAGGAAGGGATGTTGTACTTTGTCAAATGCTTTTTCAGCATCTATTGAGAGTATCATATGGTTCTTGTTCTTACTTTTATTGATGTGTTGTATCACATTGACTGATTTGTGGATGTTGAACCAACCTTGCAGCCCTGGAATAAATCCCACTTGGTCGTGGTGAATAATCTTTTTAATGTACTGTTGAATCCTATTGGCTAGTATTTTGTTGAGTATTTTCGCACCTGTGTTCATCAAGGATATTGGTCTATAGCTCTCTTTTTTGGTGGGATCCTTGTCTGGTTTTGGGATCAAGGTGATGCTGGCCTCATAAAATGAGTTTGGAAGTTTTCCTTCCATTTCTATTTTTTGGAACAGTTTCAGGAGAATAGGAATTAGTTCTTCTTTAAATATTTGGTAGAATTCCCCCGGGAAGCCGTCTGGCCCTGGGCTTTTGTTTGTTTGGAGATTTTTAATGACTGTTTCAATCTCCTTACTGGTTATGGGTATGTTCAGGCTTTCTATTTCTTCCTGGCTCAGTTGTGGTAGTTTATATGTTTCTAGGAATGCATCCATTTCTTCCAGATTGTCAAATTTATTGCCGTAGAGTTGCTCATAGTATGTTCTTATAATAGTTTGTATTTCTTTGGTGTTAGTTGTGATCTCTCCTCTTTCATTCATGATTTTATTTATTTGGGTCCTTTCTCTTTTCTTTTTGATAAGTCGGGCCAGGGGTTTATCAATTTTATTAATTCTTTCAAAGAACCAGCTCCTAGTTTTGTTGATTTGTTCTATTGTTTTTTTAGTTTCTATTTCATTGATTTCTGCTCTGATCTTTATGATTTCTCTTCTCCTGCTGGGCTTAGGGTTTCTTTCTTGTTCTTTCTCCAGCTCCTTTAGGTGTAGGGTTAGGCTGTGTACCTGAGACCTTTCTTGTTTCTTGAGAAAGGCTTGTACCGCTATATATTTTCCTCTCAGGACTGCCTTTGTTGTGTCCCACAGATTTTGAACCGTTGTATTTTCATTATCATTTGTTTCCATGATTTTTTTCAATTCTTCTTTAATTTCCCGGTTGACCCATTCATTCTTTAGAAGGATACTGTTTAGTCTCCATGTATTTGGGTTCTTTCCAAACTTCCTTTTGTGGTTGAGTTCTAGCTTTAGAGCATTGTGGTCTGAAAATATGCAGGGAATGATCCCAATCTTTTGATACCGGTTGAGTCCTGATTTAGGACCGAGGATGTGATCTATTCTGGAGAATGTTCCATGTGCACTAGAGAAGAATGTGTATTCTGTTGCTTTGGGATGAAATATTCTGAATATATCTGTGATGTCCATCTGGTCCAGTGTGTCGTTTAAGGCCTTTATTTCCTTGCTGATCTTTTGCTTGGATGACCTGTCCATTTCAGTGAGGGGAGTGTTAAAGTCCCCTACTATTATTGTATTATTGTTGATGTGTTTCTTTGATTTTGTTATTAATTGGTTTATATAGTTGGCTGCTCCCACATTGGGGGCATAGATATTTAAAATTGTTAAATCTTCTTGTTGGACAGACCCTTTGAGTATGATATAGTGTCCTTCCTCATCTCTTATTATAGTCTTTGGCTTAAAATCTAATTGATCTGATATAAGGATTGCCACTCCTGCTTTCTTCTGATGTCCATTAGCATGGTAAATTCTTTTCCACCCCCTCACTTTAAATCTGGAGGTATCTTCGGGCTTAAAATGTGTTTCTTGGAGGCAACATATAGATGGGTTTTGTTTTTTTATCCATTCTGATACCCTGTGTCTTTTGACAGGGGCATTTAGCCCATTCACATTCAGGGTAACTATTGAGAGATATGAATTTAGTGCCATTGTATTGCCTGTAAGGTGACTGTTACTGTATATGGTCTCTGTTCCTTTCTGATCTACCACTTGTAGGCTCTCTCTTTGCTTAGAAGACCCCTTTCAATATTTCCTGTAGAGCTGGTTTGGTATTTGCAAATTCTTTCAGTTGTTGTTTGTCCTGGAAGCTTTTAATCTCTCCTTCTATTTTCAATGATAGCCTAGCTGGATATAGTATTCTTGGCTGCATGTTTTCCTCGTTTAGTGCTCTGAAAATATCATGCCAGCTCTTTCTGGCCTGCCAGGTCTCTGTGGATAAGTCAGCTGCCAATCTAATATTTTTACCATTGTATGTTACAGACTTCGTTTCCCGGGCTGTCTCCTCATTTTGACACTATTCTTTTATGTATCATGTAAATCATCTACAGCTCTTGGTTTTGAAAGTAGTGGCCTAATGTTGAAGTCCTCCTCTGGGGTCCAGAAACAATTCTCCCTGGTTACCAGATGCTCCATTTAGTTCTCCAGTGTAGGATACATTCACCCTCCTGTTGTCACTGAACTATGATAACTGTGGGCATTCTGGTTAGTGTGACTGACCTTCCAGTACTGTTTCTTGAGGTATGATAGTGGGCAGGGCTGGCTAGCCCCTTTCCTAGGATAGGAGTTGCTTTGGAAGAGCAAGGGTCCTGGTTGAGATTGCACTGGAGACATTGGGTTGTTAGGCACTTTTGGTTAAGGCTGCCTGCTACATGCAACAGGGTTGAGAGCTTCTCTGGAGGAGTGTCTGCCAGGGAAGAAGGTTGGGTGAAGTGGGTCAGAGAATACCAGGGCTAGGCAAGGAGTGCCAGTAAGGTAAATGAAGAGTGTCAAAACTGGCATCTGCAATGGCACCTTCCAGGCTTCCACTTGCAGAAAATGCTCCTGCATATCCCTGACTCTCTGGCACCTGCTTTAAAATTACCTAACACATGCTTTTCAAATTGCTGTCTCTTTGATAGGTCTTAGAGCAAGGGAGATTTTGGGGGTCCTTTAAGTGCAAATTCTGTTTATTATAGCCCTCTGGCTCTCCTGGAGTTAAAGTTGATTTTCAAAGCTCCCAGATAACTCTGATTATCAAAGCCAGGCATTGTAGGTGCTTGTATTCCCAGTGCAGTTCCCTAGGGTGGATGGTGCCTATTGTGGGGCTTGAACCCCTTGCTTTAAATGAGAACCTCCACGCCTGCATTTTCTATCTTGTTTGTGGGCTGCCACACCAGGTGTTTGGTTCCTGATCAGAGTGCATTTCTGCCCCTCCTACTACTCTTGTTGTGGTTTTTTCTTCATATCTCCAACTGTGGAACTGTTCTACTACTTTTATCATCATTCTCAGAGTTGCTTTATATATAGTTGAACCCTATGTGGGTCCATGGGAGGAGGTGAGGTTGGGGTATTCTCTGCCATCTTCCTGTGAGTTCAATTAATTCCTTTATCAGTCTTTCTCCATCACATGTTTTCAGTCTTACCCTCTTTTCTGGCATTCAACTTTCAGCAAAATCCTAAAGAGAACTGCAGGAATGGTGGGGATGAAGTGGAAATTACCATTGCAAAAGAACACAAAGAGCTGAACACCTGTGTGACAAACAAGCTATGTTAGAATATGAAAAAAAAATTCTTTAAACTCAGGCCTCTTTTGCATTTATAGATACTAGGATTATTACTAGTGACATTCATGTTCCAGATTATACATCCCAAAAGAATCACCATCCTAGTAAATTACACTGAATTTTTTAAAAATCAAATAGAGAATAAGCTTGTTATACTCTAAAGTCAGAAAATATATCACATTTTATAAGGCCTCAATGTCTTCAGGGGAAAAAAAAATTAACTTAAAACTCTCTTCTTAAGGGCTCTTTTAAGTTTTAGTGGCAATCTTGCACATGTTCTTAAGACCTTGATATGGTCCTTTAGAATTCTGAATACTGAAAAATTATTTATTATTTCTACAATAAAGAAACCATTTTAGAACCAAAGTATAAAAATACATACAACCAAATACATAAAGGCTGCTTTATGAAATATTCTCTTAAGAAACTATAATATTTTTGTTATAGTAAGTATTTAAACTTAAAAAATATTGATTAGAAATCACTTCACAATAAAACACAAGAAAATGAGGGGAGGGGGTTGATGAAACAAAATTGACAAAATCTTGATAACTGCTGAACCCAGGTAATGAGTAAATAAGGTTCATTATGCTGTTTTCTCTACTATTACATATGTTTAAAAAATAAAAATTTTTTAAAAAGCCACCTAAGATCATTATTGTATAGTCATTTCTTATACTTAGAATTTAAATTATTAAGAAGTGGAACTCATTTTGGAGCAAGATATATGTACTGTGAGTCTAAGTAATGTTGCTAGCACCTAAAGAGCCAGATAGTGATAAAGATACTAAATGTAAAAATGTGTTAGAAAAACAAACTTAGAGCCATGATGAGATCAATAGATTCTTTTCAATTGTAATTACAAGTATCTATATCTATATCTACGATTTATTTATTTATTTGATACGCAGAGATCACAAGTAGGCAGAGAGGCAGGCAGAGAGAGAGGAGGAAGCAGGCTCCCCACTGAGCAGAGAGCCTGATGTAGGGCTCTATCCCAGGACCCTGGGACCATGACCTGAGCTGAAGGCAGAGACTTTAACCCACTGAGCCACCTAGGCACCCCTACATATATATATATGTATATATATATACATATATTTATATGCTTTAAATTACATATATATGTGTATATATATAAAATAATTTAAGATGTTATGAAGTGCTAAAAAGTAGGTGCCTTAAATCTTTGGTCTTTTACTCTTGTATATAACTGCATTAGAATTCAAAATTACTTTCTCTAAATTATGAAGCATACCATATGATTTTTAAATACTTAAAGTATTTAAATGAAATGCTAAAATTTGTATGCTGGTATAGGGAACACTTATTTACCCAAAGAATTAGTGACAGTAAGCCATGTTGATACCATATAAGCTCCAACTAGACTTAAATAGAGTTGCCTATGTGCATGTACTATGGAAACTAAAATAATACAAAGATTTTCATTGAAAGGCACTATCTATCATACCCAGAAAGAAGATTGGTAAAAAGCAGAATGAACTTCCTGGCCTATATCACAAATTGACCACTGGTAGTGCCTAAATATACCAGATAATTGTTCTGTCATCTGCTTCACATTGATTATACAGTCATTGTGGTACATTTCTTATGACTATAAATAGATTCCATTTTAAAAAATTTAGACATGATTTAAATTTTCTAAATTAGAAGTCTTTTCAAAATAACACAATATTAGCCCTTTAAAGTTATTTTTAGAGCAAATCTAGAACTTCGATGTTTTGTTTTTCTAAGAATTAATATCTTCAGTATTTCCCGATTTTTTTTCATTTTTTTAGCTTTATGGTATGCGTATTATAAAGCATGAAGTTTCTAAAATATTTTCATTTTCAATCAAATGCAAACATGTCTCTGAAGATGTATAGAATCACGTTTAACTCTCCACATAAAACATATGCACATTTTGACCTAACTGATCCTGATAACAAAGGGAAACTTATTTTACTGAATAACTTTCATAATTTTGGCAAAAACATTTATAAAAAAAACTTTGTCCTTTTCCTAGACCTAAAAATACTAATTCTCATGCATTACATATTTAATGCAATCCCTATTTTACATTTTGTTTGTTATTCAATGAAGTAGTCACAGAGAAAGAAATAACTTTTTTTCTCCAAACTCTAGATATTCTTGAGCCAAGCTTTTCCACCTGATGATAGAAAGGACATGGCAAGACTAAGCCAAATCTTGCATATTTCCTTCACGGGCTGCCAGCCAAAGAATAGGGCATGATTGTAGGAAAAACTGTATTATAACATTTAACCAAGACAAGGAAAAGCACCCCATAAACCATCTGAATTCATGAAAATGTCTATAACTTCCAGAAGAGAGATTGCAAGACTGCTTCTATAGCAGATATTTTCATTTTTTTTCCTGATGCAACATATAATACTGATTTATTTAATCATAACTACTATAGGCTTATAATGATAAGTAACACTCCTCTACCCTAAATCTTCTTACACCAGAGGTCATTCCTGAAAGTATCTATTTTAAAGATTTATTTTAGAGAGAGAATGAGTGAGTGAGTTGGGGGAGGTGCAGAGGGAGAGAATATTCAAGCAGACTTCCCACTGAACATGAAGACTTTTGCAGGGTATGATCTCAAGACCCATGATATGATGATCTGAGCAGAAACCAAGAGTTGGACACTTAATTGACTGAGCCACAAAGGTGTCCCTGAAAGTATTTATTTTAAATATGCCTATGTATCAATTTCAGACATTTTCTCTGGAATTCTTATTAAAAGAGAATATTAGTCTCTTATCTAATTAATACCCATTTCTTACCTCTCCCTATTCTCAACTGGTTTAGATCACAATTAGGGTAACTGGTTCGGGTTCAGGATTAACAAATTTAGTAGTTACATTATTATGACACCTATCCATATCATTCACTGCTGAGCCACTTTGAGTGGTCTGATTATATATCCCTTGTACAAACTTACTTGCCAGATTTTTTTTCCTTTCTGGTTTAGTTTTCTATATATCTATCATTAATCACTTAGACTCATTAGAACTATAGAACCTCTTTCAATAGTATTCTTCTAATCGTCAAATTTATTTTTGGATTCTTATTTCCTGGAGACCATACCTCCAAAACAAGAGCTTTGTTGTTAGAAAAAGTCCATTCTTTGGAGATTTTTTTGAACAATAGTGTATAATGGGGGTAAAATTCTGAATGTGGGAAGCCAAATGACATTTTCACTGTGGGATCCTTAAATGTCAGATCCTTAATTTTAATTATTTCTTTTGGGTCTTAGTTTTTTTTTTTTTTTTTTTTTTTCCAAACTGAACCTGATTAGCAATCTATATTTCAGGAGGAGGATGAGGAAAGAGTGGAGAAGATTTTAATAGTCAAAATCTGTTTTGTGCTTGCTTTTGTGCCTTGTATTCCTGAGTTCAGAACCCCTACTAATTAAACTTTTCTTTCCTTTCTTTCTTTCTTTTTTTTTTTTTTTAAGATTTTTATTTATTTATTTGACAGACAGAGATCACAAGTAGGCAGAGAGAGGAGGGGAAGCAGGCTCCCTGCTGAGCAAAGAGCCCAATGTGAGGCTGATCCCAGGACCCTGGGATCCTGACCTGGGCTGAAGGCAGAAGCTTTAACCCACTGAGCCATTCAGGCACCCTGTGCTCAGGGGTTTTAAACTGCTCTTTATATAAATGGGTCAAATCCGTGCCTCGTCACTAAATTCTTTGTAGCAGGTGTAATGAATTCCAGAATCATTAGGAAGCTCTGTGGTACAAATTAATTAATTCACATTGAGTTTTTTTTTTTTTGTTGTTGTTGTTGTTTTTATTTGTTTTTGCTTAGATCCCTGCTTCCCCTGTTTTGCTTAAGTCAGTTACCACTCCTCCATCTGTTTCCCATTGCCATTCCTATCCCACTTGTAGCATGGTCTCCATTCTCTCTGTCCTTGTGTACTTAATACCCCTTTTCTTCTTTACTGACAAGGTAGTGGACTCAGATCTTTACCACATTTAATATATTCTGCAATATGATATTTACATTTAGATGGATAAAAATGATGCCAATTTACCTGTATATATTATATTCAATAATTTAGATACTCTAAGTTTTAATTATGTACTTTTATAAATGATCTATAAATCTTAGGAAATTTTCATTAAAAATTAGTAAGATGAAGCCCCAAAATATGTATATTTTTTTCTTATTTGACCTTCACATTCCATAGGCATTTTATAGGCCTTAGCCTATTTACTCCTCAAAGTCATCCTAATATTGGTTATCCCAATATTAACCCACAGAGACTGAGCAAATTGCCTGTGTCACATTTAGTCGGGGCCAACATTCACATACAAAAAGTTTGGATCCTTTTATAGAACCACAAAAGCCCCCAAATAGTCAAAGTAATCTTAAGAAAGAGGAAGATAACTGGAGGTGTTATACTTCTTGATTTCAAATTATATTACAACGTGATAGTAACCAAAACAATATAGCATTGGCATAAACATAGACACAGAGATTAATAGAAAAGAAAGCCCAGAAATACACCCCAAAGTATATGGCCAATTTACTTCAAAGAAGCCAGGAATATACAATGGGAAAAGGACTGTCTCTTCAATAAATGTTCTTGGGAAGACTGATTACATGGAAGGGAATGAAACTGGGCCATTATCAAAATTCAAATTTGAGTAGAGACTTGAATGTAAGACATGAACCATAAAATTCCTAGAAGAAAACTTAGGCAGTAAGCTCTTTGACCTCAGTTTTGGCAATGATTTTTTTTTTTTTTTTTGATTTGACACCGAAATCAAAGGCAACAAAAGCAAAAATAATTAAATGGGACTACATTTAAATTAGAAAGTTTCTGCATAGCAAAGGAAATAATCAACAAAATGAAAAGGCAACATACCAAATGGGAAAAAAACACTTGCAAATCACATATCTGATATGTTAATATAAAATGTATATACAAAACTCCTAGGACTCCATAGAGGGGGAAATACAAAAAATTGGCACAAAACCTGAATAAACATTTTTTGTCATGAAGACATTCAAATGGACAACAGGTACACAAAAAGGTACTCAACATCGCTAATAATTAGGGAAATGCAAATCTAAACCACAATGAGATATCACCTTATACTTTTCAGAATGGTTATTGTCAAAAGACAGAAATAACAAGTGTTAGTAAGGATGCAGAGAAAAGGAAACAGTTGTGCACTATTGGTGGGAATATAAATTGGTGCTGCCACTATGGAAAGTAGAGTGGAAGTTCCCCCTTAAATTAAAAATAGAACCACCATATGACCTAATAATTCCACTTGAGAAGAATAAATGAAACAAGATGGGATTGGGAGGGAGACAAATCACAAGTGACTCTTAATCTCACAAAACAAACTGAGGGTTGCTGGGGGAGGGGGTTTGGGAGAAGGGGGTGGGATTATGGACATTGGGGAGGGTATGTGCTTTGGTGAGTGCTGTGAAGTGTGTAAACCTGGTGATTCACAGACCTGTACCCCTGGGGATAAAAAATATATGTTTATAAAAAATAAAAAATTAATAAAAAAAATAAAAAAATAAAACCCACTAATAAAAAAGATACACACATCCTTATGTTCACTGCAGATAATTTACAATAACCAAGACATGGAAGTAACCTAAGTGTTCACTTACAGATGAATGGATAAAGATGTGGTATATATATACAATAGAATATTATTCAGCAATCAAAATGAATGAAATCTTGCCATTTGCCACAACATGTTTGGACCTTGAGAACATTATGGTAAGTGAAGTAGATCGAATACAAATACTGGATGATCTCACCTATACGTGAAATCTTAAAAGCTAAAAATACAAAGCCAAAATCAAAACCAAAACCAAAACCAAAAACCCCAAAACATACAGAACAGATGTGGTTGCCAGAGGCAAGAGGTTCGGGAAATGAGTAAAGGTTGTCAATGGGTACACGTTTCCAGTTACAACATGAATAAGTTCTGAGGATGTAGTGTACAGAATGATGACTAAGTTAGCAATACTGTATTATATATTTGTAGTTTCCCAAGATAATATATCTTAATTCTCACTACAAGAAAAAAAATGTGTAACTATATGAGGTGATGTTAACCAAACTTATTATGGTAATCATTTTATAATAAACATAAATCATTGTGTTGTACATTTTAAATGATATATTGTTATAGGTCAATTGTATCTCAATAGAATGAGAAGAAATTAAATAAAATAGAAATGCCTAGGTCAAAAAGAAAAAAAAAAAACAGTTTTTGTCCATAATCTCTGTTCTTAACTGTATGCTTACAGTCCATTTAAGCTCAGGTCATGGTTCATGGTTTCATGATCTCTAATGTGATAAGAGTACCCTCTTAAAATCATAAATACTCCTAAGAACCATCATGTCTAAAGCCACATACATCTATTCAAGTGTCCTCCTTAGCTTACTCATCACTACTTAAGGGATAGCTTTGAGCTTTGATCTGCACTTGCTTCAAGACTCCCTTCTTAGGGAGCATTCCTTTTCTACGCCAATTCATTTCACATGTGGGATGGTGTCTTTTGCCAAGCCTCCTATAGATTGGCAGTTCAATCTTGGACTATAGTTTTGAGTCTGATCTGGCTTTCATTGGAACTGTGCTTCTTATAACTTCCCCTTAGCTTCACATATTTCATCTAGTTGGACATTAGCACCATAATCAACACTTCCATCTAGAACTAATGTTGTGTGCCCTGTCCACCACCTGCCTCTCTCCTCTTTCATCAGGGAGGGGAAGGACAATGCTCTACTCTCATTCTAATTGGATGGTATTGGATTTTAACTGCCTCTTCAAATTATATTTTTAGTGATATTTAATTTAGCATTCAGAATATGACTGTTTTTAACCAATTTATGCTCAAAGTGAGCTTAAGATAAAATGGGAACTGGATGATGTAGAAGAATAGTCACTTGTTTGGCTATCCAGGAAGCCAAGTTTAATTTTAGCCTTGAGAGAATTTGAAATCATTATAATTAGCTGGGTATTAAAACCCAAGTGAAAAGGACTCTCTCTCTCTTTTTTTAAGCGTACCCATTCATTTAGCATCAATTCACAACTGGCAGTCCATTCTCTCAAATGTGCTATCACTGAGCATGCAGAGCTGGAGTAAAATATTTCTGGAGAAGTTCAAACAACTTGGAAGTAGGTCATTGCTGGAGATGTGATATAGACACTATAATTAACTTGAATATCTATAGAACTGTAAGGAATGTAAAACATATGTATCTGTGAAGGGGAAGTTTATATTGTTTCATACATTTTAGATGTGGTACCAAATAATGGGGTAGTTGGTTTCAAATAATTGTGTGGTGTTGGCCTTCAATACAAGTGTTAGATGATAACAATTACTGAGCTTGGGCTCCAGGGTTAATTTGAAGTGCACCCTAGAAAAAAAGACCATCGTTTCACAGTCACTTCAGGATTCTACATAAGTTCTGCTTCAGTCCAGACTAATACCCTAACTGAAGAATGTCAGTGATATGATGGTCTAAGGTATCTTTAAGAGCAGATGAGAAAATACGACTGGCAGTTTAGTGTTCTGCCCCTGCAAAGAACTAAAAAGGTATTTTGTAAGATTTAGGGAAAAAAATAAAAAATGGGCTTTGGAATTTCCAGTAGAAAATGAAGGCAAGGACTCTTCTTTTAACTTAAGCATGTTATTGTCAACAGTGGCATCTCTATTAAGTTTGCTCTTTTACCTAAACACTCCTATTACTGTCATCTCCCTGGATTGTCATACCCACCACCCTGACAGTACAAACATTCCACTGTAAAATCTGTCAGAAAGGCCAGTTGATGTACTACATCTTCTGACACATGCTGGTCTTTAATATCAGCCTGTCAGAACACCTAAGAGAAAGGCATCTGCTTTCATGCTTGGAGCTAAGACTGGGACTACCATCACATACACTGTAATCATTAGCTTTATGCTGCTATGAAATTCTGCCTTTTGGAACCATAGAATGTCTTGCTGGAAAATGCTGTTGGCATACATCTATCATGCAAGTTAAATTGCACACATTTTGGTAGAAATCGTTAATTAAAATAAACTTTTCTGGTGTGAATCTGCTTTAATTTCTTTTTATGATGAGTTGTTTTGAAATGTATATATTGGATTTTATTTTTGCCACAATCAAGTGGTACCTGCATAGAAGTCAAATGAAATAATTTTGGCTTGACTTATCTTGATTTAATTTATCCATGTGAATTATATATGCCACCACATTCATCTTAAGTTTGTTTTATCTAACGAAGAATGTTTCTCTTGGTTTAAAAATGTGATTGGCTTAAGTAATTCAGGAGTGACAATCTGGAAAGTCTGTTTTAGCAAAGATAGCTTTCCTGCAACCCCACTGGCAGGCCATTGAGCTTTCATGTTTTCTCTTCCTATCTGGTTCTCTTCTAGTATATGTTTATGGGAGGCCTGAGGAGCAGTTTATTAATGTAAGGGATTTTTTTGTGACAAATAAAATAGAACTTCTAAACCCAGTACATGTGGCATAGTCATATATTCACCTTGGAGAATGTGGACTTATCCCAAAGACAATTACAGATTATCTTGTTTGAACAGCCTTCAGATTGTAAAGCAGCACATGCTTTTATTTTCTAATTAGTAAAATTTATTTTGGTACTAGTAATTAAGATAAAAATGATGATCTCTTGCACACACGCCCTCCTCAACACCTTACCTTATCTCCTGGCTTAACTCCCCCTTCATGAAGCTGAATTTATTTATTTATTTATTTATTTATTTATTTTTAAAGATTTTATTTATTTATTTGTCAGAAAGAGAGAGGAGCGAGAGTGAGCACAAGCAGACAGAGTGGTAGGCAGAGGCAGAGGGAGAAGCAGGCTCCTGGCTGAGCAAGGAGCCTGATGCGGGACTCGATCCCAGGACGCTGGGATCATGACCTGAGCCGAAGGCAGCCGCTTAACCAGCTGAGCCACCCAGGCGTCCCATGAAGCTGAATTTAATTTGGTTTGTATCATTTCATAGTTTCCATTTACTCACAAAACATATACACAATATATAGTGGCTTTAATTTTTAAAGGAGTATGTGTAGATCATATATATTCTTTAACTTGTTCCTTTTAACAATATATTATGGACATAGAGAGGTTTGCCATGAAAGGAACCATGAATTTTAAGATTCCTTATGTGTATGGGCCCCTTCCAAGTCCCTGGGAGGGGGAGGTCTTAGAAATTCTTTTATTCTTTTATATATATGAATAAATTTATAAATATATTTTAATGAATAAAATATATATGAATAAAACTATATATATATAATTTTTTTTCTCCCTCAGAGAGAGTCTTTGACTTTTATCTGCTAGGCTCCACAAAATCTGGATCTGCTCCTGAGCTTGGAAATCTTTTTAGGTCAGTAGATCTGGAACACATACATCCTTTTTATTCTAGCATTCTCACAAATGGAAATCTCTCTAACAGGAAAGAATTGCCAAATATACAAAGACAAGGATCATTGTAGCATTTTTAAGATACTAAAAATAAGACAACTGCTTTTTTATCACTTGGAGAAAATTTTTAAATTATTGTACAGCCATGATTTGGAAATACCATGTGCTTTTGCATTTACTAAATAATAGCAGATTATGTTTATAAAGGTAGATTCAATTTTTGATGTGATCAAAGGTATTCAGAGTTATTGGAAAATAGAGGTGCAATTATAGTAGTATAAACTTCAGCAAACAATTAGAATGTGAGTACAGCCATTTGGTGATTGGAAGAAAGATACTGAGGAGAAAGATACTGAGCTCACCACCTCATAGCACACTGGGCAACAAGTATATGTATTGCAACTAACTCCTAAAATGACCTGAAGACTGGCAGAACAGATCTTCCACAGCGAAAGTGACACAGAGAAGGCCACATCAAAAAGAGTAGGAGGGGGTTGCCTGGGTGGCTCAGTTGTTAAGCGTCTAGCTTCGGCTCAGGTCATGATCCCAGGGTCCTGGGATTGAGCCCTGCATCAGGCTTCCTGCTCGGAGGGAAGCATGATTCTCCTTCTCCCACTCTCCCTGCTTGTGTTCCATCTTTTCCTCTGTCTCTCTCAAATAAATAAATAAAATCTTTAAAAAAAATGAGTAGGAGGGCACAGACATAGGTACTGAACTGCCAGTGCAAATAACCATAAGCAGGAAGGTTATCACAAGCACAGAGGACCTGTGGGATCAAGCTTCACACTGGACACCCTAGGCCCTGGGAACCTACACTGGAAATACAGGTCCCCATAATGTCTGGCTTTGAAAATCAGCAAGGCTTAATTCTGGAAGTTTTAAAAATCAGCGGGTATTAACTCTAAGAAAGCCAGAGGACTTTAGGAAATAGTCTCCATTTTTAAAGAACCAGCATGCTATTTCATTCATGAGAGACCCAGCAAAGAAGTAATAGTTTGAAAAGTGCCTGGGTTATACATGAAGGAGATTTGTTGGCTATTTTTAGTACACATGTCAGAGGGGTAGGGATCTGCAGAGGAGATATCTCCAAGAACAAAAATCCTGGAAGGTGCCCTTTTCCTTCAGCTTAGATAGCTGAATGTTTGTAGGAGCCAGGTCTGACACTCTCCATCTACCTTTCTAGCACCACTTGCTCTGTCTGAGTGCCTCTCTGTATATCCACCCCAAGCAATCTGTGCACACTGGCAGTCCTCCCTTCAAGGTAGCTTCTACCCTTCTACATTCAATGGGCAGTACTGATCAGTAAACTGGTGTCTTTTCAGAGATACTTTTGCCCCATGGAGGAGAGCTAACTTCACACAATACCATGTCCACAGTAGCTCAACCAAGCCTCTCAGCAAGATGCACTGAGGTCAGGCCTTGCCCACCAGTGTTCCCACAGCAGTCATGGCTCAGCCATAATAGGAAGGTACATGTTACCCACACAGGGGAAACCTCTGGAGTGGCTTCTCCTGGTGATCAGGAGGGATGGAGCTTCTGGGCCCCACAGGACATCTGTATAAGGCCACTACTTTCAAGATGAGGGAACTTAAATGACCCATCAATACATGGAAACAAGTACAAAGTCAGACAAAATGAGGAGAAAGAGGAATATGTTTCAAACGAAAGAACAAGAAAAAACAAGAAAAAAAGCTAAATGAAACAGAGATAAGCAATCTAGTCCATAAAGAATTTAAAGTAATGGTGATAGTTACCAGATTTGAGAGAGGAGTTGATGAACTCATTGAGAACTTCAACAGAGTAATAGAATGTATAAGAAAGAATCATTTAGATCTGAACACAATGACTAAAATAAAAAATACATTAAAGGGAATCAACAGCATATTAGAGGATGCAGAACAAATCAGCAATCTGAAAGACCAGGTAATAGAAAGCAACCCAGCTGAAGAGAAAGAAAAACAACAACAACAACAACAACAAACAACAACAATGAAACAGGAGATGAATTAAAGTTCTGTGACAATATCAAGTACAATAACATTCAGTTTAAGGGGTCCCAGTAGGATAAAAGAGAGAAGGGGGGGCAAAAAATTTCCCTAATCTGAGGACAGAAAGATATCCAGGATTAGGAGAACCCAAAGTAAGATGAACACAAAGAAGTCCACACAAAAACACATAACAATTAAAATGGCATAAGCAAACAAAAAACCAGAATTTTAAAAGTAGCAGAGAAAAGCAAACAGATAAGGGAAATCCCATAAGTCTCTCAGGTGATTTTTCAGCAGAAGCTTTGAAAGCCAGCAGGGAGTGGCCTGATATATTTGAAATCTGAATAGAAAAAAGCTACAACCAAGAATATCCTACCCAGCAAATATATCACTCAGTAGTGAAGGATAAATAAAGAATTTCATAAACAGAAGTTAGAGGAGTTTATTACTGCTAAACTGGCCTCACAACACATTTCAAAGGGACTTCTTTAAGTGGAAAATAAAAAGCTATAACTAGAAAATAATTATGAAAGAAAAAATCACTAATAAAAGCAAACACAGTAAAGGCAGTAGGTCAGTAAATCAATCACTTATAAAGCTAGAGTTAAGGTTAAAATATACAAGTGGTATGATCAATTAGAGCTACAAAAATTAGTCAAGGGATACATGAGATAAAAAATTGTAAAATATGACATTGTATACATAAAACATGGGAGGGTGAGTAAAATTTAGTGCTTTTCAAATGTGTTTAAAATTAAGTGACCATTGGAAATAATATCCAATGGAAAAAGGTTTCTTCAACAAATGGATCACTTTCTTATACAACGCACACACACAAAATAAATTCAAAATGGATTAAAGACCTAACCATGAGTCAGGAAGCCATTACAATTCTAGAGGAGAACATAGGCAGCAAGCTCCATGACATGGCCCATATCAACTTCTAGGACTTTTGGGATTTCATCAAGATAAAGATCTTTTTCACAGTGAAGGAAACAATCAACAAAACTAAAAGGCAACCTTCAGAAGGGAGAGGGTATTTGCAAATGACATATCTGATTAAGGGTTAGTATCCAAAATCTATTAAGAATTTATTAAACACAACATCCAAAAAATAATCCAGTTAAAAAATGAGCCAATGGCATGAATAGACATTTTTGCAAAGAAGACCTACAGATCGCTAACAGATACATGAAAAGATGCTCAACATCACTCATCATCAGCAAAATACAAATCAAAACTACAATGAGATATCACTTCATACCTGTCAGAATGACTAAAATGAATAACACAGGAAACAACAGATGTTGATGAGGATGAAGAGAAGAGGAAAACTCTTACACTGTTGGTGAGAATGCAAACTGGTACAGCCACTCTGGAAAACAGTATGGGAGTTCCTCAAAAAGACAAAAATAAAACTAACCTATGACACAGCAACTGTAATATGTATTTATCCAAAGGATACAAAAATACTGATTTGAAGAGATATATGCAATCCAATGTATGGCAGCATTATCAATAACGGCCAAATTATGGAGAGAGACCAAATGTCCATCAACTGATGAATGGATAAAGAAAATGTGGTATAGGGGTGCGTGGGTGGCTCAGTCGTTAAGTGTCTGACTTCGGCTCAGGTCGAAGGTTCATGATCCTAGGGTCCTGGGATCGAGCCCTGCATCAGGCTCAGTGGGAAGCCTGCTTCTCCCTCTTCCACTCTCCCTGCTTGTATTCCCTCTTTCACGATCTCTCTCTCTCTGTCAAATAAACAAATAAAATCCTCAAGAAAAAAAAAGAAGAAAATGTGGTATATACATAATGGAATATTATTCAGCCATAAAAAATGAAATACTGTCATTTGCAACAACATGGATGGAGCTAGAAAGTATTTTGCTAAGCAAAGTAAGCCAGTTAGAGAAAGACAAATACCATGATTTTACTCCTATGTGAAATTTAAGAAACATAACACATGAACATAGGGAAGAAAAACAGAGGCAAACCATAAAATAGCCTCTAATCTATAGAGAACACACTGAGGGCTGCTGGAGGGTGAGGGGGTGGGCCAAATGAGTGATGGGTATTAAGGAGGACACATATTGTGATGAGCACTGGGTGTTGTATGTAAGTAATTAAGTACTAAATTCTACTCCTGAAACTAATATTGTACAGTATGTTAATTAAATGGAATGTAAACAAAAACTTGGAAGAAAAAAAATGACCATTAAAATAGACTGCTATATAAACTGGATGGTATATATGAACCTCATGGTAATTACAAACCAGAAACTTACATAGATACACAAACAAAGAGAAAGGAATCTAAAAATAACACTGAAAATCATCAAACAACTAATGAAGAGCAAGAGGATTGAAAAGGAAAGGAACTACAAAAACAAGACGACAATTAACAAAATAGCAATGTATACATTCAGTTACTAATTACATGTAAATGGACTGAATGCTCCCAGCAAGATATAAACAGATTTTTAATAATTAAAAAAAAAGAACCATCTATATGTTGCCTACAAGAGACTCACATCAGACTTAAAGTCACATACAGACCAAAAGTAGAAGAAAGATAAAGAACAAAACAAAACAAAAACAGAACAAAACAAAACATGCTGGAGTAGCAATACTTACATCATAAAAAATAGACTTTAAAAGAAAGATTTAAAAAAAATCAAAGTCATTACAGAGTAATGAAGGGATTAATACAACAGGAGGATATAACAATTACAAATATCTGTGCACCCAACATAAAAGCACCTAAAGTCAGAGAAAGACAAATACTATATGATTTCACCTATATGTGGGATTTTAAGAAAAAACAGATGAACAGAGGGAAAGGCAAGTAAAAAAAAAAAATAAGAAAAACAAAGAGGAGGCCAATCATAAGAGACTCGACTATGGGAAATAACTGAGATTTGCTGGAGGGGAGGAGGATGGGAAGGGAATGGTAATTGGATGATGGACATTAAGAAGGGCACTTGAAGCAGTAAGCACTGGGTGTTGTATGCAACTAATGAATTACTAAATCTTAACTCCAAAACAAATAATACAGTATATGTGAATTAATTTTTTATTTAAATTCAATTTTTTTTAAAAAAGCACCTAAAATATAAAGCAAATATTAATAGACATAAATATAGAAATTGGCAATAGTATAGGGAACTTTAACATCCCACCTACATCAAAAGATAGATCATCTGGACTTAATAAGGAAACAGTGGCTTTGAATCACACAGACAGAAAAATTAGACTTTTTGGACCTTACAATCATTTATAGAAGAGTACATTCCAAACCAGCAGAATAGATATTCTTTCCAAGTGCACATGGATCATTCTCCAGGATAGATCACAAGTTTAGCCACAAAACAAGTTTCAATAAATTTAATAAGACAAATCATATCAAGCATATTTTCTGACCACAATCATATGAAACCAGAAATCAATTATAAGAAAAGAACTGGAAGAAACCATTTTTATCTCCATGGAAGCTAAACAGAGTGTTACTAAGCAACCAATAGGTAAATGAAGAATTCAAAGAGGAAATAAAAAAGGAGACAAATAAAAATTGAAGCACTGTGGTTCAAATTCTTTGGGACACAGCAAGAACAGTTACAAGAGAAAAGTTTATAGTGATACCTACTTCAAAAAAAAAAAAAAAATCACAACGTAACGTTTCACCTAAAGGAACCAGATAAGAACAAAGTCCAAAGTTAGTAGAAGGGGAAAAAAAAAAAATCAGAGCAGAAATAAATGTGGACTAAAAAACAAACAAGAAAACAATGAAAAAGATGAATAAAACTAAACCGGTTCTTTGGAAGACAAAATTGATAAGCCTTTGCCAGACTAATGAAGAAGAAATAAATGAGGTTCAAATAAAAAATTTCAGATATGTGAGAGAAGTTACAACCTACACATACAAAATATGTGATTATAAGATACTACTCTGAAAAATTACATGCTAACAAATTGAACAAC
Organism: Mustela lutreola; assembly: GCF_030435805.1. Lineage (NCBI taxonomy): Eukaryota > Metazoa > Chordata > Mammalia > Carnivora > Mustelidae > Mustela > Mustela lutreola. The sequence goes on from NC_081292.1 coordinate 186,454,605, forward strand.
ATAGAACAAATGGATAAATTCCTAGAAATAGATGAATCAGAAAAAAATAGAAAGTCTGAATAGACTGATTGATGGCTCATAACAAAATTGATGGTAATTAAAAATTCTGCAAAAAAGTGGAGGAAAGATGGCTTCACAAATAAATTCTACAAACATTAAACAAACAAAAACCCAAAAACAGTTAATGTCTATCCCTCTCAAACTATTCCAAAACTGTGAAAAGGAAGGAACACTTCCAACTTTATTATGAGGCCTGCATTACACTGATACCAAGACAAGACGAAGACATTACAGAGAAAGAAAAATGAAATAGAAAAACACTCAACAAAATATTATCAAACCAAATTCAAAAATACACCAGAAAGATCACTCAAGATTAAGTGGGATTTATTCCAGGGATGGAAAGATGGTTCAATAAACATAAAATCTTTGTGATACAGTGCATTAACAAAATCAAGGATTAATATTATAATATTATTTTAATAGATGCAGAAAAAGAATTTAATAAAACTTAAGAGTTTATATCATGAAGCATGTTAACAAAGTAGGTATAGGACAAACATACCTTAACATAATAAAGGCCATATATGAAGACCTACAGCTAACATCATATTCAAGGTCAGGAGTAAGGCAAGAATACCCACTTTCAAGATTTTATTCCATATAATAATGAAGTCCTAGCTATAGCAATCAGCCAAGAAAAAGAAATAAAACTCGCCTGAATTGGTAAGAGAGAAGTAAAACTGTAACTATTTGCAGATCACATGATACTATATACAGAAAACCCTAACTCTCCACTAAAAAAATCATAAAACAAAAAACAAAAAACTATTACTACTAATAAATTAATTCAGTACAGTTGCAGTATATAAAATCAATATACAGATATTGGTTGTGGTTCTATACATGAATAATTTAGAAGCAGAGAGAGATATTAAGAAAGCAATCCTGGGGCACCTGGGTGGCTCACTGTGTTAAGCCTCTGCCTTCAGCTCAGGTCATGATCCCAAGGGTCTGGGATTGAGCCCTGCATGGGGCTTTCTGCTCAGCAGGGTGCCTGCTTCTCGCCCCCCCTGCCTGCCTCTCTGCTTACTTGTGATCTCTCTCTGTCAAATAAATAAATAAGATCTTTAAAAAAAGAAGAAAGCAATCCTATTTGCAAGTGCTTCAAAAAGAATAAAATACCTAGAAATAAATTTTACCAAGGAGGTGAAAGACCTGCACACTGAAAACTCTAAGACAATGATAAAAAAAACTGAAGATGACACAAATAAATGGAAAGATTATGCCATGCTCATGGACTGAAAGAATATTGTTAAAAGTCCATACTAAGCAAAGCAATCCAGTAACTAATGCAGTCCTTGTCGAAGACCAGTAATAGTTTCAAGAACTGGAATAGGCAAAGCAATTTTGAGAAAAAACAAAGCTAGAGGTATCAAACTCCTAGATTTCAAACTGTACTATAGTGTAACAGTAATCAAAACAGTACGGTGCTGGCACAAAAATACACAAAGATATGTAGAGACCAACAGAACAGAACAGAAAACCCAGAAATATGTCCATGCTCATAAGGTCAATTAATATATGAGAAATGAGACAAGAATATATAGTGAGAGAAAATATGGCCTGTTTAACAAATGGTGTTGGTGAAACTGGACAGCTCTATGCTAAAGAATGAAACTGGATCACTTCCTTCCACCATAAACGAAAGTCTAAATGACTCAGAGACCTAAATGTGAGACCTAAAACCATAATATTCCTAAAAGAAAACAGTAAATTCATGGACCTCAGCCTTAGCAATATTTTTCTGGATTTGTTTTCCCAGGCCAAGGGTAAGAAAAGGAAAAATAAATAATTTTTTAATAAATAAATAATAAATAAATAATAATATATCAATCTAAACAAAAACAAAAACAAACAAACTTTCATACAGTGAAGGAAGCCAACAAAATGAAAAGACATTCTATGGAATGAAAGAAAATATTTGGAAATGATATATTCAGTAAGGCATTAATATCCAAAATACATCGAGAATTCATGCAACTCAACACCAAAAGACAAATAATTTCATTAAAATTGAGCAGCATACCTGAATAGACATACAGATAGCTAAAAAACACATGGAAAGATGCTCAACAACATAATCTTCATGGAAATGCAAATCAAAACCACTATAAGATACCAGGTCACACCAAAGATGGTGGAGGACTAAGGGAAGGCTCGGTTTGTCTTGTCCTTCAAATATAACTAGATAGTTATCACATCATTTTGAACACTGAGAAATCAATTGGACATCTGAGTAAATAAGTGCTGCAGATCTACAAATAGAAAGATGACCACTGTTTGGAAGGTAGGAGGTGTGGAGACCTCAGAATCTTATGTGATATAGCTGAAGATATGGAGGCAGAGAGGGGGGCTGCTTAGGCAGGCTAAAGTATTATAAGCAGAGAAGTGCAAAATCAGAACTTTCAGAAGTCTGCTATGGTGGGGGACAATTCCTGGCTTAAAGGTGCTCTGGTGGTGATGGGTGGTGTAATCCCCGGTGTGACACTGTGGTCTTAGGATCCCAAGGGATGCAAGAACAGGGCGCCTGAGTGTGGCAGAGTTCCCAGGCATAGGAGCAGGGATCCTGGCTGAGAGCAGTGAATCTAGGTGCTGCCTTTCTGCTCTGTGCTGTGAATCACAGCATGGTCATGCCTTCCCTTTCCTGGGGAGGGTCCAGCAAAAGTCAGAAGTGTGGCAAATGCAGACACTAAACCAGCCCTGCAAGAAATATTAAAGGGGATCTTTTGAGCTGAGGCCAGACAAAGACCAGAAAGGAACAGAGACTAAGGGAACAGTTACATTACAGGTAAAACAATAACAATGTGCTGCTTACAAGATACTCATTTAAGACCCAAAGACCTGTCTAGATGGAAAGTGAGGGGGTGAAGAACCAATTTTCATATTAATGGACATCAAAAGAAAGCTGGAATATCATCCTTACATCAGACAAACTAGATTTTAAATCAAAGACTATAATAAGAGATGATGATACTGTATCATAATAAAAGGATCTATCCAACAAGATTTAATAATTGTAAATATTTATGCCTCTAAGCCAAACATATAAACCAATCAATAAGAAAATTAAAGAAACTCATTGATAATAATATAAGAATAGTAGGAGGCTTTAAAATCTTACTCACAGCAATGGACAGACCATCTAAGCAGAAGATCAAAAAGGAAACAAGGGCCTTGAATGACACACTGGACCAGAAGGACTTAACAGATAAATTCAGAGCATTTTAGTCCAAAGCAACAGAATATACATTCTTTTCAAGTACACATTGAACATTGACCAGAATAGGTCACATACCAGGTTACAAATCAGGCTTCTACTGGTACAGAAAGTTTGAGATCATACCAGGAATATTTTCAGACCACAGTAATGTGAAACTTGAAGTCAACCACAAGAAGAAATTTGGAAGGACCACAAATACATGGAGGTTAAAGAACATCCTGCTAAAGAATGGATGAGTCAACCAGGTAATTAAAGAAGAATTAAAAAAAACAAACAAACAAACGTGGAAGCAAAACAGGAGAGTCCAAAACCTTTGGGATGGAGCAAAGGCAGTCCTAAGAGGGATGTATATAGCAATTCAGGCCTTCCTCAAGAAGCAAGAAAAGTTTGAAATACACAACCTAACCTTACACCTAAAGGAGCTGAAAAAAAAAGAATAGCAAATAAAGCCTAAATCCAGCAGGAGAAAAGAAATAATAAAGATTAGAGCAAAAATCAATGATATAGAAATAAAAAAATACAGTAGAACAGATCAACAAAACTAGTAGCTGTTTCTTTCAAAGAATTAACAAGACTGATAAATCCCTAGTCAGACTTATCAAAAAGAAGAGAAAAAGGACCCAAATAAATAAAATCATGAATGAAAGACAGGAGATCACAATCAACACCAAAGAAATACAAACAACTATAGGAGAATATTATAAGCTATAAATGCTAACAGATTAGGCAATCTGGAAAATATAGATAAATTTCTAGAAACACAGACTACCAAAACTGAAACAGGGAGAAACGGAAAAGCTGAACAGATCCATAGCCAGGAAAGAAATTGAATCAGTAATCAAAAATCTCCCAAACAAGAGTCCAGACCCAGATATCTTCCGCAGGCAATTCTACCAAACATTTAAAGATGAATTAATACCTATTCTTCTGAAAGTGTTCCAAAAAATAGAAATGGAAGGAGAACTTTCAAACTCATTTGGAAGCCAACATTACCTTGATTCCAAAAATCAAAGACCCTATCAAAAAGGAGAATTACAGATCAATATCCCTAATGAACATGGATACAAAAATTCTCATTAAGATACTAGCTAACAGGATTCAACAATACATTAAAAAGATTATTCACCACAACCAAGTGGGAATTATTCCTGGGGTGCAGGGGTGGTTTAACCTCTGCAAATCAATCAATGTGATACACAGCATTAATAAAAATAGGGGTAAGAATTATATGAACTTCTCAAGAGATGCAGAAAAAGCATTTGACAAAATACAGAATCCTTTCTTGATAAAAATCCTCCACCATATGGGTAGAGAGAACATACCTCAACATCATAAAAGTCAAAAATGAAAGAACCACAGCTAATATTTTCAATAGGGAAAAAACTGAGAGCTTTTCCTCTAAGGTCAGGAACATGACAGGGATGTCCACTCTCACCACTGTTGTTCAAAATAGTACTGGATGTTCTAGCCTCAGGATTCAGACAACAAAAAGAAATAAAAGTCATCCAGTTCAGCAAAGAAGAAGTCAAACTTTTACTCTTCATAGACAACATGATACTCTGTGTAGAAAACCCAAAAGACTCCACCAAAAAATTGCTAGTACTGATACAGGAATTCAGCATAGTCACAGGATATAAAAGTAATTCACAAAGTCAGTTGCATTTTTATAAACTAACAATGAAACAGCAGACAGAGAAATCAAGGAATTGATTCCATTTACAATTGCACAAAAATCCATAAGACAGCTCAGAATAAACCTAATCAAAGATTTAAAGGATCTGTATTTTGAAAACTATAGAATACTTATGAAAGAAATTGCGGAAGACACAAAGAAATGGAAAAACATTCCATGCTCATGGGTTAGAAGAACAAATGTTAAAATATTTATGCTATCCAAAGCAATCTACACATTCAATGTAATCCCTATCAAAATACCACCAGCATTTTTTATGGAGCTACAACAAATAATCCTAAAATTTGTATATAACCAGAAAAGACCCCACCCAAATAACCAAAGGAATGTAAAAAAGGAAAACCAAAGCTGGAGGCACCACAATTTCAGACTTCTAGTTCTACTACAAAGCTATAATCACTGGAGTGCCTGGGTGGCTCTGTCGTTAAGCACCTGTCTTCCGCTTGGGTCATGATCTCAGCATCACAGAACCTGCTTCCCTCTCTCCCACTCCCTCTGCTTGTATTCCTCTTTCACTGTCTGTCAATAATAATAATAATAATCTTAAAACAAAACAAAACAAAACAAACAAACAACAACAACAAAAAACAACCAAAAAAAACACCAAAGCTGTAATCATCAGGATAGTATGGTACCGGCACAAAAACAGACCCACAGATCAATGGAACAGAATAAAGAATCCTGTAACCACCCCCAGAACAACATACTGCTTAAAATATAACCTATGAGAAATTATACTATTTACTAAGATGCTTAGATATAGCTTTAAGAAAAACATGCACTGGCAACAGGCCTCTGGGGGAGAGGATGATAGACATCCTTGAGGCTGAGCAGCTGGGGATGCCCAGCTCGCTCAGGGTGGAACACTACCTGCTTCATTTTTCCACTATCTCCCCTTCCCTGGAGCATCAGCAGTTAGTCAGACAATCGTTTAGTTTGGGCTTGCTCACTATAGGTCATGTACTACGTGACCAGACATATTTTGCCCTTCTTCTTATGTATCTACAAGACTCATGGTCAATGTGTAATCTACTCTGGCTTCTTTATTGGTTGTTACCCACTTTCTAATAAATATGAGACTGAGGAGTTGTTCAGGGTGACAGTCTTTTCTACTATCACCCCCTGTTCCCATTCTCTTGCAGCTGACTTGTTTATGTCTCATTCTCCCGTGTGCCGTCAGGAGGCAGCAGAACCCAGAAATGGATACTCAACTCTATAGTCAACTAATCTTTGACAAAGCAGGAAAGAATGTCCAGTGGAAAAGACGGTCTCTTCAAAAAATGGTGCTGGGAAAATTGGGTAGCCACATGCAGAAGAATGAAACTATACCACTTTTTTATACTGTACACACACACATGCACACACACACACACACACACACACACCCTTCAAAATGGATGAAATACGTTAATGTGAGACAGGAATCAATCACAATCTTAGAGGAGAACACAGGTAGCAACCTCTTTGACCTTGGCCATACCAACTTATTGCTAGACATGTCTAAGGGAGGGGAAACAAAGGCAAAAATGAACTTAATAAAAATAAAAAGCTTTTATACAACAAAGGAAACAATAAAACTAAAAGGAAACTTACAGAACAGGAGAAGATATTTTCAAATGACTTATCAGATAAAGGGCTAGTGTCCAAAACCTATAAAGAACTTCTCAAACTCAACACTCCCAAAAAAGTCCAGTCTAGAAATGGACAGAAGACATGAACAGGCATTTATCTGAAGAAGACATACAAATGGCTAACAGACACGTGAAAAAATGCTCAATGTTACTCATCATAAAAAAAATAGAAACCAAAACAAGAATGAGATATTACCTCACATGGGTCAAAATGGCTAAAGAGATCTGAGGGGTTTGAAGTGACGGGGGGGGGGGTGGGTATTATAGAGGGCACGAATTGCATGGAGCACTGGGTGTGGTGAAAAAATAATGAATACTGTTTTTTCTGAAAATAAATAAATTAATTTTTAAAAAATGGCTAAAAGGAACAACTCAGGAAACAACAGATGTTGGCAAGGATGTAGAGAAAGGGGAACACTTTTAGACTGTTGGTAGGAATGCAAACTGGTGCAGCCACTATGAAAAACAGTATGGGGGACTCCTCAAAACATTAAAAATAGAGCTAATGTACGACCCACTAATTGCACTACTAAGTATTATCCAAAGGATACAAACAGTGATTTGAAGGGACACCTGTACCCAAATGTTTATAGCAGCAATGCCTGTAATAGTCCAACTATGGAAAAAGTCTGGATGTCCACTGACAGATGAATGAATAAAGAAGATGTGGTATAATACACAATGGAATATTACATAGCCATAAAAATGAAATTTTGCCATTTGCAATGACATGGATGGAACTAGAGCGTATGATGGCTAAGCGAAGTCAGTCAGTCAGAGAAAGACAAATACCATATGATTTCACTCATATGTGGAATTTGAGAACAAAACAGATGAACATAGGGAAAGGGAAGGAAAAATAAAATAAGATAAAAACAGGGAGGTAAATCATGGGAGACTCTTGACTATGGGAAGTAAACTGAGGGTTGCTGGAAAGGAGGAGGGTGGAGTAGTTAGGTGATGGGCATTAAGGAGGGTGCCTGATGTTGGGAGCACTGGGTCTTATACGCAACCGATGAATCACTGAACTCTAAGTCTGAAGCTGATAATACACTACATGTTAACTACATGGAATTTAAATAAATTTTAAAAAAGCTATCCCCTCATATCAATCAGAATGGCTAGTATCAAGAAGATTAATACCAAGTGTTGGTGAGGATGTGGAGGAAAATGTACCCTTATACAGTGTTGGTGGGACTATAAATTGGTGTGGCCACTATGGAAAACAGTATAGAGTTCCCTCAAAAACTTAAAATAGTAGTAACCATAATATACAGCAATTCTTCTCCTGAGTATTTACCTGAAAAAAAAGGAAAACACTAATCCTACGCACCCCATGTGTTTATTGCAGAATTATTTACAATAGCCAAGATATGGAAGCAACCAAAATGTCCATTGATAGAAGAACAGATAAAGAAGTGATTTATACATTTACTTAGCTATAAAAAAGAGTGGACTCTTGCCATTTGTGACAAAATGCATAGGCCTAAGGGTTATCAGGCTAAGTAAAATAAGCCAGATAGATAGAGACAAATACTATATGGTTTTACTTATATGTGGAATGTGAAAACAAGGCAAACAACAAAACTAGAAACGACCCATAAATATAGAGAACAAACTGGCTAGAAGAGTGACTAGATTGTATATGCTTTAGTTACTCTCTACTAAATAGGACTTCTTTTAGTTTGTCTTCTACATTGCTGATTGAAGAAGCAACATATGTTTTGGAAACCAGATCAGCAGATGGCATGTTTGGCGACCTATTGCAGAAACTGAAGAAATGAATAAGTTTTCCTGCTTCAAGAATGTGTTCTGCCAATGGCATGTAAGTACCTGCCTTCAGCCTGGAGAGGAATGCATAGTGTTTATCAGAGGGGCATCCAAGATTACCTAAGACATTTATATATGTTGTAAGTGGGATAGGGAGGAGGAAAGTAGAGATAGCATTTGTGGGGAGGAAAATTATTCAAACCTTTCTCGTTAAAAATATGGTCACCACTCTGAAAACCAGCACAGTTTCCTGAGTGAAAGATTATATCCAAGAAACAGTCATAGTTAGCAGTACATGCATATTGTCCTATTTAACTTATATAAACTGGTACGACATAGGATTACCTCTAGACAAAAAATAAAAAAAATGCTAACAAACTCCAATATTATTTAAGTGGAAAAGGAGAATCAATGTATAAAATGAAAATTATTTGGGGAAAAAAGCATTTTAATAAATACAGTTCAGTTAACTGTCATGCCTTGGTGAAGAACAAGTGCTTTCAGACAATTCAAATTTGTGGTCATGATCAAGGGAAGGAAAAATCTTATATTTTAATAATGCTTTTTAAAAAAAGATTTTATTTATTTATTTGACAGAGATCACAAGTAGGCAGAGAGGGAGAGAGAGAAGCAGGCTTCCTGCTGAGCAGAGAGCCCTATGTGAGGCTTGATCCCAGGACCCTGGGATCATGACCTGAGCTGAAGGCAGAAGTTTTAACCCACTGAGCCACCCAGGTGCCCCTTAATAATGCTTTTAATTTTGGTCCACTTGATACGTTCCTGAAAAAACTGAGACTAGGTTTCAAATTGAAATGGTCTGAGAGAGTATTGGGACAGGTTAGTAGGTCATATTAAAAATGATGATGCTGTTTTAGAAGTTCTAAATCTGGTATCTTAAATATATATAAATATCTGGAGGGCAGAATAAATTGGTCAGTGATAACAGGTGGATGGGCAAAACTATTTTTATCAACAAAGACTGATAGAGGTTTTGCCTTGTGCATGAATTATTGCAAGTGCCTCTACTCTGGTCTCCCAGCATCTTCCTCTTATCTCTCTTTAGCAAATGTCAACCCAATAGAATGAATTTCTATGGCTACTCATTTGCTTTATGATTACATAAACTCCCTTCCACTTACTTTACTCCCAACTACTTAACTAATTATTGGTGATCATCTTAAATACTGCCTATCTTCCCCACTCAACTATAAGTTCTGTGAAGGTTGGGAATATGTCTGTTTTGTTCATCTCTCCATTACCAGGGACAAGCACTGTGTGTGTTGTGCTCAATAAGAATTTTGCTGATGGAATGCAGTAGCATGTTACATGACAGGAGGGTGAGGAAGGGGTACTATGGTAGGTTAGAGGCTTCAGGAGGAGCAAAGACACAGAGGTGGGAATCTATGGTAAGTCTATAAAGCTTTGTGACACCCAGTACACTCTTATAAAAGATCATAGCAGTAATCATGTTTGAAGAGGCAGAAGCTCAAACAAGGTGATCTCATGGGTCCCTTTTCTACTCTAGAACTTTCTGTAGCTGGGGTATCTTTTTATAACCCCCAGAGGAGGAAGCCTAGTCCCAGACTGCATATTGAACAATTGCTGGCAGACAAGGGGGCATGATGGCAATACTCTTGATTTAGAAAAAGAGGCTCAAATTCAATATGAAAACTTTCAGCGAGTGTGTAGACCAATGTCATGTGCTTGATGAACACTCAATAACTGAGCTATTGTTGTCAAAGGAAGATGGTGCCCCATTTCTGAAAAACTCTCCATCACTATTATTATTTTGAACACATCCTCCTCCATGAGAGTGTTTAAATCTGAAGGCTATTACCTACAATCACAAAATCTGATGCACAGAGCAACACCTGCCATGAGTTATAAAGGCACTAAGTATACTAATATTGAGTGACTGGATAGGGAACCACCAAATCTAAGGCTACATCACGAAAAATATAAGTTCTATTTTGAAACAAATGTGTTTTGGTTTAGAGATACTGAGCATTTTTCACAGTGAAGTTATATTAACAGAAAGCTAGTTTGTGGCAATAGATTATGCTTCTTTGTACATTTGTAATGGAATTTAGTTTTTAGTCAAACATGAAACAGGTTAGAACCATTCCTTATTAATCATATTTCTTTGAGGATTTGATCTTTCTGGTCATTGGCATTATTCATGTGGGTGGGCCATAAATATTTTAATTATTTTCTTTTCACCCCATGGCATGGGCTCTTGTGGCAGGAGGGATATTCAATGATTCTGTTGCTGCAAAACCTGGCTAACAAATCACTGTGATATTTACTTTTCTTTTTCCAAATCTACAGGGAAATAAATTTATGGATCACTTAACCTTTTGCCCAAGGAACGAATCCAAGTCAGTTCGGAATTAATATTGCTCTGAGGATGCAAAGCAAGGTCTGGCTTTCAAAGCAAATCTGAGGGTTAAGGCAACAATCCAGGTAACAGAGACAGGACTGCTCGTCCTTACCTGAATTAAAGGGCTTTTCCAGCTTTTAGTATATTTGTATGAGTATTTAATGGAGTGGTTTTGTTTGTTTGCTTTGTTTGGCTTGTATGAAGTAACAAATTGCCTACTGCTTTGACTCTAGGTTCTCCAAGGCCAGAAAACTATAGTAACCCTTGTCCCATTGGAGATGGTACAGATACAGATACTCTCCCTCATCTGAGGGCTCTTGATCTAGCTTCACCCATAATATCTGGCTTCATCCAACACCAGAAGGTGTGGAGAACGCATCAGTAATTTCATAGAGGGTTCTGATTTCTACGTTCCAAATTTGTCAAATATTCTGTAAGTGATATTCCAGCTCCATATTCAAATAATGGTATCTCTTGGGCATTCTTAAAATATTTTACTCAAAATGAAAAATACTGGCAGAAATAAAGGCAACCATCTTTGGGAATTATGCCTCTCTATGTCTTACAATTGATATAGGAAGAACTTGCCCACATGGAAAGACATTATCACTCTTTCGTACTTGGAATAACTTTCCCAAAAGAAAAGCTCCTCTTCATTTTGCTAAGTTACGCAAGCTCTAGTTTGACGCAGGAACTGTTGAAAATTTAGCTTTGGCATGCATGTTCTTAATAGCAACTGGGAATTTAAAAACTATTTTGAAATGGCATATGTTTTGTACATTCCTTTGAGCTATCCTCTGAATGCACTGAGTATTCCTTAAAACATGTGATAATCAATACTTTGAAAGCTACTGTTTCTTAGAATTGTTATCACTAAGCATACCAATTTTCTTTAAGAAAATAAAGTGTTATTCTGCTTTCCTTGCACATTTTTATTGACATTACAATACCAAGAATTTCCTTAGGAATATAGGATTATCCATTCCCAGTAGATTCAGTAGCAAATCGGAACCCCTCTTCCCTTTAATTACTGAAATTGCCTTAATAAATTCTTCTCTGGAGAGAAAGAACCAATTATACTAATGTAGAAGTAAAAGCAATAATTGACTTCAGATCATGGAAAACATCCACTGTAACTGGGAATGGAAACAGTGGTGACCATATTCAGCTCACTGATGTTTCCTGATACATGCTATGGTGTTTATTATTTCCATTCTATGATTTCAAGTCTCAGTTGTCATAAAAGAATGTTTTGTGGTTTCTGAGAAACTCTGAGCTATCTCATTTGAAGGTATGCTGTTTTAGCTTCTTTATGTACCAATTTGTCTCTAAATTAGAAATAAATTAATGTTTATGCCAGTAAATTATATCTGGAAACTGACTCTAACTGTCTTTACTTTTTTTATTAAAAAAAAAAAAAAAAAGAACCATGGGTCCCATTCTGTTGTTTGTTTTCTCCATATTAAGACTTTCACTCATTATTAACAGTTCTTGAACAATAAAGCAGAAGCAATCACACAGGACTACATAAAATGTAATTTCAGTAGAGTTCAATAGAAGCATTTCTGAAAATTGTTTTAGGCATCTTGAAGATTGCCAGGAACTAGAAATGCTTTCAAACACTAAAGTTTTGCAAAGCTTGACAATTCATGTGATGGTTATTGGGTAAAAAGATCTGCAGTATTTTAAAGGTCATCGCCATAGGTGTGGGACTTTGCAATCTGCTTTAAGGAAAAATGTTCTATAATTTTTGTTGGATAATGACACTAATCTAGCCCCACTCACCACCATGTTGCCATCTTGCTGTAATCTTTGCCTTCCTCTTTGCTGACAAAATGTTCTCTGGGTTGAATAGACCCACAGAGTTGTTGTGGGTCAGGCACTGTGCTTAGAAGTGGAGAAGCAGTGTTCACAAGATTTACTCTCCGCCCTCAAGAAACTTAGTTTGGCTCATTCATACTGTTTCCTGGGTGTGTGGGCAATCCTGAGCTGTAGATATGGTTGGGGAAATTTGTATATTGTTTCTAAAAGGGTACCTAGAAACAAGGATATTGAAGGGTAGTTCTTCCATCTTTGATGTTAATCATCAAATTCTTAGGATTTTGACAGAGGAAGAATATGCCCACACCTGCCAATCCAGATTACTGTAATCAACCCTGATGATCAATGTTCTTGCACTCGGGTTTCATGTAGACTTAATTGGGGTAGAGCAGACCTAAAGGGGTTGCTAAACCACTAGATTCATTCTAGCTTTTTTCTGGAACTAGTCTAAGAGGATCTCTCCTCATATCTATCTCAAATTATAACAAACAGGGAAAGTTTGCTCAGATTTCTTAGCCTCTCAATAGGATATCAAGACTAGTCTTGGGATGAGCCTTAAAGCACAGGGATAATGTTAGAATGGGGCAACTCATAGATCTCTAACTCTGGGAGTGACCCCTACCAGTACAAAAAGAACAACATGGGCTTGGGAATCATAATGCCTTCCTTAAGGTTAATAACACCTCTGACATTTATAAGCTTTGCAATGGTGCTCAAATTTTCTCTTTTGCAAAGCTGGAGAAAGTAATGCACTGAAAGTTGGAGATTAAATGAAAATTTTTTATAAAGTACAAACAGCTTGATACATACCTTATAACACTCAATTAACATCCCTTCTGTCTCCTCTTTTCTCCCTTTATTTGCCTGACTGCTGAGCTGGTTGGCTAGGGAATTCCTCAGAACTATATCAGATACTTGTAAAATATACACGAAGAAGCAGAGTTTGATGCAGTAGCGTATATAAAGAAATATATCAGTTTTCAAAGGGAATGTACCATTTTTACGGATGATTCATAAGACACTATCGAGTGTCAATCCAATCCAGAGTTCAGCAACCTGCAGCAGGTATGCCAGACGGTAGTATCACGAGCCAAGGTGCTGGGCACTTTGCCATTCCCCAGGTGGAAGAAAGTCCAGACTAACTGCCAGTCTGAGCCTGGCAGAATGAGTCTTGAGCTTTTACTAACTACTGCTGCTCCTTCTATTATACAACTGTCCCTATAGAGTAAGGGAAAACATAGCCAAGTAAAAGTTGGAGCTTGCTTCCTAGACATGGGACAGAGGACGCAACATCCCTGGAACTTGTTTAACCACTTTCCTACCTACACTCTCCTAATCACAAGATTTTGTGATATCCTTTGTGGGGCATTGTTTATATCTTATCTGAATGTGTTCTCTTTCCCTTTCCTGATAGAACTCTGATTTTGTCCAAGCATCTTCCCTATCACAGGTAGCTCTTGAGGGAAGCTCCAGGGATGGGCCCTAATTAGTCCAAGTCTCTCAAAGTAGATAATTATGAGAAGCCTGGCTCTTTCATGCTAAAATGAACAAGGAAGCATTTAACTCCAGTTGCTACTGGCAGCCTTCTCAAATTTAAAAGGCAACTGGTCTTAGGATGAAGCCAATAGAACAGAAACACAGAGCAGAGTTGCAGATAGAAACTAAATGTCTTCCCTGTTGATACCACAGGGACAATGGAAGCAACACATTCTGCCTATATAGGGACTTCTTAAATATGTATGCTCACTTTCTTCCTCTTTAAACTAGTTTGGTTAACTTTCCTACTATTTGAATCCAAATTATTCCTGATTTACCTACTGTATTAGTTTCTTGGTGCTTCTGTAACCCTGCAACAAATTGAGTGGCTTAAAACACGCAAATTTATAATTTGTTCCAGTTTGATCTCCATTTCTGGAGATCCAGAATTCTGAATAAGAAGCACTGCCTTACCTCTAGAGGCTCTGTTGAAGAGCCCACTTTCTTGCCTTTCCTGGCTCATAGGGGCTGTCTGGTGATGACCTCTGTTTCTGTCACATCTTTTTCTGACTGATTCTCCTGCCCCCTCTTACCAAGACCTTTGTAATTATATTGGGCCCAAGGGGTATATCCATGATCCATCTTGAGACCCCTAATTTTATCATGTCTGTAAAGTCCCTTTTACCCTGTACAGTAACATCTCCCTAGATCTTGGAAATTAGGAGGTATTACCTTTTGGGGGAGGGGAGGCATTATTCTGTTTGCCATATGTGCTTAACATAATCACATGGCTACTTTCCTAAGACAGATCTTTGTGGTGTGCTACCTAGAAGTGCTATCAGTATCAAATTTTACATTTCAAAAAAAGCATTGTCACTCAGGGTGCCTGGGTGGCTCAGTCAGTTAAGCATCTGCCTTCGGCTCAGGTCATGATCCCAGGGTCCTAGGATCAAGCCCCCACATGGGGCTCCCTGCTCAGCAGGCAGTCTGCTTCTCTGCCCCTCCCCTGGCTCATGCATTCTCTCTCTGTCTCTCTCAAATAAATGAAATCTTTTAAAAAAATTGCCATTCAGTCTTGTCATTGAATCAAAATTTATAGAGCATCACGTGCTGGGCATTATACTAAGTATTTTGTTTACAAAGGTTAGTCATTGATAAAGGGAAGACAGTCTTAAGTGGGTACGAGAAGAATAAATGAAAGAAGATGGGATTGGGAGGGAGACAAACCATAAGTGACTCTTAATCTCACAAAACAAACTGAGGGTTGCTGGGGGGAGGGGGTTTGGGAGAAGGGGGTGGGATTATGGACATTGGGGAGGGTATGTGCGTTGGTGAGTGCTGTGAAGTGTGTAAACCTGGTGATTCACAGACCTGTACCCCTGGGGATAAAAATATATGTTTATAAAAAATAAAAAATTATTAAAAAAACAAAAAAAAAAACAAAAAAAAAACCAGAAGTCTTATTAGAAAATGTGCCTTCCGGGTGCCTGGGTGGCTCAGTGGGTTGAAGCCTCTGCCTTCGGCTCAGGTCAGGATCCCAGGGTCTTGGGATGGAGCCCCGAATTAGGCTCTCTGCTCAGCCGGGAGCCTGCTTCTCCCCCACCCCTTCTCTGCCTGCCTGTCTGCCTACTTGTGATCTCTGTCAAATAAATAAAAATAAAAACATTAAAAAAAAAAAAGAAGAAAATGTGCCTTCCACTATACCACTCAAATCAACAGAGAAGAATCCTCGCGTCTAACTGCTAGGATGGGCTGTTTGGTTGTAATAAGATATTCTTAACCACAGATGTAGAAGATAAAGTCACCAAAATACAAGATTATCATCAAGAAAATATAGTCTTGAACTAATCATTTCCAGTTTGGCTCTATTGTTATTATTATTTTTAAGGATTTCTACAAGTCTGGCTTCCTTAGGTCATGGAGGCATAGTTTGAGAAAATGTCTAACAAATCTGAGAAATGTGGTCCAAATGATTTTGCACAATATATTTAATTCACTTCATAATCTATTTATTCAACCAATGTTTACTAAGTTACTAAGTTACCAGGAAATGTGTTGTACCCCAGGGGCAATTCAGGGGTAATTAAGGTATCATGACCTCTTGAATTCTAATTAGAGATAGAACAGGTATACAAGTAACTAAAATATATTTAATACATTTTATGATATTTAATTCTGCCATGAATTGCTCCATTATCAGATTGTTTGTTTTAAAGTATTTCTTTTTAGTTTTTCCATTATTTTTTATTCTGTCTCCTTTTTTATCTAACATTTTTAAAACACTGAAGATCACAGAAAAACATATGACCCATAATTCAACTTCTTTAAAAATAGAATATTTTGAAGAACTCAAGGCACATAGATTGTAGGATGCACTGCTATGTACCACTAAGAAAAGAAGAAACAGAAGAAAAAAAATAAAGGAAAGGAAAGAAAAGAACTTTCAATTAAGCAGGCATACTAGCACTTATAAAACATCTCTTAAACTGTAGAGATGTTAACCTGTGAAATTAGGAGCACTCCTCCTCATTTCTCTCCTTCCTGGGGTAACCAGTATTTATTCAATACCCACTTTAGGTATGTGGTAAAGACCACAGAGGGAATGATGTTGTATACTTCCCAATTCCCCATGGTTAAAAATCTATATTCCTAAAATTTGGAGATGTACTAATAGACCACAAAGCATACCAGGGTTACTTTTTCCTTTCTTTACTGTGTCTACAACTTGACCGCATGCATCCACCCACACTTCAGGAATGGCACTATAGAACAGTGTATTTTTCCTCATCTGGGATGTGAGTACACATGTGCTTACATGTGTGTTGGTGGGGTTGGTGGGTGCATGTGTATGAGTATCAGCATACATTCATGTGCTGGTTGAGAGTCTACTCAGTATAGGAGGTAATGGGTTATGAAAAGCTATATTCTCATCTCAGGCAATGAAGACAGAATGTGAAAGCCAAGCTGAGGAAAAATACATAGAAAAGAAAAATCTCTGCCCTATGTTGTCAAGTGGTTTTTGGCAACTGTTCTGTATGAAGTTTCTTGAGAAACCAAAATAGCTTAGAAATGCTTCAACTTTTATACTTTCTAACACTTCTACATTTTCTTAGAAACTCAAGCCCTTTTATTTACACTAAAAACCATTGAAATTAAAGCTTGGCTTCCAAATCAGTTGAGGTCTAGAGAAGCCAGCATGTGTTAGAGAAGAGGAACGGGAGGAGGCTTCTGTCCCTCTCCTAATCCTCGCCACTAACCTGCCTGAAGATGTTGGTTCTATGGCTGATTAAAGGAGAGAAGGTCTGTTCTGACATGTGTCCTCAAAGATTTAGATTTAAAATTATACTAACAAACTAACACCATGTTCACCTTGCAAGCCTTTGATATTAAATATATTAAAGCATGTTGTACCTTTCCCATGATAGAGTCAGGACATGCGTCAGTCACTTAACAGGATTTTGAATCATTCAGACCTTGTTCTCCATGTGCCAGGAAGTATGTACACCAAAAATAAAAGACACTGTGCCCTCTCTAAGGAAGGAACTTAGATATATCGAGTGCTTACTAAGAACCACACACTGAGCTAAATGATTTTGTTTGTGGTATTTTATTTAATCGAGTGAGATATGCATTTACTTCAATGTAACTTCGGTGCAGAAATCAAATGTTCTATTCCATATAATGATTAACTGAGTAAATTACTCTAGTACAGCTCTGTTTGGGATCCCTGATTATTCAATGCGTTTGCTTTTGGGTCTGCAGGTGCAGGCTGCCTCTCTAGCGTACATTTTGAGAAATTTAGAGTTTTTGAAGTTCTGCTTGGTTCCATTCTATTTGGTGAAGGATTTTATAATACCAAATATTTTAGAAAAGAGAGTTTGTCAGGCAGAAGAGTTACAGGAATAAGCTGGTAAACAACTTAAATGTAGGAGCAGATTTTTTTTTTTTTTAAATTTCTGCTAAATATCCAGAGCGGTTAGTGTTCTTATGCTGGTAGCCTCTCAAATTTCCTGTTATGGGTAATACATAATCCGATATTGTTCATTGTAAGGATTAATTTTAACATCTGCCAGATAGATTTTGGACAAATTGGCTTACTTGGAATTTGATCTGAAGAAAATCATTCTGGATATTTTTAGAGTCATTTCCAGATCCTTTCCTGCTATACTGCTTCCAAGCAGACTCTTCTGGATGTTCATTTACAGTAATTAGAAAGGTAGTGTTTGTAAGTCGTCCATAAACTCTAAATTCTTAGTGTGCAGTTAGTTCCAGGTAAGTGTACAGTTCCACTGACCCATCCCTATCTCTAGCTTTATGTCCTGCTGTTCCTGACTGATTTTGCATTGTTCTGTTTCAGCATTTCATCCTACTACATTCCAATTTTACTTGTTTCTGGCTCTTAGTAGACTGAAAAGCTCAAGGGCAAAAACCTTATCTGGTTTATTTGCTTCCATTTTCCTGGAACATGGTCAGTTTTGTGCACATAGTGGGTATCCAAAGGAATACTGCTAAACAAATAATTTCACATTATTTCAGTTATAATCACGATTTATGAAACTCTTACTACGTTAAAGTGAAACCTGAAATTCTTCCATTTCATTCATTATTGGCAGAAGATAAAGAAGATGTAATTTACTTTGGCAACGCTTTCTTCACTTCTGCCTCTTTACGAAAAATGTCCTCTCCCTTCAAGTTTACACCACAATCCACAAAGTCATCTCTTTCTCTCCCTCCTGCACTCCTTCCCTTACCAGTACTTTTAAATTACAAAGTAAGGGCTGTTGTCCTAGTGGAGTGGGGCTTTCTTCTAAGATTTCTCTGCTCTTAACATCTACACATTGATAATAAGTTTAGCATATCAAGTCATGGACTGCTGGTGTAAAAATTTCTACTTTGCGAATTAATAAAGAATTTACTGACTTTTGTCCTACACAAATATACTAGATTTTATATAGTTCTGAAAGGATGAACTGCATTATAAGGTTTAAGCATATAATGTGTAACTCTTGTCATCAGTTTTGTTGCTTTATAGGCATGTCTTATGTAAACAATAATATCATGAAAGGGAGTATAATCCTATATATTTGCCTTGGCATATAGCACCTCCCTATCATTTTCATATCTGTTGGTGGTGAGAAAGCGACATTATAATAAAGGTGTTATAAAATCATCCAAAGAAATTCTTTAGTATTACCAGTTCATTTTGAAAGCAATTTTTTCTTTTGAACCAATTACTTCTAGCTATTAAGAAAAGTGCCAGCCTGCACACATATTTAACCTCACTAGAATTTTATAGATCAGAAACTTGTAATTTTACTGTATTCTTTGATGTAATCTTTGATTTTCTCATAGAACTAGTTATCTAAAATATACATCATAATTTTCCTTTTCTCTTGAATATTGCTTTGTCATTTCAAGAATATCACTTAGTGTGGGTGTCATTGTTTGCTGGTATATATATTTGAATATTTCAGTTTCAATAGAAATTTTATTTCTAATCTTAACATAGGGGTAACAATCTCATGCCACTTTGTGGGAGTGTGGACAGCAACAGCAGAGGAAGGATTAGGATTTTCTACTACAGGTTGGCCAAAAAATTAAATTTTCCTTTCTCCTTTTGTCTAGGAATTATATCATTATAAAACACTATAAATAGAAGAATAAAAAGTTATTTTGTCCTAAATTGTATCCTTCTTGGGATCAAGTCTATGAAATCCATATAATCCTCTGTGAAGGAATGGATTAAAAAAACATAGAGAAAGGGCTTCTGTGCAGGCTGCTTTGACACCCATCTTTGCATCTCTGACAAAAAATTAACTTCCTTTTTTTCTCTATTTAAAACAATTCCCAGAGATGCATTTCAAATGACATGATACAGGAAAGTTACTTTTTTTAAAAATTAACTTCAAGCTTTTGTTGTATCCTTCACTGCCTTTTTTCTTTTTATTATTTGAGGAAAGTAAATCTGATCTTGTTTAATTTTGAAGCTTAAATGATAGAGACTAGTTACACTGTTATGATGTTTCAAGGAAAGCGGGGATTACTATTTGTCCCATTTGGCTCTGGAAAGGAAATAGAATACTCTACAGGCTATTTATACTATTTCTGTTATAAACAACATGGAATGTAGGTCCCTAATGAGTTTTATATAAGATTCTCTAACATCAAAACCAATATGTGAAGAATCACTAACATTTGATTGCTGTATGAATCTGCTACATGGTATCACGTTTATTCAAAATAGGAGACACCTAACAGGAGAGACCTATAAGACATCTATCTCTCAAAGTTAAGAGAAGGGAAGGTCTAGTAATAAACTCTACACAAGATATACATACACATATATCAGAATCTTTTAATCTTTACAGGAAAATAAATTCATCTAAGCCAATAATATTAATTATAACATTTTGAGGTTTGACTGCTTTTACTCTAGCACAGAGTCTGGCACAGAAGAAGGGTACTAATGTACAACATATGCTTGGTAAATAATTGACTAGTCTATCATTACATAGGAACAGATTTTCCCCCACAGAATATTTACTTAGTGCCACCTCATTATAACCTTGGGGTTATCCCACATTTTGGAAGCCTTAGTCAGACATGATGAATTACCCCAATAACAGTGCACCTTAGTTTCTTACTCTGACGATGAATGTAATAGAGTAAAAAGCCCCTTCAGAGCTCTAAAATGACTCCAAACAACAATGGCAGGTGGGACTGAAATCCTGGAAGTTAAAATATTCGGCTGAAAACAGGCCTGAGAGTGTCAAGAAATTTGGAACTAGCATAGAAAACTTGATTGAAATGGAACATCATGTGTTCATTCCCACAACATAATCCCATTGTTACAATGTATTCTAACCCATGTTCTTAGGAAATGGAGCAGGTTAGCTTTCCCTGGAGGGGAAAAAAAAATACCACACACAACAGATTTTTAAGTAAAGATCAATGCATGTTGGGGTGAGCACCACAGCTTTGTAATATGCAGCAACAGCATTTGAAGCAAGAAGTATGTTGGAGACTGGGGGTGGTTCAGGCATGGATGAGAGAGTTGAAATAGAAGTAGCTTAAAAAATTGTATTGTGACAGAGCTGGAACAAATAATCCTAAAATTTGTATAGTACCAGAAAAGACCCCAAATAACCAAAGGAATGTCAAAAAAGAAAACCAAAGCTGGAAGCATCACAATTCTGTACTTCAAGCTCTATTACAAAACTCTAATCATCAAGACAGCATGGTACTGGCACAAAAACAGACTCATAAATCAATGGAATGGAATAAAGAACCCAGAAATGGACCCTCAACTCCATGGTCAACTAATCTTCTATGAAGCAGGAAACAATGTCCAATGGAAAAAGAACAGTCTCTTCAACGAATGGTGTTGGGAAAATTAGACAGCCCCATGCAGAAGAATGAAACTGGACCACTTTCTTACACCATACACAAAAACGGACTCAAAATGGATGAAAGACCTAAATCTGAAACAGGAATACAACAAAATCCTAGAGAACACAGGCAACCACCTCTTCAACCTTGGCTGCAGCAACTTCTTGCTAGACATGTTTTCAAAGGCAAGGGAAACAAAGACAAAAATGAACAATTGGAACTTCATCAAGATCAAAAGCTTTTGCACAGCAAAGGAAACAGTTGACAAAATCAAAAGACAGCCAACATAATGGGAGAAGATATTTGCAAATGACATATCAGATAAAGGGCTAGTATCCAAAATCTATAAAGAACTTATCAAACTCAACACCCAAAGAACAAATAATAAACAAAAACAAAAACAAAACAAAACAACAAGAAAAGGGCAGAATACATGAACAGATATTTTTCTAAAGAAGAGATACAAATGGCCAACAGACACATGAAAAAATTCTCAACATCACTTAGCATCAGGGAACTACAAATCAAAATCACAATGCAATATCACCTCACACTGGTCAGAATGGCTAAAATTAAGAAGTCAGGAAATGACAGATGGTGAGGATGTGGAGAAAGGGGAATACTTTTACACTTGGTACCAATGTAAACTGGTGCAGCAACCCTGGTAAACAATATGGAGATTCCTCAAAAAGTTGAAAATAGAGCTACACTATAACTCAATGGTTACAGTACTGGGTATTTACCCCAAAGATACAAATGTAGTGATCTGATGGGGCACCAGAACCCCAATTTTTATAGCAGTCATGCCATAATAGCCAAACTATGGAAAGAGCCTAGATGTCCATCAAACAGATGAAAGAACAAAGAATATGTGGTATACACATATATACATACATACATACACACACAGAAAAATATTATGCAGCCATCAAAAATGAAATCTTGGGCACCTGGGTGGCTCAGTGAGTTAAGCATTTGCCTTCTGCCCAGGTCATGATCTCAGGGTCCGGGGATCAAGCACCACATTGAGCTCTCTGCTCAGCAGGGAGCCTGCTTCCCCCCCTCTCTCTGCCTGCTGTTCTGCCTACCTGTGATCTCTGTCAAATAAATTAAAAAAATGAAAAAAATGAAATCTTGTCATTTGCAATGATGCGGATCGAGCTAGAGGGTATTATGCTAAGCAAAATAAGTCAAACAGAGAAAGACAATTATCATATGATCTCACTGATATATGGAATTTAAAAAACAAAGGAGAGGACCATAGGGGAAGAGAGGAAAAAATAAAACAAGACAAACAAAAGAGGGAGACAAACTATAAGAGACTCTTAATTATAGGAAACAAACTCAGGATTGCTGGAGGGGAGGGAGATGGTGGGATGGGGCAACTGGGTGATGGACATTAAGGAGGGCATTTGATGTAATGAGCACTGGGTATTATATAAGACTGATGAACACAGGCCTGTACTTTGAAACCAAGAATACATTATATGTTAATTAATTGAATTTGAATGAAAAAATGTTTAAGAATCTAAAAATATATATGCAAGGATATTAATCTCAGAGCTTAATACAATAGACATAGACATACAATAGATATGTATGTCTAATACTAAGAGATTAGCAATATAAATTATGGTGATTCTCACAATAGAACAAAATGCAGCCATGAAAAATAATGATGTTCAATTACACTGGCATAAAAGGAGGCTCAGAAAAATATACTATTATAAAACAGGTAACAGGGGCACCTGCGTGGCTCAGTGGGTTAAGCCTCTGCCTTTGGCTCAGGTCATGATCTCAGGGTCCTAGGATCGAGTCCCGCATTGGGCTCTCTGCTCAGCAGGGAGCCTTCTTCCTCCTCTCTCTCTCTCTCTCTCTCTCTGCCTGCCTCTCTGCCTACTTGTGATCTCTCTGTCAAATAAATAAATAAATAAAATCTTTAAAAGAAAAAAAAAACAGGTAACAAAGTGATAAATTATAGAATATCATTTTTAAAAATTTCTTGGGATATCTCAGAGGCTCTGTTGGGTCAACATCTGCTTTTGGCTCAGGTCATGATCCCAGGGTCCTGGGATCGAGTCCTGTGTTGGGCTGCTTACTCAGGGGGAGCTGGATTCTCTGCCTGCCACACCACATGCTCCTTGCTCCTGCTCTCTCTCTCTCGTTCTCTCTGACAAATAAATAAAATCTTTAAAAAATTTCTTTATGAGGTGAAATTCACAATGACATAATTAAACATTTTACACTGAACATAAAAAATTCTGTTGTGACTTCTTTTTCTAAAAACCAGCATATTTACTAGGAAATGGGCACACTTAAAGTCAATTTGGAGTGATTTACTGAAGAGCAAGAACTGGGAAAGATGGATAGGCAGGAGTAGTCAGAAAACTAGAAAGTAGAAGACTCGAAATGAGGCATTATATATACCACAGGAATATATCACCAAAAAGTAGGGTCTGGGTAATAATGTCAAAAGTTGCAGATATAAAGATCAAGCAAAGTGGTAGGGCTTGCCAATCACCAGGTCATTTTTGACTTTTGAAAAAAGAATTCCAATACTGAGGTGAAGGTGGAAAAGTATATTGTCTATTTTTAAAAATTTTTAAAGGATTAAAATTAATGGGCAGAGTTGAAAAATGATCCAGGGAGGAAAGAATAATGATACCAGAGAAGAAATAATTTTGATAGAGTAGTATCTCAGAGGAAGCAAAAGACAGTAAGATCAATATTACTGATCAAGGGGCTGGCCTTGGAAAGAAGTTACTGCTTTTCTGAGATAGCATAGGAAATTCTTTTGATAAGTTTGGAAGAAAAACTGAAGGCATTCCCAATTCATTTATATTTTCCTGATTTAAAAAAGAAAAAACATGTTATCTGTTTAGAATCAGGAACCAGGTGTGGAACGTATGTTGGGGGGGGGGGAGAAATAAATTATTATAGAGAATGAGTAGAGGTAACCAAGGATCAATATTGAGATAAAGTTGAAAAGTGAACAGGCAATAGACCCTCAATGGAAAGGAAGGAAAGGAAGGCAGAATAATTTATTTTTTTGGCTAAGAGTCAGGGTATTTATAGCATGTAGCTTTCATAAAAAACCTATAATAAGAAAAGTTATTTTTCATTTTATGAATGAGAAAACTAAAGCTCTCAACATCACAAACCTGGTGGGTGGCAGATGATTCTAGTTCCAGTAGACTCCAAAGCCTGTTCTTTTTCTTCTTATACTGTCTTTAGTTCAGACAGTCCCAAAGGCAACATAAGTTGTGGCAGAAATAAAGGAAAAGAACACATGAAGATTCAGGGTCCGGACAAGAATAGATGAAATAATTGACCACAGTGTTCTTTTGTGGAAGTTAAGAAGTAAATCCAAAAAGAAGAAGATGAACTATAGGAGAATTGAGGACTTCTGATGATGATTTCTGATGAAAAGCAGATTAAGAGGAGTAAAGGTGATAGAAAATTAGAAAGCTAAAATGCTGTGTAGGCAGAGATAGGAATTTCAGAATTTAAATTCTAAGAGGCATGAGTATTTTAGCTAACAACACAAGTCCTTGATGTGGTCATGTGAAATGGTTTCTAAGGTGACTTGAATTCTGTTACAGGAGTCCAAGGAATCAAAGATGATGAAGTTAATTATTTAGGTGAGCCATCTTGAGATTTGCTCAAGATGATGGTAATGATGGAGACAGGAAAACTGTGAACTACGTACTCAGTCTTCTAAAAATTGGAAAGTGTGTTTTGGAGTTTGTTGATTAAAGTGGTATTAAGTTGATATGAACAAAACCTTTGTCTCAAAGCAGGATGGACTGCTCCAGGTTAGTTGAGACAAGTAGTCTAGGATAAGATAAAGTGCAGCAAAAAAATATTTGTAAACATCCTCATTACCCTCATAGAGAGAAAAGAAAACTTAGTAGTCTCCATTTGTGAAAACACCACAATAAAAGCATTATTATGAGAAAACACCAAGTCTTTTTATTTATTTATTTATCTATCTATCTATTTATTTATTTATTTAGAGAGGGGGCAAGAGACGGGGTAAGGGCAAAGGGAAAGGGAGAGAGAGAATTTTAAGCAGGCTCCTTGATCTCACTACCCTGAGATCATGACCTGAAGTGAAATCAAGAGTCAGATGCTTAACCAACTGAGCCACCAACATGCCCCAAGAAAACACCAAGTTTTAATCAAGCAAAGAGATAAGCAAAGAAATGGAATATTCCTAAGAGAGGAAGACAATATGAGATGTTCTTGATCACTGACTAAAAAGTCAGAGGTGGTATTAAAATAGAAATGTTTGATGGGGTCAGGAAAAGGATAAGGGAAAACATTTTTCTTCCCATCACATCCACAAAACAACTTTCAAGGTTTTTCACCACATGTTTACATCATTCTGGCCTTCAAGATATGGGTTTGAATGTGTGAGGAGAGAAGAACATGGTATATCTAAACAGATGTCGTAGTTTAAGAAAGAAAAATGTATCTAGAGAGATCAAGAAAAAGTGATTTCAAAAATATGTTAATGACCTTAAGGGACTGAGAAAGAGTACTTTCATGATATAATTAGGTAACTAGAGGACTCTGTATACTTTACAGATTTGCAGCTATGATAGGAGCAATTCAATACTGAGATACCAGTGTTTAGAAAAAGAACATTTTTCTTCCCACCACATCCACAAAACAACTTTCAAGGTTTTTCACCACATGTTTACATCATTCTGGCCTTAAAGATATGGGTTAGAGACCTGAGGGAAAATATTCACGTATTATGAAAATTAGATTTATTGTGGGAAGAGATGGAAATTGATAAAATCAAAATATTTAGAGTAACTATCCTGTAACAGAATTTTTTAAGAATGAGTGTAGAGATGGTTGACACAGATTATTGGAAGGCAATACATCACATTGGAACAAAAATGGCAGGAAAAAATGACAAAAAAGACTTGAGAGTGTATTCATTTGGGACAGCAGTACCATTTTGTCTACATAATAATAATTTTAAAAAGTATGTTGGGAATAAAGGCATTATTTTATTTACATGCCTCAGAGTAGAGTCCATATTCCCTGAAGAAGGTTCTTTGAGTTCAAAGAGATTTCTTCTTTTTTCTCTGTAGAACTGCTACTTATAATCGTATATCTAGAAGCCTTTTCTGTTTTTAGCTGTTTACTGAAAGAGAATCCTAACTACTAAAAAGTCATTAATCCATTAGGCTAATTAATTCAGTTCAATTTGATATGGAGTTTCTTTAATTTCATGGAACTCTTTTCTCAATACCATTCTAGTGCATGTGGTTTCCAACGCACATGAAGGATAATGAAAGCATGATTTTACAGAGAATAAGTCAGTGTAAGTACAGTTAACTCTGGGTTGTTTGCCTTGTGAATATAAATGTGAAGTTTATGACTACATGGATTGTTAAAGCAAGTTGCAAATTTCCGTTCTTGAAGCCATTTAAAAAACCGTATTTTAACCTAACTCAATCTTTCCTATACAGTAGCATTAAGATATTATAAAATAAATTCTTTCATATGGCATTTTAAAGCAACAATAACTTTTTTCTCTGTCAATTTTCCAATTCTGTCTTCCCCTGATTCCCAAAAGAAACACTCTTCTCTAGGCAGACCAAAGAGAAGCAGTTGGGAGAGAGTAAGAGCAACAACAACAAAAAAGATTTTCTTTACCACTTCTGTTTGTTGAACTTGAGAACTTAAGGCTTTGAATCTGAAAAGAATCTTTACAATAGATTTTGGAATATAGCATGCTAGAGAGGACAAAGCCTTGCAGGGAGCATGCATGCTAGTATGTGTTTTTCTGAACTATAGTAGCTCTAAGTAATCTAAGTTACAGTAGATGACAGAAAGCTGAACACTTGGCATTTAATACTATTACTTATCTTTTTTATGTATTCACCTTTCCCCCCAACACTCTAATTGTTTCCTTTCAACACTTGGAAATTCACTGAAGCAGCAATCAAATCAGGCTTTGGTTGATTTTATGGAAACTGAAATGTATTAAATGTAAAGATGATGCAATATATAAAATTTAATATAATACATATTCATTAAATTCCAAATTCCCTTGAGTTGGCTAATAGAAATTTCATTTATGGGTCTTTGTACTCACTTGCTTATGCTCTTTCTGTAGCGGATCTGCTATATACAGATATTATATATATGGACTATAGATATATAAACATCCTAGATATATATGTGCTAGATAAATTTGCCATATATATATATATATATGTATATATATATATATATATAAAATATACACACAAATTTTTATTTTACACTATTTTGGATAATGTTTAAATATTTATAGTCTTGGTAATACTTGGAGAAAGTAGGTCATACAAGAACTATCACTGAGTAGTGGAAAAGTATTTTGACAGAAATTGTATATTCACTATCTGACCATAGTCACAATTTTAGTAATCCACAGAAAACATAGAATAAAGATCTTTTAAAGATATCTGACAAATATAGTTGTTCTGATGACCAGCCTCTCACATTTTTCTTAGGTATGCATTTATAGAATTCCTTTTTATTTTCAGTTGTAAGGATAAATTTATTGATGCTTTATCAAGGCTACTTAGAATTTGATAATAGAATACAGCAGACTGTCATTTTTAGAAAGAAATGGACCTTGAAGGGAGTGAAGAACTAGTTTTATATGACAGAATAATAAAGATGTCATCTCTCCCTACAATCCTGTTTTTGAATGTCATTTTTCACAGAAGGGAAAATTAATATATTTCAAAAGATATAAAGTATAGGAAATGGGCATCAGTCACCTTCATATTTTTAATGGAAACACTGAAAAATCATAATTTTAATCAACTGGGAAACTAAGACTTTTTTTTTCTTCATTCTACTCTATATTATATAGAGAGTACTTATGAAGCATGAAGTTTCTAGTACTTAAAAATCTTAAGTTTATGTTTCTTCTGTCTTGTTTTAATTTTGCAATTCACTTCATTGATGGTGGTGCTTTATACTTCAACTATTAGATTACATTTTGATGGCAACTTCCAATCAGTCAAATGCCAGTCTTTTATTGAAGGCTGCTGTTAGCAAGATAATTTGGTCTTATATATCTTACAAAGTGATAGTTTCCTAAGTCACTTAATAAGAATAGGAAAGCAATCCTGATATAAAGAGTTTAAGTAAGTGCTGATATACAAGTTCAAGTTCATACTTGCTCTTCAAACTCACTATGTCCAAAATTGAACTCCTAATCTTCTCCTACAAACTTTGCTTCCTCTTGTATTTCCTATCTCTTGTTAAAAGTAAGAATGTCCTTTCTGTCACTCAGGCTTGAAACCTCACTTATCTTCTCTCTCTCTTATCCTGTAGCAACCATATTCCTCATTCTTCTGGATGATACCTTTACAATGTGTCTCCTACCATTTCTTTTATTCATTCTTCATTTACACATTTCTTCCTTTCTGAACTTTTGCAGTATCTTTCTAATACAGCCTACATTCAATTCCATAAGACATATTAACATCAGAGTAATCTTTGGAAAGTTACAAATTTGAATACAAATTTTTGCTCACAAACCATACATAGCTCACCTCTGCTTAGAGAGAAAAAAAAATACAATACACTGTCTATCATTCAAGGCACCCTTTAATCATCTCTGATCTACCCTCCAGCTTCATTTGCCATGAATCTTTCCTCTAAAATGTCCCCATTTTAGTTGAGTTGGCCTTATGGGTATTCTTAGAGAGTACTCTTTACTTTCAGTTTAATCAGAAAGCCACTCTTATCATACGAGAATAGATTCCACTTTAAAAGTCCTATGCTGGGACTTCTCTTACTTCTCTGCAAGATGGCAGAGAAGTAAGAGACCCTGTTTCAACTGTTCCCCTAAAGTGAGCTAATTATCTACCAGGTCACTCTGAACGCCCATGAAATCAGCCTGAGATGCAGGATTATACACTTCTGGATTTCTACAGGGGCAGAAGATGCCAGTCGAGAGGTTCAAAACAACAAATTCCATTATAACCTTTTAATTTGAACCTTTTTCATACATATACCTGTCTTTTTCTTTTGCTTTTCTATTTTTTTAATAAATACAGATATAAGCTTCAAGATAATCCTCTTTCCCTAATCAATGCTACCCCTATATATAAACCAGTTTTAATCTCCATTTAGCTTTGGAAATTTGAGTTCTTTAACAAAGATAAAAAGATACACCCAAGAAGAATCAAAATAACCTTCCTCACCCACATTGAGGATTTATAACAACACTCCCATCTTTTTATTTTTTTTCTGTCAGTGTTTCTGTGTATTTGTTTTTGTTCTGATATTATATAAATCTTATACTTGAGCTTCATTTTGGCTGGGTTCTTTTTTTTTTTTTTCCTTGTCATTTACTTTTGTTGGTCTTTTCATTTGTCCATTTTTGTTCGTAACCCTGTAAACCTTAACATTGGGGCCCATTCTGGCTGGGTTTTCTCTCTCTCTTTCTCTCTCTTTCTTTCTCTCTCTTTTTTTTCTTTCTTTTTGGTAGTAACTTCTGATTGCTCAGAAGCATTCCAGAGTGCACCTTGCCTGGATCACAGTTGATATATTCAGCTACAAATCCCCTCAAACACCTCTCACCAAAATGACTAGGAGGAGGAATGTCCAACAGAGGAAAAATTCAGAGACTGTGCCCTCTTCATCAGAGCTATTGGATATGGACATAAACAGTATGTCAGAAAGAGAATTCTGGGTAACAATTATCCAGGCAATGGCTAGGTTGGAGAAAACATTAATGACAACACAGAATTGATTAGGGCAGAAGTGAAAGCTGCCCGGGAAAAAGTTAAAAATTCTATCAATGAGATCCAATCTAATCTAAATTCTTTAACAGCTAGAATGACAAAGGCAGAAGATAGAATTAGTGATCTAGAGGACAAAATGATAGAAAAAAAAGGATCAGAAGGAGGCCTGGAACAAACAGTTTAGAAGCCATGAAAACAGAATTAAGGAAATCAATGATGCCAGGAAACATTCCAATGTCAGAATTATTGGGATCCCTGAGGGGGAGGAGAAAGAAAGAAGACTAGAAGATATAGTTGAATGAATTCTCCATGAAAATTTTCCCAATCTGGGGAATGGAACCTGTGTTCATGTCCTAGAGGAAGAAAGGTCTCCGCCTGAGATCATAGAATCTAGAAAGACCTTGAAAACTGATGAATCATAATTTTAGACAGGAGTTCTTGAGAGAAGCTAGGAGGAAGAATTCCTTACATACAGAGGAAGGTCCATCAGAATAACATCAGACCTGTCCACAGAAACTTGGCAAGCCAGAAAGGGCTGGAAAGAAAAAATTAAGGGCACTAAATGAGAAGAACATGCAGTCAAGAATACTCTATCCAGCAAGGATGACATTCAAAATGGATGGAGAGATAAAGAGCTTCTAAGACTGGCAAGGTTTAAAAGAGTATGTGACTATCAACCCAGCACTACAAGAAATATTAACAGGGGTTCTATATAAGAAGAAAGAACACAAAAGTGTCATAGAACAGAAATTTACAGAGATAACCTATAGAAACAAGGACTTCCCAGGCAACATGATGTCAATAAAAATGTATCTTTCAATAATCACTTTCAACATGAATGGCCTAAATGCTCCCATAAAACAGCACAGGGTTGCGGATTGGATAAAACAACAGGACCCATCCAAATGTTGTCTACAGGAGACACATTTTGAACCTAAGGACACATGCAGACTGGAAGTGAAGGGATGGAGAAGCATCTTTCATGCCATGGACCTCAAAAGAAGGCTGGGGTAACGATTCTCATATCAGATAAATTAGATTTTAAATTAATACTGTAGGCAGAGATACAGAAGGACACTATATCATTCTTAAAGCATCTATCCACCAAGAAAATCTAACAATTGTAAGTATTTATGCCCCCAATATGGGAGCAGCCAACTACATAAGATAACTGTTAAGCAAGATAAAGAGTCATATTGATATGAACATATTAAGAGTAGGGGATCTTAACATGCCACTCTCATTAATAGACAGATCATCCAAGCAGAAAATCAATAAAGAAAAAAGAGCATTGAATGACACATTGGACCAGATGGACCTCATAGATATATACAGAACATTCCATCCTAAAACAATGGGAAATACTCATTCTTCTCAAGTGCACATGGAACTTTCTCCAGAATAGACCACATGCTGGGTCACAAATCAGGACTCAACTGATACCAAAAGATTGAGATTATTCCCTGCATATTTTCAGACGACAATGGTTTGAAACTGGAACTCAACCACAAGAAAAATTTTGGAAGGAAATTTAAATACTTGGAAGCTAAAGATCACCTTGCTTAAGAATGTTTGAATCAACCAGGAAATCAAAGAAGAACTTAAACGCTTCATGGAAACCAATGAGAATGAAGACACTTTTTCCAAAACCCACGGGATACAGTAAAGGCAGTCCTAAGGGGGAAATACATAGCCATCCAAGCCTTCCTCAAATAAATGGAAAAATCCAGAATTCAACAGCTCTCTTTACACCTTAAAGAACTGGAGAATCAACAACAAATTAAGCCAACTGCACACACAAGAAGGGAAATAATCAAGATTTGAGCAGAAATCAATGAGATAGAAACCAGAGATACAGTAGAATGCATCAACAAAACTAGAAGGTGGTTTTTGAAAGAATCAATAAGATCGATAAGCCACTGGCCAAACTAATCCAAAAGAAAAGAGAGAAGACCTAAATTAATAAAACTATTAATGAAAAGGGAGAGATCACAACTAACACCAAGGAAATAGAAACAATCATCAGAAATTATTATCAACAGTTATGTGCCAGTAAGTTATAACCTCAATGAAATTGATGCATTCCTGGAAACCTATAAACTTCCAAAACTGAGTCAGGAATAAATTGACAACCTGAATAGACCAATATCTAGTACAAGATTGAAGCAGTGATCAAAAACCTCCCAAAAAACTAGATCCTAGGACCTGATGGATCCCCTGGAGAATTATACCAAACATTCAAAGAAGAAATAATACCTATTCTCCTGAAGCTGTTCAAAAAATTGAAGCAGAAGGAAAACTTCCAGAATCTCTTTATGAATCAGTATTACCCTAATCCCCAAATCAGGCAAAGACCCCACCAAAAAGGAGAATTTCAGACTAATTTCCCTGATGAATATGGATGCCAAGATTCTCAACAAGATCCTAGCTAATAGGATCCAACAGTACATTAAAAAGATTATTCACCATGACCAGGTAGGATTTATCCATGGAATGGCAAGGGTGGTTCAACATTTGCAAATCAATCAATATGATAGAACAAATCAGTAAGAGAAGAGAGAAGAACCACATGGTCCTCTCAATTGATACAGAAAAAGCATTTGACAAGATACAACATCTGTTCCTGACTGAAATGATTCAATGTATAGGGATAGAGGGAACATTCCTCAGCTTCATAAAATCTATCTATGAAAAAACTACAGCAAATATCATCCTCAATGGGGAAAAGCTGGCAGCCTTCCCTTTGAGATCAGGAACACACAAAAAATGCCCACTTTCACCACTTTTGTTCAACATAGTACTAGAAGTCCTAGCAACAGCAATCAGACAACAAAGAGAAATAAGAGGTATTCAAATTGATGGTGAAGTCAAGCTCTCTCTCTTCAAAGATGACATGATATTTTATATGGAATACTCAAAAGACTCCTCCCCCAAACTATTAGAACTCATACAGTTATTCAGTAATGTGGCAGGACACAAAATCAATGTACAGAAATCAGTTGTTACTTGTACATTAACAATGAAAATATAGAAAGGGAAATTAGAGAATTGATTCCATATACTATAGCACCAAGAACCATAAGATACCTGGGAATAAACCTAACTAAAGAGGCAAAGGATCTGTACTTAAGGAACTACAGAAGGCTCATGAAAGAAATTGAAGAAGACATAAAAAGATGGAAGATCATTCCATGCTCATGGATTGGAAGAATAAACATTATTAAAATGTCTATACCACCTAGAGCAATCTATACTTTCAAAGCCATTTCAATCAAAATTCCACTGGAATTTTTCAAAGAGTTGGAGCAAACAATCCTAAAATTTGTATGGAATCAGAAGAGACCCCAAATTGCTAAGGAAGTGTTGAAAAAGAAAAACAAAACTGGGGGCATCACATTGCCTGATTTCAAGCTTTATTACAAAGCTGTGATCATTAAGACAGCATGGTACTGACACAAAAACAGACACATAGACTAGTGGAACAGAGTAGAGAGCCCAGATATGAACCCTCAACTTTATGGTCAACTAATCTTCAACAAAGCAGGAAAAAATATACAGTGGAAAAAAGACAGTGTCTTCAATAAATGGTGCTGGGAAAATTGGGCAGCTATGTATAGAAGAATGAAACTTGACCATTCTCTTATATCATACATAAAGATAAACTCAAAATGGATAAAAGACCTCAACATCAGGCAGGAATCCATCAGAATCCTAGTGGAGAACATAGGCAGTAACCTCTTTGACATAGGCCACAGAAACTTCTTTCAAGATATGTCTTCAAAGACAAGGAAACAAAAGCGAAAATGAACTTTTGGGACTTCATCAAGATCAAAAGCTTCTGCACAGCAAAGGAAACAGTCAACAAAATAAAGAGGCAAGCCACAGAATGGGAGAAGATATCTGCAAATGACACTATGGACAAATGGCTGATATCCAAGATCCATAAAGAACTCCTCAAACTCAACACACACAAAACAGATAATCACGTCAAAAAATGAGCAGAAAACATGTAAGACACTTCTCCAAAGAAGACATTCAAATGGCTAGAAAAAATGTTCATCACCATTAGCCATCAGGAAGATTAAAATCAAAACCACAAAGAGATACCATCTTACACCAGAATGGCTAAAAATAACACAACAGTAAACAACAGTGTTGGAGAGGATGTGGAGAAAGGGGAACCCTCTAATACTGTTGGTGGGAATGCAAGCTGGTCCAGCCACTTGGAAAGCAGTGTGGAGATTCCTTAAGAAATTAAAAATAGAGCTTCCCTATGATCCTGCAATTGCACTACTGGGTATTTATCCCAAAGATATAGATGTACTGAAAAGAAGGAGCATCTGTACCCCAATGTTCATAGCAGCAATGGCCACAGTAACCAAACTGTGGAAAGAACCAAGATGCCCTTCCACAGATGAATGGATAAAGAAGATATGGTCCATATATACAATGGAGTATTATGCCTCCATCAGAAAGGATGAATACTCAACTTCTGTATCAACATGGATGGGACTGGAGGAGATTATGCTGAGTGAAATAAGTCAAACAGAGAGTCAAGTATCATATGGTTTCACTTACTTGTGGAGCATAAGGAATAACACAAAGGACATTGGGAGAAGGAGAGGAGAAGGGATTTGGGGGAAATTGGAGGGGGACACAAACCACGAGAGACTGTGGACCCTGAGAAACAAACTGAGTGTTTTGGAAGGGAGGAGGGTGGGGGGTTGGGTAAGCCCAGTGGTGGGTATTATGGAGGGCACATATTGCATGGAGCACTGGGTATGGTGCATAAACAATGAATTTTGGAATACTGAAAAGAAATAAAATAAAATAAAATGGGAAAAAAAGTCCTATTCAAATGCAATCTCATATGTGAAACTTTTAGTAAACTCCTATCCATCCAAACATCCAACCATACACTAATTCATCCAAGCATTGCAAAGGGGGTTAGGATATAAAAAAAATAATTAACACTTTGAAGCCTGTTCTCCAGAAGTGAAATGTCTAATGGGGGGAAATTTTATATATATATAAAATTATATATATATATATATGAAAACAATGAATAAAATCAATATAACAAGTGGTATGTAACTCCTACCTCTAATAGAGGTGTTAAAGTATGATGGAAACACAGAGGAATGAGTAATATTTTCTTCATTGGAAAATGTGGGACAATTTTATAGAACAAATCTGAATTGGGCTATTTCTGTAAGTAGAACAAAGGAAGAATATTCTACATGGAGAAAAGAGCATCCAGAACAGTAAATAGTTAATCTCTTCAACAATCATTGAGAATCTGCTATATATCAGAGAGTCTAGTTACTAGGAATACTATAGTTGGAGGGGCAGAGAAATGTAGGGAGAATGAAAAGACATGGCTTCACAGAACGAAAACATAATCGTTACTCTTGAGCTGTATCAAGGTATGAAGTTGGAAAAGTCCACTAAGATTTGTAGGTTTTTTTGATTGGGAACAATGACGAACCCATTCACCAAACTGGAGAATACCAGAGAAGGAACATATTTGGGTCATTTTTCAGCCTACTAAGTATTAATTATATGCCAGATGTCTCTGTGTTGAATTAAAATGTGGATCCATAGGATTTGTCAACATTTCAGTTACATTTGGAGGCATAGGAATAGATTAAAAAAAAAAAAAGAAAGAAAGAAAAGAAAAAGACATACGTTGAGACTAGAGGCAATATCTTGGAAACTAAGAATAGATTGCTCAGAGATATAGGATGTTGTCAACAGCTTTAGATGGTGAGTAACACTCATGTACAGTATTGGATTCAATCATTAAGTGGCCCTTCTATTTTGGTCTTTGAGAGCACAATTGTAAAAGGATTATGGTAGAGACAGATTGCAATGGCTTGAATTGTATTAGAATGAGGAAGTACAGGTATCAAGTGCAAATTTCTAGTTTAAGAAGCTTTAAAATTAAAAAATTAACTGAGATCTATGTTCGGGAAAAGAGGTTATCTTTTAATGGTGTAGAAAACCTGGGTAAAGTAATAAATTGACGAAAACAGTAATGAAAAGGTAGAGATTAGAGATTAAAACTATGGGTGAGAGGGTAGAAATGATGTTTCTGACTCTGGAGAGGAAGGAGGGAATGTATTAAAAGTCTTGGAAAGTGGTCTAGGAAATAATGAGGAAGACAAGTAAGAATGGATATCACTTTAGTTAAATTTGGAGAGAGAAATGGGTAAAATTGGGGGAGTTCAATAGTTCCAATTACGTGTTGTGTGTTCATGTGTTTGTAAATGGTCCCACTATGTTGTTACGCTATTTTGAATTTTTTAAAGAATTCATCATATTGGTTTTTTTTTTTTTTTTTTTTTTTTTTTTTTTTTTTTTTTTTTTTAAGAGGGAGAGAAGTGAGGGAGGGGCGGAGGGAGAGAGAGAATCTTATGCAGGCTCCATGCCTAGAATGGAGCCTATCTAGGGATTCGATCTCACAACCTTAAAATCATGACCTGAGCCAAAATTCAAGAACTGGGTGCTTAACCAACTGAGCTACCCAGGTTTCCCAAGCATTCATCACATTCTACTCTGAATAACAGCTATTTGTATTTTTATTTTAACTTCCTAATAAAATTATAATATGTTCAAGATTACGTACATCTAGTTTTCTTGTGTTTCCTGGATTCTCTTAAGGCAATGCTTGATTAAATACAGTTTTGGGGGAACAGTTATTAGGTATTTTTGTAGCTATCTCCTTAGTAATAGTTAAACTATGTTCATTAAATAAATAATCCTTTATTGGCTAGCTACTGTGGAGGAAAACATAAATATAACATTAGGCTATGAGACTTGAGAAGAATGAGATTGTTATGATTCTCTGCATTTAGGAAGAATTGTGAAAGATGGGTTATCAAGTGGCTCCATTCACACAATACAACGAGTGAGAGAAAGTTATGTTGATATATTTGATTTTCTTTCTGTATTTTCCTTCTGTGATAATGAAACAGGGAAACTAAAAGGACCTCATGAAAAACTGCCTTTTCCCCCCTTCCTTTTCTTACTTCTAGGACTTGTACCCCTGCCCTACTCAGGCTTTACAGTTAAGATAATGTATAAAAGTTCCAGGAGTGGGCGCCTGGGTAGCTCAGTTGGTTAAGCGACTGCCTTCAGCTCAGGTTTTAATCCCGGAGTCCCAGGATTGAGTCCTGCATCAGGCTTCCTGCTCAGTGGGGACTGTGCATCTCTCCGTGACCCTCACCTCCCCCACTATGCTCTCTCTCTCTCTCAAATAAATAAAATCTTAAAAAAAAAAAAAAAAAAAAGGTCAAGGAGTTAATGATTTCCTTGGAGTCTTCTAACACAATAGATAACATGTTAGGAGTGACCAGACTAAGTCCTCATGTACAGTTTCCAGACCACTGGCTCACCAAGACCCCTGACTCCAGGGCATAAGTGACTTCTGAAAGACACCTAAACACTTGCCTTTGTTTTAACCAATCCCTGGATGCCTTAGAAGACATGTACACCAGACCACAATCCTCAATAAAAACCCTGGGCCCTAAGCAAAGATGAGACTCACTTTCTTATACTTTCTTAATCTCCCAGGTGCTCTGTCTATATTTACACTCTCTGTTTTCAGTAAACTCTGCTCTCATTTCCTCTTGACTTGTATTTGATTATATCTTGCACAAAGCCAAGGATGCTCTTGCCTAGTCTTGCAGGAACCCCTCAGGGTCCTTGGACCCAGCCTGGCTGCATCAATATATCATATTATTGTTAAAATAGTTGCTGCCCTCCCTGAGGATTGTATTTTCCTACCCACTGAATTCAGCCTTGTCTATAACAGTTGTTTTTGGTCTTCCATATGGGAGAGGTATACATCCACAAACTGATAAACTCAGGGAGGAATGTGTAACTTGCTTTAACCAAAAATCATGGAAGTGACATGCTTTGACAATTTTTTTTTCTCCTCTGCCATGAGACTGCCAATACCCCAGATTAGTGGCTGCTCCTCACCCTGTGTCCAGTGCTGAAGACAAAATAGAGCACAACCTATAATGGGCATTTATGTGACTGAGAAATAAAACTGTTCCAGTAAATTACTGATATTTTGAGATTATTTGCTACCACAATAAACAATCCTAACTGACACTTTGTCCTCTCCAGAACTCTTCTCTGGGAATTCACCTGAGATATATTGAATCATGAAGGGCCTATCACAGGGTACACATTCAATCTAGCTGCAGAAAAGATATATACAAATGAAATAATTTAATAGTAATATAATTCCCTCTAGATTAAATATAATATAATTTGAAGTGGATTTGTGAGAGTTGTGCATGAAGACTGAAGTAGGTAGGCTACATGAGTAAAGGCTATGCAAAAGAAGTACATTTGCAGTTGAGATTTAAAAGATATAAAAAGAAGGAGCTAAAGAATGAGAATGTTGTCTCATAAATGTAGAATTTCATGTCCAGAATATTCAGTCTCCTAAATTTTCTAATTTTGAAAGTCCAACCATCTCTTACTCTTTCAAAATGGTTCTCCACTTAAAGAACAAAAAAATCCCCCTAAAATTGGTTTAGGCATGATTTCTAGTTGGGACTAGCAATTCACATCCAATAGGACTCTTTAATAATATAATGAACTTGGCAACAAAGGCAAAAACAAATCAGTGTGTATGTTTGCACATGTACCTATGGGTTTAGGGGTGAGTGTTCTAGCCCAAGAATTCTACTTGACATTTACATTTCTAAATGATAGGGTCCTGACCATTTGAGCAACAAGGTTTCAGCAAACCAAGAAGGCACACATCAGAAATGAAGGGTTCTAATTTATGGATCAATACTGAATTGTTTTCAACTTTTGACTAGTACAAAGCAAAAGATAATCTTAATTTATAACAATTGTTTTACACTGAAGTGGTTTCATTTAGTTTGATATAGTTTGTAGACTCCTAAGGCCAAAACTTAAGTATGTAACTCCACAGTGATGGACTTTTAAGTAAGTGGATTTGTATCTACCTTGGAATATCCTATAAATAGGAATAGGAATTTCAATTAATAATATAAGGCAGCAATAGAATCTTGCTTCTGTGAAAATGTTAGAGCTTCCAAAATGTACATGAATTATCTTGTGATTGTTTATAAAGATGAAGTTGATGAAAAGTTATAAAATACTTGGGTTTTTCAATTTGTTTGGTATGACTAGAATGCCAAAATTGCAATTTTCAAAAGGTGGGAAGGAGTGTCAACACCCCAGAGTGTTTTTAGTGACTTTTTCTATTTGTAGCTTTTTAATGGTTAAACATGCTTGAATGTCTAAAACATTTGTTTCTCTTGTCCAAACAAATATTCCAGTATACTTCAAATCTATTAAAACATTAGGTTATATTTGATTTTTAAAAAGTCATAATCCGGGACGCCTGGGTGGCTCAGTTGGTTAAGCAGCTGCCTTCGGCTCAGGTCATGATCCCAGCGTCCTGGGATCGAGTCCCACATCGGGCTCCTTGCTCAGCAGGGAGCCTGCTTCTCCCTCTGCCTCTGCCTGCCATTCTGTCTGCCTATGCTCGCTCTCCCCCCACCCTCTCTGATAAATAAATAAAATCTTAAAAAAAATAAAATAAAAATAAAAAGGCATAATCCATCAATGGGTTGGCTGGGAGAACCATTAAAAGAAGATAACTGATGCCCCCAAGTTATAAATCATGTCATCTAGTGATAATTATCGTGTCCTGTTCCCCCAAATGACACAACTATGGTGATTTATGGTTGGCCCAAGGTAACAGGGTAAACTTGCATACCAAGTCCTGATCAAGAAGTTGATTTGAGAAGAAAACTTCCTGCATGTTTCAGAGTAGAGCACTTGAGACTAATCTACATTTTGACAGTGCTCATTAGTAAGCCAATTGTAGACTAAATTCTCTCCCTCAGAGGGGCTTTAACCAAGTCAGAGCTCATTAGCAGAGTCCTTAGTGGTCAAACAAGTCTCCCGTAGATTATGTAGACCAAGCCTTCTTCATTTAAGTCAGTTTTAACAATTTCTCCCCCAAATTTTCTCAATTAGAGCAAACTGATACTACATTTTCCTTAATACAGTAAATGAACTCTTTAATGATATATAGGGCATTGGGATACATTCTGTTGCTCTGATCACTTATTTCTCTTGAAAATTCTCTTGAATTTAGCTTAGGCCTTATGATCCTCTGATATTTTCTCTATTAAAAATGTAAATAGAACCCTGGAGTGACTAATTTGAAAGTTAATAGTTCATCTGCAATTGATGTAGAAATACAGGACAAGCATAGCCATGAGAATTAAATGCTCTTTGAAAGGCCAAAGCATTAGCTTTTTGTTGTTGTTGTTAAAAATATTCTCTTGTGCTCTAACATTGTATTAACTCTTTAGCATCATTGAAATGCCTTTTTGTTGTTGCTTCATCAAACAAAAATATTGCCTCCCAAATGCCCAATATGATTTAAGGAGAGTAGCCTATTAGTTGCACAAAGAAAGGACAAAATTCAGAGTCAGGCAGACCTGGGTTTAAATCCATATCTGTCACTCACCAGCTTTATGAATTTAGAAAATTAACTTCTGAGATTGTCTTCATCTATAAAATGAAGATAGAAATGGCACTTCATAGGCTTTTTGTGAAACTTACAAAAATTTGATGCAGGTGAAACATGTAGAATAGTTCTGGGCACAAACTAAGTTCCCAATAAATGTAGGCTTGTATTACTATTACTTTTGTGGTTGATATTTTACTATTCTGTTTCTGTTTACTATTTCTGTTTTAGAGATAATAGCAACTCATAGGTAGTACTAGCAGGTGCTTGTAGTAGGTCTTTAATTATTGCCCCCCTTCCTTTCCCCTCCACACTGGCAAGGTTGTGACAAGAATCAGTCATTTCTTTATAAGGAAAAAAAAAAGCAGCAGATTGATTTCTATAGGTTTCTTGTTATAAGGCCATAGATTATTAACCAATAGGCAAAAATTATTGTAGTAATATGAAATAAAGTACTTGGCAAGGGAAAACTGAGAAACAAAAACCAAAAAAACAAACCCATAATAACAACAGAGAGTCAACTGATCAGCCTGGTAAGTTAGAGGTATGTCCTTCCCCCTGCTACCTCTTTTCCAACAACCGTTAGTATTAGAGTCTCTGAGCACTCTCCTTGGTGAAATAAAGCCACCAGAGTACAGAGGACTACAACAATCAGAGCCCCTACATCTGAAGCCATAGCTAATAAATATCCCCTGTTCATAGGAGTGGTGTGAGCAGCAGTGATAACAGTGACTAGATCTCTGATGTTAGATTCCGTAAGTTCTGTTTTTGGCACCATGATAGACCAAAATGTCAAGAGAACCCCTTCTAGAAAAAACATAAAGCAATACCATAGAGACCATCTTAAAAATATATTTTTAAATGCATTCCTTCACTTGTAGGGGAGAGTGGGCTGTAGTTTAGGGAAAAAAAAAAACAATAAGCAAAAAATCTGAAAGATTTATTGCTATAGCTAGAGTTTGCCTTAGGGATCTATCTGCTCTATTCCCGGTGACCTAGTAGACCTTGTGCTTTGATGGACCAAGTAACCTTGTGGGGGAAAAACAAGCTTGGGCCCAACCAAGTTGAACAGTTAGGTAAGAGCCTCATTTAAAACTAGGATGCCCAAATGGTGATTCCAAGACCATCCCATGTGGTTTGCAAACACTGTACGGTGAACGACCCCAAGAAACGCTCTGTGTAAGGCCCACAGAGTGAATGTGGCCCCCTGCAGTTATATGTGGCAGCTCTAGGAAATGCCAAACTGAATGTGTTAGAGAAAAAACTGCATTTCAGAAGGATACACGAAGGATACATGTATGTTTCAGCTATGGCTTTAGGTAAAAAAAAAAATTTTTTTTCTCTTTCTAAAATATTGAAAATTGCTAATCATTTGGGTCCCAAATTTATATCGAATGTGAGACCTAAAAACCCTTGAATTCAACTATTTGAGGTTTTTCCAGGATTTCAACATAAAGTCTATATCTTTTGAATTAAGAGAGAAGGATATGGATTGGGGTGGGTGTTTTCAGTACATCCAAAAGAAAAGAAAATGAAAAATGTATATAAAAAATTTTTTTTTTCATAAGCTTTTTGCCCTTCACAGAAAAGGTTGATAGATTATGGGAGGCCTAGATACTTACATACTTTCTTTCACTTTATATGGATTGGGAATACTTATATACACAGTTCTACCAGAGACACATTTTTCTCCTTCTTCTCCCTAATTTCTGACTGTTCAAAAGGACAGGAAATGTGTTTATTGGAAATGCTTACTCCAGGGGAAACAATGTATGTAGTTTTTGAAAAAACATGAACAGGAAGAGATTGCCATCAACAGAAATGATGGTTTTCTCCACCCTGTATTTTCAGATGTACATTTCTCATTAACATAATTCAATTAGAACTAAGAGACATGTTGCTATACTTGAGCCAGAAATATAATAATTAGAAATTAGTGGCTTTGCTATACTTTATAGAACAATAACTGCAATCACAGGTTATCACTGATCATCTAAATAATATGGTAGAGAAAATAA
This sequence comes from Mustela lutreola, assembly GCF_030435805.1. Taxonomy (NCBI): domain Eukaryota; kingdom Metazoa; phylum Chordata; class Mammalia; order Carnivora; family Mustelidae; genus Mustela; species Mustela lutreola. The sequence goes on from NC_081292.1 coordinate 186,497,371, forward strand.
AAATAACATGATTTTCATGTGATTAAATTAAGATTCAGGGGAAGTTTAAATATCTTAGAATTCTAAGAGAGGTGTTATGTCTTTATGCAATTGCATCTTTCATTCCTGGGTGATTCAATTCTGCCAGTTAGCATTTGATCCTTGACTGACCAGGTATTTTGTTATCTATGAAATGCAGGGATTAATTTGTAAAGAGAGTATCTGATCTGTGGACCTCTCTCTTGCAGAGAAGAATGAATTTGCTCAGACCTTCATCAAAGATTGCCCACATCTCTTGCAGATAGATTCTGGTTACTCGTACATTCTACAGTTTAAGCCCTAAATTGTAGGTTTGGAAATGTGACTTTTTAAAAAAATCCTTGATTATTCTTTGAGCATGGTAGTTAGGCTTGGGAAATTTATTATACTGATCTCTCTATGCACAGTGTTATCACAGGATTTAGAAAATGAAATTAGAGTTGTGTTTTTTTTCTCAGCAATTTCATATATAATTAGTAGTAAATTTAAGAAATGTCGAATTAATCAGCTTGATTTTAGCCTTTCGGTAAAGATGCCTCCCTCTTTTTTGCCTGCAGTTTTCTATGGTTTTGCAGGAACTGCATGCAATTAGAAAAACATTGATAGTTGGATCAAATCAATATTTAGATTAAGCCCCATTTTTAACAGGATGATATAGAAGTATACTATAGAACTCCTCAAATAAAGAACCAGGAAATTCTGCCATTTGCAACAACATGCATGAACCTGGATCACATTATGCTAAGTGAAATAAGCCAGACAAAGAAGGACAAATAATACATGATACTATTTATATGAGGAATCTAAAATAGTTAAACTCATAGAAACAAAGTAGGATGGTGGTTGCCAGGGATTGAGGGAAGGGGGAAATGGGGAAATATTGGTCAAAGTTTCAGTTATACAATATGAGTAATACTAGAGATCTACTGCACAACATAGTGCCCACATTTAGTAATACTCTTATATACTTAAAAACTTGCTAGGAGGGTAGATTTATGTTAAGTGTTCTTATATTAGTAATGGTAATAATGAGGAGGAGGGGGAGAAGCAGCAGCAGTAGTAGCAGTACAGAGGGTTGGAAGAAACTTCTGGGGGTGATGGGTATGTCTATAGCATAGATTCTGTTGATGGTTTCACATGCTTTTTTGTGTTTTTTTTTTAATATTTTATTTATTTATTTGACAGACAGAGATCACAAATAGGCAGAGAGGCAGTCAGAGAGAGAGGAGCAGAGCAGAGAGCCCAATGCGATGCAGGGCTTGATCCCAAGACTTTGGGATCATGGCCTGAGCTGAAAGCAGAGTCTTTAACCCACTGAGCCACCCAGGCGCCCTGATGGTTCACATGTTTATACTTAGCTCCAAATTCATCAAGTTGTATACTTTAAATATTTACCACTTCTTGTATGTCAATTATTTAAAAAAAAGAACTAGGAAAAATACGTGTACAAGGGGCAGTTAGTTACATATTAAATGTAATAAAGGATTTATAAGGGAAAACAAAAGTAGGGAATCCTAACACATCCCTTTAGATTAAGACTTACAGAAATTATTACCACAAATGTAATAGTCTAGTAATGATTTGCTTATTTAAGGTCTCTTTGTAAGACTTATGAAAAAAATTAAAAGTAAATTTAATGACAAAATAAAATGTATGTTAAAGTTAAATAATTAGCCTGAAGGCAGCATAAAAACTGAGGGAGTGTAAATAGTTTGTATAGCCAGTAGTAAAAGGGCAAAAATATAAATAAAAAGGGAGTAGTAAAGCACATGGATTTACCAGGATTTGAAAAGTATACTTTAAAATGTCAAACAATCCCAAAAAATAAAAACTTCGAAGAACACCAAAATGTTATAAGCAATATCCAAAGAAGAGAAGAAAAAAGTGTCCGGAAGTTTAGGTGACAAGCATACACAAATATACACAAACAGAATCAGGGGGAAAAAAGGCTAATTTACTTGTGTGACAAATGCCACAATTCTGAAGTCTGAGTACCAGGATAGGACTTAAAAAGACTAGAGAAAGTCAGAACAAATGCAAAGTCTCTAAGGAGAAATAGTATGAAACCAATTCGGAATTCTCAAGTGTATCACTTAGTCAAGGAAACTAAAATGTGATTTGTGCTTCAAATATGAAATAATAAAATACTTGGTCATTCTAGTGTATAAAATCATTAAAGATTAAAGCCTTGAAAATCATGACAACTCTAAGGACCCAATTAGAATATCTAGAATACTAGATTAACAGAAAAATACTAATCAACACCATTTAAGAAATTATTTTTCCTGATGTAAACCGAATACATGTTAACTCTAGGAAAGTAGAAAACTAAAAAAAAAAAAAAAAAGATAATAAAGTTATCTCATGTATCACTGCTAACATTTCATAACTGTATGTATATAAACAATAATCTATGCATATGGAAATATAACATGAACATATTTGATAGATTACTATATGGATATAGTTTGATTGAAGTGATATGGATATAACTAAGCATACACCTACCCTATGTGTACTCTTACATACACACAGAGGCAGACACCAACTTTATTCTTTCTTCTTTTGTAACTTCACATTTGTTTTGTGCATTTTTTTCCCCAGCCCTTAAATGAAATACTAGACAAATCCCATAGCTTTTCTGGTCACATTAGATTAATAACAAACCCTATCCCAGTCTATTAATTCCAAAAAGGCTTAAAATCTCCTCTGTGATCCAGTTAATTCTCTTTCCCCTCACCCAGCTCAAACCTGCAACATGCTAGATGCTAATGCAGGAGGAGGAGTATTTCATCTGGTTTTATTCTCTTAACTGACCTTGTGGGACAACTCCAGATTGAGCCCAGAAGTGGAGAGCTTTCTTTAATGGGTCCCCTTAACAGATTGCTTAGTGATCCCCTGCTAGGATCAGAATGCCTGCTGGGATCAGGATGCCTCCTGCAGATCCATTGACCTGGCATTGCCTTCACTTGCCAAAAGTTCATCAAGTTGGAATCACATGGCCTTCTTGACATTTTCTCAGATAGAGTCCATCTTAAAATGAATCTGAGCCTTGCAGGAAGATACATCTAGACCAAGAGAAATATTCACCATTGCCTCTATTTATGGGGAGTAGAGGTCACTTCCAACCCAGACTTCTATCTTTTTTCTGCTAACTACATATAGCTTCACGATTTCAGATTTCTCCAGGTAGAATCAGACAATTTTTATGTCTTTTATATGACAAAAGACATCCACTCTTAAAGCTGCTTTCTTGGCCTAAGTAGAGAGGAAAACTCTAGAACTGAAAAATATAATATCTAAAATAAAAATTCACTACATGGGCTTAAGGTAAATTGTAGAGGATAGAGGAAAGAGGCAGGAGACATGGAAAGGAAACAAAACTATCTGACCCAAAGGATGGGGGCAGGGAGAGATACCACAATGTTACCGTCAGAGCTTTACACACCCATAGGACAACATTAAAAGCATCTATTATATGTGTATTTGCAGTCTCAGAAGAGAGTAAAAAAGAGAATGGGGCATAAAAGTAATTGAGAAATGTTTGAAAAATTTCCCAATTCATTGGAAAATAAAGATTACAGAATCAAGAAACCCAGCAAACTCCAAACAGGATCAATAAAAAGGAAACTTCACTTAGATACATTATAGTCAAACTGCTCACACTCAAAAGTTAGTGAAAAAAAAAAAAAAACAAAAAAACCCCTGAAACTAACCAGGAAAAAACCAAATAAACAGAAAGACAATAACCTAAAAAATAATTCCCATAAAGATTTTAAGTAAATCAAAGAGAACCTCATGCCTAGGGGATAGGCCATCCCTTCTTAGATAATAATTATAATAAAAACATTAAAAATTAGATTTGCTAAGAATGAATAAACAAACCAAGACTAGGAGAAAAATTCAAAATATATACAATCTGACAAAGGACTGGTTTTCAGACTGTATAAATCTACAACTTACGACAAACATCCCAATAACAAAGGACAGGAGATTTATGCAGACATTTCACAAAGACAGACATACAAATACTCACTAAAAATATGAAAAAAAATGCTTATCATCATTAGCCATACAATGAATGAACATTGAAATCATGATGAGAAACCATTCATACCCATTAGGACTGCTAAAACATAAAAAGATGAACAACACTAAATGCTGGTGAGGAGGGCTATCAACTGCATGATTCATACATTATTGGTGGGAATATTAAAGTGATATAAACAATTTGGAAAAACGTCTGGTAGTTTGTTATAACTAAGCATACACCTACCCTATGACCCAACAATTTCATGTCTATGCATTTTTCCCAGTGAAATGACAATATATGTTTACAGAAAGTGTTTTGCAGAATGTTCATAACAACTTTATTCATAATGACCAAAAGGTAGAGATAGCCCAGGTGTCAATCATAGGGGAATGATAAACAGACAATATATTCATATAAGGGACTCAGCAATTAAAAAGTAACCTACTGATACACACAATGGCATGGATTAATCTCAAAAACATGCTGAGTGGAAGATTTTACTCAAAAGGTTACACAATGTATAATTCTATTTATATGAAATTCTGTGTTAGGCAAAATTAATCTGTGGATTTTCTATATACATAATCATATTTATGTTTTATGCAAATGATGATCCCCAGATTTCACCTATAGGATGTCTATTCTTTTTTTTTGTTGTTTTAAAAAAAAAAATTAAAGACTTTTTTTATGAGAGAGAGTGAGAGAGAACACAAGCAGAGGGGCTCTGCAGAGGGAGTAGCAGACTCCCTGCTGAGAAGGGAGCACCCTCCCAGGACCCTGAGATTGTGACCTGAGCAGAAGGCGCATGTTTAATTGCTTAATTAACTGAGCCATCCAGGCACCTCAGGAAGTCTGTTCTTATGTAGGTAGCAGAAACAGAGCAAAGCATCAAAGGGCTGGGTAAGAGGTGAAGGATCTGTAAGATCTGTGTGATATTACTGTAAATTTCCCCCTAATTGATGTATATACAATGGCATTTTAATCAGAATGTCAGCATAGTTTTGTGTTTGGGTACATGTGGGGTTTTGTAAATATAAATATGCTTATTCTAAAATGTATATGGAAAACCAAAGGATCAAGACAACTGGTAAAATTCAAGAATATTAATAAAGTGGGAGGATTTAAGACAGCAACATTTATTAAATTGCAATGATTAAGATAGTGTTGAATTAGTGCAGGATAAAAAATAGATCATGTGGATTATAACTTTAACTGTAAATGTATAACAAAGTTTCTGGAAGATAACATAGAAAAATGCCTTGTAATAAAGATTTCTAAACAGGGAATGGCAATGAAGTATGAAATTGATAAACTACATTAAAATTTAAATGCATCTGTTCACCTAAAGACATATTTAAGATATTTAAATAAAATACAGAATAGGATATTGCAAAACATTTGTTGACAAAAGACTTGTGGCCAAAATATATAAAGAACTCTTACAAATCAGTAAAAAAAAAGAGATAATTCCATTTATGAATTATTGTATAATACTACTCCAAATCTTAGAGGCTTAGAGCAGCAATCATCTTATGATACAGTTTATGATATTATGAGTCAGGAATTTGGGCAGAATGTGGCTGAGTGATTCTGCTGTCCCACATACCATCAATGGAGTCACTTGGTGGCATTTGTTGGCAGATTAGCTGGCGCAGAAAGGCCAAAACAGGTTCACTTATATTTCTGTCACCTTTCTAGAGATGGCTGGAAATCTGGCGCCCACCTGGGATGGGGCCCATAGGTCTGGCCTGTCCAACATGATATTCTCAGGGTAACTGTGGCCTTAATATGTGATACCTCAGAGGCCCCCCCAAATGAACTTCTCAACACATAAAGAGGGAACTCCATCACCTTTTATGTCCTAGTTCAGGAAATCATATGGCTTTTTCCTACTCGTACTCTATTGGTTAAACCTGTCACAAGCCTTCGAAGATATAAGGAAAGGAAGCTTTGACCCTGCTACTTGACTGAAGGAGTATCAAATAATTTGTGCCATGTTTTGATACTGCTAGAGTCCACCATCTGGTCACAAATTACTTTCATTCCTTCCACATGAAAAGTACCCTCATCTCTGCTTAAAGACCCTCACTCCCTCAAAGACTCATCACAATAAGTCTTAGGTCGAAGTTTATAGACTTAATCTAATGTGTAGTCCATGTTTGGAAGAAGCACCTCAGGTTTAGTTTCTAGGGTAGGATTCCTCTGCATCTGACACCCTATGAAATAAATAGGCAATTATCTGCCCTAACAGAATCTACAGACAATAGTGGGACAGCATAGTACATATCCACCGATGGTCCAAGGTGATCCTGGAATTCAGCAGAGCATAGATTGCCCATTCCTTGCTTAAGGCTCAGACCTGCCCCATTGAGAATGATTCTCTGTGCTCTTGTCTCTGCCTTCTGGGGTCCTGACTCTTCCCTCGGAGTCAGCTTTCTTTTTCTGTAGAGAGTAGTTTATGTACACAGCTGAGTAGCTTTCTTAGCCTGCTTCTAGTCCATAAGAGTTCGGTGTTGACATGCCTCTTTTCATTTTGTACTGTCTCTATTCCCTCCAGTCCCAGCTAATATAATTCCTTTGAGGTGCTTATATATCAATTTAAAGTAGTCCTTTAGACAAAAGGTTCATTCACAAATATATGAGATTAAACCTTTTCTACTCAAGTCTCATTGTGACACTTTTACAATAAAACTTGTAGAAGCATAATGGTCTAGTAGAAAGGGTCTTAAAGTATATGCCTAACATTATTTTTGTTTAATTGAGAAAAAGGCAGTAACTTAAGTCTTTCTGAAATTTTAACAAAAAATTCTTCATCACACCTGGATTTTCTGAAGCAATGTTTCACTGGCAAAGCCTAGGATTTGATCTATGCTTTGACACTACATCTTATTTTAGGGATATTTTGCTGAATGTAAAGACTATTCTAGGCCTTTAAATTTCCTTCAAACTTTACTAAAAAACTGAACAGTTTATTCTTTAGTTTCTTCATCTATATCTGTCTTATCACCCATTTTATTACATGAGGTAAGAGGTCAGCAAACATGATCAACACACTGCCCAGAAGATTCCTGAGCTTGATCATTCAGTACATTACCCATTTTTTATGATATCAACAGGCAACAGTATTGCCAAAGCTCCATGGCTACAGAACCAAGGTCCCTTTCTTCTAACTCTAGTGATAGTTTCCTTGTTTGTTTGAAGGCTTCACCAATGCCCTCCTCAAGCCTGCTGGCCATTTCTAAAACAAATACCACATGTCTTCGGTTTTATTGTAACAGCATCCCACTTTTGAGTAAAATGTTCTGTTTGATTTATCCATTGCTGTATAAAAAACTAATCTAAAATGTAATGGCCTAAAATAACAGCCATTTTATTACATGCCATGATTTTATGAAACAGGAATTTAGGCAGGGCATGGCTAGATGATTCTTCTGTTGCATTTGTTATTGATGATATCATTCAAAGGCTGCAGATGGAGAATGAAGTAGTCTTGAGGGTCCAGAACAGCTTCACTCACATATTTAGTGTCTTGTTGGAAATGGCTGAAAGAATGGACTTATTTGTTGATAAGAAATGCTTACACATGCCCCTTTTGGACCACAGTTTCAAAATAGCTGGGTATTCTTCTGTGTCTTACAGGGCTCCAAAAACAAGTTTTCTAGTAATGATGTGGAAAATGAATGTCTTTTTATGACCTAGCCTCAAAAATTACATAACATTATTTCCTATATTATTATTGAAGAAATTATAAGCTTGTACATATTTAAGAAGAGGGAATATAGACCTCATTTTCCAGTAAGAGGGGTGTCAAAAACGCATGGCCATGATTTAAACCATTAGAAAACCCAAAAGAAAAATAAAGAGACTTAAGCCTGATGCTCTTTATTAAAAATAAAAAAATACTGTAATGACCAATAAACTCTTGAAAAATTGCTCAACCTCACTAGTCAGAGAAATGAAAATCAAAACCATAATGAAACATACCATACAGACGTGGGATGCTGACAAAATATTTGTTAAAGTTGACAAAATATTCCATGCCTAATCACAACCCATCAGAAATGTGCTTTGGTGAGTGCTGTGAAGTGTATAAACCTGGTGATTCACAGACCTGTACCCCTGGGGATAAAAATATATGTTTATAAAAAATAAAAAATTAATTAAAAAAAAAAGAAATGTACATGCACATGTATACTGAAAATTTATACTTGAATGCTCATAGTAGCTTTATTTGTAATAAGCTAAGCTGGGAACCACTCAAATATTAGTCAATAATACAACAGATAAATAATCTGTGGTATATTCATACAATTGAATCCTTTATAGCAGTGCACTAAATGAACTATGACATATATATGTGTGTGTGTGTGTGTGTGTGTATATAATCTTTCGATGTGGGATTGAATATAAGAAGCTAGATACAGAAGACACACCATGTGCTTCTATTTGTTTGGTGTTCAATAATATCCCAAATTAGGGGTGCCTGGGTGCCTCAAATGGTTAAGCATCTGCCTTCAGCTCAGGTCATGATCCCAGGGGGTCCTGGGGTCGAGTTTCACATTGGGTGCCCTGCTCTTTAGGGAGCCTGCTTCTCCCTCTGCCTCTTTCTCTCTCTGTCCTTCATGAGTAAATAAAATCTTAAAAAAAAAAAAAAAATAGGCCAAACTAGTGTATGTATTTTGGGAGGACCAGAGGGCCATGGTGAGTGAATGAGTCTGAAGTAATTCTTTAAGTTATCTTGGAGAAGAGTTCAAGCTAATTCCTCCATCATGAGAGGAGTCATCTATTAGAGAGGCCATCAGAGCCCAGTAGGAAGATCAAGGACAGTAGATCGGTCAAGGAACTTGGCTTTTGTGGAGGTTTGAAGTTGTCAGTTCTCTCTGAACTCTAAAAGCCTGAGGGGTCAAAATAATGGTTACCACTGGAGATGAGGGAGTAGAAAGTGACTGGGAGAGGACAAGAGGGTTGCTTTTGAGGGGCTGGTAATGTTCTATTCTTATACCTGAGTAGTGGTTTCAGAGTTATGTTCACCTTAGAGTAATTCATAGTACTTTACAGTTAGAATGTGTGCATTTTTGATGCAAGTTATATTACATTTAAAAATATATAGTAGAATGGATTTTTTTTTAATTTCAAAACTCAAAAACATTGTGTGGATCAAATAAAAGTTTGAGCCATCAAAATAAATAAATAAAAATATATAGCAGCCATATTATACATTGTAGTGAAAGAAACAAAACAACAAAACTGATTAGGAGAAAATTTTGTCTAGGCAGGGGATAAAAACAGTGAGTTGAAGCAAAGGCAGTGGGGAAGGAGGCAAAGGGAGAGATGAGAGTCTAATGGAAACTGGTTTAGTTGTCACTGAGACAGACAGCATGGGAATGGTCACATCCATGAATCAGAAATATTTACAGGGTCTGCATCTGTAATCAAGACAGACCAATAGCAGATAATAATCCACAGTCCAGGCAAATGGCAAGTCAACTTCAACAAAGTGTGCCAGAAAACTTTTGAAATCCAACTTTGAAATGATGAGGTTTCTAGGACTTCAGTCCTAGAAATATTAGAAAGACTGGGTTCTAAAGGCAGTACTGAGATACTGTGTTCATAGTCAAGTAAGACTATTGACCTTCTACTTTATTTTCCCTTTAGACTTTAAGTTTACTAAGGGTAAGGATTACTGTTCCTCATGATAGTCTGACAAAGTGACATGTGCCTAGAATAAAATAAGCAGGAAAAAAAAAATGACAAATCAATGAATAATTATATGACTAGAAATAAAAAAAAAAAAAAAGAACTCACTGACTTGAACTGAAGTTCAAGGGGAGGGCTTTGTCAAATGTGCATAAATTAAGATCCCAGTTACTAGAACAAAGGGAAAAAATTATACCAGATGAGGAGCAAGATCGTCTGGAGCTAGTGATTCAGGATTGTGCTTATTTACTTTTTCATCAACAGAGATGATATCAAAGGGTAGTCTGAACTGAAGTCGTGAGTACGTTTTCAATAGTTCCAGCAGTAATTCAGCTGCAAGAACAGAGTCAAGCATACAGAAATAGCTTATATCTCCATGTTACAAAACAATACATGAATTGTGATTTGCATGACATGTTAGATAAGATTATGTTAAAAAATTCAAGTTTAACCTTGATCTCCATTATTTATTAAAAATAAGAGAATCATTAAACTTTAAAAATATTGACCTTGCTTCTGGCTAATATTAAAGAAAGACATAAAATTATATTGAATAAAGTAGATTTTCAAAAGAAACTGTCAAAAGTTCGTATTGCAGTAGTGAAAATGATAATTTCTCTAAGAAATTAATATCTATTAAAAAGCAAGGAATTCTATACCCAAACTAAGTCTTCTGATTTTTTTAAAAGCTTTAAAAGCAGAGTCAAGTTGAAATTTCCATAGTACTAGGAAAGCCAGTTTTTATTTCAAATACTTCAAAGCTCTGACATTCCGATTTTTAAAAGTTAAACAATTGAGAAGACTTTGACTTTATTAAGTGTTATCTCCTTTACACAAGAAAGTCGGGTTTTGAAAGGTCATTCAAATTCACAGCATCTACACATATCTTTTTTTTTTCAATACATACTGATACTCTCTTGAATATAGAACAGTATTTCCAATAAATGGTACTTGATGATAAATGTGCTTTTACTGAAAGTATATGGGTTAAGAAAAAAGAAATCTTCTTTTTTGGTAGAAATGGAAACCCACTATTAAGGTAAGAGGAAAAAAATCCATTTGTTCACAATCCATCTGCATATGGTTGAATTTGTGACACAACAGCATTCTGAACTCTCTCACCTTATTATCATCTCTGCTTTCTTTCTACCTCATCATTCATTCTCCCTTATTAAAGCTCCATAAGCCAGGCAGTCAGTTTTATTAATTATGTTTAGAAAAATTATTATACTATATTGGTAGTTAGTTACTTCAGTTATGGTTTACCTGAATTTAGAAGTTAATTTAGAGGGCATTCTGGAGTAAAAATTATTTTTTAAATTTAATAAGCCATTGTATCTAAGTTTATCTGCTTGGTTTAAATGTGTGTCAGCTCTATAACCTTCTAGGAATAATGACATGATTAGTGACACATAACACTTATATTAAAATGTTATCTACAAAACCAACATCCAAAAATCAGTTATGTTTCCATACACTTAAGAGCGTAATAAAGAAAAAAATCCTGCTTACACTAATATCAAAAATAATAAAATATTTAGTATTAGATTTAACCAAGAAAGTTAAAAATCTGTACACTGAAATAAGACATTGATAAAAGAAATTGAATAAATGGACAGATATCACATGTTACGGATCAGAGGAATATTGTTGAGATGTCCATACGATCCAAAGCTATCTCTAGATTCAGTGTAATCCCCATCAAAATTCCAAATGCCATTTTCCAAATAAATGGTAAAAATCCTAAAATTCACATGGAACTTCAAAAGATCCCAAATAGCCAAAGCAATCCCTAGAAAGAAAACAAAGGTAGAGGTAAAATACTCCCAATTTCAAACTTTATTACAAAGCTATATTCTTCAAAAACAGTGTGGTACTATCATAAAAGCAAGACACATAGAACAGAACAGAGTTGAGAGTCCAAAAATAAACCTCCATATATATATGGTCTACTGATTTTTGACAAAATATCTAAGAATTCTCAATGAGGAAAGGATAGTCTCTCCCATAAATGGTGTTACGAAACTTGGATATTCACATGCAAAAGAATGAGATTGGACTACTATCTAACAGTGATTATAAAAATTAACTCAATTGGATAACTTAAATGGAAGACCCGGCACTGTAAAAAACTGCTAAAAGAAAACATAGGAAAGAGCTCCCTGACATCTGTCCTGGCAATGGTTTTTTGGATATAACACTAAAATGTAAGCAACGAAAATAAAAATCAACAAATGGGACTACATCAAAATAAAAAGCTTCACAACAAAAGAAACAATTGGCAAAATGAAAAGGCAACCTACAGATCAGAAGAAAAATATTTACAGACCATCTATCTGACAAGGGGCTAATACAACTCAATAGCAAAACAACAACAAAAACAGTAACAACAACAACAACAAAACACAACCAGCCAAAACACCCAAACAACCCAATTAAAAAAATAGAGTACTTAAATATTTAAAAATAAATAAATAAATATATATATATATATATATATATATATGTATATATGTCCAAATGACCAACCAAAATGTGAAAAGATACTCAACATCAGTAATTACTAGGAAAATGCAAATCAAAGCCTTAATGCAGTATCACCTCACACCTATTAGAATAGCTATTATCAAAAAGATAAGAAACAAGTATTGGTGAGGCTGTGTAGAAAAGGGAACACTTGCATGCTGTTTGTGGAAATGTAAACTGACACAGGTGCTATGGAGAACAGTATGGAGGTTTCTCAAAAAGTTAAAAATACAGCTATGATACGATATGCCAAATATATACCTGAAGGAAATGGAATTCCTGTTTCAGAGATAATTGTTCCCTCATGTTCACTGCAATGGCCAAGACATGGAAACAACTTATTCATTTGTCAATAGACACTTAAAAATATATATTTATATTTATAATACTCTATTGTGTGTATATACACACACAACGGAATATTATTCAGTCATTAAAAAGTAGGAAATCTTGCCTTTTATGACAATATGAATGGAACATAAGGGCATTATGCTAAATAAGTCAGATAGAGAAAGCAAATATATGTTCTTACCTGGGGGAATCTAAAAGAGCCAATGCAATAGAATTAGAGAGTAAAATGGTGATTGCTATGGGCAGGAGAAGTGGAGGAAATGGGGAAATCTTAGAGGGTATAAACTTCTAGCTATAAGTTGAATAAATTTTGGGGATCTAATGTACAACATGGAGACCATAGCAGTACTGTATTAAAAATCTGAAAGTTGATAAGAAAGTAGATCTTAAATGTTATTACCATGAGCAACAAAAAATGGTAAATTATATGAAGATATATAGGTGTGAATTAACCTTATTTGTAATCATTTTGTAAAATATACACATATCAAATCATTGCATATAACTTAAACTTGCATTTATGTCATTAATGGCTTAATAAAACTAGGAAAAAAACTTTGTCAAATATAACTTCTTTGTAAAAACAAATATGTATTTGTAGTGTCTTGTCACATATTTTACACTTGGGCTTTCAAACTTTTTTTCTGTTGATTCCTAATGGCCCAATACAATCACATTTAAAATAATGTGCTTTACCAAAGTCATTCATGCTAGTGAAAAACCAAATAATATAGAAGAATCTATGATGAAAAGTTTCCTGATGCCTCTCTTACAGTTACCAGACTTTTGTTTCTGCTTTTAGTTCTACAATTAGGATGGCAACTCTAGTTAACCACTGCACAACTCCGTTTCTACTGATTCCTCTATGTTAAAAGATGATTTTTTCCCCAACAATACCATTTTCTCCTCTCTCATTCTCCTAATGTTTAGCATACCTAAAAATTTTTAAATGGCAGTCATTAGGCTTTGATTTTTCATAACATGACAATTTTGACAATATATTTTAACTGACCATTTTGTACAATGTACATATTAAAAACTATACTCTCCTTAAATTCTTTTCGAAACCTAACTCCCCTTTCCCATCATTCCCCAAATCCCATCTTTGACCAAGTAACCTCTTACATTGTCAGGGTTGTTTGTGGTTACATTCAATCCTGTGACTTGAAAGAGTACCCCCAGCTTTCTTCACATGTTGGGTGAGAAGCTGATAACACTCAGTAGTATTTATGTTGTTACAACTATGCTGTGAAGGTATAAAGATTGTTTAATGACAGGTCAGGTAAACTGAATTCTTTCCTTACATATTACAACCTATAGCATTAAGGTTAAATGAATTATTTTTTAAAGGCACTATCAGTTACTTAAAATTATTTTAGTATATGTCATATTTAGATCATGAGTTTTTGAGCAATTTTCCTAGAGTTTCTGATATCTTTTTAATATCATTTTTATTATATATCTAATTAAAAAATGAAACTTTTATTTATGTCTTCTAGTTTTCTATGGCTGAATTCACTTTTTGCCCTAGAGACCTTCCCTAGACATAAGAAGGTGTTTCCTAGGTCTGGAGATTGTTATTCCAGAATATTCCTCCATTGCTACCCTGGTATGAACAGTTGTTTCCTGGTTGTTGTGCTTTTCCTCTTCGTGATTAAGAGGAAGTTCTTTTGTTAAAGTACATATCTAGGCAAGTTCTAAAGGGAAAAATGCATTGAAGGTACATTTTCTTCCATGTCTAAAGATATCTTTGTCATGATATTCCTTCAGGATAATATTTTGACTCACTATAGAACTCTATATAGAACATTATTTTTGCTCAGAACTTGCAGAATACCAATCTATCCCCTCCCCCAATCTGGGGTTGGAAATTAGAAGACTCTAATCTGATTTTCATTCCTTTGTAGTGACTTCTTTTTTTTTTTAATTTATTTTTTATTTTCAGCATAACAGTACTCATTATTTTTGCACTACACCCAGTGCTCCATGCAATCCATGCCCTCTACAATACCCGCCATCTGGTACCCATGACCTCCCACCTCCCGCCCCTCCAAAACCCTCAGATTGTTTTTCAGAGTCCATAGTCTCTCATGATTCACCTCCCCTTCCAATTTACCCCAACCCCCTTCTCTCTAACTACCCATGTCCTCCATGCTTTTTGCTTTGCTCCACAAATAAGTGAAACCATATGATAATTGACTCTCTCTGCTTGACTTATTTCACTCAGCATAATCTCTTCCAGTCCCTTCCAAGTTGCTACAAAAGTTGGGTATTCGTCCTTTCTGATGGAGGCATAATACTCCATAGTGTATATGGACCACATCTTCCTTATCCATTCATCCGTTGAAGGGCATCTTGGTTCTTTCCACAGTTTGGCGACCGTGGCCATTGCTGCTATAAACATTGGGGTACAGATGGCCCTTCTTTTCACTACATCTGTATCTTTGGGGTAAATACCCAGTAGTGCAATGGCAGGGTCATAGGGAAGTTCTATTTTTAATTTCTTGAGGAATCTCCACACTGTTCTCCAAAGAGGCTGCACCAACTTGCATTCCCACCAACAGTGGAAGAGGGTTCCCCTTTCTCTACATCCCCTCTAACACATGTTGTTTCCTGTCTTGCTAATTTTGGCCATTCTAACTGGTGTAAGGTGATATCTCAATGTAGTTTTAATTTGAATCTCCCTGATGGCTAGTGATGATGAACATTTTTTCATGTGTCTGATAGCCATTTGTATGTCTTTATTGGAGAAGTGGATGTCCATATCTTCTGCCCATTTTTTGATATGATTGTCTGTTTTGTGTGTGTTCAGTTTGAGGAGTTCATTATAGATCCTGGATATCAACCTTTTGTCTGTACTGTCATTTGCAAATATCTTCTCCCATTCCGTGGGTTGCCTCTTTGTTTTCTTGACTGTTTCCTTTGCTGTGCAGAAGCTTTTGATTTTGATGAAGTCCCAAAAGTTCATATTCGCTTTTATTTCCTTTGCCTTTGGAGACATATCTTGAAAGAAGCTGCTGTGGCTGATATTGAAGAGATTACTGCCTTTGTAGTAACTTCTTAATCTCAAAAACATTTTAGAATTTTCTAACACAAGTTTCTTTCTCTGCAGATTCCTTGGTGTTCAATGATAATTCTGTGTGTTTGTTTTTCACTCATTGCGTTAAGTTTTTAGTGATCACATTGAACTAAGACTTGGGTCTTCCAATTGTGGGAAAATTTCCGCTAAAACTTACATGTCATCCTTTCCGCCACTTAATTTGTTCTTTCAAGGACTGCTGTTGAATGAATATTAAACCTCTTAAATTAATCCTTGTTGTCTGTTTTCCATCATTAAAAAAAAAAAACAAAAAACTTCCTGGGAGATTTCCAAATACTTATCTTGTAGTCTTTGTACTTTTTAATTTTAGCAATCATAGTTTTCAACCATTTGGAAAAAAGCTTAAATTACTCCTTTTTAGTGAAACTATGCATTTTTTTGGTATCAATTAGAATTTTTTAAAAATTTCTATACTCCAATAATCTCAGGGACAAGTTTATTATCTTGGTATTTCCCTTTTGTATCATTGGCTCTTTTCTTATGCCTAGTGATCTTTTATTTACCATTAATAGAGAAAAGTGACTCAGTAGGTAGGTTGTTTATATTTGGTTGTCAGATAAGACTCTAAGTATAGAAGAAGCCTCAGATGAAGGATGGTGTATGTGTATTGAACAGGAGGAAACACTAGACTAAACACTGGGTATGCTGGAACAAGAGCAGATGTGAAGTTCCTTCATTGACCATTGTGCTTGAGGGCAGTGCACAGAAATATAGAAGGGTAAACAAATATTTCTTTCTTTCTAAGAATGTTGCATTAGTCTGTATATATGGAAACTGATTGTTGTACTCAAGTTCAAATTTAAGATTTCATGATCGAAAAAAAAAAAAAAATATTCCTCTCCCCCAGGAATTATGTGTTAACTAGGACCTCAAAGTGTACTAGTACAAAAATGGAGGATGTTGGCACAGGTAAAAGGGTGAGTGAAGTATATGAAGAAAGGATCTGCAAATGTGTACCCTTACCATACACTGAGAGTAGCGAGTCAGACTGAGCAGAAGAATGAGACATGTGGGTTTGTCCTCAAAGAAAGTTAAACTGGGACATTGGCTTGTGAGGTGAGGAATGGGGAGGAAGACCGATGAATGACTAGTTAGGGTTCTCATTTTCTTGCCTTGTTCTTTCTCCAATCCTTCCCACCTTTGTATTAGAATGTATTAGTTTTCTATTACTGTGTAACAAACTATTAAAAGTTTAGTAACTTCACATAATATTTATTATCTATTTTTTCTTTGGTCAGGAGTCCAGCATGGCATGGATGGATTCTTTGCTTAGGATCCCACACAGCAGCCTCTGCCAACACACTGATCTCAACTCTTTGGAGGCTTGGAGTCTTCTTGCAATCTCATTCAAGTTGTTGGCAGAATTCCATTTCTTATTGTTGTATGACAGCAACCAGGGGCTGTTATCAGCATTTGGGAATTGCCCACTGTTGCCTGCCAGTGGTCTCCTCTACAGTGTGGTAGATAATCCTTCAAGCCCAGCAGGAGAACATATATATTTTTTTAAGATTTTATTTATTTATTTATGTGACACAGAGAGAGAGAGAGATAGAGAGAGAGAGAGATCACAAGTCAGCAGAGAGGCAGGCAGAGGGGGAGGGGGAGAGCCTGCTTCCCCTCAGCAGGGAGCCTGCTGAGCAGAGAGCCTAATGCAGGGCTTGATCCCAGGACCCCGAGACCATGACCTGAGCTGAAGGCAGAGGCTTAACCCTCTGAGCCACCCAGGCACCTCAGGAGAACATGTTTATTTTGAATCTGACTTCTCTCACTAACACTTAAGCCTAGATATGGAGGGTTTATGTGATTAGGTCGGGCTCACTCAGATAATCATTTAGTTTTCTTTTCAGTTGTCATTGAGTTAAACTCAATTGCATCTACAAAATTCCTTTTGGCATGTGATGTTACAGACAAGAGACTGATATCCCATCACAATCACAAGTTCTTGTCATACTCCAGATGAGGGACTTAAAGAAGGCAAGTTTATATACTATAAATTATATAAATAAATGTATGTATGTGTACTTTATACATTGTCTTAGAATTCTACAAGTCAATTATTTTTTAAAAGACTTCAATATTTCTATTTGTCAAGGAAATGCATATCCCAAATCACAAGGAGATATCACCACATATTTATTAGGGTGGCATTTATATAGGGGAAAAAAGTGAGTGCTGGCCAGAACATGGAGAAAAGAAACACTTATACATTACTGGTAGGAATGTAATTTGGTATAGTCACTAAGAAAATACTACAGAGCTTCCTCAAAAAATTAAAAATAGAATTATGATTCAGCAGTCCCACTTCTGGGTATATATTCAAATGTGAAATCAGGAACTCAAGGAGGTATCTGCACTCCCACATTTGTTGCAACATTATTCACAGTAGCTAAGACATGAAAGCAACCTACATGTTTATCAGTGGATAAATGGATAAGAAAATGTAGGCTATACATACAACGGTCTATTATTCAGCCTTAAAGGAGGAAATCCCACCATTTATGACTATGTGGAGAAAACTGGAGGATATTATGCTGAGTTAAATAAGCCAGACACAGAAGGATGAATACTACTGGATACCATTTATATGAGGAATCTAAGATAGTCAAAGTATAGAAGCTGAGAATAGAATAGTATTTTCCAGTATCTGGGTGAAGGAAAAAAGGGAGGTATTAGTCAAAGAGTACAAAGCTGTAGTTATTCAAGATAAGTTTGAGATGTATCATACAAAATAGTGACTATAGTTAACAATATTGTATTTTATAATTAAAAATTTGCCAACAGGGTACATCTTATATTAACGGTTGCTACCACAAAAAATAATAAAGAGGGGAGGAGAAAACTTTAGTAGTAATGGATAGATTTATGGCATATAATGTAGTGGTGTTTTGTAAATATACACTTTTCTCCAAACTTACCAAGTTATATACATTAAGTATGGACAGCTATTTGTAGGTCAATTATACCTCAGTGGTTAAAAAAATGTGGTGACATAGGAAGTGTCACCTCCTAAAAAGGAAGAAATGGAAATCTGAGACTTTTTGGGGGAAATTTATTTTGCAGAGAATGATGTTAGATGCAGGCAAAAACCAATAAGCATATTTTACTGATTCTACAAGTTGAGAAGTATGCTTTGTTGGCTGAAACAGAGATAGTCAAGTCCTGAGAAGGTCTCTTATAACAGACTGCCTATTAGACATTCACTAGAATGGTTTGACCATCTTGAAGAGAAGTTAAATAGTAAGGTAAAATATAACATTTTAATCAATAGGGGACCATCCAGCCTAAGTTCTATACTTAAAACACATTTAATCATAGCAATTTTGCTTTACTGTTACATTTTTACCCAATGCCTGGTTTATTATAGACTAATACACATTTGAGGAATAAATGAATGAATATATACCTTTATAGTACAAACAACTGTTTGGAATTAACTTGGCTTTTTGATGTTCTACAGTAGAGGAGGAACAGCAGCCATCTGTTTTATAACCAAGAAAGTCAACTCTGGTAACGTGATGCCCCCAGTTTTATTTTTGTTTTTCAACATTTCCTTAGTGATTCGGGGTCTCTTCTGATTCCATACAAATTTTAGGATTATTTGCTCCAGCTCTTTGAAGAATACCGGTGGAATTTTGATCAAAATATCATTAAAAGTATAGATTGCTCTAGGCAGTATAGACATTTTAACAATATTTATTCTTTCTATCCAAGAGCATGGAATGGTCTTCCATCTTTTTGTGTCTTCTTCAATTTCTTTCATGAGTGTTCTGTAGTTCCTTGAGTACAGATCCTTTACCTCTTTGATTAGGTTTATTCCCAGGTATCTTATGGTTCTTGGTGCTATAGTAAATAGAATTGATTCTCTAATTTCCCTTTCTGTATTTTCATTGTTATTGTATAAGAAAGCCACTGATTTCTGTACATTCACTTTGTATCCTGCCACGTTGCTGAATTGCTGTATGAGTTCTAGTACTTTGGGGGTGGAGTCTTTGGGGTTTTCCATATAAAGAATCATATCATCTGCAAAGAGAGAGAGTTTGACTTCTTCATTACCAATTTGGATACCTTTTATTTCCCTTTGTTGTCTGATTGCTGTTGCTAGGACTTCTAATACTATGTTGAACAAGAGTGGTGAGAGTGGGCATCCTTGTCGTGTTCCTAATCTCAATGGGAAGGACGCAAGCTTTTTACCATTGAGGATGATATTTGCTGTGGGTCTTTCATAGATAGATTTGACGAAATTCAGGAATGTTCCCTCTATGGCTATAGTTTGAAGCGTTTTAATCAGGAACGGATGCTGGATTTTGTCAAATGCTTTTTCTGCATCAATTGAGAGGACCATGTGGTTCTTCTCTCTTCTCTTATTAATTTGTTCTATCACATTGATTGATTTGTGAATGTTGAACCATGCTTTTAGACCAGGGATGAATCCCACCTGGTCATGGTGGATAATCTTTTTAATGTGCTGTTGGATCCTGTTTGCTAGGATCTTGTTGAGAATAATAGCATCCATATTCATCAGCGATATTGGTCTGAAATTCTCCTTTTTGGTAGGGTCTTTGCCTGGTTTGGGGATCAGGGTAATGCTGGCTTTATAGAAAGATTCAGGAAGTTTTCCTTCTGCTTCAATTTTTTGAAACAGCTTCAGGAAAATAGGTGTTATTTTTTCTTTGAAAGTTTGGTAGAATTGCCCAGGGAATCCATCAGGTCCTGGGCTCTTGTTTTTTTGGAGGTTTTTGATCACTGCTTCAATCTTGTTACTAGATATTGGTATATTCAGGTTTTCAATTTCTTCCTGATTCTCTTTTGGGAGTTTATAGTTTCCCAGGAATGCATCCATTTCATCTAGGTTGCTTAGCTTATTGGCATATAACTGTTGATAATAACTTCTGATGATTGTTTCTACTTCTTTGGTGTTTGTTGTAATCTCTCCCTTTTCATTCATAATTTTCAAAGTTTTTGAGGGAGGCTTGGATGGCTATGTATTTCCCCCTTAGGACCACCTTTGCTGTATCCCAAAGCTGTGATCACCAAGACAGCATGGTACTGGCATAAAAACAGACACATAGACCAGTGCAACAGAGTAGAGAGCCCAGATATGGACCCTCAACTCTACGGTCAAATAATCTTCGACAAAAAAGGAAAAAATATAGAGTGGAAAAAAAAAAAAAACAGTCTCTTCAATAAATGGTGCTGGGAAAACTGGGCAGCTATATGTAGAAGAATGAAACTCGACCATTCTCTTACACCATACACAAAGATAAACTCAAAATGGATAAAAGATCTCAATGTGAGACAGGAATCCATCAGAATCCTAGAGGAGAACATAGGCAGTAAACTCTTCGATATCAGCCACAGCAACTTCTTTCAAGATATGTCTCCAAGGGGCGCCTGGGTGGCTCAGGGGGTTAAGCCTCTGCCTTCGGCTCGGGTCATGATCCCAGGGTCCTGGGATTGAGCCCCACATCAGGCTCTCTGCTGAGAGAGAGCCTTCCTCTCTCTCTGCCTGCCTCTATGCCTACTTGTGATCTCTGTCTGTCAAATAAATAAATAAAATCTTTAAAAAAAAATATGTCTCCAAAGGCAAAGGAAATAAAAGCGAATATGAACTTTTGGGACTTCATCAAAATCAAAAGCTTCTGCACAGCAAAGGAAACAGTCAAGAAAACAAAGAGGCAACCCACGGAATGGGAGAAGATATTTGCAAATGACAGTACAGACAAAAGGTTGATATCCAGGATCTATAATGAACTCCTCAAACTGAACACACACAAAACAGACAATCATATCAAAAAATGGGCAGAAGATATGGACATCCACTTCTCCAATAAAGACATACAAATGGCTATCAGACACATGAAAAAATGTTCATCATCACTAGCCATCAGGGAGATTCAAATTAAAACTACATTGAGATATCACCTTACACCAGTTAGAATGGCCAAAATTAGCAAGACAGGAAACAACATGTGTTAGAGGGGATGTAGAGAAAGGGGAACCCTCTTCCACTGTTGGTGGGAATGCAAGTTGGTGCAGCCTCTTTGGAGAACAGTGTGGAGATTCCTCAAGAAATTAAAAATAGAACTTCCCTATGACCCTGCCATTGCACTACTGGGTATTTACCCCAAAGATATAGATGTAGTGAAAAGAAGGGCCATCTGTACCCCAATGTTTATAGCAGCAATGGCCACGGTCGCCAAACTGTGGAAAGAACCAAGATGCCCTTCAACGGATGAATGGATAAGGAAGATGTGGTCCATATACACTATGGAGTATTATGCCTCCATCAGAAAGGACGAATACCCAACTTTTGTAGCAACTTGGAAGGGACTGGAAGAGATTATGCTGAGTGAAATAAGTCAAGCAGAGAGAGTCAATTATCATATGGTTTCACTTATTTGTGGAGCAAAGCAAAAAGCATGGAGGACATGGGTAGTTAGAGAGAAGGGGGTTGGGGTAAATTGGAAGGGGAGGTGAATCATGAGAGACTATGGACTCTGAAAAACAATCTGAGGGGTTTGAAGTGGCGGGGGGGGGTGGGAGGTTGGGGTACCAGGTGGTGGACATTATAGAGGGCACAGATTGCATGGAGCACTGGGTGTGGTGAAAAAATAATGATACTGTTGTGCTGAAAATAAATAAATTAAAAAAAAAGTTAACTCTGTTACCTGTTTTAAAAAAAAAAACAAAAACAAAAACAAAAAACTCTGTTACCTCTTAACTATTAATCCAAACTTAAGGCAATTGCTTAATAAGAAATATATCCAACGTCTATATAGTATCTTACTAAATCCAATCCTCTTCATGCAGAAGTAATCATGACAGCTTCGTCTGACTTGTGTTTATGGACTTAGTCTTTCCTTACAACTTCTGGTTGCTGTGGTCTGGTACTCATAAAATATCAAAGATGTTCTATTGGCAGATAACTCATTTATGCACATCAAAAAAATGAAAATAATATTGTAACTATTATTAAAACAGTAGATTAGAGATTATCACATTTTCAAAATGAAGGACCCAAGTAATATTACCATTAATAGTTATCTAAGGAAATAAATAATTCCTACCCTTATTGCTACTCTTTTTTATTTTATTTTATTTATTTATTTGACAGACAGATATCACAAGTAGACAGAGAGGCAGACAGAGAGAGAGGGAGAAGCAGACTCCCTGCTAAGTAGAGAGCCCGATGTGGGAATTGATCCCAGGACCCTGAGATCATGACCTGAGCTGAAGGCAGCAGCTTAACCCACTGAACCACCCAGGCACCCCCTTATTGCTACTCTTTAGTGGCAATATTACATACTGGAACTGGAGACATGGAAGAATCATAAACAGCAGGAACTTTCAATAATTACAGACATACTTCAAATTTCCTTATTAAACAATTTTAGATGCCCTTTACAAGCTGAAAAGGCTTAAAGAATTGAGGTTAGCCTTTTCATTCTATCTTTGTCCATCCTCCAAGAGAAATTGATAATGAAGACAGAGCAACAGACGACTAGAGAGAAACAAAAGCTAGAAAGACCAACCTAATCTAATCTCTTAGCTATAGAAATCCTAGTAGAGGAAAACTTTGAGGTTGAAGGATATGAATATATTTGTCAAAATGGATTCTATTCAAAGATAATCCTCTAATCTCTTGCTTCCTTTTTCAGAGTGCACAAGCTGAAATGAACTGCTTATGAATAGACTGTAACTTTAGGTTTCTAAGTGAATGGTATCTTTAAATATGGGTATCATATTTATGCTAGTGTTTAGATAAAAATCTCACTATCTTTAACACTTGTGCTCTTTTGGAAGAAATAGCCTTTTGATTTCTAGACGGAATCCAAGTTTGTGGCTTTAAAGTATATTTATCTTAATTTCTTAAGTAATTCTTTAGTCACCTGGTTTTTACCCTCCTGTTTTCAGGTAGACATGTTTAACATCCAGCTTAAAAAGGAAAGAAAGACAGAAAGAAAGAAAGAAAGAAAGAAAGAAAGAAAGAAAGAAAGAAAAAGAAACAGTAACAAAAACAAAACAAGGAAAAGAAAAAAGAGCCCTGGATCATACTGTTTGTTCATTGCTGAAGTGTAAATACTTCCACGATGGGGCGGGGCGGGGGGGGGTAATCAAGTTACCAATGTAACATTAGTGAATGCAGAATTTAGAAGAGATGCACACAGGGGCACCTGGGTGGCTCAGTGGGTTAGGCCACTACCTTCGGTTCAGGTCATGGTCTCAGGGTCCTGGGATCAAGCCCCACATCAGGCTCTGTGCACAGCAGGGAGCCTACCTACCCCTCCACCCCCCTACTTGTGATCTCTTTCTCTCTGTCAAATAAATAAATAAAGTCTTTAAAAAAAAAAAAAGAGAGATGCACACAACTCTTATAAAACCTGCACTGGATCACTTCTCACAGCTCTGCATTCCTTGTTAAAATATCCATAGGAGATCTGTTGTGGTTTGTTTTTCTTAGAATATCAGAGTAGTAGAGCCAGTTTTAGAAGAGCTAGACATGTTATTTCCTCAAGGTACTCTCAAATTAAGTTGAGGTATAGTAGTACATGACTGCCATTACAGTGTGGCTGTTCTCCTGCAATTATGAGTGACAGATGGTAAGCCATGTACCAGGTATCTGCACAGAAAATAATAAGACATACTTGTGGGAGACCTGAAAGTCTTTTTTTTTTTTTTTTTTTTTTTTTTTTTTTTTTTTAAATTCCTTCATTGACATATAAGGGAACTCTGTTCAGGTGGTGTTAAATGGGTTACTCAGGGTTAAGTTTTTTGGAATGGATTTCTTAAATAGGAGTTCAGTGTTTTTTATTTTTTATTTTTTAAATATTTTATTTATTTATTTGACAGAGAGAGATCACAAGTAGACAGAGAGGCAGGCAGAAAGAGAGAGGGTAACAGGCTCTCCACTGAGCAGAGAGCCCGATGCGGGACTTGATCCCAGGACCCTGAGATCATGACCTGATCCGAAGGCAATGGCTTAATCCACTGAGCCACCCAGGTGCCCAAGTTCAGTATTTTAATAATAAACCTCCTAAGCATTTATTTTTTGCCTCAAATGATATTTTTAGAACACATTTGAAGTGAGACAACTTTAAAAGAGGAAAAAATTTAGTTTAAGTAAACTATTACAGTAAGAGGTTAAAGACAGAAGATCAGATTGGCAGCCAGGGTAGCCAGATGTGCAGAACACTATGGAGATACTTGCTGGAACACAGAGTTCCTAGGTACAAAATAGACAGCCAATAGGAGTACTGCTCAATCTATATCATCTAAAGAAATCATATGGATAATCAGAATGCTTAAATTGGCTGTACTGATAAAAAGTCAAGACCCGTTGATCAGAGTTACCAGACCTGTGTCCATGCTCAGATCTAGAACCTACTGATGGAAAAGTAGGATACCCTTGAAGAAAGATGTTCCAGCATTACAGAAAAGGCATTGGGTAATTATTCATTTGCTTCCTCTACAAAGAGACCTGTGGCTATTTCCTCAGAAAGCATTAAGGAAAGGGAAATATCTTGACAATGAGAGGACTGTGGGCATTGATAACCTGGAGACTGAAACAGCACATTATGGCCCCATTAGAGTTGTTGAAGCACATGAATAGATATGAGCAAGGTAATTATGAGAATTCTACCCCAGTTCCAGGTAAGAGTTGGTCTGTAGGCTCATCTGGTGATTATTTCTCTGGTCACTGAAATGTATAATTGGATAAACTTAAATGGTAGCTAATAGAACACTCACAATGGTTCCTTGGCCAACCATAAATGGGGTATTATAAATGTAAAGGCTATCATAATGGGGAAAGTCTAGTAGGGAGAATTTGAAGAGATTACTACCACTTTTAAAGATTTAAAAGGATGAAATATGGTAGTTTTCATAATACCCCCAATCAGCAGTCTGGTCCATATAAAAAACAGATGTATCTTGATGAATTAGAGTAGACTACTGAAAACGTAAACAAGTCCTACTGCATGTGGGACATCAGATGTCCTATCTCTGATAGAGCAAATGAATGCAGCTTCAATGCCCAGTATGCAACTACTGTGTCCTCTTCCACCCCCATTTGAAAGAAGGATCAAAAACAGTTTGCATTCATATTAGATAGACCGTTATCTAGTATATCCAAGGCTATGCTAACTCTTCTTCTCTGTCCTAATATAGTCTAAAATGGTCTGGATTACTTGGATACATTGGTCCACTTAAGACTCTGATAGACTAATGGAGCAACAATTGGCAAGAGTGTCAGAGGCCTTAGTAAAACACAAACATTCCAGAGAATGGAAGATAGATCCTGTGACTATTTAGAGGTCTGCCACATCAGTAAGTTTTCAGAGGTCCATTGGGCTGAGGCATGTCAGGGTATTCCCTTCAAAAATAAAGGACAGCCAGCTCTTAATCTCACAAAACAAACTGAGGGTTGCCGGGGGGAAGGGGTTGGGGAGAAGGGGGTGGGATTATGGACATTGGGGAGGGTATGTGATTTGGTGAGTGCTGTGAAGTGTGTAAACCCGGTGATTCACAGACCTGGGGATAAAAATATATGTATAAAAAATATATGTTTATAAAAAATAAAAAATTAAAAAAAAAAATAAAGGACAAATTATTTCATTTTATAATTTCTGCCTCAAAGAAGGAAACATAATGCCTGATCAGCCTCTTTGAGCTTTAGAGGAAGAAAATTCTATGCTTGTGAATACTACGTCCCATTTAGTGAGTGGCATAGACAGCTGACAGCTTACAGTGGGTTCCAGAAAAGGAAAGAGCTCTTTAGCATGTCCATATAGTCTTGCAGGCCCTATAACAACAGACGACTGTGGTTAGAAAAGAGGTCTCTGGGACTGAGGGCAACCTTGTTTGGGAGAATCACCACATAGCTTGGGTTTTGGAGCAATATCATACCATCTGCTTCAAAGAACTATATACAACTTAAAATATAGCTGTCAACATGCTTGGGGGCCTTGGTAGAAACGATTCACAGTCCCTTGGATATTAAGTCACCATGTGGCCCAAACTGCCCATCAAAAGCTGGTTTCCATCATAACCACTAAATCATAAGAGTAGATGTAGCCAGCAGCTCTGGGATCAGTCATCAGTGGGATGAGAAGACACAAATAAACACAACTAAGTTGCACAGTGTCCCAAACATCCACTATGGTGTGTTATCATCCACTGAATTGTGCTAGCACCACTCTTTTAACTCACACATATGGCCATATGGGGGCCCCTTACGAGTTAAATAACAAATGGCTAAGGGTGTAAGCTTGGTCCATTGATCCATCAGACCAGTATACAGGCACAGACTGAAAATGAACTGGTTATGTGGCCCAACACAGAGATTGGCCTGAAAGTCAATGGTGAGGGGAAATCCCCAAAATGGGCAGTGCATCCAATTATCTACTTTATATAGAAGTAGCCTTTAGCTGGAAATAGGAATACACAAAAATTTTTGGCAGTGACACATGGCTCAGTTGGTCAAGGCACTGGAAGGAGAAAGACCAGAAGATTGGGGACAAGGAAAATGGAGAAGATCTATGTAAATAAGCATACATTTCACCTTCAAATCTGAGGATGATGCCACCAAGATAGGATCTACCATCAAAACAGTACCACAAATAAAACACACATAAACGTATGGATTGATGTGGCCATTTGATGTCAGCCAGTGTCTGTCAAGTTCTCCAGGAGCCATGTGTTCAGAATGGAGACCTGTGTTGACCAAATATTTTATAATTCCATCCCTAAATGGTGACCTAGCTACTGTCATTCTAAATGTACAAACTGCTATTGAAAGATACCATTGTTGTCATTAATACAGCAAAATTCCTCAAAGAATCCCACAAAACTATACCGAAGCAAATGTTTACACTAGATATTCTGTACCATGGAAATGCCATCTTTGACTAAAATGGATACACTTTCCAGGTATGGGTTTGCATTTTTTGTTCCCAGGGCTTTGATCAGGTCCATTATCAGAGTTCTTGCAGACTATTTGTTCAAGCAACATGGTAGAATACAAAATAATCTCAGGCCCAGGAATTGAAAATAGGCAAGGCGTGTGAAAATGGGCATGAGATAATAGGATCCGTATGTCCTATCATATGCTCTACCATGTTAAAATTATTTAAAATTGCAGCTGAGGGGCACCTGGGTGGCTAAGTGGGTTAAAGCCTCTGCCTTCAGCTTGGGTCATGATCCCAGGATCCTGGGATCGAGTCCCATATTGGGCTCTCTGCTCAGCAAGGAGCCTGCTTCCTCCTCCTCTCTCTCTCTGCCTGCCTCTCTGCCTACTTGTGATCTCTATCTGTCAAATAAATAAATAAATAAAATCTTTAAAAAAATAATTTAAAATTGCAGCTGAGGCCAGTTTGGAGGAGATATTCTCCATGAACGGGAGGAACATTACTCTCAGGAACCCACTGCAGAGTTTACCTTTTTGTCTTTGCAACTTCAGCAATACAAATGCAGTTCCCACCAGAACACTCTTCAATTAGGGAGCTCAGACTTTGAGCTAGGACTGTTACCTGGTCACTTCATGCTGCTTATGTTAAGAGCTAGGGAGCTCGTTATGCTCACAGGAGTCACCACTTCAGCTAAAGTAGACCCTGATAGCCCAGAAGATCTGTTACACAAGTGATCAGCAAAGTATATGTTTGGGACCCAGGTGATCTATTTTGACATTCCACAGTTTTTCCCTTCTCCAATTTTGACAGTAAATGAGCAAGCTGAGCTACTGCACCTTGAAAAGGGCATGGTGACCAGAAGCTCAGAACTGTCAGAAAAGAGGGTCTGGGTCACCTACCATATGTACAGGGACATTAATGAAAGGTGATGGAAATACAGAACAGTGGAAAAAAGAATCAATGAGCATTAGCTACAGCCTTAGGAACAACTACATTGGTAGAGGCCATCCATCACCCTAAAGAGCTTTCTTCTAAGTTTCTCCAGTAAAAAGACCAATTGGAATCTGAGGTGTTCTTAGATGGGGTGGATTTAGGATATTAACCAAAGAGATCTGAGAAGCACAGGATTGAGTTTTAATGCATGCTGTGATAACCTACCTGCATCTCCATTAAGGATCAACACACTCATTCCCACAGCCGTTAATAGTGTTGGCTCCTTATAACCCACAGCAGGGTCTAGTTCCAGGTCTAGTTCTCAGGCTAGAAGAGGTTGCCTTGCTTAAGATTTTGCCACCTTCCCAATGCCAGTCACCATAGAATGACTGATTGATACAGGGTCAAACACCCCACCACTTCCCTTTGGTTTGGGACAACTCTGATGGGTCATTTCAGTTCCAGAGCTCCCTATAGATTCGACTCAGACCTCTTTTGCCAATGCACTGCAATTCCTTCCTCTGTCCAAATCTGTTCTTTAATTCTCTTATAGTTGTTCCCAAGGGCACTTTTCAATAAATCTCCCTCTCAGAATATATTCTTGGGGAACCAGACATAAGGTAGTACCTTTTTATTTTCTTATAACATTTCCATTTTTCTAATTTATCTGCAACTCTATTCATGTGGAGCTAACAGATCTAGTTGTGCTTCTCCCATAAACTTTTCATTTTAAATTGTCCACTTTCTGGCTTCTTTGATCTTGTTTCCCTTCCTTTTCTCTCTAATGGCTCCAACATACCTGGACTTTCAAGTTGACATCTCAATGATGTAGGGGCAAAGTTGGGACCTGTGCTAAAAGCGGTCTTTTATCAAAGCCTTGTGATATTTCAACAGGTTAGAATACCATTACAGGGAAGTGTTGCATTGATTTATACACTCTAGGGAAAGTACTTGGAAGAAAGTCCTACCTGAAGGGAGGGATTCAGCAGGAACCAATAAGATAAAAATGCCATGATCTGAAACTTTCTTTTCAAATTTTTGCTTTTCAATTTTTTTTCTAAGTAGGATTTTTTTTAACCTTCCATGCACAGCAGGTCAAATATTCAACAGTCTGTTCTAAAAACTATTTCTCCCCCCAAACATCCAAGCCTCAGTGGATTTTAAAAATTCTATGAACTAATGAATATAAGCATTCACTAATTTCCATTTGCATTTTTTTCTTTTTTTTTTTTTTACCCTTTTGGGTTGCTGCTTTCTTAGCACAGAAAATAACTTCTATTTGATTTTTAGTTTATCTCTTCAGTTGTTTGGTTTAATCAAGTAGAAAGGAAAATACTGAAGGTTAAACTGATTTGCTAAAAATATCAAAAAGAAGCTGGCAAAGTTAGAAATATACATAAAATACAATAATCTTTCTTTTAAAGATTAGCACTAAAGGACTATAAATAATTTTAGAGTTTTTTTGAACTTTATTTTCTGTTATGTTGGCCACACTGTCCTACTCTGCACCCCACAGAGTCGAGTTGAGATGGAGGAACTCTGTGCTTCAAAGGCAGCTTTGTTCTTCCAGCAGCTCTGACTCTCACAGAATGGAACGAGAAATCTTTGTTTCTGCATCATAGATTTGCTATTGTTCTTTTTGTCATAGATACGTGATGTGATGCTACAACGATATATTTCTAACTACCTTGGTGTCCTTGGTTGAGCAAGTAATTTAGCTTGAGCCTCTTTTTTTCTTATCTACATAATGAAGAATCCAGGCTAGATTCCTGAGTAGTCACCTCAAGCTCACACACATACAGAGGACAGAGATGTGTAAAGTGCTTTCACCAGTGCTGAAGGCCCAATAAGTAGTCAATGTATGTTAACTTTTACTATTATTACTGCATGAATTGAAGCTTTTGTAAGGAAGCTGTAATAGAAATTATCCACCAAAAGTGGATTTGAACAATTATGACACCATCCAAAGAGAAATTGAAAATTCTGATTAATATAGATACTTCTTTTCATATGAATTTTAAACTTTTGATTGTTATGAAATAGGCTTAAAAATAGAATGTGGGGGATCAGATTTAATTAAGTACATATGTGTCTAATTGAAGTGCTCAGTGTAATGCCCACCTTTCAGTAAGTTCATGCAATGGAGTTGTGGGAACCTTAGGGTCCAAAGTATACTGTGACCCAATAGGAGGTTTCTCAACAAAGATTTTAAGGATGCCTATGTAATATCAAATCCTTCATGCTTATGGTACAACATGAATTCAGAATAAAACTGATTTTAAGCTAGACAAATAGTCTCTCTTTGCTTTTTACTTACAAGCCTACTCCTACCATAGAATCTCCAGGAACATGCACACAGATGACATCAAATTAATTGACTGCCATATCATTCATTCTATGATCTATAACCCATCCTGTTGATGTGCTAATATCAATCAGAGAAGTGACTGATTAACCAGATGGCCCTTTTTTTCCAAATCCCCTGCAGGCCAACAAATTCCACACTTTTTCAATGAGAACGGAGAAATCAATTTCAGAGAAATGAACTTTTGGAAAATATAGAGAATCTGTGCCATATTTTCTTTTTTCATTCTCAAGGAAATGCAGGCTTTCCTAATAGCAGAGCTTTGAAAAATCTCATGACCCATAAGGGGAAGTAAAGAAAAAAAAAAGCTAATTTCTTTGATATCTAGAATTTGTAGGTTTTATGACTTCAGATAGCTAAGTTCATAGTTTGAAATACACTTTAAAAAGTACATGATGTCCACAGGGCTACTTGAACAATTCAGAGTTAAAATATCTTGATTGTAGTCCAATTGCAGGACAGAGTAAATACGTTTGACAGATGCTGATTGAACACTTTAAGATTTTATTTATTAGAAAGAGAGAGACAGCAAGTGCATATGAGAAGGGAGGATGGGGGAAAGGGCAGAGGGAGAAGCAGACTTCCTGCCCAGCAGAGAGCCAAATGCGGGGCTCAATCCCCAGACCAGAGGATCCTGACCTGAGCTTAAGGCAGATGTTTAACTGACTGATCTGTCCAGGCGCCCCACTGATTAAACTCTTAACTGTGTGCCAGACATGACATCCGTAGTAATGACCGCAGTGTGCTAGAATCTGTGATCTGGACCTTGAAAAAACTCTCATGTAATCCTCGTATTTCTTAACAAAAACACAATTTTTATCCCTGGGAAACAGACTCAGAGAGTTGAGTAAAGTGGGTAAGTTCTTCCTATTTATCTTTCATTCATAACTCCTTTTTCTCTCTCTTTTTGTTTTAAGATGTTGTGGGTTTTTTTGTTTTGTTTTGTTTTTTGTTTTTTGTTTTTTTGTTGATAGAGAAAGAAAACAGCGAGAGAAGGAACAGAAGCAGGGGGAGTGGGAGAAGGAGAAGCAGGCCTTCCCCCTGAGCAGGGAGTCTGATGCGGGACTCCATCCAATGACTCTCAGATCATGACCTGAGCAGAAGGCAGACACTTAACGACAGAGCCACCTAGGTGCCCCGATGGTTTTCTTTCTTATCACGTAATTAGAATAACCAGTTTAATTGATTGGCAGCATCGATGTCTCACAAACATGATCTAGTTTGGTTATAATATGAACATTTTATAACTCTCAAACTTGCAAAATGAGATGTCACAAAGGTATTTATAAAAACAATCTTATTCTAGAGAAAGATTTGACCATAATCTTATTGCTGTACAATACTCAATATTTTTACGTAATATTTTGTCTTCTCTGGACAACTTTTAACAATTTGACAACTGGCCAAATGTTGTAAGTCTTAGTATACCAACACTAATGTATGGAAGTAGTATGGTACTGGACCCTTCGATCACGCTGGGCTGAACACTTAGGTAAGTTACTTCACTCTAGACTTTCCTTATCTAAGAATAAGTTTCTAATAGCTGACCTCCTTCAGTTATTGTCATACCATGGACATGTTCTGGTTTTGCTTACTAAATTAATTATCTGTGGTGGCTGTAACCAATTACCAAAACTTAGTGACTTAAAACCAGAAAAATTGATTCTCTTACAGTTCAAGAGGCCTGAAGTTTGAAAGCAGCTATCAGCCAGCTTGCTCCTCTCCAGAAGAGACTATATTCCTGGCATCTTCCATCACTGGTGGCTGCCAGGATTCGTGGCTTGTGGCCATAGTACACCAGCCTTTGCTTCCTTCAAGTGCTTCCTCCTCTGAGCATCTGTGTGGGCTCCTCTTTCTCTTATAAAGATACGTGGTACTGCATCTAGGGCCCACCTGTGTAATCCAGGATGTGCTCGTCTCAAGATTCTTAACTTAATTACAAAAACCCTTTCAAATAAGTTCTGGTTCTAGGTAGATACAAATCTTTTGGCGGGGGTAGGGGGGTGGGGAGGTAGCTCTCCATTCAACTCCCTATACATAGTGTTTGCCAGGTACTGAGCTTGGTTGCTGGGACACCTTTCAGAGAAACAGGCATGATCTTCAGGCTTATAGAAGGCAGTTTAGTTGTTGGAAGAACTTCGGAAATTAGGAAATGCTGTAAGTAGATATTGTTATTATCTCTTTAAAATCAGTATCTCCATTTCTCTTCCTGCTTTTTGCCTTTGTATGCTAACAGGAAAAGAACTGGGTGTTCCACCAATGCTACTCTTCATTTGTGACTAAAATACATGTTAAAGGAAGCTAATCAATAATAGGAAATTTCCTGGGAGTAACTGAAGGAAGCATCAATCAGAAACACATGTTGTATGAGGATGTTTTCCAAGTAGAATAAAAGCAACGATAGTCAATGTGGCATGATTTTATCCTAGGATGAAATAATTTATAAGTGAATAAAGTTTTATTAAGATGTTAACATCCTCCCTAAATGATGCCTCAATTACATCATCACTACAGATTAATTATTTTCTGTGTCTTTAAGGATTTTTGTTATACTACACTTCTCTCCCCTACCTGAAAAGTTCTAGGAAGGATCATGCCTTGCAGATTAGTTATTAACACTTGGGAGAAAATAGTTTTGTTCCTTGACAGTAATTGTGGTCCACAGACCAGCAGGATTATCATCACGTGGTAGCTTGTCAGAAATGCATAATCTCAGGCTCCACCCAGACCTACCAAACCAGCCTGCACATTTTAACAAGATACTTAGTAAACAAAAGGTACAATACGTTTTGAAAAGTTAATTATAGTCTCTCCAACTAATTCAACATTTTGAAACAAGGCATTTGTTATAGGAGTTCTCAAAAGGAGGACTGCAGACTTATGTTCGTTTATGACAAGGGTCACTGGTGTGTGACAAAATGAGGAAAATATATTAATCTAGTGAGTTTTGTGAAAACTTACTCAATTTAAAGAAATGCCTTTTATTCTGATATTAAGAACTTCCCACTATTTTTTCACTTCTTTTATGAAACTATGATATAAGATGGTGATGGTGGCATGCACATGTGTGTGCATGCGTGTATGTAGTCCTTTATTTGCAAATGGATTTGACAAAATAACCACAGTATTTTTTTTCTTTTTAAATTATTGTCCCATAAAATCCCAAAGTGGTGTGGGTAGATGAGCCACTGAAGAGAAGTGTGGAGTTTGAAGAGCAGAAAGGAAGGGGTGAGGTAGAATATCAAGGAATTTTTCTTTACATTTTCTTTCCTTAACATTTTCTTTCTCTCTTTCTCTCCTTCCTTCTTTCCTTCCTTCCTTCCTTCCTTTCCATGTTAGGCTCTACCTCTTTAGAGAGCCACACAGACAAGGACTGGCAAATTACCACAATGCAATTGGCTTAGGAGTATTATCTGATAAGCTCTTCTTTATGCTAGAAATGTTATCAAAATACAGTTCATCCCATGACCTACTGGAAAATATCTTTGGAAGTAGTAGGCCATGGTGTGGAAAAAGTATTCTTAAGTTCTAGCATTTTCTCAGAGGGAATATCTTGCATGTACATATCCACCAATATCCCCACTGGGAGTCCGTGTTCTAACCTTAACCTTTGCTGCAGAGGTGGCTCCATTTCATTGACCCTGCATCAGTACTGACACATTTAAAACTCTAAAATCGCACTGTGTTGGATATCTAAACCTACTGCAACATCATGTGTCAACTACATTTAATTAAAAAAAATGTGTTTCAATGAATTAAGTATATGGCTATTCCCATATGCCTTTTCTTAAGTTTTTTTTTTAATTTTTTATTTTTTATAAACATATATTTTTATCCCCAGGGGTACAGGTCTGTGAATTACCAGGTTTACACACTTCACAGTTAAGTTTTTATTTAAATTCTGGTTAACATGCAGTGTAACATTCAGTCCTCATCAGAACAAGTGTACTCTTTCATAGTTTTCATTAACAAAATTAAAATTAATTTTTTTTAAAAATTAAAACTATGCAAATGTATAACATTTCTTCAAAAGTATACTGTGAAAGAAATATTTAGGGAAGGTGAAAAGTCAGAAGTTCCTTGAAACTAAATATCATAACATTTGTGCATTCTTTGAATAAACTAGTGACATTTAAGATTGCTAAATTAACATTTTCTTATTTTTTTTTGGGAGCAACTCAGTGATTCTAAAGGCAAAGTCCCAAGCTATTTTCCTTTTTTCACACACCCCATTGTTTCTAATGTAAATGTACACTGTGCATTCATTAATTAAATGTTACTCTATAACAGATTCTTTTCTAATTTACCAAAGATCAGACCTTTAATCATTAGGACAAGCATGTTATTTAGTAAAAAAAAAAAAAAAAAAATGCTTATGGATCAAAGACCAAAAAAATTAAGTTTGGAAAATTATTCCTACACAGCTTCCTTATAAATAGTTAATGTTCCTTTTTTAACATATATAAAATTGGAAATAAAACACTAACACATGGGTAAATAAATACTTGATCTTTCCTAGCACTTGCATCTTATAATTAATAGTGTGATGGGATTTTAAATGTTAAGGAAATAACAATTTGCCATCAACAGGGATGGGAGAATTTTGTTTATTAGTTTAGTGTGATTCAATTTGTGAAAATGTGCTTCATTGATCTTTGCAAAAGAACTTTAATTGGAAATGAATATCACAATCTATTTGCCACACCAATAAGCCCAAGTTGCTGCAGTTCATTAAGTACTACACCTGCTATTTAACTTTTCACGGGGAGAAAAATCCTTGATTTAATACATTTAGGGGTGGCTAGGTGGGAGCTAAAATAAATAAATAAATAACAAAAAAACAGGAGTTTGAACAACTTATTTCTCTACTCATCAAGTTGTTAAAATACACTCCTATCCCCTGATTGAGATAAATATGAATAAATACTTGATATGGATATCCCTTTTTAAATATATAGATATAAGTTCTTTTTTTTTAAGTACAAGTGTAACCCATTTAAATAATAGTCTTTTTAAAAATCTCACAAATAAAGGAGGAAAGCACATTTTTTAATACCAGTATACAAAGTCCCTGATCACCCTTTAAAAGCAATCTCAAGCTCAGTGGGGTGAGGAGAGGAGGGGGGCACAGGAAAAAGACCAGGCTTTTTGTATTTGTATAAAAACCATAGGAAAGATACTAAATAAACAATATCAACAGCCGCCCTCAACAGGACAGATGTCCCTCAACAAATAATCAAGAAACAGCAGTCACGAATAAGCAACAAAGCACACAATAAATTCCTTTAGATGAAAGAGCTAAAAATAATGAACTGAGTACCCAAGAAAGACTTCACAGCGTTTAGTTATTTGAAAAATGAATTCTCACATCAGTAAGTAACTGGATTTGTAGGGACTCTCTGGGCTTAGTTTTAAACAAAACTAGAGTCCTGGGCTTGGACCCCACATGGATCAGTCAGAATCTCCATGAAACAGTTTTACTCCAGGCTGTGGCTTCATGTTGGGATTGTAAGTATAAGGTTATTGTGGGGCATGGCTTACTAGCAACCTCTCCTCCCCTGAAGAAGTAAATCTCACTGTGTAATTTTAATTTTTACAAATTATGGCTAGCACTTTCCTGGTGGTGTATGAAGTGAGAGGGTTAATATTTTAGTCATATTTTAATTAAATTTGAAATGTTCACTAAAATTTATAACTTAAACCTTTCAGAGCCCAATGGTCCTCTATCTAAAGTATATTCCAAATTTTAAAAAACTATAAGAAAATGTAATTTATTTTTTGGAAATATACCTTGAAATATGCCTCTATATATGTACTATAATTAATATATACACTATTTATTATAAGATGGAAATATCTTTCTGAGATGTATTTTTTCCATAAGGTAAGACATTTCAGTACATGATTTAGAAATGAGATTTTAGGTGTTCTCCATTCCAGTTAATCAAGGCAATTTGTCTCTTTAAAAATAAATTAATCGGGACGCCTGGGTGGCTCAGTTGGTTGGGCAGCTGCCTTCGGCTCAGGTCATGATCCCAGCGTCCTGGGATCGAGTCCCATATCGGGCTCCTTGCTCCACAGGGAGCCTGCTTCTCCGTCTGACTCTGCCTTCCACTCTGTCTGCCTGTGCTCGCTCTCGCTCACTCTCTCTGATAAATAAATAAAATCTTTGAAAAAAAAAAAAAACAAAAAACAAATTAATCAACATATTCAAAAGCGATGAGTACCACTTTCTTACGAGACTTCAAGATGAGGAAGGAGGAAGGATAGGCACCCAAGATAAATCAGATGTCATTAATACCTGAGATGGTTTTAAAAATTGTGACACCTAGTTTTCACCTCAGAACAGTGAAATCAAAATTTGAGGAAGGAATGTCAGGGCATTTGAATTTCTTGAAAAATACCCCGGTTGATTTTAATGTGCAGCCTGGGTTGAGAATCATTGGAAGAGTGCAAGAGACAAACTGAAAACAAATAATTATAAATCAGTGTGATAGCAGCATTGATAGAATTATATACAAGATAAAGAAAACAAACAAAATGATTTTTCTGATTAACTCAGAATAGCTGGACTTGGAAGAGATGACCAGGAGGTTGTTAGGCCTTGCTTTACATAACTTTGTATGCATCCATTTATTTCAAAAGAGAAGGTGTTACTTTAGAAATTTAAAAGCCAGCAATACATTAAGAAGGTTGAAATAGCAGTAATATGTACACAAAGTATTACAGAAATACAGGAAAAATAAACAAAAAACAAAAAAACCCCAGCTAATCCAGATTGGGGTCATGGAAGTCTTCCTAAAGGAAATAAAAATTTAACCTTAAGGATAAGTGGGATGATTTGGACCCTCTACTTATTAATCAATTTGAAAACTATTTTAAATTTTTAATCAATAAAATATTTACATAAATATAAAAAACAGCTCATCTGTAGTATTTACTTAATTTCCAATAATATTGCAGCTTAAAAAACAATTATATTCTAATAAACAAAGAAAAGTATGTCCTAGATTTATTATTGGAATTTATGTCAGTATCTTTGTACATTAAATAAACAAAGTGGACTAAAATAATTAGAATAAAATGTTACAACTCATGACATTTACATTTTATGATATGGTACTTTTATGTAAATTAAAGCATTTGGGTATTAGATCAGTTTAACCTACTGAAGGGTAGGACTAGGGCCATCAACTATGACTATATTGGTTTGAGCAGCCGTACTTGGTATTCCAGGTTGAATTGTGCCCAAAACAGTAATTTGCAATTATAAATATTAAATCAACAAAGGATACTTGCTTTATCCACTACATAAAAACCTACTAATATCTTCAGTGGTCAAAATGGTTAAATATTCAAATATAGGGTCCAGATGGCCTTGCCTGACTATTTTAATCCTCATTAATGTAGAAGTCTCTTGCATATATACCAGGTACACTATAAACCAGCACTAATGGGGTTATTTTCAGCATTCATGTTTATTCCTATATAAACTAGTATTATCTATCTGAAGTGGATTCCTTGAGAGCAGCAACCACATTTCTTTCCTATGTGCTGGGTTTTTAGAAGATATTTGGCTGGCTTGATTATAAAACTTGTGTAAAATGAGAGATTTCAAGTTTATTTTTATATGGGATGGACCATTTTGTCTAGCTTGGCTGCCCCAGGGAAAGGAGAGAAAGGAACAGGACTTCTGAAGAGACATATAAGCTAATAAAATAAATAAAATAAAATGAAATCTCCATTTCTGTTCTTGTCTCTGTCACCCTGCCTTGGCCATTAGGGTCAACCTCTTCTACTATTTCCTAGTTGCACCTACTTTTCTATAGATAGAAATTAATTCTACATTAATTCTATCTATAGAAAATCAATTCCTCTTAATATTTTTTTTTAAGATTTTATTTATTTATCTGAGAGAGAGAGCACAAGCAGGGGGAAGGGCAGAGGGAGTGGGAGAAGCAGTCTACCCACTGAGCAGGGAGTCCTATGTGGGATCATGACCTGAGCTTCACCAACCGAACCAACCAGTGCCCTCCTCTTATTATTCTTTTGTAATGTTTCCTGCCTGAGTCATTTCCTTGGTGTGGGGGTTGATCTCTTCCACTGGAAGCACGCTGTACTTCACTAGCTGATTCCCTGACTTTAGTCTCTTTGTCTATTTCAATCTCCAGTCCTACACAGTCTAGACCACGTCAGTCCCTTTGAAACCCTGATTTCTCTTTCACGACTCTGTTGAAGCACTTTCTCTGGTTTTCTTAGTTCATGAATATAGCATCCAAATAATTTTTTTTAATAATTTTTTATTTTTTATAAACATATATTTTTATCCCCAGGGGTACAGGTCTGTGAATCACCAGGTTTACACACTTCACAGCACTCCATGGGGACATCCAAATAATTTAGCTGAACATGAAGGAACCCCTCCCAATTCAAACTCAACCTCATCTTTAAAATCTTTTCTCTACTTTGAAGCATAACTGGGAGGAGGGGAAAGGATTGATCATCCAGAACAAATTGTCATAGTTGGCATTGTTTCAAAAGTATATTAAGGTAATAGGTCCACTTAGAGGTTTCTAGCAACATAACGACAGTGCTTTAGAAGTAGCAATGTCAAAAGAAAGATTTTGAGATAAGGAAAGCTGAAAAAGAGTGATATATTTTTAGTTGCACATAATTTATCCAGCTCCTCACCTCAGGCTTGCCTCCCCTTCACGTTAGGTTCTGAAAACAACTGTATCAGGAACTCTCTGCAGAGTCAAATGAGTCTATTCAGTGTAACTCGAAGACAAGATGCCTGTCCTTACCTCTGCCCCCTCAGTCACAGACTAAAACTCTACCCTGCTACAGTAGGTCTGGTGTAAGTTCTGAGCTGTTATGGAGCCTGATAGTTACAGAGCCCACAAGAGCAGTTTCTGGGAGAGTCAACGAGATTATTTGAGGAGTAGGATCAGGAAAGTGAATCAAATCTTCCATTACTGCTTAACTTAAAAGTGTTGTTCTCTAACATTTGTTGTTTCCTGCTTCTGTGAGTAGAATAATGACTCCTCCAAGTATGGCAGATCAATCATAATTGGCACAGAAGTACGTATTCCCAGGTGCCATGTTATTGCACGCATCAGATGTTTCCAGATTCGTGGCAAGTAGGAATAGCCTGTCAGATGCTGATGAATCCTGGGTTCTGATAATGTCTTACATCCTAAATATCTTCTAAAAGAAACACATGCCTGGTAATTAAGAAATATACTCAAATTATATGAATCAATCACCATCCTTCCTTAAATCCTTTCTAATTCTTTTTCTACAGCAGAACTCTGATTTTGTCCAGACGGTTGGAGGTTTTGTGTTTCAGGGGAAAGGAAGGTCGGCAACTCCAAGCCAATTGTGGTAATTCCATTTTCTTGACAGTGATTGGTTTAGACAAGGACATGTGATGTAATCCTGACTAATGAGCTATAAAGGGAACTCTACTAGGGAGAGTAGGAAAGTTTTCCTGACTCGGAAAAAGACACACATGCAGAGAGTAGCCACTTTTTTTTTTTTTCCCCACTCCTGCCTATGGCTGCACATAATGCCAGGAAACATGTTGGTACTAGAAAAGCAAAGCCAATAGAATCTGAGAGGAAGAGAATCTTGACCTTGTGAAAATGATGAGTTAACTAACCCCATAACTTCCTTACCTCTGGTCTACTTGTTTTGGGAATTAATAAATCCCTTGTTTATATCAGTTTTAAAAGTAACCACTGGGATCCTTAGAGTTTAAAGCATCTAAACTATTCTAGAAATATACTGATATGGGTTTGGGATTCTCGAGTGTTAAGTGACTACCAGACATCTCTCAGAAAGAACAAGTCAAGAGTTGTGCTTACTTCATTTGGGAGACCCATTGTTCAGTTCACACTATAATGGTTATATTTCTGGACTTGGAATATCTTTGATATGATAACACAGTCTGTTTTCAGTGAAGCATGTGCTCAAATTACTTTTTATGTTAATGTTAATGACTTGCATTTTGTGGCAGTAAAATGAAGTGGAAAGAACGTTGGGGTGGAAGTCAGAACACTTGGATACTTGCCCTTATGTTAACACAGTCTCTGTGTGACGTTAGTCATAAAATGGAACTTTCTTGGATGTGATTTTCTCAACAGCTAAATCAGGGGGCTA
Organism: Mustela lutreola; assembly: GCF_030435805.1. NCBI lineage: Eukaryota > Metazoa > Chordata > Mammalia > Carnivora > Mustelidae > Mustela > Mustela lutreola. Next base: position 186,538,461 of record NC_081292.1, read on the forward strand.
CACTTGGTGATCTCTAATGGAGTTTGGCTCTAATTTTCTATAATACAAACATACCTACAACTTGCATCCTGCAACAGGAATCAGAAGCAGGCACTACATCTTGGGGTATTTATAACAAGAGAATAATTTTTTATACTTTCTACTTTCTGTGTTTCATTATGTAGCCATGCTTATTGCATTAAGTCTTGTTATTAATCTGATAATGAGAGCTCTTTTATTAACTAATTGGGATCACAGTGCTGTCTATGCAGGTTCTGGCAAAATCAGGCTTACTGACCATTAGGTGAAATGCTAAATACAGTAGATATAAGCTTGAGGGTAAGAACGATAAGAATGGCTAAGACATGGGCAGTATATTACTTGCTTTTAAAGTTAATTGGATGAGGGTCAGCGATGAGGATTTATATCATGTAACACTAATAGAATCTTGAAACGAAATATCCCATTTAATGAATAAAGAAAGCTACATATATTTATTTGAGATTAAGGATCTAGAATTTTGGTTTAGAGTTACATGTAAGTTAATGTAGGAAATACTTCCTCAAATTTTTTTAAAATTCAAATCTCAGAGCTTACAAAGATGGGGTTGGGGAGGAGAGATTTCTTCACAGTGACTGCCTTCAGCTTCCGTTACTAGTCCTTGTTGAAGGAACCCCAAATAAAGTGCTAGCAACAAAGCAGGCAAGAGTAACAGTTTGTCATTGAATAGCAGCAGCATGATAAGCAAGGGATTCAATCCCTAAACGAAAATTAGGATCCATAGTCCAGTACCTGCTGATGAAGTTAAGAGAGTCCCTTGTTCATCAGCCCATGGATGAGCCAGAATGCCTCCCACCTCACTCAAACTGTTTTTTTATGTTATCTCTGACACTGGCTGCCTTTGCTAATAGGATTACTGCTGTGTTGCATTTCTAGTACACTGTTTTGCTTTATTGCAACCTGCACAATAGACTACCTACAGAGGCACTCATTAAGGCACTTGGGATTCATAAGCTGGAAAGAAAATCTTCTTAAAAGAAAAACATAAAGGTCAGAAGGGAAGATGGTCACCAAGGGGTGACCAACGCTAGTGTAATAAAGAAGTTGGGTATATACAAGACTACAAAATCAGTACAATCACCTCTTTGTTATTAACGCTCCATGAACCAAACAAAATTAGGAATATAAATGATAAGTTATTTTCAAACGTGTTTCATTTACCATTATCATTGGATTAGAAGCCAGAGGCCTATACTATCTTGAAAGGTATATTTCCATATTTAAGTCTGAATAGCCAAAACCAGGAAGAGAAGTATATATGCATGATTTGGCAAGAAGGAAAATAATGTATTCACCTCAATCTAACCACACTGTCTCCCTGGACGACCTAATATTCAAGGTGCAATCATTGATGCTTTTACTTCTATTTGGAAGGCAACCTTTTTAAATTCTAAACTGAGGTTATGACAACTGAACCAACAATAGGTAATAATAGTCTCTAAATCAGTTTACTGTGTCTAATAATAAATACACCTATTCACAAATTCAACAGAAGTATTGGTGTTCATAAATGTTGCTAATAGGTTAAAAAAATAGATACAAGGTTGTATTTTGGTGTCTGCCCAAAAGAAACTACTCAAGATAGCATTACCATTATCCTATCTACTGACTGTTCCTTTCCCACAGCTGCCTGAGAAGCCTCTCACAGACTTCCTATATAAAAATATATATATTTACATAATCACATTTAGTTTAAGCTTTTTCACTATACATCAGGATAATACAGTAACTACTTTCTTGCTTTAATGACACTCATTGTTCTTCTTTCTGCATGCATGAATTTACCTGTTGAAACACCTCTCGCCATGATATCCTTCTGCTCCACTGTTAGTTTTCTAGATATTTCACGTCTTCCATAATGTGAACCCAACACAACACAACTATATATCCTTATGTTTCCTAACTCATCCCAATATGTGTCTCCTCTGGTTTAGTCAAATCTTCTTTGGGTCTCTTGACAACTTCTTGCTCATACTTCATTTTGCCATTCCACTACAATGGAATTTCTTCTCTCCTTACTTCCCCTTACCCGAAAAGCAGCCATCCTTCCAAATGCAGCAAGATATGAAGATATGAAGTAGCTTGCTCAAGGTTTCTCTAGCAAGTGGTCGAGCTTAGTTTCAAATCCAGAGAGAGTTTCTAAAGTCTGTACATCTGATTGTTTAAAGAAGTATTAAAACTAAAAATTCAAAATGGAAATTTAAAACTTTAGTCATATTTTAGAATTTGGAGGTGATCAAGTCAACTTGATCAATGTAAACTTAGGGCTTCCTGAAACAATTTTAGGAATTCTACATAAATAAATAACTCAATAAAGTCATCCATAAGTTTTAACATTATGAAACTATAACCAAAGTTAGATAAATCAAATGAACTTAGCAAGAAAAAAATATTTCAAATGGGTAAAAAGTGTAATTCATGAGATAGTAATGATTTAATTTTTAAAAGATTTTATTTATTTATTTGAAAGAGAGAGAGAAAGAGAGATAGCACAGCTCGCAGACTCCCCGCTGAGCAGGAGCCTGACATGGGGCTTGATCCCAGGATCCCAGGATCATGACCTGAGCTAAAGGCAAATGCTTAAACCAACAGAATCACTCAGGTGCCCCAGTAATGACTTCGTTTTTAAGAAAGTGTAATATAATGCAAAATAGATTTATGTACTTATTTACAGAAATGAAATAAAATAACTTGACCAAGTATTTGCTAATATTCAATCTTCCCATCTATTATATAATGACAATAGAATATTAGTCATGGAATGTTAAACCACAGGAAAAATTTTAATACATTGAAAGTTATCAGGCCTAGATAAAAATATAACTCAAGTAAGCAAATCAATAATGCCACTATGGAGTAGATTTAATTAATAATTATTAGCGCATAGGGATATATTTTTAATTAGCCATAATCTCTTTAAATTACTTAAAAAATCATTATAGGTAGCTTAATAAAGATAGGGATCTTTGACTAATAACTAATAATATAGAAAAGCAAAAAGAAAATAGAAAACAAATACCAAAACAAACCTTGATCATATATCAGGAAATATTTAAAATTAAAAAATAAAACATTAAATGGTATGTTGCCAATCCTTGGTCATTAGCCTGAATGTGGAATTCATATTTGTTTGTTCATTTCAGGAATTTTATTTTGAAAATAAACAAAAAGGACATGGAAAAGAATCATGGATAGAGGAATTTAAAAAAATAAAGATCATGTTAAATAATAGAAAAAAGAAAAGTTATTTAATTTGGAGAGACCTTTAAAACTAGTGAATGCTCGAGATAATCATCAGGAATAATGAAAAACTTTTCAAAATAGCTAATATTTATGGAACTTTTACGTATCGAAGCCGTGTATTGTCTTATCTAAGCTTTATAACAAGGTTAAGGTTGGTATAACATTTCTCAATTTTACTAAAAATAAGATGACATTTTAGAGAAGTTTTCCCAAATACACCCTATGAAAATATCTGAGTAATTAAGATGTAACTGAATTCTGGGGAATCGTTTGGCAGATGATAATAGAAAGATCTGGAGAAAAAAAGTCCTTAAAATTAAGTACCAAGTGATTTTATTTATTTATTTATTTATTAAAGATTTTATTTATTTACTAGAGAGACGGAGATCACAAGTAGGCAGAGAAGCAGGCAGAGAGAGAGGAGGAAGCAGGCTCCCTGCTGATCAGAGAGCCCGATGTGGGACTGGATCCCAGGACTCTGGGATCATGACCTGAGCCGAAGGCAAAGGCTTCAACCCACTAAGCCACCCAAGTGCCCCAGTAACAAGTGATTTTAAATTCACAAAGGTTTTTTTCGGGGATGCATATATATTTGTTAGTTAGAATAACAAATATATATTTGCGCCATTCACAAATATTAGCGGAGATCCATTTTCTTGAAGATGACACTTATGTAGATAGGTGATGGTTTCATTAACTTAAATATTTGGACTGCTTATCTGTTTATTTTAATGTATTTTGTTTACTTGAACCCATTTTAACTATAATCATTTAAAATTATGTAATAATTATGTAAGAAATAGGATATTTATAGGTAGATTATTTTTCTGTAGTCATGGCCTTTTTATGCTGATTTATTTTTGGGGAGGAGATATTATAAAAAAAAGAATTGCTTCCATTTTCTGCTTTCCTTTGACAGTGATTAACCCTGACTTGAATGCTTTGTCAGCAGGATCTGTTTTAATAGAAATGAACTGAGGTAATTTGCCTGAAAGATAGCAAGAAATGCAAAGAACATACAGAAATAGGGTAATAATTATATTCCACTGTATAAAACTTGTCTGTTAGAATAACTGAATGATACTTCTTAAAAATAAGTATAAATTACTTATATTGTAAGCATAAATTGCTGTTCAAGTAAAATAATAAAAGATCCTTAGTGTGATCAAATTTTCAGAAATCAAATCAGTGTAGCTCACTAGGCTAGGATATATGGAGGGAGGCAGTATATAGATTTCTGTCCATGAGAATTGAGACTTAGAGGAGAATTCATCTAATCTGAAATGTCCTAGTCCTACACTAAACACATATGATAGCAAGAAACCTAAGCAAAGGACTCAAAGTCAGGCCCAGGAATACCCTGAGGATAAAACTAAATTTACGTAGGATGAAAATTATTTTCTCCATAGCCATTTGGATTCAAATTATTAAAAGGATGTAATGAATTATCTTTATCTCTGCTTGAGACCAAAGTACACATTAGCGCAACAGGTGAATTTACCAAGTGGTATTCAAGTGCATAACTGAGAAATAGCACATTTCTAAAAATTACTAAAGTACCTTAGGAGGGTATTTCTTTTGTTTTTAATTTGGAAGCCTCTGAAACACAACTTTCAGTTTGGATTTAGGAGATTTATCATAACTGTTAAAAGATATGATTCACATCATTAAACACAATCATTTTCACCATAAAGGAAATGATTCACACAGTAAAACCCAAGCAAAATATTCTATTTTTATTTTTTTGAATAATTCAACTTGTTAGCATGGAAATACTTTTATTCTTGAAAGCTTACAATTCTTCATTTTTAAGTATACACAATCAGTATTAATCTCTTTCTTGTGAAAATTTCTATTTCGTTCTTTTTATTTAAAAAAAGTAAAGGTATGTGAGGATAGTTTTCACACTGTAAGTATTCTATGTAGACTGATTGTTTAGTTGTGCATTTCAGAATGTCATTATTTCTTGGAGACCATCACATTTTGAACCTGCCTAATTAAAAAGGAAATTTTTAGGAAGATAAATTAACTAAAGATGGTCAAGAAAATGGTTTGAGAATGTATTCCAAATTGGTTGCCCTGGTCTAACACTACCTTCTTTTCCAATAAGGGGTCTTGGGGAGGAAGGGTATTCAGAATTCCTTAGGAAATATTACTGTGGGTATGACACAAACATATATATATATATATATATATATATATATATATATATATATATATATACTTAAGAAATGTTAGTTAGAAAAAGGTATTTCTTTAGAGAATAAAATAAGTTTAGAATATATATATATTCCTCACAGTAAGGAATGAGCATATAATAGGTCATGCCTTGATCAAGTAGTTATCACACAGATACATTAGCCATAATATGCCCTACCTACTTTCTCTCCTTGCATGACTCATCAGAAAGTGATGATGAAAATAGAGATTCTGATCTTAGAAATGCAGTGAAATGGTGGACCAGAGCACAATCTATCATGTACATGAATTTTTTTAAGTTAAATTAATTTATTTATTTTCAGAAAAAAAGTATTCATTATTTTCACCACACCCAGTGCTCCATGCAATCCGTGCCCTTTATAATACCCACCACCTGACACCCCAACCTCCCACCCCCTGCCACTTCAAACCCTCAGATTGTTTAATGCTTATATCTAGGTACCATCTCTTTTACCCTCAACTTCACCAGAGTTGATGCACTTGATTTCACCAAACCCTGTATAGACAGTACTGTGACCATGACTCCAGATCCAGGACTGACACAGAAATAAGGGCACGACTCTTAGTCTGCAATACACCAAGCATTCTCCTTCCTGTGCAATAATACAATTAAGTCTGTATTAGAATAGCCATTAATGTTAGTTACATATTCAAGATCCAGATGGATTTGTAGTTTGGCATCTTATAAGCACCTTGGAAATGACAGTAAGATCAGACGTCAGCATTATTATTATTTTTTTAAAGATTTTATTTATTTGAGAGAGAGAGAGCGAGCATGAAATGGGCAAGGGGCAGAGGGAGAAGCCAGCTTCCGGATGAGCAGAGGGCCTGATGTGGGACTTGCTCCTGGGATTCCAGGATCATGACCTGAGCCGAAGGCAGTTGCTTAACCAACTGAACCACCCAGGTGCTCAGCACTATTATTTTTTTGCCTGAAAAACTCCCTTTGGGGAAGGGAGAGGCATGTATAGGTATAAAGTAGACTGTTTATAGCTATATAAGGGTGGAATATATATAGCCAACCATCAGGCTTTGACTACAGTCATGATTTGTTGTTGGCTCAGGTTGGGTATCACCCATAGTCACTGTTGATTGATGACAAGTGAGCAGTGGCAAATCTTGAACTCAAGGAGACTTGTGATCACAGCTTGTCTTAGAGCTAGGTTCCACCAGAAGTTTAGTTGGCATTTCAACTGAAACACTTTAAGCTAATATCTATGAAAATTGGTCTTTTTAATTTCTATACACACTGATTTTTCAAGTACGTGACTCAAATCTACTTCCAAATGTAATTTTCTATTGGTGTTGATACTCTCATTGAAATGCACTAATGTGAATGCATTCGATTGTAATGATTATACAGAAAATCAATATTTTAATATATTAGGATTGGAAAAAAAAATCTACCTCAAGTAGATGAGCAGATGAAAAGTATTGCAATCTCAGAAAGCCCATACCCAATTATAGTCTGATAAAGACATGCTGGCAAAAAAATACCACTCTGAGGGAATTGATTCCTTTTAAAAAGATTTAATCTTTTTGGATTCATTTAACTGAAAAACATCAGTCTTTAAAATGTGAATATATGAAATACAGTAATAAATCTGTGAACTGTCAGCATATATTTTATTCCATGATGCCATTCCTATAATGGGAATACAGAAAGAAATCACTGATAAGTTTTATAATAGAGAAAAGATAAAAGAAACAGAATGTGAAGAGTAGAGTTAATTTTACTTTCAGATATTTTCAGCACATGTATAGATGGAGTTCACTAATCATTCAAAGTCAAGATTTTGATGAACACAATCAATAGAAAATGGTTTAGAAGGTAATAGCAGACCATGCAAGGTGCTGGCATTGCTAAGTACCTGAGGAGGAAAGACAAGAAAAAAAATGACTAAGGTTTGTATATTTGTGGGTATAATCATGGGATTTGGGAAATCTTATACCAAAATGAATATGTGATTTAAAACACCCTTCGCAAAGGGCTTTATTTATTAATCACTAAGTTCATCTTTCTAGCCTTAATTCTTAGCTAATTCAGTAACTCTAAAATAATTAGAAAATACAATCTTTCAAGGCAGTTATAATTCAGCTTAAGAGAAAAGGGAGATGGGATTCAAGAAGGTGATCTACCACTAGCCTATTATGAGGAGCATTAATACTTTCATAGGCCTTTCAGTCACTTTTAATGTTCTAAAGCATTCAGCCAAGGAACAATTAGTAACCATTAATATTTTTAAAAAACACTAGTTAGTCCTTTTATAGTATTATTTGAGGCTTTATATGTATTTTGTATGAGTAAATTAAATAAGCACTGATATAAAGGTTTTGAGATCATGGGAAATTCTTTGATAAAGAATCATTTGGTAATGGGGCGCCTGGGTGGCTCAGTGGGTTAAGCCGCTGCCTTCGGCTCAGGTCATGATCTCAGGGTCCTGGGATCGAGTCCCGCATCGGGCTCTCTGCTCAGCGGGGAGCCTGCTTCCTCCTCTCTCTCTGCCTGCCTCTCTGCCTACTTGTAATCTCTCTCTGTCAAATAAATAAATAAAATCTTAAAAAAAAAAAAAAGAATCATTTGGTAATGAATTTGGACTAGATTGGAAAATGAACAGAATTTCTTACCCAATGAAGGCCTCAATCACATTCAACCTAATAAATATTTGGCTGGATTTTAAAATTTCTGCTTCTACAGGTCTCAACAGGGCATGTTCCAAAACCCTGTAAGGAAGAAAACTCCTCACTTGTTGCTCCTTTATGTGAATTAGTACCACACACACGTCCAAATGAATATGCACTTTTTTTTTTTTAAGATTTTTATTTATTTATTTGACAGACAGATCACAAGTAGGCAGAGAGGCAGGCAGAGAGAAAGGAGGAAGCAGGCTCCCCAATGAGCAAAGAGCCCGATGCGGGGCTCGATCCCAGGACCCTGGGATCATGACCTGAGGCGAAGGCAGAGGCTTTAACCCACTGAGTCATCCAGGTGCCCCATGAATATGCACTTTTTAAAAATAATTCAGGGGCGCCTGGGTGGCTCAGTGGGTTAAGCTTCTGCCTTCGACTCAGGTCATGATCTTAGGATCTTGGGATTGAGCCTCATGTCTTGCTCTCTGCTCAGTGGGGAGCCTACTTTCCTTACTCTCTCTCTGCCTGCCTCTCTGCCTACTTGTGATCTCTGCCTGTCAAATGAATAAACAAAATCTTAAAAATATTTTTTAAAAAAATCAGTTTTATTGAAATATAACTGACAAATAAAAATTAAGATATTTAAAGTGTGTTTTGTGGTGATCTGATATACCTATGTACTATGAACGGATTTCCTCATTTAGTTAATTAACACATCTGTCACCTCACATATTTATCTTTTTTGTGTGTGTGTGAGAATATTTAAGTTCTACCGTTTCAGCAAATTTCCACTATACAATATACTGTTATCAACTGTAGACACTGTTTTACATTAGATGCTCAGACCTTATTCATCTTATAGCTGAAAGTTTGTACCATTTTACCAACTTCTGCCTCTTTTCTCCACCCTCCAACCTTAGCAATTATTTGTTTCTGTGAATTTAACTTTTCTTAAAATTTTTTAAGTTTTTTTTTTGTTTTGTTTTGTTTTGTTTTTTAGATTTCACATATAAGTGATACCATGCAGTCAGTATCTGTCTTTCTCTATATGATTCATTTCACTTAGCATATTGCTAAAATGTGCCATCCATGTTGGATGAATATATATATAAATCTTCTTTATTGATTCATCTATTGACAGACACAGGTTGTCCCTATATCTTGACTATTATGAATAATGCTGCAATGAACATAGGAATGCAGATATCTTTTCAAAGTCTTTTTATTTCCTCTAGATATATACTCAGAGGTAGGATAGCTGGATCATGAGGTATTTCCATTTTTTTTTTTTAAATGAATTAGATCGTCTTTTTTTTTTTTTTTTTTTTTTAAGATTCTATTCATTTATTTGACAGAGAGAAAGATCACAAGTAGGCCATGACCTGAGCCGAAGGCAGTGGCTTAACCCCCTGAGCCACCCAGGCACCCCTGCCATTTCATTTTGTTGGTGGTTTTCTTTGCTGTGCAGAAGGTTTTAGTTTGATTTTGTGCAGTTTTGCTTCTGTTGCCTTTGCTATTGGTGTCAAATCCAAAAAATCATTGCCAACAATGTTGTAAAGGAAATTACCCACTATATTTTCTTCTAGGAGTTTTATGGTTTCAGGTGTTAGATTCCAGTCTTCAATATGAATTGATTTCTGTGTAAAGTGTAAGATAAGGATCCAATTTCATTAGTTTGTATGTGGCTATCCTATTTTCCCAACACCATTTCCCTATTGCATATTGTTACACAGTTGGTAATAGATTAACTGGCCATATATTTGTGAGTTTATTTCTAGTCTCTCTACTGTTCCATTGATCCTGTATCTGTTTTTATGCTATTTTACAGTATTTTCATTACCATAGCTTTGAAATATAGTTTGGAATCAGGAAGTGTGATACCGATAGCTCTGTTCTTTTTCTTAAGGTTGCCTTGGGTATTCAGGGCCTTTTGAGCTTACATATGAATTTTAGAATTGTTTTCCCTGTTTTTGTGAAAAATGTCATTAAAATTTTGATAGATTGAATTGAATCTGTTAGACTTTTAGGGGTAGTATTTTAACAATATTAATTCTTCTAATCCAAGAACATAACACATTTTCCATTTATTTGTGTCTTCTCTGACTTCTTTCATCAACATCTTCAGAAGACAGATCTTTCACCTCTTTATTAAATTTTATTTAATAAAATATTTATTAAATTTATTATTTAGTTATTTTTTATGCAACTATAAATGGAATTCTTTTCTTAATTTCTTTAATAGCTCATTTTTCATGTGTGGAAATGCAAGTGATTTTTGTATATTGATTTAGTATCCTGCAACTTTACTGAATTTATTAGTCCTAACACTTTTCTGATGAAGGTACTGAGGTTTTCTCTATGTAATATTATACCATCTGCAAATAGAGATAGTTTTACTTCCTTTTTTCCCACTATTTGGATGCCTTTTATTTCTTTATCTTGCCTAATAGCTCTGGCTAGGATTTCTAGTACGATGTTAAGTGAAGTGGTGAGAGTGGGCACCCTTGTTTTGTTCTTGGTCTAGAGGAAGTTTTTAGTTTTCAGTTAAGTATTATGTTAGCTGTGAGCTTATTATACACTGCATTTATTATGTTTGGGTTTTCTATTTCTTCATGATTCAGTCTTGGTAGGTTGGTATTTTTAGGAATTTATCCATTTCATCTAGGTCGTCCAATTTGTTGGCATATAATTATTCATAGTAGATTCTTATGATCTTTTCTATTTGCATGGTATTACTTATAATATCTCCTCTTTAATTTCTTTCTTTTTTTTTTTTAAAGATTTTATTTATTTATTTGACAGAGAGAGATCACAAGTAGGCAGAAAGGTAGGCAGAGAGAGAGGGGGAAGCAGGTTCCTTGCTGGGCAGAGAGTCCAATGCGGGGCTCAAGCCCAGGACCCTGAGATCATGACCCAAGCCGAAGGCAGCTTAACCCACTGAGCCACCCAGGTTCCCCTCCTCTTTAATTTCTAATTTTATTTATTTGAGTCCTGTCTCTCTCTCTTTTTTTTTTTTCTTCGTAAATCTAGCTAGACATATTCACAAGCTCCTTCCAGGGAGACAATAGTTACCTGGAGTAAGCCAGAAGGAGAATATAGAGATGGCATTCTCAGCTTTTAAAATTTGCAAATAGGCCTCTTTTAGGTAAAGACTGGGGCATAGGCACTTCTTTCCTCTTCTTTTGTGCTGAGCCGTTGGGGGACAGCCACAGCAAGTCCTGGTAACACTAATGTTATCACCTTATAGTTTTCATGGACACAAGGCCTGTTGGCTTTCAGAGCTAGGTATTTTGGTTGTCCATCCCTCAGGTGAAAGTCTTAAAAGGTGGGGTATAAGATGTGCGGTCCAAACCTTTCACTTATCAGGGAGAAGCTGGGAGTTGTGAGTTCCCTTTTGATTTTATGTTGCTGTGTTAGGGGTAAGGTTTATGACAAGAGTATGTTTCAGTTTTTTTTTTTTTTAATTTTAATAAATTTTTTTATTTTTTATAAACATATATTTTTATCCCCAGGGGTACAGGTCTGTGAATCACCAGGTTTACACACTTCACAGCACTCACCAAAACACATACCCTCCCCAATGTCCATAATACCACCCCCTTCTCCCAAACCCCCTCCCCCCAACAACCCTCAGTTTGTTTTGTGAGATTAAGAGTCACTTATGGTTTGTCTCCCTCCCAATCCCATCTTCTTTCATTTATTCTTCTCGTACCCACTTAAGCCCCCATGTTGCATCACCACTTCCTCATATCAGGGAGATCATATGATAGTTGTCTTTCTCCGCCTGACTTATTTCGCTAAGCATGATACGCTCTAGTTCCATCCATGTTGTCGCAAATGGCAAGATTTCATTTCTTTTGATGGCTGCATAGTATTCCATTGTGTATATATACCACATCTTCTTGTTCCATTCATCTGTTGATGGACATCTAGGTTCTTTCCATAGTTTGGCTATTGTGGACATTGCCTGCTATAAACATTCGAGTACACGTGCCCCTTTGGATCACTACGTTTGTATCTTTAGGGTAAATGCCCAATAGTGCAATTGCTGGGTCATAGGGCAGTTCTATTTTCAACATTTTGAGGAACCTCCATGCTGTTTTCCAGAGAGGTTGCACCAGCTTGCATTCCCACCAACAGTGTAGGAGGGTTCCCCTTTCTCCGCATCCTCGCCAGCATCTGTCATTTCCTGACTTGTTGATTTTAGCCATTCTGACTGGTGTGAGGTGATATCGCATTGTGGTTTTGACTTGTATTTCCCTGATGCCGAGTGATATGGAGCACTTTTTCATGTGTCTGTTGGCCATCCGGATGTCTTCTTTGCAGAAATGTCTGCTCATGTCCTCTGCCCATTTCTTGATTGGATTATTTGTTACCTGTTTCCATATTTTTTTGAATTGCTCAACTAGTTTTTGGATTTTTTTCAGAGGGAATTGCTATATGTGCAGCTGTAGGTTTGATGTGCCTGGAAGAAAGTGATTTCAAAGCCTCTTAATTCACTATTGTAGATTGAAATACAGTATGTTTTTTTTTCTTTTCTTTTTTTTTTTTTTGAGTGGACAAAAGGATCAGATTACTCCTGAGAGTCTCCTACCTATGGCTGTGTGGTAAGTGTTAGGGAGTTAAAGACAAGACAGAGACACCAACCTCAAGATGCGTATTATTTAATACACAGTTTAGAATCAATAATTAACATCACTAAGACCATATAATTGAGTTCTAGATGTGATATATACACCTCAGTGTTGTGGAAAAGTCACAGAAGAAAGAAATCAAACTAAAAGAAAATTTGAAAAATGTGATAATTAAACTGAGTTTTGGAGGACTGATCAAATTCATTAAGACAAAGGGGAGAAGAAAAAGCAATATGACATAAAATAATGAAGCTTTATTAGTGACATAGAAAGGAATTTTTGTGTTTTCATGCATGGAGTCAACTCTTTCAGGGGACATTCACTACCAGATATAAGTCCCTGAGAAAAGGGAATTTCTATATGAAGTTATGTACGTATGTATGATGTTTATTGCTACATGTTGTTTGAAAGTTTCCTTATTGATGAGCTCTCAGATCAATAAAATGATTTTGATTATTAATCATTGTTTTCATAACATTGTAAGAATAAATTTCATGATATTCTATTGTGTTCCATTGAATAAATTACTGATTTTATTCTTCCCTTTCTGTGTTAGTTTTTTAAGTTTATAATTTTTTTTTAAGATTTTATTTATTTATTTGACAGACAGAGATCACAAGTAGGCAGAGAGGCAGGCAGAGAGAGAGGAGGAAGTAGGCTCCCTGCCGAGCAGAGAGCCCGATGTGGGGCTCGATTCCAGGATCCTGGGATCATGACCTGAGCCAAAGGTAGAGGCTTTAACCCGTTGAGCCACCCAGGCGCCCCTAAGCTTATAATATTAATTTCTTAAGTATTATTTTTTTCAGGTTAAATTCAGAGTGCTTTTGACAAATAGGCAGCATTGGAATTATCACAAATGAGAGAGAAATTGACTAAATATCTTTATTCTTAGTGCCACAGTGGTATATGAGTACTTAAAGCAATTTGCTCATTAAACAGAAACTACTGGAGCAGCAAAAATCCTGCCAATATCAGCAGAAACTATTAGTTTGGAATGCAACCCTTCCTCTCAATTTTGGCTATTGTGTCTAACCTTTTTTTTTTTTTTTAAGCTAATTTTACATGTTTTAAAAGTGGTTAAGAATATTATCTCAGAGTTTATCCGGCTCCAAACCTTAGTGTATTTTCCTTGGTTTACTCATCTGTAAAATGGAGATAGTAAAACCAACAAACTTAAAAGTTTGGTGACAATTAAAAGGTTAAAATATGTCATGTATTTAAAAAAGGCCTAAAGTATTTAAAGGATGGAAAATACATAAACTGTTATATAGTGCAAATTTGTAGCAGGCATATGTTTAACACCCTGTATTTGCTATTTTTTGTTGCTATTATTATTAAACCATAAATTAACGAGAAAAGAACAGAGTCCTTACACTTTTAAGAAAAATGATTCACACATATAATTATGATAATAATTCAACAAAAGAACTGATGCAGGCAAGACAAACAAATTATCCAGTCAGGAAAGCAAAGTAAAATCAATTTACTGACAGAAGAGTGGCAATCACTGGAATTTTTAATAATAATTAATAATCACCCACCATATATTCTTGTACTTTTTTAGGATGCATTTTTTTTCCCATGCCACAAATATTTTAGATTATTGGTGGCTGTCTTCTATACGTCTCATACTGAGTCAGAATTAGGTTTAGATGGTAACACCTATCATTTTTTCCACCTGAACCTGCTATGATCTTTTTTGTTTTCTCTCAAATAATCTGTCAGTCCATGTAAAGGCTTTGTTCAACCTATTTAGAAAAACCATTATGCCACCATACATAATATATCAAGTTGAAGTGGCCTGCATAATGTCTCACATAGAATTTTGGAGTGGATATTTTCAGGCTTGAATTTTGGTTCTAGTTCTCCGACTAATTATTCTTCAGATCCTAATCTAGCCATTTAAATTGGTTTCACATTTGGTCTTCGCATAATGAGGTTACAGCTTACAAGATTTCTGTGATCTTTTCAGCTCTAAAATTTTGATTCTAAGTTTTTGGAAAAAATAAATTTAAGAATTAAACAACTGTGTCTCTAAATCCCTAGTCAAAATCAAGAATATATCTGAGAAACCACTTCCTGTCAGATAGGTAACCATGATAACTTGGAAATCACACAATTCCAATATAAAACTTCCTTTGCATTTAGAAGAAATATCTAACATGAATGTTTTGTAAAATAGATTAATATTAAACTCATGGAATAGTAACAGAATGAAAAATCAGAAACAAAACCTACTGGTCTTCATCAGGGCTATTTAAATTATTTCCTCACTAGATTTATTGTGACCACAAGAAAATACCATTTTATTTTTTCTTTCTTTCTTCCCTTTTATTTATAAACTCTCCCATCAATTTCACTAGAATTGATTCAAATTGAATGATTTGTAATTTCTACTTTGTTTATGATATTTCAGGATTGCTTAAAGTTTTTTATGTTTTAATCATATTTCAATAGCATTAATGAACCATAATTGATTATAATAAAATATACACATATAGAATGCACAATTTGATAAATTTTAACACATATATATGCTTCTGAAGCCATCATCACTTTCAAGATAGTGAACATATTTATCACCCCTAAAAGCTTCCTCCTTCTTTATAATCTGTCTCTCCAAACCACCTCCCTTTTCCTACCACTGCACCCTCTCCTCCATGAAACCACTGCTCTGATTTTGGTCATAGAGAGTACTTTTTATTTTCTGGAGTTTTATATAAATGGGATCATACAGTATGTACTCTTCTTCTATTATCTTTCATTCAGTGTAATTATTTTGAGATTCATCAGTAATTCATTATATTTTATTATATGGACATATCTCCATTTTGGTTATCCATTCTCTTGTTGATGAACATTTGGGTTATTTCTACTTTTTGACTACTGCAAATAAATATGCTATAAATATTTAGGTACAATTCTTTGTATACACATATGATTTTTCTGCTGGATGAATACCTAAGATCGAAAAGGCCAGATCATATGGTTTTTTACTTATTAAAAAAAAAAAAAAAAACTGTCAGTGCAGCCATTCTGGAAAACAGTATGAAGGTTCCTCAAAAAATTAAAAATAGAACTGCCCTTTTATCTAGGAATTACAGTACTAGGTATTTACTCAAAGGATACACAAATATTGATCCAAAGGGATACACGCAGTTTGATGTTTATATCAGCATTATTAACAATAGCCAAATTATGGAATGAGCCAAATGTCCACTGACGGATTACTAGATAAAGAAAATGTGGTCTATATATACAATGGAATATAGTTCAGCCATCAAAAAGAACATGAAATCTTGCCATTTGCAATGATATGGATGTAGCTAGAGTATATTATGATAAGCAAAATAAGCAAAGCAGGGAAAGACAAATACCATATGATTTCACTCATATGTGGAATTTAAGAAACAAACAGATGAACATAGCAGGGGAAATTAAAAAAACAGGCAAAGCAGAAAATAGACTTAACTATAGAAAACAAACTGAGGGTTGCTGGAGGGGAGGTGGGTGAAGGAAGGTGGAATGGGTTAAAAGGGTGATGGGTATTAAGGAGGGCACCTGTGGTGATGAACACTGAGTTTGGTATGTAAGTGATGAATCACTAAATTCTACACCTGAAACTAATATTACACTGTATGTTAACTAGAATTCAAAAAAAGAAAAAAAATATCTGTGAAACTATTTTCCATAGTAATCATATCATTTTATTTTCACACCAGGAGTGTTTGAGAGTTCCATTTCCTCCACATCCTCATCTTTGTCAAAAATCAGTTATATATATATATATATATATATATATATATATATATATCTATTTCTGGAATCCAAACTCTGTTTTATCATCTACCATTATGCAAAGTCCTTCTACCTTATGTCAGTTATACACTGTCTTGACTACTGCAGCATCATAATAAATCTTGAAAACAGGTAATGTTATTACTCCAACTTTGTTCTTTTTCAAAGTTATCTTGGTGATGCTATGTCCTTTCTATATCTGTATGAGTTTTAGAACCAGCTTGTAAATATCTTCAGTTAAAACCTGCTAGGGTGGCTCAGTTGGTTAAGCAGCTGCCTTCTGCTCAGGTCATGATCCCAGCATCCTGGGATTGAGTCCCACATCGGGCTCCTTGCTCGGCAGGGAGCCTGCCTCTCCCTCTGCCTCCACAGTGCTCACGCTTTCTCTCTCTCTCTCTCTCTGACAAATAAATAAAAAAATAAATAGATAAAATCCATCTTTAAAAAAAAAAAAAACCTGCTAGGACTTGGATTGGCATTGAATTTAAAGTACCAATAAGTTTGAGGAGAACTGACATTTTAACAATTTGTCTTTTGATGGATAAATAAAGTATAGCTCTCTATTTAAATTTTCATCATTTTTTGCATTTTTAATGTGTATTTTTAAATTTTATTTAGTTTATATGGTGAATTACACTGCTTGATTTTAAATATTGAACCAACCTTGCATTACCAGAATCATGCCTATTTGGTCACAATTTCTGCTTTGATATTTATTATTTCCTTTCTTCTATTCATTCTAAGTTTAATTTGCATGTTTTCTGGATTCTTGAACTGAAATCTGGGGTTTTTAATTTTAGACTTTTTTTTGTCTTTTGTAATATTAACATTTAGAGCTATAAATTCCTCTCAAACTACTGCTTTAGTGGTATCCAATACCTTTTGATATGTTTGCATTTTCACTGTCATTCAGTTCGAAGTACTTTAGTATTTCTATAGTTTCATTCATCCATGGTTATTTGACTGCCAAATATTTGGGAATTGATTGAATTCTAATTCAATTCCATGTCCGTGAGAATGCTTTGTGCAACTTGAATCATTTTTAAATTCATTGAGACTTATTTTTGTTGTCCAGAATGTGATATATCTCAGTACATGCTTTATGTACACTTGAAGTGAGTATATACTGTGCTGTTTTGATGTGAAGTGTTCTATAAAAATCATTTGGGTCAAGGTGGTTGATACTATTCAAGTCTCTTATGTCTTTATTGTGTTTTTATCTACTATTTCTGGTTCTATTAATTATTTAGAAAGGCATATTTACTTTTCCAAATATAACTGTGGATTTATATTTTGCAGTTTTGCTTCATGTATATTGAAGCTATATGACTGAGTTTAAAAACATTCAGGATGACAATATTTTTTAATAAATTATTGTTAACAAACTTGTTAATATTATTATAAAATGACCCAATGCTATACTTTCCTCTGAAAGCCACTTTGTCTGATATTACTGTTACCAGCCTTCTGTTGATTAGTGTTAGCACAGATTATCATTTTCCACCTATTTACGTTTAACTATTTGTATCTCTAAGTTTTCTTATACAGAATAAATTTGATCTTGTTCTTTTTTAATTCAATCTTATATTCACTGATTTTTAATTGTATTTAGACCATCATGTTTAATGTGATTATGGATACAGTCAGCTTTAAATCTATGAACTTATTTTCTATCAAACTATCTGTTCTTCATTTCCCTTTTCATCTTTTTCTTCCTTCTTTTAAATTAATTAAAATCTTTTGTGTTTTATGTTTCTGTTTATTTTCTTTGTTGGCTTATTTTAAAACTGTTTTGTTATTGTTCTGGAACCTTTAGGACTTAAGACTTTACATATAGTATAAGTGTCTTCCAATACTTCCAATAATATTTCTCTTCTCTTGGCCTTGATGTTATTATTATCATGTATTTTATTCATATGCATGTTCTCTATCCCACAATACATTGTTTTATTTTGTCCATTAGCTTCTAAAATAAATTAAATACCCAGAAAAAAAAAATCTTACATATTTACTTGTATAGTTGCCATGACTGGTGTTATTCATTTCTCTGTGTGTGTGTGCGCGTGTGTGTGTGTACTTATATATATATATATATATATATATATATATATATATATATATATTTATATGTGTGTGTGTATACATATATATATATCCTAATACCCCATAGTCTATCATTTCTTTTTGATTGTATATCTGAAAAAGTCATTAGTTTGCCTTCATTTTTTTTTTTTAACTAGGCATAGAATTTTAAGGTGCCAAGTTTGTTTTTTAACATTTCAAAGATGTTGCCCCAGTGTCTTCTCCCACCCTTTTTGACAATAATATTTATATAATCCTTAATTCTTTTTCTTTCTTTATAATGTGCCTTTTTTTCCTGCTTTAAATTTTTCTTTTACCAGTGAACAGTTTGAGTATGATATGCACTGGTGTAGTTTTCTTCACATGTTTTGTGTTTGGTACACTGAACATCTTGGATTTTGTGGTTTATCTGTCACTTATGATGTCTCTTATTATATCACTGTGATCAGATTTGGAAAATTTGAGGACATTATTTCTTCAAATATTTTTTTCTGTTTCTCCTCCATTTCTTTTAGGGACTCCAAAACATGTATGCTAGTTGAAAGTTGTCTCAGTTCTTGATGATGCCCTGGTCAGCAGATTCTCTCTTTTTGTTTTGTGTCATTTGGGATAGTTCTACTGTTATATCTTCAAGTTAAAATTGCTTTTCTTTCACTATATATACATTTTTATTAATCCCATCCAGTTTATTTTGAATATATGGTTTCACAATATATTTTTAAATCTCTGCTACTTTTTATATCTGTGCCAATTCTGTGTTGGTTTCAGTTATTTTGTTCCTCTCCTTATTACAGGTGTGCTTTTGTGCTTCTTTTTATGTCTGGTTATTTTTGATAAGAAAGCTAGACACTGAATATTGCCTTCTTAAGTGTTAGCCATTAAAAAAGTATAGCACTGTAGCTAATTAAATATATTTTATGTTTCTATTTATTTTCTTTTTTGGATTATTCTAAAAGTGTTTTGTTGCTGTTGTTGTGGAAGCTTTAGGATTTATTTCACATAAGTATAAGAACCTTCCAATACTTCCAATACTATTTAGTTTAATTAAGAGACACTACTCTTACTATAGCAAATAGTACAGTAGAAAATCCTTCTAAATGCCCTACTTAATGCCTCATGGATTTTGAGATTTTTCAGTGTGACTGGTAGAAACAGATATTATTATTTTTTTTCTGGGTGTCAATATCTTTTTTAAAAAATTTAATTTAATTTAATTTATTTTCTGTTCCAAAATTCTTTGTTTATGCACCACACCCAGTGCTCCATGCAATACATACCCTCCTTAATACCCACCACCAGGCTCATTCCACTCCCTGCCACCCCCTCCAAAACCCTCAGTTTGTTTCTCAGAGTCCACAGTCTCTCATGGTTTGTCTCCCCCTCTTTTCCATCTCCTAATGTCTTCTGTGTTATTCCTTATGCTCCACAAGTAAGCGAAACCATATGATAATTGACTCTCTCTGGCTGACTTATTTCACTCAGCGTATTAACTCTGTGTAAGTGTTGACAACACTTTCCTCTAATCTTCTCAGATGATTCTTTCACCTCATGTAGTTTCCTCATATGTATTGGCTTATCAGTACTTTGATGAATGCATACTCTATGCAAATTTCCTGGGTTCTGGGCATATATATCTCCAGTCTACAACTCTATTCTGTGAATTCTGGAAGCCTTGATATCCCTAAACTCTCGTTTCCTTATCCTGACCTTATAGAGTTTATCAAGTTCCATTGAGCTCTTTTCCTTGAGTTGTGACCTAGAAACTTTGCAAGGCAATAAGCTAATGCAAATGTAGGGATCACTTTATCATCTCTCTGGGATCACTGTACTTCATTGTCTAATGTCCAGCATCTTGAAAATGTTCATGTTATACATTGTGTCTGTGTTTGTTGTTGTTGTTGTTGCTATTGTTTCTGGCAGGAGCATAAATTCAATCACTGTTTCTCTATCTTAGTTGGGAAGAGAAGCCAAGTACCACTGTCAAAACAAGAACTATGAATAAGTACATAAAACACAATACAGAAAAAGTGTTTGAATGAATTACTTAGAGTAATGCCTATAATCATAGTTCCACATATAGGTCAAAATGTAGCAACTGTTCTCTAGTTGATAAATATAGTTTTCTGAAGTTTGAAATACAACTGGTTGAAACAAAAATTCAATTCTAGGTTGAAACAAAACATTCAAATAAAATAAATTGTTTTTTTTTTTTTTCAAAAGTGGGAGTTGTATGTGTGCATTTTAGCAAAACCTAAAAAGAATATGAACTTAAAGGAGAATAACTGAAAGTTGAAAATTCTCATCTTTGCCCTTATCTATTTCCTCAATTTATTTACCATAACTTATACTTTCCCCAAGGACAGTGCTTTTTAGGAAAATATAAAGTTCTATAAGTCATTTAGATAATTTTATATTTTAACCACATATAGAAAGACTATAAAAGTATCATAGCAGTAGATAGATACTATTATACTGATACAATCTTTTACTTGAGCAGAAGAAGACTGACACTATCCCATACTCTGTACCACAATAAGAAAGTCAAATTAGTAAATATCGGTTATAATTTAAAAATACATCAGACAGAAATGCTTCAGTATGATTTATAAATTTCAAAATAAGAAATAATCAGCATGTCTATAAAATTCTGTTAATACTATAACACTATGTATTAAGATCACAAATTCCTTACTTTCTATGAGATTTTTCTTAATGAATTTCTTTAGAGGGAGATAGATACTATGAGAATCACATATATGGTGGGAACTCCTTAAAGTTCAACCTTTAGGCTTGTTAAACTCAAATTCATATAAAACAAAATCCTGTTTTATTTCTTATATTTTTTCAGTCTCCTAGGCTTTATTTTAATAAGGTTTCAATATATTGTTTGAAGTCATAATTTTCTTTCAACTCTATAAAGTAATAACTTTTCAACAAACTTCCAAATTCATGAACTTTTGCCCAAAATAATTATTAAAATCAATATATAAAATTTAAAATGCTTAATATCACAGAGCACCTATCTACATTCAAAAATTTAAAAAACAAATGTAGTCATTTTTTTTTCCCTGAATAAAAACAAAGTACACTGATCTCTTTTTCATCTCTATCATTAACTTTGGAAAATTTCCTAACTTCCTATATCCCAGAGTCTCAATTGTTGAAATAATAATACAGTTTGGCTAACTCACAATGTGAAATACTAACTAGTAATTTGCTTTAAACAAACAAAAATGTGAATTATGCCTCACTCTTAGAATTTTTTGCTTATATTAAAATGCACTTCTCCAAAAAATAATTGCTTATTTACTTAGGTTCTTACTGTCTATCAGGCACTATATCCTGCACAATAGGTATATTGGATAAAAGGTTATATCAGGGTACAAAGTTTGAAAGAGGTTCCTGTATTCATGGAATTTACAATCTGTTGGCTAAGATAGCCAATGGCTATTGTCATCATTGTGATAACTCCTAGACAGAAATTAAAAAGGTGATGTAACAGTAAACAACTTTGGTGGGAGGCTACTTTAGATAAGGTGGTTAGAAAACATCTGGAGGATAGGATATTTGACTTAAGACCTGTAGGACTATGGAGTCAAACATGGGACTAATCAAAGGATAAACATTCTAGGCTGATGGGAAAGCAAAAGTCCTAAGATGTCATGGAATTGAGATGTTCTAGGAACAGAAAGACAGCTACCGTAAGATGAATAAGTGTAAAGAGGTCAGTTGCTTGGAGGTAAAGATAAACATGTAATCAGGGGCCTTATCACAGACGCTTATGTGTATCATTTTGAAGTGTTTGGTTTTACTATAAGTATACTATGTTGTAACCAGAAAGTGACGGAATGCTCAAACTGGCATCGAAAAATACGCATACTCCAAAATGCTCCTCACATTTTATTAACTAAAAGGTTTAATATCACACTTCTTATGAAAATAAAAAAATACCCCAAAAGAGCTTTATTTTTATTTTTAAAATATATTCGGATTACAGTCCAAAATGAAGCTCTAAACTATAAAACACCTCAACAAAGACTATGCAAATGGGATTAACAGAGCAGTTGTCAAGAAACTGCCAACGTTCAATAACACTATCATTTCAAGTCTAATCTGTCAATTGAATATTTATACAGATCAGTAGACTCCATTGGAAAGTTAATCAATTCCGTACATTTTTGAATGCATGATGTAGTACCTGGCGCTCTGAGGGATACTAAAATTAATATGACACTTCTCATCTTACAGGGATTTAGAAACCAAAATGAGGAAACAATGAGATCAAACATATTGGTAACAGTGGACCTGAGAATCAAAAGACATTTTCTTTTCTCTTTTCCAAATTCTATCTCTGGTACTAACTCATTATAGGATTTTTATCAGGAATGACATCTGCCCTTAAGCAAACACTCCAGGATAAGCTTCTTTACCAAATGTTAATTTTAAAGCAAATAGAGGATAAGAGATCCCCTCATGATTCAGAGGTCAATATTTGAACTATTGGTTTCAGCTTAAGTGCTTGAGGTAGACTTTTCTTTTTTTTTTTTTTAAATTTTATTTATTTAACAGACAGAGATCACAAGTAGGCAGAGAGACGGGCAGAGAGAGGAGGAAGCAGGCTCCCCACGGAGCAGAGAGCCCAAGGCCGGACTGGATCCCAGGACCCTGGGATCATGACCTGAGCCGAAGGTAGAGGCTTTAACCCACTGAGCCATCCAGGCGCCCCGAGGTAGACTTTTCTAACAGACTTTTCCTTTTTTGCAATTATTTTCTCTTGAATGAAGTTTTTTTTTTTTTTAATTACCTGAAAAAATATCTTCTTACAGCTTCATGACATGTATTTCACCACCCCATCCCCTCCAATAAATATATTGGAGTAATAAAATACATACAAATGTAATTCTTACGCCATTACAATTTGCAGTTTGGTGTAGACGAGATTCAAATAGTTTTCAAAGTCAAATGTATACTAAATTTCCTACACTGAATAAGAATTCATTCTTCATAAAATACAGACATTTAACTAACTAAATAGTAATGTGATTTATTTAACCAAAACACACATATTACTACACATACACACACACACACATGATTCTATGATCATTAATTCCAGGCAGTATAATCATGTGAAGAACATGCAAAGGTCTGAAGAGCAAAAATAAATAATCTAAAAAATCTAAAAAAAAGAAAAAAAAAAACTGTGTTTGGACTGTAGGATTAAACTGTATGTTTTTTCTCTAAAAATGTTGTTAATGTGATCATATTTTATAATAAAATTTTATAAATGTCATTTCTCTTCAGGAAGACCATATTAGACAGTTCTTTTTATTGTGATATACTAGCTTTTAGGATATATTTTACTGTGTGTGTGTGTGTGTGTGTGTATCTGTATATAGATAGATGTATAGATAGATGTTTATCTATCTGTATATAGATACACACACACACACAGAGTAAAATATATCCTAAAAGCTAGTATATCACATATATATAAATATATATTTATATATACATATCAAGGATATCCTAAGAATATAAATGACCATCATTACAATTCAAATTTATCAAGTGGATTTTTCAAAATTTCCAAAATGTTCCTGGAATATATCTTATTAAAAAGGTAATATCCTGGTTGTATTTGTAACACCATAATATTTCTTTCTATAAGTGAAAAATATGGCAAATGATTATTAAATATAATACTTAAGGATCAGTTCTATCATTTTAATAATAAGATACCAAATTTTAGGCACTAAAGTAATCAGCATAATTAATTTGCTGATCACAAATTTCAATCAAAGAAATTAATAACATTTACATGTAGCATTTTCCTGCTTTAAACAAAGAAATACTGTTAAATATTGAGTAGGAAAAGAAGTTCTATATGTTCCTGCACCCGGGGCATATATCAGTGCAGAAACCTAGAAGTAAATGGTACATTTAATGGCACATAAATACATAATGAAGAATATACACACACACACACACACATCCATACACACACTCTTCAGACTCTTGCTGCCTTTCCACATATTTATTAAGCCATAATTTCTACATTATTTATTTTTAGAATACACATAAATGCCATTTGTTTATTTTAAGTCACCAATGTGACTTCCTTCTTCCCTGCCTCAGGAAGATGACATTAAGTCTTGGAATGATATTATTGTTCCTGTATTATCTTCCACTAGGAATGCCCTTCCTTTTCTTTCTATCTCCTATCCACACCCTAAAACTCAAGTATACATATTTTTCTTTTAGAAAGCATTCTCAAAAATTCTAGTAATTCTAGTAAACTCTGTTCTTTCCTTCTGATGCATGGCTTGAAACCACACTCTTTTGCCTATTATTTAACATTACTGTGCACCCATAATGAGCAAACTATTAAGGCTAAAATAGGGAAAACTAAGATAAATACAATACAGTACATAATACATCCAAGAGCTGTGGAATCAATTAAATAGACTGTTATTATATAAATCTTGAGCTTTGGATTTATGTAGCAGTAAATATTTATTCAGGAACCATAATGTGCCAGGATCTGAGGTATACACTGTGGATGCCTAGTATGTATATATAGATATAGATAGAGATAGAGATACAGATACAGATAAAGAGATGTAGATATAGATACAGATATAGATGTAGATATCTATATCTATCTCAATATATATATAGACACAATTTCTACCTTCATAAATATTACAACCTAGCTTTAGATCTAGTCCTGTCTCCACCACTAAAGGACTTTGGGCGGATGTCATTTATCCTCCCTGTATCTTATTATGCCCATTTTAAAAATCATTGTAATGACATCTTCAAAAATTATTGTGAGAATAAAATAATAGATAAAAAGACAATTAGTCAAATTAAAGGTCCAAATAAATTGGCAAGTTTTTTTTTTTTTACCATTTCTAGTGTTTCCTTCTAATATCTAAGTAACTGAATCTTATTTCCCCAAAAAGACATTAAACTTCATGAATGCAGAACTTGTGTAAAATATTTCTTGATAACCACCACAGTGCTTTGAGTCATTCTTGTCATATAGTAGTTTGTCCAAAAAGTTTGTTGAATCTAATATGCTTGACCAAAGTATAAAAAAATAAATATTTCTCCCTCACTTCCTTCATAAACACATGCTGAATGACTAATAATCACCAAGTAGAAACAATTTGGATTGTTTGTTTGTTTGTTTGTTTGTTTTTATAGTGTATGGTTCATACACTATAAAAAATTATGAGAAAGATCCAAATGAGCAGTGACTAATCAATCCCAAGAGATATATTAATATCTTGATAATAATGACTCTAGTTTAAACCACACGCTCATCTTTGGTCCATGGCAGGCAAATCTGACTACAGATACCTTCAAAACTCAAGAAATCCTTATGTAATGGCCCGTCAGCAGCTAAGGACAAAATTATGAAATCTCTTTGGGTTTTGGTTTGTTCTAAGATTCAATAGAATCTATAAAAAGGTTGGGTCTTATGATTATTTCCCTATGTAAGAAAAATGATAATTTATCATTTAATTTAACTCATATTACAATACATTCTTTTCATTATTTGCTTACTAGAACCTCAACTAAAATTAATTTAAGCTAATTTGCATTTTGTGGAAAGGAGAAGCAATCTATCTGAATCTTCTATTGACTGTTCAAAATGATTAAATAGATCTTCTCTAAAAATAAAGTCTATTGGCAAGTGACCAGCAACTCTAAACACTTTCATGCAAATCATTTAATTTCCCTGAGTCACATTCTTCTTGTGGCACCATATTCTAGATTCAGCTGGGCTTAATGTATGTTACAGGCAGAGCAAACAAAATAGCTGAACTTTTGTTCTAATCTTGATTCCTTTTCTGTACCATCCTTTCTCATTCCTGTCAATTTCTGTCCTTGTTATAATTATAAAAGGCACTCACAGTCAAGGTCTCTAACATATTTCGTGATGTGCTTGAGAGCTTGGTTAAGTATATTTCATGTTCATATATTTACCAAATGTTTGCAAACCTTGATATGTACTATACATTGGGCTAGGCACTCAGGATAGAGCACTGGACAAGATAGACTGAGTCTTGACACCCTTGGAAATTACATTCTACACAAAGAGAAAATAAACATGCAAATGAATAAAGGGCGTTATGACTTTAGATAATGATAATGCTGGGGAAAAAGCAGAATAGTGGGTTAGTCAGTAACTGATTGTAAGGGACTGCTTTCACTAACGTGATCAGGAAAGACCTTTTTGAGGGAGTGACATTAAAAGGAGAATACAAGTGAGGAGAAGGAGCTACAAGAAGCCATTAGAATATTCACAAAAATTAACTCAAAATGGATCACAGACCTAAATGTAAAGTGAAAAAGTATATAACTTCTAGAATATAACATAGGAGCAAATCTAGGTTACTTTAGGCTTGGTGATGACTTTTTAGATAAAACACCAGAAGCATTAACAATGTAAGAAAAAATTGACAGGCTGAATTTCATTAAAATGAAAGAATTTTTGCTCTATGAATGGCATTTTAAAAGAATAAAAAGATAAGCCACAGACTGAGAGGAACTACTTGCACAATTTGCATCAGATAAGGGGCTTGTATCCAAAAATGGGCAAAGAACTGAAATCTCAATAGTAAGAACACAAAGAACCTAATTTAAAAATGGGCAAAACAAGGGTCCTGGGTACCTGTCAGTCAAGCAACTGCCTTTGGCTCAAGTCATAGATCTCTGGGGTCCTGGGATTGAGCCCCATGTCAGGCTCCCTGATTAGTGGGGACTCTGTTTCTCCTCTTCTCTCTCTCCCTCTAATCCCCCCAATTCATGGTTGCTCACACTCTCTCTCTCCCTTAAATAAATAAAATATTTTTAAAAAATGGACAAAAGATTTGTAGAGATCCACCAAAGGAGACATACAGATGACAAAGATATGAAAATATGCTCAACATCAATGTAATCAGGGCATTGCAAACAAAACAATGATATACTACCACACGCCTACTGAATGGTTAAAATCCATAACTCTAACAATAGCTAATGATGGTGAAGATGTTGAGGAACCAGGAACTCTTATTCTATGCTGAAGGGAATACCAAGTAACACAGAAGACATATTTAGAAGACTTTAGAAGTCATACTGGCAGTTTCTTATAAAAATAAACATATATTTTCCAGATGATCTAGTATTTGTGCTCCTTAGTATGTACCCAAAGGATCTGAAAATATGTGTACACAAAATCCTGCATATGGATGTTTATAGCAGCTTTGTTTATAACTGCCAAACCACAGAAGCAACTAAGACATCCTTTAATAGGTGAATGGATAAACAAACTGCATACATCCAGACAATGAAATTTCTATTCAGGAATAAAAAGAAATGAGTTGTTAAGCCATGAGAAGATATGGAAGAACCTTAAATGCATATTACTAAGTGAAAGAAGCTAGTCTGCACAGCCCATGTACTACTATATAATTCTAACTATATGACACTCTACAAAAATCAAAATTATGGAAATGGTAAAAAGATCAGCGATTGCTAAAGTTTTGAGAGGAGGGAGGCAGGGGATGAGTAGGTGAAACACAGGGGAATTTTAGAGTAATGAAGCTATTTTATACGATATCGTTAAGACAGATGCAAGACATTAAGTCTGTCAAAAAAGATAAAACTATACAACACAAGGAGTGAACTCTAACGCAAACTATGGACTTCAGTTAATAGCAATGCATCAATATATGTTTATTAGTTAAACAAATGTACTATACTAATGCAAGATGTTAATAATAGAGGAAACTGTAAAGGAGTGTGGATGTGTGGGGAAAGAGTGGAGGAAGAGTGAGTATATGCAAACTCTGTATTTTCTGTCTTTTTTTTTTTTTTTTTTTTTTTTGGTAAACCTATGACTGCTCTGAAAATGAAGTAATGTACAGGAGAGAGGTGTCGATTGAAATGACATCCATGAGGTAGATGCTCTCATGAAAGTTCTTAGAGGCCATGGAGACATTTTTAATTTATCCAAGAGGCAATGGGAAACTATTCTGGGGTTTTCTAAGGAATACTTGTTCTCATTTCCCCCCAAATCCCTTTGGCTACTAAGAGCATGAGTTGTAGGGAAATGGGTGAGAGTATAGTTAGGGAGAAGGTTTAAGCAAAAAGAACAGTTAAGAGGTGGTTTCAATAGCCCAGTCATGTACATTTTTGTAGTTTAAATGTTTTGCAATTCAGTTTCTTATTTCTAATTCTGATAGATGCCACTTTATCCTTAATTTTTAAGCACAGACTTAAAAATGCTGGTAAATTGTTCACAGATCTGATACCATTATTACTTTAATTGTACCCAGGATGTCAGTGAAGTAAATATTCTCCAAGTACATGCAAGTAGAAATCAAATATGTTAAAATACAATTCTTTATAAAATTTTGGAAGATGTTTTAACAGAACACTGCACAAATGTCTGTGTCATTCTCTGTTTTAACTGAACACTGCTTATTTTCACATGCATTTTAATTTGCATTATAAAAGTTAAAAATCATCTGAAGTCATCCTGAGGGAATTTAGTTCAAATTTCCCAAATTCACTCTCTTTCCAGGCAAGCACTGAGGAGTTGTCCATATGCTGGTGTTAAGCCTGAAAGATCTTGGATTACCCATAGTTTGTATCTGTGCAGCTGTAATACAATTCTGATCTATTTCATAGCTGCTAATGACCCAACACCTGAGACCTTGAAGTGTAACATCCAAGGTTATTTTGCAATGTGTTGCAATAAAATAAAGCGGGATCTTCCTTGTATGCAGAAGTACTCTGAAATTGCAAGGCTGATATAAAAACATATGCTTCTATCAAGTGCTTGGAACATAAATGATTTCATTTCTACATATCCACACATTCACACAGGTATAATGATATGCAGAATTTATTGCAAACCTTGCAAACAATACAGAGAAGGTAAAGACAAATGATCAGTAATTAAGAATTCACTAGAGAGGACAGATAAGAAGATTATGCTGGGTGGAGGAGCTGAAATGCAAATATGAAATTTATGCATGTGTGGGGCCATTGCACCTGGCCCTCCGTGAACCAGTCAATCAACAAGCACAATTTAACATCAAACCTCTGTTGATTCACAATACCAGGTCAGAAATGATTACTCTAAAGAAAGATTTATATAGTGAGCACTACATTATGTGATCTGATACATATTAACTGCACTCAATACTGTTTGTTATTATTTATTTATTTATTTATTTATTTATTACAAACAAATACTTTTGGAGTCAGAGAAAAATCCTAGGATTACATAATCAACCTTGCACCCATTTTGTAGAGGCATCTGAGAGTAAACAATAAGACTGAAAGAAAAGACAGAAAGGTAGCCAATTTGACATAATTTATTGTTAAAAATTGGCTAATTTAACAAGATTCTTTGAAAATTTTACCATCCTAAGAAAAAATTTTTTAAATTAAATTAATTTATTTTCAGAAAAACAGTATTCATTCTTTTTTCACCACACCCCGTGCTCCATGCAATCCGTGCCCTCTATAATACCCACCACCTGGTACCCCAACCTCCCACCCCCCCCCGCCACTTCAGACCCCTCACATTGTTTTTCAGAGTCCATAGTCTCTCATGATTCACCTCCTCTTCCAATTTACCCCAACTCCCTTCTCCTCTCTAACCAGTTTCTATTTTAATTTTTTTTTAAAGATTTTTTTATTTGACAGAGAGAGATCACAGTAGACAGAGAGAGAGAGAGAGGGAAGCAGGCTCCCTGCTGAGCAGGGAGCCCGATGTGGGACTCTATCCCAGGACCCTGAGATCATGACCCGAGCAGAAGGCAGCGGCTTAACCCACTGAGCCACCCAGGTGCCCCTAACCAGTTTCTATAATAGCCTAGGGACCATGAAAGATCCATTTCATTCTGTAGTGGCTACTTTTCCTTGGTCACTAAAATAGGAATATCATATTATTAAGATAACGCTAAAAGACTTTTTTCAAAGTACTTGAAATTTTTAAAAGATTAAACAAGTACATATCACATTGAAATCAATTATATTATAAAATTTAGGTAATTCAAAGGATTTTCCAAATATGGCACATTTTTAAACATAAAAATTCATTCAAGAAATTGACTCTATGCTGTGAAGTGTGTAAACCTGGTGATTCACAGACCTGTACCCCTGTGGATAAAAATATATGTTTATAAAAAATAAAAAATTATATTAAAAAAAAAAGAAAGAAATTGACTCTAAAAGATTTGATATACCTATCCTCTTTTCTAAAATTCCTCATTTAGATTGGTGGCACATTATATTTTCTCATGGTAAGGATAGTTTGGAGAAGACT
Organism: Mustela lutreola; assembly: GCF_030435805.1. Lineage (NCBI taxonomy): Eukaryota > Metazoa > Chordata > Mammalia > Carnivora > Mustelidae > Mustela > Mustela lutreola. The sequence goes on from NC_081292.1 coordinate 186,569,445, forward strand.
TTCTTGCATAAGATACATAGGACACTGGAATAAATAAAAGGCAATTATAAAAAAAAAGAAAGCAGTTGGAAATAAGAAAAATTAGAGAAGGATAATAATAATAATAATAAATTCATTAGGCTATTTAATGAATATTAGATGTGTAATCTAATTAAATATCTAATATATATGTCTAATATTTAGACATCAGCATGATACTGTCTAGGAATAAGTACAATAAAACTGTTTGTAAGTTTTCCTTTATTCATAATGAAAATAAAAAGTCTACTTATAGAGATGCATGTTTCATAATTTAGCATTATGTCATCATCTATGTCACCAGCATTTTTTGTTGTTGTTGTTGTTGATGATATTTACATCAAAATTGCATAGAGGTCTCTCATCAAGCAAGTTATATGGCATAACTTTTATATATGAGGAAACTATAATCTATTAAACCGTGGATCACAGTTACACATACATTCATAATTATACATACATACATACAAATATATTTATACTCCGATTTTGGTCTTCAAATTGTTGGTAAAAAGAAAAAGGTGATTTAATAAACACCTACATAACAATAAGTTCTGTGAAATATTTCAATATTAATTTTCTTTGAATAGCAAAAATAATAAATATATAAATATCAAATGTGTGTGGTGAGGTAGTATTCCAAATTATTTACTGATACTGTCTACCTCTCCAACTCCAGTTCCTATCCACTTTATAATCTTACTCCTTTAAAGATAGACCTTGATTCTCCCATTAGTCCAAGGACTAAACAATTTTCTCTCTCCTTCGGTACCTATAAACTCCCTAAAATGTGAAAAATTACCTCTGGGAAGAGGATGGAGAAGATGCTGAATAACTGAAATTAACTTTCCCACCTGGTGGCAAAGGCTTATAATGGAAGCTAAGTAGATCTTAGAAAATTTTTCGAAATTACATTCCTCCACCCCTGGGGTGATGGGCTGAGATTTTATCTGCTTCTTGTATAAAGATAACACTGTCCAATAATCAGAATGGAATCTTTATCATGAGTATTTATTCATTTATTTTATTTAGTAACTGAACCACAACAGAATCGTTTAATCCTCTGTTAAATGAACTTATTTTATTCCTTTGTGTCAGAACATTAAAAGATATATATATTGGAAAAATGGCATAATTCTTCAGCAAAGGGATTTGAAAACTATCTTACTGTCCCTGAACTTTCATAATTGAAAGCTTGGTCAAAATAAGAACTGCCTAAGACATACTCTCTGGCCCTCTATGTAGTTAACTTATCTGGACAACCCAGAAGTTCACTTAGAAAATACATCTGAATATACATTCTGGGATTTCTTCTATCAAAACAACCAAATTTAGACTAAACACACACACACACACATACACACACACACAATTATTTGAAAGTACTGGAACGTGTAACTAACAAAAAACCTGACAGGCAGATAAACAGTGAAGGAAAGTCAACACTGGGAAGAAGGATGTAGCTCAAGATATATTACACATTTTTCTGAATTTAGCAAAATGGAGGGGGTCTCTGTCTGCAAAACGGGAATGGTTAAAACATATAAAACCTGCAGTTTTATAAAAATAAAATCAAATAATGTAATTTAAATAAAAAACACATCTACTGAAAAGTGTGTGTGTGTGTGTGTGTGTGTGTGTGTGTATGTGGAGACATTCCAAGAATAAAGATAACCAGAATGTGAAGACTTCACATATGTATATAAGTTCCACTCTAATACGTGGCTGACACCTGAATTAAGCATGCAGAAGGCAGAGACCAAGCTTTAAAGAACTAAAGTAAGATTTGAATTGCTGGTCACTTTTAGGGGAGACAGACTTTGTAGTCTAAATTCATCCAAGTAAAATGCCTTCTAAAACAAAAGCAATGAATACTCCTGAGAAAAAGTTAATAGAATTTAGAATTTTTTTTTAATTTTTAATTTTTTATAAACATATATTTTTATCCCCAGGGGTATAGAATTTAGAATTTTTAAGCAAATCTAAGATACAATCCAAAACAGCTCAACATACAAAGGAAAAAGAAATGTATGACTCAATCTTAAGTGAGGGGAAAAAGGCATCAATAGACTACAAGCCCAAGATGATCTAGATTTAGGAACTGGCAAAAGACTCTAAAATACCTATGATTATGATCAGACATAAAGGAAAATATGCTCCCATAGAATAAAAATGTCAACTCTTATTAGAAAAGTAGAAACTGTATAAAAATATCAGGTGGAAATTGTATAATAAAAAAATACTATATGAAATCTAAAATACACTAGATAGGATTAATAGCAGAATGGAGATGACTGAGGTAAGAAAAGACTAAAAGAAGGAAGATGATAGAAGATAGACCAATATAATATACTGTGAAGAACTAAAAAAGTCTAAAATATTGAACAGTGTCTTAGGAATCTGTGGTGCAACACTAAAAGATCCAAAATATGGCAACAAATTCTACAACATAGATGTAAGGAATAAATTCCTTAAAATGAAAACTTTAAAAAACCTGGTGATTCACAGACCTGGGGATAAAAATATATGTATATAAAAAATATATGATTATAAAAAATAAAAAATTAAAAAAAAAAAAAAACTGACACAAAATTAATTATAAAACCTCCAGCTCTTATATGTACACTTATTATAAAAAATATCCTCACAATAAGGAAGATGTGGTCCATATACACTATGGAGTATTATGCCTCTATCAGAAAGGATGAATACCCAACTTTTGTAGCAACATGGACGGGACTGGAAAAGATTATGCTGAGTGAAATAAGTCAAGCAGAGAGAGTCAATTATCATATGGTTTCACTTATTTGTGGGGCATAACAAATAACATGGAGGACATGGGGAGATGGAGAGGAGAAGGCAGTTGAGGGAAATTGGAAGGGGAGGTGAGCCATGAGAGACTATGGACTCTGAAAAACAACCTGAGGGTTTTGAAGAGCATGGGTGGGAGGTTGGGGGAACCAGGTGGTGGGTATTAGGGAGGGCACGGATTGCATGGAGCACTGCAAAAACAATGAATACTGTTATGCTGAAAAGAAATTTTAAAAAAATTTAAAAAAATAAAAACTGCATTAGCAACAACAAAAAACCAAGATTGTGGTGATGGTCGCATAACTTTGTGAATATAATAATAATCACTGACTACGGTGAGTTCTATGAAGTGTGTAAACCTGGCGATTCATAGACCTGAGGGTAATAATACATTATATGTTAATAAAAAAATTAATCATCACTGAAATATTAAAAAAAAACCCACAAAGAAAACTATGTGCCCATATGGTTTCAGTAGTGAATTTCATTAAACATTTAAGGAAGAAATAACTCCAATCCTGTTTAAACTCTTTCATCAGGTAGAGGAGAAAACACTCCCCAACTGGTTATATAAAAGCAACATAACCACAATACAAAATTTATAAAACATTAAACTAGAGATAGATATCCCTCACATCTTTGGAAACTACTGTTAATATTAATTTATAATTTATAAAATGAATGATACAACATACTCATGTTGTTTGTGTTGTTTTACACAAATTCAGAAGTGATTTAACATATAAAAATCATTATCATTCACCATATTAAGAGAATAAATGAGAAAAATCATATGATCATTTCAATGAATATAGAAAAGCATTTGACAAAATTCAATGCTTATTAAAAATGCAAACTAGAGCATCTATTTAAAAGCTACAATTAATATCATATTTCATGATGAAATATTTAATGTCTTAATCTAATACTTGGAACAAAGCAAGACTGCCTATTCACATAATTTCTCAACATTTACTAGAAGTCTTGCCCAGAACAATAAGGCAAGAAAAGTAAATAAAAGACAAAAGGATTATAAATAAAGAAGTAAAATTCTAATTGCAGGTGACATGATTGTTTAAGTCAAATATCCTAAGAACTCCACAAAACAATGATTACCACTAATGAGTGAAATTAGCAATGTCACAGGATATTCATTAAATGCACAAAAGTCAATTATATTTTTCTATTCCATCAATAAGCAGTTGGAAAATGAAATTAAGAGAACAACTCTGTTTATAGAAACATGAAAATATATAATATACTTTAGAATACATTTAACACAGTAAGTCTTAGACTTTTACACTGAAAACTATAAAACTGTCAAGAGAAATCAAACAATAAAAAATTATGAGATATACCATATTCATGAATTGCAAGAAACAATATACTTACTATGTCAATTATCCCTAAATTAATATATAAAATAAACACAATAACAATCAGTTACCCCCAATTTGTTGATAGAAATAGACAATATGTTTCTAAAATTGATATGAAACATAAAGAAATTGAAAGTTGAAACAATCTTGAAGAAAGCTTTGGAGGACTTACACTACTCAACTTCAGGGCTTACTAATGCAAGGTTAATGAAAACACAGTATGCTACTAACATAAGAATTAACAAATAATTTAACATAACAAAATTGACAAGAAATACATCCACACTTTCACAGCTATTTCATTTTTATAGAAACACTAAAGAATGCTAATGGGGAAAGACTTTATTTTTTTACTATGTAGCATTAGAATAATTAAATAATAAACAACAAATTAATAAAAAATTCTTTACCCAAATTCACATAATACTGAAAAAATAATTTGAGATGAATCCTAGATTTATACATTAAAATTATAAAGATTTTAGAAGAAAGCAAAGGAGAATACCTTTGCAGTTCAAGAATAAACAGATGTTTTTAGGACAGGTCATAGAAGGCACTAGCCATAAATGAAATTAAATGATAATTTAGATTTCATTGTAAGTAAAAAGTTCAGTTCATCAGTCAAAATTACCATTGGTTAAAAAATACATGGGGAGTGACTACTGCTGAAGGATGTAGGTGGATATTAAATGGGAAGGGGTAAGAAAGAATAATTTTCTGGGATAATAACATTTCATATCTGATGGAAGAGGTTTGAGCTCCATCACTTCATGCATGTACTGGAAGTTACCAATGGCACATTTATGATTTGTGCAAAATAAATATTGAATTCCATTCGAATAATCTACACATCGAAATACTATAATTGTAATTATATCTGTAACTTAAGTGCACCAAACAATGAGATTCACTGATGTAAAGACAGGGATGATAGATGGATAAATTAAGTATAGTGAAATGTTAATTGTGGAGTGAATATTGTGGATATATGCGTATTCAAGATTAAGTCTTAAAGCATTTCTCTACGTTAGAAAACACTGGGGCCAGAGTGACAGGCACTCCAATTGATGCTTTCACTATTGGCAAGAGAATAAAGGTCAAAGCTCTCTAAGCCACAAAATGTGTTCCTCACAAGAAAGAGCTTGTTACATTTCCAAAAGGAAGTGGGTGTGTGTGACACAAAAATGCCAGATAGTCACTGGTTATATTGGTAACAATATACTGATGATTTATTTCATGCTATTAAGTTTGATGTAACAAAACACTATCCCAAGTTAAAACAACAATGATAACATTTTTCTAAAAGATTTTATTTTTTTATTTGACAGACAGAGATCACAAGTAGGCAGAGAGGCAGGCAGAGAGAGAGACAGAGAAGAAAACAGGCTCCCCGAAGAGTAGAGAGCCCAATGTGGGGCTCGATCCCAGGACCCTGGGATCATGACCTGAGCCGAAGGCAGAGGCTTTAACCCACTGAGCCACCCAGGTGCCCCACTAACATTTTTAATTGTAGAATGAATTTGTTTTGTGTATTAAGATTTTTTTCTCCCATTTTATAGATGCAAAAGGCTAAGAGATTATTAAGTTATTATTTCTCAGGCCAACAAGTGTCAAAACCTGCAACGAACTCAAGTTTTCTATTTCAAACCCAGTGCTCTTTGTGTCATCATTTCACATTGTTTTTGGAAATATTAGTGGTTCCAAAAATTAAAAGGAATTTTATTTTTTAATAGATTTTGCCTAAAAATGGGAAATACATTCCTCAGAATATTTTTATAAGCTATGGATAATAAAACTTAAATCAGTCATGTAAAAGAAAAATGATAATATTGAACACATCAAATCAATTAATTTGATTATTATTTGGAATAGCTAACCAGCTCCCTAATCTGGGGGAGGAAATGGATAACCAGATCCAGGAGACACAGAGAACCCAAACAATATCAACAAATGTAGAACCAAACCAAGATCAATTTGCAATCAACATGGCAAAATATACTGATAAGGGGAAAAAACAACAACAACAGCAACATTAAAAGCAGCAAGACAAAAGGTGACAGGAAACCCTTAGGAAATCCTAAGGCTATCAGTGAATTTTTCAGCAGAAATTTCTAAGCTAGAAAGGGGTGGCATAATATACTCAAAGTGCAAATCTTCAGAAACAACCACAAAACAAGTAATAAAAATCACAATAAATGCATACTAATAATAACTTTGAATGTATATGGACTAAATGGTCCAAATGAAAGACATAGGTGACAAAGTGGATTAAACAACTACAACAACAACAAGACCCATCTATATGCTGTCTACAAAGAGACTCATTTCAGTTCTAAAGACAACTGCAGATTGAAAGTGAGGGCACAGAGAAATATTTATCATGCAAATGTATATATGTCAAAAGAAAGCTAGAGTAGAAATACTTGCATCAGACAAAATAGACTTTGCAACAAAGACTGTAACAGGAGACAAAAAGGGACACTATATGATAATAAAGTGGACAAACCAACAAGAAGATAAAGTAATTGTAAATATTCATGCATCCAAGGGTGAACACCCAAATACATAAAACAATTAAAAAAGAAATAAAAGAACTAATCAACGATAATATAATAAGTAGGGGACAAGAACACCCCACTTACATCAATAGACAGATGATCTAAACAGAAAATCAATAAGAAAACAATGGCTTTGAATGATACACTGGACCAGAAGGATTTAACAGATATATTCAGAACATTTCACCTTAAAACATCAGAACCCACATTTTTTTCAAGTGCACATGGAACATTCTACAGAATCAATTGCATATTAGGCCACAAAGAAAGCATCAACAAATTCAAGAAGATAGAAGAAATACCATGCATCTTTTTTGACCACAACAATATGAAACTAGAAGTCAATCACAAGAAAAAAATTGGAAAGACCACAAATACATGAAGATTAAATAACATGCTACTAAACAATGAATGGGCCAACCAGGAAATAGAAGAAGAAACAACAAAGTACATGGAAACAAATGAAAAAGAAAACATTGTGGTGCAAAATCTTTGGGACATAGCAAAATTGTTTTGTTTGTTTGTTTGTTTGTTTTTAAGATTTTATTTATTTATTTGACAGACAGAGATCACAAGCAGATAGAGAGGTAGGCAAAGAGAGAGAGAGGAGGAAGCCAGCTCCCTGCTGAGCAGAAAGCCCTATGTGGGACTCGATCCCAGGACCCTGAGATCATGACCTGAGCCAAAGGCAGAGGCTTAACCCTGTGAGCCACCCAGGCGCCCGCAAAATTGGTTTTAAGAGGGAAGTTTATAGCAATACAGGCCTATCTCAAGAGGCAAGAAAAATCTGAAACAACCTAATCTAACACCTAATGGAGCTAGAAAAAGAATGACAAACAAAACCTAAAACTAGAAGAAGGAAGGAAATAATAAAGATTAGAGCAGAAATTATACAGAATTTGGGGGAGGGGGAAACAAAGCAAAACAGTAGAACAGATCAATGAAACCAGAATCTGATTCTTCGAAAAAAATCAATAAAATTGACAAACCTTTAGACTAGACTTATCATGAAAAAAAAAAAGAATCTATAAAAAATAAAATCACAAGTGACAGAGAAGAAATAACAAACATCATAGAAATACAAACAAAAATAAGAGAATATTATGAAGAACTATACACCAAAAATTGGACAAAGTAGAAGGAATGCATAAATTCCTAGACTCATACAGCCAACCAAACTTGAAACAGGAAGAAATAGAAAATATGAACAGACAAGTGATCAGCAACAAAATTGATGAGTAATCAAAAAAATTTCCAACAAACAAAACTCCAGGACGAGATGGCTTCACAGGCAAATTCTACCAAATATTTAAAGAAGAGTTATACCTAGTCTTCTCAAACTATTCCAGAAAATAAAAAAGGAAGGAAAACTTCCAAATTTTCTTGATGAGGCTGACATTTCCCTGACATCAAAACCACGTAAAGACACATACACAAACACACACACACTCAAAGGACTACAAGCCAATAACTCTGATCAACATAGACATAAAAATCCTCAACAAAATATTAGCAAACACAATCTAACAATACATTAAAAATTATTTACCAAGATCAAGTGAGATTTGTTCCTGGGTTGCAAATATAGTTCAATATTCACAAATTAATCAACATGACGCATCATATCAAGAAGAGAAAGGATAAGAGTCATTGATCATTTCAGGAGACATAGAAAGCATTTGAAAAAGTACAATATCCATTCATGATGAAACCTTCAACAGAGTAGGTTTAGAGGGAAGACACTTCAACATAATAAAGGCCATATATGAAAAACCCACAGCTAATATTAACTTCAATGGAGAAAAACTGAGAGTCTCTTCCCAAACACCAGGAACAATACAAGGATGTCCACTCTAAACACTTTTATTCAACATAGTACTGGAAGTCCTAATCATGACAATCAGATAACAAAAAGAAATAAAATGCATCCAAATTGGTAAGGAAGGAATAAGACTTTCATTATTTGGAGATGACATAATACTATATATTAGACTCTACCAAGAAACTGCCAGAACTGATAAACAAATTCAGTAAAGTCACAGGACAAAAAATCAATGTATGGGAATCTTTTGTATTTCTATATACTAATAATGAAGCAACAGAAAGAGAAATTAAGAAAACCATCTCACTTACAATTGCACCAAAATAATAAGATACTTAGGAATAAACCTAACCAAAGAGATGAAAGACCTGTACTCTGAAAACCAAAAAACACTAACGGAAGAAATTGAAGACAACACAAAGAAACGGAAAGACATTCCATGTTCATGGATTGGAAAAGCAAATATTGCTAAAATGTCTATACTACCTTAAGCAATCTATGGATTTAATGTAATCCCTATCAAAATACCAATAACATTTTTCACAGAACTAAAACAATCCTAATATTTGTATGGAACCACAAAAAACTTCAAATAGTGAAAACAATCTTAGAAAAGTAAAGCTGGGACATCATAATTCTGTTATATTATAAAGCTGTAGTGATCAAACAGTATGGCCCTGGCCATAATAGACATATAGGTCAATGGATAATCCCACAATTACATCCATTTAATCTTTAACAAAACAGGAAAGGATATCCAATGAGAAAGCCTCTTCAACAAATGGTATTGGGAAAACTGAGCAGCAACATGCAAAAGAGTAAAACTGGACCACTTTCTTACACCATACACAAAAAATATATTCAGAATGGATTAAAGACCAAAACCATAAAAATCATAGAGAAGAGCACAGGCAGTAATTTCTCTCACACTGGCTGTAGCAACTTTTACTAGATAGGTCCCCCAAGGCAAGGGAAACAAAAGCAAAAATAAACTGTTGAGACAACATGATAACAAAAAGCTTAGGTACATACACAAAAATCAACAAAATTAGAAGGCAACCTATGGAATGGGAGAAGATATTTGCAAATGATATATCTGATAAAGTGTTATTATTCCAAATATACGGAAAACTTATTAAACTCAAACCCCCCAAAACAAATAATCCAGTTAAAAAATGGGCAGAAGGCATGCACAAAAACATTCATCCAGGGGCACCTGGGTGGCTCAGTGGGTTAAGCCGCTGCCTTCGGCTCAGGTCATGATCTCAGGGTCCTGGGATCAAGTCCTGCATAGGGCTCTCTGCTCAGCAGGGAGCCTGCTTCCCTCTCTCTGTCTCTGCCTGCCTCTCCATCTACTTGTGATTTCTCTCTGTCAAATAAATAAATAAAATCTTAAAAAACAACAACAACAACAACAACAATAACATTCATCCAAAGAAGACATCCAGATGCCTAAAAGACACATGAAAAGAAGTTCATCATTACCTATCATCAGGGATATGAAAATCTAATCTACAAAGAGATACCACTTCACACCTGTCAGAAAGGCTAAAGTCAACAACACAAGACACAACATATGCTGGCAAGGACTGTGAACTCTTGGTAGAAATACAAACTGATGCAGCCACTCTGGAAAACAGTATGGAGATTCCTCAAGAAGTTAAAAATAGAGCTACCCCATAATCCAGTGATTGCACTACTGGGTATTTACTCCAAGAATACAAGAACACTAATTCAAAGTGGGTACATCTACCCTTATATTTATAGCAGCATTATTTACAATAGCCAAGATATGGAAGTAGCCCAAGTGTTGACCAATTGATGAATGGATAAAGATATGGTATATATAGAAAGGAATACTATTTTGCTACAAGAAAAGAGTCAAATCTTGCCATGTGCAATGATATGGATGGAACCAGATGGTATAATGGTAAGTCAAATAGGGGCACCTGGCTGGCTCAGTCAGTAGAGCATGGGACTCTTGATTTTAGGCTTTTGAACTGGAGCCCTACATTGTTTGTAGAGATTTCTTAAGGAAATAAAATAAAATGCTAAGTGAATTAAGTTAGTTAAAGAAAGACAAACACCATATGATTTCACTTATACATGGAATTTAAGAAACAAAACAAATGAGTAAAGGGGGAAAAATGAGAGAGAGAGAGAAATCAATAAACAGACTCTTTATAGAGAACAAAATGATGGTTACCAGCAAGGAGGTGGGTGGGGAATGGGTGAAATAGGTGATCGGGATTAAGGAGCACACATGTTTCAATGAGCGCTGAATGACTAAAATAAAAACTTTTTAAAAAGATTATTATTTGAGGGGCGCCTGGGTGGCTCAGTGGGTTAAGCCGCTGCCTTCGGCTCAGGTCATGATCTCAGGGTCCTGGGATTGAGTCCCACATCGGGCTCTCTGCTCAAGAGGGAGCCTGCTTCCCTCTCTCTCTCTCTCTGCCTACCTCTCCATCTACTTGTGATTTCTCTCTGTCAAATAAATACATGGGGTCTTTAAAAAAAAAAAAAAAAAAGATTATTATTTGATTGTCATTCCCCAAATTTTTAAGGGAAAGAATAAGTAAAAAAAAGGCATTATGTTACCTTATCCATGTTTCATTCCTAAAATTTTAGCAGACAGAAATAAACATCTCTTTGTCTACTCAGACCTTATTTTTAAAGCAATTTTTGCTAAAAAAGTAGAAGCTATTCTGAAGGGTAATATTGTGGAATATATAATATTGTGGAATATAACTAGGAATCTGAAAATCCTAAAGACAAACTATGACATCTTTAAGTCTATCTAAGGCTGGTACTAACAGACAACAAGTTAGTTTGAGGGCAAGTCTTACTTGCTCTCAAAGAAATATAAATTCCATTTTAGTGTATTTTAAGAACAGAAAAGATAAAATGAATGACTTCACAAATTCTTTAGTCAGTCAGTTTCCTAATCTTAGTCACATTGAAAAAATTGCTGATTTTAACATCTACAAATGGAAGAAAACAGAATTTAAAATCTATCTTGTTATTAATTCAATAACCTTTTAAAATTAGAAAACAATGCCATTTAGTTTTGCAATACAACAAAGATGTAAGACTTCTCTGGAAAGAAATATACATAAATGGCCAAATATTAAGATGAGAAAGATTAGCAGAGATTAAATCAAAGGGATTTTTGCCATGATTTCTCTTAAATAGTTTGTGTGATTCTCCTAGATTATGACTTATCATTTTGATGGTTTGCCCAGTTTATTAGGTTGGAAAAATATGATATAGCACATTAAAGAGAGAAGTTTGGTTTCAAACTACCTTTACTATCAAAAGAATAAAATTTTCTTTGTCCAGTGAGTATATAGAGCACTATTATTTTAGCATATCAAATGAGTACAGTTTAATAAAAATATTTAAACATTACCTGAAACATGTTTAATTTTAAATGCATATTCATATGACAAGTTGCAATGTAGATTATCACATCATAAATAAATATTTCCCAAGACTTGGGTGAATCTATTTTGATACACACACACACACACACACACACACACACACACACACATTTTTTAGGCTTTGGGACCTAAACAAATTTAGGCATACAGTGTTACAGAAAGAAAAACAAAAATCACTGCAAAACTGGAATATGTGGTCAATTTCAAAAATTTGAAATATAATAATAAGCAAAAGAGAACAAATATTAGAAGAACTAAGAGTTCTTTTACTTTCATCTCTATTTCCATGGCATAGAAATGAACTAATCCTGGAAATCTTACGTAACCATGACTAAGTATTATTAATAAAGATTACAGATATTATGGTTATATTTCATTGTAATCAAGACTCTATGTATGAAAAAATTGACTTAAAATTGTTAATTAGCAAATTCATTTTATTGTTATGGCTAAGGATGCGCATTCCTGAATTTTGTGGTTTCCTCATTCATATATTTTAAGGATAGTGTCATACTATGGGCATTGCTCCAACCAATGCACTCCTCTAATGTTCTTGTTTACTTTGACTCATTGCTTTAGACGTACTCCAGAGAATCTGTTTGTAACTGTTTTTTAAATCAAATTTTCCTGACCTTGAGTTCTCCTGACCTTGTAGCTGGAAGCAAAATTCAAGATGGTTGAGGTGCATATTGAATGTAGACTGAATTGTTGAATCATTATTGAAGGAAAGCTACTAAAAAGAGTCCCCATTATAGTAGATACTTAGTGAGTGAAAATAAGCTTTCATTGGGCTAAACCACTGACATTAGGGTCTAGTTGTTACTGTAATATAGTTAGTTCTCTTCTAACTAATACTGTATCTAAAGCAACTTCTCCCCAAAGAATACATATTATATTCTTTCCAATATTACATATTTAGAAGGTCCTAAGTCAACAATATTTATGATAAATTACATATTTTCATCAAATTTTTTAATATTACTACTGGCTACTATAAAATACTCATATACTTCATGTGTACCAGTTAAAACTTAAAAAAAAATGTTTAAGTGCTTTTCTCATTCATTATTTTTATTTTCCCACTAAATATAATGAAAACCATAATGTTATATAGCTTTCTAACATGTTACTGTCAATAGTTTTAGTCTTAATATTTTCATATAAACCTTCTTTCAGAATTAGTTAATTGAATTTGCTGACAATTGCTGCATGTATTATTGTTTCCAATATCTTATTATTTTCCTCCTCCTTCACCCCCTTCTGTCTTTAGTGTACATCTGTGGGTAATAAACAAATCCTAACTTTTTTGCTGAAAAATAATTTGTCTTCACTATGGAATAAAAAAAATGTGTTTTCACTTTTATAAAAATCTAGGTTGTAGTTTTTCCATCATCACTTTCAAAATAGTTCTGCTTTGTGTCCTGGCCTCTATTTGGTACTTCATTGAGGATAATCAATCTGAATTTTCTCTTATAACTTTTAGGATTTTTCTTTTTATTGCTCAGGTCCTTCAGTTTCACAGTGTGTCTAGGTGTGAATTTATACTTCTTAGCCTTCAGAGGGCACTATCAATCTGTGGTCTCCTGATTTTCTTCAATTCTGGAAATTCTTATTTAAAAGTTCTTCAAATATTGTTTCTGTACCATAAAGATCCTTTTATTGTTCTCCAATATACCCAAATTATTCTTGCCTCAAGCCTTTTGCTTTTTGTGATTCTCTGTATTCAGAATTCTTCTCCCAGGTATTTGCAGGGCTTACATCAAGGTGTTCCAGTCTCTCCCTAAGTTTCACTATATCAGAGAGAGTCATTCTCTGACCATCTTCTCTAACATCATTCTTCTTTCTCTTCTGCTCTCCTACCTTATTTTAATTATTTTCATAGTATCTATTACTTCTACACCTTATATATTTATTTGTTCATTTATTTACCACCTTATCATCCTAAAATTCAAATCCAATGAGGATTTTTTTCTCTGCTTTTTCATTGTTATATCAAGTGTTTAGTATACAGTAGATACTCAGTCAATATTTTCAGTCAGTGAAATTTCCTCTAACTTATTTCTGGCACTGTTGTTAGATGTATTTGTACCTCCCAATATTTTTATATCTTATTATATATATATATTTTTTGCTGTGTTCTGGATGAATTCCTTAATATCAACTTATATCTAGTCTAGAGTATGCTGTTTACTTTTTTATGACTATAAATTTTATTTCTATGATTTCTCATTGATTTCTTTTTATATCAGCCTGTATACTTGTTTAACATCTGTATGTTTTATTGGCTGTCTTCTTTAATATTAAAAATGTTCAAATATTCTGGAATTTGGGTTTTCTAGATTAATTTTTAATGTGATCTCTCATGCACCCTTTTTCTTTTTCTCTTCTGCTAATCTATTCAATTCCAATTGTTTTGCCTTGTCCTCTGAGCCTTCTATTCAAAACTACCTTTAAAACAGCATTTTGGAACCATTGTCCTGAGATACTGATGCTGTCTTATTTCAGTTTTGCTTTATGAAAATGTGTCTGTCCTACCATATCCCCAGTCCAGTGCTTGCAGACAGACAGTGGGTTGGCATTAGTTGAAGTCAGTGTCTCAAACTAACTTATTACATCCCCTTGACCAAAATTTAATAGCTATCTATTCTGTGTGATTCATTGTTAAATTCACACCCTAATGTATCATTGTTTCTTTTTTATTCTTTTTTTTTATAATTTTTAATTTTTTATAAACATATATTTTTATCCCCAGGGGTACAGGTCTGTGAATCACCAGGTTTACACACTTCACAGCACTCACCAAAGCACATACCCTCCCCAATGTCCATAATCCCACCCCCTTCTCCCAAACCCCCTCCCCCCAGCATTAAAAAGATTATTCACCACGACCAACTGTATCATTGTTTCTTATTGGCTTGTTTGTATTCAGTCAACAAACACCTAATGAACATTTATTAGCAGGAAGATATTTGATAAGCAGGAAGAATTCATTCATAAATGTGACAGTTATATCCTCAGGAGATAATTAATGTATAAGAGCCCCACTAATGCAATATATAAAAAATAAAATAAAAGTACTGGATCTCAGAGGACTCCAGATTTTTTTGGGAGGGAGCATGATGGGAATAGATCATCTCAGTCATATTAGCTCATGACTTTTCTAAGATATATAATGAAATTCTTAAAAGAGATTTCACTGGTAAAAAGTCAGGGAGGTCTGGATTGAAAGTTACAAAAGGAGCAGAAATCAGATTATACACACCCAGTCTGTAGCCCTTGACAATGGTATTTTCAGTTAAAATTCAAAGGTGGTTCTCTCTCATGATGCTGTGTTAGAAATTGCCCTAATCAAACTAAAATCCATATTCTATTTCTCAAAGAACCCATGATCTAATAAACAAGATGATTACTATAGCATGTTTCCCTGAAACAATTCAAGACACTTAGCTAATAATACAAACATATCAAAAACATTTACATAGTCAACTAAAAATATTAGATATTATACTTTTCGAAGAATAAATAGTTTGTGGCACAAAATCGTTTTCTCTACCTCATGAATACATATGCTGCATAAAAATAATTCCAAAATGTAGTAGCTTAAAACAAAAATTATTCTATTATATTTCATATTTTCTGTGGCTCTGGAATTCAAGAAGGCCTTGGTTGGATGACTTTGGTTTAGGTTTTCTCATGTTTCTGCATTCTTAGACTGGCCAAAGTTGAACAATGGGAGGCTAGAGCAGTCAAGGTTGGCTGCTTTTCTCTGCATGATCTTCTTATGTGATCTAGTTTGGGCTTCTTTAAAGCATAATGGACTTAGGGCTGGCAAAAGCTTATAGAATAGCCCAGGGCTCCAGCTCAAGTGTTTCAGGAAACCAACCCTGAATTACATTGCCTTTCCTCACCAGGCCTCAGATGTTACTTACTGTTACTTCCGCAAGTTCGCCTAATAACAAGGCTCAGGCACACCCAGATTCAAGGAGAGAGAGCCTAGACCCCAACCCTTGAGGAATGTGGAGACCATGTTGTAGAAGAAGAGGTTGAATGGGAGATATTGTTGCAACTATTTTTGGAAAATACAATCTGCCACAACCACTGATAACCAGCATCCTATCCTCTGAATTTATGACTTTGTAAGCTGCAGGGTCCAATGATTTGTCCCAAGTACCTCTGTGAGTGGCAGAATTAGAAAACAAAACAAAACAAAACAAAACAAAACAAAACATATATCTCCTGACCTTGTCTTTTTTTTTTTTTTTTTTTTTTTTTGTCAGCAGAGTGTTCCCTAGAGGGCACCAGAAGGAAAATCAGTGCCTAGAAACATGATTGATATAATCATGTTTAGTTTCTCCATGTAGAAACTAAAACACACATGTAGGGGTGCGTGGGTGGCTCAGTGGGTTAAGCCTCTGCCTTCAGCTCAGGTCATGACCCCAGAGTCCTGGGATTGAGTCCCGCATTGGGCTCTCTCCTTAGCAGGGAGCCTGCTTCTCTTCCTCTCTCTCTCTCTGCCTGCCTTTCTGCCTACTTGAGATCTCTCTCTGTCAAATAAATACATAAAATCTTTAAAAAAAAACAAACACATATATAATGGGAACATAGGCTAGAAATCTGTCTGTACATGGAATGTCTTAAGTGAACATATGAATTTTATGTTGCAAATTCATGCATTTGATTATTGATTCATTCAAAACTTGTTTTAGGCCCTTGAAGTTGGGGGGTGGTATTTGAACACATATCAAGTAAATTAATTTCTTCTTAAGGCTCTACTGATTTAAAAAAAAGTACAAAGGTCAAATATAATACTGACCTAAATCTCTAATTTGGAGAACTGAAAATTGTTTGCTTGAATGACCTTGAAATATCCTTAGATTTTATAAGTAGTCAGATTCTGCTTAACTTACACACTAGAGCCTGTGTTCAGTATAATATAGAACACAAAACGGTATTTTCTTTGTGTGTGGAAAGTAGGTTATTTTTAAATCCAAAATAGTTTTTTTCTAATGAAAAAAAAAAAAAAAAAACACTTCAGACTATGGCCCAAGTTTCTCTCTGAGGCTTTCAGCCAATAATTATTTTGATTATATAGAGGAAAGATGTATCATTAAATGACACTAAGCCCTAAAAAAGGTGGTGTCTGAAGCATTTTAGCTGAAGATAACTGAGTTATCTTTGGTGAATGTGGGGTAATACATGATGGAGAAATGCAAGATAATCAGGGAAGTGTAGGATGTAGGGGGGGCAATCATTGTCGGACTCCGGTAGGTTTTGCGGGCCGACAGGCACGAGGAGAGCGTCCAGGCCAGCCGGTAGCTCCCCTTGGGGCTGAGCGGGATGGCG
The DNA here is from genome assembly GCF_030435805.1 of Mustela lutreola. NCBI lineage: Eukaryota > Metazoa > Chordata > Mammalia > Carnivora > Mustelidae > Mustela > Mustela lutreola. The sequence continues at coordinate 186,586,819 of NC_081292.1, forward strand.
AGTGTCCCGAGTCCAGGCGCATTAACGAACCACACTAGACTTGGGGGATCTGTCGAAGCAGGATCTCACTTTATTGAGCGGGGTTGCAGCTTATATTGGGTAGGGGATGGGAAATGAGGTCAGCGGGGAGAGAGCCTATGGGGTTTGGTTACGTAGTCAGTAACTGGGTAGGGTGTGTTGGGCGAGAGGAGGAAATATCAGAGATATGCGGAACCGAAACCGCCACGTTGGCGCCAATACTGCCACGGTGGTGCCTTTTCTAGCCGGAAGAGAAGGCAGGCCAGCGCCATCTTTGCTGTGCCCAACAAATCATACTGAGGGTAGAGTAGATACTAAAAATGTCAAAAAAACTATAGAAATCTTAAATCCATGATTTGAGAATGTTGCTATAGAGTCCTGATATTTCTGCCCAGTAATCTGGCAATCATGGAACCGTACCACGAAGTTGAAGTTTACAGGCGGTATTTGAGGAACATGTGTAATTTAGAATTAGAATGCAAATTCAGACCATATCCGCTGAAGAGAATTGGAGAAGAAGAACAGCCAAACATGCCAGGAAACTGAAAGATGTTTAGGTCTGGTTTAAGGCTTGGGAAAATAATTAAGAAAGTTTAGAGTAAGAAAGCTATTTGGAATAAAGAGTCATCTTTCTGAGAAGAGGTAGAGAGGATAAGACTACAGCACTTTCAAACATAACTAACGATTTAAAGTGTAAAGAATAAAACATATGGAAATTGATTAAAGTATAATGATAGCAATCAGCTCTATCAGTTAGCAGGAAGGATCATTATGATAAAACATATAATTCCAATGTTATTTATTGAAAACCAATAGAGCATTGGGAGTCAAAATAAATTTTTCAAAATAGCATATATTTTCATATAACTTTTTGGAAAAGTTTTTTAAAAATTAATTTTTAGTTACATTCTGAAAGTTTTAGTAGTGTAGAGTTCATGTATAGTAATTGTTTATTGTATTACTATTTTAAACTGTGATCATTTTTTTTCCCAATCTTATTACATCCTTATTTTGCTTCATATCAGAGCCTCTGGTACCATACATATTTCCTTAATTTCTCCAAAAACAGGGAGAGTAATTTAAAAATCATATGCATAGTCATTTTAAGTATTTATTTTCAGAATTTCAGCTTATCGTTGAAGAAGTCACATGCTGAGTGAGCTGAAAATTCTATTAATTAGTTACACACTAGTAAGTAAGCTTTAAATCCCAATGCCAATTAAGTCTATTTATAATTGCATTGAGCTGATTAATATAGGACATGTCCCTAATTTTCATATGGATTCTGATACCCAGTGTTATATATAAAAAAGTAGTTATTTCAAGTATATTCAATTTAAATGTTTATTTTCGTGTGTGTGTGTGTGTGTATAATCTGAAGTCTTTACTTTCTTTACAAATACAAATGAGTGAGTAGATTTCCAAAAAGCTATTATAGTAGGAATATAGAAAGTCCATTATAAGAAGACTTTGGATGATACACAATGGATTAATGTTACAAAACAATAAATGGCTGTGAAAATTCTAAATTGGACCTTCAGAAACATTCCTAGAGATCACGTTAAGGTTAGATCTCATTAAAATCGCATGTCTTTTGTCCTGTATGTGACTTGGAGACAAGATCTGACCGAGGGCCTATAGGTGACTAAAGTTTTGAGAATTTTTCCATTCTTATTCACAGGCTGCCTAGAGGCAGTCAACATGCTGGAACTTTGAACTGACATAACAAGTCTGATGAGAAAATCTGTAGAGAAAGGTTATAGAAGTAGCGAGATAGTTTGTGCTATTTACAGGTGCCAATTCAAACTCCACATTGATATTTCATATGCATGATTCAAAATATTTTTTTGTTCAAATCCTTAGGAAATTATTTGTCTACACACATTGATTGTATGTTATTGGTGAACTCTTGAAGGTAAATATTGACATTTTTAAAAAACTTCTCAAAAAGAAAGTGATATGTAGACAATTGGGATATATCAAGTATAGACTGAAATCCATTGTTACAATACATTACAGCCTTATATGTGATTATATGTATATCAAGGATATCATAAAAGGTGACATATTCATCAATATAGGGGATTAATTAATTAGTTATTCACATTAACATAATTAACATATGGCTGCATAAACCATTAGGTCAGTTTCTGTTGATGAATTTTAGGAACTCTTATTTCAAGGAGACAAGTTTTCTCCAAAAATAAACTATACTTTGTGATAATTTTGTAAATAAAAATGGGCAAACTTATATGTTATAATGAAGTTCTTTTTGTTCCTATCTTGAGTTCATCTCAAGGGACTACTGAGAAAGATGGTGAGCACTTAGTATCAGGATTTTCTTCCTTGATTATTGATACCACTTAGAATAATGCTCCTACTGGTTCTATTTCTACAGTCAAATTGATTAAAACTCATTTATCACTGTAAAGAGACAAATATTTCAAGGCATTGAACCAAGTTTTCAGGCTTCTTAGTCTCCTCAGTCTTTGAATGCTTAGTTACCACTTCTATAAATTTAGACGATGCCTCAGGATCTTAGAGAGGATTTTATTATACTTGCTTTTCATTAAGATCCTAAACATTTATCTTTCCAATTATTGATTTTCTAAGTCCCAAGCTTAAGAAAATTCAGTTTTTTAATCAGCAAGTCATTCCTGAGGTAAATTTTTATTTTATCAACAAAATAAAACAATCAGTGTATAGCCACATCTACCCAAATGATGATTAATAGATCACAATTAGAATCTGAGTAGAAGATGCCAACCACGTGCTGATAGAAGTCATCACACGTTTTGTAAGTTATTTTTTAATATAAGAGATTTATGTATTTGAATTACAGTGACTTCATGAAATATAGATTTTGGCATTATTTTACACAGTGGGGATTTAGTGCATTATTTATAATATTAACGAGTTCCTGTGTTTTCATTTTCTTACAGCCAGTATCTAAAGAGACTCTATTATTCAAAAATAAATGGAAATGCATTATTTTTTTTTCTTAATTGTTTATTTTTTAAAACAAAATATTTTGGTAGATTCAGTTAATACAGTTGAGAAGTTTCTTACTTATCAGGAATGAAGAGATTGGAGAAGAAAATTTCAAAATCACTCAGCATAAGTCACTGAAGGAGGAAAAAAGGAACAAGCCTCTGAAGTTTCACTCTTGAAGTTTCTGTCTTGATAAAGTGAATCAGAATTTGATAGGCTGATTTTAGCCTTTCTATGTTTTTACAATCAAAAATTGTAATGAGCCACCTCTTTGTATTTTCCTTTGGTGTTGAGAGTCCAGCTCTCATAAGGCATCTTCTAGAAGACTTGTGGCGATGGTTGGCTGCTTGGCCACTTGGATTATCTTGTTTTGCCAGTGGGTGAAAATTGCAAGATAAATTGTCAAGGGTAAGAGTAGAGTCTATGATCTCAGAAGAAAGGGAAACTTATAGGTTGAAATAAGAATTAGATGTGTGACCTTAAATTCTTTTTTTTTTTTTTTTTAAAGATTTTATTTATTCATTTGACAGAGAGAAATCACAAGTAGATGGAGAGGCAGGCAGAGAGAGAGAGGGAAGCAGGCTCTCAGCAGAGAGCCCGATGTGGGACTCGATCCCAGGACTCTGAGATCATGACCTGAGCCAAAGGCAGCGGCTTAACCCACTGAGCCACCCAGGCGCCCCTGACCTTAAATTCTTAAAGTCCTCAATTTCTTATGGGCTAAGCAATCCAATTTAGGAAATATAGGATCATAGCCACAGGAGGTTGGATCAGGTTCCCTATTTTTGATTAATTTATCTCCTTGCCTCTAGACAAGATTAAGCTAAGCTATACAAAAGTTGATGACCTGCATCTTTAAATCCTCTAGGATATGGAATTCTGGAAGTTTCAGCTAGGAATCTGCTTCAATACTACTAACAAACTCTAATCATTAGAATGTTTCTTCTATACAACTTATTTCTCTCTTATGGCAGTTTAAATCTTTTTCCTTGTCCTATACTTCGGATAAATGGCAGTTAGCATGACCTATAAAATAATTAACTGTGAGGTTATTAAACTATTCTCGTCCAACTTCTCTTCCAGCTTAAGCAGTACTCTAAAAAATCTTTTCTATATCAACTTATTTTATTTTTTAACTAATTGATTTTATTTCTTAGAGTAGTTTTAGAATTATAGAAAAATTGAAAAGAATGTACAAGAGAGTTTTCATCATCAATTTATTTAACTAAATAGTAAAAACTCATTCTTTGGAAAGTGTTGTCACTAAAGAATTTACTTTATAAATTCTTTAATATTTAACACTTTATTAATTATATAAAGTATAATTTACTTTATTAATATTTATTAACTTTATTAAAGAATTTAATTTACTAATTTGGCAATAAAGCCATATGTACTGATACTTGTTACAACAACATAAAAGATGCTATGAGCACCTTCAAATAATAATGCATAACTCAGCTGTACTACCTGATGATATTAAAGTCTATAAAGGCACAGTTAAAGGTTAGAAAAGACCTAATGGCTTCACTAAGTTTTCCGAAAGATGCAATTATCCATTTCTATGGACAGCTGAAAGAAAATAAATTATCTATACCTACTCTTATACATATTTCATAGAAAGAGTGGGGACTGTAGATATAATTTCTAATCTATTCTTGAATATTAAGACAGATATTGGAAGGAAAAGGTTGCCAAATAAAAGTAGTCCATCAGGATATGTATTTTTCATGATTATGAGCTTTTTCAGCATACATTTACATTTAATTATGTATGTGCTGTGGAATGTATTCCTCTTTCATATAAAATAAGCGCTTAGTAGAATTTATATAAATTTTAAGTCTCTATTATACATTTTTGATGGCTGATTTGCATTATGAGTTCAGATGATTTTTATCTGGCACAACTGGCCAATTTCTAAATAGCATCTAGAAGTTATTATATGAGGTAGATTGTATAGGTAAATTTTATAAATCCTTAGAGAATTTGTACATGAAATAAAAAGCAAAAGTTCATATATCTCACTTAAAGACTTCCAGGTTGCTTTTCCATTCTAAGACACCCTTCCAAACCATTACTTTGGTGGTGGTGTGTGCTAGATGTGGAAACTGTACAGCTGAGACAGAAATAAGGTAGTTTCCAGGTATTCTAACTAGAAGCCAATTTTTCCACTCACTTTTCAGACTTTCTTATCTATCCACAGTAAGCCAGACACTGAGAAAGCCTGAGGGATACAATGATGAATAGGACAGAGACCCTGCCCTCAAGGAGTAGACATTCTCCTCAGGGCTGTGCCTAAAAACAAATAAAGTAACAAAGCCAGATACCACTTAGCATTTGAATTATTTGCTTTTGCAGTTGTTTTTGTTTCTTTGTTTTGTTTTCCATGACATTTATGTGAGGGAAATCAGAAACAATATTTCAGTCTCCTGAGGGCAGTTTTTTACTGCTTTGAAATTCCTAAATTGGCAGTGATAAGGGAAAACCTCTTTGACATGGGAAAGTGAAAAGAACATTGACAGATGAAAGGAAGGACATTAGTCCCTTTTTTGTCCATTGGTGATCATGTGAGTTGGGAAGAAACTAACTGGTTTCCGTGATTCAGTCTCCTCATCTTTCTTTAATTACCTCCCCACACAGGCACCCGGTACTTATCTGGATGGGGTATTGTCTCCTTGTTCTGGGTGGTGAAGGCTGTACCTGGGGGATGGCAGTCCCTACTATTTTTTTGTTTGTTTTCCCTCAATGATAATTTTATGAATTTTATTTTTTAATTTTTTAAAATATTTTATTTATTTATTTGAGAGAGACAGTGAGAGAGAGACCATGAACAGAGGGGAGAGGAGAGGAAGAAGCAGGCCTACCACTGAGCTAGGAGTCCCAGGTGGGGCTCAATTCCCTTTTGACCTGAGCCAAAAGCAGACGCTTAATCGACTGAGCCAAGAATTTTATGAATTTTAAATGGTTTCAGTGTCACAGTGATACAGAAGCATGCCTATCCTTCCCACTTATGTAGCTGATTTAAAGTATTTAATAGTAACTCCATCCATCACATTTCCAACAATAACAACTTTCCTCTCTCAGGGATTCTACACAGGACATGACAACCTGAATGTCCTCTACTCATCTGTAGTGTGATGCTGATATAGTTCATGGCAAAGGCACTACAGGGAAAAAGCAGTGAAATAATGTCTGTCAAACAGCTAGATGAATTACAGTTTGGTCTTGATGAAGGTTAGTTGGAAGAAAGGCAGGCAGGGACAAGGGACCCACACCCTAAGAGAAAACCACCCTAAAAGGATTTTATAGCACCCAGGAAGGAAACCTCCACCCTTTCCCACATAATAGATGACAAAAATCTGATTGGATGACAGATACCTGGAGGGTTAACCAGATTAAAACAGCCTGGGCACAAGCCCACAAAAATTCCTAGACTTAGAAACTCGGGTGGCAACCCTCTCGGGTCCCCTTTTCTGGAGCTTTGCTATCACCTTGCTTTGCTGTCCACCACTTTGTCTGGTCTACCTCTTCGTTCTTCCAAGTGGTGGGACTAAAAACCAGGGTCACTTAGAGGAGAAGTAATCCTGTTAGCAGTCTTTTTATTAATGTGTCCATTAAAATGAGTGTTCATGTTTGTTTTCTCAAAGTGTATTTAAAGTCCACACCCACGGAAGAAAAAGGAAATAATAAAAAGGAGAGAGCTTTTCCAAATCCAGAATACCTATCCAGTTTTCAAAACAGCCGGTTGGGGGCACCTAGTTAGCTCAGAAGGATGAGCGTCTGTCTGCCTTCAGCTCAGAGGGGATCTCCAGGTCCTGGGGTTAGCCTCATGTGGGCTCCCAGCTCAGCGGGGAGTCTCCTTCTCCTTCTCTCTCTGCCTCTCCCCCTGCTTGTGCTCTCTCTGTCTCTCTCAAATGAATACATAAAATCTTTAAAAAAAAAAAAAAGTGGGTAATTTTTCAGTGGGTAGAGGGTTTTCAGTTCTGCAAGCTGAGTTTTAGCTGGCTGCTACACAATGATATGAATATAGCTAACACTACTAATCTGTACATTTAAAAATAGCTAAGATGTAAATTTTATATATTTTTGTAAACACAACTCAGATAAATAAGTAAAAGGCAGTTCAGCGAGTAACTACATCAGAGCTATGAGTCTAGTCGCCTCAAAGAAGATCTCGAAATTCAATTTCTGAATAGAGTTTTATGGTTAACAGGCAGGTATGAAAATTGAGTATCAATTTTTAAATAATAAATAAAATTTATCCCCAAGAAATGTTAGCTGCAGATATGTTTATTAAGAACAAAAATCTTTCTATCAGAGAAAGTAATATTTTACAGTATGTGGTAGCCACATGAGTTAAGTTTAGTAAGTCAAATACATAGGCCATGAATTTTGTGAGAAGAGGAAACTAAATAGCACATGAAGTCCTAAACTATTCAAGTGATCTAGTATTTAATTTAATTTATGCAATATTCACTTAATAGTGCCTCATTAATAACAGCCATAATGTTAATTTAACAAAATATCTTCAGCATATATTGAATTAATTTTTCTGATTAAAATGCAATTACAATTTTGCAATCTGAACTTGGCACTGTTACTGATGGGACAAATTAACACCGGGAATCTAATTCTTACACCACTGAGAAGGTAGCAGTAGGATTGTTTATGATGATATGAAGTAATTATACGATGATCCGAGGCATGAGAATAATTCTAGAATAAAAAACAGCTTGAGGGGCACCTGTGGCTCAGTGGGTTAAGCCGCTGCCTCCAGCTCAGGTCATGATCTCAGGGTCATGGGATCGAGCCCCACATCGGGCTCTCTGCTCGGTGGGGAGCTTGCTTCCCCCTTCTCTGCCTCTGCCTGCCTCTCTGCCTGCTTGTGATCTCTGTCTCTCTCTCTCTCTCTGTCAAATAAATAAATAAAATCTTTAAAAAAAAAAAAAAGAAGCTTGATTTCAAGGGACCTTAAGAATAGAGGGGCAAATTCCATGGAAATTGGATACTCTGAAATGAATCCTGGTAAAAGATTCATAATTCAAGAAGATGGAAAGTTAGACACAAAATATCCTAATATTATATCTATTCAGATTACATAGTCCTACTATTGACAGCTTGATTTTGAGGTAACATTAAAAATATATGTAAGTGTTGAATCACTAAATTGCACACCTGAAACTAATGTTATACTGTATATTATCTAACTGGAACTTAAATAAAAACTTAAAAAAAAAGCCAAAAATAGTATATTTGAGTTGCTAACCTATATGGAAATGTTACATTTTATGAAATAAAAACAAATTATATGATTAATTTTATTAAGGATTATTAACATAATATGGCAATCTAAATTACAATGATTACTACAGCATAAGATTCTATTTATAATCCAGTATTTGTTTTAGGATTAGATTCAATGCTTTATTCTCTGAATCTATAGCAACAAGATGCTTGTAGGTTTAGGAGAATCGTACTATAGTTTCTAAATGTGAAAAATAGCAATAAAAACTACTATAATTATCAGTTTTAATCTTCATATATGGATCCTAAATCATACTACACTTCTTTTCTTCTAAATGTTCTTTCAAAAACATACTTACACTATACTTTTTGATCCTAAATGACTTTAAAAAAAAAAGATTTTATTTTATTTATTTGGCAGAGAGGAAAGCACAAGTAGGGGGAACAGCAGAGGAAGAGGGAGAAGCAGGGCCCACCGCTAAGCAGCGAGCCCAATGTGGAGCTCTATCCCAGGACTCCTGAGATCATGACCTGAGCTGAAGGCAGCTGCTTAACCAACTGAGTCACACAGGTGCCCCCGCATCTCCTGTGACTTTTTATAAAGAAAATTGGTTGAACCAAAGACAAGATTACTCCCAGGAAGGGAATTATAAAATCATAGAAAAATAATTATGTTATGTATACTATTATTTGATTTGGTAAGTGACAAAAATTGACTCCACAAAGAATGGGCTCCAGATTATTACTGCATTTTACAATGATGTAAGAGATAAGTACAATTTGCAATTTAATTTGAATTTAATTTAATTCTTGGATTTCCCAGGAGGATTATATGTGTTAAATAATTAAGTAAATTTATCATTAACATTTTAAAGTAAATTCATAGTTCTCAGAAATCTGGTAATGTTGAATTAATTCTGAAAACATCTCAGAGATACCATGCTGTAAAGATATTCTGCATGAAAGCAGATCATTAATGATTATATGATGCTATTTATCTTATGAATAAAATATTAACAGCAATTAATGAATTAAAATCTGTGTTTTTAATGTTTGGTAGCCAGCTCATTAAACACTATTAACACAAAAAATGTTCCCAATCTCTTATGGATCATATCTTAGAATGCTTTAAAGAAGTGCATTCTTTACCTTTAGAAATACTGTGTCTGGGGCACCTGGGTGGCTCAGTGGGTTGGGGCCTCTGCCTTTGGCTCGGGGTCATGATCCCAGGGACCTGGAATCCAGCCCTGCATGGGGCTCTCTGATCAGCAGGGAGCTTGCTTCCCATCCTCTCTTTCTCTGCCTGCCTCTCTGCCTCTCTCTCAGAGAACTTGTGTTCTCTGTCAAATAAATAAAATCTTAAAAAAAAGGAATACTATGTCCTATCAGAACGAATCCTAAATCCAGAGCATAAAGAGAAGAGTTACAATGTGGTTACATGAGTGATAAATTGTCCTTCCTTGTTACTTCATTATTGCTGACCACATACTTACAATACTCTAGCTCCTGATTTTTATGAAAAAATATCCTTGTTCTTGAAATAGATTTCCACCTGAACTTCATGATGAGGTTCAAAGATTAAAAGTACACATTATGAATATGGAAAGAAAGGGTCACTATGAGGAGAATAAGTTCCAGGAATAAAATGGGGGAAATGCCAGGTGGAGGGCTCAAAATAGACATCACGCTGTTTTTCTACGGAAGATGGCATAAGCTCTGTGTCACTCTCAGCTTAGCATAAGATTTATGGACATTTCTCATTTCCATAGCTACTCTCAGGGGGCAGGACAGGTTCAGGGGTATAATTTGAATCCAGAGGATGTCTAACGCTTAATGATTGAAAAATCTCTATGCGTGATCATCACCTTCTTTGGTGAGTCATGATGACAAATGCTGGGCAATCAAAATATAGGAGGTGAGTACCTACATATCTTTGAAGACTTTATTCATACCCAGTTTTCTTTTACTAGTGATTCTTTATAATCCCCCTACACTCATCATTGTATTACATTTGAACACCTTAAACTGTACCTATCACTATGCTTGGCACACAGAAAATAAATGTTCACTAGATGTAGCTGTAATTATTACTGAGCATCAATTATAAGTACTAATTGTTCTGAGTTTTCTAGTAGGCACCTGATGGGAATTATTTACACAATAATATGATCTGGCAGATGGTTGGGTTCTAGTCATCAAAGTCGTGAATGAAATAAATATACTTACACTCCTTTCACATTCCTTTACTGTAAGATAAAGAGTTTGTGTGTTTTTTCCTTCAGAATACCAAACAATCCCCACCTCACTTTGCTGTATACATTGGACTGCTATGTCCTTAAAATTAGTTAAAAAAAAAAAAAAAGCTAAAGAATAGACAAAAATCTTATGCACTAGTCATTGTAGAATGTAAGACAGATTTGGGTATATATTATACTGCTGTGGGAACTGTAATACATGAAGACAACAAACAACTGTATTGCTGGAAATCAATGTTATTGCTATGATCAAAAGAACACTAAACAAAATCTAAATGGGTCAAACATCGTAATTTGCATTACTTTGCCAATGGGCATAAGGATGAAAGAAAGTGAATTTTTTGTAATTGTTAGAATCTTGGTGACCACAGACCACTCCTCTTTCCTACTGGTGAATGATAAGATCTTCAGTGGCATAAAAGGGAAAGTAGATAGACATTTTAATTCCATGCAACACTTATTACTGAATTCATTCCATTCAAGAGGCAGGAGGTCTTGTAGAGAGTATGACAACTCAATTCTTAAAGGACAGGTACAGTTCAATATTTATTTGAGAAAGGGTGCAATATCTATTTGAAGAACATTTATTTGAGAAAGAAGAATGCAATATTTATTTGAGAAATACCTTTAAATCAGGGAAATGTTAAATTTAGACTTTGATTTAATATCAGTGTATACTTTATCCTAGTTGTAGAAATTTGCTTTTGTCAAATGTGCTATTGAACTCTTAGCTTACTACCAATTAAAGCCATCAAAGCTGATAGTATATGAACAGATGCAGCCTTTTTACACATATAACAACATCTCAACATACATTAATTTATTAATCCATCAGTTGCACTTGAATATAAAATAAATTTATTTCTAAATTACCCAAAATGATCATTATTTCAAAGATTTAAAAAAAAATAATTTTCAGGACAATGATCTAAATATTTCCAAAACCTATTTCTGGGTCATTAGTTAGTTCTTTTCTTCCCTTGGCATATTAAAGATAGGAACCAACAACAAAAAAGTTAACATTTGCCTCTGTATACATATGTGTGTGTGTCTGGGAGTAGAAGGTGGGTTGGAGGGAAGATACCCTACTATAGTAGAATCAGATAAATCTGAAGTGAAATCCTGATTTTGGTATTTATCTTCTGTGAGTCTTGGGAACATCAAATGACCTCTTGGAATCTTAATTTTATTTGCAATATTGTTATGAGCTGAAATGGAGTATTGGCCATTCATTTTAGTTAATATAGAAATTGGCTAGCAGATATAAATATTATCCAGAATCAGGTAGCAAAAACACTAAGCAATATAATTTAATGCACAAAATACTCTAATTATCATGGGTTCACTGTTGCAGAGTTATTGCAATGGAAAGGTTGTTGCATATTAAATCTTCATTTTCGTCATTTCACATACTGAAAATTTAGGGAAATAATTCTGGTTTAGTTATTATTATTATTATTTTTTACTCCATCTGGTCCAATATGTTAGGCGTTTGCCTGTTTTCTACATTCATCATGTGTAATGTTGGAAAGTAAGAGATAACTCAGTGTGAGATTAAATGAGCAAAAATGGAATAGTTCAACATTATTGTTCTCAACTTAGTTGATATTGTTATAAAAAGGAACTATACTGATTAACATAACAACTCTGTAGCAGAGCAGAAGGTTTTATAGATTATAGATCTTTTATTATAACTTATTCTATAACATGTTTAGTGATGTCTTCCACTTTTGCACTGACTATATAAACCTACTTTTTAAAGATTTTATTATTTGCCAGAGAGAAAGAACACAAGCAAGGGGAAAGGTAGGCAGAGGGAGAAGCAGACTCTCCACTGAGCAAGGAGCCCGATATGGGACTCGATTCCAGGACCCTGGGATCAGGACCTGAGCTGAAGGCAGATGGTTAACCAGTTGAGCCACCCAGGCATTCCTATAAATACTTTCTAAAAGCATCAAGTTACCTTTTGTATCTGATCCTCCCCCCAAAAAGCACTAAATTATTATTTTTTGTTTTTAGTATTCTAAATTTGAGTGTGTTTTTTAAAGCAAAATGAGTATATGCTTAATTTTTATGTTGTAAAATATTTAAATTATTGCATTTCAATAAAGAAGCGACTCAAAACTTTTCTCTGGATTTCAAATGTGTCTGTGGACAGTGGTTCATTAGAATAATGACACTTGAAAATTTATGCACCCTTCTTTAGATAAAAATTGGCAAGATGATAAGGATTCATGCCACTCATTCTTTCTCATATTGTTAGCTATTTTTATGGGTTAAGATATTTTTTTCCTCTACTCAATTGTAAGATTCTATAATCTTCCAGGAAGTGGTCTTTGAATCACTTGGCAACCTTTTCTCAAACTCAGAGCCAGAAGCGTTTTCTTTCTTTCTTTTTTTTTTAAGATTTTATTTATTTATTTGACAGACTGAGATCACAAGTAGGCAGAGAAACAGGCAGAAAGAGAGGAAGGGAAGCAGGTAGACTGCTGAGCAGAAAGCCCAATGCAGGGCTCGATCCCAGGATCCTGGTATCACAACCTGAGCCAAAGGCAGAGGCTTTAACCCACTGAGCCACCCAGGGCCCCAGAAGTGTTTTCTTGTATGCTCATGTTGACATCCTTTATATGTTGTAGCATATTTTGTTCTATATTGAAATTATCCATTTTTTGGTCCGTTTCTCCCAGTAGACTGCAAGATCCTTGAAGGCATGATGGTGTCTTGCCTATGGTTCTATCCTCCATGTTTAAATGCTATATGATTTGTTAGAAGAATGAAAGAATGCTCCATGACAGTAACTGTATAATATAATTATTTGCAGCCTTTTTTATACCAGAGAATTCCTCCTTGTAGTGCAGATTCACTGAATATTAGAGTATTGATTATCCCTCCCTTACTTTCAACTTCATGCCAAAGCCAGTATCTTGCCTGACTTAGTCTTTCCTTTTCCTTTAATTTTTTTTGTCTCATTAAGGTGAAAATTATGAGTTTGTTAATGGAGATAAATGTTAATGAAAGTCAAATCAGGTACTGGTTCTGTCATCAATTTAGCCGTCGAACTTTGAAGACGTTAATCTTAATCTTGCTTAGTTTTATTTTCCTCAGTTGTTAAATGTGGATAAAAATACTCTGATTTTTTTTTTAAGATTTTATTTATTTATTTGACCAAGAGAGATCACAAGTAGGCAGAGAGAGAGAGAGGGAAGGAAGCAGGCTCCCCACGGAGCAGAGAGCCCGATGCAGGACTTGATCCCAGGACCCTGAGATCATGACCTGAGCTGAAGGCAGTGGCTTAACCCACTGAGCCACCCAGGTGCCCAATACTTTGATTTTTTAACACAGATGAAAAGGTATGATTGTAAGAATGCTTAACAAGGACAGATAACTTGATAGAATGTGGTTGTCCAACTTTTATTGTTCAGGAGAATCACTTAGAAGTCATTATAAAATGCTGAAGGCTGGACTCCAACCTGAGTTACTGATTGAGAATTCTGGGGCCTCAGTGCTTGCATTTTTAACAAGTTCCCATTATCTGCTAATGTTGCCAATGGAAGGACCACACTTTGAGAACCACAGAGAGGGGACTGGTATTCTATAATGGTTAAACAGTTTTGTTTGCTCCTATACTGATATTATAATCCTTTAATATTCAAATATTTTAGTTATTCTTCTCTCCTAGCCAAATATATTCTTTTTTTTTTATGTCAATATTTAGTAGTTTGGAACTTATAAAAAATGAGATAAAATTTCCTACCCATATATTTTAATATATTAAAATGATAGACTATTTGATCAACTATGATATAATACCATCAAAATGAAAAAAAAAAAACACAAAGAAAAAATGCTTTCAAGAAAACTTTTTCAATGGTATGCATATTGAATTATGATATAAATCCACAGATCATAAAATATAGCTCAAACTTGCAGGAAGTTAGCAAACTTGAATAACAATTAACTTCCAATTGTACTAAGTTCTTAAGAAAAGTAGGTTTAGATCATGAATTTAAACAATTTGATACATTAATCTACTTGGCCCACTCTACTAATTGGAATGCATGCTAGCAGCATACTATGTGACAGACTTGGTGAAAGATTATTTCTTTGCCAGGGCATATTCAATATTCAATTATTTTCTTGTTAATAATTTATCCTGCATAATAGAGAAAACACTGTAAATAACCATCTGTCTCCAGGAGCAGCTTTTATATTTACAAATAGACACAGCACAGAATCTCAGCAAGAGGCATATAGAAAGAAAGGACATTTCAGGTTAACTGCTTAAATAAAGGAATTTGCCAGACTTGCATCTCTAAACTACTTGCTATTCTTACCTCCTAGTCTGCATAACACAATGACAACCCAAGACTGGTCTTGGTGGGGGAAAAGATTGGTAGGAAATGAAAGGTTTTAGGGTATGTAAGTACATATAGTTTCCACAAGAACAAATTTACTAATTCCTAGCACCAATTCCTAGCTACTTAGTGAGACGTTGGAGTTTTCAAAATGTCTGCAATCTATGGCAGAACAAAGAGAACTGCTCTAGAGTTCAGCTGCAACAATCATTAGAATTTACTAGGAAAAGAAGAGGAAGCTGCATCATGATACACAAAAAGTGGGTTGTGCAAAGTCAACATATTGGTCTCTGGGAGATGATGAGTATGTATTACAGTCCTGACTGAGAAAGGAGTTAAAGCAAGGATGACAGGAGATGAAATATATGTAGCCTTTGGGAACAATGAAATAAATTATTCATATCATTGGCTTTTATTTATTTATTCTTATCTTGTCCTGAAAAGTATTTTAGGGATGTTTGGCAGCAAATGTTGAAACAGCATCTAATACTGACTTTAGCTTATTAATTTTGACTTTATTGAGGCAGCAAATTACCCAGATCATGGTTTATAGTCAGAATAAGTTATACAGAAGATGCAGAATTTCTAAAAGTTCTGTAATCACTATTTGACCAAAATTAATTGGAATAATTACCAGGAGGAAGATAGAATTTAACAAGTTTTAGGCATGGGTTTTATATTATTTTTATTACTCAATTTAAAATAATAATTTATATTAAAAACCCTTTCTGAAAAATACTTTATTAGACTTATTTATATTTTCTGAACTAGTTCTCTAGACTGGAGTGTTGTCATGCCTTTAAGATGTCTTTAAGATGCAAATCATCTTTGAATTATTGTTATTCATACTTTGTTGCTAATTTAGCTATTGTCTGGTATCAATAGAAGCTAAGTATAAAAGCCTAAGCTATAAGAATGCATAAAGTGAAACTTTTAAAGATCCAATTGTTAAAAGTTTAAGAAACCAACCACATTTTAAGAGCCAGAAAATTGGTCTCAGCCAGAAAGTATCTTTTCTTCTCTTAAAGACTGAACTGTCATCTGAATAATCTTTGAATTTTATGTTTTATTTTCTCTTATTTTTCAACTAAGTACTTAAAATATGACTTTATGTGATTCCATTATTGTGTTCACTATGGTAAATTTGGGGGAAAGTGTGTACAACAAGTGTGTACATGATTTAGCCTTTAAATCATTTTGCTTATCTGGGCAAGTACAACCAAATTTTAAAGAGCAGCAAAGTAACAACACTGGGAATAATGCCTTAATCAATGTTGCTTGTCTTCCAGACTTGACACCTGAAAAAGAAATGGTGGTTGTAATGTCTTTTGTGTTTGTGGTTAATGCCATTTGTTTTATTTGCCCTTTACCTATGACTTTAAAGTTCTTCTCACTAAGTGGTCAGAACCTTTTCCCCTACAACTGACATCTGGGCTTGCCTATGCTCGCTTGCCTGGCCAAGGTTGATAGTATGTTATCAGACTTGACATAAAGGTTTCAAAAAGCCTTATGCAATTTTTATTTTTATCTTTTACTTCCACCATCATCATTGGAAGAAGCTTAGGCAAACCTCCCAAAGGAGAGCAAACCATAGAAGAGTTGAACATCCCAGCTAAGACAATCCTAGACCAACCCGCCCCTGCCAGCCCACCAGCAAACTGTGGATAAGTGAAGGACAGCTGAGATCCATTGAGACTTAGAAGAAATAATAAGTGCTTTTGTCTTAAGCCAATAAATTTGGAGTGGTTTGTTATGCAGTGATTTGCACATCAAATCCTTTTTAAATTCTATCCCCAGCCTACATTTCAGTAAAGAATGAGTCCTACTGATCCTTTTCTTTCACAAGTAGTCAGAACCCTTGATTGGGATGACTTCCTATTGGGGGGGGAGTACAATTTCTAGACTATAAATGCCCAAAGGTAAGGAATGATGTTATCAAGTTATTTGTCATTGCTTCTGATTATCTACATAAGCATTTAGTTGGTACATTTGATTTCAGTACCATAGCTTAAATGATTGGGAAACAAAACATTTACCCAACATTTATCCTCTCTTATTTTTAAATCACACATTATATTATAAGCAAAATGAATTCTTGTATGGGCCACAACACAGATTTTACACTTACAGTTACAAAACTCATTTTGCTTCTCTCCTTTTTGATGTTTGCGGTCAAAGAAAAGTATATGAAATATTGTCTGGTCTGTTTGAATGATGAGAAATCCTCTGTGATCATTGTGGTTTTGGTACTACTACAACTTTGCCACATATATGAAGACATTTTTAATATATTAGTAGGCAGTAATTCGATTTCACATATGGATATCCTTGCCTCTCATGTCTTCAAAATATATCCAGAATGCAACTGTTTGTTCCTGGACATATTGACCAGCTTGCCTTTCCGCAGAATGCTCAAAGTTTTATTGATTCACTTTACTCATTCTGCTCCCTGTGGAAAACTTCTCCTCATCCTTTGAAACCTATTTCAAATGCCTCTTCCTTTGGACACCCTGGCTTTGTGCCTCAGGGCTGAAACATGCCCTCTTCTGATCTTCATACTCTATTAGTATAGCACTCACTCTATTGTAATTTTTATGCATATACCTATACCATCCACACTTGGTTAACTACCTAAGGGTAGGAATCATCGCTACTCATATATATCTTCTGCACAGTATTAGAGTAAATTTGGCACTTAGTAAATATTTTAAAAATTGTCATTGTGAAAAGAAAATTTATTATAATAAAATAATGTTTCTATAGGGAGCTTCTTAGTATATATAGTACATTCTAAAGAGAATACTTAAGTTATTGTTTAAAATTATTACCAAAGGGGGTGCCTGGGTGGCTCAGTGGGTTAAAAGCCTCTGACTTCAACACGGGTCATGATCCCAGGGTCCTGGGATGGACTCTCTGCTCAGCACAGAGCCTGCTTCCCCCTCTCTCTCTGCCTGCCTCTCTGCCTACTTGTGATCTCTGTCTGTCAAATAAATAAATAAAATCTTAAAAAAATAAAATTATTACCAAAGTTATTTTTATTACTTTTACTTTAGCTACTATTTGAATAACTACTTCTTTTTTTCTTTTTTTAAGATTTTATTTATTTACTTAACAGACAGAGATCACAAGTAGGCAGAGAGGCGGGCAGAGAGAGAGGAGGAAGCAGGCTCCCTGCTGAGCAGCGAGCTGGATGCAGGCTCCATCCCAGGACCCTGGGATCATGACCTGAGCTGAAGGCAGAGGCTTTAACCCACTGAGCCACCCAGGTGCCCCTGAATAACTACTTCTTAAACTGTTAATCAAATATTCCATTCCAATGGTTTATATTTGTTTTTCTAAAGCAAAAGGTTGAACCTACATTTTTTGTCTTGTTTTTTTAAACTTTCTCCTGTTCTCTCTATGTTTATTATTACCTATATGATTTTGTTTATATACTATAATTATTCAGAAATAAGTTTAAAAGAGGAACTACTACAATAAAATATTGCAGTGCCCATGTGGAAAAATTACTATTCCAGGGAAATAAATCTCATAATAATAGAGTAGTCATTATTTTAATGGATACTCCAGTGAACACTTCAATTTTAGCTTTTTATTAATGACCTGTATGCCCTAAGCTTTTCTGAAGAGCTTTCATTTTTTGAGTTAAGACTAAACATAGATTACCTCCCAGTGAGATAAACTCCCCCTAGGAAGATCTAAATGAGCAAAAATAGTTCACAACAATGGAAATCTTTCTAAAATGCAGATGTCTGTGATTATCAAGAGTTTCTGTAGCATATTTCATGTTAAAAATAAAAGGAAAAACATTTGACATTATCCATAAACACTAAATGAAAGTATTTTTGTCAAGGAAATGGTTCTCAACAAATAACTAAGAATTGAATAATATGATTTTGAACATCCATTTGGTCCAAATAAATGGTATTTCACCGTATGGTTGCATCTGAAGTATCTGAGGAGCTTTCAAAAACATAATCCTTTCTCTAAGAATTGCTATTTAATTGATTTGTGACATGTCCACTAGCCTTTTATAGAAGTTCCAGGTAACTCTCTATATAGTATGTTAGAAAATCCCAGAGTAAATAACCCTGGGTGAATCCCTTGAAAATACATGTTTTATGGGGCACCTGGGTGGCTCAGTGGGTTAAAGCCTCTGCCTTTGGCTCAGGTCATGATCCCAGAGTCCTGGGGTTGGCTCTCTGCTCTGCAGGGATCCTGCTTCCCCTCTCTGTCTGCCTGCCTCTCTGCCTACTTGTGATCTCTGTCTGTCAAATAAATAAATAACATCTTAAAAAAAGAAAAATAAAAGAAAATACATGTTTTTGGTAGGTTAGTCATACCACTTAACTAAAACTAGATGTTTCCAACACTGTTTCTTTCTTTCTTTTTTTTTTTTTGTAAGATTTTATTTATTTATTTGATAGAGACAGAGAGATCACAAGTAGTCAGAGAGGCAGGCACAGAGAGAGGAGGAAGCAGGCTCCCTGCTGAGCAGAGAGCTCAATGCAGGGCTCTATCCCAGGACTCTGAGATCATGACCTGAGCTGAAGGTAGAGGCTTTAACCCACTGAGCCACCCAGGTGCCCCTCCAACACTGTTTCTGATAATTACATTAATAGTAGTAGGAATTCTATGTATTAAGCAACTATGTCATGCACACATGTACAAGAAAAATATTTATATTAAATAATAAGTATTTCCTTGTGTTCTGTGTTTCACAGACTGAATCATATTTTTTTTCCTCAGAGAAAAATGTGAAATTATAATCTGACTGAAAAAGATTAATGAGTGATTAATGAGTTTGTGTGGATGGCTAGATTATTTTTGGCTCAAGATAGGCCATTTTATCACATGATGCTAGTGAATAGCAAATATCTTAGTTCATCTTTCTGTATCAGAATACCATAGACTAAGTGACATCTAAATAACAGAATCTTATTTCTTATAGTTCTAAAGGCTGGGAAAGCAAAAGATTCGCCACAGTGTGAGAACAGGTGTTTGATGGAGAACTTCCTAATTCACAGACATTTGTCTTCTCCCTATAATCTTACATGGCAGAAGGGGGAGGGAGTTCTGTGGCTCTCTTTTTTAAGGGCACAGATCCCATTCATGAGAGCTTCACCCTCATGAGTTAATTACTTCCCAAAGGCTAATTCTAGTATCATTACATTAGGGATTAGAATTCTAACATGAATTTGGGGAGGACATAAATATTTAGTTCATTGCAGCAAGGAAACTAAACTGTTACATATATTGATCTTTTAGTTGGTAAATAATCAAAACTTTAAGCTAGAGAAATGGATGTATTATGTCACATTCAGTGTGACTGAATATCACACTGGATAAGGCATTAACATTTATTTTTATTTTAAATGAGTATTCAGATAGTTTCCAATTCTTCTAATATATATTATATACATACACAGCAATTAACACTTAACTAATTCTGAAATAATTCTTAAAAGTGATGGATGATTTTTAAATTAAACTAACATTCTAAGAAAATAATCATCGTATTACACTCATGAAAAATAAGGTGATAACTTTTTAGATACAACACCAAAGACATGATCCATGAAAGAAATAATTGATAAGGTGGACTTCATTAAAGTTAAAAACTTCTGCTCCGTGAAAGACAATGTCAAGAGAATGAGACAACAGGTCACAGGTTAGGAGAAAATATTAGCAGAACACATAAGTGATAAAGGAATGTTATCTGCAATATACAAAAGACTATTAAAGCTCAGCAATAAGGAAACAATATGATTTAAAAAATGGCTCAATGTCTTTAACAGATCCACAACAAAGAACATATACAGATGGAAAAATAAGCATATGAAAAGATATTCCATATCATGTTTCATCAGGGAAATGCAAATTGAAACAAGATACTACAATGCACCTATTAGAATGCCCCAAATTTGGAGCCCTGACAATGCCACATACTAGTGAAGATGTAGAGCAGCAAGAACTCTCTTGTTGAGGATGTGGTACAGATACTTTGGAAGATATTTTGGTAGTTTGTTACAAAACTAAGCATAATCTTATCATATAATCCAGCAGTCATGTTCCTTGGTATTTACTCAAAGAAAGTGAAAACTTACATCTACACAAAAGCCTGCACACAGATGTTTATAGTAGTTTTATTTATAATTGCCAAAACTTGGAATAATTTGGCAATTATTTATAATTGCCAAAACTTAATAATCTGTAGTATATCCAGACAGTTAAACATTCTTTAGCACTAAGAAGAAATGAGTGATCAAGTGATCATGGAGGAAACTTAAATGCATATTACTAAGTTAAAAAAGCTGAACTGAAAAAATCTGCATACTGTATGATTCTAACTATATTACATCCTGTAAAAGGCCCAACTATGGAGACAGTAAAAAGATCAGGGTTTGTCTAGGTTGTATTGGGTGGGAAGGATGAATAGGCGGAGCACAGAGTATGTTTAGGGCAGTGAAAATGCTCTGTGTGGTACTATAACGAGAGCTACAGATCATTATACATTTGCTCAGATCTATAGAATGTACAACACCAAGAGTGAACTAAAGTAAACTAGGGACTTGGGTGATTTTGATATGCTAATGTAGATTCATCAGTTATAACAAATATACCACTCTGGTGGGGGATGTTGATGAGGAGGAGGCTGAACATGTCCTGGGGAAGGACTATAGGGAAATCTTTGTACCTTCCCCTCGATTTTATTGTGCAACCAGAACTGCTCTAAAAACAAAGAGAATTCCACAAAGCTTAAGAAGAATGTGTGCTAATAAGTACATAATTAAAGTGCTAAAGGGAAAACACTAAAGATAGTATGAAATATTTTCTCTTATTTTCTTTAGCACTCTTTTCTGCATGAATAGTTCTAACTTTATAGAGTTAAAAGAAAAAAATAAGGCATTATCATAATCCATAAGATATAGTGAGATATCTTATTATAACCATTTGTGGAGGATTTTTTTTTGGAAAGTATATACTTGAAGTGTGATGCAGATGCACCTTTGTCTTTTTTTTAACTTGAGTAAGAAAAATAAGCTGAAAAATAAAACCATTGAAGAAAAAAGAGACAAATTCAAAACATGGGAAAGAGAATGAAAATGAAAAAAGTTCTCACATATTAGACACTCAAAGAAGAGATGAGACAAGGTACAAAGAAAACACCATTCTGTAAATGTGTTTAAAAATAGTTTGGCTGTGCCCAAAATATTTGAAAAGAAAAATAAATAAAAACTAGCTGTGGGAGTTGATAACTTTATGTAGGGTAAGAGGCAATAAAACATGGCATTGTGTATGAATATAGAGCTGTGTGTGCATGTGTTTGTGTGTGTGTGTGTAATATATAGGATATATATTTTCTTTAAAAAAACACTAAAGAATGTAAACTTGATGAATATTTCTGATAAGGAAATTCTAAAATACAGACTGTTTTAGCTAGGATGCTGTTGAATATGTATGGTAACCAACTGGAATTATCTAACGTAAAATAAAGAAATATATTGGTTCTTATAATTAAAAACATTGGGGTGCAGAAGTTCCAAAAGTCCTGGATCATATGCCTACCCTTAAGGTATGGAGATGGAGCCATTCTCTTTCAACCATGTGGAAAAAGAATGTGGACAGAATATTCTCCCAAAAGATAATGAATACAAAGAATAATAGAAAATAAAATATGTCTACCACATGGCATATAACATCTTTTTCACCACATTAATTTTATTTTTCTTTTAAGTAAAAAGCTACTTGAAGGCCTCTGGGAGCTCGGTAACTACACTTGGGGTTTTCCTACCCTAGTTCTCCTTCAGTGGTGGTTTCCACTGGAGTCTCTGCTGCAGTTGGATCCACTGTTTCCTTGTTACTTCTTAGCTTATCTTTTGGATTTTCCAGAGCACAGATTGAAGCAACCTCCCAAAGAAAGGATTGTAAAAGAGTGTTCCAGGGTGCACCTTGCCTGGATCACGGTTGGTACATTCATCGACACATCCCCTCAGCCATCTCTCACCAAAATGACAAGAAGGAGGAATGTCCAACAGAGGAAAAAATTCAGAGACTGTGTCCTCTCCATCAGAGCTATTGGATATGGACATAAACAGTATGACAGAAAGGGAATTCAGGCTAACAATTATCCAGGCAATGACTAGGTTTGAGAAAGCCATTAATAACAAAATAGAATTGATTAGGGCAGAAGTGAGGGCCACCAAGGAAGATGTTAATAATGCTATCAATGAGTTCCAATCTAATCTAAATTCTCTAGCAGCTAGGGTAACTGAGGCAGAAGATAGAATTAGTGATCCAGAGGACAAACTGATAGAAGAGGAGGATCAGGAGGAGGTCTGAAGCAAATAGCTTAGAAGTCATGAAAACAGAATTAGGGAAATAAATGATGCCATGAAACATTCCAACATCAGAATTACTGGAATCCCTGAGGGGGAGGTGAAAGAAAGAAGACTAGAGGATATAACTGAACAAATTCTCATGAAAATTTTCCCAATCTGGGGAATGGAACCATTGTTTGTATCCTAGAGGCAGAAAGGTTTCCCCCCAAGATCATAGAATCTATAAAGACCTTGAAACATTTATTTGTGAAAATGATGAATGATAATTTTAGGTAGGAGCTCTTGAAAACAGCTAAGGGGAAAGATTCATTATGTACAGAGGAAGGCCATCAGAGCAACACCAGACCTGTCCACAGAAACCTGGCAAGCCAGAAAGGCCTGACAACGTGTATTCAGAGCACTAAATGAAAAGAACATGCAAGGATACTTTATCCAGCAAGATTGACATTCAAAATGAAGAGATAAAGCTTCCAAGACCTGCAAGATTTAAAAGAGTATGTGACCAGCAAGCTGGCACTACAAGAAATATTAAGGAGGGTTCAATAAAGGAAGAAAGAACCCAAGAGTGTCATTGAACAGAAATTTATGGAGACAATCTATAGAAACAAGGACTGCACAGGAAACACGATGTCATAAAAATGTTTCTCTCAATAATCACCCTCAATATGAATGGCCTAAACACTTCCATACAATGGCACAGAATTGCAGATTGAATATAATGACAGGACCCATCCATATGTTGTCTATAAGAGACCCATTTTGAACCTAAGGATACATCCAGACTGAAAGTGAAGGGATGGAGAAGCATTTCTCATGCCAATGGGCCTCAAAAGAAGGCTGGGGTAACAATTCTCATATCAGATAAATTATATTTTAAACTAAAGACTGTAGGCAGAGATACAGAAGGACACTATATCATTCTTAAAGCATCTATCCACCAAGAAAATCTAACAATTGTAAATATTTATGCCTCCAATATGGGAGCAGCCAACTACATAAGACAACTGTTAATCAAGATAAAGAGTCATATTGGTATGAATGCATTAATAGTAGGGGATCTTAACATGCCACTCTCAATAATAGACAGATCATCCAAGCAGAAAATCAATAAAGAAAAAAGAGCATTGAATGACACACTGGACCAGATGGACCTAATAGATATATACAGAACATTCCACCCTAAAACAACAGAACAGTCATTCTTCTCAAGTGCACGTGAACTTTCTCCAGAGTAGACCACACACTGGGTCACAAATCAGGACTCAACTGATACTAAAAGATTGAGATTATTCCTTGCATATTCTCAGATCACAGTGCTTTGAAACTGGAACTCAACCACAAGAAAAAGTTCAGAAGGAATTCAAACACCTGGAAGCTAAAGACCACCTTGCTTAAGAATGTTTGAATCAACCAGGAAATCAAAGAACAACTTAAACGCTTCATGGAAATCAATGAGAATGAAGATAATTTGGTCCAAAACCCACAGGATACAGCAAAGGCAGTCCTAAGGGGGAAATATATAGCCATCCAAGCCTCCCTCAAATAAATGGAAAAATTCAGAATACACCAGCTCTCTTTACACCTTAAAGAACTGGAGAATCAACAACAAATTAAGCCAACTGCACACACAAGAAGGGAAATAATCAAGATTTGAGCAGAAATCAATGAGATAGAAACTAGAGATACAGTAGAATGCATCAACAAAACTAGAAGGTGGTTTTTGAAAGAATCCATAAGATTGATAAACCACTGGCCAAACTAAGCCAAAAGAAAAGAGAAGACCCAAATTAATAAAACTATTAATGAAAAGGGAGAGATCATGACTAACACCAAGGAAATAGAAACATCATCAGAAATTATTATCAACAGTTATATGCCAGTAAGTTAAGCAACCTCGATGAAATGGATGCATTCCTGGAAACCTATAAACTTCCAAAACTGAGTCAGGAATAAATTGACAACCTGAATAGAGCAATATCTAGTAACGAGATTGAAGCAGTGATCAAAAACCTCCCAAAAAACAAGAGCCTGGGACCAGACAGATTCCTTGGGGAGTTCTACCAAACATTCAAAGAAGAAATAATACCTATTCTCCTGAAACTGTTTCAAAAAATTGAAGCAGAAGGAAAACTTCCAGACTCTTTTTTGAAGCCAGCATTACCTTAAATCAGTCAAATTACCTTGACCACCAAAAAGAATTTCAGACCAATATACCTGATGAATATGGATGCTGAGATTCTCAACAAGATCCTAGCTAATAGGATACAACAGTACATTAAAAAGATTATCTACCATGACCAGATGGGATTTATCCAGAGGATTAAAGGGTGGTTCAAAATTTGCAAATCAATCACTGTGATAGAACAAATCAATAAGAGAAGAGAGAAGAACCACATGGTCCTCTAAATTGATACAGAAAAAGAATTTAACGAGATACAGCATCCATTCGTGTTTAAAACACTTCAAACTATGGGGATAGAGGGAACATTTCTCAACTTCATAAAATCTATCTATGAAAAACCCACAGCGAATATCATCCTTAATGGGAAAAGCTGACAGCCTTCCCTTTAAGATCAGGAACATGACGAGGTGTCCACTCTCACCACTCTGTTCAACATAGTGTTAGAAGTCCTAGCAACAGCAATCAGACAACAAAGAGAAATAAAAGGTATTCAAATTAGCAATGAAGAAGTCAAACTCTCTCTCTTCACAGATGACATGATACTTTATATGGAATACTCAAAAGACTCCACCCCCAAACTACTAGAACTCATACAGTAATTCAGTAATGTGGCAGGATACAAAATTAATGTACAGATACCAGTTGCTTTCTTATACACTAACAATAAAAATAGAGAAAGAGAAATTAGTGAATCAATTCCATATACTATAGCACCAAGAACCATAAGATATCTGGGAATAAACCTAACCAAAGAGGTAAAGGATCTATACTCAAGGAACTACTGGACACCCATGAAAGAATTTGAAGAAGACACAAAAGTATGGAAGACCATTCCATGCTCATGGATCAGAAGAATAAACATTGTTAAAATGTCTATACTGCCTAGAGCAACCTATACTTTCAAAGCCATTCTGATCAAAATTCCACTGGCATTTTTCAAAGAGCTGGAGCAAACAATCCTAAAATTTGTATAGAATCAGAAGAGACCCCAAATTGCTAAGAAAATGTTGAAAAAGAAAAACAAAACTGGGGGCATCACGTTGCCTGATTTCAAGCTTTATTACAAAGCTGTGATCATTAAGACAGCATGGTACTGGCACAAAAAAAAAGGCACATAGACTAGTGGACCAGAGTAGAGAGCCCAGATATGGACCCTCAACCTTATGGTCAACTAATCTTCGACAAAGCAGGAAAAAATATACAGTGGAAAAAACACAGTGTCTTCAATAAATGGTGCTGGGAAAATTGGACAGCTATATATAAAGAATAAAACTTGAACATTCTCTTATACCATACATAAAGATAAACTGAAAATGGATAAAAGACCTCAACATCAGGCAGGAATCCATCAGAATCCTTGCTTAAGAATGTTTGAACATAGGCAGTAAACTCTTCGACATTGGCCACAGCAATTTCTTTCAAGAAACGTCTCCAAAGGCAAAGGAAACAAAAGTGAAAATGAACTTTTGGGACTTCATCAAGATCAAAATCTTCTGCACAGCAAAGGAAACAGTCAACAAAACAAAGAGGCAACCCACGGAATGGGAGAAGATATCCACAAATGACAGTACAGACAAAGGGATGATGTCCAAGATCTATAAAGAACTCCTCAAACTCAACACACACAAAACAGATAATCATGTCAAAAAATGGGCAGAAGACATGAACAGACACTTCTCCAAAGAAGACATACAAATGGCTAACAGGCACATAAAAAATGTTCATAATCATTAGCCATCAGGGAGATTAAAATCAAAACCACATTGAGATACAACCTTACACCAGTTAGAATGGCCAAAATTAGCAAGACAGTAAACAACATATGTTGGAGAGGATGTGGAGAAAGGGCAACCTTCTTACACTATTGGTGGGAATGCAAGTTGGTGCAGCCACTTTGGAAAACAGTGTGGAGATTCCTTAAGAAATTAAAAAATAGAGCTTCCCTATGATCCAGCAATTGCACTATTGGTATTTACCCCAAAGATACTGATGTAGTGAAAAGAAGGGCCATCTGTTCCTCAATATTCATAGCAGCAATGGCCACAGTCACCAAACTGTGGAAAGAACCAAGATGCCCTTCAACGGACAAATCGATAAAGAAGATGTGGTCCATATATACTATGGTGTACTATGCCTCCATCAGAAAGGATGAATACCCAACTTTTGTATCAGCATGGATGGGACTGGAAGAGATTATGCTGAGTGAAATAAGTCAAGCAGGGAGAGTCAGTTATCATATGGCTTCATTTATTTGTGGAGCTTAAAGAATAACACGGAGGACATAGGAAGATGGAGTGGAGAAAGGAAATTGGAAAGAGACACAAACCATGAGAGACTGTGGACTCTGACAAACTAACAGGGTTTTGGGGGGGGTGGGAGGTTGAATGAGCCTGGTGGTGGGTATTGTGGAGGGCATGTATTGCATGGGGCACTGGGTGTGGTGCATAAGAAACAACAACAAAATTTTTTTACAAAGCTACTTGAAGATTAATTCATTAATCTCTATAAATGTTTGTTGAGGGTTCATTAATTCCCTGGCACTATCTTAAGCATTCAAGAAACAAACAAACCTTTGGTTCCCTGAAATTTGCAATCCAGATTTAGCATATTCAGCTATGATGAATTCCATAATAGTAGTATATGCAAGTGTTGTCAGAACACATAAAACATGTTTAATTTTGACTGGATGTGAGAGGTGAGAATAGGAAGTTGGAGAGGGCTCTGGGTAGGAGTTGGAATGTCAGTGACATAACTTTCAGATTTATAAGTCTTTCCCTAATAGAATGTGAAAAATTTTATTGATTAAAAATCAACAAGCTCAAATCCAATGGAAAATAATAAAATATTAAGTAACCCCATACCTCAAGCAGATGGTACTTTGATAATTTACAACTTCAAATCATGTATATAACTAGTCAGAAGAATCAAGGAAGGGGCGCCTAGGTGGCTCAGTGGGTTAAGGCCTCAGGTCATGATCCCAGGGTCCCGGGATCGAGCCCTGCATTGGGCTCTCTGCTCAGCAGAGAGCCTGCTTCCTCCTCTCTCTCTCTTCCTGCTTCTCTGCCTACTTGTGATCTCCATCTGTCAAATAAATAAATAAAAAATCTTAAAAAAAAAAAAAAAAAGAATAAGAAGAATCAAGGAAGTCCTAGATAGCTGTAGGCTAACTGAGAGACAAGGCTGATTTTTTGGGAAAGCTTCCAAACAGCTTAGATAAAAGACCATGTGGATCAAGGGCTTAAGGATTTCTAAAATGTGTAAGCCCTTTAGATAAAGTTTAGATAGTTACTGATAATAAGTTTAAGCTAAACTTGAATTTATTTTTGTGTTTGGTGTAAGAAAGTGGTCCAGTTTCATTTGTACACAAGCAAAAATCCAAAGTGGATTTAAGACCTAAATGTGAGACCTGAAATGATAAAAATCCTAGAAGAGAACACAGGCAGTGGTGACTTCTTTCTACATACATTTCCTGAGGCCAGGGAAATAAAAACTATTGGGATAAAATAAAAATAAAAAGCTATGCACAGCAAAACGAAAACAAAAACAAAACAAAAGAAAAAATTAAAAGGCAACCTATGGGATTGGAGGAGATATTTGCAAATGACACATCTGATAAAGGGTTACTATATCAAGTATATAGGGAACTTATAAAGCCCAACACCCCAAAAAACAAAGAACCCAATTAAAAAGTGGGCAGAAGACATGAACAAACATTTCTCCAAAAAAGACATCCAGATGGCCAACAGACACATGAAAAGATGATCATTTCTTATCATCAGGGAAATGAAAATCAAAACTTCAAAGAGATCTCATTTCACATCTGTTAGAATGCCTAAAATCAACAACACAAGATACAACATGATCTGGCAAGGACGTGTAGAAAAAAGAATACTTGTGCTCTGTTGGTGGAAATGAAAACTGCCACAGACACTCTAGAAAACAATATGGATGTTTCTAAAAACGTTAAATATAGAACTACCTTCTGATTCAGCAATTTCACTATGGGGTATTTATCCAAAGAATACAAGAACACTAATTCAAAGGGATACACACACCCCTGTGTTTATGGCAGCATTATTTACAAGAGCTAAGATATGGAGGCAGCCCCTGTTTCCATAGTTATATCTATCTATCTATATATAGATATATATATACATACATATATACACACACATAAGATTATTATTCATCAATAAAAAAAGAATGAAATCTTGTCATTTTGCAATGATATGGATGAAGCTAGAGAATATAATATAATACTAAGTGAAAGAAGTCAGTCACAGAAAGACAAATACCATATGATTTCACTCAAAGAAACAAAGGGAAAAAAATAAGAGAGAGGGAGGGAGAGAGAGAGAGAGAAATCAAGAAACAGACAATTATAGAGAACATAAGGATGGATACCAAAGGAAGGTGGGCGGAGGATGGGTTTAATAGTGTGATGAGCATAGGGTAACGTATGGAAGTGTTGAATTACTATATTGTACTCCTGAAACTAATATAACATAGTATGTTCTAAGTGAAATCAAAATTAAAACTTTTAAAAAAAATTGCCAAAAAAATAGTCTTTATAATTTCCTCAAAAAAAGTTAAACTGAATTTGATATGAAATTCTATTACAGTCTTCTATTTTTTAAAAGATTTTATTTGTTTATTTGACAGAGAGAGACAAAGTATGAGACAGAGAGAGCACAAGCAGGGGGAGTGGGAGAGTGAGAAGCAGGCTCCTTGCTGAGGAGAGAGTCTGATGCAGAACTTGATCCCAGGGCCCTGGGATTACAACCTGAGCCAAAGGCAGACACTTAAAGACTGAGCCACCCAGGCACCACACAGTCTTCTATTTTTAAACATCTTATTATAAATTTTGTATTCTTCTAAAGTCAATAGTGATGTTGTTTCCATCAATATGTATAAAATTTCTTTATAAAATAATCTATCAGAAATGAGTATCAGTTAATATAATGTTTTTCTAGAGGGTAAACCTACTAATTGTTTTTTCTAAATTACCTTTGTTATGCCCATTAAATTTATTATTAAGGTAATAAATTTCTTTAAGCTTCCATCATCAGTTAATGGCAACTAAAGGAATAGTTAGCCTACTATTTTGAATAGAAATAATAATCTGTGAGCTTGCCACATGGAATAATTTATTTCATTGATAGAGAATTCATGTAAGTTATACTAAACACCAAGAGGGAAATGAACAATATTTTTTTCAAAGAATTTGAAGATTTTTGTGGAATAAAATTCTGTGCCTTGTAATGTACACCAATCAGTTCTATTTTAGGCACTCTATCCCCAATGCCTAGAATAGTAGCTGGCACAGAGCATGCACTCAATAAATTATCTTGTTTTTTCTTGTTGTCTCTTGTGTATGTGTATAATTGGTATTTGTAAAAAATTATAAAAATAGGAAAAGCTTACATAGCACTTTATGTATCCCAAGTAATTGCTCTAAACCATTTTATTTATTTATTTAAAAATTTTATTTATTTGACAGAGAGAGAGGGAGAACTCGCATAAGCA
Organism: Mustela lutreola; assembly: GCF_030435805.1. Taxonomy (NCBI): domain Eukaryota; kingdom Metazoa; phylum Chordata; class Mammalia; order Carnivora; family Mustelidae; genus Mustela; species Mustela lutreola. The sequence continues at coordinate 186,617,732 of NC_081292.1, forward strand.
GGGGAGTGGCAGAGGGAGAGTGAGAAGCAGGCTCCTCTGAGCAGGGAGCCCGGATGTGGGACTCAATCCCAGGACTCTGGCACCATAACCTGAGTCAAAGGCAGACCCTTAACCTATTGAGCCACCAAGGTGCCCCTGTTCTAATCCTTTTAAGTAATGTCCTTCAGAGATTATCTTAAGTCACAGACAGTACAGAAAATTTCACATAAACAGAAAAAAATATGTATTTTATGCATATTTAAAGACTGTCAATATCCCTATTGGTAAGTTGTTTCTATCTTACTTTATAAAGTTTTTATTAATACTATATAATAAAATAATTAATACTTTTCAGCTTTTCCTAAAGATTAGATTTTAACAAAAAGGTTTCAAAACTATACCAAATTGAGAATAAAAACAATGCTGATTATTCTAACATTGAATTTAAATATTGATTTAATATAGTGGATCTCATTTTCAAATGCCCAAATTTGTGAATACAACAATTATATCTAATTTTCCTCATAAAATGCAATAACGCTTAACTTCAAGTGATATATTCATATTCTTAATTATTTCACAAATATAAGACCAAAGTAAAATCTAGAGTTATTGTTTACAGGCACCATACTTGAGATCAATAGCTTCACTTCTTTGTTTCCATTACCAAGACTGGTCATAGCTTTTCAAATCCATAATGCCATTTTTCACAAAACAGTCATACTTTCCCAAATCCCAAGACCTTTAACAGTGACTTTAATTATTCTAGAAGTATTCCTAAGAAGAGTGACCATCAGTAAGTTCAACAGGTAGAGATGTTGGAGACTGGCTAAACCCAGTTGTCATCTGACTCACTCACCCTTACATACTGGGCTGGAGACCTGTTCTAAACTTATGCCTCAAAATGTTACAAATATTACATGCGATGCAACCTTAGGACCACTTGTGAAACAGAAAATTTAAATCTGCATACATCAGGGAGCTACAGTATTCAATAATTAATCAAAGCACATTCCAACACAAAATGTAATACAGTAAAACCTCCACAGCATGAATGTCTTATTACACAAGCAGCTCTTGTCCTCTCTTCCCAGGTTTTGTCAAATGAAAGCAGACTACAGTTCTGATCATCTTTGCAGGACCAAAGTGCACATGGAATATATCAGGGTAGTATACAGACAATGAGGTTAAAGTAAGCTTGAAGGCTGAAGGTAGGTCTCCAGGTCTCCAATACTTTCCTATCCATCTTCCCCAGATTTGACATGAAGCCAAAGCTGGAAACCATCTCCTCTCCTCCCCTTTGCTTCTATTCCTCAGAACAGCAATTCTCCAAGCATGGTTTCAAGACTTTGGGAGTCCCCCAAGAACTTTTCAAGGATACCTTGAAGTCTTCCTTTTCTAAACCATAGATCTGTGTGAGTCCTGATTTTCTCTCTCTGCTTCAACCAAAACAAAGTATCACAAAAGAATGATTGCAGAAACAGATATTAGAAACTAGAGCTCTTACAGAGGTTTGAAAAATGTAAAACAATGCCAATATTTTCTTTTTGTTTGCTTTGAAAAAGATTTTTGTAAAATGTTCATTTAGGATGTAATTAGTTTTTTATAGCTATTTTAAATTAGTAAGTATGTATTTTCAAAATTATACCTACATTTAACTTGAAGTTAAAATATAAATATAGTAAATATAGTAATGATTAAAAGATACAATCTAAATAAGAAAAAGGTCTTTGGGATTCTCAATCATTTTTAGGGTATAAAGGGTCTTAAGACCAAGAAGTTGGAGAACCACTGCCCCAGAAACAGCTTCAAAACCATTTTAGGAATCATGCCAAAATGATGCCATGAATCAACTTTCAGTGGACCCACAGAGAATACTTCATTGGGCAGGCTCAGACATTAATATTTCTTTTATTTTCATAGCTGTCTTATAAAGTCACTCTTGCCATCTCCATTTTCAGAAGAGAAAACTGAAGTTTATACAAACTGTGAAACATAATGGAATAATTTTGTGTCTATTATTTTACCCAGTGGAAAGTGTGTATAGCCTAGTGGGAATTTATTCAAGTAAGTCTAATATGGTTCTTGTATATATTAAGCACTCTTAAGAGTGGTGACATAAACTTTCAAAAAACGTATTTAGGTTTGGAAGTGGCAATTTAAAAACAGCTAGACTGATCGGGCTTTGACTTGTGGAGCACAATGGTGGTTAAAGCATTGGCATAACATAGAGGGGGTCACTTATATGCTTTCAAATATGCAGAGCACTTTCTTCAATTTTACAACTTCTTTTTCTTTTTCGCTTTGCTTTTCCTCAAGTCAATTAAAATGCAAACAGGAGGTTTGATAAGAGGCAGCAAGACAAGTGAGGCATGGGACAGCACTAAAATATGACTGCTTAATGTATGTACAGTAATAGGAATAATTGGATTTTTAAAGTCTGAGCATTGCATACTTTACCCTTTATCTCCCATTAAATCGATTGGTGCCTTGCTCTTTTTATATCCAAAATGTTAACCTTTTTAAATTTTTAATAACTAAAACTTTGTAACACTTTTATTAAAATGTGCAGTTGTATTAAATCTGTCACTTGGCTCTTATAAATCATTGTTCCTTATCTGAAATAATGGATTTCAATGTCTGATGAAGTTTGATTTGTTAATTTATAAAATAATGATTGTAAAAATGACCCTATAATTTAATATTATCTTAAGCACATTTTTCTATGCCCTGTATGTATGTAAGGTACCTATGCAGAATTTTATTATCCATATCTCTTTAACACAATAACTTTAACCAATGAAAGAATAAGTTCAAAACTGTACTTAATGCTAAGTGTTCTCAAGTGTTAACTACTTAAATGTTCAAAATATTTCGTGTTAAATATGCCTGTTTGCATTCTACAATCAACATGAAATTATATAATCAGTTGAGAATTCAATTAATACATTTTATGAAAGAGAAAAAAGTACATTTTACCCCAAATTTGGGAAAAACATTTGTCCTGCACAGGTGTATTGTACTCTGGAATTTCTTTTTGAGCATCATGAGACAAATTCAAAAGTTTTGATTGATAGAGCTCAAATGTCTCCAAAATTATACTTCCAACACTTTTTCATTCACTATAGGATAGTGCTATTTGTGCATTTTGCCAATATTGGAAATTTTACACATAAAGCACAGAGTTCATACTCTTCATCCCAATCAATATCCATTCCTAACATGCTTCTTTCTCACAGAAAACTGTAAATCAGAATCCTGATCACCTCTTGGCTGTATTATTTCCTTTTGTCTGCTTTTTTCCCCCCTCTCCTGCTTTCCAATTTCTTCCTACCTCCATTTAACTTAATATCCTAATCACTTTTATCATGTCCCCATCAGGATAAAATATTTTACTCTTTTGCTCTTTTATATCAAGTTCATTTATTCTTATCTAACAAGGTTATCATGACTATCTCTAGCCCTCTTTCATTAACTCTATCATGACTATCTCTAGCCCTCTTTCATTAACTCTACCAAGTTAAACTAAAATTAAGAATTATATTGTACTCAGGCAATAATTTCCAATTCCTAAATCCAAGACTTTACATATAGTTGTTTGCATCTAGAATGGCCTTACTTTAACTTTTTGTTATTGAAACCTATTAGGTCTTCCAAAACTAACTTGTCTTCTCATTTTTTTTTTAAAGAGGCTCCAGGCCTACTGTGGAGCCCAGTGTGGGGCCCTAACTCAAGACCATGAGATCCAGACCTGAGCTGAGATCGAGAGCCTGATGCCTAACCAACTTTCTCCTCAACTTTTTTTTTGGCACTAAACCAGGAAAAAGTCTGAAAGGATTAGGATCTAGACTGAGTCATGTGGGAGGTGAGATTTAAACCAAAAGGAAATCAGACATCAGAAAGGTATGGTAATATTGACAAATTAAGTTTTTAATTAATTAATTAGTTTTAATTAATTAATATGTAATCAATTAATTGATTTTTATTAACATAAAATGTATTATTTGTTTCAGGGGTACAGGTCTATAATTCCTCAGTCTTACAGAATTCACAGCACTCACCATAGCACATACCCTCCCCAATGTCTGTTACCCAGTCACTCCATCCTTCCCACCCCGCTCTGCTCCGGCAACCCTCAGTTTGTTTCCTGAGATTAAGAGTCTCTTCTGGTTTGTCTCTGTCTCTGGTTTCACCTTGTTTCATTCTTCCCTCCATTCCCCTATGATCCTCTGTCTTGTTTCTCAAATTCCTCATATCGGTGAAATCATATGAAAATTGTCCTTCTCTGATTGACTTATTTTGCTTAGCATAATACCCTCTAGTTCCATCCATGTAGTTGCAAATGGCAAGATTGCATTTTTTGATGGAGATTATATATATATCAGAATTGTTGTTCTGAGGAATAGATGTGGCATAGATATAGATATAAATATATCTATATATAAATATATCTAATATAAATATATAAAGTATATATATATTTATATATATATATAAATATCTATATCTATGCCACGTCTATTCCTCAGAACAATTCTGATATATATATAATTTATATATTTATAAATTTATATTTATAAATTATATTTATAATTTATATATATTATATATATATAATTTATCCACTCACAAATTAAGTTTTTAGTTGTGACTAACAGAAAAGTAGACTGTGGCAGGTGGACAGTATCAAACACCAGAGCGCACATGAGATCAGGAGGAGAGTATCAAGCATTATAAAGACAAAGGAAGGTGACTAGTTTGCTAGGAGTCCATTTCATTCATTCTTTTTCTTTTCTTTCTTTTTGCTTCCCCCTCCACTCCCTGCCCGAGGAAATCTATTGTCCAATTAAAAAAAAACAAACCTGGACTTAGTAAGGAGAGATATTCAAAAGTATGGAGAAAGGGATTTCTTCCAAGTCTGGGGAAAGGGAGACCTTGGTAACTGTAAGAACTGCAAGCATCTCAAGAGTTAGACAATAAGGGATTTTGTTTTACAGAAAGAAGTACAACGCCAGAAAGAACCAGAGTGGGCAAGTGAGTTGAAAGATGGCATGAGAGAGTAGTAGGTCATAGGATCTTTCACTCTGAGTCCAGTCTGTATTTAGGAGGGGCTGAATGTTGACTTGGGCTAAAAGTGAGTCAAAGTTCAGGGCCCTAGAGTAAGGACAAAAGCTTAACCAAAGTTTGGTTGCAAGCATTTTGTTCTATCAGTGGAGACAAGAGGTTCAGCTAGGCATTTCTGAGGCAAAAAATGAAAATTGGTAAGTCTGTCTGGCCTTGTTTTACAAGGTGGGGGGTATCCATGAGTCTTAGCAAAGTCTCATTGGAAGGGTGGTTCCTCTGAAGTAAGTCTTTTTCTAGAACACATAAAAGGCAAGATTTCTTAATCTTTAAGCAAAATTCAACATTGTTTTCACTACCATGTATTTAATTTTTTCTATGGTTTAAACATTGCACTGGTCATTGAGGCACAGAGATATATTTTAAAAAGGTAGATTTACCATAAAATCCCTGAATATTAAGCTCTGGGACCCCTTAGTCACAAAGAAATTTGTGAGATGGTGATAGTCATAGAGTGTTTTAGATGGCAGAGAAAGTCAGGTTGCTATTAGAAAGTATTTCCAGGTAAGCATTTCTGAAAAATTGACTAAACAGAACTTAGAAGAAAAGAAGCATGAATCTTTAAAGTTCTAGTCATTTATTTTAATTTCTTTCCTAATTCTAAATTAAATATACTTGTAAATGAGAATTTACAAATCCTTGTAAACCTTCAAGTACTTCATGAGAGATAAGTTAAAAAAAAACACCCTGATATTTACAAGACAGGATAACCTCTAAGGCTTAGGGAATCAGAAAGAGAAGCCTACTAACCTGGAAGGGAGACTGTTAGGGAAGAACAAGAGTGGAGGAAAGTTTTTCAGTGTTATAGGAATTAACACCTTAGAGAAAATATTGAATACTGGGAAGGGTATTTCAGGCAGTGGGAACAGCATGTGTGAATAAAGTGGAGATATTGGAAAGCATATCCTTTCCTCATAGAATTTTTTAAAAAATGATATGGTGGGGCATAAGACATAAGCAAAGGAATAGCAGGGACTTAGGTTTGAGAAGCAAGCCTGAGCTCTATCACAAAAGGTATTGTAAGTGAAAGAGTTTTAACCTTAAATATGAAAGTAATGGGGCTCTGAAGAGAATAGGCCCTTTTAAAAATTCAAATCTTTAAATAGAACAAATTAAGCTACCAGTTTCATTACTGATAGATCCATATTGGGTTATAAAGTCTAGGACTGTGAAAACTGATTGAATTCTCTAAAGAACTGGGACCCTCACCTATTCAGGATATCTTACTGCTTATTTTGAAGGGATAATAGTATATTAAATGGATGGAACTAATTTTTTTGAATTGCAAGACAAGTTCTTTCTCTGTACACAAGTCATTCTTTCCTTTCCCCATACATTCAATCCTTTCCCCATACATATACATACATATACACACATTAGGGGACGTTGTTAAAATCTAGATATTTTTGGTTTTCACAAAAGTAGTTTTACTGCTGTGTAGTGCATAGAGATCAGAGATGCTCCTAAACATGATATAATGCACAGAACAGCTCTTATGTATTGAATATTGGCCCCAAATGTCAATAATACTTCTATAGATGAGGAAGCAGCCATAGACATGTACTTACTTCCTTGAGTTTGATGCTGGATTTTGGCACCTACCCTGCTTGTGTAGACTGTATTCCATTCTACAGGAGTATTTTCATTGTGCTCAGGTATCTGGAGTTCTGCAAAATCATCATCTTTGCTTGGAATGCAGGAATGAGTGGCAGCTCTAGGTGAACATTTTTATAAACAAAATCAGGCAAAATCAAGGGTGTAGATAGGTGCATAACCAGTTTGCTTTAAAACTGGATAGGGATAAAGGGATTAAAGAATATGGTTTATGTGTTTATTTGCTTAGTGTGTGGGAGATAGAACCCAAGTGAAATCAATTTTGATTAGAGACTCATACTCTGAAATGATCTGCAAATCTGGAAGGGAAGGGAAAGGTTAAGAAGGATAAGAGGCAGCCAAGGCTGAGTAGTTCAGCTAACAGATGAAGGGAATACACAATTATACAAAGAACAAAATACTCAATGGAGGAGAGAAAGGTCCTTGACTAGTCAATAATGGTGGCCCATTGCGCATCCAGAGACTGACTTGGGAGGTGAAAAGTTTGTGCTATATTGAGTTCTTCATTACAGTGTTATGGGCACAGAGTTATGGTGTTTTATATATTTCCTCCAAAATTGCCTTGAATCCTGAAACTGAATCTTTAATTAGCTATTAGTGAGGGATCTTTCAGTCTCAAGTGACAGAAATCATATGCAAATTAACTAAAGAGGAAAAAAAGGATGTTTTTGATTCACCTAACCAATGGATGAAAAAGGGAAGAGTAGAGTTAGCTTAGATGGTTCTGGAAACTAAATCTTCACCTGTTCTCTCCCTCTGCTTCTTCTTCTCTTGGTGGCATCAGTCTGTCCTTCTGAAGCCTGACTATCTCCATGAAACAGAGATCTAATCCAATGGATGTCCAGGTCCTGGGCACAGTAGCAATAAACAAGACAGAGAAGTTCCCTGCCTTTGTGGAACTTCCATTTTAATGAAAGTGAGACAATGAACCTGAAACTATGAGGGAATGCTAAGTTCTGTGAGCCAGTAAGGCACAGAGATGGATAGGTGTCAAGCATGAGAAGGAGGAGCTATATTCACAGAGCAGTTAAAGAAATTTCCTCCGAGGGAATATTTGAGAAAAAAAAAAATTGAAAGAAATAAGGGAGGATGTCATTGGTAGGTCTGGATGATGATCAGAGTGATTGAGGAAAGAGTGACAGCAAAGTCAGAGAAAGCATGCCATGTTTAAGGAAGAGCAAGAATGTTAGACCCAAGACAGTTAGGTGGATGACTTTGGGGAGGTAAGCAAGGGACAAACCATGTTATAGGCTTGTCAGACCACAGAAATGTGGATTTTGTTCTCAATGTTGCTGAATTGAACACAATAAAAAAAAATTAAAAAACCTTAAATTGAAATTAAAAAAACAAATTTAATAGAATCTCATTGGATAATTATGAACTGAGGAATCCTGTGATTTGATTTATGATTTGAAAATATATTTGGCTCTGAAGACAATGGCTTTTAACAAGACAAGAATGGAACAGAAGACCAAGTGACACAGTAGCCCAAAACAAGAGTGGAAATTTGGGAGGCCAGGAGGAGTGGGCAGATCTGGAATGTTCTGGAAAGGAAAAGCCAATAGGGCTTGCTGATGGATTGAGCAAGGAGTATTGAGGAGTTTTTACAGTGATCATATCAGGGGAGTAACTGTGCTATTCTTTGGACAGAGAAATCTGAGATGGAGCAGACTTATTTAAAATTTGCTGGCCACAGTCAGAAAAATCCTCTGTCATGACTGACCAAAGCCTGGATCACTCATAGGACTATTGGGGAGGTAGAGGAGACCTTGGCTTGCCCAGCCTTGATCATAGGCCTTCACTATGATCATGTAGCTGGAGTCTGCTACCACAAGAAGGGAGTGGAGTAGTGCTAGAGAGACATAATTACTACAATATGGTGTCTACTCATCTTTTCAAAAGAAGTGAACTTCATGGAAGTTAAGTTTACTAGGAAATATGCCATGTCTGAATTAGTCATCTATTATCTTTTGAACACTTACTCACATTATCTTATTTGATTCTCACAATATCCTGAGAATTTAGTATTATTTTAATCAAATGTCATTTTTGTGGACTGATACTGGCCTGACCAGTTAAGAATCACTTTAGAACCATTTTGAAACCATTAACAGCTAAATAAAAACCAACCAAACAAACAAAAAAACATACTTTTATTCAGCAAATCAGGGCATGTCTCAGAATTTTTTTTTAACTTGATCTCATCTGTGGAAAAATCTATAGACTTCATATACATCTGTATATACACAAAAAGGATCTGGAAGGAATGCTCAAGGATAGATATTTCTGGATGAAGACATTTCAGCTCAAGAATATATATTTCTAGATGAAGACATTTCAGGTGGGTTTTACTTTCATTACTACTCTTCTGTACATTTTATAGTTTACTTATTTGAAATACGATATTAGTATCAGTTGTACAACATAGTGATTGGACAATTCTGTGCATCAGAATTTTTTTTAATTCTCCCTGGTGATTTTTATATACAGCCAAAATGATACAGGCTAATAAATTCTAATACAGATTTATTTCCTCTTTGTCAAAAATATTTTTTCCCAATTAAAGCTATTGCATGGTAACTGGGAAAAATGAAATATGTGTGTGCATGAGAATCAAAGAATAAAATAAAACAAATTTCTTGAAGTATTATCTATATAGTCATTATCAACTTTAAGATTGATATGACACAACATATATTACCTTTGTTCACCACTTAATTATGACATCTTTGCTTTGTTGTCAAACGTACTACATCAATATGATTTTCAACAGTCTTATAGTGTTTAAATATGACTGCCATAACATATCTATGTGTGTATACACACACAGGTACAAATTCCAAATTGTGGTTCTTTCTGTTGCTTCCTTATTACAAATAATTGCCATCCTACATAAAACCTTACATTATGCTTAATTATTGCCTTTGGGAAAAAAATGCTAAGAATAGAATTCCTGTGTAAAGGAAATATGTACTTACAAGGCTTTTGATATATACTGGTTCCCACCTACCAATTAAATATTATCTTAAAATACTTAGCAGTAGTGAGCAAAAGTGTTAAATTTTTTTTTTTTTCAGGAGCAGTGTCATTAGTTTTTAAAACCTTTTACAATTTCATTGGGACTTAACTTTTTTTTAGAAGTAGACTCACACCAGTCAGAATGGCTAAAATCAACAAGTCAGGAAATGACAGATGCTGGCGAGGATGCGGAGAAAGGGGAACCCTCCTCCACTGTTGGTGGGAATGCAAGCTGGTGCAGCCACTCTGGAAAACAGCATGGAGGTTCCTCAAAATGTTGAAAATAAAACTGCCCTATGACCCAGCAATCGCACTATTGGGTATTTACCCTAAAGATACAAACGTAGTGATCCAAAGGGGCACGTGCACCCAAATGTTTATAGCAGCAATGTCCACAATAGCCAAACTATGGAAAGAACCTAGATGTCCATCAACAGATGAATGGATCAAGAAGATGTGGTATATATACACAATGGAATACTATGCAGCCATCAAAAGAAATGAAATCTTGCCATTTGCGACAACATGGATGGAACTAGAGCGTATCATGCTTAGTGAAATAAGTCAAGCAGAGAAAGACAACTATCATATGATCTCCCTGATATGAGGAAGTGGTGATGCAACATGGGGGCTTAAGTGGGTAGGAGAAGAATAAATGAAACAAGATGGGATTGGGAGGGAGACAAACCATAAGTGACTCTTAATCCCACAAAACAAACTGAGGGTTGCTGGGGGGAGGGGGTTCGGGAGAAGGGGGTGGGATTATGGACATTGGGGAGGGTATGTGCTTTGATGAGTGCTGTGAAGTGTGTAAACCTGGTGATTCACAGACCTGTACCCCTGGGGATAAAATTATATGTTTATAAAAAATAGAATTAAAAAAAAAAAAAGAAGTAGACTCTACACCTAACATCAGGCTTGAACTCTCAACCATGAGATCAATAGTCACATGCTTCACTAACCAAGCCATCTAGGTATCCCTAGGATTTAACTTTTTAATCCCAAATTGAAGTTTGTATATACACAGTTTATTTGTGTCCCTTTCTATAACCCATTTGTCTACTGCCCCATTTTTTTCTACTATGTTTTTCTTTCTCACTGATTCATAAAGGGTTTTTATACATTAGGAACGTTCACCTCTTTAGACATTAAGGATTGTCACTTTTTCTACTATATGATACAAATAAGTACTTTTTCTGAGTGTCTTTCACTTTTCTTTTTCTTTTTCTTTTTTTAAATTTTTTTAAAAGATTTTATTTATTTATGTGACAGAGAGAGATCACAAGTAGACAGAGAGGCAGGCAGAGAGAGAGAGAGAGGGAAGCAGGCTCCCTGCTGAGCAGAGAGCCCGATGCGGGCCTCGATTCCAGGACCCTGAGATCATGACCTGAGCCGAAGGGAGCGGCTTAACCCACTGAGCCACCCAGGCGCCCTCTTTTTATTTTTTTATATCATTTGAAATATGTTTGTTTTAACTGTATATGGGTATATCTGCTACTTTTTAAATGTTTACCATATATATGTTTTGTTTTATTTTAGAATAACCAACCTGAGACCATATGAGTATTCACCTTTATTTTCTTCTAAATCTCTCAGGACTATTATATTTAGGTCTTTACTCCATTTATAATTCTTTTGGTGAATGGCATATAGTAGGAGTTCATCACTACTATCACCATGATCATTGCTGCCATAGAGGGACAGACAAATATCCCCAAATCATTTACTGAATAATTCTTCCTTTTTCCAATTATCTGTAATGCTTAGGAGGTATTTTTTAGGGTCCCATGTATATGCTCATTTCTATTCAAACAGGTTTATATAATGTTCTAATTAGGTCCGAGAAAACGTTTTTTGGATATATTAAAACATAGATAATACCCTATGCAGCCCAAATCATATTACCAAGTATTCAAAATTGTCATGTGGATTTGAAAATATAATATTTCATGCATAGCTAATTTTTTTTTTTTATATTGACTAGAGATATGACCCTTCTGCATCTCTCTTCCTTGCCTTCTAACCCTATCCTGGAGTTTCAACTGATACAAGTCATACTTGCTCAAGCTGATCAACAGGTCAAGAAAACTGAAGGCATGAGTATTGATTTCAGATGGTGATCTGTTCAACATCTGGTATTTCTCACAAACTTTAAACTCTATTTTTCTTGACAAGGAGGCCAAGTGCAAGAGTGTGGTCGGTAAAGATCAGGTGACAAACAAATTTTTTAAGAATTTCTTTGTGGTTATCATATTAAAAATTAATACATGTGCTTAATGAAGAATACAAGGTGAAAGTGCTGACATTTCTAAGCAAAGTCAAGACCTCATTGCCTTGGACATTAGTACCAGTAACTAACATATTATGGGCATTAACCATAGCAATACCTAAAACCAAAAGTAAAAATTTACTACTATTGTAGGTTAGCTGCAAAGACATAGCCCTTTATATGAAGCATAATATACTTTTCAATGTGTTAAAGAGAAGGAGAGAAGAGCAGGCCATCTCCCACAGCTTATTTCATGAGGCTATATTGTCTGTGCAGTTTTCTCAGATGATGATTATTATTATTTTTAAAGATTTTGTTTATTTATTTGACAGAGAGAGATCACAAGTAGGCAGAGAGGCAGGCAGAGAGAGAGGAGGAAGCAGGCTCCCTGCAGAGCAGAGAGCCCAATGCGGGGCTCGATCTTAGGACCTTGGGATCATGACCTGAGCCAAAGGCAGATGCTTAACTGACTGAGCCAACCAGGCATCCCAATAGGATCCATTTCTTAATGAGCAAAAATTAAAACTTGGAATCAGAAATCATGGTATATCTTTACTGAATACATAACCAAGTAGAGTAAACTATCAGTTTTGTGGTGTAAGAGGTAATAGGACGGGAAGAGGAAGAGAACAGACAGGAAGGAGTGTTGAAGAAAGTAACAATAAACCTTCCACTGCTTTGGTAAGTGCCACATAAAATAATCTAGTCAGGAATTGTTAAAGAACAAGCATCTGAACTGGGTGGACCCTATTTGAGAATTAGACTCTGAATTCTAGTGTAGGCAAAAATAGGCAAAGCATACCCCTTACAAAGTGGTAATCTGAAGGTAATATTTTGGTCTGTGGGTTTGTCATCCTACACAATAGATCCAAGAAACAGGACGACTCACCCATTTAGGCAGGCTGAATGTTATAGAAGTTAATGGGGATCACTGAAAGGAAAGTCATCTTTTTCTGATGGGCTCTGAAGCAATTAGGTATTTTAAACAGTGGGCTAAGGGACAGAGATACTTCAGTGTTAAAGAACAAGGACTAATAAAACAGGTCTAATTTTTAAATGTCAGAGGCTGAGGTCCAATGCCCCACAATGCATAGGTACACAGAGTAATGATATAAGTCCTTCAAGTAAAATCGAGTTCTCACTGGAGGTTAAGTGTTTCCAGCAGCTCTAGTGAAACTACCACCGTAAGACTCTCACATTCTATTATATTGGAATCAACTTTCTGAGGCTGAGACTAAACCCTTTGGCGATGCTTTTTCTGACTTCAATCTTATTTTCTGGGATTCATTTTTTAGATCAGTCTCCCAATGTTTCCTTAAAAAATGTAGCATGTATAGATTTATTTAGCACATTTTGATGTACTAAAATTATTTGTAGGGATAACAAGTTACTATGTAACTATAGATTTTATATCTTCAAATAAAATAAAAATGTCTTCAAGTGAGATATTCTTCTAAAATTATATATATATATATATATATTACTGTAAGCCAAATTGATGTGCACCTAATACTTCTGTACTAACTATATAGTTTAAAGAAATATTTCTAGAAATAAAAATATACTTAAAATATGAAATTTATAATATAAAGATGAAAAGATATCATTATACCTGTCAATAACTTAAGATTTTTAACCCTCACATTAATAAAAACAACTCAGCATCCAAAGTAATACATTATCCACTTATATTTATAAAAGAACTCTTTGAGATATAACGTAACTAGAAATTAAATAAAACACAGCACTAAAAATAATCACTAAAAATAATATTGGGATTTAACTTGAAATTAGATATCACCCAATTATATTCATCATGATTTAATTATCCTTTTCAACAAAAATATATCTCTCATATATAGGGAAATAAAGGTCTTTTTCACTTACTTTGAATAAATCATCTTTGTTAGCAACATAAAAGAGAATAATTTAAATTGCTATATCTAAAATCCTCAATTTTGAATTTCTATGCTGACTTCACTTGGTGGGAAATTAAAAAATAAATAATAAAACTTTAGGAATATTTTAAGTACCAAAAGAGATGGTAATTCCCTTAAGGCTATTTCTTGGGATCATATTCTTTAGTAGCTTAGCAGATAGAAGAAGAAAAAAGTCTGTGATGTCTTCTGTGATGGTAGCAATAGAAAAGAAAGTATTTCCTGGAGTACCTGGGTGGCTCATTCAGTTAAATGTCTGGCTTCAGCTCTGGTCATGATCTCAGGGTCCTCAGATTAAGTATTGCATCAGACTCCCTACTCAGTGGGGATTCTGATTTCCCCTTTACCCTTCCTCCCTGCTTGTGATTTCTTCTCTGAAATAAATAAATAATATCTTTTTTTTTCTTTTGAAGTTTCTGCACAGCAAAGGAAACAGTCAACAAAACAAAGAGTCAACCCACAGAAGAAGATATTTGTAAATGACACCAATGACAAAGAACTAATACCAAAAATCTATAAAGAACTTCTCAAACTCAACACCCAAAAAACAAATAATGAAGTAAAAAATGGGCAGAAGACAAGAACAGACACTTCTCAAAAGAAGACATACTAAGTGGCTAACAAACATATGAAAGAATGTTCATCATCATTAGCCATCAGAAATTCAAATCAAAACTACATTGAGATACTAACTGACAGCAGTTAGAATGGCTAAAATTGACAAGGCAAGAAATAACAAGTGTTGGAGAGGTTGTGGAGAAAGGGGAATCCTCTTACATGGTGATCGGAATGCAAGTGGGTGCAGCCACTTTGGAAAACAGTGCGGAGATTCCTCAAAAAATTAAAATCAGAGTTACTCTATGACCCTTCAATTGCACTACTGGGTACTTACCCCAAAGATACAAATGTAGTGAGAAGGGCCACACACACCCCAATGTTCACAGCAGCAATGTCCACAATAATCAAACTGTGGAGAGAGCTGAGATGCTCTTTCAACAGATGAGAGTATAAAGATGTGGTCCATATATACAATGGAATATTACTCAGCCATCAGAAAGGATGAATTGTGAATACCTAGCTTTTGCATCAACACGGATGAGACCGGAGGAGATCATGCTGAATGAAATAAGTCAAGTGGAGAATATCAATTATCGTATGGTTTCATTTATTTGTGGAACATAAGGAATAGCATGGAGGACATTAGGAGAAGGAAGGGGAAAATGAGGGGGGAGGGAATTGGAAGGGGAGATGAACCACAAGAGACTATGGACTCAGGGAAACAAACTGAGGGTTTTCGAGGGGAGGAGAGTGGGGGGATGGGTAGCCCAGTGATGGGTATTAAGGAGAGCACATACTGCATGGAACACTGGATGTTATATGCAAACAATGAATCATAGAATACTACATCAAAAACTAATGATGTACTGAATAGTGAATAACATAACATAATCAAAAGAAAGAAAGAAAGAATGAGAGAAAGAGAGAAAGAAAGAAAGAGAAAGAAAACAAAGTACTTTTCTATTTGAGTATGTTTGGATATTAATACTTTGAATGTATTTGTGTATCCTAGGTGCTATTCTGTCCCTTGGTTCTTAAAAACAGATAAAACTCAAACAAAACTTTCATGTTTTGAAGAAAGAACAATGTTTTTCTTAAAATTAGTTCAAATTTCCACTGGTACATATGGTTTCAGGATCACCTCTTTCTCCTATTTCCTGTCTTGACAGAATTCCTGTTTCAGTCTTTCAAAGTTCCTTTATCTCTGCTCTGATTGTTGAACGTAGTGAGAATTTATCCACTCTCCATGATTTTTACTAAACACTCATCTGAGGTTTTTTTAGATATTAACACATCTTACCTTATTAAAGGTTTTTATATTCTAAAACACAGGCAAATTTAAATTAAATATTAATCATTTATGTTCTTAAAAGTCATCAGCAACCACGTTCCATTGTTCAACCAGCTTTTTAGCCATATCATCTTTCCTTAGATCATTTTGTCTTAAATCTGCATCTAAACATATCATAAAGCAATTGTCAGGTTAATATCTTTTGGTGGTAAGAAATTTTTAAATATTAAATTATTTTTATTAAGTGACTGCTTTTATTAGTATAAATGACTTCTTCTAATGTGTTGTAAGAAATTTAAGATATTTTAGCATTACAGTTCAAGCAACAGTATACTCATAATTTACTTAACCCTAAAGTTTATTGTTAGAAAATATCAGATGGCCTACTCTAGAATTTTTAATGGTATTGTATCATTAAAATGCA
Organism: Mustela lutreola; assembly: GCF_030435805.1. Lineage (NCBI taxonomy): Eukaryota > Metazoa > Chordata > Mammalia > Carnivora > Mustelidae > Mustela > Mustela lutreola. The sequence goes on from NC_081292.1 coordinate 186,633,943, forward strand.
GCCTACCACACATTTTAAAGAACATAGAGAAGTGACCTAACTTGCATATATCCTAAGTAGCAAGCTAGATAACAGTATGGGGAAAAAAAATGCTTCTAAAGAACATAAAAGGTTTGTTGTTTTTAGGAGTTTGAACATTCTCTTTATGCTGTTGCCTTTTCTTTCCAATGGACCTCTACACAAATTCTAAACCACTCTTATGTATATCTTGTCACATACTATGACCTAATGGGTTCTGAATTCATTCATAAAAAAGCATATGAAGATGCAGGTGTCTCTCATGTACTTAATACATAGAGGACTGACTAATAGAGGTAAAACATATCATAAAAATTATACCATAATTTTTCCATTAAAAGTAAGAAAAAATGTTTTATTGGAGCATTTTACTTAGCAGTGAGCTTTTCAAGAATGAATTAAAAGTGTTGCCTAGGGAACAGATATATCAGAATCTCTGTTCAGATTTTCCTAATATGCTGATGCCCAAGCAACAATCTGTGAAGTAACAACTTATTGTACTTAATTGTGGCCTATAAGCAAATTTGGCTCCATCTTTTTAAAAAAATATATTTCTAATTATTTAAAAAATATTTTATTTGTTTATTTTGGAAACAGAGAGAGAGAGAGAGAGAGCAAACAGGAGGAGGCACAGAAAGAGTAAGGGGAGGAACAGAGGGAGAGGGACAGGGAAATTCCATGCTGAGTGAGGCTGACACAGGGCTCAATTTCAAGACCCTGGGATCATGACCTGAGCCAAAACAAAGAGTCTGATGCTCAACTGACTGAGCTACCCAGGAGCCCCAAGATATTCTTAATTATCACCCACAAAAGTGTGATCTTGTAATATTGATAAGATTCTTTTCCATAGACTTTTTTTCTAGTCTCTGGGTAAAGACAAAAGCTAGATTGATCCAATGGATCACCTGTTAATTGTCAGGAAGAAACAAGTATCTTTAGGGTTACTATGTGTTTCAGACAATGTCTTATATTATAACTATTATTTGATTCAAGTAGTTTGAACTTGATTTATTTTCTTAACTCTCAACTAATGGGTACAGAATGGTGATGATAGTTAATTATACTGTATTGTATATTTAGAAGTTGCTAAGAGAACTTAAAAGTTCTTATGACAAGAAAACAAAATATAACTACGTATGTCTATAGGTATTAATTAGACTTACAGTGATCACATGCAATATATACGAATGAAGATGTTGTATAACTGAAACTAATGTAATGTTATATGTCAATGATATTTCAACTTTTAAACAAAAGCCAATGAGAGAGGTTTCTGAGAAGATGCTGGAGTAAGACGTATCAGAAATCTGTCTCTCCTCCTAGACAACTGCTGCAAAGGGAGAATCTGTCTGATACAACTTTTTTGGAAGGCTTGCAACTTCCAGAGGAAGGCTTACATGGTAAATTAAAATTAATTTTAGTCCATTTTAGCAATTAGACCAGCAGTAGCTATCGATCCCCTACTTTCCAGCCCCATGAAAATCAGTCATGCATGTGTTGCTAGAGCAGCTCGTACACAGCTTGAAAAAAGCCAGGGAAGGCATATATTGGGGATCTGTGTTTTGGTAGCTGATTGCTGCATCTGATCACAAAAGTACAGATACAGAAGCATCTAGTCATTATTGCAAATCCTCCCTCCCCAGGTTAAGGGACTTCAGGGGATTTAAACAGTTGGTGTTTATTCCCCTTTGGTCTTTTTTTTTTTTCTTTTTCTTTTTTTTGGTCCCCTTTTTGGAAGCAAACATTAAAGAGTAGGACATTTAAAAGTAACAGAATATAATAGGGAAATCGGAAAGTTACCGTGCATGACCAGGGAAAGACACAAGCCCCCCAAATACCTGGGAATATCTTAAGTTTACACCTCAGGTTGATCCTTGGTATGGAAAAATACTACAACAATCAAAAGAAACAAAATAAAATAAAAACAAAACAGCAATTTTTGGGGAAGGGGAAAATCTGATTTCTAGGATTACCACATTGTTAGATTCAAATACATTTTCACCAAAAATGTGACAAGGCATTCAGTGATGGATGGCCTCTTCAAAGTTGTGGGGGAGCACCCAGAAATTATCACTGAGAAAGACAAGAAGGTAGATCTATGTCTAGTACATTCTTTACATGATCAAAGAAATAAAGGGAGACATGAAGAAAGTGAATGATGTATGTACAAAAGGGAAATATCAATTAAAAAATATATATATGCCTAACACTATATATATAAATTAACTCAAAATGGATGAAATAGCAGTGCCTGGGTTGCTAAGTCATTAAGCATCTGCCTTTGGCTCAGGTCATGATCCCAGGGTCCTGGGATTAAGTTCTGCTTTGGGCTCTTTGCTTGGTAGGTAGCCTGCTTCTCGCTCTTCCTCTGCATTTTGCTCCTTCTACTATGTTTGCTCTCTGTCAAATAAGTAAATAAAACCTAAATTAAAAAAAAGGATGAAATACCCAAATGTAAGAGCTAAAATCATAAAGTTCTTAGAAGAAAACATGGGCAAAAACCTCATAACATTAGATTTGACAATTATTTCTTAGATATGACACCAAAGGCATAGGGAACAAAAGCAAAAATAAATAAATTGGACCTCAATTTTAAAATAAAAAAAAAAACGCCAAACTTCTGTACATCAAAGGACATTATTACAAAAGTGAAAAAGCAAACTAAAGAATGGTGGAAAACATTTGTAAATCATTAATGTGTTAAAAGATTAATATACAGTATATATGGAGAACTTCCAACACTCAGCAACAACAACAAAAATAAGCCCAATTCAAACTGGGCAAAATACTTGAATAGATATTTCTCCAGAGAACATATAAAAATGACAAACATACAAAAATGCTCAGCATTACTAATCAAGAGGGATATATTAATGATAACATGAATGAGATACCACCTCACATTCATTTTGATGACTACTAATTTTCCAAAGAATGGAAATATTGGTGAGGATATGGAGAAAGTGGACCCCTTGTTCACTGTTTGTGGGCATGCAAAATGATACAGCTACTGTGGAAAACAGTATGGTAGTTTTCCAAAAAATTACAAATAGAATTACCATATGATGCAGCAATTCTACTTCTGAGTGTAGACCCAAAATAACTGAAAGTAGAGTCTTAAGAAGATGTATGTACCTCCATGTTTATAGCAGCATCATTCACAGTATCTAAGATGTGGAAGTAATCCAAGTGTTCATAGACAGATGAATGGATAGGCAAAATATTGTATACACATACAATGGAATATTATTCAGTCTTAAAAATAAGATACAAAAGAAAATCTAGCATATGCTACAGTCTAATGAACCTAAAGGACATTATGCTAAGCAAAATATACCAATAACAAAAAATACAAATACTGCAGGATTCAACTTATATGAGATATCCAAAGTAGTCATAGTCATGGAAAAAGAAATGCAGTTTCTAAGGGGGGGCAGAGAGAAAAGGGGAGTTATTGTCTATTGAGAATAGAGTTTCAATTTTGCAACATGAAAAAAGTTTGGGAGTTGGATGGTGGTAATGCACAATAGTATGAGTGCTCTTAATATCACTAAACTATACACTTAAATATGATTAAAATGGTAAATTGTGTTATGCATAATTTACTACTGTAAATATTAAAAAAATGCTAATGGACTAGGATAGAAAGGGATAGGAATTTGGAGTCATATAATATTGATTATGGATTCATGCTCTATATTTGTTTTAGAAATCTTAGAATTCATCTTTTCTCAAAACTCTGAAAAATTTTATATTTCTATAAGGTTATATTTTATAAATTTATATTTTATAAGATCTTTCAAAGAATTATAAAGAAATATATAAATAACTCTTTTTTCAATTTAATTTTATCTCACTTATGATTTAAAGTAAAACAGTATAAAATATTCCATATTTTAAAAAATTTTGAGTTGATTTGTACTTTTTTTTTAAAGATTTTATTTATTTATTTGACAGACGGAGATCACAAGTAGGCAGAGAGGCAGGAAACAGGCTCCCCGCTGAGCAGAGAGCCTGATGCAGGGCTCGATCCCAGGACCCTGGGATCATGGCCTGAGCCAAAGGCAGAGGCTTTAGCCTACTGAGCCATCCAGGGGTCCCTTGATTTGTACTTTTAAGAACTTTTAGTTAGCATGTTATTCTATGTTTTCACTTGTTTAGTTTGTTTGTCTTCTACATTTTAAATAAATAATAGAGGTCTATTCTACTGCCAAATTAGAAATGAAGTGGAAGTAAGTTATTTATTATATTACACATGACATACACATGGAATCACAGAATATGAAAATCTTGGTTATTTCTAACCAGTAGCCAGGTAGAACTCAATGGTAAATGTGGCCCAAATATTACCTTTTACTGACAAAAGCATGATAATATTCATTTAATTATAAATATATATGAAATATACAATTTTTCTGTATATAATCTCTTTAAATCATGATCTTCAATATTTTCATAAACATTGTATCAATTAGTGGGTTGAATCAACAGAAAAAAAATATACAGATGACTTTCACATAAACTATTATTACCATACATTGCTGTCACAGGAATGTCAATAAAAAGCACTGAAGTATAAAAAATAGAAGTAGAGCTCTAAAGATATAGAACTCTGAATTTTGTGAACTAAACTATACTGAGTACCTAGAAAAATTTTATTAATATTGACAATGATATTATCGTTTTTAGTTAAAAATGTAGGATATTTGGTATTATTCACTATGGGGATTTGCTATGTAGCCCATACATATTATAAAATATTTCCAAAAAGAATGATGTTTCATTTTATTTTTTAAAAGATTTTATTTATTTATTTGACACAGAGAGAGAGATTGCAAGTAGGCAGAAGGCAGGCAGAGAGAGAGGGGGAAGCAGGCTCCCCACTCAGCAGAGAGCCCTATGCGGGGCTCAATCTCAAGACCCTGAGATCATGACCTAGCTGAAGGCAGATGCTTAACCCACTGAGCCACTCACGTACTCCATGATGTTTCATTTTAAATTGAACTTTATTGATTCACAAATTCTATAATTTCTAAACAGAGATAACAGTATTTTAAAATAATAGTAATGTAAAAATATGAATATAAATTCAGTAAGGATTTTTCCCATTTATCTGTCTATATTAATCGCATATTCAGATTTATTCATTGATTTCTATGTTATGATTGAATAATGATCAATTTAAATATGGTGTGTCGGAATGCTAAATAATATGAAGCCAAGTTTTGACCTACACGAGTTTTATTACATTTATTTGTGCTCAGAAATTCAGTAGAATGTTGTCAGGTTAATTGCCCTAACTTTGTCTGAGTAATGTTCCAAAGCTTCCTATTGACAGGTATACCTGTCTTCTGTTAACTATATATCCCAGGGCCATTTAATCCTTTAACTATTATTAATTATGTCTGTTAGATTTATAAATTATCATAGAAAGATAATATCACATAGTTTCCCTCAACTTAGATTTCTCATCATTTATCCTTATAACCATATACTCCAGTCATTTTTCAATCTAATATGAAGGAAAAAAATTGTAGTCTCTGTAGTTTTGATAGATTGTGGTGTGCTATATGATTCACTACATTATACTACCTCTTAGCTCTCCCCAGCACTATTTTTAGATCAAGCCTAAACCAGCATTCTGGTTTTGATACTTACATATTAAATCCAATTAAATTAAGGAATTTAACTAATTTGAATATGGTGCATTTTGGTTTTATTTAATTCCTAATAATGTGAGAGGCATATACACTGGATTTATGTTTTCCTCCTTCTACTCCAAACTATTTCTATATAGTTTGCAACTATTTTCTTCATTTTACATGGCTTCTAATTTGGAATTAGTAGAATATTTTGAGGGTAAGTGATGTTTTACCATTCTACAATTCTGAATTAGGCAATGATATTTGTTTCTATTCTGCATTTCTTTGACTATTAAATAATCACCACTATCTTAAGGTAGTTTTAAAGTAGTTTTCCTTTTTATCCTATTTGTTAAGTGGTGGCTAAACCATCATGAAATTCCTCAAGATATAGAAGAAACATGGCAGAAGTGTTCATCTATAGATGAATGGATAAAAATAATGTGGTATATATATAGATAGACATCTATCTATCTATCTATCTATCATCTATCTATCTATAGATATGCAATGGAATACTACTAGGCCATAAAAAGGAATGAGAGCTCACCATTTGTTACAACATGGAAAGACCTAGAGGAAATTATGCTCGAAGAAATAAATCAGAAAGAGAAAGACAAATACCATGCGATTTCACTTATATGAGAAACAAAAGAAACAACAACAAAAAAAGAAAGAGACCCATGAATACAAAGAACAAACTGCTAGTTGCCAAAGGGGAGGGAGTGGAGGAATGGGCAGAATAGGTGAAGGGGAGTGGGAGATACGGGCTTCCAGTTATGGAATGGATAAGTCATAAGGCTGAAAGGTACAGTATAGGGTATGTAGTCAGAGCTATTATAATAACTTTGCAAGGTGATAGATGGTAGTTACACTGTGGTAAGCATAGCATAACATACGGTGTAGTCCAGTCACTAAGTTGTATACCTGAAACTAATGTAACATTGTATGTCAACTATACTGCAATTAAAAAAAAAAAAAAAAGATGTCAAATCCTTTCATGTTTAAGTTCGGACGCTAAAGATCCTAAGACGCCAAGGTCTCAGGAGGAGAAAAGAGTGGAAGCTCAAGGGGCAAAGGCGAAAACTGCAATAGCATGTTCATTTTTGTCTTTTCTGATCGTTTCTTCCCTCTGTTCTATATTTCCACCTTCCCTGAGCATAGAGAATGCTGGTGGTTATGACATACAACGTGGGGTTCAATATAGGAAAATAGTTCTCCTCTATGGCACATCACTTCATTTAGTCACTGGGACAAGTCAGATGTCTAGGGGTTAAGTCACTTTACTTACTCACTGCAGCCCCCCTACCCCCCCATCTACAATCCATCACCATGTTCTGTCAATTTTAACTCCAAAGTTTGTTCATATGTACTGTACTGTTACTTCTCTTCACCTCCATTGTCTCCTTTGTAGTCTGATGTTGACCTTCACAGTAGCCCACTCCACTCCCAACTCCCTAGAGAGATCTTAACACTTCCCCCCTGCTTGAAAACCATCAGGCCTTCATTTGAACTTGGAATAAAAAGCCTAACTTTTTAATGTGGAAGCTGTTGATAGTTCTCTATCTCCCTGCGTTAGCACCCATCACTGGTCAGTCTAAAATGCTCACGCTTCATTTCTGACTCTTTCTAAAATTTGTGAAGTAATTTCTGCCCTCAGGGCCTTCCTACAAGTAACTCATTGTTACCGTTTCACCTGGCTGACTCTTCCTCACATTTTATGTCTTAACTTAAAGGTTAGTTCTCAGGAACCCATCCCTAGAGTTTCTGCCAACTATTCTCTTCCATTCTCTGTTCTTCTATTTCATGGCATCTGAAATGTGTTATGATTATTTTTCTATTTATTCGCATCATGTCTGCCTGCCAAGTCACACTATAAGCTTTAAGTTTTATGAGGGGTAAGACATTCACCACTGAATTCCCATTCCCACTGTCTAGTATAGTAGCTATCACATGCGGATGCTATGTAAATAAGTATGTATCGACTCAAAGATATATACATATATTCCAGTCCTAGTAGTAAACAAGCAGAATTTTCCCCCTTTATCAAATGGATCCAGGAGAAGTGCTTCCTAAATTATGAAGGAAAAAAAAAAAATCTCCTTCCTAAAAAAAAAAAAAAAGCATACAGCTTAGGAGAGCTAATACTGTAAGGGCCTACTTAGCCAGAGTAGCTCCATTGGGTTAAACAGTCATTTTGTTGTTTATGCAACAAGAACTGACCCTGCTTACCCTACCCCGCTCAGGGAGCTTACCTAGAAGCAAGTCCCAGAAACCAGTCCCAGGTAACAAAGACCAAATACAAGGGCGGGTCAGGTCAGGTGGAGATAACAGCCGGAAGGCAGGGATGAGTCGGGTCAGGTGGACATATCCAATCAGTGGGGCGTGCATAGTAGATAGGCTAGTTCAAATGTCTACTATGGGGTAGATTGTGATTCAACTGGTCACTTATGTGTGACCTAGCATGACTGTGCAGCTTTCTTTGTGTGTTATAATCTCATAAGTCACCTGTGGGTGGCCAGGCCTAACCACATGGCCTTTGCCCTTAAAAGCTAGTCTGTAAGGCAGAGAGGGGTCACCTCTTTGTAAGAGACGGCCCCAGCCAGTCAGTTTGATTCTCGATGCTTGAAGCAAAATAAAGGTTTGCTTGACCTTCACGTTGTATCAGTCTCACTCCATTGATCACGGACCCATTATTGGGGAACCTAAGAATACATGTATCTGAAATTCAGTATTGTGACTTTGCAGAGGTCCAAAACATTCTGGGTCATTCTTCACATGTAAAATGAGAATATTTATTTGACCAGCAAATCCTATCGTGTAGATCCAAAGTGATAATGTGCATATATATCTTGTTCTACTAAAATATACACAAAGTTGGAGAAGTATTGCTCTGCAGTTATTAGAGGTCAATTTGAAAATGTATAGTTTGTGGGTGTCCTTCTTTTTTCTCATTTTCTTCCTTCTAATTTACCTGCAGTTTCAGGTACCAGATATCCAAAGTTTCTGTAACAGTTTGTAAAGTAAAAGTATAGTATCTCTGAGTGACGATGAGTAGGGGAGGGGAGTTAGTAAACACTTAATTGGCAAGATTTATTCATATGTGGATTAGTGCAGGCACTTCCTTACTATGATCCAGGTAGATGGATTTGCCTGTAGCTTATTTTGGAGAGCCAAAGCATTACTTTTTTTTTTTTTTTTTAATTAAGATTTTATTTGTTTACTTGACAGAGATCACAAGTAGACAGGCAGGCAGAGAGAGAGAGAGAGAGAGAGGGAAGCAAGCTCCCCACCAAGCAGAGAACCCAATGCGGGGCTGAATCGGAGGACTCCAAGACCATGACCTGAGCAGAACGCAGAGGCTCAACCCATTGAGCCACCCAGTCGCCCCCAAAGCGTTTTCTCTTTAGACAAGTCTGAACTTTCATATATCACCATCTAGTGGTGACGAGCAGAAAAAGCTAAAACCCCATGAAGGTCTCTCGTCTATTCATGCCTATAGATTATATAATAACACACGACTTTAGAATGTGACAGCGACTGTCTTAAATATCTGTACAAGTTGTGTTTGTCATTTGATGATAATATCTGAGTACTATATAGAGAGTAACATTCTTTATCTAGAATACCAACTAATTTTGCTGATGCAATGGTGCATTTCAATGGTGCCTTTTTAAAATTCCCCTCAGTGGTGTAGAACTTTGTCATTTAAAATAAAAAGATAAAACTAAATGTTCTGATTTTTTGCATAGAGGTGACACCCAGTGTTAGGATTGATTTTTTTTTTTTTTTTTTTTTTTTGTAGCAGAGATCATATTTGCATGAATGCGGCCATATGTTTGTACTTGATCTACTTGTTGTTTTCCAAAGCAAGTGTTTGAGGTCTTGAAATGGGGAATAATAAATTAATATGTACAATATATAAAAAAGGAGCCACGCTTCCTCTCATCAGCAACCTTTGCACATATTTTCACAATATCCACAGGTAGATATTATGACTGCAATTGCAGAGATGATGAACTGAATTCAGAAGAGTTAAGTAACTATCCAAGGTTACACAGCAAATAAATCATACAGATCTATTACTGCCAGAGGACTTTACTTTTTTAACCGAGCCACTCTGCCTGAAACCTTGGCAGTAGCAACTTTGAGCTCTACCAAATGAACCAAATTAACTTTCTGTCACACACACAACACACACACACACACACACACACACACACACACACACAGAGTCTCTCTCTCTCTCTCTCTCTCTCTCATACACACACACACTTATGCAAGACCTTACTTTGGATTGAGTTTAAAAAATAGTTAATGAAAACTCTGAACATTTTAATTACACAAATGTATTCGACTGGCTTGGCAGCTACAGTAGAAGCTGTTCTGGCTTCTGCCAGGGCTCCTTTCTCTAATCAGTGAAAAACCCATCCCCCAGCTGCTAGGAGTATTGGCTGCTGATTGTTGATAGGTCCACTTTTCCTAAACAAAAACAAAAACAAAACAAAACAAAACAAAACAAAATTTTCTGCTAGAAGTCATCTTGCCTGGAAGTATCTGGGAAATTATGGTTCGCCTTCTATCCCCACATGGCCCCTATAGCCAATAACTGACTGAAATGGGGGCCTAAAGCTTTGTGCCTTTGCCTCAAGACTAAACATTGCCCTGGTGTCAGTCATGCTCCAGAGCTCCCCATGACGCAGGTTGATGCCAGACTTAAGTTGAAACCTCACTGCTGCGTGGCTCCTGCTTTCCTCACTCCGTTACAGGTTCTCCTAAGTGCATTCTCCTGCCTTAGAATCCCTGTCTCAAGGGGTCAAGGTCTTCCTTTAAAGGAATCTGATGTAAAACAGAAGTTTCTTGCAGTTTCACTACTTATTTTTGGAAAGACATTATGGGAACAAGGCAACAATCTTATACGGGTACAATGTGGCAAACAGAGTATCTTGCTTACATATGAGTCTTGTTAAAGAGAAGAAATATTACATGAAAAAACCTTAAATATTCCAACTAGCACAAAATACTAAAACTGCCTCTTTGGAAAAGTAAAAGATATAAAGGTTCATATAATGCCATTAAGTGCAATAAATAGAACAAACTATAGTAAATGACAAAGAGAGAAGAAAATGGCTTTTGGTGGGATATATTACAAAAGTAGTAGCTAACTGTGGTTAAATAAACTGCAAACAAAATAGTATTTTCTCCTTGATTTTTTTGCCCCTGGGGATGGCAGGACCAATCTTTAATAGAAGAAACAAATCTTAGTTTCTTTTTAAGAAATAGAAAATAGAGTGCTTTACCACATTGTAGAATTACTCAGTAGCAAATGTAACATTATTCATTAATTATTTCACACAGGCATTATTTTCTTAGAACATCTGGAAAAAAGAAACATTAAAGCAGTGAAGGAGAAAATGACTACTTTTTTCTACATCAATCTTTCGTAAGTCTTCCTTAACATTTTGTAAATTTATCACCAACACGAACACTGTCACTGGGAAGGTAGAACTGCCTGGTTTCTTGGAGCCCTCTATTTTTTGTCCAAATTTTCAAAATCCCTGCTTGGTAAAGAATCATAGATTTCCATGCCTTCACAGACTTTCAACCTGTGTGGTGAATGCTTCAACATAGTTTCTCTTAAAGTACTCTTTATTTTCTTTCTTGTCATTTATTTCTTCAGTCTTGTTTTTTTCAAGTCAAATCCAAGGATTCACTCAGACTACTTGAATAGGAATCTATTAGAACTGAAGCCCAGGAATTTGGACATTAAAAGTAATTAAGGGGGCACCTTGGTGGCTCAGTTAGTTGAGCATCTGCTTTCAGCTCAGGTCAAGATCCAAGACTGTTGCCCTGCTTCTCCTTCTCCCACTCCCCTTGCATGTGTGCTCTCTGTCTCTCTTGTCAAATAAATAAATAAAATCTTTAAAAAAAAGAAAAGCACTTTAAGCCCTTAAACTTACACAGTGTTATGGTAATTATATCTCAATGAAGCTGAGGGGCCTTTTAAACAACGGTTTTCAAAATCAGTGCACATGCACCCTTGGAGTCACACAGAAGTCCCAGTGGGTTCATGGGCACACAGCTATATGATAATCATTTTCTAGAATCCCAGCCTCTACACAGATCTCTCCTTAAAATTGGCTAACACTATTCTGAATCGCAGCATCCTAGCTTTTCCTTTCCAACTTCCCTTTTCTCAATTATCTTGCTCTTTCGTTGCTAAAAGAGAAGTATATTCCTTGTCTGGGCGCAACCAAGAAAGACATGTCAAACCAAGGAACAGTTAGAAAATGCACAGCTCCTATGCAAGAGTCTTACCAGGAAAACAAAGAGCTTTGGCAAGAGACAGTGAAGGTAGCTATGCCTTTTTCCAAAGTCACCAAACAAACCTAAATCTCAGGGCAAGGTGCAAGGCTTCTTCTAGATGATTTCTATCCTTTCTGTATCTATCATCTTTTATCCTACTCTTTTATCATATTATCTTCCTATCTAGAGTTCAGAAGAGATACCCACCTTTAGAATGGACAGTGATATTTTTATTTGAATTGATAATGAAGTAAGACTGATTTGACTTATTGGTTTGATAATACAGACTGGGCTCTTACCATTTACCATAAATTAAATAAGTTAAGCCTGCATCTATAAGCTTTTGGCAAAAATATATTTATAGCACAAATATAATACACAGCATGTTGGTGAAAACACTCTTTGTGAGGGCTTAATTTTATGAAGCAAATTTAGATATCAACTTTGTGGAAGAGTGTATATTATTTTTCAAAATTTTGGAGCATATATGAAGGAAAAAAGAGGTGATGCATGGTACTCTAAAACTTTCAAATTATTTCTTCTAGATAAATTCCAAAGCAAACAATACAGTCTGGCAAATGAGGAAGAGAGGAAGGTCCCACTCAAATTCCTTTTAAATTTTTCTTATCTACCTTTGAGCTCAACGGGAGTACCAAAAAGAAGTGTCTGTACTGAGCCAGACACAGAGGAAAGTTCTGGAGGAAACTCCATAAACACAGTAGTATGAGTGTTCAGATAAACTACATTTATCTAGGGTGCCTGGGTGGCTCAGTGGGTTAAAGCCTCTGCCTTCAGCTCAGGTCATGATCTCAGGGTCCTGGGATCGAGCCCCACATTGGGCTCTCTGCTCAGCGAGGAACCTGCTTCCTCTTCTCTCTCTCTCTCTCTCTCTGCCTACTTTTGATCTCTGTCTGTCAAATAAATAAATAATCTTTAAAAAAAATTTAAAAATAAACACAAAAAACCTACATTTATCTATATACATGAATCAAGGTGGAGGAAAATAATGTAATAGAAGAAAATAGAATTTCAAGGTAAGGTGGTCATTTTGAAGATAAATTCACTTAATTAAAATTCTTAATCATTCTATTATTTCCAACTAAAAATCTGAATTTTGAAAATTCTAAGTTGTATTTACTACTTTTTAAAGGAGATTGTTGGCAGTTCAAAAGATAAACTATGTTAGTTCAGTTTTTGATAGCACACACATCTGCTACAAGTAGTCACCATAAATTAATTTATATGTGAAGAAGTTAACTGTGTAAGAAGTTGATTTTTTAAAAGAACCTCTTAAAAATCTTTCTTTCCTGAAGTATTTTAATCACTCTATCAAAATACCATAGAGAAAAATATTTTAAAAACTATTTGTGAATTTAACACACAAAAAATCATAGTTAGCATTTGCTGTTTTTGTGATCATCTCCTAGGATTACATTTCAATATATTCCAAAAATTCCCTAATTCAAGTCCTTATTTTAAAACGTGCAAAATGCACAGGTAGAGCATATAGGATTTTATTCAAAGACAAGGAACACTATTGACATGACTGGCATTTAAAATGGTTATCAAATAATTCTCAACAACAATACCTGCAGCATGAGAATCATGAATGTTCTAGAAAAGACAATGATAACCTTAACTGACGTGAAAAATAAGATATATTCAGGGTTTAATGGCTTTTGTGAATTTTTTAAAATGTGAACTTCATGTTTTCTAAAAAATTCCTTCTAGTCTTCTGTTCTAATAGCTACCTCTCCATTATTATTCCACGTTAGTTCCATTTGCTGATTTGATGAGTAAAAGCCTAGTGTCCAGATGCAAATTCTGCTTTCTAATGTTAATCTAAGAAGCAGAATAGCTGTGAGTCTGTCATTCTCCAACTAAAAGCTTGAAGGAGTCATGGGACATTATTGTGAGGAGTACTGTACAAATCTAAGCAATACAGGATAATTATAGGAATTGTTGGTTCTGAAAGTTAAAATTCATATGACTAAAAGAGAAAAAAAAACAAAACATGTAAAGATTTGAGCTCTTTCCTGGTCAAGTGATGTCACTAAGTATGAAATACTATTCATTTTCTCCTAAATCACACTCAGACTTTGAAAACCTGTTCTAAATGAAGCAGAGTGAGATGAGGAATCCCACATTTGGGTCAATGAATGATTACCATGGAATTGGTCGATGACTCTGATAGAAGTAAAAGGCAAGTTACAAGGATGGATGGGTTATTTAAGAAGTGGGGGGTTAATTGTATTAACACATTTTCGCATTTGGACAATGTTGACTAATGGGAGGTCAACATTCCTAAAATTAGTATTCAGGACCATAGCAGATAAATATAAGGCTAAGGAGAAACTTAGAAGTAAAGCTATCTTGCCTCTGAAGACTGAACAATTATATTTGCAAAAAGTTTGCATTTTTATGAATATGAAGAAATACTCCTCATGGATTAGCTTCCAAAGAATGTTTAGTTTTTGAAATAAATATATATATATATATATATATATATATATATATACATATATATATATATATATATATATATATATATATGAAATCCTGATATCTAGTTTAAGGTGCTCTTTTCATTCAAGATATATGAATTTCAATTATTTTATGATTTACAGAATCAAAGATAATTAAAATAGCTGTATCTGGACTTAATTTTCAGATTTTGCATTATGGCTGTGCCTAAACAAAGACCAAGTATAGGGAACACATACTCTGTTATACAGTGCTTGGCACACAGTACACACTTTATAAACATGTGTTGAATGACTGAATACACAATGTCTTTGAGAGACTGTGTGGGACAAGAATAAGTCTCCCTATAGATCCTCATTATACTTTCAAATATACTTAATGGCATGTCTAGTCAATGGTTTATTGGCAGTGCCTCTCAAATTTCAATTGCAGATTTCCATTCTCCAGCTTTAGTGAACCGATTTCACATTGTCAAGTCAGAGACTGAGCTGTGTGAGAGGAAGATATTTTGGAAGAAGTGGAGACACAAAAGAAAGGGGTGGTCTGGGCAGAGGTGGTGGGGTAGAAATTCTGGCCTATTCAGTTTCTCTTGTAGGCTTCTTAGGGTTCTAGATGGAGTCACTGGAATACAGCCTCAGCTTTCAAAGTCCTATGTTCTAAAGTTCTCACCAGTTTGAAAATCTTGAAAATAGAGAAAAAATGTGCTTCAATAACAAGAGAGAGGAGGTGGGGAGGAAAGAAATAGTTCATAGTATGACTTTGTCCTTTGTACAAAAGGACAACATTCTCCTCATTTTTTTTTCCTCATTGTATTTTTTCCCCATCTGTGCAGCAGGAAAATGGGGAAAGTTAAGAGATATAAAATTACACGAGTAATATGAGAGAAATAGACAGCTAAGAATTGATTAGGTAGATTTTTCTTAACCTGAGGTTCTTTCCATTGTTTATTATGGTAGACATTGCTTACATGACAGTTCCCAACTTTGTCCTTCCTTGCTACTTTCTGCTAGAGAGGATGGAAGGGACTCCTTCCTAGTTTCCTTTAAATCCAGGGGAGGCACACTGTTCCTATCTGGCCAATGAGATATAGATTTATACTGCTGACAATGTCTGGAAAAGCTCTTGTTTTCTGATAAAATAGACAAATATTTGTTGAATGAATAATGATGGATGGATAGATGAGTGCTTAGGTTTTATAATCAGAACAAATGGTAAAATTGGGTTGCCAAGTTTTTATTTTCCCATTCTGGAGTGATTTACAACACCAAAATGCCAGTATAAAATACTGATAGGTAAGTTACAACATAAGTTATCAATCTGTACCCCTCCCCTGATAAAATAGTTTGGTCAAGGTCAAAAAATAATTGCAAAGTATTTAAAACAAAAGAAGTTTCTTATGGATTAGGACAGAAATATATAGGAATTTGTGTGTATCTGTCAGGGTGTATATTAATGCATGCTTACTTATTTAAGGTATAACTATTTTAGAGGCCTATGTAGTGTCCCATCATAGCAATTTCTGAGAGAGTAAACTTGGAAGAACTGCCATCAAAGATATTTTCATATTGAACATATTTCTCTGTTGAGCTCTTTCCCATCCCATAAAGGACACTCCATTTTGACAATTCTCAGTATACTAAGTCAACTTAGCATTCATTTCTTCCATCCTTCCCTTTTCTTCCAGGTGGCACATATGTTCTGGAGAACTTACATAATGTTATTGCAACAGGAGGGAGAGGAAGCTGTATGGTTCTTGGCCACAGTTTTTCCTCCATGGTAACATCTCCTGATTCATCTGAAAATCATTTAATTATTTGGCCATTTAATTTGTATGTCTGGTAAATCAATCATCATCTCTCCCTGTTGGTCTCAATCCCTAGTAAACTGTCTTTCTTTCTTATGACCCAGCCCTCCCCAGTTTGTAGATTCTTCATTTAGCTTGGAGGAGAGAAAAAAACCCCAAATGATTAAATTCTCACAAATCTCTCTTTCTTATACTTGGACCACAGATGTACTCTTGAAAGGTATGATGTTTTATACTGTGGCTTCACCAGGGGCAAAATGATTCTGCCTTGTGGCAGAAAAGTTGAGAACAGTTCTAGTGTAGAAGACAATGTGGTAGCGTGAAGGTAGCATACTTGCCAATGCCATTTCATGATTTACCCAGTAAAGTTTGTTAAAATAACCAATCATTTAACTTTTAGTTTATATTCATTAGTTTATTAGTGCAATTTCTACTTTTTTTGGAACATTGACTATTTTATTTCATGTGTGGTATAGTGCTAAATAGAATGTTGAAGAAGACAGACAAGGACTCTGCCTTAATAGAACTTACATTGTAGTTGCGGAGAGAGACTGTAAATTAAGTAAATAGAAAAGCAAAATAATTACAGAATGTGAAAATTAATATGAAGGGATATTGGGGTAAAGTAATGAAGGGATAAAGGGGTAGAATCATGTTGTGTATGTGTTTCAGAACTGCTCTTAATATAGTGGTCAGGTCCCTCGGTTCTCTGATTCCCATTTAACTATCTGCTCCATTCAGCCTTTTGCCTCTTAGTCCTGGACTACATAGGCACATTTTGTCCGGTCTTCACTACCTCAGTACTCCTTTATCCTATCAGTTTCCCACTCTGTATAAGTACCACGCGCTAACCGATTGTGCCACTGGAGCTCCAGTTTCCCACTCTGTAGAAACTTCTCAAACCACTCCAGTTCCCGTGCAGCTCTTTGGAATAAAATAATATACGTGCTCTTTATATATTCATTTAATTTTTATTGATGTTATAAATGTCTTTAGTTCTATCATCACATCTCATTCATCTTTCCATAAACTCCTCTGCCTAGACAGGAATTAATTCAGGGACCTTTAATACAGTTATCTCTCTTTGTGCCACTATGTTTTCTTCTTTTTCTTATTTTGCTGCAAATTACTATTTTCATTTCTAAACGCAAAGTACTTCCACCTAGTAACTAAGAAATAAGCCTCTCCACAATAACCATAAGTTATCAGGTGCTTATTATGTGGCAGAAACTGTACTTACTAATTTACATAAAATGTCTCGTTTTATCCATATAATATTCTTATGACAGAGGCAGACCCAAGCCCAGAAAGGTTGTTTTCTTCAAATGTCTGTACATGCTGGATTACAGTGGAAGTGCTTAGAAAGCAGTGCTGCCTTGAGACTGAGCACTTTTTGAGGCATTTTTCAGCCTCTGCATAAGTCATATTTTTTGTGCAAATCTACTTTGTCAATCAGCTATACATTTTAATTTTTTGATGTTAATAAGAATATCTAATTTTTGATGTTAATAAGCAATGTGATCCTAAAATGTCCAGCTGCCATTTTTTTATATGCATGGCAATATTCTAAATGCAAAAGCAAAAACCAAATTTATAAAAAGACTTGTAATCATTATTTCTATTTTATCATTAAATTACTAAATTTTACTGAAGGCTTTCTATTAGAATTAAAATTCATTTTGCAGATGCCTCTCTCCCTAGGAACTTCACAACTAAAAAGCAAAAATTTGAAAGCTTTAGGTTTTCAGTGATAAAAGTGATTTGTTGAATTATATGGCAATAATTACCCTTATAAATCCGACTATGAGACCAGTCAGCCATGTGCTGCCCTTTTAAAGAAACCAAAACTGCTGACAGATGTCTGCAAGCGATCAGGCAATAAGATTTTTATCAAATTATGCCCTTTTGTTTTTGGCTCTGAAACTGGTTACAGCGTCACTCTTCAGAAATGTGTGAGAGTAATATTCAACCAATAGCTGGCTTTATAATGTACTGCGCCTCTTCCTGAGAATACTGTGGGGTGAAAAAGAAATGCTTACTTTTTTTTTTTTTTTCTGTTATGTAAGGCAAAGGAAATGAGTCCAAACATTAATCTGTTAAGGGTCAGCCCAGCTATCACAATTATGTTTACAGTAAACTAGTGAAGATTAGCCATTACATAGAGCCTTGGTGGTTTTTAATATCAGATACTTATGATCAAATTTTGTTTGAACAGTACACCAGAAATCATATGTTTTATCACCTAGATAAAAGAAATATAGAGAGATGTTTACCGTGTGTAAATATAAAGAACAAAGTGTCATAATGTTAGCATATTTATTTTTATGGCTGGCAAACTGCGCTGGTACGTCCATTCTTTATTACTGGTCCACGACGAGATAAGTAAAGAAATTGAAAGTAAGCATTTAAGAACTGGTTCTTTCTCAGTCTCTTGCTACTGACTTTCAGATTGGAGAGACATCAACCCCCCCAATTCTCAGTCCTTCAATCTGAACTAGAATTATACCATTAGCTATCCGGCTGATCCAACTCACCCTGCTGATCTAGGGACTTGTCAGCCTCCATAAGCAAATTCCTTATAATAAATTTATCTTTATATGTTAAAAAAAGAAGAAAAGAAAGAAAAGAGAGAGAGAATTTGTGCTATAAATAAGCGTAGTAAATACCACACTTAGATTAGATGTGGGCTATATTGGGATAACGTGGCAGCTTTTATGTCAAAACCCTCAAATGTCTTAAGAGATGTACTTTTCGTGAGGCTTAAACTTCAGCCACTTGTTATTGTTTCTTTATAATCTCAGATGGGACATTCTATTCAGGAAAGGTCAATGGAACCTTTGGGCGTCATAAAAGTACATTTAGGGAAAGAATGAGAAAACCTTATTTCTTAGAGTACAAAAAAAAAGTTAGGCAGTGAGAGCAGATATCACAAGCACTGAGAACATGGATGAAGGGACTCTAAACAACTAGAATGGCTTTCTGAGCTGAACTGAGTGGGGAAGAGAGAGTTGAGCTATTCCCTCCATCCTTCTCTCTGCCTCCCTTTCAGCAAGGGTTTGCTGTGCAACAGGGGTCAAGTCAATCAAGTACAGGCAGAAGTCTGTTAGGTTTTTTTTCTGGGAGAGCCTCTGTTTTCCTTCCCAAAGGGAAAGAAGCTGCTCATGCCTCTCCTTTGCCCTCTATTCCAGACTTAAACAAGTCTAGAACTGTAGCAACTGCCTTTCTTCTAAGAGAGAAGAGCCCAGGGACTTGTAGAGCTGAATGCCCTGAGATCATTGAGCCTCTACACCAACACCTATAACTGTTTGCTTGTTATAGAACAAAAATCTCTCCTATTTGTTTACACTTCTCTTCACCAAATATTCTACTATTTGTCCCTGAGTGAATTCCCTTCTGATCCCAAGGTACAGTAATCTCAAGAAGAAAATTTAGGTAACATTTAGAGACAGAAATGGATCCACTTACGGTTAAGCCTAAGCTCTGGCAGTCACAAAATATAGAGTGTATGCTTGGATTTTCAAACCGAGAGAAGCAGGCAGCAGTGTGATGGAACATTGAGAAGTGTAAGGATATGTATTTAAAAGAGGAAAAAGAGTAAAACTGAAGATTGCCACCAATCTGTTATACTAGCAAAATATCCAAAAGTTGGAGTCATTTATTCCTACAGCAAGTATTTGAATATTTACTATACGCCAGATACTTAATGGCTATGATCTCTTGTAGAGTTCTTGATAGTTTAGGATATAAGAAATTTATAATTGATGGTCACAGTAATAAAATTACTTAATTTTTAAAGTGATATTATATTATTTTTTTTTCAAAAATTTTGTGTAGAAGTTTGGAAGGAATCTGGACAATGGATCCAGTATTTATGCCCATGGTCTTGGAATCTCATAAAGAGATCAGTTCCTTAAAATGGCTAAAATGCAAAGCAAGTATGAAAATCTCAGAATCCATGAAAGAAGCACTTGATTCAGCCTTAGTTTGATATGCTACATTGATACCTATATAACTTATAAATCCGTATCCTTACAGCTTATGCAATTATGCAGCAGCTGTGAAAAGATTAAAGGTAAAAAGCAAAAACTACTAGCCTTTTGATTAAAGGGTTTATAGTATTTTCAACTTTATCATGAGATACGAATACCAAAGAAATATGTCTGTCATCTTGTAGCACTTACAATTGAACAGAAGAAAGAATTGAAAGAAATGCTTATTATTTTTTAATCTTGCTTGTATAACACAAACATTATTCTATCTTAAATAGTCTGTTAATTATTCACATCTATTTTAGATTGTACTCTCTAAAAAGGCGAACACCATAATTGGATGCCCAACTTCCTCCCAGAAACACTGATATATTTACTTTTAAAACGAGGAAACCGATTATCCATAGTCTCAGAAATATAAGAGTAAGAAAGTGAGTAAATTTTTGATAACTACAGAGTTATTATTTAGTATAAAATATATCTAGAATCTTCAGTGCTATTCCCCCTCCCTTCTTTTGCTTATTTTTTTCATCTCCAGCAAAATGTATAAAGGAGAAAGAGATAAAATATCAGTTCATTTCATTCCCTGATCAATCTAGTATAAAATATATAGAAGATTAAAGACCATGAAAGTTATTAGATAACATAGGGTTTTAAATCATTGTTACATTTCCTGTTCTCAGTGAGTTTGTGTGTGTGTAAGGGGTATGTGTGTGTCGATGGTGGGTGGAATTCAGTAACATGTAGTTATGGTTTTAGGGGCAATCTGAAAATATACTTCAAGTCACTGCGATGCAAGAGGCATGGAAGTTAGAGAAGTTTTTAGTCATAAACTTGACTAGATCAGAATCATCTTTCAGGCATTTCCTGTTGTTTATATTTTAATACAATATTTAAACCCATCTGCTTGATTGTTGGATACTTGCCTGGACTAGAATATACAACTTTACATCTTGTGAAAGTGACAGTGGCAGAGGCTTACAAGAGGTTTTTTGTTTGTTTGTTTGTTTGTTTTTAATGAAATTTAAAACTAGATGTGTGGGAAAAAGAAATAAAAGTGGAGGAAGGAAACATGAAGTATGTGGAACTAGAACCAGGCTCTAGCAATTATTGTGCCCTTTATAAAGAGTGTCATGGAGCACTATGCTTCTCCATTCTGCCTCCTCCCTGTGTTCATATAGCAGGATTGGTAGTCATCAGAGTGAGGAAATGAGCAAAGAGATGGCTTATAAAACAGGAAGCTATGTTAAAACCTCCCTGCGCATCACCTTGACAGAGAAAAGCAAGTTATATTTTCTACATGCCAGATCAGAGGCCTCTATTTTATACCACTACCTTTAGCCAAGAGGTATGATCTCCCTTCTCTCTATTCATGATATCATGTTCAATTGACGTGCTTGTCAGGTTGGTACTACGGAGAGAGCTGTGATAGAAGTCACAAATTTAAAATAAATCATATTTTTCTCATTTTAGATATTCCTTTTTTACCTCTACTCACATTTATTGCTTTTCCTCTCTTTTCCCCTTTTCTCTTTTCCTATATTCTATTGCTAGTTTAAATGCCTTTCAAACAATACTTAGATCACTTTTTATAAAATTATTTCTAAACTTAGTTGAAAAGCAAACTAATGTTAAGAAAATAAAATTAGCCAGTAACTATCCAATTACTTTTAGATAGTACAGAATACTTGTATTTTTAATAAAACTGATAACTAAAGCAATCAAGGATGGCTTGAACTGAGAGGGAACACAAATTTTGTAATGAAATTCATTCAAATCCCAAAATGGATTCAGGAAGGTTTATCTTCAGTTTAGACTAGGTGAAACTCAAAGGTCACAGTACATTTCACAAAATTAGAACTTACACACCCTGACTGAATTATGAATTATTCCAGAAAAGTTCTTTAGGTATAAGAAAGATACCAGTGAGAACCCGTGTTGTGAACATCATGCACAATCTGTACCTTCCTACAGCAACATGTGGATGGTTGGCCCAACTCTGAGTATCCAGATATTCTTGCCCTTGCTTTTATGATTATTCTTCATTACTATGGTGCATGCTGGTTTCTAAGTGCTGCCTGGTTCTTAGTGCATTAACTTGTCATTAGAGAAAGACTGAATGCTGACTTCATAGAAAGAGTTTGTTGATAATTAAATTGGAAGAACATTATAATCTATTTATAGCTTATTGAAACTCATCTTGGGCATACATGACCCCTGAATTCTATTCCAGGGATTATAACAGGAGTACATACTAATTCTGGGTTCTGGGTAATTTTTATGGTCATCTGCCCTTTTACACTGATCAGGTATTACTTGTTAATCCCCTGCAGATCACTGTGGTATCATATGAGAAAAGAGGTTTAAGACAAAAAAATCCCATTCTCTTCTGGACGAATCTAAAAACACAGTGACAATGGCAAAGAATTATAAGACTTAGAAGAAATGTCAGGACTGCTTCATTTTTCCCTCAGTATGTGTATAAACATGCAAACTTGAGCACAGACTGCTGGGTAAATTCCTAATGTCCCACTGAATTATTCCCCAATGGTAGACAAGGTAGGTACCCTAGTCTCTGGTATCTTTAAAATATGCATCCTCCTATTTGGTAAAACTGAAAGTAGTTTGTTGTGAAATAGGGTGTGGTTTGGAGGATGTAGAACATTATGTGCATTATGTGTGTAGCTTTATATTCTTCTGTAGTATTTACCCAGGAGGATTTCTCTAAAATTGACTCTATCTCAATCAGACTCTTTCTGAATAAATGCTAACCCAGTGTGGCCTGTCAATATCTAACCTATTCCAACGCCAATTATGTACTTTTCTGAAAAATAATAACAAATACAAACAAATTCTAGGCACCTGAAACCACTTCTTTTCAGTTGTAATGTTCCTTAAAATTTCAAATTAAGTTGAAATTGAAATATTCCAGTTTAATGTGGTTGACAATTACCAGTTTGGTTACAGATGCTGATAAACCCAGAGTCACATGTATTTGTGAGCATTTTGTAATAGTTACAGTCCATGAGAGGGCTTCCTGTAGTCATAAATATACCCAAGCATAATTTATATATATATAAAAATTTATATTTATATAAATTTATAATATACCCATTCTCTGATTGATGGCATTGTCTATTAGATTAATTTTATTTTACCTCTTAAATTATATAGAGCCATCTTTGTTGGTTATATAACAAACAATTCAGTTTAGAGGGCACAGAAAGAAGTCAAGACAAGAGAAGCCATTTTATGGAGAACGGTGTTTTCATATCATGGAGCAGTTCTTTGTGGAAGAAGAATTTCTCCTCTGGGAAAAGAGGTGGCTACAAACAGATGGTCTTTGCTAAGTAAAATTGACAGGTCTACAGGTAATGAGTTGCTTCTATAAAAGAGGCAGTTTTTCCACTGGGGTTTCAGCACTATGGGGCCTAATTATTCCTGACATATTGCCCATTTCATATGCTCACAATATTATGACCAAAAGGGAAAAATAATTATACAAACTGTTAGCAGAAAACTCAATGGAAACAATACAGGCTATAAAAACATTACCAGAGAATGAATTCTTTTTGAACACAGGTCCATCTGTTCTTTCTAATTTTGCAAGTGGCAAAGGCCAAGTACTATTACAACAAATTTCTAGGGATGAGATAATTTTTTTTTTCCTCGTACCTTTAATTTCAGTTTTGCTAAAGTTTACTTTCTAGAAGTAAACAAGTGATTGGAGCTTAGAATATTTTTCATTATTCAGATTCTATGGCTGTACTGTAATGTCTTGTCCAAGAAATATATATTACTTTTTTTTTTTTTTAAGATTTTTTTTTTTTTTATAAACATATATTTTTATCCCCAGGGGTACAGGTCTGTGAATCACCAGGTTTACACACTTCACAGCACTCACCAAATCACATGCCCTCCCCAATGTCCATAATCCCAACCCCTTCTCCCAAACCCCCTCCCCCCGGCAACCCTCAGTTTGTTTTGTGAGATTAAGAGTCACTTATGGTTTGTCTCCCTCCCAATCCCATCTTGTTTCTCTTCAGATCGCATAAATCTTTCGCCTTTTTTAAGATTTTTAAATTCATTTATTTGACAGAAAGAGAGATCACAAGTGGGCAGAGAGGCAGGCAGAGAGAGAGGGGGAAGCAGGCTCCCTGCTGAGCAGAGAGCCCAATGCGGAGCTCAATCCCAGGACCCTGGGATCATGACCTGAGCCGAAGGCAGAGGCTTTAACCCACTGAGCCACCCAGGCGCCCCTATATTACTTGTTTTGATGAAAGCTTAGAAAGATCGGCATATAGGTCATCTTAGTTTTTAAATAAATGTTCATTAATCAAATGAACACTTTATAAGCATTCCACATATGACAGACATAGAGGTCCTTTTATTTAAATATTACATATAATAAATGTTTTTCAAGAAGAAAGACTTTTGGAAGAATATATTTCCAAATAATCTCTTGTTCATAAAAATCATCAGAATATTTGTGTAGGAGTGTCTAACTTCAGATATTAGTTATTAGAAGCTAGAAATACTACTTTAATATTAAAAAAAACCTGTGTTATAAAACAAACTTAGTTGCTTGTACACATGTGATGTATCTGTAAGATATTTTTTGCTAAGAAATTTTCACACATGGCTCATATGAATCAGCCTCCTGGCTTTATAGGCATTTAAAAGCAATGTGGATTTAAGGATCACCTTGAAATTAATTTTGGTTTTTATTCAACGTTACTCATTCAAATAATTTCTTAATTTTATTTCTGGTTAGCAAGTCCTAGCTCTGGGATAAACACACACATCCAGATGTTCCTTCAGCACAAGAGTGCTGAACCAGGGCCATATTACTTTTTGTTCAACCACCTGTGATTAGCATCTGTTTCCAATTTTATATAAGCAGTTTTTCTACATTGATTACCATTACTTTCATTATTTTACAAGCTATATAATGTAGCAACCACAAGACTCTTACCTCCCAATTTTCTAGATTAGTTTATTATAAAAATACACCAGTGTTTGCAGGAATCTAGTATCTTCTGTCTAAAGAAAGATAATTCAGTCAAACAAGAAGTTTTTATTCTGAAAATAGCCTCATTAGATCTAATTATATTACAATGAATAAATTTTTTTTAATTTAAATTTTTTTTAAATAAGATAATTATGGATGATAAAAATTAACTATGACTATTATAGGAAATTTAGAAAAGATAACCACCTATATTTCCCCTCAGTTTCTTCTGAATGTTTGTATATGCCAAAATATATACTTAATACTTAAATATATATACTTAAGAATATATGTTATACATTTACTTTATATATATACATAATGATATGTATATATATTTTACAAAATTGAAAGACACATATATATCTTCTGCTTTTTTTACTTAAAATTCATCTTGAATATTTCTGTATTATTAGGAATTATTATTAAGTCAGCAGATATTTCTGTTTATAGGAAGGAGCTCATGGTTTTGTGAATTATTGTGAAACTGCATTGTTTCTAGCCGATGTATCAATACTCAATAAACCACAATACTAATATTTAGTCATACTACAAAAACACCAGCACAAACTGGAAAGCAAATATAATAATTCTGTAAGCAGCATTCTTTTTTTAACAGAAGACCTCCTTTGGCATAAGTCTTACTGGGTGCCCAATGATCCAGCCTTCTGAGGTACACAAACTTCTATTTCTCTTTAGAGCTGGCTGGCTAAGTGAGGAACTCTGAAGTTGAAGGATTAATGTCTTCATGCTTCAGATTTTGCAATCAAGATGATAAACTTTATAATCTAATTGTATGTAAGCTTGATTATTATATGCAAATGTTTTGTGCCACAGTTAGTCTAGAATTCTCTCTGCTTTAGTCACGTCTATTTCAGCATAAAATTAACCACAAAGTGGTTCCATAAACATTTATTGTGCACCTAGAATAAGTCAGGGAATGTCAGAGATGTGGAACACAAGGGTGTGAAAGTATCCCTTTCTCCAGGAATTCAATCCTGCAAGGGAGAATAAATAAATAAATAAATAAATAAATAACGCTAATGCAATCTGTACAAAGTGCAAGAACACAGATGAAGAAATTTATTCTGCCTGAGGGTTGAAGTTGAGGAGTATAAGTGAGTGAGTGATATTAGAAAAAATGTGCTATGTGAGTAGAACACTAAAGAATGAATAAGGGTTTTCCAGGCAGAGAACGGGAAGGCAGGAATCCAGAGGGCAAAGACGTGGAGTCCAGAGAGTGTCTGCAATCTAAAGAAATAGCTGTAGAACAGTAGTTCCCATCAAGGATTTTAAAGAAGGGGTAGAAGATCAGCCTTTTAATAGACATTTCTAGGCTTGGCGGTGGATGTGCAGTTATTTCTCAAACCAAAATAGCACTTAATGAGACTCCATATGTTAAGAAAAAATATTTAAGGAAAATTCAAGGATATTGAGCTCAGGCAATGGTGGGGATGATGATCCTTTCTATAGGGAGTAAGATAGTTCAATAGGACAATAGCTTCATAGCCTTTGACAAGATTGTTCTAGTTTTTATATAAATGTAATAAACTAATATACTCAGAGTTGCCATTAACAGAGTCTCATTCCAAACATTAACCTTGAAATGAGACCTTAATTAATTTTCTAATAATTGTCCCATATTTATGAGCATTCCTGGAATGAGGGTTTAGCTCTAATTATTGAGAAATAAAAGATATTCGACAAATAGAAATTTAAAGAAACCAATAAGCTAGCATTCTAACTCCAGTGATCTACTAATAATGTCTAGAGAAACCACTTTAACTTTAAAGAAAAAAATTCTTTTTGGTAAAGAACTCTTGGGAAAAAAAATGTATAAACACACACACATACACACACAGTAAATCCAACTAGAGTCTCATGGGAGAGTTGCCAGCCTGGGAAGCTTTTAAAAAAATGGACCATTACTATATTTCTATTGTTATATCAGACACTTGAAGAAAGAGTGAGAGGAAGATTGTCTTATTGAGCTCCCAACTGTACATTCTTTGGACTCAAAGGAAAAGTAAAAGAATCTTTTTGTTAGCTTACCTTTTAAAAATCTACGAAATTATAGGGTTATTTCCTTTCTTTGTGCATAGACAGAGCAGCAATTTGCTGAAATAAACTTTTGAAAGACAACTTAGTGGCCTATTTGGAGAATTACAACTACAGGGTAGAGTGAACTGATTAGAGGGATATATTAAGATCTGCTTGAAGGATTTTTTCATTGTAATTTTTAATCTCCACAAGTCTATCCTGTAATTCTCAAACCTTGTCTTCATTTTTAGAGATAACTATCTATAGCAATTCTAACCCTAGTAATACTCTATTTTTTTTTAATGAACAACTTTCTATCCTATAGAGTATCTTAATATTTATTCACTTAGATATTATTCATTTGGATTTATTTCATCCCATAGTTCTTTGGAGGGAGTGGGGTTAAATGTTATATTTGAGTACACTGCCATAAAAAAATCCTTTAATAAGCCTATGTATAATCTGGAGTAATCCTAGAAATGCAGGTTAAAATATGTATTTCTTAGTGGAATACAAATGATTATATTCGAGTATCTCTTTGGCAAATTGTAGCTTTATTTACAAATAGTAATGAATATATTAACTCTCATTGCTATAACTTCCAAATTAGTTTCCATTGGTTGAAACCCAAGAATCCCTACACCCAAGCACCCTTGCCTCGCCTGACCAAAAAATGTCCTCACCGGCACATTTATTTATTTATTTTTAAAGATTTTATTTACTTATTTGAGAAAGAGAGCACAGGCAGGGGAGGGGCAGTGGCAGAGGGAGAAGCAGACTCCCTGCTGAGCAGGGTGCCCAACATGGGGCTTGATCCCAGGACCCTGGGATCATGATCTGAGCCAAAGACAGACACTTAATCAATTAAGCCACCCAGGTACATCATCTTACCTGCACATTTACACAAAAAGCGACTTAGTTTCTGAGAGCTCATAGTTTTATCTAAGGCCATTGAACTATAACAAAGAGAGAGAAGGATTTTGCAACTGATAATTTTTTATTGGATTTTGATGTTGATTTATCAGTTATTTCTCCTTGCTGTTTAGATCAGAAACTGTTACTTGCCTTTGAATTTATTGGACTAAAAGTAGTCTGAAACATCTCATTTTTTTTTTTTTTTTTTAAATTTTAAGAAAGAGCACACAAGCAGGCAGAGAGGCAGGCAGATGCGGAGAGAGAAGCAGGCTTCCTGCAGAGCAAGGAGCCCTATACAGGGCTCAGTCCCAGGACGCTGGGATCATGACCCGAGCGAAAGGCAGAAGCTTAACCCACTGAGCCATCCAGGCGTCCCTGAAACATCTGATTTTTAAAAGCATATATATTGTTTAATTTTCCTGTCCTCTATCGTCCTTTCATCTGAAAATGCCTCTATGTTGTCTCGGCTTTGGGAATATTCCTGCCTTCCATTGAATATAATCTTGGAGAACTTTTAATCAAAGTACCCTACTCTCTACTAGCCACAGGAGGGAAAGTGATGATGTTTCTCTCAAAGATTCTTTCTGGATCTTGATTGAATCAATACCTTGGCTGAGAGTGGCTGGAGCCCTCTTATCTTGTTGATAGTACTCTGAAGACCATGTCCATTAATCCAAATTCTATTATGTGCCGTAGCTTCTCTGATCTCAGTATTTTCTCAGGGCTGGCTGTTCAGTTTAAGCTTTCTTTTGTATTCTGCAAACCACATCATGTTCTTCTAATTTACTCCTTCCTAAATTATATTAGTGGAGTCAGTTTCCATTGATTGCAAAAATAGTAACTGATACAGTCCGGTGGTAACTGTTGGTTCTCCACCAAGATTTAGAACCCCTTCCACAGAGTAGAGTTGTTGGTGGAAAACGGCTCTATGTCAGAAATACAGTTCTTAGTTCTGCTTGTATCTAGGCAGGGCCATGCATCTGGTTAGCTGAATGAAGTGAATATTTATTGAAAGCTTTTGGCCCTACTGGTAGAAAAGATTTATTCTTTATGTCTTCAAGGATGAATAAAAAGAATGCTCTTCTTTTCTTCTTTCCTTCTCTCGTCTACTGGCTAGATGTTGATACTCAGAGTGACCTTTGAAACTATGTGGTGAAAACAGAGGAGCATTTGCTAGCCGGGGCCATGGCCACCTGGAGTAGAGCCCTCCTTACTTTGGACTGATTTGAGTGAGAAGTCAACATTTTTGTGTTAAGCTGCTGAATCTATGGGACAAAATAAAATATTTTTACAACATAGAAGAAGAGATAATTTGCTGGTAAACTTTGTTAGTACAAGAGCCAAATTTCTCCTTTAAAGTAGAGTAAAGGTACCAGAAAATATGCTTAAATTTAAGCTTTAAAACAGTTTAATGAGTGCTTTTCAGAAATCATCTGAAAAGCTTGCAAAAAAGCACTGATAATGACTAGGGTCAAAGACCCTCAAGAAATGTTTTCTGTGTAGTTATCAATCAACAAATGTTTATTTAAATGCAAGTGTCTATAAGGCAAATGCAAAACAAAACAGAACAACAAACTCAGCAGAGTGGAACAAAGGAACAAAATATATTTTGTCAATTAGAGACAAGTACACTGAAAAGGAGAGCTTTGACATTCTAGGCACCAGAAACAACTTACTGCAATGTATAAAGGAGGCTGTATTTGGTTTTTCAGCTTTTTACCATCATGAAAGTTGTACTGATTTTGGAAAAATTTCATTGACTTGAGTTTACAGGATGAAGAAGTCACAAAATACTGGGTTCTGTGAGGTGTTCTTGGAGATAAAAGCAGAATTTCAATGCTCTGATCCTAAACATCTCTCGGGAAATCCCATACCTATCCTTATTTTTTTGTCCTAGTGCCAAATGAGAGTCTGCCAAGGATCTTTGACAATGCTATTGTGATTGGAATTATGAAGCTCTGTGGATGAAGGTGGTAGGAGTTGTTAATTTCCACCACCATGGAGAAATGGATAGAATTACATCACAGGTCCTTTCCTGAACTGGTTCTTAGAATTTGCAAAGGCAGATTAACTCAAGTGCAAAGGCAGTAAGACCAAAGAGGGTACAGCAACATGTAATGTAATCAAATTCACTGTTTTAAACCACAGGATATAATCATGAGCTAATAGCATGACACATCTATTTTACACATCCAGTTGACTTGAAATTGATTGATACTTGTGATATCTTGAAGATAGACAGTCTGAATAGCATAAATAAAATGTTTATTTGATGATAACCCTGTTTGCTAAATCACAGGTTTTTATTACCTTCTCTGAATGAAAATAACATTACTTTTTATGTATCTATAACAGAGCAAGGAACGCAAGACAACAGAAACTGCTAAGCTGTTGAACTTCAAGTGATGCTTTCAGAAAGAGAAGGATGTGATGACCTTCACAAAGATTTTAGTATCTAACTGATTGTCTTCAGAAGGAAGCTAAGCACTAGGGGAAACTCTTGTGTTTAAACCAGACACTGGATAGACCTGCAGCACCGGAAAACACACACACACACACACATATATATGTATATGTATATGTATATGTATATGTATATGTATATGTATATGTATACATATATATTCACACATGCATACCTCTCTCCCATAGAAGACTTTTTCTTCTTCTTTTTTATTTTAATGACAGAAAAGTCATTTGGATTGAGATTTTTGCTAACTGAACCTGTCTGAAATAACAATAACATAATGGATATGGAGTCATCTAAAATAAAATATTATTTATATGTCTTTATCTGAATTCTAGCAAAGTGTACATTTTTAAATCAAAGAAAAATATCTTTGATCGAACTCACACAGAAGAGACAGGTCACTGTCCAGCTAAATCCAGCTAGGTAAGAAGACAACCAAATAGTTCACTCATATTTTTCAGTTTTCCTGGCAGAAATGATACCATTTCCTCCTTTTATGCCCAGGATAATTAACTTGCTCATCACCCAGTTGGCTGGCTTAATAATACAATCCTGGCTCTAACTCCTTTAAGGATATTTTCCAGGCAAATGATACCAAATTTACCTTTGCAAGTTCAGGGAAAATTAACAAGTCAGTGTAACAAGGCTCCCAACCATTTTAGAGAACTTTCTAATGTTGCATATATGTCTTTCAGAAGAGAATGTTTAATACTATACTATCTGCTAGACAAAAACAGTTTCTATTCAATAGCTGTCCATCTTTTATACTCAGGGGAGAGCAGCATTTCTTTCCAAAAAATGAAGAGAATATCAATAGGGCTAATCTCTTCAAAGTGCTTAGAGCTCAAAGCAATTGCCTGCAGTTGTAACAAGTCCCCACCCTCATTATCTCAGCAAAAGAAAAATGACCAAAATGTAAAATACTGCCTGGCTCTTGAGACAGAAATGCTCAAAAGAAAGTTAAAATAAACATTCACCAACTCACTTCTGAATTAAACACTGATATTTAATTTACTTCTTTGGAATGAAAGAGTCAAATTATGAACCCATTCTTTCTTGATACAAAATGAGGAGTTAAAGTGGAACAAAATTAAACTATATTGGTCTGCATCAAAAAATAGATTGATTTACATCTCAGATACTGGTATAGTCCAAGAAATAATGACTTTTACAATGTAATCAGACATGCCTACGGAGTATCAAATTATGAGTTACATGATACAAGTAGGTTTTTTCCTACATTTATTTCATATGACAATTTACTCAATGTTCTAACCTACAAAAAGATATAAGTTTCTGGAAACCCCTAAGAAAAAAAATTGGAACACATCTTACAAAACCATGATTATTTAGTTTTAAAGTGACATAAAATGTGTAATGTATCTTAAAGGGATAATCATTCTGGTGAAGTAGCTACATTTGGTGTAACAGCACTTGCTCAGACTGACTTGTCAAAGTTTCCCATGATTTTGATTTCTCCCCAGTAGCAATACATCATTTACAAGTTTTCTGGTAACTGAGCCTAGACTTACCTGGAGAGCTCATTTCCCTTTATTCTCAGACAATTCATCCAGCATAACTTTCCTTAGCCAAACACCCTCATAAGCCATACAGAGTAAATATTAAAGAGGCAAATCAAGCTACCACTCACAATATAAACTTGATACAAAGGATTACCAGCATGAGGGAGGATGAATATGCATCTTGAGATCCTGTAGACTCAGGCCCAAGAGATCTACTAGATTGGCATTTTCCAAACTGCAGCTCAAAACCAATAATCGGGTCATAAAAAGTAATGTAGTACAATGTTGAAAATGATACATAGTGTATATCATATACATATGTTTATATACATGTATGCACGCACACATAATGTATGTTTAAGATCGTAGTTTAGGTTTCTAATATAAAATGAGTTTCCTACTATGGACTGTCTTTAAAACAAAGTTCTAAAGCCTCTGCTTTAGCTCAAAATCTTTCCGATGCTTTGTTTTCCCCTTTCCAATCCAAAGCAATGTTCCTCCAGTCTCCCCGCAAAGTTCCAGGAGTAGATACTTTCTGCCTCCTGAGTTACTTTTATATTGCTCTAGTTAGTCATTCTCCTTCTGTATAGTTCCTTTTCTTTTCCTTTGCCTTCCTTCCTTCCCTCCCCCCCCCACACACATTGGCAGTCATGTGCACCAGGGAAAACGGACACTACTGTTTGACATTAAAGTAATTACTCCCCTTGAGGGCCTCATAATGAGATGTACACATGACACAAACCTGGCCCAAAAGATATGAGGGAAGTCTACTTGGGACTTTAAGAAACAGGGTTCTCTTCTAGAAACCAGAAGAAGAGACTGTCTCATCACTTCCTCCCATTGTTTTCTTCTTGCAATATGATGTATGGAGATGCAAGAGTCATCTTATTGCCAACACTGAGGATGGCAGAACAGAGGGAAAGAAAGAACTTGATTCCTTGAAAACACCTTGGATTTGCTCAATCACACAAATCTGAAATCAGTCATACCTGTGGACCTTCTCTTATGTGAGATAGATAGTAAGATTCCTTTTTATCAGTTCCACTTGGGGTTTCTCATACTTATAGCCAAAGGCATCTTAACTAATGTATTAATCAATGAGCAAGAATAATTAAGAACTCTTAGAATAACAACATTGATTAAATGGTACTTAAATTGCCTAATATTAAAACATTTTATAAATAAACACCATTAACATAGAGTACAACTAGCAAACTAATTGAAGGAAAAATTAATGGAGTGGAGTATATAGCCCACTAACATCGACCATATATAAAGTTTATTATATCCTACATAGTATACATAGTAAAAACAGGATCACACACACTGTCATATTTCACCTAACTGCTGCAGGAAATATGCTTGAGATTGCATTCTGTCACATACATCCAATTCACTAGCAGATTCTATAGACTCTATTTTCAAATATATCATGGTATTTTAAGTTTCTCAGTTGTCATCGAGGTCCACTGGCATAAACAGGGTGTGGAGGGCATTTGGGATAGTTCGCCTTTGGGAGGACAAATGATTAATCACTGATGTTTAGAATTGCTATAAGTATGGTGATAATAAAGAGTAGACCATCTTTATGATGGTTTAACTACCTTTAAATTCTCTGCAGAAAATGCACCTAATTGTTCTCTGAATCCCTCATTGCCTTGGTCTAAACTATGTTTACTTCTGTGTCATAAAGGAACATCTTCACTGTTCCCTCTGTTTCCACTCTTGCCCTGGATAGAGTGTTTATCTATAAAAATTGACAACTATTCTTTTTTTTTTTTTTTAAGATTTTATCTATTTATCTGACAGAGAGAAAGCATACAAGCAAGGGGAGCAGCAGAGGGAGAGGGAGCAGCAGGCTCTCCACTGAGCAGAGAGCCCAATTTGGAGCTCAATCCCAGGACCCTGGGATCATGACCTGAGCTGATTGCTTAACTGACTGAGCCACCCAGGTATCCCATGCCAACTATCATGACCTGAGCTGATTGCTTAACTGACTGAGCCACCCAGGTATCCCATGCCAACTATTTTTTGTTTGTTGGTTTGTTCCAATGAAAATCAAGTTCCATTGCTTCACTGTTTAAAATGGTCCAGCCTTTATGTGATGCTCAGAGAGTATTCAGCCTCTTCACCATGGCCTAGGGAGAGTTTCGTAACCTAGCTCCAGCTTATCTCTCTAGTTATCTCATGCCAGTCTCTGCCTTTCTCATTCTGCTCTAGTCACATGGGTATCTTTGATCTTATTGTTCCTCAAGGTCTGCCCTTGGAACCCTCTTCCCAAAATGGTTTTCCCCAAGATTTGTGTGTGACTTACATCCCTAATGCATAAAGGTTGCTTTTTCAGAGGTCTTCCCTGAATATCTTAGCTGAATTATCAACTCTCTGTACCCAGTCACTCTATACACTAGTATAGCTTTATATTTCTTATACTATTTACGCATGTCTTGTTGTATGTGTGTTGATGTGTGTTGTGCATGTGTGTGTGACAGAGCCAGAGACAGAGACAGTGAGTTAATTGTCTTCTCCTGAGAGGAAAGAGACTTAAGCCTTTTTACCATGTTGATATGGATTATCTTGTGAATGCTCACAGAAAACTAACAGGTGCTGTGTTGTTATCCTCATTTTACAGAGGAAGAAATTTAGGCATAAGAAAGATTAAGGAACGTGCCCAAGGTTAGAGAACTAATAAGTGGTAGAATATGGGTTCAAACCCAATCAGTGTCACTCTGGAGGCTGTTGTTCTTAACTGCTCTACTGCCTCTGTATATAATTAAAATGAAAAAGGCCCAATGTAAAGTGTAAAGTACTATATTATTAGAACACTGTAGGACATAAGGTTGGATGGGGGAATCATTAGGATATAAATATAAAATGTAAAATACCACATATATATATATTATTTTGTTATTTTAGTAATATACATAGTAATTTTGCATTATAGTCAGAGTAATTTTACATGGTTTCATAAGAAATATAAAACACTTTAACTCTGATTTGTATGATTTCATATGATTTATTTTTCTTTTATGTAATTTCTATATTACTTTTTTGAAAATGTCAGCAATAATCACATAAAATATTTAGAATAGCAAAAATACAAATCTTAAAAAGTAATGCTGCCTTTGGGCATAATAAAAGAAATATAAATATTTTTGTGATTCGAGGGCATCAGCAAAATACCTTTTCCTTTCCCACTCCAATTGGGAACTGCCTGAGGAGTACACAAGAATTATAGGGAGGGAAATCAAAATATCACCTTTATGTAAATAAAGCTAAATTTAAATATATGACATGAATATGCAGCCCCATCAGTGTTCTACTAGCTCCTACAATTACTAGAGCCTATCCAAACAGTTATTGATGGGGTTGCAACAACTCAGGCTTCTGTTCGTAGAGTAGTCTGTTGGCAGCAATGGGTGAAAGAACCCATGAAGTCAGACGATGGGCTTTTCCAAGGAGAGGACAGCTGGAGAAATTATTCACTGGGACTTGTTCAGTTGCTTCTGAACTCCAGTTAAGCAAGCCACCCTTTTCACAGAGGGAGTAAGGGTAGAGGGGCAGAGATGGAGTGAAGAGGGGCTATGAATATTCTAGGTTTCTTTCTTCATGCAAAAGCAAAGACTAGGGAATCAAGTGTTAACCTCTCGTAAGTATTAATTCCGTCTTTAACCTGGCTTCAGATGAATCATCTTTACTTTCCCTCCCTCTCCTTTCCTTTTGGCTCATTTTGGGAGGAGCTGTGTAGGACTTAGGGTTGGATGTAGATAATCATTAGGCTTAATCTGGCCAACTACAACAAGAAGTTAAAAAGATGTCAGTTCTTCATTGTTTCCCATCAGTGTTATTTATTTGCCTGTTATTTTTTTCTCTTTCATGTATGAAGATGCTTTTGCTCTGCCTTCTTTATATTGAAAAAATATCATGTATTTACTTCAGAAAATTTAGAAAATAAGGTAGATACCTCACGAAAAATGTATATACACATTTTGGTGGCTACGATGCCAGGTTTTCCCATGTACATTTATATTACTCAGGGTCCTGGTAGGAAACATAGAACACATGTCTAGACAGGAATTTCTAAAAAGACTTACTAATGAAGGGACTATTTACAGAAGGGGAAAAACAGAGGAAAATAATTAAGGAAATAAACACTTAAATAGGAGCAGTAGAAAACCATCACCTACATAAGGCTCAAAGAGGCAAAGGATGGAAATGAGCTAAGTAGTACATGGTTAAGACCTGGAGCACCAGAGAAGGACCTCTTGATAGGGGCTATAGCTGCCACCAATGCAGCCATCATTACAAATGTACCGAAGGTGGGACCAGAAGGAATAAATGGTCCAATCTCTCTTCCTACTCTCGCCTCTCCTGTCAGTGCTTTTCACTGGTCAATTCCAAAATAAGTTAATGGGCAAGTCAGCTTTCTCAGGGGAATGAAGGATGGGAGAGAAGAATACAGAATGAATGAGCGGAGGGATGGAGCCAATAGAAAATGACCTCTCTGTGTCTCATTCTCTATCAATCATCTATTTGGATACTGATTGCAAAATCATGTCCTATACTCTGTTTTGTCACTCTTAATCGTCAATAGCATCATGAAAATCTACCCTTGTACTTCATTACATACACATTTATGACTTTTTAAGAGTCATGGGGCGCCTGGGTGGCTCAGCGGGTTAGAGCCTCTGCCTTCAGCTCAGGTCATGATCCCAGGGTCCTGGGATCGAGCCCCGCATCAGGCTCTCTGCTCAGCAGGAAACCTGCTTCCCTTTCTCTCTCTCTGCCTGCCTTTCTGCCTGCTTGTCATCTCTGTCAAATAAATAAATAAAAATTTTAAAAAAAGAGTCATGTGGTATTCCATTGTATGAGTTACTTTAGCAAGTCTTAAGCTCACACAATTAATTTATTTTCAAATTGTCTTTAGTTATTATCTTTTCATGATTGCTGTTCAAAGATGCCCTTTTGAATTATTTTTGACTATTATTTTATAATTAGTATGAACATGTTCTCTTAATTTTATCATTCAACATTGAAAATGAGAATCTCTAATAATTTTATCACATGAGAAATCTAATTGACTTTGAATTGTAGCAAATATGGCTTTGTTAACAAAACTTCTACCTTTATTATTGAAAATAGTAGAGCAATATTTTAATCTGGTTGACTGAGATATGATGAGGCTATTGAGTACAGTGTCAACACAGTATCATCACAGTATAATCAATGAGTTATTTTAAACTCCTAAGTTGGGACAAGACTTTCTTACAAGTAGCAATGTTTAATTGGATCAACAACTTCAGGAAGCGAGGCAGAAAAAAACCCCAGAAAATTACAGGATATTTTGAGTCTAGGCAGAATGGAGGTGATGAATCTAGAAATATAAATGAGTTCAAATATCACAAAACAAGCTGGAGGTCAGCTATGGCAGACAAACAAAGTTATTGTAAAACATTTTAAAAGAAAAGTCATATTTATTCATGAAAAACCCACAGGACTAAGCATTAGAATATATGCTAATGCTTATGAATGATATTACAATTGATGAAGTATCATACAGATAGAGGGTATTATTCTAATAGTCCTCTTACATTGAGATGAAATCTCTGAGCTCAGTGTCCCATTGCTTCATTGTTCCAGAATGCATAGCGATATACTCCAAAATTCTTACTGATATAATTTTTACCCTACAATGAAAAGACTTACCCCATGTAAGCTTATAGAGGAGCAAATATCTTCAAGAATATTCTTAAAAACTAACCAAACAATTTAATCATAAAATATTATTGTTAGTCTGATAGTAGTAGAAGTTAAGTACCTCTAAATGTTATTAATGTCAAAATGTCTCTGTATATGTTTTCACAGCAGTAATGAGGGGGAAATTGTCTATCAATATGAAAGTGGAGAGTAACAAAACCATGAACTCTCTCTCCCTCAACAGAACATTCAGCAACACTCACATAAAATGTCATGCCTGCTTTTTAAAGAAGAAAGTGTTGAAAAGATAACAATAGTTTATCAAATTGCCCATTATCGTAATATTATTAATTGCTGTCTATTAGGAATGTCTGCAGCATTTAGATTTCTGTAATTTTGTATATAATTGAGTCTGTGGCTTATATCTCACCTGTCTTTTTTTTTTTTTAAAGATTTTATTTATTTATCAGAGAGAGAGAAGGGGAGAGAGCAAGCACAGGTGGACAGAATGGCAGGCAGAGGCAGAAGCAGGCTCCCCGCTGAGCAAGGAGCCCGACGTGGGACTCGATCCCAGGACGCTGGGATCATGACCTGAGCCGAAGGCAGCTGCTTAACCAACTGAGCCACCCAGGTGTCCCATATCTCACCTGTCTTTAGACATAAATAAGGATTATAATTTTGCTATGATTTAATCACCCATAAACCAACTTACTGATTATTCTTTAACTTGATCAAATATGTTGACACTTAAAAAAATATTTTATTTATTCATTCATGAGAGAGAGAGAGAGAGAGAAAGAGAGAGAGAGGAAGGGGGCAGAGGGAGAGGGACAAGCAGACTCCACACTGAGAACAGAGCCCAATGTGGGGCTCAATCTCAAGACTCTGAGATCATGACCTGAGCCAAAAGCAGGAGTCAGATGCTTAACCAACTGAGCCACCCAGGTGCCCCTATATTTCCTCTCTTAAGTTTCATGTGTAATTCTCTTTTGGCAAGATTTTAATTGATCTATATCCTATCTAATGTGCATGCACTTTAAAAATTAAGATAATTTATTAAATAATATTAAAAAAAACTTAAAAAAATAAATATCAGAGTTTATACCATAATGTCTAAGACCATCCATGGCTAACACTATATCATACCTCATATTTCTCTTCACCTGACCTCACACATGGAAAATACATTCTGATGTAGAGACTTTGTACTGCTGTTCTTTCTGCCTGGAATCTTCTTCCTATATATGGTTATGGTTATAATCTATTCTCTTAACTCCTTCAAGTCTAATTATCTCTGAAAATCTTCTCTCAAGTAATAGTCTACCTAATCACTCTCCAGTCTCATCTTAATTTTTTATAGTACTTATCACCATTTGGGATATATGTTGGTGTTGATTCTATTAGTTATTTATCATGTCTCCTTCTGAGCTTTCCCCCGTAAATAGAATGTAAGTTCCATGAGAGCAGAAATATATATACGTATATATGTATGTATATATAAATATGTGTATATATGTAAGTATATATAATTTATATATACATAATTTATGAGTATATATAATATTAATCTTTCTGTCTCAGCATCTAGAATAGGGGAAAATAAATATTTCTTGAAAGAACTAAGATATCAAATGAGATAAGGGCCAGGAAGGTATTCGCAAGGCATTGTGATGGTTAATCTTATGTGTCAAGTTGGCTAGATCGTGGTACCCATGGTACCCGGTTTTTTAATCTAGTGTTTTTTAAACACCAGTCTAGATGTTACTATGACGGTATTTTCACAAGTGGTTAATGTTTAGATCAGTTGACTTTCAGTAAAGCAGATAACCCTCCATAATGTGGGAAGGCCTCATCTATTCAGTGGAAGATTTTAAGAAACAAACACTAAGGTTCCTGAGAAAAAAGGAATCTGCCTCCATAGTGCCTTTGGACACAAGCTACACACACAAACACACATACACATACCCTTATTGACTGTTTCTCTGGATACTTCTAACTAATATAAGCATTTTCTATGCAAGCATATTGACATAAAAAAATCACTATAGTAAATATATTAACCTCATCATTCCAAAGATACAAATGTCAGATTAAAAACAAACAAACAAAACCAAAAAAGTTAAAAAAAAATAAAAACAAAAAATTCCCACAAAAAGATACGAAATGTTACAGTATGGAAAGAAAGATCATCAGGGAAATATTCCCCACACAAAAAATAGGGTGCCAATTTTTATTGTGGGACAAAATGGAAGTTAAGGAAAATCACCATGAAAGTGATTATACATTGATAAAAGGAAGACAAGATCAATAAGATACAATGATTATGAATATATGTATCTGAAAATATAGCCTCAAAATATATGCAGCAAAAACTGAAAGAACT
This sequence comes from Mustela lutreola, assembly GCF_030435805.1. Taxonomy (NCBI): domain Eukaryota; kingdom Metazoa; phylum Chordata; class Mammalia; order Carnivora; family Mustelidae; genus Mustela; species Mustela lutreola. Next base: position 186,674,222 of record NC_081292.1, read on the forward strand.
ACAAGGATAAAAATTAATTAACACTTGTGGTTATAGATTATATATATACCTCAGAAACTGATATATATATCTCAGAAACTGAGAGCTCAAGTAGTCAAAATATAAGAAATGTCATAAATGATTTAAATAAGCTCAAACTAAAAGTTCCATAAAATGTTTGAACCCACAAAAGATACACATATATGCATTCTTTTTGGTTGCACAAGGAACATAGAACAAACTGTCCATACTAGATGCCACAGAAGATCAACTAAATGTGAGCCATCATCTCAGGGTCCTGGGATCAAGCCCCGCCTCGGGCTCTCTGCTCAGCAGGGAGCCTGCTTCCCCCTCTCTCTCTGCCTTCTGCTCTGCCTACTTGTGATCTCTCTCTCTCTCTCTGTGTGTCAAATAAATAAATAAAGTCTTTTAAATGTGAGCCATGTTCTCTAATATAATTTAATACAATTTGAAATTTTGAAAAGGGTAACTCTAAAAATCTCAGGAAACAGGAACTCCACTAAATACTTTTGAAAAAGAAGAGCAAAGAGAGTTGCTTCACATTCATATATTAATACTAGAACATCCAGTAATAAAAACAGAATTGTACCAGCTCAAAAAACAATGTTATCAAAAGATTAGAAAGAAGATTCTGCCTGTCTATGCATATGAGATTGATCTATGATAGAAGTAAAATCACAGATCAGGATGTAAGGTTTAAATTGTATAGTTGCTAGTATAAGGAAAGTGTCTTACTAGACAGAAAAATTCAGTTGGTTCTCTCACTATAGCCTTTGAATTATTGTTCCCAACTACTTGCTTCTTTCTTGTAATGGGATTTAAAATTCCCAGCCAATAACATGAGACATGCTCTTAAACTCTGTAGTATTAGTATATGTCCCCATCTAAGTGGCTTTGGGCTTACCTTATAACTTGCTATGAACATACTATGGACAATAGGATATTAAGTAGATGATATTTGTCATCTCCTAAGAAGATTTAAAAGTGATTGCATTGTTTGGTTTTTATTTCCTGCTGTGCTTACTATTTGAGGATCACATGTCCCACAGAGGCCCCGGGGTCCAGAATGAGCCCACACATGGAGTTCAGCTGAGCCCAGGAAAAACGCATCAGGCCTGAGTTACCCGAAACTCTCTATAAAAGAGCAAAAAAAGCAAATCCTCTGGAAGATCCCGGGTTTATTTATTATTTGTTTGTTATTATTGCAGGAGACACTGGGTGATAACCTCTGCTTGCACCTTGAATTGAAGCCAGAAATGTAAATGTTAAGGATAGAGAGAGGAAGATGCAGGAAAATACTGTTGTGTCATAGCAGTAGGGAGAATATTCTTAAGTAATCTCCCAAAAGAAGAAAAATTACTAAGATAAAAAGAAAATTGTTTGGATTCCATGAAATTTAAAGATTTCAGTTCAATGAAATATACCACAGATGAAATCAGCAAACACTTTGAGAGAAATCTACAGCTAAAACCAACAGTAGATTAATATATAGATAATTATTATAAAATCATAGGTCCCCAGAGAAAATAAACTCAATTGAAAAAATGGGCAAAGGTAATTGATTCACAGATGAGAAAATCTGAAAGACTAAAAAGTGTGTTACAAGGTGTTCTACAAGATGTTCAATGTCACTAGTAATTAGGAAAAGGCAATGTATACAGTACCCATTATATTGGCAGAATTAGAAAATCAAATAACTTCCTGCCTTAGTCTGTTTGGGCCACCATAACCAAATACTATAGACTGGGTGGTTTAACAACAGAAATTGATTTTCTCACAGTTCAAGAGACTGGAAGCCCAAGATTAAGGTACTAGCCCAGTCAGGTTCCAGGGAAGACTTTCTTCCTGACTTACAGATGCTTTCTTCCTGAGTGCTCACATAGCCCTTCCTTGTGCATGTGCATGTCTCTTCTTATAAGACCACCAATCCTACCAGATCATGGCATTACACTTAAACTTCATTTAAACTTAACTAACCACCTAAAAGCTCTGCCTCCAAATGCAGTCATATTTGGGGTTAGGGTTTCAACATATAAATTTGGCAGTAGAGAGTGGGGGACACAATTCAGTCCGTAGTACTACTAAATGTTGATAATGAGATTTCTTGAAGGACGGTAGACTAGTACAGTGATTATGAAGAGCAGTGTGGCTGTGCTTATGAAATTAAGGTACACTCTGTGGCATAGCAAGTCCTCTCCAGAGAAACTCTCACAGAAGCCCATACCAGGATATGCATGAGAATATTTAGCATAGCATACATTGAAGTAGCAGAGGCTTACAGGAACTTAGGGGCCCATCACTAGTATAATGGACAAATAAAATGTTAAGATGAATAAAATAGAATAGTATCCTGTAGGCAGAACTAATAAACCTGATAAACATATCTTAAAAGGAATAAAACTTAAGAACATAGTATAGAATAAAAAAAAATAAGAAATTAAATGGACTATATAACAAAATACGATTTTTAGAAGTCATAGATATATACATTCACAGAACATTTCTACATATCCTTCAAAAATACCTATAAATTAGGAAATGTATCAAAGACATTTCAAAACTTCCATGGAAAGTGGAGAAGAGTGACAGTAGGGAGGGGACATGAAAGGAGAAAAGTAATGGAATCTGATGAGAATTATTTTATACTGAAAAAAGTCTGATAGCCCTTGCTCTTGGTACTTGAGGATGAAGAAGATAAAGAAAAGAGGATCACATGAATAAAGAGGAGGGACTTAAACATGAGGAAGAGAAGGAAAAATGAAAGACCTAGATGAAAGAGGGAAAAAGGCAGAAGCAGCGTAAGTATCCACAACGAAATTCTGATAAGAGTGAATGGATCCTAATGCAGCATGGATGAAGGAACAAATCAAACATGAGGGGAGGCACAGTGAAAGGATAACACAAGAAAGAAGCAGTAATCAAAACTTTGAATTAAACCAAGCCATGAGAATATAGGTGGGTAATGATATCATTAACACTACAGGAGGGTCTGCCTTTTTTCTCCGGTTCCATACACAGCTACAGGATACTATTCTTTACCAGTAACACTCTGATGGCACATGTAGCATATTGCATGTGGAAGAGTTTGCTTAGAGTTTTCACCACTCCCAGTTATGACCTGCCGATTCATGTATATTGCTTCAGTTGACTTTGTAAATAGAATCCTACCTACGTATCACAGATCCCAGCATTTAGAACAGTGCTTGGCAGGTAGGTGGCTTATACTAAATATTTGTCAACTGAACTAAGATAATCTCTACAATTAGACCAACAAAAATGCAAGAGAGAGAATGATGAAATACTAGGATAATAAAAGGCATGGCTTGAAGTGCGTACCTATTATTCCAAGGTGTTTATCAAACTCATTATTTAAAAACATTAACAGAGTACTGATTTTCTTAATATCAATACTAGTTATATCTTCTTTTCAATTTTTTTTTCTTTTGGTAAAAGAGTACATAGTAAAGGATGTTGCATGAAAATGAATTTAAACAATTTTAATTTATACTCCTCTTATATTACAAATGAGAAAAGATACTTCTAAGGTCAATCAGATTTGAGTAAGTCATATTTGAATATTGTTCAAAATTCAATTTTAGATAAATATAACTGTGAGTTATCACAAGTACCAACTGTGCAGCTCTATCTTCAAGAGTAGCATGCTATTTGTTCTGGGTTGATTTGCACATCTGTTGAACTGCAACTTCACTTAAAGGATTATCCTATTAAAAGGTATCAGCTTGGCAAATTAAAGATGATTATCTATTCAATTTTATATATACAGTCTATTAAAAAGAAGACAAATTCTTGGGCAACTTGACTTTGGGCCATGAAGTATGTATAGATTGCAAATTTTAACTGTTTAATTTTAAATCTAATCACTATTATATGCTATTAGATTAAAATAACACATTCTTCTTAATACTATAACTGTGTGACCCTTAGAAAAATTAAAAGGTCTAATTATGCTTTATTTCTTCATACAAATACATTTTTCTTGATTAATATATGTGTAAGAATGTCATTAGTCATATTTCAAAATGACCTATGCTAGCATGTACATGTAATTTTTATTACAATTGCAAACATACAGGCATAGGTAATTACAGGCATTGGGCTATATTACCGCCCAGATGATATTAAGATATAGCTTTTCATGCAATAATTTATCATACCTGTTACACAGATACAAATCATTTTGATTTATTAAATGTGTTGAAAATAATTAGGCATTAGCTCATTAATTGTAATATGTATATAACTACTGTAAATATAATATGTATGTAATACTGTAAATCCATTTGAAAAATGCTTCTAGCATTAATACTAGAAAACAAAAATCAAATGTGATGATACTGATATAGAATTTGTCATTATTTGAACATATGTCAGATTTAAATTGTTTGTATATAATTGTATATCATTATGTATGTAAGCTTTGTAACAACTTCCAATGAGACATTTTATTTACATAGGAAAACATTTCCGAGTGCTTTTTTGACATGCCTATAATGTCATGTTTATACTTCAATGTAGTAGAACTATATCAGAGAGCTAGCAATAATTATACTTATTCTTGTTTTAAAAATACTGAACAAAATTAAGAAATTAACAACACAAATGTGACTTCTTTGTATCATCTGGGCAACTGCAGTCATTGATTGCACCTGTATAATGCTGTAATTGGTAAGATTGATGGGTTATTTTCTGCTCTGATTTAAGCAGAATGGGCCAGATTCTTATTATCTCACATAATTGTATAAGAAGAGTTTGATCAAGTCATTAATCTATTAAAACGTTGGGACTTATGCTTTTTTTTTTTTTTTTTTTTTTTTTTTGCCAAAATTCCTATTGCTACAGAGACTGAATGTATTTCTGGGTATGCAAGAATAAAAAATTTGTACTGTTGAGCAATACAGCTGTCATTTAAATTTGAGCTCAATTTTTAAATAATCTTGACTTTTATATTTCCCTTTTGAATCAAAGGAGAGTGGAATATTTCACTTATATTAGGATATTTTATTTTCAAGTTTTAAGTAGTATAAAATGCGCTCAAGTTTTATTTTAGAATATTATTTTTATCTCAGAACACCATGTGCTAATGAATACAGGGAAATACAATGTGAAATTTTGACTATAAACTTAGTTGATTAGGTCACCTATCCAAATCTCTCATTTTAGAGATGATAAAAGTTGAGGTCAACCGAGATTAAGTGTCTTGCTCAATTTCAAGTTACAAATCATAGATGATTTTTTTAGAGCCTCATCTTGTGCTACACTCAGTGCTCTTTCTGACTCCTAAGATGACAATAATTTCCAGATGGTTCTAAAAATCAATCCATATTCAAATATTGGTGAGTATTCGTGATTTGAAAACATTATTTTTATTTTTTTATTTTTTATTTTATTTTTTTATTTTTTATTTTTTTTAAAGATTTTATTTATTTATTTGACAGACAGAGATCACAAGTAGGCAGAGAGGCAGGCAGAGAGAGAGGGGGAAGCAGGCTCCCCACTGAGCAAGAAGCCCGATGCGGGGCTCGATCCCAGGACCCTGAGATCATGACCTGGGCCGAAGGCAGAGGCTTTAACCCATTGAGCCACCCAGGCACCCTAAAAACATTATTTTTAAAACTGTGGATACAGTTCCATAAGGGAGGCTTCATAGTTTTTGCAATGATGTCGTCATTAGATTAAGTACACAACCTTTTAAATATAATCTGAACGAATAAGACTTTGCAACAGGTATAAATTCTACTATATTTTGAAAAAAATCACTAACTTTTATTTATATTAATCTGTCATAATTTATGCAAATAAAATACATTTTAGTTCTCAGAATTTGTGGTCCATTTTGGGGATGATAATCTAAACTTAGCAAATACTATGGCATTGCCACCAATCAATCAGAATGGATGGTACAACAATCAGAACAAGTTCTGGCCATAACAGTTGGTACAACTATGAGTGTTATCCATGAATTAATATATCTTTGTCAATATGCCGTTAGTTGAAGTTTTCAAGGTGTTCCCACTTATCAGCATGTTATTTTCCATACTTGCTACAGGGTAAATAAAATTGCTTCTAATATAAGATATTGCATGAAAAAAGAAAAAAAAGAAAAAAGAAAAAATAGGGTTTTTCCCTATAGAGGAAGTATAACCAGTCTCTATGAATCTCTAAATTTTTTATGTACAATTTCCTAGAGCTAAAGATTGAATGAAATGCAATTCAGGTTTTCGTAAGACTGTACAAACATGTACATTTTTTAATATGTATATGTAAATAAAGCTCTTAAAACTCTTTGAAATGGGAGAAATGGAACCAAACTCATAGTGTTTTGATGATTAAAAGAGAAAGCACCTTGCCCAGTTCCTCAAGCATAGTATATGCTTCATTCCAGGTATTAATCATACAGTTGGGTCTCCAAGGGAGATACATAATCTGATTTCCTTCAGTTCTTCCAGTTCCTTTCTCCAGTATTTGAGAGGCCCATATTCTACTTATGCACAAAATGGATTTGTATACACAATAGAGCCACGCAAGCAGGGAAGAAAATAATGGGATTATAAATAATTGAGTAGGGTCATCTGGTCACCTCTTCTCTCATAATTTATCCTCTCTCCTTAAGGCTTTCTTACTGGGAAATTGATGTGGTAAAATGGGCTTGCTCTTAGGAGGAGCAACTTAGGTTAACTTTGTCATGTGCCTTAGAGATAAAATAAATTTGCCTGCTTTCTTACATTCTTATTTCATCAGGCCAGGATTTAAATAAATGGAAGAAAGAGAGGTCCTACAGGTGTTCCCATAATCCAGCCCTGCCTGATTCTCTGAAAATAATTTATCTTGAGGTGTGGGGTTGGAGTTCTAGTCCCCATTAGGAAGATGCAGACACTTAAAATACCCCCTTATGCAGAGGACACATCAGAAACCTGGCGGATTATTATTAGGTTATTACTATTAGGTTAATATTTTGGGGAGATTCCTTTTGTTGTTGTTGTTGTTGTTGTTGTTGTTGTTGTTTCTTTCAGAGACCACAAATTGACAACTAGGGACAGGATTCTGTGCCTTGGTCAGCTCTGAGTCCAACACTGCCAAGTGGTCATTACTAGAATTATTTCAATATTCATAGCAAATGAATCATTTCTGTAACAATGTCATATATCACTATGAAACTGAGTATTATTAGTAAAATGAAAGGCAGAATAATATCAAGTTTAAATTTTAGGTTCTGGAATTAGATTTGATGGATTTGAATTTCTGATAGCACATTTGATCAGCTAGGGTCACTGGGCTTGTTCTTAACTTCTCTATGTCTCAGTCTTCTCATCTTTAAAAAAGGGACAACTGTAACAATTTCACTGAGTTTAGAAAAGATTAAAAAGGTCTTTCCATGAGCCAACTCAGTTCGAAAACATTGGCAAAGGGGCTAGATCTAGAGGTGTGGGCTGTTGTTGCCTCACTACTGAGGTCATATACCCTTCTGCGTACTCCAGTGCAGCAGTTTTTTTCTGTAAAGGACTATATATTAAATATTTTAGACTTCCTAGCCCATACAGTCTCTGTTGCAAATACTCTGCTCTTATAGTATGAAAGCAGCCTTAGACAATATGTAAATAAATGGGTGTGGCTGACTTCCATTAAAACTACATATAAATAAATAGAGGTCAATCTGCCCATGGACAGTAGGTTGCCTATCTCTGCTCTACCTACTTTCTGAACTGCAATGTTTTTCCAGTTTGTTTGGTGGATATACAAACTATTCCTAGGCTTGGATGATCTCTGGATTTTTCCTCTTAAGTATTCAGATAGATTTTCCCCTGACCTTCGTCTGTCAGGTATTGATCCTCATTTAGCTAAAGACCAGAGGGGATCATCTTCTGGAAATCTCCAGGACCCTCTCTTTGTGCTGCGGAATTCAGCCGGCTTGGCCTCCCTCAGTAGCCCACTCTGTTTTTTCAACTCCCAGGTTTCACTCTGGTTTCTATGGGTCTGTGAGGCACAGGGTTCATCTTACTTACTTTCCCTCTCTAAGGTATTATTCTCTTTCATTGCTCAATATTCTGTGTTTGAGATACACTCATTTCATACATTTGTTTGTTTTCTTAGTTGTTTCAGGTGGTTAAGTAAATCTGCTCCTTGTTACTCTATCCTGCCTCAAAGTGGAAGTCCCAGTAGGTTTCTGATATGTCACACACAAAGAAACTGAGGCTCAGAAATATTTAAAAATCTCACCAACACCATTCAGCTAGTAAGGAGTGGAGACAAAATTCAAAGCCAGGGCTTCTAACTTCCAAGTGAGGTGCTTTCTCCACTAGGCTACACTGCTTCCACCAGAAGAAATTAACCACAATCATGACTTTTAAATATAGAACAATGACCTGTAGCTTTTCATAAGAGAAATGGATAAATCCAATGTGAAGCAAAGATTTTGAAGTTATTTTATTATGTTTGAGAAACTTCAGAGGGGTCTGATGCTTTTCATATTTTCCAGTAGGGTCACTTTTTCTATTTTAGCATATAATTTATATTGTGGTTCTGCTTATGGAGAGTATCTAGGATTGTCTCCAAATGGTGGGGAAACTTGCCCATTTTGATGATCTGATACTGATAAGCTTCCTACTGGAAAGTCCCCAGCTGGCTTAAACGTCAGCTTTTGCATTTTCTAGGGATGTGACTTTTTTGCAAATGTACTGGAATTATCTTTTACAAAGCAGGGAAAAACATTGCTAAACTACATAAAAATATGATGAAATGAGAGAGGTGGACAAGTTTATGTATAAACTCTTACAGTTCATTTTTATTACTTTCACTATGCAATCCCATTTAACATTTTCTGAAATAGTAATAAATTTTTGAATGGTAAAACATATGGCATTTGAATATGCCAAGTGAGAGATATTATTTAGATAGCAAATATTCACAAAAATGTGTAGCATTATATTACCAGGATGCTCTCAGTTTAATGAGAAAGGAACACTTATTCCTTTACAAATACTAATATATGTATGTATCTATAAACACAGATAATCTGTGTATGTCACAAGCGATGTATTTGCAAATAAAACATTATGTAAATAATACTGTGCCACATACAACTCCTCTTTTAAATGTGTGAGAAGCTGATTTCTTACAGCAGCAGAAAAGCTAAATTCTAAATGATGATTCATATGTCTTTAAATCTTTTGATCTCAATTATATGTATATATAGCATTTCATATAACTTCAGTTCTTAACATTTAAATTATTTTTAATATTACATGAAAAGGAGTTTTGACCCTTGTTTCTTTAAACATTTATTCACTGGTATTTACACTTTCACTAGAAACTGCTGACAGTTAACACCCAGCCTTGGGCATCTTACTCGCACACCAATATGTTCACACTTTTTCTCACCCCTAAAATGAATGGGATTACTTCTAAACCTTTCCCAGCTAAGATAAAACATGGTAGGTGACTGGACTAGGATTTCTTCATAATAGGATATACATTATCCCTTTGAAACACATTAGAACACTTTAAGACAATTATTTCCTCCATTATTTCTATGTGGACACTAAGTTCAAGGAAATTATATAATTTGCTTAACACCTAAAAGGCAGCGAAAAACTAAGGGTCTGAATTATAGTTTATATTCTTTTTCTACATGACAGGATTTCAAATATTTTTATCAAAGATATGTTTTTAAAATTATACACTATGAGGGATCTCTATACACTATGAGGGATCTCAATTTTAAAATAAAGTACTATTTCATGGTACATATTTACTTTCATAAATTCAAAATGAAAATATTTACTTATAAAGCTAATAAATAATGAGGCAATTTTGATATACATAAAAATGTGAAATCAAATATTATGGACAACAGTTTCAGCCTTTCAATGACCTCTATTCCAATTTATTTCTTTACAGTGTTGGATTTGCAATGACAAGAAATTCCTTATTTATAAAGATATGTCATTGCATATGGAAGCAGTTCTTTTTAAACAGCACACCCAATAATCTCAAGATGACTTTCAATTAAACTGATCCAGAGACAAGATATGTGATTAGAAATTTTTGTTTCTATGATGATTATTTAGAATATCTAACAACTACTCACATTCCTTATATTAAATATCACAAACAAAATGCTACCAATACTTCTACATTTATTATATGATATTATGATAAGATTACATGTATGTTTTCAGTATCTTTTTCTTAGGTCCAAGGACATAGCTGAGATAGCAGACTAGAGCTTACCTCACACTGGTTGAGTCCTAACAGTATATAATTGCACGATTTAATTCTGTTATAGTATTTCAACTAAAAAACGTGATTTGGCACCACCTAACTAACGTGAGCCTCAATAAATGTTAATTGCTGTCAGTAGTGCAAATATACCCCTGCTTTTTGTGGAAAATAATTCTATCATATCTTCTTTTATTTGCTACATGCTGGGAATAGGTTAAAGTATGTCAAATTAATGTATATCTTGAGCTTATAAGTTAGATTTGATTGTATCCTCATATTTATATTTTTATGATATGTTTACATTTTTTGCTTAATTTTTTCTTGAATAAATGCATACTAGATACTATGTATCCCTATTCTTATTTTGATTTTGTTTTGCTCTTAAATTCATTACTCTCTACTTTCTTTATTACCAAAATAATTTCTGGTATTTTACTTTATGATTTTTTCACCTCTCTGTTCAGACCCTCAGAATGAGCGCTTTCTCTGTTCTCCCTAGTTCTTTCAACTTTTGATATATTTCAATCCTTTTAAATGAAGAAACACTGAAGACTTCTCCTCTACAGAAGCACAGAAGCACAGATTTCCCATTATTTAATGAGAAAAAGGCTTATGACATTAATTTCTCAAACACATAGAATTAAAATTAACTATAGTATGTTCCTTGAAGAAATGGTCTAAGGGATGGGAAGGTTAGGTTGAAATTATATACCCTCAAACTGATAAAGTGTTTTCATTAACAGGGCCCCTAGTTTACACTTTTTGTCTTTTATGTTTCTCATTGTTCTGCCCTTAGTCTTATGCTTTTGTTGATATTAATGTATAATAAAGAGTAAAGAGTATAGCAGTCACAGAGAGGAACACTAGTTTTGTTGTACCCAAGGACTTGAAGATGATATTGACTTGTATGAATGTAATTTTAAATTAGGTGTGTTTGACTATGCGTAGGAAAGAGATTTGGGCTGATGACAAGGGCAGTAGAAAGCAAGTAACAACATACTTAGACAGTAAAATACATATCTCTTATTAGTTGTACCACATTTCAAAGTACTCTTTAACTTGTATTATTAGCAAATACAGTAAAAAAATTTTTTTTTGAATTTCACAAGAAGGGGGCCCAGGAGAGGGAGCTGGAGAAGCAGGCTCCCTGTTGATCAGGGAGCCCAATGTGATGCTGGGTTTGATCCCAGGACCCTGGAATCATGACCCAAACCAAAGGCAGATTCTTAACTGAGTCACCCAGGCACCCCTAAACTGAAATATTAATAGGTCTTCACATTATAAAATGAAATTCTCATAGTTGGGATGTTTTATTCTATAGAATGTGTGTGTGTGTTTTTTTTTTTTTAATTTTGATAGACCATAAATGGTTTGATGTCAAGAACATTACTAAAAGCATTTTTAAAGAAGCATGGTTCATATACCAACCTGTAATGGGAACACAACTTAAAGTTGGTTAAAAAGACAAACTTAACTGAATTCTAAATTTTAGATATGTGATGACATGAAACCAGTCCTGTGAAACATACAATTATATCTCTAGAATCATTCCTAGTAAATACGTAACTTCTGTACTATTGAATTAGTATGTATAATTTTTTTTTTAAGATTTTATTTATTTATCAGAGAGAGAGGTGGGGAGAGAGCGAGCACAGGCAGACGGAATGGCAGGCAGAGACAGAGGGAGAAGCAGGCTCCCTGCTGAGCAAGGAGCCTGATGTGGGACTCGATCCCAGGACCCTGAGATCATGACCTGAGCCGAAGGCAGAGGCTTTAACCCACTGAGCCACCTAGGCATCCCTAGTATGTATAATTTTTAAATAAGACATCATTATTTCCCTTATATGTATTTTATCTTTGTTTCTTCATCTAAAATTATCATCTCTGTAACTTTGACCTACTACAAATAAATATAAAAAGATTTTAAAAACACAAAATTTAACATGGTTCAGGATGTATGATGCTAGCAAAGGAAAGTTGTATTATCTAATATTATCTAAGATACACATTATTTAACATAAACTCTCATTAAAGATACAGATGTAACTCTGATTTTCATTTTTTAAATAGATAACTGGAAACACTGTATGTTGCTACACTATTCATTAACAGCAAGTGTAAAATATTTTATTTGTTTGACAATGTTTATATTATTGCAGAAAAATGCTAAACATAATGAAATAATAATATTAAAATTATGTTATAATTATTGTGAATGAATGCAACAATAAGATGAATGTACATCTCAAAGTAATTATAAAATTTATATACAATATTTTTTATTTAAAGACTAAAATATTCCATTAAAAATGTATCAAGTTTTATCCAACTTTTGTTCTTCTCTACTCTTGGCCATTTTGCCTTCATAAAAACCCAATTCACTTACCTTGGATGGTGATTCTAAAGGATATAGACTCCAAATTTTGCATGACACTGCTAAGAATTTGTATTATCTATACTAGCACACATTTATCTCTTCTGTTATCTCTTTCTTTATATATATGATAAATATAATGCTTTCATAACATGACATAAGATATATAATGTAAAATATAACATACTCTAAAATAATAGTAGAACAAAAATTTACATAGGAGGAAACACAATAAAATTCTAGGGAAACAGAAAAATTTCAGAATAAATGTTAAAGTTGTTAGCTTGGTCACAAACATTAAACAAAAAAGATCCTACCTGATGAATCAAAGTTCACTTCATTGCCAGGACTTGGACCTATATCAATGGACACAATTGGTAAGAGCTTCCGAAAGTCCCACAGTTTTGTTACTCCACAAGCATCACAGGATGCTATCATGTGACCCTTTAAAGTATTAGAAAAAGAGAGAAATTAAATACATCCATACATATGTTATATATATATATAGATATAGATATAGATATACATAGTGATTTAGTTAACAAGGAAGAATTGTGTTACAATTTTATTAAATCCATAAGAATTCATTCTTCTAAACTAAAGTGTTCATTGTATTTTTGTCTTGGACATAAAATTGTTATAAGATGATTATTTATATATATATATATGTATAAATTCCTAAATTAAATTTTGGAAGATGATTTTTCAGGAAATAATTCTGATTATTTTATTACTTAATAACATATAATAAAATAAAAATGTGCATACCCATGTAATTCTTCTTTCTAATATACAGACACATATCTCATGTTCATGGCACATGTGATCTACACATAAAACTGTATATACGAAAACATTGCACACAAAGTGCACCTCACTCTATATCCTTGCAGTTTGTTAGCATTGATGGTTTATACTTAAGATACAGTAAAAATAAAACAGAGGTAGGAAAACAAATAGACACAAGGAAAGAAGAGTTTTTATCAAAGCGGGAGAAGAAAGGGGCCAAGTAGAATTAATGGCAAGGAAGCAGTACATGCTGTGAACTGTGAACTGTGAGACAATATTATTAGAAAATATTTGGGGTTATTTTGATAATGTGCAATGTATTAAGGAAAAATATAATGGATAAAGGGGATTGAAAACAAAAGGAATCATGGGTGGATTTAAGCTAATGGGAACAGGGGTATCTATTTTCCCAGTATAGCGGTGCCAGTTCAGGTACATCGGTTTGAAGCTCAAAGTCTGTCTACACCCTTCCTGCTGGTTTCTTAGGAGATGTTTGTTAAGCATCCACTTCATGTCAGAAACTGGGATACAGTGATGAGTAAAAGGGGTCTCTGTTGTCTAAGCAGCTCATAATCTGTACTCATTCTTATCACAGTATCATTTAATTTTATTGTCCACTTACCAACTGAAAAGAAATATTGGCCATATCAGGCTCATACATAACATCTATAAGTGATTATACTATATACTGTTTCCAATTAGATATATAGTTTCCCTTTCAGCTCCAGCTTAATTATTTTTAACGTCAAGTCAAAAATCATCCTCTCGCTTTTTTCTTAAATACTCTAAAGTGTTAAAGATAACTTGATTTTTGTACAATTATCTTTATCCTTTTGAACTAGCTCACATGATTTTTTTTCTCATTTATTTCTTGATTTCTACCCTTTCTGGGGGAAAAAAAATGTACATTTTGTATTACAGTTCAAGCGAACTCTTTGTTTTTCCCTAAACAAGTCAGCAATGCAACAAATGCTATCAGTTTTAAAATTCTGTAACAGTTGTCACTGGCAATGCAATACAACCTTGTCCCCAGTCTAATAAATGGAATGTTTAATCTTTTTTATGACTTAAAAGGAACTTGGAGAACTTGGAATGTTTTCAAATATGTAAACATGTATTGTAAGAATTATGAAGAATCGGTGAATTTAATTTTCAGAAAAGACCAGTTCTCAGTATTAGAAGGGAATATTAATGCTAGAAATTAGAAAGAACCCTTTCCAGATGTAATGGCTTTCAAATATCTTTCAGAGAGGAGAGAATGAAATCTTTTTTTTCAATTTTGGAAACAGAATAAATTATAATGGCAACTTAATTTGGAGGTCCTTCTCACTCGCTGAAGGGAGGTTATAGAAATCTTAAAGTGTGATTTATATCACTAAATATTAAAATGTGAGGAAATACACTAAAAAATAAATAGTTTCATCATTTTGGGGGGTTAAAAATGAGTTTTTAATTAGTTTTAATATTTTTTACATTTAACTTCCACTGCTGCCAAATGATCAATGCATAAGAGTTTGATAATATTAAAATAAAAGTCAATACTTATTAAATGCTTTCAATGAACCAAGTATTGTACTAAATGATTTCTTAATAAATAGTACATAATTTTAAAACGATTTTGAGTGACATCATTTAGACAAATTTCTACATTTCCCAAGGCACTTAGAAGTCAGGACAAAGCATATATGACAGCAAAACTAATACCACACTTTATTAAGTGGTAGAAATATGTTTATGTTCAGATTTGATAACTGAGACATTCTTGGTAGTAAAAGAACTGATCAGCTACGCGTCCATTAGCCAGTGAGACAGACGTGGCGGTGCCTATCACAATGTCAGGAGCATAGTGGAACTCAAAAAGTATTTAAGTCAGTAGATGGTGAAAGCCTCACTGGGGCTTACCTAGAAGTTTTATTTTAGTCCAAGTTCTTCCTTAGTGTTCTTAAGATAAACATTAGTTCTAACCCTCGTGGTTCTGAATCATTTTGATAAAAGGAAGAGAAAAGATGCAGAAAATCCATAGCCAAAAACTTGGAATTATCCTCAAAAGCTTTTATCCCTCCTCCCATCGCAGGGGAACTGGAGACTATCTGCCAGTCTCCTTCCATGACATAGAAGAACATACTAAAATACTGTCAAGCCAAACTGGCATAGTGCGAGCATTGAGGGGTCTGAAGAAGGAAAAACGCAGAAAAGGGGTTACCTGACAACATGGGGTAAAAACAAGTATTTTGTCTACAACTT
Organism: Mustela lutreola; assembly: GCF_030435805.1. Taxonomy (NCBI): domain Eukaryota; kingdom Metazoa; phylum Chordata; class Mammalia; order Carnivora; family Mustelidae; genus Mustela; species Mustela lutreola. Next base: position 186,689,868 of record NC_081292.1, read on the forward strand.
GTATCAGGGAAGAACGCAAAGGCCTACTATAGTTAGGCCTAGGCCCTTAACCTAAACAAAGAACGATCATTTTCATAAAAAATATTTTTTACAGAGAGGTAGAGTTGTATGACAATCTTAGAGAAAGTAAAGACTCCAGAGTTTTGGGAACCTCCCTAAAATGGAATTCTAATTGACATTTGTACCATTACTGATACTGAGGAAGACAACGTAGGAAAGGTGTTTTTGTAGAAAGCTCTCAAAAACATTCAGATTCAGATACATGGCTGTTTTTGTGACAGCGAAACCCTAGGACCTGGCAGAGTTTCTGTAACATGTTTGACATGTGATCTTGAATAAACCATTGAATGAGTGAATATGAGGCAAATAGAGAGCAATTAATGTTGACTGTATCTAATTTAAAAGGATTCTCCCCCAAGTAAAGAGATGTTAAATGAGCTAACACTCAGAAAAAAATGCTTTTATGATTACAAATTCAAATAGTTATATAAAGCAAGCAGAATTTAGCAATGTGGACAAAGCATGTAGTCTAGGTCAAAGTCAATACTCACGACATCTCCCTGCCCTTGTTAAATCCTTTCCACCTCCACTTTAAAGATCTTGTGATGAGAAAAGCCATGTAGTCATAAAGTTAATTATAAGTTAGAGTACAGCAACATAAAATCAAACTAGCTTCCTCTAGACTGCCGGAAACATAGTGGAGAACATTTAGCATATGTATTGAGGATCACAAGTATTCACACTTTTGAAACTTTTCATACTTCTGAATTTATTATAAAATTAGAAAGACTAAAAACTACAGTGGCACTATTTATAAATAAATAAAATGGAAACAAGGGAAACCTGTAATAACCAAAAAGGAAGAAATAAACCTTCTGCCTCATGGATCCAGGAAACTGCGAGCGGCACCGTGTATGCAAACTTGACACCACAGCAGCAAGAAGACAAGCAGACTGAACTGCTCTCTCTCTACACAGAGGTTCCTGACATATTTATATGTTGTAAAACAAAGAAAGAAAAGGAGAAAACTGGGATGCTAATGAGATCATTTCTAATTTAAATTGTTAATTAAAATATTTTAATTAACTAATAGTATTCCTTAATGTAAAGATATTTTATGGCTTTGTATAACTTTCAAAAACAAATTTTAGAAGCTTGAGCATTAACATCAGTTTGGGGTTAAGAGACCATTTTTCAGCTAGGGTAAGAAATGTCATATAGTGACAAAATATTCTATATGAAAGTCTGATCTTTATATGGCATGGCAGGAAGAAATATAGAGGATCTTAATTTATTATGGAAAACACAGGTCCAATTTGATTGTACTCTGATGAATCAGCTAAGTACGTTCTTGGTTCAATTCATTAGGTCATACACATACTTTTATACTTTTATTTTTCTTATTTTCTTTTGGAAAGTTAACTTACAGAACAACAACAACAGTATGTAAATAAGCAAAATACGTTTAGGTCCATGTCATTACTTCTTTTCTGCAAAGGTTCTTCAAGGCTGAATAATATGTTATGTATAATGTTCTTGTTCAAAGAGTTATACAGTATAACAGAGTCAAATGAATGATTATATATCAACTATGCACATGAAAATGTTATAAATTCTGTACCTGAAAGTACCTTGGCTTAGGAGTACATTCCCATGATCTCGAATATCACATAGTAAATGTTCAATAAATGGTTGAAGTGTGAAAGAATAAATACCCTGGATGAATTATTATGAAGTCATAAAAATAAAAATTATTTTTAAGACTTCAAAATAATTATAGAAACAATGTAAAAATGCAAAAGTTTATGCTAAACTGTGGATACACTGATTGAAAATATACAATACATATGTATAAATATTAAGTGAAAAGATGCTTTAATAAAAACCGCCCTATAAGTTTTTTTTAAAGATTTTATTTCTTTATTTGACAGAGAGAGAGAGACAGCGACAGAGGGAACAAAAGCAGGGAAAGTGAGAAAGGGAGAAGCAGGCTTTCTGCTGAGCAGGGAGCCTGATGTGGGGCTCGATCCCAGGATCATGATTTGAGCCAAAGGCAGATGCTTAATGACTAAGTCACTGTCTTCGTGCCCCTAAGGGTGCCCCTGCCCTATATTTTTTTAAGACTTTATCTTTTGAGGGGGAGCAATTTTAAGTTCATAGTGAAATTAAAGGAAGGACGCAGAGGTTTTTCCATTTACTCTCTCCCCACTGGTACATTTCTTACAGTTGATGAATCAAATTGACACATCATAATTACCCAAAATTCACTGGTTATATTATGGTCATTCTTGGTGTTCTATATTCTATTGCTTTGAACAAATATATAATGACATGAATCAATCATTATGGTATCACAAGAGAATTTTTATCACCCTAAACATTCTCTGTGCTCATTCAACCCCCCCACAGTACCCCTTGCTCAACCTCTGGGAATCACTGACCATTATATTATCTCCATAGCTTTGCCTTTTTCAGAATGTCATAGAGTGTGAATCATGCAATACGTAGTCTTTTCAGATTGGCTTCTTTCATTTGGTAATATGCATTTAAGTTCCTTCCATGTCTTCCTATGATTTGATAGATCATTTATTTTTATAGCTGGATCATAGTCCAAAGTCTAGATGTACCATAGTTTATTTATCCATTCACCTACTGAATGATAGCTTGGCTGCTTCCAAGTTTTGGCAGTTACTAATACAGCTGTTATAAACATTTTTGTGCAGGTTTTTGTGCAGACATAATTTTTCATCTCCTTTGGATAAATACCAAGGAACATGATTGCTGGATGGTATAGTAAGAGTATGTTTATTTTTGTAAGAAATTGTCAAAATACCTTCTAACGTGGTTATACCATTTGGCATTCCTACTAGCGTACAATGGGAGTTTCTACTATTCTACATCCTCACTAACATTTGGTTCTGTCAGTAGTCCACATTTTGGTCACTCTAATTGGTGTATAGTGATCTCTCATTTTTAATTTGCTTTTCCCTCATGAAATATGATTTGGAGCATCCCTACATATAAACACACATTTGCCATATGTAGATCTTTTTTCATGAGGGATCTGTTAAGGTCTGTGTCCCATTTTTTAAAATTGGGTTGCTTATTTTCTTATTCCTGAGCTTTAAGAATCCTTTATATATTTTTAATAATAGTGTGTTTTTGTAAATATTTTCTCCCAGTATGTGACTAATCTTCTCATTTTTTTGACATTGTCTTTCACAGATCAAAAGTTTTTAATTTTAATGAAATCTAGCTTATCAATTAATTCTTTCATGGATCATGCTTTTGGAGTTGTATCTACAAAAGCATTGCTACAGCCTAGGTCATTTGGGTTTTGTCCTCTGTTATCATTATAGGGGCTTTATAGTTTTTTATTTAGGTCTGTGTTCCATTTGAATTCGTTTTTGTGAAAAGTGTAAAGTTTGTGTCTAGATTCACTGTTTTTGCATGTATATCCATTGTTCAAGCATCATTTGTTGAAAAGACTACCTTTGCTCCACTGCTTTGTCTTTTTTCTTTGTCAAAGATCAGTTAACTATATTTATGGTGGGGTCTACTTCTGGGCTGCCTATTCTGTTCCACTGATTTGTCTGTTTTTCACCAATACAATAATATCTTGATTACTGTAGCTTTATAGTAATTCTTGAAGTCAGCTGTGTTAGTCGTCCAACACTGTAATTTTTGATCAATATTGTATTGTCTATTCTGAGACTTCTGTCATCTCCATATAAACTTTAGAATCCATTTGTTGATATATAGAAAATAATTTTCTAGGTTATTTATTGAGATTGTATTGGATCTATAGATCAAGTGGTAATAGATGGGACCTTACAATATTGAGTCTTCCAAATCTATGAACATGGGGCATCTCTCCATTAATTTAATTCTTCTTAGAGTTCATTGATTTGAGTTTTATAGTGTGTGTGTGTGTGTGTGTGTGTGTGTAGGAAAACAAAAGTTTTTTTGTGTATTAACCTTGTGTCGTGAAATCTTGCTATAATCTCTTACTAGTTCTGAAAGGTTTTTTTTTGTTTTTTGTTTTTTGTTTTTTTTTTTAACTAATTCTTAGACAGTCATATCATCTGTGGCCAAAGACAATTTTATTTGTTCCTTTTCAACCTGTATAAACTTTGTTTCCTTTTTCTTATCTTATTGCATTATCTAGAACTTGCACTAAATGTTGAAAAAGAGTAGTAAGAAAGGATATCTTTGCTTTGTACCTGATCTTAGTGGGAAGTTCTGAGTTTCTCACCATTAAGAATGATGTTAACTGTTATTGTTGTTTTTAGATATTCTTTATCAAGTTCAGTAATTTTCCAACTATTCCCAGTTTATTGAGAGTTTTTATCATAAATTGGTATTACATTTTGCCAAATGGTTTTCCTGCAGCTATTGACATAATCATGTAATTTTTCATCTTTTGTTGATGTGATGAATTATATTACTTGATTTTCAAATGTTGAGCCAGTTTTCATAACTAGGATAAGTTGCACTTGGTCATAATGCATTTTTCTTTTTATCCACTGCTATATTTGATTTTTTATTATTTTATTGGCTATTTTTACATCTATGTTCATGAAAGATATTAGTCTGTAGTTTTCTTGTAATATCTTTGTTTTGTTTTGGAAATAAAGTAATGCTGACTTCAGAGAATGAGTTAGAAATTATTCTCTCAGTTTCTATTTTCTGAAAGAGATACTTGCAAATTGATATAATTTCTTCTATGAGAAGCAAATTCCCTTTTCTTTTTTCTCCTTCTGGTATTCCCATTATGTGTATGTTTCATCTTTTATAGTTGTCCCCCAGTCTGACCTTGGATATTCTGCTCTGGTTTTTTGTTCCGTTTTTTTTTTTTCTGTATTATTCTCTTTGCTTTGATTTTTGAGGATTCTCTTGATATATCCTCTATCTCAGAGGGTCCGTCCTCAGCTGTGTCCAGTGTACTAATATGGCCCTCAAGGAATTTTTCATTTCCGTTACATTATTTTATCTCTAGCAGTTTAATTGTTGTTGTTGTTTTTCCTAGGCTATCCACCCTTTTATTGTGTTAATTGTCCATCTGCTTTTTTTTTTTTCATGCTTGTTAGCCATTAAAGCCCTCATCATATTAATCATAGTTGTTTTAAATTAGTAGTTTGATAATTACAATCTCCCTGCCATGTCTGGTTCTGATGCTGTCTCCGTCTCCTCAAATTGTGTTTTTCTTTGTTTGTTTTTTGCTTTTTTGTATACCTTATATATTTTTTCTCTTATAGCTAGACATAATACACTAGGTAAAAAGAATTTCCATAAATAGGATTTTATAAATACAAGTCAGATATGGAGTGAGAGAAGGGTTCTATAGTTCTATAATTAAGTCTTAGTCTTTTAGTGAGCCTATGCCTCTAGACCATGAACTTCATACGTGTTTCTCTTTTTTCTCTCCTTCTAGGTGGGGTAGAATGGCTAGAGTGGGCTAGTTAGGCATTTCCCTTCTTATACATGGAAGACTTGAGCCAGCTGCAGTTGTGTATTTCCCTGCTCCCAGGTCAGTTGGGTTCTGATAATACCCCAGCCAGTTAGGCTTTGAGTATATCTTTTAATAGTGGGAGATCATGAGTAATCTGGGTAGAAAGTCCTTTCATATTTAAATGTAAATAATAATATAAATAATTACATTACTTAAAGATCAAAGTTATATATTATTCCAAATTAATTGCCAAATATGTTATTTTTTATTTTTTAATACTTTAAAATAAATGCAGAACATGATATACTTAGGCATAGGACCTAATAGTTTATCTTATAATATACCCATAAGTAATGCCACAGTTGATTCTCACAACTACATGATGAGCCAAAATTTAATTTTATCTCATAATTTGTGGCTAAATAAACTTTACAAGAATTGAACAATTTATTGAAGGATTTCTGGTCCATATGATTTTAAAAATAGAGCTACCACCAAGAAAATTTTAAAATAATAATAGCTCACACTAACTGAGCAAATACTATGCACTACTCAGTGTCTCAAGCATTTGTATTTGTATACACCTATATACAAATATCAAGTACTCCTAAAAAACCAAACCAAAACAAAACAAAACAGAAAAAAACAGAAATACCACTATGGAGTAGGCTGTTATCATCCATCCCCTTCTTATGGATGAGGAATTTGAGCCACAGGAAACTTCATTGACTTTCCCATTGCTTAGGTAATTGAAAGAGGAAGAGTCAAGATTTTGCACATGTTTGACTTAGAATTTGTGCTAACCACTAAGCTATACCATGTCCCAAGAACAGAGTTAAATATATATGTATATATGTATGTAAATATGTGTATATATATGCAATATAAGATTTCAAAGAATGATACAGATAATATGAATAATCCTCAATACAGAAAAATAAAACAGAAACACAAAGTAGAGACTAGAGATGAAACCATAGGTCTCTGGGCTCTGGGGTTAGAAGCAGGCCCTAGTTATTCAGCTTTTGTAGGGTAGCAGAAACTAAGTGTTTTGTGTCAGATGGAAGTTAAAAAGTTGCCTTATTGCTAAAACCATGAGTAATGAAATATTTACTGACACTATGAAGCTAACAAAAGTTGCTAGCTAATGCTATTTGAAACTACAATTTATATGAAGTTATATAATTAAGGAATCTGCAGTTTTTACAATCTCACAGTCTGGATCTGAACCAAGTAACAAACTCTAGTGACTGGTTCTGTGTTTTTCAAGACCAGAAGTCAAGATTCCTGACTCATAAATGTAAGACTTATCCTTTGGCTACTGGCCTAGGAGAAATGGAACAAAATAAATAGCCACAATACTGAAATGAGGAGTAAACACAAATAAAAGGCTAGATAGACAAAGGAAGGGAAAAGAGAGAATAACTCTTCTTACCTCACTCAAAAGAAACTACACATTTTTTTTCCTTAACATATAAAGAAATTTGAAGCTAAGAAAGATAGTCAATAATTGAAAGATAAAATAGTCTGGGTGCATTAAAATTATAGAAAAACTGAAAAAGATTTTTAAGTAAGTGTGTCTCAAAGATTTTAATGAAGAGCTAATACTCATTAAAACAAAAAAAGAAATGAAACAAAAGAAGTCTAAAGTGACTTAAGAAAAACCAAGAAAATTGAAACATTAATCAGTAAAGAAAAAAGGCTTAATAGACACAATATACTCTAGACTAGACAGAGTTGAAAAGGTAGTTAGTGAATTGGAAGAATATACTGGGAAATTCAGCTAGATTGCAGATGTAAAGATAAGAAAGATGAAGGCATGAAGATCATTAAGAGATATAGCATGTATAGAATAATTTATTATATGTTTAACAAATATTATAAAAAATGTACGAACAAGCAAAAGAGTAGTATTGAAGGCATAATATAAGGCTGAGGGGCTCCTGGGTGGCTCAGTGGGTTGGAGCCTCTGCCTTAGGCTCAGGTCATGATCCCAGGGTCCTGTGATCAAGCCCCACATCAGTCTCTCTGCTCAGCAGGGAGCCTGCTTCTGCCCCTCTATCTCTGCCTGCCTCTCTGCCTACTTGTGATCTCTTTCCCTGCTTTTGTTCCCTCTGTCACTGTCTCTCTCTCTGTCAAATAAATAAATACAATCTTTAAAAAAAATAATAATAATATTAGGCTGAAACTTATCTAGAATTGAAAAAAAAGATGTTCAAAAGAACTGCACTCAAGTATTGAGCATAATGCATAAAAATAAAAGTACACCTGGATGCAATGTAATGAAAAATGTGGGCTATTATGGTTGAAGACAAAATTATCTACAAAAGAAAAGTTACAAGTTATCTATAAAAGAAAGGCAGCTAGATTGATAACAAAAATTAGATGTTAGAAACAGAGGAATAATGCCCATATTGTATGGGAAAATAAAATTTAACCAAAATTTGTTTACCTAGCTAAATATGACTCTGAACTAAAACACTTTCAGAGATTCAGACTAAAAAGTTTAAACCTAAATATGGAAAGAATTATTAATAATTGTATTTTACCACAAATATTAATAATTATATCATCAGAAGATATAATGGTGAGCACAGATATTGAAAAGTCAAAGTATTTTAATCAAGAGGAGTTAACTTTTAATCAAGATAGAAAAGAGAAAATGCCCAAACCAAATCTTAACTCTAACCCTAATTCGAACATAACTTTATTCTTAATTGGAGAAAAAGCAAAAAACAGGAAATAAGTGAAAAAAGTAAAGAAAAAATTAAATGGAAAACACAATAACTTGTGATAGCAATGATTACCAATGAATAAATAATTGCATACACACACACACACACATACACACACACACATGGCACTTACATAGAAATTGAAAGTAAGAGGTAACTAAGATTGTTTAAAAAATAAAAGAACTACAACTATGTGCATCTTATAAGAGAAACATTAAAAACAAATAACAATAATAATAAAAATAAACAAAATATTCAGAAAGTGAAAAAAAAAGAACTAAATTATTAAATACCAATTAATAGGAAGCTGGTGTAAGAGTATCTATATAAAAAAACAGAGATTTAAGTTAAAAAATTATTAGATCTGATTACTAGAGAATAAAAGGAGCACTCTATAAACCTCATTGGCTACGATACTGCCACTGCGCAAAGCTAGGGAGCACTCTATAAATAAGATGTGACAGTCATAAATTTTTTTTTTTAAGATTTTATTTTTATTTATTTGACAGAGAGAGATCACAAGTAGGCAGAGAGGCAGGCAGAGAGAGAGAGAGGAGGAAGCAGGCTCCCTGCTGAGCAGAGAGCCCGATGTGGGACTCGATCCCAGGACCCTGAGATCATGACCTGAGCTGAAGGCAGCGGCTTAACCCACTGAGCCACCCAGGAGTTCGACAGTCATAAATTTTTATGTAACTAAAAATGAAGTCTGAAAATACATAACAAAAGTTAGTTTAACTATAAAAATAAATTATAATTTACCCAAGTGAGGGAAGATTTTAATATATGTCTACCAGATATCGATAGATACAAAAAAATTAAGCAAGATTTCACTAAAAAAAAAACACACAGATCTAGACAGAAAGCAATATTCATCATATACATAATGTATAATATCATCAAGTATACGTGAAATATTTACAAAAATTAGCAACATGACAAGCCACAAAATAAGTCTCAAGAAATGTCAAAGAAGAGATGTCATAAAGGTCACATTTTCTTGCACTGATGCAATTAGAAACTAAAAATTACACTGAGATTAAAGAAAAAGAAAGCTTGAAAGCAAAAAAAAATCACATGCAACTTACAAGTTTAGAATTAATTCAAATGAATGAATTCATACTACATTTGTTGAATAAAACTAAAGTCATCATTAACGGAAATTCATGATTTTACATGAATTTTTTAAATATTTAAAATAAATATACAGTTGAAACTGAATGTTCTTCAGTAAAGAAGAAATTTTTAAAAGTAGAAATAAATAATTAAAATATGATGGAAAAACAAAATTAAAATATGGTAGAAAAAAATTAAACAGAACTATTAAAATAGTAAACAAAATGAGAGAACTAAATAAAAAACTAGCCTTTGCAAAGAACATATAGACAGACAAATTGAAATATTTGTCAAATAAAGCGAAATAGTGATAAAGAAAAAAGAAGTCATTATTGAACAACATTATGAAATGAAAGGGGAAACAATTAAAATATGGTAAGGATTCAAGAAACCACACCAAAAATGCTACAAAGGATTTGATATAAGTTTTCAATTCTTCAGTGTAATGGAGTTTCCAGAACAATACAAATTTAAAAACCAACTAAGTATATAAATTTTGAAAATACTGCCATAAATTCCACAAAAAGCAATGTAAAATTAAGAGGAAAAACAAACAAACACTAAACAATAGAAAAATTGCTCTTCAAGGGACCAGTAAACAAAGGAAAAAACTAATAAAACACCTGAAAATCTTTTCACAAACCTTGATAATCTAGTTCAGTTTATCAAGTTAAAACCTCAATGGTTATGGATGGAGTACATTCAGTCAGCTTGACTTGCCAGGCCAAGGTCATTCTTGTGACCATATGTTAGTGACCTTTGAACAACTTCCTCTTATCCCTACACTGTAACTAGTCTCCTTATGGAAACCCATTTCCTTGGATAGAGCAACTGCCTAAGGCAAAGGCATCTGGCTCAAGTAGGAATAATAATACTTTCCCATGTTTTTCAAACTATTGTTGAGAGAAACAAGTTCTTTCCTCTCCAATTAAAATGGGTAAAAAATGGGTAATTTATATATACATAAGTAATCATAGTTCTAATGTCCAAGTCCAGCACGGCAAATAACACATTGATAGGATTTAAAACATTTAGGAAGGCTGGTGGCATTTGAGTGCTGGTTTCAGCTAAATCTAGTTGTCAGATGTTCAGTTTTATGAGCCAATGAACATCCTAATTCTGCTGAAGTTAGTTTGAGTTTAGGTTTTTCTTTTCTTTTCTTTCTTCTTCTTCTTCTTCTTCTTTTTTTTTTTTTTTTTAAGATTATATTTATTTTTTTTAATTATTTATTTATTTGAGAGAGAGAAAGAGAGGAGGGGAAGAGGGAAAGAATCTCAAGCAGTCTCTGAGCATGGAGTTCAACACCGGGCTCAAGCTCATCATGATCCTGAGATCACGACCTGAGCCCAAACCAAGATTCAGATGCTTAACCAACTGAGCCACCCAGGTGCCCCGAGTTTGAGTTCTTCACCTGAATCTGTCTTTTTTTCCTCCTATCAAATTAGAATAGATTTTTAAAATAATGATATTGATAAGGGGTCAGAAAAACAAACAGATTTGCATTCCTGATGGGTGTACAAGTTGATAGTGAAAATTAGCAGTTTTCATTGTCATTAAATATACTTAATACTATTTATAATAGTATTTCACTATGTGAAACAATCCCGTTTTATAGATGAGAAAAATAAGGTTTAAAGAGATCGAGTAAATTTCCTAAAATTATGTAACTAAAATAATTTGGAGTGAAGATTCAGGTATAGATATGGTTGACTTTAGAGTCTGAGATTTTAATGGATATATTACATTCTATTTCTTGAAAGTAATATAGTATGATATGTCACAAATGTTTAAGTATATTGACTATATCCCCCATCAGTTTACATTTAAATAAATTAACAACCCAGATCAATCTTTGTCACAAAGATGTTTATAAGATGAGGCATGTTTATAAGATGAGGCAGTGAAAATGTAAGTTAATTCTTGATAAACAAACTGATAGACACCCATGTTTATTTGTATATACATAAAACTGTAACCTATAACTATAGAACTAAACTATTACTTTAATTATTATAATGATGTTTCCAAAGGTGATTAATACCAGGGAAAACATGCATATAGTTCAGTGAAAGAAGCAGAAAACAAAACTGTTTACACTGTCTGATGCACACACACAAAGCATTATGTTGAAAATAAGATTGGTAGGAACTAAATCAGAACTGATTATCTTTAGGATGAATCATTTTTATTTTATTTGTTCCTTTTCACATTTTCAAAATTCAAATTTAATGGAATTAGCATATATTAATTGTTATCATCAGAAAAATATTTTAAAATGAATAAATAATGAAATCAAAACATCATACACAATACCTGTCAAGTGATCTAATTTTCATTTCCTAAAATTCTGCTATGTGAAATGGGCAAGAAGGAGGGGTCATCAAGCAAATGGCAGAAACATTAAGCCCTAGAAACATCAGCTGCTTTCAATATGTGAAGGTAATGACCTGCAACTTAGTATTAAGGTATAACTATAATAAAATGTTTGGGCTCATTAGGAGGAAAATTAGTATTTCAAACATTTTTAGTACTAATACATTAGTGTGTCTCTAAGGACAGGTCTGTGCAGCATTAAGCATTAGCTCATTAGACCATTTCCTCAATACCCTAATGGCACAAATAAGGCAAAAAAAAAATGCGGAATTAGAATGGAAAGTGATGGTAAATTTTGGGACTGTTTAAGGAGGGAATGTAAAAGATGGTAAAAATAAAGATAAGATTACCTTTGTCACTACATGCTTTTTTCTGATGCCATTGTCACGTCATTGCTAGGCATTGGTAACTTGAATACCCAATCAAGCCCCAGGGATTTGGGAGCTAGACATTTCAAAAATAATTACTTAGCATCTAGAGTACACAATGCTATACTACATAACCATCATAAGGTCTTCAAAGTGATACATATTTATTTTATTTGATCATTCCTCTGTGTGGTTAGGTTATACTATCGTTTCATTCAGATGAGAAAAACCAAGATTTACAATGTGTTACAACTTGCTCAAAGTCATTTTGATAGTAAAATATAGACTCCAGATTCAAATTCAGCCAATCTGATTCAGGTGTCTAAGCTCTTAAACTCTTAACAAGAAAACTATTTTGCATGCTTTGACTTAGATGCTTTAGGGACAGGAATCCCATAAAGTACCACTAAAGTGGTGAAACAGCATAGTCTGTAACTGAGGTAGAATGCCCTAAAAGAGCTAATAGGACTTTAACAGAATATCAACAAATAAGTAGTAGCAAAGAACAAATTGAACAAGTAGGTGTTTAAGTGTATAAGGCAGACGAATAATTAGAAATAAATGAAGACAATTAATGTATATAAAGAAACACATAATTATCAAGTTGTACTAGGTTCCTGGGTTGCTGCCAAAAGCAAGAGCCACAATGGATATAAGCTCAAAAAGAGTTTATAGTTATTTGTCAGAGAGAGAGAAATAACCAAGCAATTACAACACAAAGTTGAATGCTAGAGGTAGGTAGAGGGTTTAGAGTACTAATTGAACACCTAACCCAAGCCTGCAGCATCAGAGTTTTCTTGCAGGAATGTAGCCCTAGGATAGGCACATTAAGTGAATGCAGCTTTCTGGAAATGATAGCATTTTTATTTTATTTTATTGATTTTTTAAAATTTTATTTATTTGAGAGACAGAGAAGAGTATAGAGGGGAGGGTCAGAGGGTCAGGGAGAGATGGTCTTTTATTTTTTTTTAAGATTTTTTTTATTTATCGGGTAGACAGAGAGCGCACAAGCTGGGGAGCAGCAGGAGAAAGGGAGAAGCACGCCCCCTGCCGAGCAGGGATTCTTGATGGAGGGTTTGATCTCGCGGCCTGTGGATCATGACCTGAGCAGAAGGCATATGCTTAACCAACTGAGCCACCCAGACACCCCGAGGAGAGACTCTCTTAAGCAGATTCTGTACTGAGTGTGGAGTCCAAGGCAAGGCTCCATCTCATGATCCTGAGATAACAGCATGAGCAGAAACAAAGAGTCTGCTGCTCAACTAACTGTGCCACCTGGTGCCCCAACAATGGATATCATTTTAAATAGATTAAGATTATGAAGAGATATTACTGAAGAGAAGGTGGAAGGGAATCATTATTATTGAAAATGGCACAGTGCAGAGCACAAAAGCAGAAATGAACAAATTTCACTATGGGGAATATGATGAATTTATGATGAAGTTAACAATGTGTAAAAATTCTGAAGGGTTTTGGATCTCACACTGAGAAATATGAATTTCTTATATGATGTAAAAAAATTGTTATGCATTTTGAACATAAATATTGATATGTTAAAAAGAACATTTGAAGGCCAGTAGTCTCAGTGAATTAAGCAGGTACTCTCGAGTACTAAGTTGTATACATGGTACCCTGAAAAGCAAACGAACATTACTTTCCTTTGGCTTTCCAGTGTGTCCCTTAAGTCTAAGCAAGACTTGGACTGAATCCATGCAAACTTGTCTGGGCCAGTAGGAAAATCATCACTTCATTCACCAGAAAAATATTGACTGAGCCTACTAGCTATTAGGCATAGGTTTAAGAACTCATATACGTCTGGGGAAATCATATAATAAACTAAATAAATCAGTAAAATATGTGGCATATTAAATGTTAACAAGATTTATGGGGAATAAAAATCAATGTAGGGGTGCCTTGATGGCTTAGTCAGTTGAGTGTCTGACTTTTGATTTCCACTCAGGTCCTGATCTCAGGGTTCTGTGATTGAGCCCAGCATCAGGCTCCATGCTCAGTGGGGAGTCTGCTTGAGATTCTCTCTCTCTCTCTCTCTCCCTGTGCACCCCCCGACCTCAAATAAATGAATAAATATATATATTTTTAAATGTAGACAAGGAATTTTTGGCAAAAAGGATGTTAAAGTGTAAGTAGCCTGATCAAGGAGGTTCTCCTTAAGAACATGGCTTTTGAGTTAAAAGCAGGATTTGTGAGAATAAGCTGTTCTATGGAAGAATGATCCAGGAAAAGGGAACAGTGATCAAGGGCTCCCACGCACAAGTACTGAAAGTAAATAGGGCAGGTAGCTGGACCTGAAAATCCTTGATTCTATGTAAAATAAAAAACAAAAACAAAAACAAAAAACAAAAACCAACAACAACAAAGAAAACTGGTGCTATGCACTGAATGGAGTAAATAGGGTTATATTTAGAGATCAGCTGAATGATGAGAGTTGCTATTGAGTTGCTTCCTGGGGGCAGGAAGAAACATTCCCATGATTTCCACTATTATCTAGATGTTTTAGCTCCCAAATTTACATGTTCAATTGACACCTCTCTTTTGAATTCCAGACGTTATTTCCAACTACCCACAGAACGTCTCCATTTAAACGTTCCACAGGTACCACAAGTCAGCATGCTCAAAGCCAAAATTACCAACGTGGTCCTTCAGCTGCATTTCCCATTTCAGTAAAAGGCTCTACATTCCACACAGTCACCAGAGTGCGACAGCCTCACTAGAGCTTGTTAGCCTATTCTCCATCTTTCTCCAATCCTGCTGAGCTGAAGGAGGCCTCCACTTCACACAAATCCCTTACGTCAGGTCCTCCTCATCTCACATGTGAACACATGTAGTAAACGCCCTGCCTTCAACCCATCTGTGCAGGCCCTTTCCATGACAGTGGTTCTCAAATGGAAGTATTTTACCGTCCATAGGACATTTGGTAATGTCTAGAAACATCTCTGTCACAACTGGGGTCCCTGCCATTGGCATTTAGTTGGTGGGGGCCAGAGATCCTGATAAATACCTTACAATAAACAGGACAGCCCCACCCCCACCTCCAACATGAAATTACCTGGCCCATTATACCAATAATGCCATATTTGACAAACTAATGGCAGAGTTGTTATTTTTCTCAAATGCAAATTTTAGCCCCTCTTTGACCTTCCTCCTTTTTTGCTCAAATTTCCCCCAACGTCCCTATATATTACTCTGGTTTATACTCTATAATACATATGCTTTCATGTTTTTCTTCTTGTTATCTCTCAATTGACTATTTCTTTCTCTGGTAAATATTAAAAATATTAACACTTGGGTCAAACTCAACTTCTACAGATTTCTAAGGAATGTAAAGTTTTCCTTCTGTTGCCCCAAAGAACTATCTTATAAAACTTACACAACAAATTGTACTTTCTGTATATGTGCTTCTCTTCCTCCTAGACCTATCTTATCCAATACACGTGGCTACTGATTACTTAAAATATAAAACTGAAACTGAGAAAATGGATTTTTAGTTTTTAAAAATTTAGGTAGTTAAATTTAAAATCTCCTCATATAGTTAGTCATTATCATATTGAGCATTTATTTATTTATTATTATTTTTTAAAGATTTCTTTACTTATTTGAGAGACAGTGCAGGGAAGGGAAGAGGGAGAGGAAGAGATAAACTCAAGCAGACTCTGCACTGAGCACAGAGCCTGACACAAGATTTAATCTCAGGACCCTGAGATCACAACCTGAGACAAAACCAAGAGTCGGATGCTTAATCAACTATACCATCTAGGCCCCCACATATTGGACATTTTAGGAAAAGAATGTTTCTACCATTATAGAAATTCTATTAAACCCTCTGTACTCAGTTTGGGGCTTACATTATATATTTAGTACATATTTAAATAAATTATTGAATGAATTATTATGTCCATAGCTGAATAGTCAGCAAAGCTTTTCGTAATGATTGGGATTGAACTCTTTCAAAAATTATACAAGATAATCCCACTGACACTTAGTTAGCCATCTTTGGTACTTATAATTTTTGCCTTACATTGATACAGTTATCTGCTTTTTGTATAATTTTGATTCTTTAAATACATCCTAGTTCATCAAGGAAAAGGATCAAATACCTTACTTATCTGAATCTCCCACAAAACCTAGCAGGATGCTTTCCATTTTGCAAATGCTAAACAAACTGAAACCACAGTTTTGATAGAATTGAGAATAGACTGGCCTAATTTCCCCTGCCAAATATAGTATAAATTGGTGGATTTCTGAAGTTACAGGGAGGAAGAAGGTTTAATAAATCACCAAAAGCCTTTCTACTCTAAAGATAATTTTTGAGACTAACATTTTAGTCAAGGAGAAATGGAAATTCCTAACATGGCATATGAAATTAATGCATTCTGCCTCTGGCAATGAGTCACTTCTAAAAGCACTAAAGATAAATTTTCTGACTCTTATGTGAGTTTACTTCATTTTCGGTGTCATTATTGGCATTATTTCAGATATTCATGTATGAAATCTTTGTCTTAAAGGCCCTTAGTGTTTTCTTCTGATGTGGCTTGTCACAGTGCAATAGGCTTCCATGATATATTCACATAGTTACATACTGTAATGTCAAAGTAGAACAATAGGACTATTAGAATATGAAGAAATGAAACAAAGAGATAAGAAGAAAAACTAAAGCTTAGTACTGAATATCTAGAGACCAATATTAAATTATTTGAGTTTGGCATTACTGTGTACGTAAAGTAAAGATTTCAGTGGAGCTGTTGGGTTTGTTAGTAAGCACTGAGTCACAAAGAAAACATTCAAATTCAGAAAGACCGATGTTGAAAATACAATCTTATTTATCTTAAAAAATAACTTCTTACTGATATATTCAAATTCAATAGCTTTTCTCAGTTTCTAAAGAAAATACGAATGATTATTGATACATTTCTGAAAGAGAATATGAAGATTCTCTAGATCAATGTTTCCTACAGATTAAAAAATTAAATGCAGGCTTAAGAAATTAAAAGGACTCCACATGAAATCTGTGGCCCAATCAAGGCTATAATTCACATTCAATTCACACTGTCAAACTTTATCTTATAGGAGGAAAGGTTAAGTATAAATTTTAAAAAGAATGTTATTATCATTATAGTCACATATATTCTGGTTAAATTTGCTGACAGTTAAACACAGATGATAAAACGTTTTCCATTGCCAGTCACAATGGAATAATAGGGATCAGGTTTACTCTCCTACTTGAAACAACCAAAAAAAAAAAAAAAAATCAAGATATAGGAATCGTGGTTTACAAGACACTGTACATTAGGCAATGAAGGACAATAATCTTGGAGAGACAGGAAGTTACTGAGTCACAGAAGACTGCTGTGACATACTGCCTTGACAATTGCTAGCCCACAGCACAAAGAGAGGGCACCCAGACAGAGAAGGGATGACTCACAAAATTGAGGAAATGGAGCTGACAGTCTAGGGAGACTAAACCAGCTCAAATTTGCAGGGTGGAGCACAGGAGAGGAGAGAGTTGCACAGAGAGAACGCTGGAGGTCTGTTGTAGGACGACGTCCTCCAGTACTTAGCGGAGTATTGACTAGTATATGCATATGAGGAAAGCAATACAGTCCTAGAAAGAACCAGCTGAAATGATTAGAGGTAAGTGGGGAAGGCCTTCACACAAAGCTGGGAACTGTGCCTTTTCTAGCAGCAAGACTGAAACATTTCAAGATTCCGAGATGCTGGGCAGATTAGAGCACAAAAAATGGTCTTGCTTCAGTAAGGGGGATGTAATTATTTCTAGATTCAGCATGTCTTTCGTTCCACCTGACAAATCTTAAAAGCAGACCTGGAAGAGCCAGTTTCTAAGTAAAATAAAAGCATCCCAGAATAAAGCTCAAGAATATTTACAGGAATACAAAAATATCCATCATCTAACTGATTACCTCGATGAATTTATAATGTACATGGTAATATTGCCATTTAAGGCATGAGAAAGTTGAGGCTACTTCTAATTCACGTACCTGGTAAGTGGTAACTGGGATCTGAAACTCAATCCAATTGAGTTCAAATCTACTAGACAAACTAGAAGGAAGTCAGAAATAAATTCATATATAAATCAAATAAAAGGTCTTTATTCACCATACTTTAATTTTAATATACGTTATTTCTTGGTTTTGGAATAGTGATTTCGGTACTAGAAGCTGAGAGTGAAAAGAAGAGATGTTGGGGGGAAGGAAGGGTGATGTGACCAGACAATGAAAAGCCTCAGTAGAGCTTAGAGTTTTAAAATTTTTCTTGTCACTTTTCCTGTTAAACTGGGAAATAGAAGATTTAACTAAAACATGCCGATAGACTTCCACCGAATCTTTAAGCAATTACAATATGGCACATTTACAGAATTAATGTGATCACCCAACTGAGTAATTCACACACAGAGAGCACATATTTTCCTGAAGTGATTATAACTTGAGAGATCTTTGCCCCTGCCCACCAACTTATTTCCTTCTAAACAACCACCTTTAAATAAAGTATGTGTATCATATTTACTTACATTTGAATGAAACCCACATTGATAATCCAACTTCCTAACACAACCCACAATGACGGGTAACCCAGTTTGAGAATTAAAGGACATCCAAATTCTTTTAAAAACCAATTTCTCAACTGCTAAACCTCTACGACACTTTGATCCGTTTAATCAAGCTGCTCTAACCTATCCTTGTCCTAGAATAATACAGCTCTGTCTCTCCACAGCATGATGAGCTAAACAAAGAAATTTGTACATCATTTTTTTAAATAATATAATTTCCTTTTTTAAAGGACCTGTCTAATAAAATTGTTAGTCATTCATTAAATATTTACCAGACAAGCATTCCCTGTTAGAATGCCTTCATGCCAGGTGGTAGAGTGTGGTGAGAGGCGGGGAGAGGACACGAGAAGCTGGGGACTACATGATCATAGATAGACCTTACTCAGCTATGGAGTCATGTTGTTCAAACTAATTTGTAAATCTCCTAAGTGAAATGAAATGTATTGTCTGGCCGCTTTGTATTTTTGAAACATTTATACATAAGAACAAAATAGATAGAGGTGAGTATACTTGAAAATACAAACTGTGTGTTTTTGTCCCAAAGCCTTTCACCTTTGCTTGGACCAATATTTTGTTTGCTAACCTGTAACTTAGCATGCTGTGACTCTGGTCTTCCCATTTACCAAGTCAAGAAACAGAACAATCTACGTGGAGTTTGAAATAAACAGCATGTGATACTGCTGGAACCGGTTTTGCATTAATTTACAAGAGAAACTAGAGATTACAAGACCCCCTGAAGAATAAAAGCTAGCCATAGTTGAAATTGCATTTGAAATAGTATGCAAGGATGACAATTTTAATGATGCAAGCACTTAAATTCATTAATCTGTTGTCGTTTGTCAAGGAAGAAAGTCAGCCCTTCTACATTCCCAGAGTGATGGAGGGGGCAGCGCAGGGAATGAAAATTACAGAAGCTCTAGTTTTCTGCTGCAGTGGCTGGAGGTCAGAGAGGGGCTTGGGACCCAGATGTCTAGATTAGGAGCTGACTTAGATCCAGACTGTAAAATATCCAGTCAGATCTGTTTCTTTCTTTGTTGGAAAAAGACAATTTTTTTTTTTTAATTTTACCTAAGTCAGTTATGACTGACTTACTATGAATAAGGTACAACTTCATATTTCTACTAATTTCAAAATAATCCTTTCATAAGTGCTTAGACACAGCTTTTTAGAAGTATATTATATATATATATATATATATATATATATATATATATATATTTAAAGATTTATTTATTTATTTATTTGACAGAGATCACAAGTAGGCAGAGCAGCAGGCAGAGAGAGAGGAGGAGAAGGAAGCAGGCTCTCCACAGAGCAGAGAGCCCAATGTGGGGCTCGATCCCAGGACCCTGAGATCATGACCTGAGCTGAAGGCAGAGGCTTTAACCCACTGAGCCACCCAGGTGCCCCTAGAAGTATATATTTTTAACATTTCATGGCGAAATAAAGCAAATCACCTAGCAAAGATGGTAGCAACATGTTAATACTGTTCTTAGTAATAATTCTTCTTCTCTTTGCCCTTTTGTTCTTTAATCATTGAAGATGTTATTACATTTAGATCCACACAAATTCTGTTAAACCTGTTTCATCTGTTGTGAAACAACTGAAGTTGCTACTGTATTTGGCAGAAGTCTCTTTTAAAGTGGCCAATTACTAATGATTAATACAGGGTTCACTGCAGTAACACTGTCAGGTAAACCTGCAATGAATTTATTTTCTCTTAACCTGTACATAACTACAGTCACATAAATTCAGGGTAGTAGCACTATATATATAAAAACGGTAGTTTATGGATAGGTTTGTCACCATAATGTTTACATTATTAAAGTTCATGTTTGGGGTGCCTGGGTGACTCAGTTGGTTAAGGGTCTGCCTTTGGCTCAGGTCAAGATCCCAGGGTCATGAAATGGAGCCCTTTTGGGGCACCTTGCTCAGCAGGGCGCCTGGTTCTCCTAACTAAACAAAACAAAAAAACAATAAAACCCAAATCAACAAACAAAACAAATGAAGTCTATATTTAAGATTCTTTGTGGTCTTACTTTCTTTAACTCAGGTGGAGTAAAAAGTTCTAGATGTAACCAGCATTTACATTAGAAACAAAGGTTTCTTTTGCTTCACTAGTATCCATCAAGGGATGTTTGCAAATTCTTAATTAATTAAATTCTTAATTAAATGAGTATGCAAACTAATATTTTAGGAAGAATACAATAAATTTAGGGTTGAGGGTTATTTAAATAGAGAAGCTTATATTCCCTTAGTTAGAAAACTGTTGAATTTTTTGATACAGCTGTTGAAATGGGGTAGGGTGAAAGGCTGGGCATGGTGGTGATTGACCTGCTGGGCCCAATACCACTGAAACAGGCCTCAGGGAATTCCAGATCATCTGCTGGGAGATGTTAACTTTTAAAACATTTTACCTGCAGTGCCATTCTGGGTATTCAAATTAAATCTTCTGAAGAGGAAGGGCAGATTCTCCTGCTCTGCCTGTAGTTTTGCATGTTAACTAGTAGTCACTTATTGAAGTATGAATTCACGGGGTCACATTCACCCACGAACACACAATTAAGTGGGGAAAATTACATTAAAGGGAATAATCAAGTTTTCTTGTAATTATGCTTATGAGTAAATTGGTGTGACAATTCTTTTTGCTCTAATTATGTGATTCAGGGATAATATATGAGGCACTAGACATTATCCCTATATGTAAAACAGTCTCTAGAAAACTCATGCTGTTTACCATACATGTAATTCTTCAAAATTTTTAAATCACACGCAAGCTTAGACTGACTACAACTAATCACAGCTGTTGCCTCTACTTGAGTTCTCTTCCTTAAGTTCATTTCATGGTTTTCTTTTCTTTAAGATTTTATTTATTTGAGAGAGAGAGAGGAAGAGAGAGCATGCACAGCTGGGGGGAGGGGCAGAGGGAGAGGGAGAAGCTCCCCGCTGAGCAGGGAGCCCTACATGGGGCTTGATCCCAGAATCCTGGGATCAGGACCTGAGCTGAAGGCAGCTTAACAGACTGAGCCATCCAGGCGCCCCTCATTGCATGGTTTTCTTAAATGTCATTCTCTCAAGTCCTTCCTCACCAATTCCATTATTAAAACCCAGCTCTCACCTCATTTTTTAATTTTTACTCTAATTTACTTTTTACTCTAATACACCTTTTTACTCTAATTGATTATGGTTAGATAACATGTATTATTCTCAAGACTATTAATTTATTTGTTTATTGTTTGGGTACTTACCAGAATATAAAGTCCATAAGAATAGGACTTGGCATCGTTCATTACTGAACATTCAATATTTATTTATTTATAAAGATTTTATTTATTTATTTGACAGAGAGAGACACAGCAAGAGAGGGAACACAAGCAGTGGGAGTGGGAGAAGAAGAAGCAGGCTTCTTGCTGAGCAGAGAGTCCAATGCAGGGCTATATCCCAAGACCCTGGGATCATGACCTGAGATGAAGGCAGGCACTTAATGACTGAGTCACCCAGGCACTTTGGACATTAAATATTTAGAACAGTGCTTAGGGCATAGGAGATGCTTAGCAGAATTTTAAGTAGAAATTTTATTACTGAATTTTTCATGCATGTCCCCAATTTTTAAGCCATCCCAAGGATGTGCATATTGAAAAACAAGTTATTAGTCTTGTAGTCAAAGAGGAAGTATCAAGAACTATGACATAATAACAATAGTATCAAGAACTATGACATAATAACAATTTGTAACAAAGAAAGTTACAAATGTGTGAAGTCATCACTATCCAACTATAGAAGTTATTGAAGGTTAACATTTGAGGGGAAAATGATATAATATTAAATGTACTATTTCTTTGTTATTTGCAGTGTTAAATTTCTAAGAACAAAACAAAGCAAAAACACAGGGAGAAGACCGCTATAAATTTATTACATTTAAAAAATAATTTTCTAATTAATTTTTGAATGTCTGCTTATACAACTCCTTTTTTCCCCTTTACTTTTAAGTGTCATATTTTTCTACCAGAAGTAATTTTCTTTGTAAATTGTTAAGATTTAAGAATAAGATACAGTATTAGGTTAGTTTAAAAATATCGTTAATTTTTGAATATTAGGAGCAGTGGGATAATTCAAATATCATATAAAATAAAAATGGTATGTTACATGTCCCTTAATTTTCTATTCTGCTGTTGTTTCCAATTTCCCCAGGTAGAGAGAATGTGCTTTAGTGTTTTTTACCACACATCTAAAAGTTTTGACTTATGCCTCATCTAGGTGCAGTAATGAATAAGAACTGACATCAAATATCAATATTATTGGCCCAGCTAAATGGTAATTGACATCAAGTTGGATTGCTAAAGAAGTAAACAAAATTGAAATTTTTTTGGCGTGTAAGTACTGCCTGACATCATTTGTCCTTCAGAGGATCAATGGCTGCATGACCTAAATGTTGTTTGTATTTCTTTATACAAAATGGCCAGAGATTGATACAAAATACTTTTTGTTTGAGCTTTGATAACAAAATTCAGAATATAAGAAACTGAGCTTCTTTTACTAAAATGAAGTGAGGACATGTATATATTTTTTAAATAGGCAATTGTGGGTATTGGTTGTTTTTCCTGATTTAAAGAAAAAATAATGTGAATTAATGCATTTATGTCCACAAACTGGCAACTTATGGAAAAGGAATTCATCTATATCAGATCAAATTTAAAACTCTTAACTGCCTAATTACTAAATGTTTTTTTAAAAATTTGAGAGAGAGAGAGAACAAGCAGGGGGAAGAGCAGAGGTAGAGAGAGAGAGAGAAGCAGACTCCTCTACTGAGCATGGAGATTGACTGTGGAGCTCCACCCCAGGACCTGAGATCACGACCTGAGCTGAAGGCAGATGCTTAACGAACTGAGCCACCCAAGTACCCCTAACTGGTATGTTTTGATATAAAAAAATTCTCCTACTGAGACTTATATCCATTTTTTTTAAGTAATATTCAGCTCAAGTTTAGTACAGTGCACAGTTTCTATTTGGAGTAGTTTCAGAATTCCATTTTCTTTTCTTCATTGAAGTATAGGTATTGCAGATTTATGTCTATAATACTGATATTATGTTACACACAACTAAATTATAGGATGTAAGAAAGTCATATTACATATTTGTGTGTGTGTTCTTTTATTTACTTCTACTTATTTGAAAGCAAATTGTTAAAAGGAATCTTAGTTTCATGAAGAAGAAGAAAGAGGAGGAGTAAGAGGAAGAGGAGGAGTGGAAGCAGAGACAGCAGCACCGGGGAGAAGAAGGAGGAGAGGGAGTGATGGAAACAGGAGCGGTAGTGAGAGCATCTTCTAGTTGCCAGGCACTAGGCTGAATACACTACTTGTATTATCTAATACTCACTGTTCTTTTTATCATTAACTTTCACAAAATAATTGAATGATTGCTCAAGATCTTGTGAATGGCAAAACCAGTATCCAAAGGTATAATTGAAATTTGATAATTTTCTAGTGCTCTAAATTGACAAGACACTATGATTCTACAGAAGCTTTCTAAGGAGCAACTGATCTATTCTGATAATTCAAAAAGTTTAGCTTTGTATTTATGGTTTGTTGTTTAATATCCACAGAATTTGGAAGGCCAATAAACTTGAAATAAATAAGATGCAATGATACAATACTGTAATGAAATAATTGTACTTTCATTTGTTCAGAATTCCGCATTCATTCATCATAATTTTTGAACATTCTTTGTGTAAATTATATTAGATGTTAGAGATATTAAGTCAAATAAGATTTAATTTTCTTAAATTTTTTTCACTGTATTCCAATTTAGGAGTCTTTATTTACTTATTTATTTATTAACCTTATTTATTTATTTGTCAGAGAGAGATTGAGAGCAAGCACAAGCAGGGAGAACAGCAGGTGGAGACAGAGCAGGCTCCCTACTGAGCCTGGAGCAAGGAGCCCGATGTGGACTCTGAGCAAGGAGCCCGATGTGGGACTCCATCACAGGACCCTGGGATCATGACCTGAGCCAAAGGCAGACTCTTCACCAACTGAGCCACCCAGGTGTCCCTAGAAAGTTTTTTGTTTTTTTTTTTTAATTAATGAAGAGACAAAAATTGCCAAGACAATGGTGTACAATGGCTGATCCTCTAGCTTCTGCATTGGGAGAATAGCGTGACACAAGCAAAGATGCTAGGAGATGGTTAAAGATTAGGATGAAGGGAAAGCAAGAGTTTCATTTTTATCATGTTAAAAATATGACATCTTATACATATTTAGACCAAGAAGCAAAATAGCTAATGATGAATCTAATGATAATGAGCAGAATAAGACTTACTTGGAAATCATTACATGCAGGAAAAATTAAAAGTTATAGGTTTGAACGAAATGATAAAGGAGAAAATTTGCTAAAAAACAAGATTTAAGATTGAGTCTTGACACTATTTAATATTTGTCAGTCAAGTGGTGAAGCAGGATCCAGCTTAGAAGATTGAGAAGCAATAACCATGGAGATTTTACTTCTCAGGATTCAAGAAGAATATTTTAGGTGATTTATTTAGGTGAAAAATAAAGTCTGATAATAATGGAGAAATAATCATGTGACATGTAACAATGTGAAAACTAAGAGCAATTTCAGTGGAGTTTTTGACTTGGAGTTTATACCTGAATGGCTGAGTCTAAGATGATATTGGAGATTTCAGGGCAACATGGAGGAATAAGACAATGGAAAAATAACACTGCCATTCAAACTTCAAAGAAATTATGGATTAAAAAGTTAAAAAACCAAATTAATGTATATCTAAACTAAAAACAAAACATAACAATGAAACAGGGACAGGCAAATTTGAAAAGAACCCAACAGAAATTCTATAGATGATAAATGTAGTAGCAGAAATACAAAAGCTCAATAGAAAAATTCATAGTAAACTAGATTCAACCAAATTAAATTTAGTGAATTATAAGAGAGATCTGAAGAAGTCCATCAGCAGTCAGCATAGCGAACTACAGCATAGGAAAGACAAGTTAAGAAACTTGGGGAACTAAACAAAAGGTTTCAACCTAAGGATAAAAGGAGAGTCTAAAGGATGGACTAGAGGGAACTGACAAGAAACAATATTTAAAGAAATAATGGCTGAAGATTTTTTGGGATTAACAGAATACAATGGTGCCCATATTGAAGAAGCACAGCAAGTTTTGAAGGAAACAAGGAGACAAGACCACATGTACACACATCATAAAAATATTGAAAATAAAATAGTAAATGTACTAAAAAGTTTCAGAGAGAAAAAGCAAACAGGTTACCGACATAGGATCAGCTACTAGATTGAGAGCAGACTTTCATGGCAAAAATAAATCCAAGAGAAAATGGACTATCACAATGAAAATAAAATATGCAAAGACCAAGAGACTTACTATCTACTGATTCTCAGTGAAAGAGCTACTAGAGAGTATTTTTCAGCAAGAAGAAAATGAAACTTTCAAAGAAGGAGAAAAAATAAATAAATTAATTGTAAACAAAGAAATAATAAACTATATTGGTAACACTAATAAATATCAACTCTTTCAAGGTGGAATCAAAATATAAAATAAAAATAACATGGAATATTGCAAATTGATGTCTAGAACACAGTCTGAATGTTTTAATTTCTTTGTGTTGTTCTGTGAGAATAGCAGTGTTATTTAATTGTAGGCATGTTAGTGAAATAAGATCTGCATATTAAAAGTGGAAGAGTAACAAAAACAGACAAAAAGGAAAAAAACAAGGAAATTAGATAATAGAATAAACAAAATAATATGGTAAAAGTAAATCCAAATATATAATAACAAATGTAGACCAATTAAAGTCAGCTATTAATGACTCAGATTTTATTAAAAACATGAAGTAAACAGTATATGCCACTTATAAGAGAAATAAATAAAATGAAAACATAAAAAAGGAAGGAAATTGGGGGATGATTAAAGATATATTGTGTAAATATGATCAAAATAAGTAATATAAAGCAAAGTGTTTTATTTTTGTCAAACAGGGCAATTTTACATAAGTCTTTAAGCAAGTCTTTATGAAGCAAATGAGACTCATAATTTTACATGTATCTACCAATTAAGTTTCAACAAAATGTAAAGCAAAATGACATTTGAAAATAAAATATATAAAAATCTATAAAGGATTTCTTTTTAATTGGGAATTAAAAATCCATAAGAATCCTGGGAGATTTTAATATTTCTCATAATATAAAATTTTAAACAGACAAAAATCACGTTTTTATATGATTTGCACAGTTACAGCTATAGCAATCTTTATCTAACAAATACAACTAGATGTCCCCAAACAGAACATACATTCTTTCTAAGCCTCCATAGGACATTTTTTTTTTAAGATTTTATTTATTTGACAGAGAGATCACAAGCAGGCAGAGAGGCAGACAAAGAGATGGGGAAGCAGGCTCCCTGCTGAGCAGAGAGTCCTATGTGGGGGGCTTGATCCCAGGACCCTGGGATCATGACCTGAGCTGAAGGCAGAGGCTTTAACCCACTGAGTCACCCAGGCACCCTCCATAGAACATTTTAAAAATGATCATGCACAAGGCCACAAACAAGTCCAACCAAATCTCCAAAACTGAAATCATACAGATATTTTTCTGATGATTATGTAATCCAACTATAAATCAACAATTGAAAGACAGCACTCAAATTTTTCATGTATCTTTCATAGATTTGGTACTAAAAGCAACTTTAAATAAGTCCAAATTTACAAAACAAAAAATCAAGATTATATGAAAGTAGTAAAAGTAAGCCAGCAAGTGATTGAGAGATGAAATTCAAACTTTAAAAACAGACAATTTTGGAACATGTTTATATATAGATAAAAATAGTACTATAGAAAGGGGGGGAAGGAATAATGTAATGTAAACTTATGAAGAGAAAGAAAGAGGAATGGGAAATTAAATTTATTGTACAACCTAAAATATTGAAATTTCTCAGGAACTAAAAAACTCCTTCTAAGATTACTGAAGGTGAGACACTAACAATGAGTGGAGATGCCTATATATTTGGAGATGCATAAGTAGGAACAGGAGATTTCTTCTCTGAAGGCTTTTATTTTATCACTAAAGAATGAGTCAAAGGGATATAAGAAGAGTTTGTAGAAGAGAGGAAAGTGGGAGTTTGAGGATATTTAAGGAGGAGGTTAACAGCAATCTAAGTGAATAGAAAAGTGAACACACTAGAAAATGTAATCTAAATGTTAATTAATAGTGGGGCGCCTGGGTGGTCCAGTTGGTTAATCATCCATTCTTGGTTTTGGCTCAGGTCATGATCACAGGTTTGTGAGATTGAGCCCTGCACTGGGCTCTGTCCTGGGCATGGAGCTGCTTAAGATTCTCTCTCTCCCTCTGCCTCTTCCCCACCTTCTTCTCTCTCTCACTAAATAAATAACTAAATAATAAATATAAATGTTAAGTAATAGTGAGTGGTTATTAGTACTTGGGAGTAATAAATTTAATTTGAATAAAAAAAGACCGTTGGTTTAAAATGACAACATAGGCAGATTCTGAAGTCTCTTCCTCCACAGAGAGCACCAAATTAAACCTATTAATGTAACAGGTTCTCCTGAAGAACAACTGAGTGCTGACTAAAAAGTTACTGAACAACCAAAGGCAGAGAATGAATGGCAAGAGAACAGCAGAAGAGATGGAGGCATGTCACAGTTTAAAAGAATAAATAGTGGGCACTTCTATGGCTCAATTGGTTAAGCATCTGCCTTTGGCTCAGGTCATGATCCAGCTTCCTGGGAAAGAGCCTGCATCGGGCTCCCTGCTCAGCAGGGAGCTTGCTTCTCCCTCTGCCCTTCCCCCTGCATGTGGTCTCTCTCTCTCTTTCTCAAAAAATTAATTAATTAATTAATTAATTAATAGCATTTTAAAAAATTAGAAGAGTAACTAGCATATATAGCCACAGCTCCAGCCAGCCAGCAATAGTCACCAAGCACATAGAGTCTGCATAGGAGTTACCATAAATAAGAAAATTGCTTCAACTTTAGGAGAAGTAGCTGTTTTACCTAATCCATAGAAACAAAAACAGAAAGTCAAGCAAAATACGGGAGACAGAGAAATATGCTCCAAAAGCAATAAAAAGGAAAAAAGAAAAAAACCCTCAATTGAAGAATTAAAAGAAACAGAATAAGCAATGTGCCTGATAAAGAATTAAAATGCTTCAAAGTATAGAGATAGAGGGAACATTCCTCAACTTCATGAAATCTATCTATGAAAAACCTGCAGCGATTCCCCTCCATGGGGAAAAGCTGACAGCCTTCCCTTTGAGATCAGGAACATGACAAGGATGCCCAATCTCATTACTCTTGTTCAACTCAGTACTGGAAATCTAGCAACAGAAATCAGACAAAAAAAGAAATAAAAGGTAATCAAATTAGTAATGAAGTCAAACTCTCTCTCTTCACAGATGACATGATACTTTATATGGAAAACCCAAAAGATTCCACCTCCAAACTACTGGAACTCATTCAGCAATTCAGTAATATGGCAGGACACAAAATCAATGCACAGATCAGTTGCTTTCTTATACACTAACAATGAAAATATAGAAAGGGAAATTAGGGAATCAATTCCATTTACTATAGCACCAAGAACCCTAAGATACCCGGGAATAAACCTAACCAAAGAAATAAAGGATCTGTATTTGAGGAACTACAGAACACCCAGGAAAGAAAT
The DNA here is from genome assembly GCF_030435805.1 of Mustela lutreola. Classification (NCBI taxonomy): domain Eukaryota; kingdom Metazoa; phylum Chordata; class Mammalia; order Carnivora; family Mustelidae; genus Mustela; species Mustela lutreola. Next base: position 186,719,200 of record NC_081292.1, read on the forward strand.
TGAAGAAGACACAAAAGATGGAAGGTCATTCCATGCTCATGGATCGGAAGAATAAACATTGTTAGAATGTCTATACTGCCTAGAGCAATCTATCCTTTCAATGCTATTCCAATCAAAATTCCACCGGCATCTTTCAAAGAGCTGGAGCAAACAATCCTAAAATTTGTATGGAATCAGAAGAGATCCCGAATTGTTAAGTACATGTTGAAAAAGAAAAACAAAACTGAGGGCCTCATGTTGCCTGATTTCAAGCTTTACTACAAAGCTGTGATCACCAAGACAGCAAGGTACTGGCACAAAAACAGACACGTAGACCAGTGGAACAGAGGAGAGAGCCCAGATATGGACCCTCAACTCTATGGTCAAATAATCTTTGACAAAGCAGGAAAAAATATACAGTGGGAAAAAGACAGTCTCTTCAATAAATGGTGCTGGGAAAATGGGACAACTATGTATAGAAGAATGAAACTCGACCATTCTCTTACATCATACATAAAGATAAACTAGGAATGTATAAAAGACCTCAACATCAGGCAATAATCTATCAAAATCATAGAAAAGAACATAGGTAGTAACCCCTTTGACATTGGCCACAGCAACTTCTTTCAAGATATATCTCCAAAGGCAAAGGAAACAAAAGTGAAAATGAAATTTTGGGACTTCATCAAGATCAAAATCTTCTGCACAGCAAAGGAAACAGTCAACAAAACAAAGAGGCAACCCATGGAATGGGAGAAGATATTCACAAATGACACTACAGACAAAGGGCTGATATCCAAGATCTATAAGGAACTCCTCAAACTCAACACACACAAAACAGATAATCATGTCAAAAAATGGGCAAAAGACATGAATAGACACTTCTCCAAAGAAGACATACAAATGGCTAACAGGCATATGAAAAATGTGTATCATCATTAGGCATCAGGGAGATTCAAATCAAAACCACATTGAGATACAAGGTTACCCCAGTCAGAATGGCCAAAATTAACAAGACAGTAAACAACAAGTGTTGGAAAGTATGTGGAGAAAGGAGAACCCTCTTACACTGTTGGTGGGAATGCAAGTTGGTGCAGCCACTTTGGAAAACAGTGTGGAGATTTTTTAAGAAATTAAAAATAGAGCAATCCTATGACCCTGCAATTGCACTACTGGGCATTTACCCCAAAGATACTGATGTAGTGAAAAGAAGGGCCATCTGTACCCCAATGTTCATAGCAGCAATGGCCACAGTCACCAAACTGTGGAAAGAACCAAAATGCCCTTCAACAGATGAATAGGTAAAGAAGATATGGTCCAGGGTGCCTGGGTGGCTCAGAGGGTTAAGCCTCTGCCTTCGGCTCAGGTCATGATCTCAGGGTCCTGGGATCGAGTCCCGCATCGGGCTCTCTGCTCAGCAGGGAGCCTGCTTCCTCCTCTCTCTCTCTCTGCCCACCTCTCTACCTGCTTGTGATCTCTGTCTGTCAAATAAATAAATAAAATCTTAAAAAAAAAAAGAAGATATGGTCCATATACACTATGGAGTATTATGCCTCCATCAGAAAGGATGAATACCCAACTTTTGTATCAACATGGATGGGACTGGAAGAGATTATGCTGAGTGAAATAAGTCAAGCAGAGAAAGTCAAGTATAATATGGTTTCACTTACTTGTGGAGCATAAGGAATAACATGAAGGATATTGGGAAATGGAGAGGAGAAGTGGGTTGGGGGAAATCAGAGGAGACAAACCACGAGAGACTGTGGACTTTGAGAAACAAACTGAGGGTTTTGGAGGGGAAGGGGGCGGGAGGTTGGGTGAGCCTGGTGGTAGGTATTAAGGAGGGCACGTATTGCATGGAGCACTGGGTGTGATGCATAAACAATGAATTTTGAAACACTGAAAAGAAATAAAATAAAATTAAATGGAAAAAAAGAATGTAAAGAAATGATCATAAAGATACTCACTGGGCTAGAGGAAAGAATGGAAGAACTCAGTGAGACCTTCAATAAAGAGTTAGAAAATATTAAAAAGAATCAGTTAGAGTCAAAGAATATAATAACTAAAATAAAAAAACACAGTGGAGGGAATCAAGAGTAGATTAGAGGATACAGAAGAACTATCAGCGATCTGGAAGGCAAGGTAATGAAAAGCACAGAAGCTGAGAACAGCAAAAAAAGAAAATAATTTTTTAAAAATGAGGGTAAATTAAGAGTTCTCTTACACAACATTAAGTGAACAAGCATACGCACTATAGGGGTCCCAGAAGAAGATAGAAAGAAAAGTATGGAAAATTTATTTGAAGAAATAATAAATGAAAATTTCCTTAATCTAAGGAGAGGAATAGGCATCCAAGTCTGAGAAGTATGGAGAGTTCCAAACAATATGATGTCAAAACCATAGCACATAATGATTTAAACATCAAAGGTTAAAGATAGAGAATCCTAAAAGCATCAAGAGAGAAACAAAAAATTATCTTCAAGGGAAAATCTTATAAGGCTATCAGTTGATTTTTTAGCAGAAACCTTGCAAGCTAGAGAGAAGTGCCATGATATATTCAGAGTATTGAAGGGACAAACAAGAATACTTAACACAGTAATGTTATCATTCAGATTTGAAAGAGAGATATAGAATTTCTGAGACAAACAAAAGATAAAGTAGTTTATCACCACTAAACCAGCCTTATAAGAAATGTTAAAGGGACTTCTTTAAATGGAAAATAAATGACCATACTTAGAGACATAAGAAAAATATGAATAAAAAGATGTAAAATATGACCACATATACATAAAATGGGGAAGGGAGTTTTTTTAAAGATGTATTTGAGCTTACATGATTTCCAAATTAATATGAACTGCTATTTACTTAGAATGTTACATATGAACCTCAAAGGTAACCACAAACCCCCAAAAATAAAGAGAAAGAAAGCCAAATAAAACACTATACATACTCATTGCTTAAAAAGGAAAAGAACACAACAAGAAGAAAGAAACAAAAACTACAAAAACAATCAGGAAACAAATTTTAAATGGCAGTAAGTACATACCCATCAATTACCTTAAATATAAATGTCCTAGGGACACCTGGGTGGCTCACTTGTTAAAGTAGCTGTGTTTGGCCCAGGTCACAATCTCATGTTCCTGGGATCAAGTCCCACTTCTGGCCCCTTGCTCAGCAGGGAATGCTGCTCACCAGACTTCTGCCTGGTCTGCCTGCTGCTTCCCCTGCTTGTGCTCTGTCTCTGACAAATAAATAAGTAAAATATTTTTTTAAAGTAATTATAAATGGCCTAAGTGCTCCAATCAAATTAGAGTGGTAGAATGGATATAAAAACAAGGCTCATCTATAAGTTGTTTACTGGAGAGTCACCTCAGACCTGAAATTGCATCCAGATTGAAAGTGAAGGTATGGAAAAACATTCACCAAGCAAATGGAAGTACGAAGGAACAAAAAAAGCTGGAGTAGCAGTACTTATATCAGACAAAATAGACTTAAAAAAAAAAAAAGACTGTAATAAGAGACAAAAAAGGGCATTACATAAAGATAAAAGGATCAATCCAACAAAAGTATATAACAATTGCAAATATTTATGTGCCCAACATTGGAGCACCTAAATACATAAAACTAATACTAACAGACATAAAGAGAGAACTAGATGGTAATACAATAATAGTAGGCAACGTGAACACGCCACCTAAATCAATGGATAGATCACCCAGACAGAAAATCAATAAGAAAACAGGCCTCTGAATGGACATAACAAATACATATAAAACATTCTGTCCAAAAATAACAGAATATACATTCATTTCAAGTGCACATGAAACATTCTCCAGAATAGATCACATATTGGGCTGTAAAACAAGCCTCAATACATTTAAGAAAACTGAAATACCATGCAACTTTCCCAACCACAATGGTATAAAACTAGAAATACATCACAACAAAACATATTGAAAAAACACAAACATGTAGAGACTAAGCAACATGATACTAACAACCAATGAGTACGTAAAGCAATAAAGGAGGAATCAAAAAATACATGGAGACATATGAAAATGAAAACACAGCAGTCTAAAATCTCTAGGATACAGTGAAAGCAGTTCTAAGAGGAAGTATATGGCAATACAAGCCTACTTCAAGAAACCAGAAAAACTCTAATAAACAATCTAATGTTATGCATGAAGAAAGTAGAAAAAGAAGAACAAAGCCCAAGGTGAATGGAAATAATAAAGATCAAAATAGAAATAAGTAATGTCTAGCTAGCTAGATAATAGATAGATAGATAGATAAATATCAGTGGCACCAAAAGTGGTTCTTTGAAAAGATTAAAAAAAAAAAAAAAAAAAAAAAGAAAACTGGCAAAAACTTAGCCAGACTCAAGAAGAAAAGAGAAAGCACTCAAAAGCAAAATCAAAAAAAGGAGAAATAACAGCTGATATCACATAATACAAGGGATTATGAGAAAACAATGGAAAATTATTTGCCAACAAACTTGACAACCTAGAAAAAATGGACAAATTCTTAGAAACATATAATCTTCTAAAATGGAACCAGGAAGAAATAGAAAATCTGAATAGACTAATTGCAGGTAACAAAATTGAATTGGTAATCAAACAATTAAAGTCCAGGACCAGATGAATTTATAAGTGTGAACTACCAGACATTAGAAGAGTTAATATCTATTATTCCCAAGCTATTAAAAAAAAAAATAGAACAGGAAGGATAGCATTCAAATTTGTTCTATGAGGTATTACCCTGACTTCAAAATTAGTCAAAGAAAGAAAAGTACAGGCCGATAAACCCGATGAACATACACACAAAAATCCTCAACAAAATATTCGCAAAATAATTAGGTGAGATATATTCCTGGGATGAAAGGATGGTTGAAAATTGGCAAATCAGGAATGCCTGGATGGCTCAGACAGTTAAGTATCTGCCCTTGGCTCAGGTCATGATCCCTGGGTCTGGAATTGAGCCCTTCGTTGGGCTCCCTGTTCATTGGGGAATCTGCTTCTCCCTGTCCCTCTGCCTGCCATTCTCTTTTTGCTTGTGCTCTCTCTTTCTCTGTCAAATAAATAAATAGTCTTTTAAAAAAGCATTGGAAAAATCAATCAATGTCATATACAACATGAAAAAAATGAAGAATAAAAATCACATGATCATCTCAATAGATGCAGAAAAAGCATTTGACAAGGTTCAACATTCACTCATCATTAAAAGCTCAATATAATAAAGATCATATATATAAGACCATATATATAAGAAATATATATAGTAATATATATATATAATATATTAATATAATAAAGACCATATATATATGAAACCCCACAGCTAACATGATCCTTAATGGTGAATAACTGAGAGCTTGCCCTTTAAGCTCAGGAACAAGACAAAGATGTCCACTGTCATCACTTTTATTCAACATAGTATTAGAAATCCTAACCACAGCAAACAGACAAGAAAAAAGAAGTAAGAGGCAACTGCATTGGTAAAGAAGCTAAACTGTCGCTATTTAAAGATAACATGATACTTTTCATAGAAAATCCTAAAGATGATACCAAAATCTACTAGAAATAATAAATGAATTCAGTAAAGTGTCAGGATACAAAATTAATACACAGAAATCCATAGTGTTTTTATACATTAACAGGAAAGTCACAGAAAGAGAAATTAAAAACAAAGCAAAATAAAACACCATTTATAATAGCACCAAAAAGAATAAAATTCCTAGGCATACACTTATTAAAGAGATTAAAAGACCTGTACTCTTAAAACTATAAAACACTGTGAAAGAAATTGAAGACACAAACAAATGGAAAGATATTTCATGCTCATGGATTAGAAGAATATTAATAAGATGCCCGTAATACCCAAGGCAATCTACAGATTCAAGGCAATCCCTATCAAGGTACCAACAGTATTTTTCACAGAACTAGAATAAATAATACTAAAAGTTGTATCGACCAAAGACTGAATAGCCACAGAAATTCTGAGAAAGAAGAAAAAAACTGAAGATATCACATCCCAGATTTCAAGATATAATCCAAACAGTATGGTACTGACACTTGGCTGAATAGAATAGAGACCCTAGAAATAAACTGATATTTATATGGTCAATTAATCTAAGACAAGGGAGATAAGAATACACAGTGGGGAAAAGACAGTCTTTTCAATAAATGGTTCTGGGAAAACTGGACAGCTACATGTGAAAGAAGGAAACTGGACTACTTTCTCATACCATACACAAAAATAAATTCAAAATGGATTAAAGACCTAAACAAGAGACCTGAAACAATAAAAATGTTAGAAGAGAGCATAGCAGGAATTTCTCTGACATCAGCTATAAACATGTTTCACTGCACACTTGTGCAATGCTTACAAATTCTATATGACCCAATAATTCCACAACTGTGTATTTATCTACCCAAGCAAAATCAAGATACTAAATCAAAAAGACATACACACCTCTATGTTTGTTGTGGCATTATTTAAAATAGACATGGAAACAACCTAAGTGTCCATCAGTAGACAAACAGCAAGGGAAACAAAAGCAAAAATAAACTATGAGGACCATATGAAAATAAAAAGTTTTTGCACAGCAAAGGAAACCATCAACAAAACAAAAACGATAACCTACTGAATCTGAGAAAATATTTGCAAATGATATATCTAATAAGGGGTTATCCAAAACATATAAAGAATGCTTGCAATTCAACACACACACACACACACACACATCAAACAATCTGGTTTAAAAATGGGCAGAACACTTGAATAGATATTTCTCCAAGGAAGACATACAGACAGCCAACAGATACATGAAAAGATGCTCAACATCACTAATCATCATGGAAATGCAAATCAAAACCATAGTGAGATAACACCTTATATCTATTAGAATGCCTAAAATAAAAAAAGACAAGTGATAGTAAGTGTTGGCATGGATGTGGAGAAAAAGAACTCTTGTGCAATGTTTAGAAATTCTATATGATCCAATAATTCCAACACTGTGCATTTATTTACCCAAGCAAAATCAAAACACTAACTCAAAAAGATATATACACTTCTATGTTTATTGTGGCACTATTTAAAATAACCAAGACATGGAAGCAACCTAAGTGTTCATCCATAGACAAATGGATGAAAAGGATGAGATTATGTCATTTGAGACAATATGGATGGACCTGGAGGAGATTTTGCTAAGTGAAATAAGTTAGGGGAAAGCCAAATGCCATATGATTCCACTTATAAATGGAACCTAAAAAAAAAAAAATGAGTAAACAAACAAAAAGCAGAATTATAAAGACAGACAATAAACTAATGGTTGCCATGGGGAGGTGGGTGGAGGGTTGGGCAGAATGAGTGAAGGAGAGAGGGAGATACAGGCCTCCAGTTATGGAATAAGTAAGTCATAGAAATAAAAACCAGAGCATCGGGAATCCAGTCAATGATATTTTAATAGCAATGTTATAGGACAGATGGTAGCTATATTTGTGATGAACATAGCATAATGTATAAACTTCTCAAATCACTAAATTGTTCACCTGAAATTAATGTAACATTTTGTGCCAACTATATTCGAATAAAACAAAAAACAGAGAACAACCAGTCTGATGGTACAGTATTTTAAAATCTCCAGGATTTTTATATCTTTTCTATAAAGAATGTAAATTTGCCAGGTGTGCTATGTAGAGGAAATAAGGTCAAATTGAACTGAAGTCCTTTGCAAGGAATTGATAGAATGATAACTGAAGAACCTAAGCTGGGGTAAAATGCTAAGCGAAGGCAGAGGGGGTGATAAGATGGTGAGTAAGATTTTAACTGATTAAATCTCTCAGTGAGGGAGAAAAATTGTACTGGATTTACTTAAGACCTGGAAAGACAAACAGATATGTTTAGAAAAGCATACTTGGAATTGAGATTTTGAACATGATGTGTTTACAGTTAATGACAAGGTGTTCAGAGTCCGACTTTAGGAATATGTAGCTGAGGAGAAAAGGGGTGTTGGAGAAAATGGAGTGAAGGTAGTGGTCAGAGTGGTGCATTGGCCACATATGTAGGGAAAGACAGTAATTTAGGAACTCTAGTCTTCAAAGAATGAGGGAAAGTGGCTGGGAGGTTCTCGGCAGTAAACTCTGTTCCCAGCAGTGAATCTGTTTTAGGATTTCAGTGGAATGCTGGTGTATTTTGAGTTTAATATATCTCATTTGATCCATGATCCCTCACTTAATTCTGAAAGTCAATTTTTCCTGAATGACCTTTAAACTGAATCTGACTTAGACCATACTTCCTGGGGCAGTCCTTATCAAAGAACCTAGAATCATAACCTCTGATATGTAAGAGTAGAAGGTTCAGGGTAAGATACTTAGGGATATAAAATGCAGACTGGACTTAACCTTTTTCCATACCTTTATGTTTCATTAGTACTTGGCTTTTTGACCTTTTCATTTTGATTTTATGGCCATTTTGACATACAGAATGTGTTATATTTGTTTCTGTTATTGATAGACATCCTAAGTCAACAGGTTTTCCCTTATTACATAGGCTTTAATTCCCAGACAGTTATGTTTGTTTCTTAATCTGATCTCATTACCCTTCCCATCTCTCAAATCCCTCTCGGGGGATGCAACAAGACCTACTAGAAGGCCTCATGGAATCTCCACTCAGATCAGACTACTTCCTGGAAAACTGAAGGTGGAAGACGCTCTGATAGGGATACCCTGCTCATTTTCTTGCTATGTGTTTTTACATAGTTGTTTTGTTTTGTTTTCTTTTCTTTTTAACTTACATTGAATTTTCTGTGCCTAGCAATTACTGTCAATTTTCTTTCATTTTTTTTGCATTATAAAATGGACTTAGTAATAACACTTTCATAATTCCTTAAAATGTTTCATTAACAGATTACTTTAAAAGGTTTTAAATAACTATCTATTTCCAATAGGAAGATTGGTTAAGAATAAAGACATCAAACCCTAATAATATAACATAGAATACAATTCAATTTACATAGCTTTTTAGGACCATATATAACTATTATATGCTGTATATTTGTTTCTGTGATTCTTGGTTGCTAGCTAGATAACACTGAATTTTACGTTTGTGATTTCTGCTTACAAATCTAAAATTGTAGAATTTTCCTAAAATTGTTTATATAAATAGCTAAATGCATTTTTACCTAGTGGTGCAACTTGAAGTCATATTCCTAAAGGCATCAAATATTAGCAAGTCTAGTTCTAAATAATTCAAGTTTCTGCCTGCTATATATGCACTTTATAATGCACTTATTAGAACAGCTTTGTTTGATAGTTTGTTTGAATGTAAACTCTGTCCCAATGCCATGTCCTTGAGTAAAAGTCTTTGTGCTCTTTCAGTCACTGCTACCTCCTAATCTCTTGACGTTCCTTGGAAAGTATGTGAAATGAAACAGTTTTCAAAACAACTGACCTATATAACCAAAAATTTCACCCATGAGTATCAGTCATCATCATAAAATATCATTTCCTTAATAGTTATCAAACATTTACAGCAAAGAAGAGTTAATGGAAGCATTTAATGAAGCTTGGGGATATTGATTTGGAATAGTGTGGATAAGTCCTTTAGTATGGACAAAATGTATAAACAAAAACAGGTTAGTCACATTGATACTGGACACAAGGACCTCATATTCATCATCTTGCCTTTTAATTATGTGTACTTAATGTATGTTTCCCTTGATTGCTAAATGAATAGATTTAATTTGGTTAATTTTATATTTATTAATTTTATTATTGGGATGTTAAATGATATGTCTTTTTTAGCTATGCTATGGCTTACCAAAATAAAATGCTTGACTCATAAAATAATTTATTTCATTTTAGCTTCCATTTAATTTTCTTACGGTATGTGAAGCTATAAGCCATTTAATAGATTTTTAGCATAAATATCCTATATCATATGGGTTCACAGTGCTTAAATGGCTCTATGTTTCGCTAAAAATAGAATTTCACTTGGTACCTACTACTAATCCATAATATATTGGCTCAATAGAGTTAATTAAATGGAAATTCCTTAATAAGATGAATTTGTTAAAATATAATTGTAGTTGAGCCCATCACTAATGTTCAAGGTGTCATTCACAATGCACCAGCACAATTTTAGTTGGAGCAAATAACATTCCTTTAGAAGAAATAAATTTTAGTGAACATTTTTCTTCTGTCTAAAAGAATAATAACAGCATGATAGTATCAGAATTTTGACGATGCTGTCATTTTGAAGTTAGAGGTAGGTAATCTATCAGATTAATTTTTTTTAGCTAATTGGGAAAGAAGAGGGTATGGAATTAAGAGTCACAATCTCCTGGGCATTTAGTGACAAATTAAAATGTTAGCTATAATTAAATCATAGAGTTTGAAAGGACTTGAGAGGTCATCTATCAGTCAAATAGCTTTCATCTGAGAAAGAACAAACTTAAATCATCCTTCCATGAGTACTATCTGTACCCTTTTAAAGACAACCTCAATTAGCTTAGCAACTCAAAGCAGTGTTTATTAATCTTCATAGCTGGTAAAATCATCCTGATAACTGAATACCTCAAGCTGTGGACAAACACTTCTGCTATGTCATCAAGCTTATTTGAAGAAAGATAGATTTGAAACCTTTCAGTGAGTAATTGAAAAGCTGTCAAATCAAGGTTGCTCTGTTTTAACCTGAAGAAAGTATTTTTCTTTGATGCCTTTTTTATTCTTGGGTTTCCTTTCAAGAATTTTCATTATTTTTATGATTCTACATTAATATTTATAAGTTTATATCCCACTTACTTTCTCGAAGCCCACATTAGACAAGAAGCTTTTAAAAATGTGGTTGTTCCTACCACTGTATATTGTGTGTGTTTTTTAAATTTCTAAAATCCAAACTATCTATATATTTTTTCATTGTCATAATTAATTCCTAAATTTGTTCTCTTTACCCAGTTAACTTACCATTTTACCCTGGGACTCTGTTTTAATAAAATTAATTTGTGTATATGAAATATTAAAAGAATTTATTGGGATAACTGAACTCACCCTAGGAGTGAAGGTGGCATCGTTGATAGAATGCATGTGACCATAAAGTGACTGCTCACAGTTACCCTAAGAAGACACAGAAGAAATAAAATCAAATCATTTTCACTCAGTATGTGAAATAAATCAAAAGGCAATTAATTTTATTTGTTTTAAAGTATTATGCTAAGTTTCCTTATACTGGGGCAGTATATTCCTCTCAACTTTTCTTCTTCAGGGATTTCTCCCCAACCCTGGCAGATATCTTAGCTTCCATGCAGGCTAGGATGGAAGTATGACAGAGTTAATACCCATTCCCCCATATACCTTGACAAATGGGGGATGGAAATTAACGATTAATACCTGAAACTTTGATCCCTTAGAGCTGAGTTGTCCAATCAAGTAGTCACTACCCAGCCGTAGATATGACTACCTACATTTAAATTAATTAAGATTTAAAAAACTCAATTCCTCAGTCATACTAGCCATCTTCCAAGTGGCTATTACAGCAGATGATGTAATATAGAACATTTCCATCATCAGAAAATCCTACTGGACAGTGCTTTTTAAAGGAATGCTTCTAAGGCAGTGTGTTCTACAATTATTCATCACAGCGTCCTCTGAAGTATTTAGTCTCAGTTGGCCACAGGGTAACTGGATCAAGAATGTATCCTTTATTGGGTTTGCTCTCTTCTTTAGCTCACTCTTTGCTTTTTTACTTCTACTTCCTGGAATAGCAACCAAATAAACTGCTTATTACTACTCCTGTCCCCCCAAAAAAGTATTGCTTTAGTCAAATAATAAAGTTAATACATTCTCATGATTAAAAAAATGCTAGCTTTTGCTATCAGCTACCTTTCAGAATCAGTCAAGGCTGTGCTGGTGACTGTGTCTTCTATGCTTGTCTGGGCACTGAAATTCTAGTATCCTCACTCCTATTCTATTGAGCTGGTGGTGAAGTTTCGCTAAATGACTCCATCTTGCAATTAGTATAGTTTTCAAGCCATGGGGCCAAGTAGTGAAGCCCTTAAGAGGGTACTTGTTTTCAGCACATCATTTCCATCACTGCTGGGGTTGTAGGTGGTTTTTTGTTAGTTTGTTTTAGATTATGAGATCATGTTTTAATTCCTGAGTTTTCAGTCTGGCATTATCAATATATGTATAAAAATGTTATAAAACATGTACAGTAGTATTTTTAACACAAACTAAGCATTTGTTTTATGAAAACTATTTCACATCTACCCATTCAGGTCATTTTTTCCAAATAATAACTAAAAATTAACTATAAAAATTTCAAAACATCAGTTTAAATTATTTCAAGCTAATTTGACCCATAACACATTACACAAGGAATTTTTTAAAAGATTTTATTTATTCATTTGACAGAGAGAGAGATCACAAGTAGGCAGAGAGACAGACAGAGAAGAGGAGAAGCAGGCTCCCCGCGGAGCAGAGAGCCCAATGCGGGACTCAATCCCAGGCCATGGGATCATGACCTGAGCTGAAGGCAGAGGCTTAACCCACTGAGCCACCCAGGCGCCCTACACAAGGAATTTAAATGTGGGGAGTTTTCATTTAAACACCAATTTTCAAAGGGCATTCTTAATTATCTTAGGGAAATAACACAAATATTATAGAAGAACCAAAGTAGAGAGTTATATCTGGAATATTGTTTGTAGATTCTTGTTATGGGCTAAAATTCAGATTTAAAATTCAACAATGTATTCATTCAACAAATAGTTTTGAGCAATTAATCTATGTCAGGCACAATTCTAGGTGCTTAGGATCTGTCAGTGAATAAAACAAAGAACCATGTCTTCATCAACGTTACTTTATAAGGGGAGAAGATGGGAATAGATATTGTAAAAATATCTATTAAATAGCTACTAAATAAAAATATCTATTAAGATAAAATATTTTTAAAAGATATAAAGTGTGTTAGAAGATCACAAGTTCTTGTGAAAAGAAGAAAAGTCAAACAGGGTAAGGAGTATCATGAGTTTTGAGATTAAGGGGCTAAGGGCAAACCACATTATCAAGTAGAATGATACGGTTTGACTACATTCAAAAAGTAAGGTTTGAACAAGGATGGAAACAAGCCAAGGAGATATCTGGACTAAAAGCATTTCGGAAAGAAAGAATAGGTAGAGCTAGTGTTTCAAAGATGGGAGTTTATCTTGTGTGTTTCTGCAATAGTAAGGAAGTCAGTGTGGATGGAGAGATGTAAATCAGGAGAGTACTTACTAAAGGGCTTCATCTACTCTGATTCATTACCTGGTATTTACTTAGTCCTAAACCTTTATGGATGGAGGAAAGAGTACAGCAAAGATTACAAAATGAGATATGAAAGAGTATCATCATCATGTCTCATCACAGTTATAGGACATTCATGGGATAGTTTGGAACTAAGCAAAGCTGGAAAGGCTTAATAACTAAGCTCTATTTAGTCCTCACTATTGCCATTATGTTCAGCAAGTTAAATTTCAGATATTTATTCACATAATTAATACATGCTCTTTATCCCTTTTCACTGAATGCAAAATTTCCCCACAGGAATTTAAATTTCACAAAAATATGTTGAAATACTATGGCACTCTTTCAGGATTCCTCTCCCCTGTTCATGTTATTCTGGTTCACTATCTTGATGCTGCTATAACTTTAATCCAATTATGCTGAGAACTTCAAATCCTCTAAATTTCCACAGTAGAAATAAATTACTTACAAAGCCAAAAAGGCACCGTATAAGATGCCATAATTAGCTTTCATATATTATCCTAGGAATTTTTATGGTTAATTTTCCTTGAGAATTAATATCATATATAGTTATATAATATTATACCTGCATAGTGGGGGCTAATATTTAAAAGATAAATATTTAAATTAGCAAAATGTTTTTTTGCATTATAAAAGTTTTACACTTGGTACTCTTCTAAAGTGAGAAATCTCTAAACTCTTTGATTAATTGTTAAGGAAAATGGAGTTTTCTGATTCAAATCCTGAATGCCAAGTTTTAATTCAAAGTGGAATCTCTAAGGCACTCTTGTAAAGCCCTGGAAATATGGGGTTATAATGGAAATGCTGACGGACCACATTTGTGCTGCTATAACAAAACCTGACTTGAAGATAAATGTTTCATGAATTAAGAAAAGTTAAAAAAAAAAAAAAAAAAAAAGCTTTTCTATCCAGCTTTGTTCCCAAGATAAAAGTGAGTCTACTCTTTTTGTGGTATAGGGAATATGTGGGTTACTAATATTCTAGTCTGCAAACAGCCTTAATCAAAAGCAATACCCAAACCGGGATGTTAAAATTTGGAATATCTTCTTTGATGAATTCTTGTCAGAATTGTTTTCTTTCAAAGAAGTGGAAAAAAGAGATATAAAAAAGGGAAGAGTCTTATAAGAAAAAAAAAAAAAAAAACCATGTGACCCAACATGTCATTGCTCCAGTATTCATTTCTCTCAGAAAAGCTATGGGCAGTGATTTTAGCTATCACTGGCCCTGGGGACAGACATGTCTGGGACTTAATTCTTGGATCTGCTATCTGATAGCTGTAAGACCTTAAACAAATTGCCTCCCTTCACTGTGCTTCTGTTGCCTCATTTAATTCTCAAAACAAACCTAGAGGTTAAATATCATTACCTCATTGGACATTATGTTCGTGGACTGCCTAGCACAAAGTGAGAGTTTAACAAATATCAGCTCTTAACCTGCAACATAAAACCATGGAAATGCTGATGACTTCCAGCCGGAGGGAAGCACCAGCAGGATATGAAAGCAGCAGGATATGAAAGAACAGAAAGATATAGAGGGCAGAAAAATGGCCACTTTAGCTCCCTTCCTGTTCAACTGTCAGTGGTCCTGTTTTCTACCTAATTCCATTGCTCATGTTATGTGGGCCCTCTCCCATGTCTACAGCTCCACCTTGTCCAGTGATGTTCTCCTTCCCCTGACCCTTCAGGCTTCCTGTTGTTGCTAGCCCTTGGGGACTGTCTTTGTTCCCTTAACCCCATTCACACTTCTGTAAACATTCAACTTGAGTTTACTTCATGTGTCATCTGTTTCCTGCTGGTGATAATGAATGTGATATATAATATGCAAAATCATTTATTTTTAATTTCTATTCAGTGTACCAGAATTTATTGTTTATGCACCACACCCAGTGTTCCATGCAATACGTGCCCTCCATAATACCCACCACCAGGTTCACCCAACTTCCCACCCCTGCCCCTTCAAAACCCTCAGATTGTTTTTCAGAGTCCATAGTCTCTCATGGTTTATCTCCCCCCCCCCCCCAATTTCCCTCAACTCCCTTCTCCTCTCCATCTCCCCATGTCCTCCGTGTTATTTCTTATGCTCCACAAATAAGTGAAACCATATGATAATTGACTCTCTCTGCTTGACTTATTTCACTCAGCATCATCTCTTCCAGTCCCATCCATGTTGATACAAAAGTTGGGTATTCATCCATTCTGATGCAGACATTTTGGCTTACTGCTTCTCAACTGCCTGTCTTCATTCTTGCTGAGTCTTTTCCTCTAAATAAATGGCACTACCACTTGCTCAAAGAAACAAACAAACAAAAACCTTAGGCAATCACAAACATGAGAATTAGAATACTTCTCCTTCTACCCCAACCCCCATACATCCCTCATCCAGCACATCAGCCTTTTCTTCAACATAAAGCCCTACTCTGCCCACCTCTGTCCCTTTTTACCATTACTCATTACTACTCTGTGCAGGAATTCAGCTATCATACTGAGCCCAAAGACAGCAGGAGCATCCTTACTGGTCTCCTTACTCCTACTCTCCACCAACTCCTCATCTCCTGCTCACCGTGGAGTGATCAATAAAACCTAGATCAGATCACTCCATGCTCCTGGTAAGAGTCACCTGAACAATTACCATCATACTCAGAATAAATTCCAAACTCTTTACCTTGTCTCAAAGGCTCCATATTATTTGGCTCCTGTCTGCCTAACTCACCTCATCCTTTACCATTCTTGCTTCTCATACACTGTGTTTCATGAATATTTTCATGTCTCTGTATGGTCAGGGCTTTCTGAGCAAAAAGCACCACACCTGGTTTAAAGGATGATTGAATAGCAATCCAAACCTAAAGACAAGAGATCTGTGAAGAGATTTAGGTGCATCTCCCTCTGAGGTATTCCTTTATATTTCAGGCCTTGCAAGCTTAGAGGCTTTTCTCTTCCCAGAGAGGATCTGCTTACATTTCCAACAAAGGTTCTCTCCATCCTCTCTCCCTGTCACCTTGTCTCCTTGGAGGGGGCACAAAGGCTCTGACTTTCATAATTTGCGGGTTCCTTTCTATGATATATGACTCCATTGTACTTGTGGGGTACACCTGGCTCTTGCAGCGTCCTCTCCATGGGGAATGCAGAAATGGCAAATCAACATAAGCTGCTCAGTGAGTAAATAAACAGTCTGATCACTGATCCAGAAATCTCCTGTTTCCTTTCAGGATAAATAAATAACTAAAGATAGACAGAAAAACAACATAGTCCCATTAGCCTTCTTCTAACAGGCCTAGGATGTTCCTGTCTTGGAACCACCTGTTTTCTCTACCTTGGATGTTCTCATGTAGCTAAATGCACGTCCTTGTCCTTCTTCCCATTCTTCTTTCAACTCAAAAACATTTTCATTGATGTCTGATATCTAATATTCCTGCCTCCTTTCCTGAGTCCTCTCCTACAGTGGCAGAAACTTTCATGAAATCCCTTTCCTTTTTCTCTTGGGCACTCAGCCAGACTTGAGGTCAGGTGTTAACCATGTGACTGAGTTCTGTCCAGTGTGATGTGTGCAACCATGAAAAAAAGTTGCATTTAGGCCTGGCCCTTAAAATACCCCCACACAATCCTTTAAGGTCTTTATTTTTGTCTGCTTGCTGGGTTTCCTGTTAAGTGTTGGTACCCAGCAAATACACCACCCTGTTTTATTTTTTTCGTATCATTCATCATGAACTAAAATCATTTAAGAATTTACTTCCTTATTTATTATTAGTTTCTTCCTACTGGAATATAGTTCCACAAGAGAAACTTGTTTGAAACTTACTTATCCTGTCACCAGTCTTATTATCCCCAAGGCCCAAGACAGCTGTGGTAGGATTTAATAAACAGTTGTTGAGTAAAAAAGTAAACAGTTACAGAGTGATCACAACTGAAAATTGGAAAAACAAAAACAAAAACTACCCTCACCAGATATCTCATTTTGATAAACAGCTGGCTCTTCTTCACAATATTTACTTTCGTTTTGATTAGTCATGTCATGTAATGTGCACAGTCTTATTCCTCTCAACTCCTTTTTCACATGGTTCTAAACCAGTCGCATATTTACCCATTGACTCTGTCATTGTCTCTAAACAAGTACATGGAGATAGTTGTTGACTCCCAGGGGAAGGAGACAGCTTTACATTTACTGGGTGTTTATTACAAAACTAAAGCCTTGTGCTAAGTGCATTATTTATTATTACATTTAATCCTCACAATTCATTTTATTACATTTAATCCTCACAGTTCAATGACATGGGTACTATTGTAACCCATTCTAGGTATGAGAAAACAGAAGCACTAATCCATCATGGAAAGAGTGCCAAAGGCAAGACAGTAACTCCTCTTTGTTGTAATTACAAAGTCATCTATCCCTCAATGTGCAAGAATTTGAAGGGAGAAAGGTAGAGGCAGATTTCAATGCCATTTGCCAAATTCTCCCAATGTTTTTCCTTTCTTTAGATGTGCACATTTTGCTCCCCTCAACCCTGCTGTCCCCCATGGTTGTGTGGTGACACATAATGATATCTGGCCCAAGAGTAGTGAGTGAAAATGACATGTAATACTCCTCTCCTATTCTCTCCAACTCCACCTGTCTAGCACCAGAACATTTAGATCACTCTCGATCCTAGGGGAGTCAGTGAGCAGAACCTCCCCTTCCAACCCATGGAGGACACAGACCCAGAGTGACATATAAATAGTGCTGTGTTTTGGAGATTGTATGTTACTGTACACAACCTAGCCTTACTTGACTGACATAAACCCTATGCAGGAAGATTAATCTTACTAAAAACTTTTTACTATTAATAGTGCCATGTGAAAAGCTGAAAAAATATTAAAATAATACTTGATAGAAGCCTAATACTCAAGACAAAAGAAGAGCTTAAAAACTCTTGAAAATTCGTTCTACTATAAAATCATAAAATAATCATAAGACATAAAATCACAAATAGTCATAAACCAAGTAGCCAAAAATACCATCACTAAAATCATTAAAGAACTAATATTCACTAACTTATTTTCTCCTTATAAGAACTTAATTATTTGACCAATGGATTCAATATTCTTTTGGGGGAAAAAAAACCCAACAATAAAAAATATAAAGTAAGCCTCCCCAACTCATAGTTTTTGCTCTTGTTTTTAATAAAGCTATCTTTTAAAATGTCTTTTTAATGTGTTAAAATGTCTTTAGTGGCATACAACATATAACTCAGGCATAGGAAAATGCACAAATCCTGGGGGCTTAACTCAATGAATTTTTATCATACATAGATAGAATTTTTATCTGTGTATGTATCTGTGTCTGCCATTTAGATTAAGATATAGATCATTCCTATCACTTCAGAAAGTTCCCTCATGCCCTTCTAACTAAAAATATCCTAACATTTTTTTATTAACATTATTTTATTGGAGAAAAGAGATATAGGAATATGGTTGAAAACTTAAATAGTATAGGAGACTATCTAATGAAAAGTTAGTCTCCTATTTCAGACCATCCCAAATGCAACCACTCTAATAGTTTAGTCTTTTGTGTATCTCCTGGGATAGTTTGTGCACATACATTCACTTTTCTTTACTGTGTCATGTTATCTACCTCAATTCTTGGGTAAAAGAAATCACACTATTGAGCATTTTATAAGAGAGGATGCATATTGTAGTGATAAAAAATGTGATACTAGAATAAAATTGCGGGGTTTAAAATTCAGCTCATTGGAAAGTGATTGTCATATTTCTCATTTATATAAATACAACACTTAGTATTTTATATACAGTAACTCTTTTCATCTGTACCCTATGAAACTGGCAATATTTAAATTCCCATTTATAGTTGGAGAAATTTGTGTAAAGAAGTAGCATGATGCCTACAAAAATAAGAGATATTACTAATTGTAAGTTAATTTGTAGTCTTTTCTATTTCTTGTTCTATTTATATTTTGTTGGCCACTGAGAATTAAAAAGAAAATCACCACTTGCCTAGGAAAAGATTCATTGTCATGGTAACAAACTCTAGAACTAGTTGTAAACTTGTCCAATCAATTAGTAACAGTTCTATAGCCCTGCTTACAAGTAAACAACCAGAACTGGTTTTGAAACTATCTAATTAATCAATGACAACTAACTTCTGTGAACACTTCTTGAAAAGCCAAATAGCATCAGATTCATGACTTGAAATTCAGCCAACTGGCCAAAGATTCACTATAGTGTACATGTACCTAAAGCTCATATTAACCTTCTTCCACCTCAATAACAGACAAAAATTAAGTCTTAATAATCAACACAAACAACTCTTCTAAGACTGACCTAATCCACTCCTACCTCTATAATTAACTTTCCAAAATAAACTCTCCACAAAAACTGGATATAAAATCAGCAATTGGGTCTGCTCAATTAGTATAACTCTTCTTCACAGAAGTATATGATAAATATGGTTTTTTTTGGTTTCAGATATTGACTGGTGATCTCATCTGTTGACACTATAGAGAGGACTAAGGGTGTTTTAGTTGGCTAGGGCCACCATAACAAAGTACCAGAGACTGGTGCCTTAAACAACAAAAAAGTATATAAAAAAATGATATCTCACTGTTTTGGAGGCTAGAATACAAGATCAAGGTATTGGCAGGGTTAGTTTCTTTCTAAGGCCTTGCCTCAACTTGTAGAAGGCAATTTTCTCCCTGTATCTTCACATGGTCTTACCTCTGCATGTGTCTGTGATCTAATCTGCTCTTCATATAAGACCATGAGTCAGATTGGAATAGGGCCCATCCCAATGACCTCATTTAACCTTAGTCACCTCTTTAAAGACCCAATTTCCCAATACAGTCACATTTCAAAGTACTAGAGTTAGGACTTCAACATATAAATTTGAAAGGACACAATTCAGTCCAAACCAAAGGGCCAAAGATATCTTGATTCCAATATTCATAGAATATCCTAGGAGTACAATAGATATTGGGGCATTAACTGGTTGCTGTGATATTATTTTATAGTATTTATTGTTACATATAGAATTTATATATATTATATCAATGTACTTTGGGCTAATATACAATTTCAAAATGAAAAGAATTTTATGCCATATTTGAGCACACATCTAAACAAATGAATATTATGCATATATATAATGTAATGGTTAAGAGCACAGGGATTGGAGTGACACTGCTTGGATGTGAATTTGGGCTTTGCCACTTAATATGTCCTTGGAATGAAAAACTGCAAGTCTCAGTTTTTCATCTGTAAAATAGAAATAAAATGAGTATCTACATGAGAGTGTCATTGTGAGGATTGAAGTTAATTCGTGTAAAATGCTTATATTGCTGCCTGGGACATGGCCAACTCTCAGTAAATGATAATTATTACATAATAACAATATGCAGATTACAAGTTCTGTTATAGCAGAGATGACATCTATTATATTCATCATTTCATAATGTTAACTGCAGAGATGAGTTGGCTCGTAAGAGCTATGCAATAAATATTTTTGAAATAGTATACACACATAGACACAGATGGGCCATTTTCTGGCAAGTTACTAAGCAAGTTTGGTAAGTTTGCCCTTCACCAACTTTTCTTTCCTTCACCACTTGATCTCCACCTTTTCAGGATGAAAGGGTTAACCTTTCACAATTTTTTATTTTATGAAAGAATCCTCATGGAGAAGAACTCTAGGAAGTGGAGCCCTCCCTAATCATTGAATTTCACCCCCATTTGAGAGTTGCATAGAAAAAGGTTTTATGTACATTGTTTCCTGACCATAGCACCATCTCCACTCAGGAACTTCATCAGCCCTGCTAGACCCTCATGTCACAATACAGAAGCACTGTCTCCTCGTAGCTGTATTCTTATATATATTTCTAGAAAATAATTACTTAAAGTAAAATACCTAAAATATTTAAGAAAATTGACCTAAATAAAACTTACTGAAGTTAAAGAGAATTATATTGTATAATTGTATTCTCTGCATTTTTTATTAATTTTTTATTTTTTATAAACATATATTTTTATCCCCAGGGGTACAGGTCTGTGAATCACCAGGTTTACACACTTCACAGCACTCACCAAAGCACATACCCTCCCCAATGTCCATAATCCCACCCCCTTCTCCCAAACCCTCTGCATTTTTATTTCAAATTTTATGAGCAAAGAAAATTGCTATCAAAGACAAAGCAAACTCTGTCCAAAGATGAGCAGAATTAAAGTTTATACCATCTGTGAGAAAAATATCCTACTCATTACCAGCTAGATGTATATGTTTCTATTATAGCTACTACCTTAATTATCAAGTTTAAAAATTAATGTCCAAGAACTTTATAAAAGTCCTTTTCTTAATTGAACAGGGTCAAATATTTAATATAACAATTTATATAACATTCAGATTTGCTACAAATTTTTAATAACTTTGTGAAAGCAAAGAAATTTAACCTTATAGGTTTACAAATTGTTAAAGAAAAGCATACTCTATTATTATTACTGAAACAATTAGCTTCATTTATTAATGTTAGTTTGCCTTGCGTCTACATAATTTCTGCTGTGGATTTTTTTTAGTACATAGTATTTTTGATTTCTTTGTTCTAGATGGAATTGCTAAAGAAACCAGCTTTTTTTTTTTTTTTCTAGAAGGAGAAAAAGCTTTCACATGGAGTTCTGTCTAAGCGCCATTTAGAAGTGAGGGTTTGAAAAATGTTCCCAGTAGCATGAAAACTGACTAAATTTTTATTATATATATTTCAAACCACCCTCCTTTAGACTGTATTTAATTATTCCATTTCATCAAAGCAGCAAACCCTCTGGGAATTTCTTTTGATGAAAATGAGCTTTTGTCACAATATGTCTATCACAGTGATTAAGTAGAACAGAGACTGGGTAGAACAGGCAGCATCAAATGAACCAAAGTTGTCTGTAGAAGTACCTTTTCCTTGACAAACTATCTAAATTTTCCTGCATTAATAAAACAAAACTCTGCATGTAAAACCACCAGCCTTGTGTAGTTTGTGTGGAAAACATTTAAGTTGGGCATTTACAGGAAACCTAGTTACTGTAAACAAGACAGTGTTGAGACCCACTGTGTCAGGCAACAGTGAAAGGAACAACAAAGTGGAACAAGTATTAAAGACAATGATGAATATGGGATGATGTCCTGAAGACAGAAGACATGACAAGAAAGAGGAAAGGGCAAATGTACGGAGATTACTGAGTGGAGGCAGTGGAACCACAGCCTGAAAATAGAAAAACTGAAGTAATAGGAAGAGTCAATCTAGCAAGGCCTTGGAAGTAAGGGGTTATGGAGAAAGGAAGAAAAATGTGGAGAATGATGTAAAAGATCTTAGACTGAAAACACAAAGGGGAGTAGACTTTGCAATGAAAACACAAGGAGGAGATTGTTAACATTGTTAAGAGTGGACTCAGGAATAGACGGGGATGAACTGGATAAATCCAAGGGGAAAGAACCAAAATGGAAGGGAAAGTGGAAAGTTTTAGCAGGTCCGGCTGCCAGACACTGCAAAGGGTGTCAGAGCCCAGAGCAAGGGGCAAGAGAAGCCAGGAGGAAAGCCAAAAATCAGAGCCAGAAATAAGGAATAAGGAATCTAGCAAGGATGTTGAAACTAAGGGTGCAGGATAATTAAAAGAGGACCCTGACCTGGAGAAATCCGATGCAGAGCCAGAGGAAATGGTCAGAAGAGGACTTCTATAGTGGTACAACTTTCTTGAGTTCTAATGACTTCAGGCTGAGATGATGACACTTGCCCTACCTTCTTCTAGCATCCTTCCCTTAGTGCTGCCCTCCTAAGGATGAAAAAATAAAATGAGTTGGAGAGAAAAGCACAATACAAAAATATTGATATCTGCAGCAAATTTAAGAGGTAGACTGAAAATCTTGTAGGTCCTGGTGTAGAAGGCTACAGAAGGCTGTATTAGTTTCCTAGAGCTGCTATATCAAAGTACCACATGGGGTGGCATAAAATTAAAGAAATTTATTCTCTCACAGTTCTAGAGGCTAGAGGTCTGAGATAAGTATCAGCAGCACTGGCTCCTTTTGAGGACTCTGATGAAGAATACATTCTATCTATGCCTCCCTCTCAGTTTATGGTGATGGTTGGAAATCCTTTAGAGTTCTTGGCTTGCAGAAGCAGTGTTCCAAACTCTGACTCCATGTTCACATGGCATTGCCATCCATGCTTCCATCTTATTACAAGGACACCCCCTCCCTACTTCAGTATGATCTTATCTTAAACACTTACATATGCAAAGACTCTACTTACAACCCAGTACCATTCAAAGAGTATTGCAGGTGAGGACTCAAACATATCTTTTTGGGGGGACACATTTTAACCAACAACAAGTGATTTTCTGTTACATAAAAGTTACTTGAAGGATTTAATGCAGTATGCAGATTAGAGTCTTGGTGTGATCCTACTTCTGAGAGGATCCAACTTCTGAAGAGGTCTCAGCTGAATTGTTTTTCCGTAAGGGGATAGAGAAAAGAGACAGTGATTACCTTAACTATATACATGCTCTTTAACCATTTAATTTTTTATGTAAATAAATGTTTCCATTCATTTTATATCACTTGATATTTTACATTACATTTGAAAGCATCTAAGAAAACTTTCCTCATATAGTAGTTCTCAAATGTGGTCCTGGACCCACATCACCTGGGAATGGTTGGAAATGTACTTCAGACCCACAGTAACAGAACTCCATGGGTGTACCTAGTCACCTCTTTTTGTTTGTTTGTTTGTTTGTTTGTTTGTTTTTCCCCAAGACTTTCTGGTGAGTTTGGTTTGAGTGCCAAGTGATTCTGCTTAGAGAAATTTGCCTATGATTAGGGAAGCAGCTGTTAGGTGAGGGTTGGAGTACTTTGACCTAAGTAATTTGTGTCTTGAAGAATTTTATTAACAAAAGGGGCCATTATAACACTGTTACCTTAAGTCATTCATTTAAAAAAAAAAAAAAAAG
Organism: Mustela lutreola; assembly: GCF_030435805.1. Lineage (NCBI taxonomy): Eukaryota > Metazoa > Chordata > Mammalia > Carnivora > Mustelidae > Mustela > Mustela lutreola. The sequence continues at coordinate 186,743,441 of NC_081292.1, forward strand.
ATTAGAATATCTTTCCTGTGGTTAGCATTCTTTAAAAAGGCTTGTTTGCTCTGTAGGACTTATTTGAGACATTTCTGGGACCAAGATCTCCTACTGGAGTCTTGGTGGTGGTTTTAAGACTTCAGGTCTTTCTGTCATTCTGCTGCCAATATTCCTTGGTCTCCTTCACTTTTGTTTACCATATGCCAGGTGCCCCACGAGTCTCATATATTAAGTGATGTAATTTATTTATTACAAAAATATTATCATAAATACTATTATCCCCTTTTTAAGAATGAAGAGACAGAGACACCAAGAGGTTAAGTAAATTGCCCACATTTACACAGCAAGGAGTGACAAACATAGATTCAAATCCAATTTGAACGATTGCAAAGCCCATATTCCTCCAACTACATACACTATTTTGTGTAATTTAGAGACCTAAATAGCCACTTAAACTAGTCAGAATTAATTTGCTTTTCTAAATTCTCTTTTTCATCTAAACCACATATAAAATGTGTTGGTTTAGGGTTTGGGTTTAAAAAAAAAAAAAAAAGGCAGTATCATCACTCTGATCTCCAGCTTCTAGATTTTCTGAGTCTGAAGTCTGACTGCTAAAAGAACGTAATTAATAAAAATAAGTAACAGAGAGAGGAGGAGCAAGATGGTGGAAGAGTAGGAGACCTAATATCATCAGGTCCCAGGAGTTCAGCTAGATAGTTATCAAACAATTCTGAACTCTTACATTATCAAAACAGGAGATCAAAGAGAAGGGCAGCAATTCTAGGAACAGAAAAGTGACCACTGTCTGGAATGTAGGATGTGCAAAAACGTGAATCCCAGGAGACACACGGGAAGATAGACTGTGGGGGGAGGGGACTGCTCCCAGCAAGTGGTAGAGCAGCAGAGCACAAAATCAGAACTTTTAGAATTCTGCTTCACTGAGGGACATTGCTCCAGAGGCTAAGCAGTGGGTGGAGCCCTCCTAGGGACAGTGTAGTCTCAGGACCCTCAGGGTCAAAGAAAGACTAGGAGTGTCTGTGTGTGGCCAAGCTCCCAGGTATCAGAGCAGGGAGGCTAGCTGCAGAGATAGAGCTGAGGAGTGGACTCTCAGCTTAGGGTTACCTTAAGCCATGATCCAAGGCACAGTCGGGCCATTACTCTGTGAGTAAGGATTCCACAAGTGGCAGATCCAAGGATACATCATCCTATCTCCTCCCAGAGGAGCAGTGCAGGAGCATGCTGCAGGAATCTGCTGGGTTTAAAGACTCCAAATGGGGCCATGTACCAGAGATAGAAAAGTTCAGTCACAGGCTGGGTTAGCATGGAGTGCAGCCAGAGACCAGGGAGATGGGCATGACTGACTGCTTTTCTCTGAAGACACACTGAGGAGTGGAACCCCCAAGCTCTCAGCTCTTCCAGTACCAGAGATTGGGAAGCCGCCATTTTCATTCCTGTCGTCCAAAGCTATATGGAAAGCACTCAGGGAACAAAAGCTACCGAGAGCAAACCCAAGCAGATTGCTTAGTCTGGACCCTGGCAAGGGTGGTGCAATTTTGCCTTGGGCAAAGACATATGAGAATCAATGCAATAGTCCCCTTCCCCAGAAGTTCAACAAGAACATCCAGCCAAGATCAAGTTCACTGGTCAATGAGACTGCAAAACTTCAGATATACAGGAATACAGCATACGGAATTCATGGCATTTTCCCTGTGATTCTTTATTCATTCAAAGTTAAATTTTTTAAAATTTAATTTGCTTTCTTATTCTATTTTTTTTTTATTTTCCTCTTTCTTATTTTAATGTTTTTTAACCATTTTATCTTATTAATACCTTTTTAAAAATATTTTTAAAAATTTTCAATGTTACACTTATATTCTATCCCTTCATTGTATTTAGCCTTATTTTCTCTATACATATAGGTTTTTCTTTCTTTAAAATTTTGGGATACAGTTTCTTCTAACAGATCAAAATATATCCTAAATCTCACACATGACTTTGTCCTAGTCTCCAGCCTGATCACATTCTCTCCTTTTTCTTTTCTTTCTTTTTTTTTTTTGTTTTTTTTCAACCAACTTCTTATCAATTCCTTTTTTAAAATCATTTTTAATTTTCATCTTTACAATCATATTCCATCCCTTCATCGTGTTTACCCTTATTTTTGTATATATATATTTTTCTTTCTTTAAAATTTTGGGAGGCAGCTTCTTCTAACAGACCAAAATACACCCAGAATCAAGTGTGTGGCTCTGTCCTATTCACCAGTCTAATATATATATATATATATTAGACTGTTCACCAGTATATATATATATATATATATATATATATATATATATATATATTATTCTAATATTGTTTCATTTTATGCTATCACTTATCTCTCAAATTATATATATATATATATATATATATATATATATATATATATATATATATAACTCCTCCTGCTTTCTTCTCCTGGTTTCGGGTCTCTTCCAATTTGGTCAGTGTATATTTTCCTGGGGTTGTTGCTAGCCTTCCAGTATTTTGTTCTCTTATTCATCTATTCTTATCTAGATAAAATGACAAGGAGGAAAAACTCACCTGAAAAAAAAGAACAAGAGGCAATACAGATGGCTAGGGACCTAATCAATATGCACATTAGTAAGACATCAGATCTAGAGTTCAGAATGATGATTATCAAGGTTCTGGCTCAAAAAAAAAAAAAAAAAAAAACATGGAAGATACTAAAGAATCCCTTTCTGGAGAAATAAAATCCCTTTCTGGAGAAATAAAAGAACTAAAATCTAACCAAGTAAAAATCAAAAAGTTATTAATGAGGTCCAATAAAAAATGGAGGCTTGATAGCATAAAATGAAACAATATTAGAATAATTGAGATCTAAGAAGAAGAAGGGAGGGCAGAAGGTATATTGGATGAAATTACAGTAGAGAATTTCCCTAATGGGAAAGGGAAAAAGCATCAAAATCCAGGAGGCATAGAGAACCTCTCTCAAAATAAAAAAAAGTAGGTCAACATCCCCTTACTCCCATCATCTAACAGTAAAATTTACAGGTCTTAGTGAGAAAGAGAAAATCCTGAAAGCAGCTTGGGACAAGAGCTCTGCAACATATAATCATAGGAATAATAGAATGGCAGCAGACCTATCCACAGAGACCTGGCAGAAAGGGCTGGCATGATATATTCAGAGCACTAAATGAGAAAAATAAGCAACCAAGAATACTATATCCGGCTAGGCTGTCATTGAAAATAGAAGGAGAGGTAAAAAGTTTCCAGGAAAAACAAAAACTAAAAGCATTTGCAAACACCAAACCAGCCCGACAGAAAATAGTGAAAGGGGTCCTCCAACAAAAGAGAGAGACTAAAAGTAATAGACCAGAAAGGAACAGAGATAATATAAAGTAACAGTCACCTTACAGGCAATACAATAGCATTAAATTCATCTCTCTCAATAGTTACCCTGAATGTAAATGGGCTAAATGTCCCAATCAAAATACACCAGGTATCAGAATGGATAAAAAAACAAATCCTATTAATATTCTGGCTACAAGAAACTCATTTTAGACCCAAAGACAACTCCAGGTTTAAAATGAGGGGGTGGAAAAGAATTTACCATGCTCATGGACATCAAAAGAAAGCTGGGGTGGCAATCCTTATATCAGATCAATTATATTTTAAGCCAAAGACTATAATTAGAGATGAGGAAGGACACTATATCATACTTAAAGGGTCTGTTCAACAAGAAGATCTAATAATTTTAAATAGCTATGCCTCTAACATGAGAGCAGCCAATTAGATACACCAATTAATGACAAAATCAAAGAAACACATCTATAGTAATACAATAATAGTAAGAAACTTTAACACCCCCTCACTGAAATGGACAAAAAGATCAACAAGGAAATAAAGGCCGTAAATGACACACTGGATCAGATGGACATCACAGATATATTCAGAACATTCCATTCCAGAGCAACAGAATACACATTCTTCTCTAGTGCACATGGAACATTCTCCAGAATAAATCACATCCTGGGTCAAAATCAGGTCTTAACCAGTACCAAAAGCTTGGGATCATTCCCTGCATATTTTCAGATCACAATGCTCTGAAACTAGAACTCAAACACAAGAGGAAAGCTGGAAAGAACTCAAATACTTGGAGGCTAAAGAGCATCCTACTAAAGAATGAATGGGTCAACCAGGAAATTAAAGAAGAATTGAAAAAAATTCATGGAAACAAATAAAAATGAAAACACAACTGTTCAAAATCTTTGGGACACAGCAAAGTCTGTCCCAAGAGGAAAATATATACCAATATAAACCTTCTCAAGAAACAAGAAAGATCTCAAGTATACAACCTAACCCTACACCTCAAGGACCTGGAATATGAACAACAAAGAAAGCCTAAACCCAGCAGGAGAAGAGAAACAATAAAGATCAGAACAGAAATCAATGAAATAGAAACCAAAAGAACAGTAGGAAAAAAATCAATGAAACTAGGAGCTGGTTCTTTGAAAGAATTAATAAGATTGATAAACCCCTGGCCACACTTATCAAAAAGAAAAGAGAAAGGACCCAAATTAATAAAATCATGAATGAAAGAGGAGAGATCACAACCAATACCAAAAAAATACAAACAATTATGAGAACATATTATGAGCAACTATATGCCAGCAAATTTGACAACCTGGAAGAAATGGATGCATTCCTAAAGATGTAAAAACTACCAAAACTGAACCAGGAAGAAATGAAAAATCTGAACAGACCTATAAACAGTCAGGAGATTGAAGCAGTCATCAAAAACCTCCCAACAAACAAGAGCCCAGGGCCAGACGGCTTCCCAGGGGAATTCTACCAAACATTTAAAGAAGAATTAATACCAATTCTCCTGAAACTGTTCTAAAAAAAATAGAAATGGAAGTAAAATTTCCAAACTCATTTTATGAGGCCAGCATTACCTTGATCCCCAAACCAGACAAAAACCCTATCAAAAAGGGGAATTACAGAACAATATCTTTGATGAAAACTGATGTGAAAATTCTCACCAAAATACTAGCCGATAGGATCCAAAAGTACATTAAAAGGATTATTCACCACAACCAAGTAGGATTTATTCTTGCGCTACAAGGTTGATTCAATAACCACAAAACAATCAATGTGATACAATACATTAATAAAAGAAGGAACAATAATCATATGATACTCTCAATAGATGCTGAAAAAATTGACTACTGCAGCATCTTTTTGTTTTGTTTTAATATTTTATTTATTTATTTGATAGAGAGAGAGAGAGAGTGCACAAGTATGCAGAGCAGGAGGCAGAGGGAGAGAGAGAAACAGGCTACCCACTGAGCAGAGAGCCCGATGTGGGGCTTGATTCCAGGACCCTGGGATCATGAACTGAGCCAAAGGCAGACACTTAACCAACTGAGACACGCAGGTATTCCCACAGCATCCTTTCTTGATCAAAATACTTCACAGTGTAGGCATAGAGGGTACATACCTCAATATCATCAAAGCCATCTATGAAAATCCCACAGCAAATATCATTCTCAAAGGGGAAAAACTGAGAGATTTAGCTCCTCTAAGGTCAGTAACATAGCAGGGATGTCCACTATCACCACTGCTATTTAACGTAGTACTAGAAGTCCTAGCCTCGATAATCAGACAACAAAAGAAATAAAAGGCATCCAATTTGGCAAAGAAGAAGACAAACTCTTACTCTTTGCAGATGATATGATACTTTATGTGGAAAACCTAAAAGACTCCACTCCAAAACTCCTAGAACTCATACAGGATATCAGTAAAGTGTCAGGATATAAAACCAATGCATAGAAATCAGTTGCATATCTTCAACAGCAAGATAGAAGAAAGAAATTAAGGATTTGATCCCATTTATAATTGCACCCAAATCATAAGATTCCTAGAAATAAACCTAGCCAAAGAGGCAAAGATTCTATACTCAGAAAACTATAAAGTACTCATGAAATAAACTGAGGAGGGCACAAAGAAATGGAAAAAAGTTTCATGCTCATGGATTGAAAGAACAAATATTGTGAAAATGTCTATGCTACCTAAAGCAATCTACACATTTAACATGATCCCTATCAAAATACCATCAATTTTTTTCAAATAAATGGAACAAATAATCTTAAAATATATATGGAACCAGAAAAGACCCCAAACAGCCAGAGGAATATTGAAAAAGAAAACCAAAGTTGGTGGCATCACAGTTCCAGACTTCAAGCTCTATTACAAAGCTGTAATCATCAAGACAGTATGATACTGGAACAAAAACAGACACACCGATCAATGGAACAGAATAGAGAGCCCAGAAATGGACCCTCAATTCTATGGTCAACCAATCTTTGACAAAGCAGGGAAGAATGTTCGGTTAAAAAAAGACAGTTTCCTCAACAAATGGTGTTGGGAAATTTGGACAGCCACATGCAGAAAAATGAAACTGGACCATTTCCTTACATCACACACTAAAATAGACTCAAAATGAAAGTCCTTGATGTGAGAGAGGAATTCATCAAAATTCTTGAGGAGAACACAGGCAGCACCCTCTTCAACCTCAGCTGCAGCAACTTCTTCCTAGGAACATTGCCAAAGACAAGGGAAGCAAGGGCAAAAATGAACTACTAGGACTTCATCAAGATCAAAAACTTTTCAAGTAAAGGAAATAGTCAACAAATCCATAAGACAACTGAGAGAATGGGAGAAGATATTCACAAATGGCATATCAGATAAAGGGCTAGTATCCAAAATCTGTAAAGTACTTATCAAACTCAACACCCAAAGAACAAAAAATCTAATCAAGAAATGGGCAGAAGGCATGAACCGACAATTCTGCAAAGAAGACATCCAAATGGCCAAAAGACACATGAAAAAGTGTTCAACATCACTGGGCATCAGGGAAATACAAATCAAAACCACAATGAGATACCACCTCACAGCAGTCAGAATGGCTAAAATTAACAAGTCAGGAAATGACAGATGCTGGCGAGGATGCAGAAAAAGGGGAACCCTCCTACACAGTTAATGGGAATGCAAGCTGGTGCAGCCACTCTGGAAAACAGTATGGAGGTTTCTCAGAAAGTTGAAAATAGAGCTACTCTATGACCCAGAAATTGCACTACTGGATATTTACCATAAAGATACAAATGTAGTGACCTGAAGGGGCACGTGCACTCGAATATTTATAGCAGCAATGTCCACAATAGCCAAACTATGGAAAGAGCCTAGATGTCCATCAACAGATGAATGGATAAAGAAGTGGTGTGTATGTGTGTGTGTGTGTGTAGATACACACACACAGTGGAATACTATGAAGCCCTAAAACCCAAAATCTTGCCATTTGCTACAAAGTGGATGGAACTAGAGGGTAACATGTTAAGTGAAATAAGTCAATCAGAGAAAGACAATTATCATATAATCTCTCTGATATGAGGTATTTGAGAGGTACGTCATGGGTTTGTGGCAGGGTAGAGAGGGAATAAATCTAACAAGATGGGACCAGGGAGGGAGACAAACCATAAGAGATTCTTAATCTCAGGAAGCAAACTGGGGGTTGCAGGGGTGGGGGTGCAGGGAGGGTGGGAAAAGGTGGCTGGGTTATGGACACTGGGGAGGGTATATGCTATGGCGAGAGCTGTGAAGTGTGTAAGGCTGATTCACAGACCTGTATCCCTGAAGCAAATAATACATTATATGTGAATTAAAAAAAAAAAAAAAAGAATGTGAAAGTTAAATTCAAGAATGAAAATAGAAATTGAAGTTTAGAAGATACACTTAAAAAAATTACATAATGAACACCAAACCACATTTTTAACTGAAGAATTACTATTAATAATTAAATTATAATGATAACATGATTGCCTAAATCAAATAAACAGAATATGGCTAGAAAAAAAAATAAGTAACAAAGACTATGACTTATAAGACTCCCTACATTGTCTTTCATCTAGTCAATATAAAATGTCTTCACTATTTTCTTAATTTTTCTTAAGCATTGCCATTTCAACAAGGATTGCCCGATTCTAGGTATTGCCTGAAATTTACTGAGAATTTAAACACAATAAGTTTTTGCATTATGGCCTCCCCGGGAATTCTAACTTTTTAACTTGGTTCATTTAAGAATTGCTATGAGTAATGGAACATGATAACTATAGTAATGTTTAGCATTTTAAAAACCATGAATTTGGAACATAAGAAATTATTTAAACCAAGTGATTTCCCTACCAGATTGTGAGGTTATTATTGCCAAGGGCAGTGATATATAATTTGGTTAGTATTTATAGCTTTTCTATGGTGCTCTATATATCATATGCCTAATACAATTTGCTGAATGCATTAAAGAAAAAGAAAGCTAAATACTGCCTTCTGATGGTGAGGTGGGAAATGAAAAAAAAGTTAGTGACATTTTTTTTTCTCGGAAGTTAGAAGAGCTAATCTTGAAGTATTTCATGTTTTTCTATATTACTTTCTATTTTGTTGAGATTATCTTTGCTTATTAACTATGTATGTAGTATTAGGTTTAAAAGAAGCAATGAAAGGGCAGAGATTTGAGGTGCCCTGAAAGATCTAAACACAGACTCCACAGGTAGAACAAAGACGGATCGTCAAGCCTTAACCACTCTTCTCACTGGTTGCAGCTGTCTTCCACTATGGTATAGAAGGCAACTGAGCCAATATCCTCCCTACTTTACCTGGGCAAATTGAATTAAGTAAGTGAATGTATGGTATCTGGATATCTGAAAGATATGCCATATAAGGAAATTATTTTGATAAGGGCATACAGTTATATTTGAAAATAATTGTATGTACATGGAATGTACACTCAAACTAATTACATACTTTTTTTAAGATTAATTTTTAAGTAATCTCTCCACCCAACTCAGAGCTTGCACTTATAACCCTGAGACCAAGAGCTGCATGGTCTATATCAACTGAGCTTGCCAAGCACCTCCTAATTACATATTTAATTTTATAGAGAAAAGCCTGTTTCTATATGTCTATGTATCTATGTATATCATGTCATTACCTCAATCTGTAAAAAATATGTTATAGTAAATTTCCCAATAATATTATTTTCTCACAAGATTATATCATCTTTATAGTGATACCTCAAATGTCAGATTTGTTCAACTGTTTAAAGAGGGAGAAATGTAAAATGAAAACTCTTGCAATTATCAGACCCACAGAAGATGTGAAATAACTAGTGGAATAACCTCTGATCACTACACTTTTAATTCCTGTCAGACATTTTTGGGGGGTCTGATTTGCTGGTAGTTTTTTTTTTCCTCTTCTGGAAATAAGATCCCCTGTGTCCACTAAGCTGCAGAATCACACAGATGGGCTCTTGCAGACATTCTGGGACTACTTTGCCTTCCTGCCTCACGTAGATAGAGTCAGAGGGTGTACTGGAGCCCATCTAAACAAAGCTGTGTCTCTTAGCCTGAGTTCTTTAGAAAACGGAGCCTGATACAAGCACTAATGTGCTAATGCTTTATTTGGGAGGTGCATACCCAGAGCAGCTAAGATGAGAAAACAGAGTAATTGAGGGGCAGGGAGGATATGAGGCATTCCTATATTGGCTTCAAAGAAGAACCAGCAAGTTGTACTCCCTGGCATACAGGATTTCTGTGGACAGGAGGTAGGGGGAAAAAAAAAAAAAAGATTGAATAATCCATGGGAGGAAGGAATAGGATTCAGTTCAACTTTGGTTCTTGGAAACCAAAGTCCCCTGTATTTCTGGGGTCTTACCACTTAGGTACTTTGGCAGCCATGTAATATGCCTTATTCCACACCTTCCAGGGTCGTGTCTAAAAGTGATCAGTGAAGTCAGTATTAGTATTCTTGGAACACGGCTAGTTGGCTTGCCTCAGGGGGCAGCCAAGGGGGCCAGGGAGAGGGAAGAACTAAGCATTGCCCATAGAAGTGAGTGAAGGGCTCTGGCTGGGGCAGTCAGCAAAAACATGTAAGATTTATTTCTGAAATAATACCTGTTTCCAAAACTCAGAATAGGGACTTAAATTTTACTTTCATGTTGAGTTGATTTCTAGGGGTGGATGAGACCTAAAACCCCAAATTTGTGGTATAAATTCTTTCCAACACATGTACAGAGGGAAAAAATGAAGTCTTCTATGTTTAGAAGAATAAAGAAGACATTCAGGTAGGAGCAGAAGTAAGAGAGAGAGAGAGCATAATCTAAGGATCCCTGAGGTTCTTATTCCTGATTTCAGTCCTTTAAAAGGTACAGTTCTATTCTTGCCCTTAGGTACCCAGAAACTTTTGTGACCTTGTTCATATTAAATAGTTTTTCTTGGGGCTCCTGGGTGACTCAGTTGGTTACATGTCTGCCTTCCGCTCAGGTTATGATCTCAGGGTCCTGGGATCAAGCCCCACATGGGGCTCCTTGCTCAGCTGGGAGTCTGCTTCTCCCTATCTCTCTGCCTGTGGCTCTGGCTGCTTGTGTACTCTCTCTCTCTCTCTCTCTCTCTCTCTCCCTCTATCAAATAAATAAATAAAATCCTTTAAAAAATAGTTTTTCTCTACTTGCTCAAATTAGTTTCTTTGTATATGGAATCTAATGCAATGGATGATATATTCATACCATCAGATTATATTCATAAATGAAATACCAAGAAGGTATTTCATTTATGAATAAAACAACCTTAAGTGTTGTTCTTGGGTTTGTAGACCTAGGTTCTTCCCTCTTCTCTTCCTACACCCTCATCTAAGGGGCCTTGGTTCATGTCCACAGCTTCTATGCATATAGGTATGATGCCTTTGAAACTTCTCTCTCCAGCCCAGATCTCTACATTCAACTTCCATTGATCACGGTATGATTGGATGATCCCATGACACTGACTATATCACAAACTGAATTCATTACCTTGTGCACAAATCTCTCTAACTCGTGCTCTGACCCCTGCTTCCTTATTGAGTTTGTCCAACAAAAAAACAATTAACTTATACACTACAATCATAGTTCAAGGTATATGTTAGTATAAGAACTACAAAAGACCAAGTAACTTGCTAAGGCATCTTATATTTAACAGACTCAGTATTTGAAAACTTGTTTGTCAGAATCTGAAGACTGTTTTATTTTTGGCAAAGGCTCTTTCTCAAAACACACATGCACACACATATATGTACCCACACACATACAAGAATAGAACTAAGAAAAATAAAACTAATTGAGATATTCTGATTTTTACTTTAGACCATTCTCTTAATTTCATTTTACTTTAAGTCATGTCCTTATTTTAGTGATTGGTTTTAATTTACAGCCAATTCTCATTTATTCATATGTTGCTGATCTTTTGGGAGGAAAATTCGTATAAAATTCTTAACCCCCAGATAGTTTCTATCTGTTAACCAATACATTGTAGATATAATTCTTCAAGATCAGGTGTTGTGTCTTCAAGTACTGCAGACTAATTTTAATATTGGGCTAAACAAACTTTAATCAAGAAGATAAATATGCCTTAAATCATGCAAGGCATTCTAAATTCAAACAGAAGTGAAAATGATTCTTGGATTATACCTACCATTATTTTCCATTCATTTAAGATTGAATATATATGTTTTTGTGTAACTCTGTATTTAAATATATGCTCTGCTATATAAAATACATATTTAAATACATAAAAATGCATTCAAATATAGACATATACTTAACTTATCTTAATAAGTTTTTGATTCCATATAAAGGAATATGACTGAGAGATATTTTCTTTTGCTAATCAGTTGTAATCAAGGAAGAAATCTTTGCTTAAGAAAATCAACAATTACATACTTTTGAAAAGTCTAAACTCAAGCAGTTCTTGAATTTACAATCTGTTCTACTACAGACATCAGAATGCATTATCCTTAAGCACAACACATAAAGACATAAAGAGCTATGATGATGTACATTGAGATAAGAATAAATCATTTTCACTTAGTTATTATCATATTCGTATTTCCTTGTCTTGGACTTAATGAGTAGGGCTGTATTTGAAGTTTGCCTCTGTTTTAAGAATGGATGTTTAGTTTCACCCTGAGGGTGTGTGGTTTCTCTCTGTATATTTCTATTTTATTTTTTAAGAAAACATTTTTATTGAAGTATATAACAAGCATATATCAAAGTGTTGAGATCACAAGTGTTTAAATGGATGAGCCTATGCTAAGTGAAAACACCTAGGTGAACTTACAGAGGATTATTAGCACCCAGAAGCCTTCCTCATGCACCTTACCAATCACTGTCTGCCCTTAATGTAATCCCTGTTTTGATTTTTATCCACCTAGATTAGGCTTTTTTCTAGTTTTACATTTAATATAAATAAAATTATCAATTAAGTATTCTTGTATTTTTAAATTTTTTTTTGCAAGATTCATTTGTGTTGTGTGTACCAGTATTTCATTATTGTGTTATATTATTTTTCCTTTTTTGTGGTATTCCAGTGTATGAAGCTATTGTATTTATTGATTCCACTATTGATAGACATTTGAAGTTATTCTAGGAAACAGCTATTATAAATGATGTTATTATAAACATTCTTTTTCCAGGTACTCAACACCCTTGTCAACAGTATTTCCCATCTTTTCAGTTTTATTCATTGTAGTGGTTGTATGGTACTCTCATTATGTTTATTTATTTAAAGATTTTATTTATTTATTTAAAGATTTTTATTTATTTGACAGAGAGACACACAGTGAGAGAGGGAACACAGACAGGGGGAGTGGGTGAGGGAGAAGCAGGCTTGCCTTCAAGCAGGGAGTCCAATGAGGGGCTGGGACCTAGGACTCTGGGATCATGACCTGAGCTGAAGGCAGATGCTAAACAACTGAGCTACCCAGGTGCCATTTATTTATTTATTTATTTATTTAAGAAAGACCAAGAGCAGGATTATTATTTGTTTTTGTTATTGGCTACTTGTGCAATTTTTTAAAAAAGGATAAAGGGCTAAAATTTATCATTAAAGTTTTTACCTTAATGGTAAAAAGCTAAGAATGGTCTGATACATTTCTGCTCATAGTCACACATATGCTGAGTGGTTATACAAATATGACTATATTAAAAATGCAAATATCAATACGTTATGGGAACTAAATCCAAATTTGGTTATCACTAAAATTGAGTTCCCTCAAGTGGGAAAATGCACTAAATTTCACATTTGCATTCAACAATGTAACATAATGCATTGTTGAAATGCATTACATTTGAATTTTTTAATTTTAAGAAAAATCCTAGGCTTCCTAATTAAAATACATTTTATTCTATTTTTTCCCAAGAATGATAGTTTTTACATCACTTTGGATTCAATTATTAAGTACCTTAGATGTCTATCTTCAAATACCTTTATTTTAGTCACAGAAATCTCCATCTCTATCACTTAAATTTCCATTTCCAACACCCACATTTCTATCATCATACACCAATGTTATTAAATTTGTGGCAATTTAATTCCATAGCAGATTTCATTAAGCAGATTCCCTAATGCAGCATTTCCCTTTAATGCCAGTCTTAGCAACTTAAGGAAAAATTCTTGAGAAATAATAATTTTGAAACAGATTTGCATGTGAGGGGAGTGGGATTGTTGTGGGTGTAGGTATGGTGTGAAGGTGATATGTTTAACAGGAACACATCTTCCAACAGTTTTCTTTAGTAAAATTTGAGACTTTGAGACAATAGAACATTACTTTGAGAATTAGAAAGACAGACTAGATAGAAATAGTGACAACTTTCCTCATACCCTTTATTAGATATTTCTATTTTCTTCTTGTGTAAGATTAAAATTTTGCTTTTCTTTATTTTGCTATAATCTATCTGTTAGAGTATCTTAAGGTACATTTGCTTCTCTCAAATAAAAGGTGCAAATTTTGTGCTTGCCATTTTAAGAATGTGTGACAACTGGAAAACTGGAAATGTTAAGTCACGTATTTATCTTTAGAAGAGTACAGCAAAATAAAAAGTAACTTTTCCTATATAATGCTTTTCTAAAAACAGATTTTGTGACTTTTGTGGTTAAAAGGTTGTTTCTTTTTTTTAACTTCTTTAGGTAAGTTTAGATTGAGATTTTTCTTGTTTCTTGAGGTAGACCTGTATTGCAGTAATCTTCCCAAAGATTTTGTATCACTATTTTTCTTTTCATATGTCTCCATCCTCTTTAATTTCTTGTTTGACCCATGCTTCATTTAGTAGAATGTTCTTTCTCCTCCACGTATGTGTGTTCTTTCCAGACTTTTCCTTGTGATTGATTTGTAGTTTCATATGTTGTGGCTGCAAAAGATGCAAGATATCACCTCAATCTTTTCAAATTTACTGAGACTTTTTTGTGACCTAACATGTGATCTATCCTGGAGAGTGTTCCATGTGCGCTAGAAAAAAAACATGTGTATTTCACAGTTTTTGGATGAAATGTTCTGATTTTATCCATTAGCTTTCTCTGATCCAATGTGTCATTTAAAGCCACTATTTCCTTATGGATTTTTGTTTCAGTGATTTTTGTTACAATGATGTAACTGGGGTGTTATAGCCCCTCTACCATTATTGTATTCTGGTCAATTTTTTTTTTCCTTTAGGTCTGTTAATAATTGCTTTATTTTTTTAGATGTTCCCATATTGGTTGTATAGATCTTTACAATTTATTATAAATTGTTGGATTTACAATTTAGATTGTTGTAAATTATGTAAATTAAATTTACATGTAATTTTTTACATGGAAATGTAAATTATATTTATAATTTAAATTGCTGGATTGTTCCCTTTATCATTATGTAGTCTTCTTTGTCTCTTGCAGTCTTTGTTTTAAAGTCAACTTTGTTTGATGTAAGTATTGCTACCTCAGTTTTCTTTTCACTTCCCTTTGCATGGTAAATCCTTTACCATCCCTTCATTTTCTATCTGCATGTATCTTTAGGTCTGAAGGGAGTCTCCAGTAAGCTGCATTTAGATGGGTCTTGTTTTCTTATTCATTCAGTCACCCTATGCCTTTTTATTGGAGCATTTAGTCTATTTACATTCAAAGTGATTACTGATAGGTATATACTTACTGCCATTTTGTTACTTGTTTAATGGCTGTTTTTGTACTTCTTTTCTATTTCCTTCTTCTCTTCCTCTGTTCCCCTGTAGTTTGATGCCTTCCTTTAGTGATGGTTTTGGATTCCTTTCTCTTAATTTTATATGTATCTATTATACGTTTTTGATTTGTGGTTACCTTTAGGTACATATATAACATCTTATGCATATAGCTGTCTATATTAAGTTGATGTCTGCTTAAGTTTGAACCAATTCTTAAAAAAGACTCAGAACCCAGTAAAAGGAAGAAAACAATAAAAAGCAAAAATAAAGAATAAAAAAAATGCAAACAAAAAAACCAACAGAATAATGAAAACAGGAGCTAATTCTTTGAAAAAAAAATCAACAAAATTGATAAACTTGTTGCCAGATTCACCAAGAAAAAAGAGAGAAGACCCAAATAAGTAAAATCAGAAATAATGGAGGAGAAATAAATAACAAGTGAGACCAGAGAAATATGAAGGATTATAAGAAAATATAAAAATTGTATGCCATCAAGTTGGACAAATTAGAAGAAATTGATAAATTCGTAGAAATATATAACCTTTCAAAACTGAAAGGAAGAAATAGAAAATTTGAACAAACTAATTACTAGCAAAACAATTAAATCAGAAATCAAAAAAAAAAAAAAAAAACCCGACAAACAAAAATATAGGACCAGATGGTATCACAGGTGAATTCCACCACACATTTAAAGAAGAGTTAATATCTAGCCTTCTTAAACTATTCAAAAAAAAAAAAAAATGGAGGAGGGCTTACAGATTCATTCTATGAGGCCATAGATCCTAAAAACTCTGATCCTAAAAACAAAAACACTGGAAAAAAACCCAAAGCCCCTAAAAACCAATATTTCTGATGAACACAGATGCAAAAATCCTCAACAAAATATTAGCAAACTGAATCCAATACTACATTAAAAAAATCATCAGTCAAGTGGGATTTATTCCAGGGATGCAAGGATGGTTTAATATTTGCAAACCCATCAATGTGATACATCACAGTAACAAGATAAAGGACAGAAAACATGTTCATCTCAATAGATGAAGAAAGAGCATTTGATAAAGTCCAACATCCATTTATGATAAAAAAAAAAAAAAACTGTTGACAGAGTAGGTCTAGAGGAAATATACCCCAAAATCATAAAGGCCATATATGAAAAACTCACAGCTAACCTCATACTCAATGGTGAAAAACAGAGTTTTCCCCTAAGATCAGAAACAAGACAAGGATGTCCATTCTCACTACTTTTATTTCAATGTTGTACTTGATGTCCTAGCCATAGATTCAGATGAGAAAAAGTAATAAAATGCAACCAAACTGGTAAGGAAGTAGTAAAACTTCCACTGTTTGCAGATCACATGATACTACTAGAGAAAATCCCAAGAGACTACTAGAACTGATAAGTGAATTATACATTCATAATGAAGTAGCAGAATGAGAAATTAAGGAAACAACTTCATTTATAATTGCACTAAAAATAATAAAATAAGGAATAAGTTACTCAAGAAGCTGAAAATTTACAGTCAGAAAACTATAATGTACTGTTCAAAAACTGAAGAAGACACAAACAAATGGAAAGATATTCCATGCTTATGAACTGGATGAAGCTAAATTTTTATAATGTCCATATTACCCAAATCAATCTACAGGTTAATGCAATCCCTATCAAAATACCAGTAGCATTTTTCATAGAAATAGAACAAATAATCTTAAAATGTGTATGAAAACCACAAAAGACCCTGAATAACCAAAGTAATCTTGAGAAAGAAGAACAAAGATGGAGGTATCACAAGTCCAGATTTCAAGATATACTACAATGCTGTAGTAACAAGAACAGTATGGTACTGGCATAAACTGGACACATTGATCAAAAGAACAGAATAGAAAGCCAGAAATAAACCCATTATGTGATCAATTAATTTATAACATAGGAGGCAAGAATATATAATGGGGTAAAGAAAGTCTTTTCAACAAATGGTGTTAGGAAACAAGATGGCTACATGTAAAAGAATGAACCTGAATCATTTTCTTACACATACAGTAAAATGAACTCAAAATGGATTAAAGACCTAAATGAAAGACCTGAAACCATAAAACTTCTTGAAGAAATCATAGGAGCAATTTCTTTGACTTTGGCTGTAGAAACATTCTTCTAGATGTATCTCCTCAAGTAAGGGAAACAAAAATAAAATTAAAACAAAATAAAAGCTTTTGCACAATGAAGGAAACCATCAACAAAACAAAAAGGCAATTTACTGAATGGAAGAAGATATGTAAATGATGTATCATCAATGAGGGGTTAATAACCCAAATACATTAAGAACTTCTACAACTCAACACTGAAAAACAAATAACCTGATTAAAATAGGCAGAGGACTTGAACAGACATTTTTCCAAAGAAGGCATATATAGATGGCCAATAGACATATGAAAGATGCTTGACATCACTCATCATCAGGGAAACACGAATTAAAACCACAAAGAGATGTTACCTCACATCTGTCAGAATGGCTAAAATAAAAAAGTCAAGAAATAAAAACTGTTGGCAAGGATACAGAGAAAAAGGAAACTTTGTGCACTGTTGATAGGAATGCAAATTGGTGCAGCCATACCGTAAAACAATATGAGTTTCCTCAACAAATTAAAAACAGAATTACCATATCATCCAGTAATTATACTATTGGGTATTCACCCTCCACCCAAAATGAAAACACTAATTTGATATGAAGCCCTATTTTTATTGTATCATTATTTATAATAGAAAGATATGGAAGCTTCCCAAGTGTCCATCTATACATGAATGGATAAAGAAGAGATATACATATATAGTGGAATACTACCCAGCCATAAAAACAATGAGCTCTTTCTATATGTGACAACATGGGTAGATTTAGGATTATGCTACATGAAATAAGTGAGCCAGAGAAATATCGTATGGTTTCGCTTACATGTGGAATTCAAGAAACAAAATAAATGAAGAAACAAAAGAGGAGAAAAACAAAGAAATAGATTTTTAAATAGAGAAGATAAACTGATAGTTGCCGAAGAGGAGGTGGGGTTAGTGGTGGGGGATGGGTGAAATAGCGGACTTAAGAAAGAAAAGGTCATTTCTCAAAAAAAAAAAAAAAATCACACATATTTAGGATGAATTAACTTTCAAACCAAAGGGAAAAAAATGTTAATTTTTAAAACCTAAAAGATTTCAAAAATAGTTTTTTGGGTTTATAAATTAAATTTCTAACTGAATGATGGTGTTTCTGCCTTAAAAATAAGGCAGAAATAAAATGTTATGGTGAGCAAAGGCAACAGTTGTGCTCTTTAGCCTACATCCTGACTTCAATAAGCAAAGGCATCCATATCAAAGATGGGAGTTGAAAATGAGGGACGATTCCATTTACTTACAAAAAAAAAATATCTTGTGCAATTTTAGCAACCCACTAACAGCAGTTGAAGAGAAATAGGAAAGGATGCCTGGCGGTTGCCCCTTCTGTATAATTAGTGGCATAAACATGGAGACATCTATTAACAATGCCCAACTTCTTGTTGCAGTTCATATCGGGTTCCTATAGAAAACAAATACCTTAGCTTTTTATGGTTAGTTATTTAAGTAGGCTGTTCTCTTCTGGCTTTTTCCTTTTCTCTCTAAATTTTGGATGATTACCTCACGCTTGTCTTCTACATCCTTTATATGATTTACTAGGTTATTTTATTCTTTATAGCTTTTAATATCACACTTGGGACAAGTCCAGGTGCCTGAAGGCTGTTGGTCTAATACAGCTGCATTTCCATTGAAGGTACTAGGCATAGTCACTCTACTGTGGTGGTTGTAGAAATTTTAAATGTCATATCTCCACAGCCCTGTCCTTGTTTTCAGTCATCAACCCTTAAAATGAGGGGATCTTATTGGAGATCTGCCTAGATTTTCTTTATCTTTGCACTGAGATATCCTACTGTTTTCTTGGGACATAGAATTGTGAGTTACCTATCACAGAATTCTTTCATTTGTTCCTATATGTGCCACACACAGCAGAAATTACTCAATACTTCAGCTGTGTGAACAGACTTCTTTCCTAATTTCAAGTACTGGTATAGACTTTTAGTTTTTGACTATCTTTATAATGCTTTAGTTGTTTCTGTAGTTTATGGGAAGGGCAGATGAAAGGGAAGCATTAGATGTCTTAGTTCACTCAGCCATATTCTTGGAACTAATGTTTCCAATTCATTTTATGAATCAAGAAAGAAAATCATACAAAACTCTGGGCAATGACAAATTAAAAAGAAAATCACAGAACATTCTCAGTTATATTTTATGTGCAGAAATCCCAATATTAGTAATGTGTTAATAAAACCATAACCAAGTAGGACTTATTCTAGAAAAGCAAGAATGGTTAAATGTTAGAAATAGCATGTCAAAAGAGAGAAATAATACAATCAGCTCAAATGATGCTTGAAAATGGGGAAAACTGAATACTTATATGATAAATATAGTATTCTGAAACTAGAACATTTCTTAATATTGGGTTAAAAATAAATGAATAGACTGGAACAGAATAAGGAGCTTACATGTAGATGCACAGATTAGTGTATATAATTATTTACTAAGTTATAAATAAGATATTTCAAAACACCAGAGAAAGAATTTCCTTTGATAAATGATCTTTGGACAATTGGTTAAGTATTTAGAAAATAATAATAAAGATCTACCCCATTGTTACAAATGTAATTGTTACAAATGTAACTATATTACATTTGTTGTTTAAAAATTTCAGAAAAATATAAATATTTAAATGATGTCAGAGTAGGGACATATTTTCTAAACACAAAAATATGGAACTAACCATTAAAGAAAATATGGACATATTTCATTACAGAGAAGAGGAAACACATCTATGCATTAGGAATATAAAAATTTAAAGCCAAATGATAAGCTGGAAAAAGATAATTACAGCAAGGAAACAAATAATATTCTTAATGTAGGAGTTCTTTCAAATTAATCAGAAAAAACAAATCCCATTAGGAACGTGTGAAAAGGACAAAAAACAGGCAATTAAAAAGAGAGGAAAACACAAAACTGCCAAAACATATATAAAAAGAACTTAGCTGTACTCAAAATCCAATGTCATTAAGCATTTTTACATTCACCATCTTATTAAATAGATTCCCAGGGAGAAGAGTCTGGCTTTGCTCTGGTTGATATACAGCATCTAGGTTATCCTGTCTTGTGTCTTTATCTGTTGTCTGTCTCATGCTGACCACTGGAGAAGAATCTACATCCTGAGAATTTTAATAAAACCTGAGATTTCTTAGGAAAACCAAATTCTTCAGTATATTTGAGTAAATGCAGAAGTCTACAAAATACTGAGGGCTAAGAAGAAGAAGAAGAAGAAGAAGGAGGAGGAGGAGGAGAAGGAAGAGGAGTAGGAGGGGGAGAAGGAGAAGAAGAAGTAGTAGTAATAGTAGTAGTAGTAGTAGTAAAAGGAGAAGAAAATAGAAAGGGACATGTCAGGACAAATTAAAGCCCATGTATCATGCATTTTTTTTTTTTTAACTCCTGTCCCTTGGTCCTATGATTTTAGGTTGGTGCTGGGGCAAGGCTAAAGGGATGGAGTTGGAAGGGGACTGGTAAATTTCTCTGTAGAGCAATCCTGAGTAAACCATTCTTCTGACTCATCCTTGGATCAAGCTTTTGCCTGACTCAGTTTAGGAAGTCACAGAGCCCACAAAATTTCCCAAGATGCTGTCTGCCACACAGTCCTTGCTTATTTGCAACTACAGGAGAAGGGTTACGGAAGCAAGACCAGAGATGTCTCTGACTGAAATCTTAAGACTGGAAAGTAGTATTCTAACCTTAATCAAAGGTTAGAATCGAAGAACTCTGTGATGCTTATTATATGGACTGCCGGTAATAAAATGGCCTGCCAAGGGAAAAATGCAACTCTTTCAACAGCATTAAAGAAATCAGCAAGTAAGAAATATACTGGTATCAGAATGATTAAAACCATTCTTAAGCATTAAAAAGGTATATACAAAATGATTTAAATATCCTCACGATTTTTTTAATCTGATATAAGAAACAATTGTATCACATGGAAAGTTGTAAAGAGTAACAATTTATGTAGCATTAAGAGTGAAAGTATAATATGAAATGTAATTTAATCAGGTGAGATGTATAAGAAAAGTGCATACTACTGGAGTATTTAGAAACGCAGGCTTTATAATTCCTTTTTTCCTTAGTGGAGCATCTTTAGAGTATACATGCTGTGACTATTTTCCGAGGTCATTTTGACCTTTACTTCCTAGCACATAAAGTATTATTCTTCTGTAAAGAAGTTCATAGTTTAATGGATAAGGTGTCAGGGAATAAAAAAATGAGACTAAGCAAGAATACTCTGGTTCTTGGGCTCTCTGTTATAAATAATGCTCTCATTAAAATTCTGCCTCAGAAGAAAGGCAAGTCCATTAGTCTGGGAGCTAATTTTTACTGGCTCCTTAGATGTATGCATATTAAAAATTCAGCTTTTATAATTGCCAGTCATCAACCACCTAGTCATTGCTGTTCTTGGAGTTTTTAATTATTTACTTCATTTGCATAGACACTCCAATTTATGATCAACCATTTAGTTATCAAGGGACAGTTTAGTAATTTTTCTTTTACATTTTTATTTATCCCTTTTGTATTCCTAGGAAAAGCTCTGAGTCAGACTTTGTGAGTCTTAACCAAAAATTAAAACTATGACCACTTCCATGAGTACTATGTGGAAACCACGGTTACTGATAGAACTTGGGGAAATTAGAGTTTTATTAGAAAAATAAAGGCCTCATATCCAGTTAAAATATGCTATTTCTGAGTTCAGCATAATGGTTTGTGTGAAAATATCTAATAGCGCATTGATGCCAGTAGTACTTATTTTCTATAATTTCCTTTTGGGAGTGGATCTTTTTAGGAAAATAATAGCAGAAATGGTATATTGAGCCACTAAAATATAGTCATATCTTATTTGTCATCCCAATAGTTTCATGATCTCTTGTTCAGAATCTGTGTCATTGTTTCCATTTCTAATGATAAGATTGGAGGAGTTAGAAATTAAGTGACCAGCTTTATTGTTATAGAAGCCAGTGATGGTTGTGTGAATAAATTCTAAACTCCATCCTTGCACCACAGGACATATTCTGTTATACTGCATGGCTTCTATACAGATTGGATATTCTCTCATACCTTTCCAAAAGAGAAAAAAATATATAACATAATGGAGACATATGCTCTAATTTGAATTCTATTAACAAAGGTGCACAGTATAGTTTTGCATCCTCTTGTCCAAGTAAATACTATCTTTCCAAAATCACTGAAGAATGTTTTATGCTATCTCTTTGTCTCATTGTGGCTAATGTGGGTGTTACATTTGGTGATAATGATGTGCAAGAATGAAAGAACGAGCAGGGACCCAAGACAAACAGAAACATCAAAATGGTACTTACTTACAAATTTGACAGCACAAAAAGTATTTCAACAAAGCACTGGCAAGACCCATCTTGAAGAGACTTTGATATATTTGAATCCAGACAGGTATTTTACTTCTGTATCATTATAATAGGATGATCATAACTTTATTTTTTTCCAGAAAGAAATATACACATACAACTTTTCCTTATCTTTGCCCAAATTTTGAGTATATTTTATAAATTTACTTAATGGCAGTACTGTCCCTGATTCACCCTTAGTCTAGGGAATGTGCACCTTCTGTTTTTCACGTGGAGAGGTGTCACAGGTATTTTGGCTGTAATCCTGGTAGAGAACTGAGCCTCCCCCAATTCTAATCAAATCTGCCTTATAAAATTTGATGTTCACAGAAAGTCCACTATTAAACTAACATTTCTATCGTGTGCCACCTGATGTTTAAAACAATATACATATTTTCTATAAGAATGGAATATTGAAAAGACTTCATTTCCCTCTGCCCCCACCAAGAAGCAACTCAATTATTGAACAAAAAACATTGCTTTGTCTGTCATCTGTGTTCTGCTACTGGCTCAGGCAGCAATAGAAGTGATTGATCTGTAATCACTGGTCTTATAGCTCTCCCTCCCTCTGTACTATCTGGAGGTTTTCTTCACATAGGATGCTGAAAGTTAATGTGAATGGAGCCAAATAGCACCACCTGGATAGTGGGAATTGATTATGGAGTTTTCCTGAGCCACAAGACTTCTGTGCCATTGTGCCCAAAGCTCCTGGTGTGCAATCTACAGAGAACCCCCAGAGAGCAGGGTAGGTGAAGGACAACAGTGTAACAAAGGATGACAGTTGTGAAAATTACAAAATCACTCCTTCCCAATGCAGACAAACTTAGTACCTGAAAATAATTTTTCCCTGAAAACTTGACATCAAAGAATAATTTTGATTTATTTTCCTTTCTGCTTTTCTATTTCTCATTTTCAATAAGACATCCATCTAAATTCACCCAGTTACCAATACAGGTTTATCATATTCTACTTCTATAATCTAGAGATTATTCTTTCTCCCTTGTGCTATCCTTATTCTGCATATTTAAAAAATATTTTATGGCAGTTTTTGGATTTATTTGATATTTCAGGAAACAGCATATATTTATGGTGGTGGATTTTTTTTCCCCCTGTAAATATTGCCCTCTTCTAGGCACTGAAGGAAAAAAACTGGACACATTGTATGTGTTCACAAAGAATTAAAGCTCAATAAGGAAATACATGATGGGAGCTGACATGAAAATAAAGATGGAGGATAGAGATTAAATAGAGGCATGAATAAAATTTGATGCAATACTTGATTATAAGTTGGGAGTGAAATGGGGGAGACAAGGAAAAGCATCATGAAAGAGGTGGCATTTTTTCCTTAAGCAGTGATGCTTGAGGAGGAATGACAAAGGGAGGTTCATGATATTTTAGGAACAGGAGTTAGTGTGAGATGGTGCTTGATTATTTGGGGCAGTCATTAGGTGTTTTTTACGATTGTAATTCAGGTGTATCAGAGGGTTGTGTGAAGGTGAGCCAGGAAAGGTGGCTGGATCAAGATTCTGGGATCTTTTAATTTTATGAGGAAGTTTTAGACCTTAGTTTTATAGATGACCTGGAATTTACAAGATTTAAGAACAGATCCATGTTCTAGGAAGATAAATCTGGTGACCGTAGGAAGGGAAGATAGGTAAAGTGTGCTTCCAAAGCACAGATGATGTTTTGAAAACTATTTCATTAGTTCTAGCAACAAATGATCTGCACCCAGTAAAGGGTAGGAAGAATGAAAAGATGAGGTGAACTTGAGAATCATTATATATGTGGAAACCAACATCACAATATTTTGAAAGTGGTTGACAAAGTTTGGAGGGAGAAATGGGTCAAACAGAAAATGATGCATTATTGGTTTTCTTGGATAGGCAAGAGTGATACTTCAAAGGCTAAGACAAAGTCTCCTGATTTAATGCAGTAGAATGAGTGATTCACTATATCTGACCTTCAGAGAGTGTTTCGAGTTTTAAAAGGCGCTTAATTTCCAGATGTGTAATACTTTCAAAGAAAATATCACAAGATCTCCCATTCTTTAAAAAATCAGTAGAACTGTATGATTATCTACTTGAAGCATTCAAAAATACATCTCTATGCACCGACATCTCAGATACGCATATTATGCAATATCCTGGCACTTTCCAGCTTTCTCTTTATCTGTTGTTTCTACGTGACTCCACTTAAGTAAATTTTAATTAGCTGTGTTGTCTATTCCATTCTCAAATGCTAACAATTCTCCAGGCCACTTGCTTCTGCCCTTTCCTCTTTATAAGGTTTCATTTTTCCCCTTCACTGTAAAGATTCAAATGTTAAGATAGGCAAAAACTTTTCTGATTTCATTAACCTAAAACTATTTGTTGTGTACTCACTATGTTCCAGTTGTTAATTTAAGTGCCATGATATAAAACATATGTGATATAATGACATCTGTCATTTTATATAAGTGACTTACAATAGATTTTAAGTCAAAATTCCTTTGTAATATTAGGACTGTTTTTAAGGATAATCAAAAGTAACTGGTTAAGTATGGTAAATATGTTAGTGACATAGTGCTTAAGAACATGATTTTGGAGTAAACAAATATGATATTTAAGTGCTGATTCTAACCTTACAAGCTGCATGGACATGGACAAATCACCTTAACTCTTTAAATTTCAACTTTCTCAACTGTAAATATCAGGATAATATTGGTAGCACAAACTTATAGGCTTATTGTAAGAATCATTTGGGATACATATTTAAAGCTCTTAGTATAGTGGCAATTCTAGGTACTGTGAGAATACTATTAAGTTTTCATTTTGCAAAAGAAAAATTGAGTTAAAAATGTACACCTTCTAAAGTAATAAAATAAAAAGTGCATTAAATAGTCCTTCTTTTCTTTAGGGCATATTTTCTTTTTAATTCAAGCCATAGTTATTACTTGTGTAAAACACAAATCAGTTGTATTACTGCTCAGAGTATTTAAACATCTTCAGTGAATTTACAGAATTCTGTTTAATAGCAGTTACAGGCTAGAAAATTGCCAGGGGGCCCATTAAAACTAATTCAAATCACTATATCAAATGGACAGCTGAAATTTTTTCATTTGTTTATATCTGGTTTCTGTAATTCAGTTAGTAGGTCAGCTTACAGTTTATTTGCAAAGACTGTGAACTGAGGAACAGTTTATCAAATAACTTTCAGGAATTAAAATGATGAAATACAGATTATCCTACATATACAATCAAGAAGATGGCAGAATAATACATAAATTCCTAAGGTCTTGGAGTATTTCTCAAAGAATACCTACAGAGCTATGCAATAATGACCTCTAAGAAATTCTTAGCACCCTAAATGAGTTAATTTTCAGGGCAAGGTAATAAGTGCTGATAATATTTTATAGCTATTGCCAGTCTTTAAACCTACACTAATTTTATATGATAAGCTATTTTATACAGAGCTACACTTATATCTATAGACATATTTTGAAACATTAAAGGATATATATTTATATAGTTCTTCAACATTTTTTTTCTCTTACAAATATATCTTGAATATTTCTCTTAAAGTCAATACACATGACTCTATATTATTAAATGGCTACATAGTACTCTACTACATTCTTTTCATTCACTTAACAAGTACTTATAGACCAACCACTACATATCTAAGGCATTATTTGAGAAGTTGGGGATACATAATGAACAAAGCAACCCAAAATTCCTCCATCACAGGAGAAATTCTAGTGGAGAGAGACAGATAATAAACATGATAAATAAGTAATTTATATATTATTAAAAAGTGAAAAATTATATTTTAAAACTACAGCAGGTAAGAAAAATAGGAAATGCAAGAGTGGGTGATATAGGTATCTTAAACACAGTGGTCTGGCATGGACTCATTGAGATGGTGACATGTGCAAAAGGACTAGAAATAGAGAACAAGCCATGTACATATTTATGGGAGGTGGTTTCAGAACAAGAAAAAAACTGATACAAAGGCTATGAGGCAAATGTATAGACTGGCATGTTCTAGAAATATAAAAGAAACCAGTGTGGCTCAAGGGAAACCAGTTAGAACTGTGTTGTCCAATGTGGTACCCACTAATCACATGTGGCTACTGAGGTAATGCAATTTGATATGTACTGTGAACTATCGAAAACTATCTCATTAAAAATATTTATATTGCTTATGTATTGAAATGATAATATATATGATATACTGGGTTAAATACAATATGCTGTCAAATCAATTTTGCCTATTTTTGACTTTTTTAAATGTGTTACTCACAACTTTAAAATTGTATATGTGACTCACATTATATTGTTACTGGACAGTGCTGAGCTAGAGGAATGGTAAGAGGTGTACTCAGAGAGAGAGGGAAAGGGCAGATTATGCACCTCATTGGACAAATACTGGTTTCCATTTTATAAAATGAAGAGCCTTTGGTGAAGTTGGACATAGGAGTAACAGATTAGATGTATGTTTTGCAGGAATCACTTTGGTGGCCATGTCAGAACAAACTTTAAGAGAACAGGGACTGAAAGAGGAAAGACGGTTAGAAGGCTGTGGCGATAGAAGAGGTGATACTAGCCATATTTTGTGATGAACTGGATGTAGATAGATAAGAAGAATCTTATCAGAGGAAGAGAGAAGTAAAAATAAACAAACAACTTCAAGGTTCTTGGTCTGACCACCTGGAAGGATAGTATTACCGTCAGTTGATACGAGCAATATGGTGGGAAATGCAGATTTGAGGAAGTGATAGTGAAGATCAGGAGTTTAGTTTTAGATTTTAGGCTTAATATGCCTACTAGCTATTAAAATGAAAATGTTGAGAAAGCACTTGGTTGTATCAGTGTAGAAATCAGAGAAGAGGTATATATGTCAGTCTTTCCTCTGAATGCTACACTGTGTATGTGTGGGTACATGTAAATTCAGAGTCATCCACATATAGGTTTTGTATTGAAAGACATAGACTTGATGAAATCACCAAAGGGGTAAGTGTAAAAGAAGAGGTCTAAGGATGACTTTTGCAGGACTCTTATGTTTAAAAGAAAAAGACAACAAATAAGACAGAATAAAATGCTGAGTATATGGGTATATATATATTTTAAGATTTCATTTATTTATTTGGCACAGAGAGAGAGAGAGAGATAGTGAGAGAGAGAGAGAACACAAGCAGGGCGAGCAGCAAGCAGAGGGAGAAGGAGAAGCAGACTCCCAGTTGAGCAAGGAGCCCCACATGGGGCTCGATCCCTCCTAAGATCATGACCTGAGCAGAAAGCAGATGCTTAAGTGACTGAGCCGCTCAGGTACCCCTTGCCACACACAGATATTTTTGCAAGTAGATGGATGTGATGGGTGAGGATTATTAAAGTTTTCATGTGGCTGTTTTGATTTTCTTGGTGAAATAAAAGTAGAGACATCAGATGAAAGTGAGATAAAAGAGAAGAATGTTGGAGGTTTTTTTTAGGGGATGTAGGAGAGTGAATAGTTACTGGGTTTCATTAAGGACCCACTGAGGTTTAAAGTAAGATCATTCAGCATAGTTACGTGTTTTTTCCCCAGCCATATCAATTGCATAGGAATAGGCAGCATTTGTAGAACTTTGGATATAATTTAAGCAAGCTGAATAGGAGAATAGAGGGGTTATCAGGCAGGTTACAGTAAAAGTGATGGTTCAGTGAATTTTAGGCCCTGCCTCAGTGAAAGGAGTGTTGTCAGGATAGTCTCCAGAATCAAAGGGAGATACATGAAACTGATTCTGTGGAGAGGTTGTTGGTAGTGGTAATTCCAATATATTAGACTATATTCATGAGGTGAGTGATTGAGGTAGAGTATATGATAAATCACTGGTGGGACGAGGGCCAGAAACTGAGAGGTCATGGTGTTAGATGGGTTATCTATTTATCATTATCTGTCTACCTATCCATCTACCTATATTTATCATCTATCTATCTATCTTCTAACATCTATCATCTATCCTTTTATCTATCATCTATCTATATGCAAATCCCAAGTTCTATATGAGTAGAATTACAGAAAGTGACTCTAGGCCAAAAGCTAGTTCATTCAGAAACGAAGGAAATTTCAGGGTGAGGTGATGGTGGATGGTGCAGTCTATGGTTGTGGCAATAAAGAATAAGGAAACCTACCAGACCTCCAGTCTCAGTGGAGAAAGACTGAAAGTAAAAGCAGCCACCAACTGAGAGGTCTACAGGGGAGTTGGTGTCTTAAGGGCATACCTGAGTTTGTAAAAAGTAAGAAGATAAAGGACTTCCCAAAAATAAATAAATGGGGCACCTGGGTGGCTCAGTTAAGCCAGCTTCACTGCCTTCATAGCAGGCAAGCATGCTGTGAAGGCAGTGAAGCATCTGCCTTCATAGCAGGTCATGATCCCAGCATCCTGGGATCAAGCCCTGTGTCTGTCAGACTCCCTGCTCAGTGGGGAGCCTGCTTCCCCCCTCACTCCACCTCCCTTCATGTGTGCTCTCTCTCTCTCTCTCAAATTCTCAAATAAATAAAATCTAAAAAAAAAAAAAATAATAAAGTTATAGTAGATTTTTCCAATGCTGAACGGTGAGTTCCAGATGTTACAGCAGATGGGAGTTTAGGAATTTTACAAATGTGAGAGAATAGAACTACATGGATATACCATGCTTAATTGTGAATTCTCCCACTAAAGAAGAACTGGAATGTTCCCAATTTTTTTTACTTTTACCAATAATGTTAAGGTAAAGGCCCTTGGCAAATGGAACTGCTGGGTTTAAATGTGCCTAAATAAATTTTAATAGTATTATCAAATAGTGTATCAATTTATACTGCAAGCAATGATAAATATGAAAGCCAGTTTTCTAACCCACTTGGAATAGGCACTATTATCAAACTTTTAAATCTTTGTTCATATGACAAGCAAAAAAAAAAGTTTTTCATTGATTTTTTAATTTTATTTTTTGTTGTTGATGTTGGTCATATTTTCATATTTATACTTCTAAGTATTCCTGTGGTGTCTGTTGCTTCTTATTTAATAGGTTCATTGGATATAATCGACATAAACTAGACATGCTTAAAGAAAAAATTTGCAAAATTTTGACCGTGAATACTGCTATGAAATGATCACTACATTCAAGATAATGAATATATCCATAACCTGCAAAATTTCTACATACCCCTGAGTAAACTCTACTTCTTGTTCCTCCTCACCCCCACTTCGTTCAGGAAACCAGTGATCTGTTTTCTCTCTGCTAAGTTTGCCTTTCTTGGTGTTTTATAAAAATAGAAGGTACTCTTTGTGTCTTACTTCTTTTATTCAAAATAATTATCTAGAGATTAATCATGTATTGTCATGTATTGATTGTCATGTTTTGAAAATTCATTTTTTAAATTAAAAAAAGTATTGAATTGTATTGTATTATATGGATATACCACAATTTATCTGTTCAATTGTTGATGAACATTTTTATTATTTGTAGTTTTTGGCTATTACAAAAAGGCTGTTATGCATATGTAAGTGGAAGTGTTTGTATAAATATAAATATTTCTGGGGTGCCTGAGTGGCTCAGTCGGTGAGGTTAAGCATCTGCCTGCAGCTCAATTCATAATTCCAGAGTCCTGGGATTGGCCCTCAGTCCGGCTCCCAGCTCAGTGGAGATTCTGCTTCTCCCCCTCCCTCTGACCCTTCCCCTGTTCCTTCTCTCTCTGTCTCTCTCACTGTCTCCCTCACTCTCTCCCTCTATTTCTCAATGAATAAAATCTTTTAAAAAGTATAAATATAAATATTCCTTTCACTTGAAACCCTCAGAATGAAATAGTTGGATAATATGGTAGGTAAGTGTTTATCTTAAACTGCCAAACTGTTTTCCCAAAAGATTTTTCTGTCGCTGATTTCTAATTCAATTACAGTGTTGTCAGAGAATATACACTGTATGAACTGAATTCACTTAAAGTTTTTGAGACTTGTTTTAAGGTCCAGAATATGGTCTCTCTTTGTAAATAATTGATTTGCCTTTGAAAAGAATGTGTATTCTGCTGTTTTTAGGTAGAATGTTCTATAAATGTCAATTCAGTCATTTTGGTGGATAAAACTGCTAAGTCTACTATATTCTTGCTGATCCTCTCTGTTTTATCAACTGTTGAAATAGGGATATTGACATCTCTGCCCATATTTATGTATTATCATTTTTAGTTGCAGTTCTATCAGTATTTACTTTATGACTTTGAAGCTTTTTTTTCAATCAGGTGCTCATATTTGGAGTTATTATGTCCTCTTGATTAATTGACCTCTTTATCGTTATGAAATAACTTTTTTCTTTCATAATATTCTTTTCTGTGAAATCTATTTTGATATTAATATAATAGCCCCAGCTTTATTTGGGTTATCTTCAAAGTGTATTTCATTTTTCATTCTTTTACTTTTGAGAGATTTGTGCCTTTATATTTAAATTGGGGTTTATGAAGACAGGATAAAGTTGGGTCTTGATTTCTATACAATCTGATAATTCCTGCTTTTTAATAGGAGTACTTAAACTGTTTACATGAAATATGATTACTGACATGGTTACTTTATATCTGTCATCTTGCTATTTGTTTTCTACTTACCCAATCTACGTTTGGTTCAGGTTTCCCCCCTTTTTTTCGTTATTTAGATTAAGTAGATTTTATTCTTTCATTTTATTTACTTTATTGTTCAATTAGCTATAACTGTTTCTTTTTAATTCTAGTGTTTTCTTTGGGCTTCACAGTGTACATCTTTCCACAATAATCATCTAGTGATATTATGTACTTCCCATATACTTTAAGAACTTTATAAAAGTATACTTGCATTTCTCTCCTCACCTCTCTGCTACTATTGTCAGACCTGGAGCCTTCACTCATGGCATAAAGTTCACAATATAGTCATTGTTTTGTTTAATAGTCAATTATCTTTTAAAAAAATTTTTGAGGTTAAAAATTATTTACCCATGCAATTACCATCACCATGGCTTTTCATTCTTTTGCATAAAACCATATTTGGGTCTCATATTATCTTCCTTCCATCAGAATAACTTTTGTTAACATTTCTTTTTTTAAGTGAAGCTCTCTGGTAGTATATTCTACAGCTTTTATATGTTTAACAACAACTTTGTTTTTGAAAGATATTTTCACTGGATACAAATTCAACAGTAGCAGAATTTTGCTTCACTACTTAAAGATACTGCCCCATTTTCGTCCACATAGTTTTTGACTAGAAATATGCTGTAATACATATTTTTATTCCTCTGAATGTGTCTTTCTTTTTCTCTTTCTTCTGTTGTTAATATTTTCATTTATAACTGGTTTTGAGAAATTTGAGAATAAAGCATGTGTAATTATTTCTTGGAGTTCATTAAACTTTTTCCTTCTGTGTGATTGTCATTTTCAGAAAACCTTGAAATTTTTTCTTTAAGTATTTTTTTTTCTATCCCAACCTCTTTCAAGAACTCCAGTCACACGTATAATCTCACACCTGTAAGAATGGCTAACATCAACAATACAAGCCACAACAGGTGCTGACGAAGATGCAGAGAAAGGGGAACTGTCTTGCATTGTTGGTGGCAGTGCAAACTGGTACAGCCACTCTGGAAAACAGTATGAAGATGCCTCAAAAAGTTAAACATAGAAGTACCCTGCAATCTAGCAATTGCACTAGAAAGTATTTACCCAAAGGATACAAAAATACAGATTCAAAGAGATACATCAGCCTGAAGTTTAAAGCAGCATTATGCATTATCTACAATAGCCAAATTGCGGAAGCAGCCCAAGTTTCCATTGATTGATGAACAGATAAAGATGATGTGGTACATATGTACACACACACACACACACACACACACATATCACATACACACACACACAGAATATTATTCAGCCATAAAAAGAATGAAATCTTGCCATGTGCAATGACATGGATGGGACTATAGAGTATTATGCTAACTGAAATAAGTCAGTCAGAGAAAGATAGGCAGCATATGATTTCATTCATATGTGGAATTTAAGAAACAAAACAAACAAGCAAAGGAAAAAATTTAAAAAGAGAGACAAACCAAGAAACAGACTCTTAACTAGAAAGAACAAACTGCTGGTTCCTCCTACCGGGGAGGTGGGTCGGGGAATGGGTGAGATAGGTGATGGGGATGAAGGGGTGCCCTTGTGATGAGCACTGGGTGTTGCGTGGAATTGTTGAATCACTATATTGTACACCTGAAACTAATATTGCACTGTGTATTAACTAGCTGGAATTTAAATAAAAATTTGATAATTTAGCTCTCAAG
Source organism: Mustela lutreola (assembly GCF_030435805.1). NCBI lineage: Eukaryota > Metazoa > Chordata > Mammalia > Carnivora > Mustelidae > Mustela > Mustela lutreola. The sequence continues at coordinate 186,776,294 of NC_081292.1, forward strand.
TCACAAGAAGAAAAAAAAAAAATCCAGTTACACATATAATAAGTCACTCAAGATTGTCCCAGAGCTCAGTGAGACTCTTCGTAATTTCTACAATTCTTTTTACTGTACAGACCGACCACCTTTGGACTCAAGCTACAAAAACTCTTCTCTGGTCTCCAACCTGCCAGGTTCTCTGAAGATTTTGCACTTGCTAATTCATCCCCTGGCCCCCTGGCCCCAGTCTTTCTGTAAATATTCTATTGGTTCTATTTTGTTCGAGAACTCTGCCTAATATACTGAGTAATATACTAAGACCTTCCTGAGTACTAAACCCAAGACCCCACACATTGTGAGTTTTTCCAGTCTGGTTGGAATAAGCACAATTCCCAACACCATACGAGCCTTAGAAACTGCTTCTCCAACCTTATCATATGGTTCTTTCCCCAGATTCAGGCACTTTCCTCACACACATGAACTGCTCAGTACTCTGCTAAATGCTCATGGGAAAACTGCTGAAAGTCCTTAAAGTTCTTTGTGCAGCACTCATGTCTCCAGTACTCTCTCCTGAAAACTCTAGCCACCTTGTTTTCCCTGGACTTTCAACTTCTTCTCAAGTCTGGGAGCCTGTCAGGTGCCATTTGCTAAAAACTCTCTGGAGGAGATAAGATGAGGCATTCCTCACAGGACTTCCAGTCATTTGTCTCCTGTTACTCATGTATCACATTTGTTTTATTGTTGTTTGTTGTTTCAAATATTTTATTTATTCATTAGTCAGAGAAAGAGAGACAGAGAGTACAAGCAGGGGGCAGGGGCAGGCGGGAGAAGTAAGCTCCCCGCTGAACAAGGAGCCCTACATGGGACTCAATCCCAGGACCCTGGCATCCTGACCAGAGCTGAAGGCAGATACTCAACCAACTGAGCCACCCAGGTTTCCCAGGTGTCATAGTTCTTTAATGCCTGATATACAATGACTTGAAAACCAATACATATGCCTTGCATTCCTTCACATATGCCACACTTTAACACTTTATACTGTGTAACAGTATATTTTATTTTGAGAAAGAATTTTCTGCCATTCTCATATGTAGTATATCGGATATTGAGATTTATTTTATATTCTATCACTCTAACTCTCTAACTCTCTGCCTCTGCTTGCCCCTCAAACAAAACAAAACAAAACAAAACAAAAAACAAAAACAAAAACAAAAAACCTGTTGCAATTTTGAGCATCTGTTCCAATTTCATTAAAAAAAAAAAAAAAAGAAATAAAACGAAACAAAACATGTTGGGAGATTTAACCTCTTTACAATGCTAAATATTCCAATCCAAGACAAAGAAAACTTTTGCATTTATATGGCTTTTTTTTTTAACTTATTTATTTGACAGAGGGAGATCACAAGTAGGTACAGAGGCAGGCAGAGAGAGAGGGGGAAGCAGGCTCCCTGCTGAGCAGAGAACCCAATGTGGGGCTCTATCCCAAGACCCTGGATCATGACCTGAGCCTAAGGCAGAGGCTTAAACCACTGAGCCACCCACGCACCCCACAAGTCTTTTTATCACAATAACATTTTATAGTTTTATTATTATAAGTATTGCACACATTGCTTACTAATTTTATTCCAAAGGTTTTATGGTTTTATTGCTAGTATAAATAGTCCCTTTTCTTTTTTCTTTTTTTTTTTTTGGTTTGTTTTCTGTTTGATATTTGAACATTTATTAACCCATCATCATACTGAATTGTCTTAACGATTTTCAAAAATTATTTCAGTTTATTCTCTTGGGTTTTGGAGATAAACAGTCATAATTTCCATAATTAAGAATATTTTTGCCTCTTTCTTTTCAAAATAAGAAATGTGAACTTCAGCTCTATTCTCTGGTTCCCTATTCTTCCGAACTCTCCAGAGTAATTGAGAAGCTAAGGCATGCGAGTACACACACAATTCTACTGTATTTCGTGAAAAAAAAATTTTTTTTTCAAGATATTTTGGTTAACTGGGCATGCATACAGAATGTAGGATTTGTTCCATTTTGTATGTAAGGATTTTATTGTCATGTTCTTTCAGTTATTAAAGGACAAATTACACAAATTCTGTAGAGGAGGTGTTAAGAGTCAAAGCTTCCTATCTTTACTTGCCACACTGCTCCATTTAATAGATGAAAATTACTAGACATAAGTATAGTAATTATCTAAATACCAACCAGGGATCATATCATTGAACTGATTATTTTAAATTACTGTTGACAGAATCCACTCCAACTAAACAAAACAATAGTCCCTCATTTCATACTGAAGTTTTCCAATTTATTGATTTTTCTCTAACAAAACAAGTCTTTCATAAATTATTACATAGATTTTTTTCTGCCATTTCTAATTCAAGTTTTTATTTTTAATTTTTTTAAGATTTATTATAAGTATTTGAGAGAAAGAGAAAACAAGCAGTGAGGAGGGAAAGAAGGAGAGAGAGAAGCAGGCTCCCTGCTGAGCAGGAAGCCTGATGCCAGGCTTAATCCCAGGACCTGGAGATCATAAACTGAGCCAAAGGCAGATGCTTAACCACTGAGCCACCCTGGCAAGCTTAATTCAAAAGTTTTTATAATTTTTATGTAGGATAGACCAAGAAACATGCTCCAAAACAAGTACATGTGGTTAGAAGGCATTTAAGTTGCTTCACTAGTAAACAAAAGATGAAAAAAAGATGAAGACAGTATCTTTCTTTTGCTGGCAGCTACTTACTATTGGCACTCAGCCACCCAAATCCTAATTTTGTAATTTTTAGGCCTCGGTGCTAGGCAGATGTTTATCTAAATCATTTAAATCTCTGTCTTCTACATTTTAGATACATTTAGTATTAAGAGATGCTCCCTGTTTAACAGCATAGATTAAAAGTTAATTAAAAAGAAGTTAAAGAAGGAGAAAAATAATTACTTTTCCAGAGGCATTTGTTTCATTTTTGGCAGGTTAGAATTAAGGAAGTGGAATAAAGTCTTAAAATTCAGAAATACTTTAAAAAATCATTATTGTTTCCTTTTTTATATACTGATAAGTGCCAAGTTAATTAAGAAAAGTAATTCATTTAGTAATGCAGCATGGGCTAATGGATAAAGTAACTCTTCTCATGCAGCAGGATTATTTTGTAGGATTGATGCTTTTGAAATATTATATGCAAATTACTCATCAAAAGTGGAAATCACTGAATTTAATTGGAAATTCCATAGGAATTCAAACATAGTATGGTACAGGAAAAGGAATTTGGGGAGTTTTTCTTAGAACTTTAAAAATACATAAACTAGCAAAAAAAAAATGTAATGAAGAGATTTTACATGCCTAATTTTATAGTACTGTGATTCAGTGGGGAAAAAAATCCTGCTAAATGGCTGCAGAATCTAGGTTTCCCATACATGTTCTGTCACTCCCCTGCTGTGAACATCTCTTTAACCTTTAAAAATCCCTAGAGCTACTTCATACAGTGGTATTGTTAGGGAAAAGGAATTAGTATATGCATATTATGGATCTCGGAAAAATCTCTAGATTAGGACAAATTATTTTCAGCCTTCCCCAACAGAGCACTACTAATTGCCATATATTTATATTAAATTCTTCAAGATAATAAACACTGTAATTATAACTGCAAAATTACTGCCATTAAAAACAATTTTAATCACCTTAAATTTGTAACAACAGAAAAATCTCTTTGGACTGAAATAATATATGTAGCTATATAAGCAAAGTGGAACATGAACACATCCTGATTTAGAGACATGGATTCTTTGTGAGGGGCCCAAAGCCACCGGTCATCAAAGCAGGCTATCCAAGTTCAGCAAAAAGTTGACAGAAATAGTAAGCTGGATGTTCTCATTTCCATGGGTTTCGTTAGTAATTAATCAATAATAGGTCCATTAGACCTCAGAAATGCATTACACTTTGCAAAGGAAACACTACTATTCTCATGTTTTCTCTTTTATGCTCTTCTTTGCTCTATGAAACACTTGAAAAGCCTCTGATAGGAGCAATTATACAAATAAATCCTTGAACCAAGAATTTCCTATGGATTTTCTTATTATCAGCTTGTATTTAGCAATAAAGAGATAAAGGGTTTTAGAAAAAGAAAAAAAAAGGGGAGAAGCTATTTCATTGTTTCATTATTAACCTTTGAGTTCCACTTAACACCTCAGTCAAAACTAAAACATTTATCACTATCACTAGTGACATGTACTAATAAAATACAGAGTTTGAAATGCAGTTTTAAGCTTCATGTAGGTATATAGGGTGGGATGATGGAAAGATCATAAGCTTCGGCATCAATAGATTGGAATTCTCATCTCTGCTTGCCATTTCCTCACTATGTGAGTCTGGTCATGTGACTTCTTGGGGTTTCTGTTTGAACAGTTGTACGAGCTCATTGCACGAGCACACCTGAGTCAGCCTGGACCTTATCTTCTGATCATCCGTGTACAATAGAGCGTTCAGCATTAGGATGTGTGACTGGTGCCCTAAGTCAGTTTCTTAGGAATGAATTATCTGAAAATGAGGTTTCTCTTAAGGGGAAGTCAAAGGCAGTGTGACTACAGGGAGGTCATACTTCTAGAGGGCCAACCCACTCCTGCTTCAGAAGGTCTCACATGCAGTAAGTACTAAACACATTCATATCTGTCCTCATCCACAGCTCGTCCGTCTTTGCTTTCAGGCAGCATTAATCAGACATTTTGGTTAGTTCTTAATTATAACTAAGGAATAACAGCATAAAGCCCTGACAATTGTTTTGTTGATGTTGTTGTTGTTGTTGTTTTGTTGTTTTGTTTTGTTTTGTAATGTAAGTGCCTGACTTGAGCTTCGATTGCTGAGGAATCCACTTTAAAAACAAATGAACACATTGCCAGCCACACAACTACAGAAAAACCAGGGCACTTCCCCATACTGAAGCTCCTTTGTTTTAGAGATGCTGGTTGATTTCCATAACTGACGCTTTGGATCACTTCCCTTTTCTCATTCTGTGCTTTAAGTTCCTACTTTTAGGTTTTAAATTCGCCAATAAATAGTGAGCTGGAAAACCCTGGATGCTACCCTTGACTCCAGTAAAAGCAGAGCCCCACCCCCAGCCCCAGCCCGCCCAGCAGTTTTGCTCTTTTTCTACCTGCCAGCTTGCTGTCTGGCCTGACATATGCTCTGCAATTTCCAGATCTGGTTGGTAGTAAACCTTTATTTTTTCAGAGTTTTCTGATGGTTGTTGCTAAAAGGAATCTTTCAATCACAATAAGGACAACAACAGCTGGTCCAACCACAGCAATGGTTATTGATAGACTGAGACCAGCACAAAACAAATATCTAGTTTTCATTTTCCTTTGTTATGGTCTGGTTCAGAAGATTTAATATGAATTGCAAATTCCTCCTAGTATAAATTAAAGCTAAATTTAATTTTAGCTCAAATGGAACTAAATTTGAAACCCTGATTCAATTGGAATAGCTATCTTTCATATTTTATGCAGTATCTCCATTCATGTTTGAATTATATCTCCCCTTAGTCTTTCTCCTTCAGGTAAAATGATCTTGTTTTCTTTTGCTTTTCTTCAGAAGCTCTAGTTTTCAAGTCTTAAATCATTTTTTTTTTTCCCCACTCATTAAATCTCTGGAACACTTGGGTTGCAGTCTCAAACAGGAAATGGAGTTAAAGCCTATGCAATGTTGAGTGTGGGCAGAAGATTTCCTTGTCATTCTCACAAAAGAAGCTCTCAGTTTTTGCCCATGTTTGTCTTTCTGAAGCACACCTTGATTTTACTGCTAGAGTATGAAAGAAATTATATAGAAAATTAAATTATAAAGTTTTCCCTTTTTATTACATTTTTAGTTCATTTTATTTATTGTTGTTTTAAATGGAGCTCTGCTGTATGAAGCAAGCAGAGGGGAAGTATGAGAAACAATCAGTTTTGCTTGGGACAGAACATCAACAGACACTTTGGTGAAACCAAAGTATAATTAAAATTGTCAGGAAGGATTTTTTAGTTTATTATTAAAAAAGTAATACCTCTTGTGAATTCAATTCATACTCTTGTGATTATAATATATGATGCAAAGAGGAAAAAATTCTCCAAAACTAAGGCTGGAAGAAATGGCCTAGACCTTGACTCCACATAATCTATGGGTAACACTGCAGTTAACATTGGAGTTGTGGCTGATACAAGAAAGTCAGAATTTAGCAGATATGAATGATCTCAAAATGAATTAGTTGTGCCCCAGGAACAAGGTATCTCCTTCCCTTTTTGCCACATTCTGAGTTATACCAGAAAAAGTCAAAAGCAGTGTGACTACATCAAAGGTCACTAGACTTCTAGAGAGTCAACTTCTGCTTCAAAGATAGTCGCCCGATGGCTGAGCACCTGCCACTAATTTCCTTGTCCAGTATAGCACTTTGGACCAGTTAATTCAGTTTACTTTACCCAGTACTTATGAAGGACTTTGGGAAGTTCTAGAGGTGGAGAATATCCATATTTTAAGGTGTTTTTTAAATTGGTTAATCTTTTCTACTCCATGTAAAAATAGTTCCTCTAATAATAATGATTTTGCAATAGTAAAAAAAAAAAAAAAGAAAATCATTGTTTTAATTTACATGAATAGAGCTTATTATATAGCATATTCATGTTTGAAATCAATATATAGATATGTTCCATTTAATAATAATATACCATATTACAAATCACACAGGAAAGGAATGTGTTAAAAATTAAGTCTGCCTCTAGGGCAAAATTTATCAGCTACATCTAACAACGTAGGATAAAACCCCCATGATATGCAGCTGCTTGGAGCCTGACAACTACTCCAAGGAAAGTGAGAGTACTGTGCAGCAGCCCTTAAGGCTGATCATCCTTAGCAATGTCATCTGTCAGACTCTGGAAGGCAGATCCCCTGTGGGTAGGTCAGTATTCTTGCTGACTCTATTAAATTGCAACTATGTGAACTTCCCCATCATGGGTTATCTACTCTTTAGGTGCAAGAAATGTTATATCTTGAGATTTTACACTACTCTAAGTATAACAAGAAGAGGCCTAATTAGAATGTTATAGCAGATACACTACATCACTTAGAAAAGCAAAATGAAAGTTAGCACCCACAAAGGAAGAGAAGCACAAACTTTGAAGTGAACGAGATGGGGAAGGAAATAGCAAATAAAAAAGCAAATAAGTTTAATGCAACTTTTCTCTCTGAAGGCTCTCTGAACCTGGCCATTTCATCACGCACTGAATGTGCTTCTGCAACTCTTCTTCATGCGGAGCATTGGTAAAAGCTTTTCTTGGCAATTCTTCTTGGTCTTCCTTTTTCTACCCTTAGTTTGATAAATGTCTTTTCCTTTTGAGCTATTATTCCTCTGCTATAAAATATTTTCAGAGAGAAAAAAAAAAAAAAACACAATGAGCTGAGTAAGAGACTGGCTTGTAAAACACTAGCATTAGCAAAATAGTACTGCCTGTCGTCCTTGGAAGGGTGGCGGCCACAGGAGAGGTAACGTGAAATTGCCAGAGATATTCTTGGAGCTAAATTCAAACATAACAAACTATTGTGTCATCATTATTAAAGAGCAAGACACCGCTGTGATTTTATGTTTCAGAATGTACAGTCAAACGTGTCCTCAAGGAAATAAGCAACCTCACATTTTTAGCATGGCTCATCCTTCTGTATTCTGAACACTTAACAATTATGTTTTAGAGTAAAAATGAGTATTATATGTTAATTCATTCATTTACATGTGCATGCATTTATTCAAAAACACCTGTTAGGAGTGAAGTGCCCTTATATAAAGATACAAATATGAGCACACACATGCATGGGCCCTGCCTTGTGGAGCTTACAGTATTGTGTGAAGAATTTGCAGTTTTATGAATGACCACAACAGTGAAATTTTACATAGTCAAATCTTCCCTCAGAAATTGGTTTCAGTGGTGAGAACTAAAGAACTCATAGGTGTTAAGGAGGCAAAGAAAGGTAGGAGGCAAAGAAAGGTCCTTTGTAAGTAGAGAGAACAAGACATACGATAACCCTGCAGAGGATGTACATGTTGACTGTGGGAACTATGGGAAAATCAACTGGATTCAGCCAGACAGACCAAGAAAGAGGATAATAACATGAAGTTGGAGAGACAAGTAAAGGCCAGGTCATTTGAGGTGTCAAAGGTTATATTAAGACATTTAAAATTTTTTTTCTAAGAGAAAAGTGAAGCAATTTATGGTTCATAAACAGGAGTTGATGGGACTGGAAGGTCATATGAATATATGAAATTAGAAGGGACTTTGGAAAAAATCACTAGGGCTACAAAATGAAAACAGATGGGTATCAGGCACACTGTATATGAATAGATTAACACATTATTGCATAATAACCAAAGTGGTAGCCCCATTCTGGAACCGAGGAGGAAACCACCCTGCCTTCTGGGTCATTCCTCCCTTTTCCTAGAGGATCACATATGTTTTATCATCTGACAGTACTACTGTCCTGACCCATAAAATCCCAGAACTTCAAAGGCCTTTCTTCATTTTGTCCCATCCCTGTCCCCTTTAGTCTAAGCTGATGGTGTTTCCACTGTTCTAACACCATGTCTCTCCCTGGCTTCTGCAGAGAGGTTGATTAGATCCATGAGTCATACCCACAATCACCTTATGGAATTACGGTCCATGCCATCCTTGGTGTTTTCTCTAAAACACACCTTCTCATTTTTTGCAGTACCGATAGACAGAATTTTCCAGCTCTTCAAGTTCTGGTTTCTTTTGGCTTAACAACCTCTTCAATTAATCTGTCTCCTTTCATGTTTTACTATAAGCAGCAAGGAGAAACCAGGCCACACTACAACACTTTGTTTAGAAATCTCCACAACTAAATACCCAAGTTTGTCACTTACTGCTTTCCCCAAAACATTAGAACACATTTTAACCAACCTATGTGCTGCTATATACCAATGATCGCCTTTCCTTCAATTTCCAGACAGATGTTTCTCATTTTTGTTTGAGACCTCATCAGAAGTACCTTTACCATCCATATTTCTACCAACAGTCTCTTCAAGGCAATCTAGGCTCTTTCTATCATGTACCTCATAACTCTTCTGGTCTCTGCACTTCACCCAGTTCCAAAGCCACTTCCACATTTTAGGTATTTATTGTAGCATCACTCCCTTCTTGGTACCAAAATTTGAATTACTATGCTAGGTTTGCCCTAACAAAATGTCACAGATTAGGTGGCTTAAGCAATGGAAATTAATTTTCTTACAGTTCAGAAAGCTGTAAGTTCAAGATCAAGGTACCACGGGATTACTTTTTTCTGAGGCCCCTCTCCTTGGTTTGCAGATGTTCTCATTCTGTTCTCACATGGCCTTTCTTCTGTGGGTATGCATCCCTGGTGTCTCTGTCCAAATTTCTTCCAAGAACACCAGTTACATTGGGTTATGGGCCTATCCATAAGACTTTATTTAACCTTAACTACCTCTTTACAGGCTCTGTCTCTAAACACAGTCATATTCTGAGGTACGGGGGTTAGGGCTTCAAAATGTGAATTTGGAGGATCATAATCCAGCCCATAATAGGCCCCTTCCCATGCTTCTGCTTAACTCCATAGTTCCTTACTAGAATACACACCTGTTAGTCTGGTGCCCTCTTCATTTTTCCTGATCCCATCAGTTCTTTTATTGCACAAATGAACTCTACATCTGACACTCCTGTATCAATTGCTGTCAGGTTTTATATTCAGATATCTAATACATACATCTAGAATTCTGATTTATTGTAATGAGAATGAAGTAAACTATGTGTATGAGTGTGTGTGTGTGTATGTGTGTGGTATGTGTATAAAACATTTATAAATGTTTTATAAATTTATTTATAAATGGTTTATACACACACACATACATACACCACATATAGAGAATACCTATAGTGTTTGGGAGAGTGATAAGAGACCCTATCTTTTTCTCTAATTTCATAAATATCACTTAATACAAATTATATTGAGAGTTAGATAAGAATGTGGTAACTTGAAGTTTCACCGCTATGTTTTACTCAAATTCCTCAAATCAGACCATTTGGACATTGATTCTGACATAGAAAGAACCAGGACAGTGCTTCTCAAATTGTATTTAGAAAAACTGCATTAACCAGAACTATTTGGGACACTTGTTAAACAATAAACATTCCTAGGATCAAGATAAACTTAATTAGAATTTCTTGATATGGGGCCCAGGAGTCTGCATCTAAACCCAACCTCATCAAATGACTCTTAAATACATGAAGCTAAAGAAAATTTGGCTAGGATTTTTCTTCAGGCCTCTTCTTGGTGACAGAGACAGTCATATTGTTTTTAAGACAGCCCTTTCTCTCCTACTAAAAGGAACAAATACTGTAATGCAATTGGTATAAGTTTTGATAAAACAGAATTGAAGTATGAAGAAAGGTCCATTTGCTGATGCCCTTCAGGATTAAAAAATTCTATCTGAAATGTATATAGATAAAATCTAATCTTTATATATTCCTTTTTCTATCAATTCTATTCTTTAATATAGAACATATCTTAAAGCTTTTATATATTTTTCAAATGGTGTTTCTACAAAATGTACATTTCCAAAGTATTAAAAAAGGTTCTTTTTTTCTTTTTCCTTATAATTTGAGGTATGTTATATAACTTCTCTTAAAAAATTACCTCGATATCTGTCCAGTCTTGTCCTCATGGGATTTTGGCCCTCAGGACTCCCCATGGCTGTCTCCAGATTTCTCGCAGTAAACTCACAATATCTGTGGGGCAGCCTGCCGGTCCCCAACTACCTGGCATGGAGCCCACAGAATGTACAACTGCAGAATCTGGTTTTGAGACATCTTAGAAAAATGATACTATGTGAACGGAAAATACTTATACTCATGCATTTTAAAGGTCATAATTTACATCAGTATAAACATCATCAACTAGGAATAGGAACACATCTATAATGATTTACATTTATAACCAGATATAGATATTTCTACCAGGATGATTAATTTATATATATATATATACACACATATATATATGTATATATATATATATATATATATATATATATATGTTTTTCCATAGAATGGCATTGTTATTTCTGAAACAAAACTAGAGAGAATATCACAAACCAGAGAGCATAAGAGAGGTTAAAAAAATAAAAAGCAGCTTTAGCTTAAATAATCTGGGTAAGGAGGTAAGGCTATCGTTCATATAATCCAGATCAAAAAAGGCAAATAAATATTGAAGGACAAGAAGAGATGTTGCTGCTCAAATGATCAAGATCAAGACTACCTTTAATACAACAAAGTTTCATCTAATTTCTTAACTGATCCTCTCTAGTCATTGAGACAAGCTTTTTCAGATTGCTGTTTTCACTTTAGAAAATGCCTAAACTGCTAAATTCTGCTTAGATGTTACCCATGGGGAATAATGGATAAGTAGTTTGTTTCTTCAAAGCCATCTAGGAACCCTGAGCAGCCCCACCGTCAGCCTAGTTACCATCACCACAACCGTGAGCAGCAGGGCTGGGACTCAGCAGCCAATTGCACCCTCAGTACTGCCCACAGCAAGCCTGTCACCACCCGCAGCCAAGCAGGGAAGAGAGGCCAGAGCAGCCCCACCTAGGCGACACCTACCATAATAGGGAAGAAGGTCATCACAATAAAGGTTTTGGTAATTGTAAAATAATTCAATGTAAGACATAGATATGGTTTCATTAATATGAATGATACCAAGGAAGATGTATTCATGCATCTGACTGCCAAAACTTCACAGTGTAGGAGATGGAGAGACTGTGATGTTTGATGTTGTTGAAGGAGAAAAGGGTGTGAAGGCAACAAATGTGACAGACCCTGGTCGAGTTCTAGTCCAAGGCAATAAATACGCAGCAGACTGTAACAATTATAGATACTTTCAAGGCACGGGTCCACAAAGTTCCCAGCAGAATTGCCAGAATTGTGAGAGTGGGGAAGAAAGTGGGATTGGAAAGTGTTCCAGAAAGCCGGGTCTAACAGCACTGGTTCTATAGCAGGGTCACCTCCCACCTTACTGTATGCAGAGACCCTGTGGGCTTGGACCAGTCTTCCAACTTGCTGTGCAGGGAGAGTTGATGGGAGTTGCTGACAACCAAGGTACAAGAGAACAAGATAGACCAGTGAGACAGAATATGCACTGGGATTGTAGACCATACTCCACAAGCTTCCTTCCCGCCAAAGATAGCCTAAGGAGGACAGGAATGAGGAGGGTAAGGAAAAATCAAGACAAGATCCAAGGTTAGCAGTTACCTCAAAGTCAGTATTGACACTGAAATTCGATTATCAACACAGACACTGAGAATACCCTAAACCACAAGATGGCAAAGAGACAAAGCAGCCAATCCACCAGCTGAGACTTCATCCCCTCCCAAGGCTTACCATCTGTACTGTCATCTGCTTTAGTCATACCGCAAGAAGAAATGAAATTCCAGCAGTAAGAAATGAACAAAAGATTCAAGCTGAAGACCTTAAGTGCTTGTTTTTTTGCCCATTGACCAGATAAAAAGAACTATCCTCATTATCTATGCAGCATGGGTTTTAATTATTTTTACCTAGATATCTTCTTTTGGCAACTACAAAAAAAAATTTTTTTTAAAGCTTGGTTTTTCTTCATACACCTTTAAAGGTTTTTAAATTGCTTCATACATGTTCAAGTTGACATTTTTAAGAACACCATTCTTAATCTGTAATAAAAAATTTACAACTTGACTTTTTTCCAAAAAATCAACAAATGGCAAGCACCTGTTAATAAGTTAAAAAAAAAAAAAAAAAAAACCCATGCATCAAGTTGTCCAGGGCTGGTAGTGACTTAGGGAACCTCAGTAAGCAGCTTGTATTGATGGAGAAACTATAGCTTGGCAGCAGAAAGAAAAGACAAATTACGTCTTATGAACCATAGTGACTAAAGGGGTATTTACAGAATTTATCAAAATTATTTTATTACTTAGAAGATTGTATTTAGAGAAATTTCTAGAGTTTTTAGTGCTGTATAAAGTAAAAATTACACAAATGTAAGGACTGTTATTATTTACTTGATGGTACCTTTTTTTGAAAGAAATTAGAAAACATCAGAAAAAAAAATGTTGACATGAAATAGAAGACACAAAAGACAAGACTCCAAGGAGTAAGTCAATGCATCTTCTGCTCAGCAAATAGGACAAGAATATGTCATAATTCTTATCTACGTGGAGTTGGGGACTAAAAAACAGAGAAGTATAATGGTTGTTTACATTCAGATAAGGAGTACATATATCTAGAACTTTATTTACTGTAATAAAAATAAGAGACACTTACTTATGGGTATACAAATATGTCTATCACATGGCGATAGTCTATCTCAGTATTGTACATACACAAACAATCTCCATTGTTTTCTAATTTTCAAATGGACTTAATAAAAATCTCAATTCTGTCTCTGATAGCATGGATAATATCAATTATCTAAGCAACTAGGCCACTGCATTGTTTCTTCAGATGAATGAAACTCCTGGTATGAAGCCTGTAATTTATCCTGAACACAGACCAGTGCTGCAACCAGGTAAGTGAATGGTTCTAATCCCATGCTCTAAATGATCAGGCTATTGCTCCCACTCTCATTATACTATTTTTTCCTCCAGCTATTATCCATTCAATCCTTAATATTTTAGAAAATAGAAAAATACAAAAAGGAAAGTCACATCAAATTGCTGAAAGGAAGGAATGAAAGCACCTGCTCTACAACACATTAACTCCTGTCTTAGTCTGTTTGAGCTGCTGTAACAAAGCACCACAGATTAGGCTGCCTTTGGTGTACCAGACTGCTCTCTCTACCTGGAGCTTTTTAAATTTTTATTTTTTTAATGTTGTTTAGTAAAGCTTCATACCAGGTGAGATCTCTGATTCTTGTTAAGTCTGATTAGAAAATCCATTCTTTTATGTTAGCTGACTGCCCTCAAGAGATTTTTCTGTTAACAAGTATAGATTTTAAGACTTTTATTTAAAACTCACTATATTGACCAAATAAAAAGAGGCTGCATTTCTTCATAACTGCCCTCTAACAAAAGTGGATATGAAGTTCTGTTTTACTGTGGAGCACTTTGATGGACTGGGATAGATCAATTTAGAAGAGAAACTTAGAAGTCCTGAATCTACACACTCACTGCATAACAGTGATCAATTCAAAGTGATATCATGGTAAACATATTAAGTTTTATAATCTTACTAAATAAAAAATTTAGTAAGGGATAATTTTTTTGGGGGGGTGCCAAGCAATAATTAATAGATAGATAGGTAGATAGATAGCAAAAGCAAGATGATTAGTTGGCATCAGACTTCTAAAAAACTGTTTACAAAATAATGTACCAGTAGAGCAGCATTTTAAATAAAAGGAAAGAAAATGTAAATCATAGATTTTATAGTCAGCTAAGTTTTCATTCAAGGATCAATAGTAAAAAACAGTTTTAAATACAGAATCCAACTAAGAGATGAATTGGAACATTTCAGCAATAGGATTACTGGTGAGCTTTTTAATATATTATAGGTTTGACACTAAAAGGTAAGGTGGATGGTGAAATAATGTTTATGATATGCACTACATAGTACGTGTTGTATGTTCTGACAGAGTAGAAAAATTGTACTTAAAAATGACAGGAGAGGGGTGCCTGGGTGGCTCAGTGGGTTAAGCTTCTGCCTTCGGCTCAGGTCATGATCTCAGGGTCCAGGGATTGAGCCCTTCATTGGGCTCTCTGCTCAGTGGGAAGCCTGCCTCCCCCTGTCCCTCTGCCTGCCTCTCTGCCTGCCTCTCTGCCTACCTGTGACCTCTCTCTGTCAAATAAGTAAATAAAATCTTTAAAAAAATGACAGGAGAAGGGAATCGGTAGAGGGAGGTTATAGTATGGAGTTAAAAGCATGTCATTAAAACTGCAATGTAGTAACATGGTTAAAAAAAAAAAAAGCAAGCAGGGAAACAAAAGAGTTTTAAAAATAAGTAAAAAGTTAGCCCACAGAACGAAATATAGTCCTTCTTAAACACTAAAAGAACTTTTTTAAAAAAGAGCCCCCAAACCATTTCACATAGAGTAATATAGCAAATACAATATACATGATAATTATTACATAAAATAATATGAGAGTTGCAATTAAACATTTCACATAACAATAAATGTGAATGAATGACTTAACTCATCTATTAAAAGGAAACAATTTTCAATTTGGCAAAGCAGAACTCATATGTATTCTGTATGAAAAACACATGCTTAAAATACTTTGGAAAAGCTAAATATAAAGAGATGGGCAAAGACACTTCTAGAAATAATAATAAAGCAAACCAATAATAATATCAAATAAAATAAACTTCAAACTAAACTGTGTTAAATATGACAGAATTAGTTTTTAATGCTAAAAAGCTCAGTTCACAGCAAATATCTAACAATTGTGAAAAGCTATGCACCAAAATAATACAGTAATACCTTTGTAAGCGAAAACTACAAGAGATGTAAAAAGACATAGAAAAAACCATACTAACCTTAGGTAATGTTAACACATCAGAATAAGTGACACAAGGACAGAATACAGAAGTCCTATAGAACCTAACCAGTAATGTAGAAATTTACACCCTAACAAATTGTGATTATACCGTCTCAGACACTTATGGGACAATCATAAAATCTGATAATATATTAAGTCACAAAAAATGAATTTCATAATTAAAAATGCTGCAAGTAAAATTTTAATGCATAAAAAATAGAAATTATTTAAGATAATAAAGATTAAAAGATTATTTTAACTAGAAATGATGTTTACTAAATAATTCTTGAATGAATATGGAAATACAAAATAAAATAAAAGAACATATTAAAAAGAATAAAAATGAAAACAGTAAGACACATGTACGAATGTGTGTGTATATGTGTGTGTGTATATTTATATATATAAAATAATGTGTGAGACAAAAAGAAGCAATAAAATAAATTATATAGCCTTATACACTATCAAAGAATATGCTTAAATTAATAAGTTAAATTTTCTGCTTAAAAATCTAGAAATATGAAAAAAGAAACTAAACCAACAGAAAACACAAAGAAGGTAAATAGAATTTAATTCAGTCCTGACTCTAAGAATGTTAATGTTTCACAGACTCAAAAGAAAAAGAAAAAAAGAAATTAATAAAACAAATAAGGGTAGAAAATCCTACTAATGAACACAAAGAAATGACTCACCATATTTCAAATAGATAACATTTGAATAAGTAACACCAACTATTGTAAGATGGGGAACATCTAACTCAAATAACTTAAACATGGTAGGGTAGAAGTTGGACTATATGCCTTCAGGCTAAAGATAGAAAAATTTCTAAACAAATATTGAATGCTAATTATTAGTAGGCCTCCTTTCTTAGACACCTGGGTTAGTAATAGTGAAACTGTTTTCTCTGCATTATAAGATTGAGCATATAAATAAATATATTATGGATAACTGGGGCTGTGTTTGTCATTGGCAAGCAGGAGAGTTTTAGACATGGAAAAGGAGGAAAGTAGAATGAATTCTGTCATGGGATTGGAATTAGAGGTGTCAATGTGAATCCATAATTTTTAATATATCTAGTTTAATGTGTGTATGTGTTTGTGTGTGCATATATTCATCTTTGTATCTATTTCTAGCTTGGTTTACTGAGAAGGACTAGGTGCAATGACCCCACCGCCTCATAGTCATGACAAGTAGAACCCAAATCTTGATCTCTAATAGCATTCTCCATTAAAAGTAACCAGGGCTTCTAGAAGAAAAGGCTGATTCCAGTGTTATAGCAAGAAAAGTATAAGATGAGCCTGAAATATCTTGTGTTGAAACTGAGGGAGGTGCTCAGAGAATAATATGGACATGTCAAAAGGACACTTTAGTCACCACAGAGGAACTTTCATTAGACAAGAATGTAACAATTTGAATGTTAAAATAATGGCATAAAAATATAACTCATTGAATGAAAGAGAATATTTGAATTCACATTGATATAAATCTTCAAAAAATGAGGGAGAAAGGGAAAAATTCTTCCTTTTAGTAGAAAACCCACTGATAAATGAAGAAATGATGGCATTAGGAAATCACCATCAACAACTATCATAATAATAATCGATGAATTATCAGGGGATGCTAAAATGAGTAAGTAAATTTTTTAGAAGACATGGAATATTTACAGTCTCAAAGTACAAGATAATTATTAATTTTATATATATGAAATAATCAGCTCCATTGTCAAAAAACTTAACAGAGTCCAAATGATCAAAATTAACATCACCAGTAATGATATAGATCAACATGTGTCTCATGATATAATTTCCTGAGAAGATCATTATGACTGAGGTATTCCTGTTCAAGTTTCATAAGCTGAATCTAATCAAGAAGAAATGTCAGACAAACCCAAATTGAGGGACACTCTATGAATAACTGGGTTGTACTGTTAATGTCAATGTTATGAAACATAAAGAAAGAATGAGAAACTATTCCAGATGAAAAGGAACTAAAAACACAATGGAATGAGAACACATGATCCTAAATTTTCTTTTGGTATAAAGGCATTGGTGCAGTTGGACAAATTTGAATAACCTCTATAGATTAGATATTGCATCAATACCAACTTACCCAAGTGGATAATTTCTCTATGGTTAGGTAAAAGAATATCTGTGTTATTAGGTATTACTCAATAAAATATTTGTGGGTTAAGGGATATTATGCCTACTATTAACTCTCAAATGTTTTGAAAAACATATATGCAGATGCATATTCGGAAAGAGTGAAGGGATAACGCAGCTACAGTACGATGTTAACACATGGGGAACTTGGGTGAAGTGTATATTGCATTATTATTTTAACTTTTCAGGAGGACTGGAACTATGTCTAAATGAATGAATGAATGAATACATGAATGAAAGAATAAATAAAACCTTTCATCACCTTTCATCATTTCCCCTGCTACCATCTTGTTCAAAGTCTACCAAAGTATTCTGCCTGGATAGTTGTCTCTCTGTCCCCTTTCAATCTATTCTCAGAAGCATAGCCCACATAATTCTTTGAAAGTATAAATCAGATCATGTCACTGTTCTGCAGATAGGTATAGTGAGGACGCTGGCCCTTTTGACACTGTACTGAAATAATGTGTTCACGTATCTTTTTCAATCACTAAACTGTAAATTTCATAAACTGTAAATGTAAAATATTCATTTTACTATGCTTGCCCATATCCTTGCCCGTATGCCCTTGCCCATGGCCTCCACACCCACCCGAGTACTGACACTCCACAATGTTTATGTATCTGAAACTCTTTTCATGGCACAGAATTTGCTCCCTGTTGATATTATCTCTGATCTCTAAGTACATAGTAACATTCTGATTCTTTGTATAAAAGAACAAAGGTGTCCTGTGTCATGGATATTTCTATTCCTGAGGCTTAGATTATACCAGAAGAAAAGTAAGGGACCATCGAATATTTGCTCACTCATTGTCTTCATATCTCAACTTTGCTAAACCAGAAACCCTTGTTACACCTTCAAAATACATTAATTTAAAAAATTAATATAGACTTATGGATGTTATTTTATTTTTGTCTTTTCTAAATTCCTCATTTTATTATAACTTTAGAATTTGATTTTTACCAAGGGCTTACAACATGTAATATCCCTGGACTTCATCAAACTGTGAATCTAGTTGTGCTTTCCAGATGACTGTGGCACTTTAAATTCTCCCTAGCTTCGCTCTAGATGGTAGAAACACATCATTCTCTGGCAAAGTCTCCCTTTTTTCTCTAAACTGGCCCAGGCTCCAAGCAGCTGTATTCCTGCTTCTCTGTTAACTGATACAAGTGATTGTTATATCTCCTCAATATGCCCATAAATTTTCAGCTCCCTATTATTCATTCTGTATTTCATGGCTGTGTTCACTTGTAACTATTGACAAAAATGATTAATTATGGAAGTAGCAACAGATTCACCATTTGTAAAATATATGCTAACACTAACAGTGTATTTGGGAGGGGAACATAAAGAGCTAACTCTTGAAGATTCTGTTGCTATGATGCTGGACAAAATGAGGCACATATGGGCTAAGAATGGTAGATTAAATCCAAAAAGGCCATTAATCACCCTTGCTTAATTTCTGTGGAATATTCCTGGACCTTTTGCTCTATCAGACATGAGCAACTTGATTCAGGGGTTTCCACTTGGCTTGGTATGGGTCTTCCCATCAGCACACCCTGAGATAAATACTTTGAAGGTCATTTACTGGGGGTGTGAATTCAGAAGGCACACACAAGGGAATGGGAAAAGTGATAGAAAGAAGGGAGAAAACAGTAAAGGGCACGTTATGGGTACACTGTGAGTAGTTAGGACTAGGACCCTGAGGTACCACTGAGGACCCTATGAGGAACCATATAAAATATGCTTCACAATTGTCCTACAGTTGTGGGGAACAGGTATATCAAACTATTTATCCACTGACTTCCATTTGTCCCCCAGAGGGGCATCTAAGAAAAACCCTTAGAGAAGGAAACCTCAGAGAGATGAAGATGGAGCCCTTGAGATAGGAAGTTGATAATGGCTGGGAGCTGTCCAGCAAGGCTGCAGGTGACCATGAGGTTATGGGATCAATGGCATCTGCTACAATATCTTAGCATTATTTTACCAGCCGACCCAGTATAGATGCATCACTTCTGAACACAGAGCCAAAAATACTGGCAAAATCAAATTCACTTGCAAAGTATAAGTCATTGATTGAAATCTTCGTATTTTTAGTACTGATTTCTTTAAATTCATAACCACAGCACTTCTTTATATAATACATGTAAAATAATATACAAATTGAAAAAGCTTATTTGCAAGGTCAATCTATAATTCTAAAATAATAAATAAAAATAAATGTGTTATTAATATATTGTGTTTTTCTTTTATTTTTCCTTTTTGAGTAACTAATTTGTTTCCTCTTTGAAGAGTTTGGATTAGGAGGGAAAGGCTAGAATGAGGTGTGAGTGAGTCTTGTTTGTGGGGCATTTCCACATTTTCCAAGCTCTTGTTCATTTTCTCATCTCATTCTTTTCCTTTTTGTGTGTTCATATGTATGTGTTTTTTTCTTTTTTTTTAACTACATTGTCCTTTCTGCTATCAGTCTAGTCCAAGCTGCTGCCATCTTTTGCGCAGGTGGAGTACAATAGCCACACATGATGTTTTTGCATCTACCACTGCTTTTTCCTCTCCATAACCTTTAGACTAAGAAAAGGTAAAACCTTTTTTTTCTTTTTTTGCACAAAACTCCCTAATAGCTTCCAATTTCACCCTGAGTAAAGACTGAACTCATCAAAATGACTTACAAGATTATGTAACTTGCCCCCACTTCCTGCCCACCAACACTTCTCTGGCTTCATTTCATATTTTCAAAATTGCTGTTCCCATTACTCACCCACCCAAGTTACTCCCAACTTGTTCCTCAAAGCCACACTGGACATGCTCCCACCCCAGGGTTTTTGTACTTACATTTTTTCCTCTGGAATACTTTTCCTCAGTACAGGTATCTACAGAGCTCCCTCCCTTTCTTCTTTAGGCTTTTGTTCAAATTGTATCTTAATTGCTATTGCAATAACCCTCTTCCCACCAGTCAAATACTTCTTATTTCTCTGATTTTTTTCCCTCTACAACATGTATCATCATCTAACACATTAGTTTTCCTTTTCATTTATTTTTTTATCCGCCTTCCTCCAAAAATCTCCCCCATAGCAGAGATTTTTATCTGTTTTATTTTTATATTTTAATTATTACATCTATAGAACTTAGAATAGTGCTTGCTGCATAATAGGCATTTAATACTTATGTGTTTATTGAGCATATTACAAGTAGAATTTGGGGTGTTTATATCTATGTGCATGACTTTTTTTTAAGTAACAAAATTCCTTTTCACATAAATATAGAAATAATAAAATTATCCAGGAAACCAGAAAAAGAAATTTCAGTTTCAATGCATCAGAGATATAGAGAATTCTTATTGAAGAATATCCTTTAATATATTCTAACTTTGTAAAACGCACATTAAATTAAAATCTTGGTTTGAGACACTTGTATGAAATTATAATTGGATATCAAGATATGTGTAGTATCCACAAAGATGCAGAAAGAGACTAAAGTATGCAAACACTTTAAAAAATACTAATGGACAACCTAATGCTTATTTGCTAAGCTGAGAATCCTATTCAGGCTTTAGCACATCAGGATGTATAGTGAGTGACTGAAAAGCAAAGAAGATATTTCTTGCATTTCTCACCATTTGCCCACTGACCCCTAGTCCTATGGTCTTTATAAACTATGACATTTGATAGAAATGTGAGTCAAACCCCATAAGCCAATACAAGATGTACAATATGTGATTTCTGTCTTGGCATTGCATGCCATATTCCTCACTAATCATTTCCAACAGTCAGGTACTATAAACTCCACAGAATAACTGCTGAAAATAATGGGAAGACATGCCTGGTTCAGTGTAATCTGAGAACTGAAGTACAATAGTGTGCTAGTTGCCTTGATCTCACACCATCATCCAACTATAGGCAGATGCTACAAATCCCAGAAAACAGCTGAGAGGAAAGTAGGAAACTCGAAGGTGATATTAGAATTAATTATGTATAATATATACAACTAATATATGTATAATAATAAATATACACATATAATACATATATATAACATAAAATATATAATTATATTCAATATAATGTACAATTACATATGCTATGTATAATACTTAGTTAACTTAAAGAACACACTTAATCAATAATAGTACCATTAAGAGAATCATAATAAATTCCAAGAAGCACTAATTTCCGAAGACAAAGGAAGAAAAATTTAAATAACTGAAATTTAGCCAAAATAATTGACTAATTTGAATATAAAATAAAGAACCCAGTTAACCAAACTAAATTTTTAAAAATTTTCCAAAATTCTATGTCAGATAATTTAAACATCAATTCCAGAATATGTAGAAATAAATGTCAGTGGTAGCCTGCATATCAAACATGTTTAATAAATATATAAGACATTTCAATGGTCCTAATATTTATATATTAAAACATTGACAAGAGAATTTTAGCCTAATTTGTAATATCAAAGTGACAAGAGTGTGGAAAAGTAGGCACACTCATGGAGTGCTGGATGGAATACATAAGTAGTTATGGTTAACTTTTTATAGAGTCTTTGTCGAAATGATTTAAATCCTTTCTTAAAATGTAGATTACAACACCTATAAATATATATCAAGGAGATGAGATGATGACTCTGAAAAAAGGCACCTGCAAGGATGTTTTCTGACGTTTTGTTCAGAGTAAAAAATACTTAAGAAACAATCAATCATCTTTTAGTAAGAGAATGTCCAAGCAAACAGTGATGCATCTATTTAATTAATTATAATGCATCCATGAGAATGAGAGTACATATGTATTTATATTTAAAATATTCAAGATATATTACTGAGTGAAGACTAATTAACTTATGTATTATTAGGTATGGCACAATGCTACTATGATGACTATGGGAATTAATTAAAGCAATATCCGAAGAATTTAAAAATCTGAAAGGTTATAATAGTAAAATTTTATCATTAGTTACCTTTAGGGTTGTTTTTAGTATTTTTAAAACTCCACATTTTCTACATTGAGCAATATTTTACATGTGTAAAAAATATTTTACTTTGTGTAACAAAGAAAAATGATTAAAAAGCAAGAACTGGGTGATAGGGATTAAGGAGGGGATGTGTGGTGATGAGCACTGGATGCTATAAACACCTAATGAATCATTGAACCCTGCATCAAAAACTAATGATGTACTATATGTTGGCTAACTGAACAAAAGAATAAAAATTAAATTAAATTAATAATAAAAAAAGAACTGATTGAACAGTGGCATGACCCCTCCTTGAAGCAGATGGAACTTTAACCAGATACCCAAAGTCCAAAGATATCCAGCCTTTAGATAGATAGGGATTTGGAAATCAGCAACAACAGACCAAAATGGGGAAAGGCTGAAAGAAAAAAAATGAGAATGAAGCTGATTCCTTTAACAAGACTCAAAGAGATTTCCCTTTTGGAATCAAGCATTTATGTTATATACTACATAGTTAGGATCTGTTTCATAGCTCTATTTTCTCTTTCTTTGATTGAGTTGTCAATCTTTCTTCAGTTTTATATTTTATAGTAATTTTTAATTTTAGTTTAATACCTAATAAGCTAGTTTTTCTTATCAATCTTTGTTGTTGTTTTCTCAGTTTTATCAATTGCTCCCCCCGATATAAAGGTTAGAATCACTTTGTCAATTTCGAAAAGCATCCAAAGCAAAAATGTTATCAGGATCTTCCTTAGAATTTCATTAAACCTATATATTAGTTTATAAAGAAGTTAAGTTGTATAGTTGTCTCTTTTGAACAAAGAACTTGGCATGTATGTCAACATTTATTTACTTCTCATTATTACGAAGTTTTATTCTTATATATTACACAAAATTTTTGTTTATGGAGTATATTTTTTGTTCATGTGGTGAATTTGCATTTTTAACTTTTGTTTTTGTATTGCCAGCAGAAAGGCCACCTACTGACTTTTTTATTTAATTGTGTTGGATTACCTTTATGACATTTTAATGAGTTCTAAAACTCTGAGTTGGTTCTTGGTTCCTCAGGATTTTCTAAACAGGTCATTGAAAATAATTATCTTTTAATCTTTCTCTCTCTAGAATTTTTCTACATTACTGAAATAGTAAATGATAAATAATAGTGAGGCAAAGGCAAAACAGGTCTTAGTATGGTTTGTTAATGACTTTCCAAAGAAGCACTTTTAGATCAACAAATTCTGTTTTTTCATCCTCCATTAAATTATTCTTTAGTCCTTATTATTTTTTAACTGGTATTTTGGTTAATTTCATTGTATTATTCCTATTATTGTAAAGTGACTATTTATTTTTAGGCTTTCTGAAACAGTAATAAAATCATTTAATACTCTGACTTTCTCCTAAGTATGTTTTCGGTTGTTGCTCATATATTTTATCATAAAGTGAACTTCTTATTGTAATTTTAAGATGCTGTTATTCTTTGACCCATAAGTAAATTAGGAGGAGCATACACCTATATGCATGTTTAAGTATTAAATGTTTTTCTTTGGTTTATAGGCCTTCATAAGTACTGTAGTTCATAGGTTCCTTTTTCTTATTGATTTATGCTTCCCTATTACACTCATTCAACATCTAATACATCTTTAACCATTTGATATTATTTGGGTTTTAGGTGTGTATCCTTTAGGGTTCATGAATGTAAGCAACAGAAATTTATTTTGCTAACTACTACCCCCTCACTTCCCCAAAAAGAGAAAAAAAATAGTTTGTTATAAAAAAAGAGAGAGAGAGAAATAAAGAAAACTAAGTTACAATAAACACTTTCAAATTCCTGAGAACATCTGGCTAAGACACTTCCTCTAAGTATGGACTCTCAGTAATATTTCAATCACAAACAATTTCCTACTTGGTCCTCTGTCACTGCATTATCCAAATTCAAAGTTCTAAATGGGCATGCCCATCTGCTAACTTCCCAGAAACCACAAAAACAAATGAACAAAAAAGAACAACAACAAACACAAACAAACAAAATTAGATTTTACAGTCCTGCCTCATGATAAATTCTATATATTGCTAGTTTTTCCCCAGAGGAGAATATTTCTTGGCTGCTAGGCAGTCAAATAAACAACAAATGCCCCTATATTATATCTTTCACAGAATCTTATAATTTAATTTTGTTGTATGACTAAATTTGAAATGGTTTTGCTTTTAAGTATAGAATATATAAATGCCACAAACTGAAGTATCTGAATTTATATAAGTGTACTAAGAATCCAGGTATGCTCTGGATGTGATGCAGAAAGAGGGAGGGGCACACAAGGTGAGTTGTCTTTTTTTTTTTCTAGAATTTTCTTCATTGAATGAAAGGCTTGAGTATAATTAATGGTCAAATAAATGATTATATGGAGTGTTCATGATTATCCATTAGAAATGCATTTTAATTAACTGTTAATTTTCTGGTTCTGTAGATCTACATAACAAGAGGTGTAGTTTTACCTTACACTGATCACAACCACAGTAGGATGCCAGAAACTCTTGCCAAAAAATGCTGCATTTAATTTCTAGTTTCATCAATGGTACCTAAAAATGATAATTAACATGTAGTGCTACAATGAATTCAAAGTTAAGACTATCTTGAAACACAGCCAAGTCATCATTACTAAAGCTTTAATGGGTTGAATGTATAAAAGAATAAATAACAAGTGACAAGCTTATTCCTAAGTAATTTCTATATGTTAAACTGAAATTAGGGGAGTGCAAGCAAGATAGGTCAAATAAACATCATAGGGATGGTGGAATTACAAATTGATGCAATGAATTACAGTCACTGAGTTACTGAAAGTGACATCAACAGACAAAACACTGGGTAAAGCAATCTGCAATGGACTTGTTCAATTTCATTAAGCACCATTTAACTCATCAACCAAAGAGACAGAACTACAAATCATGAGAAGACTTGCTAGTAGCATTCTCAGCTACAAATCAAGAGAAAAATGACTTCATTTTTTACTTCAAAATACATATTCCTGGGCACCTGGGTGGCTCAGTTGGTTAAGCAACTGCCTTCAGCTCAGGTCGTGATCCTGGAGTCCCGGGATCGAGTCCCACATCGGGCTCCTTGCTCAGCGGGGAGTCTGCTTCTCCTGCTGACCTCTCTACTCTCATGCTCTCTCTCTCTCTCTCTCTCAAATAAATAAATAAAATCTTTAAAAAAAAATACATATTCCTAGTGTTAACACTGTGATTCAATTATTAGTTCTATTTAAAAAGAAAATGCTAAACTTCACAGGTATTAAACATCATGTTTTATTACATACAACTAGAAAGTGACAGAACCTGGATTAAAACTCCAGTCTATCTGACTTAGGATTCTATATTTCTCTACAGTGTACTCAAGGCAGAAAGGGTAGAAGCAATCCACTGGGATTTCCTTCTGGTCAAACACAGTCTATAACTAAGGTGCCCTCAATAGTCTTACAGGATAACCCCATCTCTTATTCAATTCAAATACATCCAAAAATTTTTTTCCACGAGACCACACCTAGGTTCTATCACATCTAAAAAAGATGATTATCTGTGCCTCTCCTTTGGCTTTAACTTTCCAACAATCATCTATCCATTATAATTTCACAGGCAATCTGAATAAAAGTAAGAAACAGTCATTTAAGTTGTTCAAAAGAAGAATGTAAAAAATCTCCTTTTAACTTTGGCATGCATTGTAGGATTTCTACAAGGATACACAAGAATAACTAATTATGCTTTACCTTGCTTTTACCCTTACTCTTCCCTAAGAATGTACATTATGATAAAAGAGACAAGGTAATGAAGCTAAATTAGATTTGGAGGGTTTTCATTTTATTCGGGACACTACCCAATTCAGTGTCATAGACAGATATTTACAAATGCCTTTTAATAACCAGGTTTAATTAATGTCATCAAATAACATAGAGATAACAAGTAGCAGCAAAGGGACATGGCCTTTCATGTCAGAAGGAACAGGGTTGCAAACTTTTTTTTTTTTTTTTTTTTTTTTAAATTTATTTGTTTGAGAGAGAGAGAGAGGAAGAGAGAGCGCAAGCAGGGGGGGGTAGATAGAGAGGGAGAGAGAATCTCAAGACATCTGTGCTGAATGTGGAGCCTATTGCCAGGCTCTACCTCATGATAGTGAATTCATGACCAGAGCCAGAACCACAGGTCTGACCCTTAACAAGCTGCACCACCCAGGCGCCCCCAGGATTGCAATCTTAAGACCACCATTTAGCTGTGGACCTTTGAAAAACTTTTAACACCTCTGAACATCATTGTCTTCTTCTATAACGTGGTGAACATATTCTCTAACATGCAATATTGTTTGTAATGTTCAAGTCATGTATCTAAACTACCTGACAGAATATACACTAGTTATTTTTATGACAGCTATTACTAAGGAATACAAGAGGAAATGACCTATCTATATCTAAATTTCATACCTTCCTAGATGATAATATCTATGCTAATAATATACTTTTAAAGTGATACAAATGACCCATTTCAGCAATGAATTAAAAATTGAGTAAGCATATGGGGAAAAGTTTTTGAGATTTCGCTCCTGTTATTTTTATTCAAAGGACAAATTAATGATACCTGGTATTTTTCTTTTGTATTGGTCCCTCCAATTGTAGAATGCAATCCAATCCAGACAATTCAATAGAAAAGACA
This sequence comes from Mustela lutreola, assembly GCF_030435805.1. Taxonomy (NCBI): domain Eukaryota; kingdom Metazoa; phylum Chordata; class Mammalia; order Carnivora; family Mustelidae; genus Mustela; species Mustela lutreola. The sequence goes on from NC_081292.1 coordinate 186,803,605, forward strand.
ATGCAAAGGGTGTCTTAGCTATGACAAGAGTGAAGTGTTATTGAAAATATTTTTTTCCTAAACAATTGGAGATTTTACTTACTGTTATGCCCACTTACACCACAACTTTATACATCTTTATTGAATTAAATTTAAATGAACCACATGAAGTATGAAGGAGTTATTTCTAACTCTTACAGAACTGAAATAATTGCATAAAACTACTTTGTTTCCATTAGAAACACATAGTGATTAATCATTGTTTCCATTGAAATATGACATTCTTTTCAAAACCTGGCACCCACAAACAAAAGTCTGGTTTTCCACTGATGGCCACTGCAATGCTATTTTTGTTAATTAAAAAAAAAGATAAGATGGGCGCCTGGGTGGCTCAGGGGGTTAAAGCCTCTCCCTTCGGCTCAGATCATGACCCCAGGGTCCTGGGATTGAGCCCTGCATCGGACTCTCTGCTCAGTGGGGAGCCTGCTTCCTCCTCTCTCTCTCTGCCTATGTGTCTGCCTACTTGTGATTTCTGTCAAATAAATAAATAAAATCTTAAAAAAAATAAGAGAAAACGAATGATATATTTGTGATATATATGCGGCAATGTCAGATTCTATGTGCTGTACAGAGAAAAAGAAATACAGCATTTTATGAGTTAAATCACAATCTTTTGAAATAATATTGTACTAAATTAACTTAATTAATATATGATTGTTTCATTGTGTATTAAAATACTTATTTTTTATTTTTTATGTTTAGAAAACAGTTGATTTTTCAGGTAAAATGTTTTTTTTTGCCTAAAAAGAAAAACATCTGATTAATGGTTTTCCCCCTTCCTTCCCTTCCTTCCAACATCTACTGAGCACCTATTATGCCCAAAATTGTGAAAGTAGAGAAGAAAGCTCAGAGTTACATGACAGACAAATATGAGTAAGCAAACAACTATAACATGGTATTTATCAGCTATTATAAGAATCTCTGAAATATATTAAGTTCTTATGTCAGTCAAACTTCCAAATATTTTATAAGATTCCTCATTTAATCCCCATCACACTTTAATGTGATAGGTACTACTACCCTCCACATTTCACAAATGAGGAAATTGAGGCACAAAGATTTTATACAATTATGGCAAAAGCTAATAAGGAGCAGAATTTGGGTTCAAATCCTCAGAATGTGTTTGCTACTACTGTCCTATACTACTTGATATAACCAAAGAGATAATTTAGGACAGAAACCTAGGATTCTATAGAAACACAATTAAGTACATTTATTTTCTCAGACATATCTGTTGGTACCACATTGCTTGCATTTGACAACTTCTGATTAGTTTACAAGACCAATAAATGAACCTCAGGATGAGAAAAATGCCTAGGAAAATTTTAACAAAAATGTCTTTGCATAATTGGTGGATGAATTTGAAAATTCAATATCCAAATTGATAGCTACAGACCATAATGTACTTTTTCCCTTGGAGTTTTGTATCTGTGAGACATCATTTGCAGCTCTGATGGTTGCTAAGTCCAAGCAATAGATCTGACTTGTGAATTACTGAATTACTGTGGTAAGACAATATTTTGGGAAATACAGGCAGAGGAAATCATCTTTTCTCACTGAAATGTCATTTTAACACTATTCTAATTTTCAGTGAGACCCATCAAAAATACAATAGAGAGTTGAGTTTGGAGAACCAGCCTACTTCCTGATGCTGCCACTGGCCAGTTGGCTGATCTTGGGAAATACGTTTTACCCTTCTAAGCCTTTGTTTTTTTCAATGTTTAATATAGACAATAATGGTAATTCCAGTAAGCATTACACAGATGGCATAGGTGCAGTGATGGCACATAGGAGGTATCCAATCAGTGTGAGTCATCAAATCACCTCTTGGAATAGTGAGCTTTGATACAAAAAGCCAAAGTCATAGTTATATATAGCAATTACTACAGTATTTTAAAGTAACTTGTCTTTATGTATATACATCTTTTTATTTTTATTACCACTGCTTAGTAATTAATAGACTATGTGTTCCCTGATGGCAGGGACTCTGTCACAGTCAACAATCCTGAACCTAAGATGTTGTGTGGCAAAATGATCTTCAATACAGATTGCTAAATTGAATGTGCCTGAGGAATAAAACCTAGAGTGAGAAGGTGCAAGCTCTGCATTTACTTCCACAGTTTGAGCTTCCGAAAAATGATAGGCTCCTCTGAGAGTTCACGAGATCCCATCAAGGGAAACCAAGAGGTGTATGTAGGGTGTAGGTTGAACTATGGAGTTCGCACAGGGCCAGGCACCAGACAGGACCTAACAGTATAACTTTTTGGTGAGTTCTTGGTTTTTCCACTTTACAGGAATTCACAGTGATCAGTTACTGGATATTCTGGCTAAAGCTAAGTCAAGACAACATTGTATGCCAGATAAAAGCCCGTGGTTAGTCTAGGGGACAAGGCACAGCCACCAAAGGCAGTTCTAGCCATGAACTCTCTGTGTCCAGTTCTTCAAAAGAGACAAAATGTCAGCAGCTCTGACTGTTGCCAGTCCAGCTCTGAACAACTCAGAGATGTATTATTTATCCCATTCTATGTTTTACTATAAAGTGAATGCATTCTTTAAAAAAAAATGTCAAAGCTTAATATTTTCATTGGATTTGTGAATGATTAAAAATCTCATTGCATTTATTTTAAATGGGCTTCCAAATCACTGATGTATGTTGGGAATTCTTTCATGTCCCTTTCTGAGAGGTCGTTGTAAGTATTCATTAAATGTCCTATATTATACATCATTTTCTGGCAATGTAACAATCTTATTTTTCAATTTTAGTAAAATAATTTCAGTGTTTCATAACTTTGAGGGGAAAAATACTCTTTCTGCATGTAATTCTTTAAAACAGAATAAGTTCATGAGTTTTCAAACTGCAAGCTATTTAATAGCCTCCATTTGGTAATTATAGAGATTTATATCCCTCTCCTCATCTCCCACAGAATTCAGAGCTGAACTGTCCAGTTGACTTAGAGACTGACTTAGAGGTCTCTACATTCATTATCTCTGACAATAAGCTGTTAGATTAGGTTAATGATTTAAGACTAGTATCTGTTTGGAAATGGGAGAAAGAGGTTTAAAATTAATTTATAGGAATATAATCCACTGGTCATTTTCATGTTTCATCAAAAAATATTTTAGAGGATGTCTCAGTAGTAATTGATCACATTGATGTGACACAGTGGGCTGTCCTTGCTTTGCTAAGAGAGGGAAGCCATTCATCTCCTTTTTAGCTCAGACTTTCAGTGTAACCAGACAGTTTATCACTTACCAAGGAATTAACATAATCTAAAAGTTATAAAGAAGAAGAATACTGGCATACTACAGATACAGTTCATGTTACAAGACCAAACATGCCATCCATATAAATAACGTCATATAGTTTTTACTCTCAGTAGAAACTATAGCTATCCTCCTTTTCTCTTTAAATAGCCCTTAATATTCAACTACAAAAATAAATTTCCCTTTTAACTCTTTCATGAACCATTGGGATGGTTCAGACAGTGAATAATTTCATATGATATCCACAACATAAAAAATATATATGTATAAATATATATATTTATACATATATATAAATATATATATATTTATACATATATATAATTTAAATCTAGTTTTTTCGAGGTTTTCTTTATTTTATGTTTTAAATAAATGAGGTGGATATGAAACAAAATTACTAGGACTGCCTAATGGAAATTTAGTAAAACAATTTTGTTTAATTCTAAAGTTGTTGTGACTTTATTGTTTAATTCTAAAGTTTGTTTATTTCTAAATAACTTAATTCTAAATGTTAATTCTAAAGTTGTTGGGGGAAATTGGAGGGGGAAACAAACCATGAGGAGACTCTGGACTCTGAGAAACAAACTGAGGGTTTTGGAGGGGAGGGGGGTGGGGGCTTGGGTGAGCCTGGTGGTGGGTATTAAGGAGGGCACGGATATTGCATGGAGCATTGGGTATGGTGCAAAAACCTTGAATTTTGGAACACTGGAAAAACTTAAATTTAATTTAAAAAATTCTAAAGTTGTCTATTAATTGTAGAATTTAATATTAATATTTTAGTTCATAACTTCATTGTCTATTAATAAAATAAGTGAATTTCCCTTTGCTTTACATGCTAACTCAAAATTACATAATGCAAATTTAAATATTTTTTACAATCTGTTTAGAAAATGTTTTCAGAAAATACACTCATTAAATAGTTTTATTTCTAATCAATGATGCATTTACTATCATTTATGCACAACATTTCATTCACATCAAATTATTTTAGAGTCCTTTTCCTAGTATTAAATTATATTTAATTATTTATTTTATTTTATTTTTAAAAGATTTATTTATTTATGACAGAGAGAGTGAGTGCATGAGCACATGAGTAAGGGTAAGAGTAGAGGGAGAAGGAGAGAATCTCCAATGGACTCCCCACTGAGCATGGATTCCAAGGCGGGGCTCGATCTCATTTCAACCCTGAAATATGACCTGAGCCAAAATCAAGAGTCAGATGCTTAAATGACTGAGTCACCCAGAAGCCCCCTAGTATTAATTAATTTCATACCAGCATGCATAGTAATATAAAGTTTAATTTATCATTAAACCAACTTAATACATGTGACTATATTTACATGAACTACAAGATACTTTGGAGATTCACAACCTTTCTATGAACATACAAATAATCCAGTGCTATGCTAATGTATACTAAAGGCCCTGTTCTGTGGTGAATTTTTTTTTTTTTTTTCTGCTCTCAGAGATACCATGCGGAGTAAGAACAATACAAAAAGAGCTTGCAACATCAGGTAGGAAGGTTACCATCAGTACACAGCTCTGTGCATTTAAGGCAGATACGCAGAGGCAGCTTCTCTTAACAAGAACAATTTTACTCCTAAGCATAAGCATTAGTGCTTCAGTTTTTCATATGAGGGAAAATAAATAAGAGACATGTTTTCTGAGAACATTCAGTGATAGCGCTTTTGGGGGGGGGGCCCTGAAATCAAGAGAAAATGAACATAAAATTTAGGTCACTGCTAAATTAATATTTTCTCTGTGGGTTTTCCTTTACCGATTGCTTTTATATGCACTTCACATCTACGCATTTAGGCTAAATGCATTTGAAAATCTTTCTTTTCCATTGATGCTCCATTAGCAGGAATGAACTCTGCTGCATCCGGATCTAAGCCTCTTTAAAGCAAGGAGGAGGCTGAGGGACCTATGTACTCAACAAAAGTCATTCTGATTTTATTAAGTCATGCCTGACACACTTTTCCCCTAGTGCCTTTTGACTTCTGCTTCATCAGAAGTCTGAATTTCTGCAACATGTAAAGTTGGTTCCTAAGACATTTGTAGTCTTTTTCTGTAATATGTGAACCTGAGGACTTCTTGTTCTCTATTCATCCCAAATTAATCTGTCTCAGAACACTTAACTGGGCCTCCCATATTGAAATAGATTGCTATTGTATGTTCATCATCATAGTCCGTTATTGAGGTTAGTCATGTGTCTTGTATGCGAAGATAAATGGGAGAAATTATAAGTTGTATTTCTTTACTGACCCAGAAATCAGAAACTATGCATATTTCTTTTCTTTTCTTTTCTTTTTTGGTATAGTCTCCTGGAGTCCTTTTTTCTTTGTTATCCTCATCAAATGTTGCTAAGAAAGGATATGGAGACCTTGTTTTGCATATTTTGGCATTTCTCAAATTACTAAAATCTCTGCTCAATAAGCCTCTGTGATTCATCTTCTCTTTCCTCTACCTTTAATCCCTTTCTCCTCCCTTGCTCTTTCCCTACACAAATAAGCCTGCTGTTTCCTATCGGAACAAAGAAGTACCCTTTGTTTTTATTTTGACCCTAGAGCTATAGCCTTTTCTTCTCTTCATCTTCACATCCAAAGTGTTTGAAAATGAGTTTCCACCTCCTGTCTCCATTTAAGAAGAAACTCATGAATGAGTTCTTTTTTTTTTTTAAGATTTTATTTATTCATTTGACAAAGAGAGATCACAAGTAGACGGAGAGGCAGGCAGAGAGAGAGGAGGAAGCAGGCCCCCCGCGGAGCAGAGAGCCCGATGTGGGGCTCCATCCCAGGACCCTGTGATCATGACCTGAGCTGAAGGCAGAGGCTTTAACCCACTGAGCCACCCAGGTGCCCCCCTCCTGTGTCCATTTAAGAAAAACATGTTATTATGTTCAGTTAGCCAACATATAGTACATCATTAGTTTTTTTTTTTTTTTTGATGTACTGTTCAATAATTCATTAGTTGCATATAACACGCAGTGTTTATCACAGCACATGCCCTCTTTAATACCCATAATTTCTTTACATGTGTTTCTCTGTTGAAGCAACAGTGAGTTAGGACTGTCTGGTTTTACCACTGAAAGTCTCATGACCCAAGAGATTCTTCAGTCCTGGACAAACTGACAAAGCTTGTCACCTTACACACTTTCTCCTTCCATAATCTCTACCTCCAATCACTCTTCAAATTCTGAGAGTTGGGGCATCTGGGTGGCTTAGTCAGTTAAGCATCTGCCTCTGGCTCAGGTTATGATCTCAGGCTCCTGGGATTGAGCCCTGTGTCTTGCTCCCTGCTCAGTGCAGTCTGCTTTTCCCTCTTCCTCTGCCCCTCCCCACAGCGTGTGTTCTCTCTCTCTCAAATAAATAAATAATATACTTAAAAAAATTCCAAGAATTAAACCTCCTGACTTTAATCTATTCCCCCCAGTTTTTGCAAGTCTCCCAGTTCAAATTCCTATCCACTCATAGCCTGATGCACCAGCTTCCTCAATAAAACTAACTCGTTTACTCAACTACTATATTATATTAGTCTTACTTAAAGGCAAATTCGATTATGCTATGCTGCTTCCTTCACTTTCCAAGTTTCCCTCTGAAACACTGTAAAACTTGAGTCAGATATTTCATGATCTTGTCCTTGTCTATCTGTATATTCTTCCCTGCCATTTCTTTCTTCTTCTGTAAGCTCTATTCATGCATACCATTATTCCTAGAACACGCTATTGTAGCCTCATATTTCTATTGCTTCGACTAGCCATTCCCAGAATCCACCCTTCTCAAAAACACCTGCTATGTCCTACTTATCGTCCACATCCCAGCTCAAGCACAAACTCCTCTTGGAAACCATCCATACTCTTTTAGGCAAATAACAGTTCTTGCTTTCCTCCTGTGTCTTATATGTTCTTCCATTTAAAAACATATCTCACTGCATTAAGATAATCTTGTTTCTCTTTGCTACAAGATCCTTAAGGGAAAACAATATGTGTTCCCCTTTCATATTCCCTGCACCCGCAGAAATTCTCTCTCAGTAAGTAATTGTTGAATTAATGTTTAATCAAGTCATTGCATTATTTTTATAAGCCTTACAGTTAGGAGGCAGGGTAGATAGGAATACATTAAGATCTTATAAATAGGAACTTACTACCATTCTTGCACAATCACTTTATAAGTTGTACCTCATACCTAAAGAATGACCAAGAGTGATTAGACTTATCAAAACCTAGAAAAATGGCTAATAATTTACTTACTGTTCTTGCATCCCACACAGACAGGGACTTATCTGCAGAACCAGTGAGAAGAGTGTTGGAGCAAGGAAAAAACTCAATGCTGTTCACAGAATCTGTATGTCCATACAAAGTATATCTGCATCTTTCACTGTATAAAAAGAAATGAAGAGTTCACATTTCAGGAGTTAGCACCTAAATGTTTCCTATGCTGTCTACACAGTGCTAATGAAGATAACTTATGTATCTGAGGCACAAGGTAGTTTTATAAATGGCAAATATGTACAAGAACCACATCTTAAAGGAAAATTCTATAGTCACCTTGTATCTTAAGCACTTTATAGAATTAGTAGCATAAAACTGACTAAAGTTAAGTTAACTTTAAAGTCATTTGGTAAAGCCATTTTTATACTGTGTCATTTACTCCTTCTCATGAAATGACTACATAAAAATTTTCCCAATCTAATAAAGAAATATGCTAAGAAAATAATGAAATACAATTTCATTTATAGAAAATTTACCTGCTATTTTCTAATGATTCCCAAAATACAAGTACAACACATTTCTTTAAAGGTTTATACTCCAAAGCCCATTTTATTGAAATAATCATCTTTGGGGCACCTGGGTGACTCAGTGAGTTAAAGCCTCTGCCTTTGGCTCAGGTCATGATCCCAGGGTCCTGGGATCAAGCCCCTCATTGGGCTCTCTGCTCTGCAGGGAGCCTGCTTCCTCCCCTCTCTCTCTGCTTGCTTCTCTGCCTACTTGTGATTTCTCTCTCTCTGTCAAATAAATAAAATCTTAAAAAAAAAAAAAATCATCTTTAACTATTAGGGCAATTGTTCCAGAACAGTAATTGTTCTCCATAGCTCACGGAGAGATAGAGATTTTACAGAAAAATAAGAATATATATTATTTTGTTAAAGGAGTAAATTATCCAGGCAGCTGGGCAGCTCACAAAAGTGTGTGACTTTTGATTTAGGCTCAGGTCATGATCTCAGGGTGGTGAGATGAGCTCTGCATCAGGCTCCACACTGAGTGTGATGCCTGTTTAAGATTTTCTCTTTGCCCCTTCCCCCATTTGTGCACATACTCTTTCTCTCTCTCAAGAAAAAAAAAATAGTGAATTATTACAGTAAGTTATATAGAATTTAACCATAACACAAACAAGCAGAATTAAAGGCATTGCTCAGTCAAGTAAATATTTTATTAATATGAGATATCATTCTCTAAGACATCCTAACATTAAGAAAAATATTAAAATTATGTTCAATTATTTTTTCACTTACAGAAAAGTATAATTAAAAAAGGAAATGAACAAATGTATAATTCCTCCCACTTTTATTTTACCCGCCTTCCAGTTCTTCGAAATCGTATTGTTAATATTACATCAAAAATCATAACACATATTTGATCAATAATTACAATCTCCTAGTTGTTTAGTGCCTCCCACCCCATCCTCCCAGTTTTTATTAAATATTTAATAAATATTTAATAAATTAATTTAAATGAATCCTCTGTATGCATACTTTTTACATTTTCTTGATCATTTAGCACCTCGTGAGCAATTTTGACTGGCTATACTATCTGACATCACCAGTTCTCAAACTTTTGCAAAGAAATGCTCCCCTGTTCATGCCACAGGCAAAGTCTGAGGACAACCTAATCTCTCCTCCCATCTCTGTCCAACTACCCTTGTGGATGATTTGCTTTCTACGTGCAATAACTCTCATAGGTCTTTCACGAACACGGCAGTTCAGAAATTTTATCATTGCATGACTTGATAGAAATTTCCATCTATTATTCTTAGACTTTAATTATTCCATTTATTCCTTTTTTTTTAGAAATACCAACTATGTTTAATTTCCAACTATGTTTTATTTTTATTTTTTCCCTTTCTGTCTCTACATTTAACATTTTATCTATGACACTTCTATCCTTATATATAAAGTTTTAATTTTTCATGCCTATTCTTTATAACTATCAATTGTGCTTATTTTTATTTGTGTGTGTGTGATCTATCAAAAGCTTTTGTTTTCTATTTCACTTATGTCCTGATATTTCTTAATTTACTTTTCATATGTATGTACTGTCTTATAAAAGGATAATGGAATGCTTTAGCACTTTTGTTGCTTTATTATATAAAATAAACTTAAAAATTGAATTTCTGTAATTTCTTTGAAAATATAGAATGCTGTCTATGAATTATTGGTAACTGTGTTTAGGTAATTCCTTATGCACTGTAAGTGTTTTAGTTGAATTTAGTTTATATTAATTTATTCTTCCATTTTTATAATTCTTCATAAGTTTGATGTTGGTTTCTTTTTATTATGACCTATATTTTATTGGGCTAGCTACTTGTTAAATATAAATGGCAGAAGGAAAGAAATATGTATAAGAATTTAAAAAATACAGATAGTTATAATGTGTGTGTGAATAAAGAATCTCAAAAGATAAATGGAAACTATAAAAAAGAAGCACATGGATGAATTAGTAAGTACAATATGTTAAATAGATTATTGAGTGAGCAAAATAGCAGATTAGATATTGCAGAAAAAAGGATTTGTGGACCTGAATATGGATCACTAGAAATTATCTAATTGGAAAAGCAGAGAAAAATATTAAGAAACATAGGTCATACATCAGTCATCAGTGGAGAAATATCACATGGTCTAATGTATAAATAATGGGTTTCCAGGTAGGTGAAGAGTAGGAAAGAGAGAAAGGAGGGGTAGCACATTTATGAAGAAATAATGTTTTCAGCATTACCCAGTTTGGTGAAAAATACCAATATATAGATCCAAGAAGCTCAGAAAAATCCAAGCATGATTAATAACAGACACAACATACCTAAGTATATTATAGACACAACATACCTAAGTATAAAACAAAAATGTTTAAGTGCTTATAGAAACATAACAAATAGGAAATGTTGGGACACATAGCAACTTTCTCCTCAACAAAAAAAGGAGACAGAATATAACAGGACATGTTTAAGGGATGAAAATTCAGTAATCAGCTAAATGAGAATGAAATAAATTTTCAAATAGATGAATTAGAGAGGGCACGTATTGCATGAAGCACTGGGTGGGGTACAAAAACATGAATACTATTACGCTGAAAAGAAATTTAAAAAAATTTTCAGATAAATGAAAGCTGAGAAAATTTAACACTAGCAAATCTTTCCAACAAGAAATGCTAAAAAAAGTTATTCAGACTAAATGGAAATGATACCTGATGGAAATACCTGTATAGAGAAAAGAATGCAGTCATTTGAAGTGATAAATTCGTGGGTAAATATAAAATAGCCTTTTTTCCCTAATTATTAAAAGACAAACTGACGAAAGACAGCACCATTATGTTGGAGTGTGTATTAAGTATGCAGATACAAAATGCAAGAGAGCAGTATCACAAGGATAAAGATAAACATGGAATCACATTGTTTTAAGGTCCTTACCTTTTAGATGAAGTGGTTCAGTATTAACTTACTAGATTATGATGAAACATAATAAACTATTGATTACTGAGACAATATGCTTTAATTTCTAAAACACTGAATGGAAGAATCCAGACAAATAAGTGTACACATTATACAATTCCATTCATATGATGTTCAAAAACAGATAATGTATAGTCGTAGAAACCAAAAGTGTTTGCTCTAGGGAGTAGGTTCTTCACCCCCCCCCCTTCAAGTTAGGGAAAATTTCTGTGGTCATAGAAATAGTCTATATCTTCATTATATTCAAAGGTATATACACTTGACAAAACTCATCAGAACTAACAGAATACTTAATAACTTTTCATTTCACCGGATGCACATTTTATCTCAACCAAACAACTAAAAACAAATATGGCTCACCAGAATACTTTTTCCTTATACCTTCACTTCCTTGATATTTAGTACATTGTAAATATTTTAGAATATATATTTCTGTGAATAATTGAATATTTATAGTGATCCTATTCTCTTATCAAGTATGTCTCCCAATGGATAGAGTACAGACACATCTTCATAGATGGAGACAGAGAATCTTCAATAGTTAAAATAACTGTACCATTAACATATACATCTCATTTCTAAAGGTATGTGTTTACATAGCTGCTAAGAGTCCTTTTATGTTTAATTAAAAGGGAATAAAAAGAAAAAAAAAACAAAAAATAAATAAAAACCCATAAAAGATTAAATACAAAAGTGAGAGAAAATACAATCAACACAGATGATTTCATAAAAAAGAAAGATGATCTGGAAATGGGAAAAACAAGGAATAAAACTGTGATTAATATTTTTAATGTTCTATACATTGCTATTGAAAGAGTTCTATCTGTGCAAAATTAAGCATTACTACTTATAAGTAGTTCATTAGTTGTAAATTTTTAGAAGACTGTATTTATTAAATAGAAAACATCTGAATATATTATTTTTAATTGAAGTATTTCAACTTTATAGGATTAATGCTTTTAACTTTTTAACTTTTAAGTTTTTTTTTTAATATATATAATTTGTCATTACACTAAAAAGTCTCCTGTTGCAAAGTTTGGTAGTATTTTTAAAGGCAGATGCAACAGTATTACAAATGTGATTATATGTGTTTGATTATAGTGAAGATCTAACAAACACACATATACATGGAAAATGTATTGTTCTAGTAATGTGTGTCCATGCATATATGTATTACTGGTAAAATACTGTGCACATTCACAGTTTATATTTAGGCTTTATTGTTCATTAAAACTCAATTCAGTTATTTGAGAATATATTCATTGATGGTGGGGGGATAGAGGGAGCAATTATTCAGTGATAGAGCTCACATAGTTTCCCAGATGAAAAGGAAAAGCTGGGTCTTCACATCGCTTGAAGGAAGAAAGAACCGCTCAAGGGGGAAAGAAATTCGCTCATGAGTCACTGGTTTAAGGTGTGGGGCATTCCAGGCCAACAGGCTGCAAGAGCAGGCTTGTGAGAGATTAATTAGCTGCCAGAGAAGGGAGTCCCATTCAGAATTTCTCTGCAAGGTGAAAATAGACTAAAGTGATGGAGCATGACAGCACCACAAGGGATGGAAATGATTTGTACATTTCCATCAAAAACATAAACACTGAAGCCTGATGCAATTTTCTCTCTGTTGCCCTGTCTGCTGTTTTCCTATAATTTTTTGTATGAAGTTAGTTCACGAGCAATACCTCTTTATTAACTCACCTCCTCCTTTTGCTGTATTTCCTCTTTTCTCTTTCCTTGCCCCCTTGATTTAGTTTACTATTCTGGTAAACTATTCAGTGATGGATATTTCTTTGAACTTTCAGCTCAGTGTGAAACAAAGTTATCTACTCTTCTAGAGCCCATACATTTTCATTTAAAGTGCACTTCCCATACATATGCTAACTCATAAGAGGAAAACATTTTAACACAGTTTTCCTTTGTGAGGCATTAAATTTTAGGGGTTTTATTTCCTTTGTTGTATTTGTTTAAGCACTATTAATACTGGATATGAAATTACACCTTTTAAAACTTCAAGCTTTATAGGAATTTACAGATCAACAAAATGTTAATGGAATTATAGAACATTTACAAAAAGGCAACAGCAATATATATCTAAAGGAATATGAAGATAAAAAGTAAAAAAAAAAAAAAACCTATCCTTGTTTTGAAAAAGAGTACCAGAATTCATTATTTTATTCAACCCTTAATAATACTTAGATTTTAAATAGTGTTTATGTAATTGAGCCAACATGCAATAATAAAATTTATCACAGGACTTAGCTGAAAAGTTCTTTATGAAATACCTAAATCTAAGAAAACCACATGAACATAAGTGAAACCTATTTAAATCCTTATACTGCAATTCATAACATAACATTTAACTAAATTCACTCAGGGACCCATCAGAATTAGCATTTCAGCAAGGCAAAATCCTCAAGCATCCATAATTTGATTTCAAAAGTTAACAGCATTTTAATAAAAAGAGCCTTTCATTAGTTTTATATTATTTATAACCATGCAATAGTTTCCTTGTGACCATGGAATTCAGTTGACATTTAGTAGAGGGAGTGATACTTAAATAAAATCTTCCAGGGAGACTACCATTAGCTCTATCTTGAAGATCACCATAACCTATCATGACATAATAATCTATCATGTGGTCTGAGTGTCACATCCAGGAAGGATCATACATAGGCCATAGCTCCTAGACTAGGAAATTTCTTGGCCAAAACCCTTGACTATAAACATACAATCTGAGCCTTAGCCCTAAATGGTAATAAAACTCCACTCTAGGTATGTAAACATAAGGCAGATTCCTGGCAAGCTCAAATACTTGCAATACAGGCAAGATTTAGGGAATACAAGCAAAAGGTGACTAAATAAAAGGACCATAACAGAACTGGTCCTCAGAGTACTTAAGAGTACTTTAAGTACCTTAAGAGTACTCAGAGTACTCTTAAGTCGTCACTCAGATTTCTAAGTAGTCAATTGAATTGTTTTTGCAAAGGGCAAGTGTGCAGGGAGACGGTTAAGAGGCTGGAGTGCACGCTGTCAAACAAATAAATAAAATCTTAAACAACAACAACAGTCAGAATGCATGTGCTGAGTTTCCTCTACATATATTTTACTTTTTTTTAATTTTTTTTTTGTTTATGTTTTAACCCAGCACATATGGTATGGTGAATCATGACAGTAAGGATAAAGATGAGAATGAATGTAATGTTACCATTCTTAAGGATGCAGTAATAAACTATTTCTTTAGTAAATACCTGAACTCTTTATGTTCAGAGCATAGGTTTGTTGCCTGCCATCCATACCTTCTAGGTCCTTTGGTACCTACCACCCCATCTGAAATGACTTATATATTATTTCCTCTGAATATTATTATAAAAAACAGAAAGAGCTAGAAATGTCACATTATTGAATTGACTCTCATGGTCTGGGATTCTGAAAGCCAGCAGACTAAAGAAAATAGCTACTTATACTTTAGGACCTATCTCTTACGACGTGGAATGAGGGAAGCCAATACTTCATGTGCCTGAGAATTAGACCTGAACAAGGAAGAGTGAAGGCTCATAATTTCAATTATATGGTGTTATTTTTGTATTTTCTAAAGATTTTTTTGAAGATTTTTTGCTTCTAAAAATTCTATTACTTAAAACTATTAAATGTCATATGTATGTACATATATATATATACAAATGTCATATATATGTGTGTGTATATATGGGTGTGTATGTGTATACACAGGGTCTACAGGGTCATTTTGAAGCATATCTTTCTTAAAAAGAAAAAGGGGGTGCCTCGGTGGCTCAGTTGGTCAAACATCTATGCCTTTGGCTCAGGTCAGGATCCCAGAGTCCTGGCATCAAGCCCTGCATCAGATCCCTGCTCAGTGGGGAGTTTTCTTCTCCTTCTGCTCTTCACCCTGCTCATGCTCTCTCTCACTCTCTCTCTCTCAACTGAATAAATAAAAAAATAAATAAAATAAAATATAAACAATAGTAAAGAAGAAAACAAATCAGCTTCAAAAATGATTGTGACTGTTAAATGCAAGCTTATCAAAATATGTAACATTAAATGCTTTAAGTCTAACAACCACTTCTGAAATCATTTATTTAACTTGTCTCTACAAAACATATATATTTTTATTTTTTTATGTTTTTAATTTACCATGTTGAACTTTTCATTTTAAAATCATATTCTAATATGAGTGGGATTATTATTTATTTATTTTTTATTATGTTCAGTTAGCCAATGTATATTTTTATCAAAGTATAGTTGATATAACTATGTTATATTTGTTTCAGGTGTACAACACAGTGATTTTCCAGTTCTGTGCATTACTCAGTGTTCAGCACAGGAAGTGTGGTCACCATCTGTCATCATGCAACATTTTTACAATATTATTGATTATATTTCCTGTACTGTACTTCTCATCCTTGCAACTTACGTATTTTATAACAAAGCCTGTACATCTTTTTTTCTTAAGATTTTATTTATTTGTCAGAAAAAGAGAGCGAGAGAGAGAGCAAGAACAAGCAGGGGAATTGGCAGACAGAGGGACAAGCAGGGTTCCCACTGAGCAAGGAGCCCAATGTAGGACTCAATTCCAGGATCCTGAGATCACGACCTGAGCCAAAGACAGCACTTAACCAACTGAGCCACCCAGGCATTGCTGAAAGTCTATACCTCTTGATCCCCCTCCACATATCTCGTGGATCCCTGACCCCTTCCCCTCTAGCAACCAGAAGTTTGTTCTCTGTATTTGTGAGTCAATTTCTAATTTTTGGTTCTTTTGTTTCATATTTAAGATTCCACATAAGTAAAATCATATGGTATTTGTCTTTCTCTGTCTGAATTATTTCACTTACTATAATACCCTCTAGGTCCCACATCCATTTTTTTTATGGTTAAATAATAATATGCCATATATCTATATCTATCTACCGATGGATAAATATTAGTAGATGGATATCAGTAGATAGATAAAGATATATGGCATATCTAGGACATCAACCTTAGCAACATAATTATGGATAAAGCAAAAGCAAAAATAAACTATTGGGACAACACCAAACTGAAAAGCTTTTACATAGCAAAGGAAACTATCAATAAAAGAAAAAGCAACTTACTAAATGGGAAAAGGTCATTTGCAAATGATATGTATGATAAAGAGTTAATATCCAAAATATATGAAGAATCTATACAAATCAACACCAAAAAACAAATAATTTGATTAAAAAAATGGGCAGAGGACTGAATAGACATTTTTCCAAAGAAGACATACAAATGGCCAACTGACACATGAAAAAAAAAAATTCAACCTCACTAATCATCAGGGATATGAAAATCAAAACCACAATGAGATATCACCTCATATCAGTCAGAATGGACAGTACCAAAAAGATAATAAGTAACAAGTGTTGGAGAGAATGTGGAGAAAAGAGAACCCTGGTGTACTATTAGTGGGAATGTAAATTGGCAAAACCACTGTGGGAAACAGTATAGAGGTTCCTCAAAATATTAAAGATAGAGGTGCTATATCATCCAGTAATCCCACTCCTATTATTTACCCTCCAAAAACAAAACAAAACAAAAATACTAATTAAAAAATATATATGCACCCCTATGTTTGTTACAGCATTATCTACAGTCACCAAGATATGGAAGAAACCCAACTGTCCATGAATAGATGAATGGATACAAAATATTTTAATATAATACAATCACAAGTAACCACTCTGATACATTTGAATCTTACACCACTGTTCCCTTCCCATGTCAACCTCCTGGAAGATTCTATGCCAGAAACCAGATATCAGGGCTGGGAAAAGTTAATGGGAAAAGGCAAGACTTTTAGACACAGAAGCTTGGTTCTAGAAGAGTAGGGATCCCAGAGAGAACAGAAAGTAGATAAAGAAAGGCTGAAATGAGAGGGAAAAACCCTTCCTTAGATTATCCCGGGATTGGATTGTTGGAGAAAAGAGATTTCAATCCAGCTGTTTCCTTATGCTCAGAGCTTTCATTCAAAGCTCAGTGTCCTCTGACCATAAACAGCTGAAAGCTGAATGGACACAGAACACCCATCTGTCATAACATCCTGTTTATTTTCTTCATTGCACCAATCGCTAGGCGAAAATAGCTTGATTACTTATTTACGTTATCATACTCTCTCCCTCCCATCAACCCTGTCTAGAGCTATACACTCCATAAAGGCTCTGGCCTTATGTGTCATGTTTAATGAATACCAGAGGAGGTATCAATAAATATTTATTATTATTAATGAAATTGCAGATCTTCATCATCTGTAAAGAGATACCATTACTTCTCAATACTTAACCATCTAAGATCCTTCCTTTCACATAAAAATACTGCTTATGTTGTTTAAAAATAAATTTACTGAGCTTTTTGTGGATTTCAATTACCTTGGAAGAGAAAGAATTTTATGACCAACACAAATGATAAGAATTAATTACCCCTGAAAAAAACTATAGAAACTGCCAGTATTTTAGTTTTTATTTTGTCATGTAAAAGTAGATTTTATTTAGGCTTAAACTTCTTATGTTAAATCACAAGCTTACCCTTAGGAATGAAAACTTCTTAAAAGTATTAAAATGATAAATCTTATGGCACTATCTTCGATGGTATCAATCTGAGGGCCCCATTTTCCCACTGTTTTACTTTAGACTGTCAGTAAAAAGTGTGTAAACCTGGCGATTCACAGACCTGTACCCCTGGGGATAAAAATATATGTTTATAAAAAATAAAAAATTAAAAAAAATAATCATTTTTAAATGTTTGAGTGAGGCTAGAACCATAGGTAAAGAAAATGTGGGGAAATATTGTAAGCCTATCAGGGGACCTTCAGCTGTGTTACAACATGTCTAGTACACAATGTTCCTCAAAACTTTATATATCCTATTGTTGCTACCAACTTCTGTCCAGAGTGGCTTGGTATGAAAGGATGAAATGAGTTTATTTTTGGAAATCCAGTTCCCCATTGGTCTCTCTCTTTCTGCTGTGTATGCCTAACCTTTCTGAGTTTAAAACACACACAAACACACAAACCCAGTCCTCTTATGGTGATACTTCTCAGAGTCATTTTTATTATCTGAAGGTGAATGGATATCTGTGCTCTCTCATTCCTGTCCCTGGTGTGTCTTACTATATTCTCTTCTTACTCTTTAATAAATCCTATAACAAGGGAAAGCAAGAGTATAGGATGGGGATTATTGGCAGAGGCTGTGTGAAACTCTAAAAGGACCACAATTAAACCCAGTTTGAACTTCCTAAGTCAGGATACATTTCGTTATTAATATCCTCCCTAGAAATGAAAATACTGGAAATGGTAAACACAATTTAAATAGATATCTTTTTTCTCAATCAGTCCAATTTTTGTTTACCTAAAGGCCTAAAAGATGTTCTCTTTTTCCAGACCCCAGAGTTTTCTACCCACCAAACAAAAATATAAAATATATAAAAACTAAAAAAAAAAAAAAAAAAGCAAAACTAGAAAGGGCAAAGAGTTTGGGAATAACTGGTAAGAGAGTTTCCTCATTACTCTCATCTTAATGAGAGTAATGGTTTAATGGCTAATATATAGCTGTCTTTATTCAGTATCTCTTTATACTGAGTACAGTGACTATACATTCCAGATTTTCCTCACAGCCTTGATTTTGTATAATTTTATATCTTCAATAAATAAAATATATCAATTATAATGTCTTAAATATGATTTACTTTCCATGTCTGTAAAATATTTATGCAAATGATGTACAAATCAGACTAAATTTTTTTGATCAGAATTTAGCAGTTAGGTATTTGTTTAAAATTGTATTTTGGAATGAATTTCTTTATTATCAGTGTGTCTGGTGATATCAATACATGAAAGTATTTCTCTATAACAGTATAATTTATTGAAATATTAAGTCACACTTATGTTACTGGTATTTCCCCAGTCTTCCCCAGGGAGACAACTTTTGTAATTCCTTGCTTTTAGAATGTTGCATGGACAGAGAGCAGGAACTAATTGGAATTAAAGCTATTACTTATCATTTGTAAAACTTTAAACTCAAGCTAGTATGTCTGAAGGGAAGAAGAAGCTGTTGGAAAACTTCTAAGAAAAAACAAAACAAAAAAAGGAGTGACGGGGATTCCCTTGAATTGAGAAAGGGGTTTAGATGTTTGTGAGGCTCTGTGAGAAGGAAGGAATTTTGTATCACTCCATTGCACTGCCTAGAGAAGGTGGCCAGATCTCATACACGGTCCCATGGCTCATGCGGGAGATTGGGTCCCAGGCTCAGGGTTCACTCTTTGTCCAAAACTATTCCATGCATGACATCAAAGTAACACACATCACCATTAAACTGGGGCATTGAGCATCTCAGCAGTAGTCTGATAGCCAGTGACTAGGAAAGCCTCCTTATTACTACTGCTGGAACCTTAGCACAATTCAAGGGAAGGGATGTGTTAAAATGACTAATGTAGAATTTCTAGGTAGACTGATGAGAAAGAGATGAAGTCCAAATTATCTTGACTTCTAGAAAACAAGCAAGTAATTTCATATATTTTATTCATGGCAGAGAGAGAGAGAAGCTGGAGGAGTGAAATCAGTCTTTTATACAATATAACATGAATATTGCTAAGGCCATCTCAAACTCTGGATCTGTTTTCCCTGACACCTTTATGCTTCTTCAAGGCTTCCCTGAGCTCTGGATGGAAACCCACCTAACAAAAGTCTATGCCCCTAAGGGTTTTGCCTTTGTTTCTAACACACTTGTAAAGCCACATTTATATTTAGGGCTTTTTTACCTCATAATTCTTAGGCAAGGCTTTGGTGAGCAACTGGCTAATTTGATAAATTAATCCATGCTAATGAAATGAGAAGGATGCATGAGAAGGTTACCTTTAAACAAACATCCTCGCTTCCTTTTCTCTTGGGCCCGTTCCACCAGAGCTCGGTTTTATTAGCGATCTTCTAAATATCATAAAAATACTGTATAAGAACCACAAAAAAGCCCTTTATTCTGTATCCTAAAAATGTTATTCTAATTGTGGGAATTTTAGTTCATATAAGAAATATATAAAATGGTAAACTGCTGGGAAAATAAATATTCAAAATTTGCAGGACCTTGCAATAACCTTTAAATTGTATGATTAAGTAGTTGTGTTTGGGTCTGTTCTTTCTTATGGAAATAATTGAGCTCCACTGATATCTTTAAACAAAGTGTATCCATTTTAATTTCTTTTGTATTGTAACTACAGTTTGAAAAGCAAAATTTAGACTATAGGGCACTTAATAAAAGTAGCCATGAATGTGTAAGCAAATCAGTAAGGTCTGTCTCAGATTGGGTGAATGGAAGCAGATGTTTTAATAGTAATAATAGTAAATATTTTCTATTTGAATCTTGTTTTCTAAACAACTTAAGGTAATTTATTGTCTCTCTCTGAAATATCTAAAATAATAGCTGGATTAAGAGAGACATAATTTATTAAAAAAAAAAAAAAAACCTCTTATTTGACCTGTAACTAACAGGTTAATGAAACTGTGATCATCCTGTTGATCAAAGAGGATTAAATATCATGGTAATGATCTGAAGTAGCAGATTTTGAAAAACATTTTAAGAATCTGTTTTCTTACCTTCCTTTATTCAATGTCCTCTAACTTTAAGTTTTCTCTCTCTTTTTTTAAAAAGGGTTTTATTTATTTATTAGAGAGAGAGCACAAGCAGCAGGAAGGGGCAGAGGAAGAAGGAAAGCAGGCTCCCCATTCAGCAGGGAGCCCATGTACAGCTGGATCCCAGGATAGTGGGATTATAACCTGAGCTGAAGGCAGACACTTAAGTGACTGAGCCCACCGGTGCCCCTAAGTTCTTCTATTCTTGGTCATTCACTTACTAGGCCATTAAATATGTCACCCAGTATGTTCTTCACCATTATTACAAAGAATTATACACTATATTCTATATTAGGTCTCACTGTATTTTACCACCACCACAATGGCTACACATACTTCCTCCCATAATACCTCACAAACACTGAACTATATTAATGCTTTTAAATAAAACCATTGTCTGTAAAACATAGATCAAACCAAGTTTGAAAAAAGGACACACGTGTTTATTTTAAAACACCAGATTGCACTAACTTTTCTTAACCTCCATCTGGCAATATGGCATCAAAAACTAATTTGTTTAGATCTAAATGTTGGAAGAGTTCTGCAGCACCCTACAGATTATTATAAAGAGATATCATCACCTTGGTTGTATGACAGAATGTCACCAACTTAAAATGAGAGTTATAAACAGAATGACATTTGTGTCCGTCATCTACCTTGTATTTTTTGCCTCTCATATGTGATATGTTCAAATAAGGGACAGGACTTTTTAGTGAGGACCCATACACAAATACAGTAAAGGGGCCAGCTTAAGATATTAAAACTGCCAGTTTGTTTTATGAGGTTATAAATAAGTCTTAGCATGTCTTTACATTTTATGACCTCTATTTTTATTCCTTGGTAGATTCACATATGACATATCCAATTATTCATGTAAAAAATTTAAAACTACCAGCATTTCAATAAGAAGCACATACTATTATTTTTCCTTACTATACTTTATTCTTGGATTCTTAAATAAAACCTAGATTTTATATGAGAAATCATGGTTTTTCTGTTATACATATCTTTCTTAAATAGTGATATAGATGTTTATGGAGTCAATATTTCTCTCACTTAAAGTTGGATGTCCTCTGTGTTTTGGCTTTGTCCTGGCCTGAACTCTATATTGGTACAATTTTCAGAATAAAAATTGGGATTGAATACAGTATAGGCTCTAGGGAAATGCCATTAAAATTATGCTTTTGGGTGTTTAGTTTTGAATGTCTATTTTCTTTCTTCTTTTTTTTAAATCTATTTTCTTTTTCTTTTTTTAAAAAAATTTATTTGTCAGATAGAGACAGAGAGGGAGGGCACAAGCATGGGGAGCAGTAGGCAGTGGGAGAGGGAGCAGAAGGTTCCCTGTGGAGCAGGGAGCCCAAAGCAGGGCTCCATCCCAGGACCCTGCAATCATGACCTGAGCTGATGGCAGACGCTTAACCGACTGAGGCACCCAGGCACACCTGAATGTCTGTTTTTCTTAAGAACAGCCATAATCAGCAAATTATTTATACCTATGCAAATGATACATTCACAATAGTCTTGTTAAAATTACTTCCAGCTATTCCACAAAATTATATAAATATGGCAGTATTTTCTGCACTGTATGATTGGGCTACTGATCTTGGTGCTTCCTCTCCATAAGAGTGGGTCAGAAAAGGCTGATTCATGTCAGGCAATCACTTCCTCACAAATTGCAAAAATATATAAATATGGCTTCTATATATCCTGTCCTTTGGGTGTTAGCAGCAGCTGTTACCTGCAGGGTGTCATTCTCTGTAAGCTGTCTCTTAGTTTCATGCTGAGCACACTCTTCTGTTTAAATGAGGCAGTGAAGCAGCTCAAACTCTGCTTGCTTCAAGCCAACATGATCTGCTTGTGCTTGTGCCTGTCACTTCTTAGCTCATTATGTTGCTGTTAGTTTTGCTTGAAGTATTTTGTTCATCCTTTGGGTATGGCCAGCCTCCTTCAGATAGCCACATAATTGTTTTCTCATTCAGGTGCCATCCATTTTCATTACATGACTGGTCAGCACCGCTGAAAGTTGATAAGGAGGATTCATATGCCTATTAGAATCCATATTATAAGGCCAACTTTAATGCAACTTTGTTTTATCATTTACATATAGCATCATTTATACATGATATAAATATCAGTTGATGCATATTTGTGTATCAATTATTCCCAACAAATCTTGATTTCAGGCTTATACAATTAGTACTACTCATGTTCAGCAAAATAACTTACTATTTAAGTTTTGTACCTACTGGTTAGTATTAGTCCACTTGATTACATCTTAATTCTTAATTCTGAGATCTAGTAGTCCCTTTGAAAAACAAATATCTACTATAATGAAATAAAATTAAATATAATAATAATCTTTAAAGATCAATACACTGGCCTAATAGTAATGGAAAAAGAAACAAAGAATGTAATTTGTAACAAAACAATGTGTTTTTCAAAAAAAAATGTTCAGGCCCAATCACGTTAGGATACATAATGATGGAGCCAGGAAGCTCACACCTGGGTATAGAATTACATGGTTGTCACTGCTCTAAATGTCAATTATTAAATTGTACTATCTAGGAGACTCAAGTTCTAGTGGTCTTATTGTCACTAAAGCAATTTTCTGCAATGGTGAACAACTTTTGGTAAAGTGCTGTAACAATTTAGTTAAATATTCCCTTGATTTACAAAGTAGTTGCATTCTTGAAAAACAGTATGTACTAAACCTTTGTAAGTAATGCTTTGTGTTTACTTTCAATATGGAGTTGGATTTCTAGTGAAAAATAAAATGTAAAAAGGATATTAACAGTTTTTTTTTTTTTTTTTTTTTTTTATAAACATATATTTTTATCCCCAGGGGTACAGGTCTGTGAATCACCAGGTTTACACACTTCACAGCACTCACCAAATCACATACCCTCCCCAATGTCCATAATCCCACCCCCTTCTCCCAAACCCCCTCCCCCCGGCAACCCTCAGTTTGTTTCGTGAGATTAAGAGTCACTTATGGTTTGTCTCCCTCCCAATCCCATCTTGTTTCATTTATTCTTCTTCTACCCACTTAAGCCTCCATGTTGTATCACCACTTCCTCATATCAGGGAGATCATATGATAGTTGTCTTTCTCTGCTTGACTTATTTCGCTAAGCATGATACGCTCTAGTTCCATCCATGTTGTTGCAAATGGCAAGATTTCATTTCTTTTGATGGCTGCATAGTATTCCATTGTGTATATATACCACATCTTCTTGATCCATTCATCTGTTGATGGACATCTAGGTTCTTTCCATAGTTTGGCTATTGTGGACATTGCTGCTATAAACATTCGGGTGCATGTGCCCCTTTGGATCACTACATTTGTATCTTTAGGGTAAATACCCAATAGTGCAATTGCTGGGTCATAGGGCAGTTCTATTTTCAACATTTTGAGGAACCTCCATGCTGTTTTCCAGAGTGGCTGCACCAGCTTGCATTCCCACCAACAGTGTAGGAGGGTTCCCCTTTCTCCGCATCCTCGCCAGCATCTGTCATTTCCTGATTTGTTGATTTTAGCCATTCTGACTGGTGTGAGGTGATATCTCATTGTGGTTTTGATTTGTATTTCCCTGATGCCGAGTGATATGGAGCACTTTTTCATGTGTCTGTTCGCCATCTGGATGTCTTCTTTGCAGAAATGTCTGTTCATGTCTTCTGCCCATTTCTTGATTGGATTATTTGTTCTTTGGGTGTTGAGTTTGCTAAGTTATTTATAGATTCTGGACACTAGTCCTTTATCTGATATGTCGTTTGCAAATATCTTCTCCCATTCTGTCAGTTGTCTTTTGATTTTGTTAACTGTTTCCTTTGCTGTGCAAAAGCTTTTGATCTTGATGAAATCCCAGTAGTTCATTTTTTCCCTTGCTTCCCTTGCCTTTTGCGTTGTTCCTAGGAAGATGTTGCTGCGGCAGAGGTCGAAGAGGTTGCTGCCCGTGTTCTCCTCAAGGATTTTGATGGATTCCTTTCGTACATTGAGATCCTTCATCCATTTTGAGTCTATTTTTGTGTGTGGTGTAAGGAAATGGTCCAATTTCATTTTTCTGCATGTGGCTGTCCAATTTTCCCAGCACCATTTATTGAAAAGGCTGTCTTTTTTCCATTGGACATTCTTTCCTGCTTTGTCGAAGATTAGTTGACCATAGATTTGAGGGTCTATTTCTGGGCTCTCTATTCTGTTCCATTGATCTATGTGTCTGTTTTTGTGCCAGTACCATGCTGTCTTGATGATGACAGCTTTGTAATAGAGCTTGAAGTCCGGAATTGTGATGCCACCAACGTTGGCTTTCTTTTTCAATATCCCTTTGGCTATTCGAGGTCTTTTCTGGTTCCATATAAAGTGTAGGGATAGAGGGCACATACCTCAATATCATCAAAGCCATCTATGAAAAACCCACCGCAAATATCATTCTCAATGGAGAAAAACTGAAAGCTTTTCCGCTAAGGTCAGGAACACGGCAGGGATGTCCATTATCACCACTGCTATTCAACATCGTACTAGAGGTCCTAGCCTCAGCAATCAGACAACAAAAGGAAATTAAAGGCATCCAAATCGGCAAAGAAGAAGTCAAATTATCACTCTTCGCAGATGATATGATACTATATGTGGAAAACCCAAAAGACTCCACTCCAAAACTGCTAGAACTTATACAGGAATTCAGTAAAGTGTCAGGATATAAAATCAATGTACAGAAATCAGTTGCATTTCTCTACACCAACAGCAAGACAGAAGAAAGAGATATTAAGGAGTCAATCCCATTTACAATTGCATCCAAAACCATAAGATACCTAGGAATAAACCTAACCAAAGAGACACAGAATCTATACTCAGAAAACTATAAAGTACTCATGAAAGAAATTGAGGAAGACACAAAGAAATGGAAAAATGTTCCATGCTCCTGGATTGGAAGAATAAATATTGTGAAAATGTCTATGCTACCTAAAGCAATCTACACATTTAATGCAATTCCTATCAAAGTACCATCCATCTTTTTCAAAGAAATGGAACAAATAATGCTAAAATTTATATGGAACCAGTTTTTTTTTTTTCTTTAAACTTCATCCATCTACACAGGGACATTTGGAAGTCATGTGGTACACAAAAGTTTTCTCATTGTGGAGGACCGCCCTACTCAGCAAGATGTATGGCATGCCTGTCCCTGCACACTTCATGTCAACTGTGCCCATGAATATATGAAGCAAGAAAAGGCACTCTGAATTATGGAAATGTTCATTTGGGTGTGGTACTACCCACGACTCTGGTGAACCACTGACTTAATGATTACATCGACTTTACCATTTATTCTCATTGTTCAATGCCTTACCCAGAAGAGGAAACTTTAAAACCTATCCCTTGAAGGTTCCAGGAAGGCCAATTTTATATTTATTATTGCTCTCCTTTAAATCCCTATAAAGTATAAACTAGTTGCCGTTGGGTGTATGATTCATGACTGTCTCAGCTCCAGTAGTTGGAGTGTTGGGAGAAGAAACTTGCAAAGCATCATGAGACTCGTGAGGAGAAACAGGAGGACCAAGATGTGGGACATATATGGAGTCAGACGAAGAAATGGAATGGGAGGAGGTCAAACACGTGGTGGGAGCAGGGGAATTTAGAGAAGGAAGAAGCTGAGAAAAATTTCCATGTGCTCCTTATTATGGTACTAGTTTTGTTGTTTCCATCAATCACAAAAAAGTACCTCACATGAAAAAACTATACAGCTGCTTTAGAAATCCCTTATAAGGTATCCTCTAGAGTGGCTTCTGTGAGAAATTATGAATAGATAAATTGCAAAAAAAAGCTATTAACCTCTCAGCCTTTAACATGGTGTTTCTCCTAGTTAAATCGAGTATTCTAACTAAAGAAAATTTATCACCTATATTCAAATACAGTAATATTCAAGTGTAAATATAAATCACATTTCTAGGCACATTATTTTTATATAATCTGCAATTTGGGACCATATATATTTCTAATGACTTATGTCAAGACAAGAGATGAGGATACAGAAATGTAAAAGGGAAAGTACTCACTTTAGATTTAACCTATTTCTAATAAAAAGAACATACCGTATCAAATTCTTTTTCAAATAAGGTCAAAAAAATTACAACTCATTAGTCATGGGAATCAAGGAAAAAACTATTCGATATAAATGGTTCTTCTAACATCCTGGGTAATTTTTATTTTCTGACACTAGATATTGCTTAAAGAGCTGTTTAATAACACTTTACTTTCTAAGGTTATATAGGAAGAGTGTTAAACTTGGCTTAAGAACCAGTTCTGCCATTTACATGATCATAAGTAAATTGTATATACTCTAATTTATACATAATCAAGATAAAATTAAAAAACTGTCTGGAAGCAATTTGAAATTTATAAAGGCGGCTACATATTAATCAATATGATTAAAACTCTTTATCTGTCTATCAGGGTGGTAGGAGTTTGATTATTCTCATCAATAATAATTTTTGCTATGGGGCACATAGGTGGCAGGGTTGGTTAAGCATCTGACTCAGTTTCTGCTTGAGTCATGATCGCCAAGTCATGACATCGGGCCCTGCAACTGGCTCTGTGTTCAGCACAGAGTCTGCCTAAGACTCTCCTGCCCCTCCCCACTGAGCGCTCACACACACACACACACTCTCTCTCTCTCTCCAATAAATAAATAAATAAATAAATCTTTTTTCTTTGAAAAAAAATTTTTTTTTGCTATTAATCACATCTTACTTGGACATAATAGTCAAGATGTTATTCTTTTTTGGTCGATCAACTCTGAAGAGGTGAGAATTAATTGGGTCATGTGTGGTAGACATTTCTATCAAGGGTATGCTTAAATGAATTTCTTAAATTGGAGCTTTAAAAACAAAAGGTTAAACAAAAATTGAAATCCTCATGATAATACACCATGTGATAAAGCAAATGTAGATGTCATGCAGTTGGCATTTGTTTTTGCTTCTTGCAGACTGGACTCCATATAGGTCTTATCTTGTGTATGGTGGATATAGAGAAAAGACTGAGGATAGCTAAGTATACATGAGGGAACTCTCTCTTGGGAAATGAGAAAACAAGGAGGGATATTGTATCTTCAGTTTCTCCAGGCCCAATCTGCGGAGATTTGGCCCACAAAACAAGCATTGACAAGGGAATCATTCTCTTACTGTCCTGGTAGTATCAGCCCATGATAGAACCCAGAACCATCCTTGTACCCAGCATAAATGTGGATGCAGCATCTAAACCTTTGCAGTTATTGGCATGTTAGCTATGCAGCCTTGCTCTGGTTATTTCAATAACTGATACTAAGAACCCCACCCATTCCCACCACCATTCTACACAATTGAATTATTTACCTACATTAACAAAAAAATCTATATATTTCTGAGGATTTGATAAGAATTACATTAAAATTGTATTTTGATTTGTGAAGAATTTGCACTTCTTTATATTGAATCTTCCAAACCATGAACATGGTCTATCTCTCAATTATTGAAGTCTTCTTGGATTTTTTTTTTTTTGTATTTTATAGTTAAAGCATATAGATTCTGCACATTTATTTATTTATTTTTTTAAATTTATACCTAAAATTTCCTTTTTTTTTTGGAAATATTATGGATAGCTTTATTTTTATTTATTTTTTAAGATTTTATTTATTCATTTATTTGAGACAGTGAGAAAGAGAGAGAAAAAGCACGAGTGGGGTTAGGGCAGAGGAAGAGGGAGAAGTAGGCTCCCCACTGAGCAGGAGGCCAGGACACAGGGAGTGGGGCTTAATCCCAGGAACCTAAGATCATGACCACACTGAAGGTAGACACTTAAAGATTTAAGCCACCCAGTCACCCCTGGATTGATTTTGTTTTAAAAATTTGCTATAATTAAATTTGTTAGCATATAGAATTTGTTAGTGTAAATTTGTTAATATATAGAAATAAGATTGTTTTTGCATACTGACCTTGTACTCTGCAACCTTATCATACTTTATCCCACAAGGTTTGATATGTTCTTCCTTTATTCAATTAAATTATTTCTAATTTACTTGTGATTCTTTCTTTGAACTTTGAATTATTTGAAATGTGTTTTTTTTCAATTTCAAAATATTTGGAGATATTCCAGATATTTTTCTGTTATTGATTTCTCTTTAATTCAGTTGTATACAGGAAACACTCTGTATGACTTAAATCATTTAAAATTTATTGATCTTCTTTTATGGCCCAATATACAGTCTAACTGGTGATGTTCCATGTCCATAAAAAGAATGTGTATTCTGCTGCTCTTGGATATAGTGTCTATAAATCTCAATTAGGGAATTTTCTCGATAGTATTATTCAAGTTTTCTACATCTTTACTGATTTTGTGTATATTTGTTCTATCAAGTACTCATAGCAATTATTTGCATGGATGACGTTGTATTATATAAAGGGGTTGGAATAACCTTTTGAAACAACTTAGGCACTTTTCCCACTAATCTGTTTGTATATTATAGTACAATCATCTCAACTTCCTAAGTTTATTACCCCTTCCTTCTCCCATTTCAGTCAGCTAATTCTTAGCGTGTGAAATGTCTGTATTTAAATAGTTTCCCCTCTCACCGTAATATTTTTTACAATCTGCTCAAATTATATATAGTTCTTCTATTATGGCATTTAACAGAGTTTAACTTACTTACATACTGTTGTTAATACCATTTATTGGAATTTAAAGACTTTGTGGTTAAGGAATATCCATAACTTTTATGCATATCTTTTTAAAAATATTTTATTTATTCATTTGAGACAGAGAGATACAGAAAGAGAGCATGAGCAGGGAAAGAGGCAGAGGGAGAAGGAGAATCAGCCTCCTCACTGAGTCAGGACCCCTATGTGGGGCTCAATCTCAGGACCCCGAGATCATGGCCTGAGCCACAGGCAGACACTTAACTATCTGAGCCACCCAGGTGCCCCTGTGCATAGCTTTTTTTAAAACCTGTGCAGATCTTAATATTATGCCGTCTTCACAGTGTCAAAAATATACTTAATTGACACATTAAATAAAGGTCAAGTAGCAAAACCAGAATTGTCCAGGATTATGACCCTAGAGTCAGGCAAAAGAGAGAGCTAATCGTGGGAAAGTGAACAGTGGCATGTTAGAGTGAGCAGTCAGAAATCTCAATCCAGAAATATGAGGCACAATTTAACTTGACTTATCAAACCTGTTTGCTTTAAAGTTAGCTGGATTTATTAGAGTATTAGTCTAAGACTGAAAGCATAGGGAGCATGGGCCACTAAACAAGGTACTGGATTCAAAATTCAGCCTGCCTCTCTCTTGCAGGATATCCAATTCAGTTGAGAATGAGGTAGTCAGGCAGTGAGTGTGGCAGAAAAGTTTGGTAGTATCAATGCCTTAGTAGAAATAAGGACAAGGTTCAGGGCTAGGTTAAAAGGGGTTTGAATATCAAGCTACAATGTCTAGCATATGGTGGCAGTTTAGACTACACTAAATGAATGAATGGGTGATGAATGAGTGAGTGAATATACTGCATGACCAATTAACAAGGCTATCATGACCTTGAACAGATGAACTTTAGATATTCCCTTTCCTCCCACTGGGATTCCCATGCAAAGTAAGTATGCATAAATCTCAAAATCAATTTTAAAAATGCTTTATGTTTTGTTTCTCTTTATCATAAAATAAACTTAAATTATTTTTTGATATATTCTTAGATTTATGTGTCTGTATGAATTATACCTAGGGTATAATTATACCTAGGGACAGAAAAAATGACTAGAAACTGTCTTTTTTTTTTTTTAAGATTTTATTTATTTATTTGACAGACAGAGATCACAAGTAGGCAGAGAGGCAGGCAGAGAGAGAGAGAGAGAGAGAGGGAAGCAGGCTTCCTGCGGAGCAGGGAGCCCGATACGGGGCTCGATCCCAGGACCCTGAGATCATGACCCGAGCCGAAGGCAGCAGCCCAAACCACTGTGCCACCCAGGCGCCCCATAGTAGTGAGATTCTTTTTGTTTTTTTCTAAAGATTTTATTTATTTATTTGAGAGAGAGACAGTGAGAGAGAACATGAGCGAGGAGAAGGTCAGAGTAGAAACTGTCTTTATTTAACTGATATTATTAAGAATAATATGTCTTATTAAACTGCTGTAATTATATACTTATTCTAAAATTATTTTTTCCCAATTTCACAAGCTGTAATATGACATGGTTTAAATCATGTTATATCTCCTAAAGAAATATGAATATTTGAGCTTTTCTCAATTTAAGAAGATTTTGAAAACAGTTGTTTGGAGGCAAGGTTTTTCCCTAGCTGTGTGACATGTCTCTCAAAGAGAAAGATATTTCTGTCTTAGAAGTATTCTAACAAACTATTTGGCTTCTTTTGTAACCACTCTAATATCTTAAAGGTTTAAAATTAAGGCATTTTATGAAGTTTTGATTTTACCATTTACCTAACATATACCATAGTTTTTTTCCAAGGATTTCAGTGTACTTCTAAGTTAAGATATAAATATACATATTATAAAATAGTCTTGTTGAATCATTATACTAAAATATATGTTAAATAAGGAGGAGGAGCTAAGATGCCAGAGTACTAGGAGAACACTAGGCTTGCTTCATACCTCAAACACAGCTAGATAAACATTAAATCAGTCTGAATACCCAATAAATCAATCTGAGAACTGACAGAACAAACTGCACAACAAGGGAGAGAAGAGGCCACATCATGAAAGGTAAGAGATGCAGAGATACAGTTTTGGTGAGAAATGGACTATAGGTGCTATGGAAGGGAGGAAGCCCTGGTTGAGGAGAGGGGAGAGAGAGGGACAAAAAAGAGAGAGGAGCACCAAGGGTATTTCACAAGGAAAACCTTCCTCGAATCCCATTGACTAGGAAAATGAGAGGAGCTGATTTTCATGAGTTTTTCATCATCACTCAAAGACTAGAGTCTTAGAGGTCTGTGGTGTGGCTGGTATAGAGACCTAAATGTTCTGCAGTGTTTCTATAGAAAAGGCAAGCAGGTAGCCTGTGGATGGAGGATTGCTTGGAATACCATGGGAGAGACAGGAGAGACAGTTCTCATGCTTTGGAGCTCATCTGACAGTGATGGCATTGCCTCTCCTGAGACAAAAGAGCTGGCTAGTGCCATTTCTCTTCCTCGAACCTCAGCATAAAGTACAGTAAATAACACAGCATCAACACTGGCCGCTGAATCTTCTTACACCAAGTCCCACACTCCCATATCACCCACACTTGGCTTGTACTCCTAGTGTGGCGAGTGTGCCTAAGAACCAGTGCTATGGGTCCCTCCCCCAGAAAACCAGCACAAAACCATGCACCCACCATGTTTATTCTAGAGTTCTACAAAGCTTCAATTCTAGCATAAAGAGTATCAGGTCTCTTTTAGCAAGCAAATCAAAATATGCCTTGTTAAAACTCACACAGTCTGGCCAAGGTCTAAACACTCCCCACTGAAGGCAAGGAGGAACCCTGCAAAGGACTGACTTGAAGACTGAGCAGTCAAAATACAGCTGCAGACTGCATGCAGCATACACAACAGATACTTCCTAAAGCACAAGGCCCTGGAAAGTAAATGATATCTTCTCCATAAATCCATTCCTCTCAGGATCAGGAAACATAACAGGCTCTCCTAAAACATTAAAGAATACAGAGACCTAGATGAAATGCCAAGACAGAGGACTTTATCCCCAAAGAAAAATCAAGAAAAGGTCATGACCAGGGATCTAATCAAAACATATATAAGTAATACGTCTGATTCAGAATGTAAAGTAACAATCATAAGGATACTAGTTGGGCTTGAGAAAAGCACAGAAGACATCAGGGAGAGGCTTACCACATAGATAAGAGCCTCAAAACTAGACAGGCTGAAAGGAAAAATATGATAACTGAGATTCAAAACTAATTAGATGTAATGATCACAAGAATGGAAGAAGCAGAGGAATGAATAAGTGATATAGAATATAGAAATATGGAAAAAAATAAGGATGAACAAAAGAGGGAAAGAAAAATCTTGGGTCACAAAAGTAGACTTAGGGAACTTAGTGACTCCATAAACACAGTAACATCCATATCACAGGAGTCCTAGAAGAAGAAGAGAGGTAAATGGGGGTATAAGTTTAATTGAGGAAACTATAGCTAAAAACTTCTCTAATTTGGGGAAGGAAACAGATACCCAATTCAAGAGAATTACCATTAAAATCAACAAAAGCAGGGGCACCTGGGTGGCTCAGTGGTTTAAGCTTCTGCCTTCGGCTCAGGTCATGATCTCAGGGTCCTGGGATCAAGCCCCACATCAGGCTTTCTGCTCAGTGGGGAGCCTGCTTCCCCCTCTCTCTGCCTGCCTCTCTGCCTGCTTGTAATCTCTCTCTGTCAAATAAATAAGTAAAATCTTTAGAAAAAAAAATCAACAAAAGCAGATGAACACCAAAACATATTATAGTTAAATTTGCAAAAATATAAATAAAGAAAAAAAAATCCTAAAAACAGCAAGACAAAAGATGTCCCTAACTTACAAGGGAAGACAAATAAGGTTAGCAGCAGATCTCTCCATAGAAATTTGACAGACCAGAAGTATGACATGACATATTCAATGTGCTGAATGTGAAAAAATTGCAGGCAAGAATTTTCTATCCAGCAAGACTATCATTAAGAATAGGAGAGATAAAGCATTTCCCAGATAAACAAAAACTAAAGGAATAACACTAAACAGCCCTGCATGAAATATTAAAAGGGACTCATGAATGAAAAAGAAAGGCCAAAGGTGACAAACTAGAAAGGAATGAAGAAAATCCCCCCCAAACAATAACTTTACAGGTAAAACGATGGCACTAAATACATATCCATCAGTAATAACTCTGAATGTAAATGGACTAAATGCTCCAATAGAAAGATAGGTTATCAGAATGAATAAAAAAACAAGACCCATCTATATGTTGCCTACAAGAGACTCATTCTTTTTAGGGCTAAAGACAACTGCATATTGAAAGATAGGGGATGGAGAACCATCTATCATGCTAATAGATGTCAAAAGAAAGCCAGAATAGCCATACTTATATCAGACAAACTAAATTTTAAACTAAGGAGTGTAACAGGAGATGAGGAAGGGCACTATATCATAATAAAGGGGTCTATCCAACAAGAAGATATAATAATTGTAAATATTTATGCCTCTGGCTTGGGAGCATCCAGATATATAAAACAATTGATAACAAACATAAAGAAACCCATTGATAATAATATAATAACAGTAGGGACATCTTACATTTAACATCTTACTTACAATAGTGGACAGATCATCTAAGCAGAAAATCAACAAGAAAACAATGGTTTTGAATGACACATTGGACCATATAGACTTAACTGATATATTCAGAACATTTTATTCTCAGGCAGCAGAATACACATTCTTTTTGAGTGCACAAGGAACATTCTCCAGAATAGATCATATACTATGTCACAAATCAGGCCTCATCAAATACAAAAAGGTTGGGGATATACCATGCATATTATCTGATAACAGTATGAAACATGAATTCAACCACAAGAAAAAAATTGTAAAGACCACATACATAAAGGCTAAAGAACATCCTACTAAAAATGAATGGGTTAATCAGAAATTAAAGGAAAATAAATAAAAAATACATGGAAACAAATGAAAATGAAAACACAGCAGCCCAAAGCCTTTGAGATGGAGCATAGGCACAAAGACCATCATATCAGGAAAGTATAGAGCAATGCAGGCTTTCCTTAAGAAACAAGAAAAGTCTCAAATACACACCTAAAGGAGATAGAAAAAGAAAAGCAAATGTAGCCCAAAGCCAACAGAATAAGGGAAATAATGAAGATTAGGAGAGAAATAACTGGTACAGAAACAAACAAACAAAAACCAATAGAACAGATCAATGAAATTAGGATCTGGTTCTTGGAAGAATTAATAAAATTGATAAATGCCTTGCTAGACTTAATGAAAAGAAAAAAGAAAGGATCCATGCTCATGGACTGGAAGATCAAACATTGTCAAAATGTCTATACTAACCAAAGCAATCTACACATGTAATGCAATTCCTATCAAAATACTACCAGCATTTTTCACAGAACTAGAAGAATCCTAAAATTTGTATGCCAAAATACCCTGAATAGTCAACACAATCTTGAAAAAGAAAAGCAAAGATGGAGATCTTTGACATCACGATTCCAATTTTCAAGCTATATTACAAAGCTGTAGTGATCAAGACAATATGGATCTGGCACAAAAACAGACAAATAAATCAAAAGAACAAAATAGAGAACCCAGAAATTAACCCCCAACTGTATGGTCAACTAATCTTCAACAAAGCAGGAAAGAATAACCAATGGACAAAAGACAGTCTGTTCAACAATTGGTGTTGGGAAAACTGGACAGCCACCTGCAGAACTTTCTTATACCATGGACAAGAATAAATGCAAAGGGGATAAAATACCTAAATATGAGACCAGAAACCATTAAAACCCTAGAGAAGAACACAGGCAGGAACCTCTTTGACTTGGCCATAGTAATTAGACATGTCCCTCAAGGCAAGGGAAACAAAAGAAACAAATGGAGAACTGGTATTTCATCAAGGTGAAAATCTTCTGTACAATGAAAGAAACAATCAACAAAACAAAAAGGCAACATTTGGAAAGGGGAAAGATATTTACAAATGACACATCTGATAAAAGGTTGAATCCAAAATCTACAAAGAACTTAACAAACTCAACACTGAAAAAGCAAATAATCCAGTTAAAATGGGCAAAATGCATGAATAGACATTTTTCTAAAGAAGATAAACAGAAAGAAGACATATGAAAAGATGCGCAACATCATCATCATCAGGGAAATACAAATCAAAACCACAGTGAGATATTACCTCACACTTGGAATGTTGGAATAGCTAAAATTAACAACTAAGGATAACAGATGCTGGAGGGGAAGCAGGGTAAGGGGACCCTCTTACACTCTTGTTGGGAATGCAAACTGGTACAGCCACTCTGGAAAATAGTATGGAGTTTCCTCCAAAAGATAAGAAAAATAACTATACTATTTTCCAGCTATTGCACTACTAGGTACATAACCAAAGTATAAAAAAATACATATACAATGTATATATCATATATACACACACAATGGAATATTAATCAGCCATAAGAAAGAATGAAATCTTACCATTTGCAACAATGTAAATGGAACAAGAGAATATTGTGCTAAGCAAAGTAAATCAGTCAGAAAAAGACAAATACTATATGATTTCACTTATGTGGAATTTAAGAAACAAAACCAATGAACAGAGGGGAAATAAAAAAGAAAGGTGGCAAAGTATAAAACAGACACTTAAGTATAGAGAATGGGGGTTGCAGGAGGTGAAATGGGCAGGAGATGGGCTAAATGGGTGATGGTATTACGGAGTGCACTCATCGTGATAAGCACTGGGTGTTGTGTGTAAGTGATGAATCACTAAATCCTATACCTGAAGCTAATATTACACTGTATGTTAACTAACTGGAAATTATAGAAAAACTTGAAACTGAAAAAAAATAAATTAATTGAAAGAAAGAAATAATAAGACCAAGATAATGCTGTCTGGCAATGGTTTCTATAAAATAACCTTATGAGATGGAAATATATCTTGCCCATATATTTCTTGTATATGTTCATTGTTGCTATAGAATCACCAAAGAATTATATTGCTGTTTTTGGAAACTTAAAGCATTCTGTGATATTTCCGGAAATAAAACAACTGCATAGTTGGTGGAGAGGAAAGAAGGAAAAACTATCTTTGACTGTTAGCATTTTACTTCTCCTGAATTCTATACTGTGTGTATATAATTATTCAAGAACTTTTTAAAGTATGTTAAAGATAGGGGCACCTGGGTGGCTCAGTGGGTTAAAGCCTCTGCCTTCAGCTCAGGTCATGATCCCAGGGTCCTAGGATTGAGTCTTGCATTGGGGAAATCTCTGCTCAGTGGGGAGCCTCCTTCCGCCTCTCTCTCTGCCTGCCTCTCTTCCTACTTGTGATCTCTGTCTGTCAAATAAATAAATGAAATCCTTGAAAATAAATAAATAAATAAAGTATGTTGAATATAGATCTCTCTTTATAAATATATGAGATAGAATTGAATAGTTTATTATTAACTAATTTAATATAAAATATATCAGAGAAAAAATAAATAGTGAGAACAATATAGTTTAACTAACCTTATCTACTCATTGATCTTTTGCATATTTCTGCTCCAGGGCTCATATGTGCTCATTTAAGAATGAATGCCTTACTGGGCCCTGGGCAATCCAAATTCTACTCAAAAGTAAAGGCCCATCTCTAGCCCTACCTTCTTTGTTATGTCTTCCCCCTTGTCATTCCAGAAAAAGTGAAGACCTGTTCTCTATATTCCTACAGGACTACAAAGCCTCACTATTTTCTCTTAGTGCTTACTACTTCCTGCTTTATATTTATCATTATAGTTTATTGAATAATGTGTTCATGTTATCTTGTGGTGCAGAAAGACACCTCCTTTTCATTTCTCCCTACGGAAAGAGAAATTACTAACTTGATTTATCAGCATCCAGGACAATAAATACAGCAGTTTCACTAGCATGCAGGCCAACACATGTTGGAGGGTCAAAGCCATGTATAACTTCACTGTTTCCTTAAGTCCTGAGCTCATGAAAATATGAAGATATGGACTGCTTCCAGCAGCCTCTGCCATTTCCCTATCTGCCTCTCTTTTCTCCTTTACATGTTAAAATTGATTACTAGAATGATTTTCTACTACTGAGAGTACCTTTTTAATAACCTCTCTTTTATTTCCTCTTTTCTCACACACCCA
This sequence comes from Mustela lutreola, assembly GCF_030435805.1. Lineage (NCBI taxonomy): Eukaryota > Metazoa > Chordata > Mammalia > Carnivora > Mustelidae > Mustela > Mustela lutreola. The sequence continues at coordinate 186,841,140 of NC_081292.1, forward strand.
AGAGTGCTAGTTATTGTTCCAGTTTGCCTCCAGTCAGAACTTTGCATCATCCTAACTCCTAGATTCTGTCCACTTGATTTGGTGCTTTTGTGCATAGCTCTATGGGGGCATTTAACTTGGAGAAAGTGATTCACAATGCAAAATTCAGGTTTATATGAATCTTCTAGCAAAATAAATAATACAAATTATTATCAAAGTCTACTGACACTACAAAAAATCATGTTTATCCTCTCAAATAGATTAGGCAATCTTTGGATACATGGGTGGTTTTATAAACTATTTAAATTTTTGTAAGACAATTTAATAATTTATGAAATTATTTTCAGTAGCATCAAAATATACTGAGAAATTGTACTACTTATTAGCACAGGTTTTAATAAATCAAAGTTGTTCTTGTTTCAAAAATTTTTTATACACAGATTTAATTACAAAGACAGCATACAGAATAGTCCATTGTGTTACAGCAAAAAAAAAAAAAAAAACAGTCAATAAAACAAAAGACAACTGAGAGAATCGGAGAAGATATTTGCAAATGACATATCAGAGAAAGGGTTAGTATAAAAAATCTATAAAGAACTTAGGAAACTCAACATCCAAAGAACAAACAATCCAATCAAGAAATGGGCAGGAGATATGAACAGACATTTCTGTAAAAAAGACATCCAAATGTCCAAAAAACACATGAAAAAGTGTTCAACATCACTTGACTTCAGGGAAATACAATCAAAACCACAGTGAGATACCACCTCACACCAGCCACATAGTTAAAATTAACAAGTAGGAAATGACAGATGTTGGCAAGGATGCAGAGAAAGCTGAATTCTCCTGCACTCTTGGTAGGAATGCAAGCTGGTGTAGCCACTCTGGAAAACAGTATGGAGGTTCCTCAAAAAATTGAAAATAGAGCTACCCTATGACCTAGCAATTGCACTACTGGGTGTTTACCCTAAAGATACAAATGTAGTGATCCAAAGGGGCACGTGCACCAATATGTTTACAGTAGCAATGTCCACAGTAGCCGAACTATGGAAAGAACCTAGATGTTCATCAACAGATGAGTAGATAAAGAAGATGTGATTACACACACACACTAGAATACTATGCAGCCATCAAAACCCTGAAATCTTGCCATTTTCAATGATGTGGATGGAACTTGAGGGTATTATGCTAAGCAAAGTAAGTCAATCAGAGAAAGGCAATGATCTCTCTGATATGAGGAATTTATGATCTCTCTGATATGAGGAATTTTTTTTTAAAGATTTTATTTATTTATTTGACAGAGAGAGATCACAAATAGGCAGAGAGGCAGGCAGAGAGAGGGGGAAGCAGGCTCCCTGCTGAGCAGAGAACCCGATGCGGGGCTCGATTCCAGGACCCTGAGATCATGACCTGAGCCGAAAGCAGAGGCTTTAACCCACTGAGTCACCCAGGTGCCCCTGATATGAGGAATTTGAGAGTCATGGCGGGGAGTTATGGGGGGTAGGGAGGGAAAAAATGAAACAAGATGGGATTGGGAGGAAGACAAACCATAAGACAATCTTAATCTCAGGAAACAAACTGAGGGTTGCTGGGAGGTGGAAGAGGGATAGGGTGGCTGAGTTATGGAGATTAGGGAGGGTATGTGCTATGGTAGTGCTGTGAATTGTGTAAGGCTGATGATTCACAGACCTGTACCCCCGAAGCAAATAATACATTATGTTAATAATTTTAAAAAGTCCATTATGTTAAATAGAAAAATACAAAACAATAACTGGTTGACATGGATTTGAAGAACTCACTTCATGTATTCGTTCACCAAAGGCTTTTTTGAAAATTTCCTATTTTCTACACAATAATTTAAGCAGTGGGACAATCAATAAGTCTGATAAACTCTTCTCATAAAGCTCTCAATTCTTGTGTTTGTGTGCATGAGACAAAAAGAAAGTATTTAAGATATCTTATTGTCATAAGTACAATAAAAAAAAAGTAGCACAATATACTATTTAAGTAGGTAGTCAGGAAGTTCTCTCTGATAAGGTGATTCATAAGCAGAGACTTGAATGAAGTGAGGGTCTAGGCCATTTGCATATCTGAGGAACCTTATGCAGATGGGATATGGTTGCTAAGCCATAGGCTTATTTGGAGAAGCAGAGAGGTCAGTGGCATCTAGACTGAAGAGAGGGTCTGGGACAATAGCAACAGATGTAGTCAGAGGCCTTAGAACCATGGGAAGGATGTGGGTATCTTTCTCCCTCTATTTGCTTCAACAAATCTATATCGAAGTCACCTTCTCAAACCATTTCTGACCCTATGGAACAGAATTTTAAAATGGCTGACAGTGGTATTCAAAGTAGAAGATGCTCAGATGAGGGTGATCCACCAAGTATTCCCATGTACCATGTGATGTGCTGTGTTTTGAAAATACATCATTGTACAAGAGAGACAAGGCCCGCTGTTGGAGTTGTTTTACTAAACTAGAGGAAGTACTGAAAGTGGTGCTGGAGAGTTATGGCATCTAGTCACCCAAATTTAAAGGATACAAAGAAGGTTTTGATATACTGCATAACTTTTTTATAAATTATTTACATATATTGGGTTATATTTTTGTATGTATACACACATACATGTGTACATATGCATGCATATGTATAAATACTCCCAAGCATTTTGTTCCCATAAATCGTAAATGAGATGTAGTCATACATGCAAAGCCAATTTGAAACATACCAGGAAGAGCCTCAGTAATAAGTTCTGTAATCAGCAACTAGATTTCTTGGTCAGTTGATAATATTCATGTAACTGGATTTGATAGAATAACATATCAATTCTTTCAATCGCATTCATTCAAGCATATAATGGTACAAGCAGTGTTCACTTTTTCCTTTTAGCTGGAATTCCCAATGAAAAATAGCTTGAATTCCAGCTAGGAGATGGAGAGAGTGTTAAATCAGTCATAGAATCTCCCAGCCCTAAAGTTGGTCTGAGTTTCACTTAATCCTTTTACTTCATTATCTCTTCTATTTGGATGTATGTGATATGGGTGGGAGTTTATGATGAGTTTATGTTTGTTCAAAGTCATTACAGTGATACTACTATGAAGCCCTATGCTTAGGAAACTAAGGTAGTGTCTTTATTATCTTCTGTTCTACATCATGTTCTAAACACTGGAGAATAAAAACAGTATGTGAAGGGCTTCCTGACCTCACCCTACTGTCTTAGTACACAATAAATATTGTTTACCAATGACAGAAAAAAGCTAAATGAACAACATAACAACATAACCAAGCTTTATTGATATGAAAAGCATATTTGATTTCAGAAAAGTTTAAAAATGATTCAAAAACTCATTGTAGATAGTAGAGTAATAGGTATCACAGATTCTTCTCTTAAAGAATATCATAAATTTTTCAAAGTACTTCAATATTATGCTAAACTTGATCCTAATCTAAAAACTACAAAAGGCTTTATAACATTTCTGCGATGTTAAGCAGGTGATACAGATAAGAAGTTATCAAGAAACCTAGAACAGCATTAGCAAAATACGGCATAAAATGGCACTTGAGATCGTAATGAGTTATTATTATCACTATTGTTATTATTATTATTATTTATTATAAAACAAACTACCCCAATCTTTGTCTTAATGAAGACTGAACTGGTGTATTCTAAACTCGTTACCTGATCTTCAAGGCAAAATATCAAACTTTCAAATGACCTTTAAATGATTGATAGATTTAGCATTTCCTACTAATTTTCCCAGCCCTAAATCTGCAAAACAGGTTATCAGAGTTCTTTCTTTTAAATCACAGCAAAAAAACTATAAACTCAAGCTTTTATTAAAAAGTTAATTTCTTGTGTTCAAAATTTTCAATAGAAGCAAACTAGTATCTATTATACATTCCATGGCATTGCTCACAAAAACTTAGAATTTATAGGAGATAATGTGACTTAAAGTAAATTTCAAGATTGCATATTTTCTTAGGAGCTATATTTTGAACTGTAAGAATTTCAGATGACAAAAAGTACAATAATAATCAAAAAAATTGTTAAAATAATTGTATTAAAATATATTTTTACAACCTTTACATGACTTACCTAGAAAAAAAATAATTGGTTTCAATTAACAAATTAAATAATTTGTGATGTTTTAAAACTCCCAGAGGTTAACTTTCGACTGTCATTTTTTGTCTAACCATCTTGTGCTCTCATACCTTCAAAAGTGTTTGAGTCAAATACTTTGTTATTTTGTAATGTCAAATGGACAACTCCATGAAGAGACTTCCCTCTCTTCCTCCATCTTTGCCTGTCTCTGTCTCTCCCTAACATGAATAGGCACACACAGAGGAACTATACCTTGGGGAAAGGTTTTATCTGTTTTCTATTTACATAATGGAAGATATATCTTTATCTATGATATAGATATAGATATGATATAGATATATAATAGTCATTGTTATAACTCATTCTCAGAGCTAAAAATGCTTCAAAACTTTGTTATAAATAAGCATAATACAAAAGCATCTTCCAAATTGATGTCAATTTCTAAGACAATATCAAGATATTGTGATTCATTAGTAAGAAATAAAATGGGGAATATAATTAAGATTCCTACAATTGACTTCTCAGTTATTTTAACAGATGGAATTGCAAAGATAATTTTGTCAGGTTTTTAATTATAATAAAAAATGATTGCAGAAAAATGGATCAAAACATATGGGTACATTATATCCTTTATTTTAAAAATTACTCTTTTAAAAAAATTCTTTCTTTTACTTACTTTAGAAGATAGGTTGATTAACAATACAAGTTGGTAAAACCTGAATATAATACTAGCTAGAACTCTAAAGACATTATAGTAATGTCATTTTATATTTTATTAAGAATGTTTCTTACACTTTGACTATATTATTTACTAAATTCAATATACTCAATAGCTTATTTATACCTCTGTTGTAAGCTACATTTTCCTTAAAAATAGTAAATATATACAGTACTTCTGAAATGTAATAAAATCATAAACCCATATTAATTCAAGAAAACAAGAAATGAGTTTAAGTGGTTTACTTTAAAAATGTCAAATAGCTCATTTGATTATTGAAAACATGCACATATGTATGTGAATGGGGACTGTTGAGAACTGCTTAATTCAATCTACTATATCATATCAATGGTCTCATATAATAGTGAAATATATAATATCATGGAGTTGTACTCTTTATATTAATATGAAATCAATCTGTCTCTCTAATAAGGAACTACTTAAGTGAATAAATTCTACATCTACCTTTAAGTAGTACTATTTTCATTATTTTTACTTCACTGCTACCAGTCTTCCACAGGTGAATTTTGTTAATTTTCCTTTAAAAGAAAAATGTTTTAAATTGCAATGTGTAATATTAAACTTAAGAATTTCTTTTAGAATCTGAAACTAAGGAAATATGCATTTTAAAAATAACAGCAATGTCATAACTCTATATATTGGGAGCAAACTTACTTATTGGGAACACAAATATGTGAAAAGCTCACTGTCTGGACTAATGTTGAGAAAAATAAATAATATAAATAAATCAAGCCCCTTTGGAAGTAATAATATTCCTAAATCCAAGCACTGCGTTTTCTCTTCATAGAAAGTGTTAAGGATTTGATGAATTATGTGTCCCCCTACCCCTATAATTCATATTTTGGAGCCCTAACCATCAAAGTGACTATTTAGAGTCAGGACATAATAAAGGTAAAATGAGGTCAAAAGGGTGGGGCTATGACCTAATTGGATTAATTTTCTTACAAGAGACACCTTGGAGCTTCCTCCCCCTCTACACCATGTGTGAACACAGAAAGAATGTAGCTATCTCCAAGCTAGCAAGAGAGCTCTCCCCAGGAACCAAATCAGTTGGAACCTGGGTTTTGGACTTCCCACCTCCAGAACTGTGAGAAATAAATTTCTGTTGTTTAAGCCTCCCAGTCCGTGGTATTGTGTGTGTATGGCAGCCCCAGCTAACTAATTTGGGAAGACCCACATGTATCACTGGGAATGTAATACTCTTACTTTCCATGTGATTCTAACAAATCTGTCTCTATAGTATGCACAATTACAAAGTAATAGTAATCCAGAAAAGCAGAGAGAGAATTTGTCAGTCTGGAACATTTATAAATAGTGAGCTATGGCAGAGGGTAGACTACCCTGCTTAGTCTAAACTGAAGTCTACAGTATAAAATGAAACTGGAAAGCATAATCCTAATGACTTCAAAAGCTCAGCAGTATTAGAATATTTTGTGTTCTGGAAAATAGTACTACACACAGTAGTAGACCTCCAGGGCATACTATTTTCCTGGAGTCTTATATCAGAAGACCTGGGTTGAGTCTAGTTCTCTTAATAGTAGTATCCTGGAAAATATTTTTAGCTACATGGAGACTTTCCAACATTGTAAAATATAATCCCTTACAAAAATATGAAAGAGTGATATGACCATTGGGTGCAGGAGGGTATACTATGGCAGCCAACCTCTAAGAGGCCCCCAGTGATTTTTCTGGTATTCCCTTCTCATGCTGGACCAGAGTTAGTGTATGTGACCAATAGGACACATCAGAAGTGGTGACATGTCACTTCTGAAATTAAGTTATAAAAGACACTGAAATTGTCATTTCTAGTTCTCTATCTCTTTCTGTTTCCTTCTTTCTTTCTCTATTAGACATTCCAGGTTTTTTTTTTTTTCTAATATGTTAACAAGTTAATTTTTTTGTTTTCTCCCATACATTGACTATAGTACTTATAATTTTATGTATTTATATTTATTTCTATCTATCTTTATAATTATATTTATATTCTATCTCACTTAATTATAAAAGCCCATAAGGTAGTTCTGTGAGAATTGTTTTCTTACTATCATTTACAGTTGGGTATGTGATGTTGGAATATATAATTAAATGGGAATGTGATTAAATATTTTAGTTAACATTTGTTATCAGTTTCTTGTTTTGTAACAAGTGTTGGGGAAGATGTGCAGAAAGGTTCCCACATTCTCACTGTTGGTGGGAATGCAAGCTGGTACAGCCACTCTGGAAAATGGTATGGAGGTTCCTCAAGAAGTTGAGCAATTGCACTAGTAGGTATTTGCCTCAAAGATACAAATGTAGTGGTCCTATGGGGCACCTGCACTTCAGAGTTCATAGCAGCAATGTCCATAGTAGCCAAATTATGGAAAGAGCCAAGATGTCCATTGACAGATGAATAGATAAAGATGTGGTATATATAAACAAGGAATATTACTCAACCATCAGAAAGTATGAATACTTACCATTTATATTGATGTGGATAGAACTGGAGGGTATTATGATTAGTGATATAAAAGAAATACAATAATAAGAGAAAGACAATTATTTATGGCTTCACTCATATGCAGAATATAAGAAACATGGCAAAGGACCATTGGGGGAGGGAGGAAAAACTGAATGGGAAGTCATCAGAAAGGGAGAAAAACCATGGTGACCTTTAACAAACTGAGGAAACAAACTGAGGGTTGCTGGAGGAGAGGCAGGTGGGGGGTTGGGGAAATTGGGTGATGGGCATTAAGGAGAGCACAAGATGTGATGAGCACTGGGTGTTATATGCAACTGATATATTATTGTACACTACATCTGAAACCAATGGTTACTATAAGTTAGGTATCTGAATTTAAATAAAAATTTTAAAAAATAAAAAAAAAATTACTGTTCAAAAAATTCTTATTTTGTATCAGCATCCCGAGAATCTGACATGCATTTTCTAATATCTGAAAAATTTTAATATTAATTTTTGCCCTAGGACACTATCACTTAATCACACTTATTCTATACGTATTTGAAAATTCTATATAAAATTTGTTTTTTGGGGTAGAAACTTTGATATCTGTCATTATGTATTACATGTAAAGTCTGAATTTTTATCTTTTTGATCTGCTGAGGATAAAACATTATTATATGAACATCATTATTTAACTTTATACAAATATTGCTTTTTTGTTTTAATGTTATCTCACTCTGGCATTTGATGCTTAATGGCTTAGACAATGTCATGTAACTACTAAGGTCAAAGTTTCTAGAGCCCAAGTCAATGGATTCAAACCATAGCTCCACCAATTGCTGGTTGCATGGCAAAGCAAATTCCTTAATTTTTCTTTCTCAGGTTCCTCATTCATAAAATGGGTATGACAGCAATAATGATCCCTAAGTGATAGGCTACTGTGCGGGTTAACTGAGCAGCCCACTTTTAAGTATCTGGAATAATGCCTGGCATATAGGAAACAGTCAGTAATCCTTGGCTTGTAGTAAAAATTATCTTCTTGGAATTGACTATTCATATTAATAACACATATGAACTTAGTATTATCTTCTTTTGTTTCTATCAGTCTCTGTTTCATTAACATGTTTATTGACTTCCTTTTTAAGGTTTTTAAAAATTTTTTAAATGTTTTTATTTAAATTCCAATTAGTTAACATATAGTGTAGTATTAGTTTCAGTTGTACAACAGGTACACAATACTTCCATAGAGCACCCGATGCTCATCACAAGCGTATTCCTTCATCCCCATTACCTATTTAACCCATCTTCCCACCCACCTTCCCTCTGGTAACCAGCCATTTCTTCACTATAGTTAAGAGTCTCTTTCTTGCTTTGCCTCTATCTGTCTCTATCTCCCCTCCACCCTTTGTTTATTTGTTTTGTTTCTTAAGTTCCACATATCAGCAAAATCATATGGTATTTGTCTTTCTCTGACTGACATACTTAGCTTAGCATAATACTCTCTTGCTCTATTCATATCATTGCAAATGGCAAGATTTCATTTTTTATGGCTGAGTAGTATTCTATTGTATGTATTGTATGTATATATCACATCCTTACCCATTCAGTAAAGTCACAGGATAAAAAATCAACATACAGAAATCTGCTGTATTTTTCTATAAATTAATAATGAAGCAACAGAAAGAGCAATTAGGAATCAATCCCATTTGCACCCAAAACAGTAAGATACTTAGGAAAAAACCTAACCAAAGAGATGAAAGACATGTACTCTGAAAACTAAAAAACATGGATGAAGGAAATGAAAGATGACACAAAGAAAGAGAAAAACATTCCATGTTTGTGAATTGAAAGAACAAATACTGTAAAAAAGAAAAAAAAAAAAAAGAAGAAGAAGAAGAGCAAAGCTGGAGGGATCATGATTCTGGACTTCAAGTTATGTTACAAAGCTATAATAATCAAAACAGGATGGTATTGGTGCAGAAATAGACACATAGATCAATGTAACAGAATAGAGAACCCAGAAATGAATTCACAACTATATAGTTAATTAATCTTCAACAAAACAGGAAAGAATGTCCAATGGAACAAAACAGTCTCTTCAACAAACAATGCTGGGAAAGCTGAACAGCAACAGGCAAAAGAATGAAATTGGACCACCTTATGACACCACACACAAAAATAAATTCAAAATGGATTAAAGACCTGAATGTGAGATATGTTTATTGACATATTAATTTTAATAACTAGATGGAATATTTTAGAGATGTTTGCAGGAAGGAAAAGTAACTTAGCCAACAGCAGACTGGATATGGATTTCCTGAGTCCCAAACTCTTTTGTTATTATTGTATGTATGTACATATGCACATTATTATGTATTCTTATGTATGGTTGTACAAGCTCACCTTGTTGCTCCTACTCTGATTTTAGATGAGCTATATTTTACAAAACCTCTCACGATTTCTAGCACTTGGATGACGCATTCTCTTAGCTTTTGGGGGAGTATATATTTTCTCTTTTCCTTATCTTTTTCCATTGTAAAGACAAATTTTAAGCAGAGAGTAAAATTCACAGGCCTGATCAGTATCTTGAATTTTTAAGTAACTTACGTGTGATTTCTGAGGTTCCACTAGATAAGGTCCTGATATATAGTTTTTACACACTGATACATCTTACCCTGGTCAGGTATAAATGTCATTCTGTAAAGGGTGTTTCAGCTGTGTTAACTATTAGTGATAAGCAATAGGAAATGTGCCTTCTACTAGTTTTGAGTGGCTCCGCAGAATGAGGGCCTGTCACTCAATACGTTTGAAATTATTTTCCTTTTCATTTTGTTCAGAGACAGATTAATCTATTTTAGTCTTCATTACATATTGCAACAAACTGTAGGAGATGGGAGGCAGCCACAAAGTACAGGCAAAAAACAAACAAAAAAAACTTGGTCACTGAAGAGATACTGAGCATTTTTGTTGTAGTTGTACTATGTTGCTTAGCACCTTGAAGGATTGAAGAGGACTGGTTTGGGAGAGTAGTTTGGATTAACTAAGATTTAAGGATCAAACACAGAGAATTATTTTCACTATACCTATGACAAGTTTTTTTAGTAAAAAAATTGCTTAATATTTGACTGTCAGAAAGTAACATATTTAAGTATCCAACATAGATAAAATATGGTAGAGTATTAAAAAGAAATTAAAAGTCATACTACAAACAAAGCACATTATTAGCTGACATAGAGCTATATAACTGACTTAATTATTATTCCAGAATTTTTTAAAGTAGAAAATATTAGCTGTTTCTAAATAGGCAGTCAAAATACTATAATTAGAAGGTACTGAATTATCTACACATTTCAGTACTGGCTTTAAAGTCAGTAGAGTAGACACTTCTTAAAGGAAAAATAGGGAAAAATATATCTGCTATTGTTTTGGAAATCTTTATTCATTAAAGAAAATCTAAATTTTTATTGCAAAACACAATCTTTATATATTATATTGTGTTGGATGTTGTATATGTAAAGTGTGTGATACATTGCTAACTAATGAACACTAGAGAATGACTTTCATTTGTTTTATATTTTTAAAATATGCTAGATTTTTTAAGCTATTTATTTGAAATTTTCAAATTAGAAGTTATTCTTAAGTACTCATACATAACATTCAGCTACTAAGAAAAATACACCCATCTCAATCCAACACATGCATTAGTATTCTCAAATCATTTTACACATCATTGTCAAACTGAACTTCTGAAGCCATAACTTTAATCACAGCAGTCCTTTGCTTAAAAGTTTTAATTTTCATTGCTTTCTGGATAAAATATAAAGGTAATTATCATCTGTCTCTATCCTCATCAAACTCTACAAATAGGCTACATATCCATAAAAGAGGACTTTTCTCTGTCCTACTTTTCATTCCTTGTATTATATTTATGCTATCACTTCCCTCTGAACTTTTCCTCCTCATTATCACCAACTATAAAAATTCTACTTAACTCCAAAGTCCACCTTAAAAATTATCATTATTAATCCTTTCCCAAATCCCTTGGTTTAGTGTAGGTCATAAACTACCTTGTACAACAGGAATTTATACCTATGTCCTATCAGTCTCTAAATTCCCGAAAAGCCAGTTTTCTACCTGTCTATCTCTTATAGTACTTAGTACAGTGTCTTCTAATCAGGGTTACTTATTAATTCCAATGAATTTAGTTAAATATAAAAGTATATTGAACAGTGCTTGACATCAGCAAAATGGCAGAGCAGACTGCTGCAAACAACCCTCTCTTCATGAAAACATCATACAACAAGCAGAAACTGTCAGATTCAACTTTGTCAGAATTCTAAAAATGTCAAAGGTATAAGGCAACCGAGAGAATGCAGAAGCAGGAAATGAGTAAGAAAAAGTTGTGGCATTCTTTCTTGCTTGGTTTGGCTATGGTACTGAAAATGGGAGCCTCTGTTCCCAGTGTGAAACCCTGACTCCTGGATGTGGAGAGACCATAACAACCCTTATAAACACATTATTTTGTTTGTTTGTTTTCTAACTTTTCTGAGGGTTAACTAAAGGGTTGACATAACAGATTAATATCCAGAGTATGTAAAGAACTATTATTATTCAACAACAAAAAGACAACAAAATTTAAAAATGGGGAAAAGTTCTTAAATGGACACTTCTCCAAAGATATGCAAGCAGCCAGTAAGCACATGAAAAGAGGCTTAGCCTCATTAGTCATTAGGAAAGTGCAAATCAAAATTCCAAGATACCACTTCATACCTACTAGAATGGCTGTAATTAAGAAACAAGAAAATCACCACTTCCTCATATCAGGGAGAGGAAGTGGTGATGCAACATGGAGGCTTAAGTGGGTAGAAGAATAAATGAAACAAGATGGGATTGGGAGGGAGACAAACCATAAGTGACTCTTAATCTCACAAAACAAACTGAGGGTTGCCGGGGGGAGGGGGTTGGGGAGAAGGGGGTGGGATTATGGACATTGGGGAGGGTATGTGATTTGGTGAGTGCTGTGAAGTGTGTAAACCTGGTGATTCACAGACCTGGGGATAAAAATATATGTATATAAAAAATATATGATTATAAAAAATAAAAAATTAAAAAAAAATAAATTTAAAAAAAAAAAAAAGAAACAAGAAAATCATATATGTTGGCAAAGATGTACAGAAATTAGAAGAAACCTTGCACATTATTAGTAGGAATGTAAAAGAGTATAGCCATTGTGTAAAAGTTTGGTGGTTTCTCAGGAAGTTAAAAATAGGGGTGCCTGGGTGGTTTAGTGGGTTAAAGCCTCTGCTTTTGGCTCAGGTCGTGATCCCACGGTCCTGGGATCAAGCCCCGCATCGGGCTCTCTGCTTAGAGGGAAGCCTGCTTTCTCCTCTATCTCTCTGCCTACTTGTGATCTCGGTCTGTCAAATAAATAAATAAAATTTTTAAAAAAGAAGTTAAAAATATATATGTGTACTAATATTTGGATCCCTGCTTTCAAATCTTTTGGATCCATATCTAGAAGTGGGATTGTTGGATCATATGGTAATCCTAAATTTCAATCATTTGTGGTACAGTTTATCTTTGAGATGACTAAAAAATTTGAAATAGATTCTGGTGATGGTTGCAAAGCATTGTAATTATAATTAGTGTCACTGAAAATTTTATAGGTAAAAAGGGTTAATATAGCAAATTTTATGGTATATATATTTTAGCATAATAAAAAACTCTAGTACATTAATTTTAATTCATGTACATGCAGTAGTTTTATAAGCAGAAGATGGGAGACATATTTTCTAAGAATTTGTACAGTTCAGTTTCAGATACATAAATATTTCATGAGTCATTAGTTTTTTATGTGTTTTTTTTTTTAAGATTTTATTCATTTATTTGTCAGAGAGAGAGAGAGAGAGAGAATAAGCAGGGGGAGCAGGAGGCAGAGGGAAAAGCAGGCTCCCTGGCAACCAATGTAGGAATTGGTATCAGGACCCAAGACAAAGGCAAATGTTTAAATGACTGTACCACCCAGGCATTCCATAAGTCACTGATTTTTTTTAAGGCATTAACATATATAATTCAATGAAAGTAAAAAAAAAAGTCCTTAATCCATTTAGCTATATGCAGTTTTGCACTAAGGATGGAATAGTTATGATGGTAAAGGTACTCAATATACTCTTAGATTTAGACTATTAACACCTAGTTAAACCTAATTTCTTATTAATGTCTTTTAAAATGTATTAAAATCACATTTTCAGGGGCGCCTGGGTGGCTCAGTGGGTTAAGCCTCTGCCTTCGGCTCAGGTCATGATCCCAGGATGCTGGGATCGAGCCCCGCATCAGGCTCTCTGCTCAGTGGGGAGCCTGCTTCCTCCTCTCTCTTTGCCTGCCTCTCTGCCTCCTTGTGATCTCTCTCTGTCCAATAACAAATAAAATCTTAAAAAAAAAAATCACATTTTCAAATAAAAAACAAAATAAACTTAAAGTGTAATTGTCTTAATTGTTAACTAGCTGAATAGGATTACTCAGTTGATCACATTTAAATTAAAATAAAAGATGAAACATATACTAATTTGTTAATATATGTATTATATTCACTATCATCAAAAACAACCTAATTACTTACTAGGTTATCAAAACAAGTATGGCATTAATATGATTAGTGTAGGAAAACTGTAGTCATGCTTAACAAAAATTAGGCCAGTTCTGTCAGTTTTATGAGCAAAAGCAGTAATTATGAAAGCTTAATGGGCAAATATCCTCTCTACCATATATTCATTCAGCATATTTTTTAAGCATTTGCTCTGCAAGATAAACATGTGCATGTAAATATTAAGTGAATTGTCTGGGTTCATGTATTAACTGGGAAGGGCATCTCCCAATATTTCAATGAAGCCAGGATGTACATTTTCCTATAGCACTGTGCCTACATATCATATTAATTAAGAGGTTATCCAGCTATTTTCATCAGTAGTGTCCTGCTAGAAACTTTTAACATTATTTGATTGTCAACATTTTACTACCGTGCAATTTTTCACTGCTAAATAAACATAATCAGATTGGTTAAAGTATGGTTTTGTTTTGTTTTGTTTTGTTTTTTGTCCACATTTTACCCAATTCAGTTCACTAAACTGCAAACCTTGTGTTCAGGGTTTCAGGTCTTAGAATTTAACTACCTGGCATCCTCTAATGCCACCAGATTTTAAGGAAAAAAATAAAAAATTAATTTAAAAAAAAGAAGCATAAAAATATATATATAAAAAAAAATGTGTGTCCCATATGGGGCATAATCTGGAGAAAGGACCATTAAAAAGCTCCAGTGGCTCCTTAATCAACCAAGGAAAAAGTCCAAGTCTCTAACTTGGCCTCCATGGCTCTTTACCATTCTGTTTAAATACTTTACAAACTCAGTTCCCACCGTGTTTCATTGTATATCCTACACCGTAGGTAAAGTCCATTTTGCACCACTCCACAGCTGCAGTAGTTCTTGGTCCCATTCAAAGCTCATGATCTTACTTCTATCAGGAGCTCTTTTTCTTCTCTTTTAATCCCCACCACAAATGTCATGCCTTTGCCAAGTCTCCCATGGTTACTTAGAGATATGATCCTCTGCAAGCCTCCTATCATACTTCCTATGCGTCCATATAATCTGACACTTTGAATGAACCTTGCTTGTATTTGCCTCCTCAACTAAGACAGGAGCACTTTAAGGGAAAAGTAACTCAGCATAAAAATAGGCACTAAATATTATATGTATTATGCACAAAGTTTAAAGTGAAGTTCTGCAATTTACAAAACAATTTTATATTCATTATTTCATTTGGTTTTCTTAAGGCAATAGATACTACAATTTTAATTTCACAAAGTAGAGCTGATTTTCATAGAAATCAGGAAATAGTCCAATATCAAAACATTTAATAGCACTGGATGGAGCTAAGATTTAGTCTTTCAATATTAAATTCATTGTTTTATAGAACTTAGTAGAGAAATGAAGTAAAAAGTTTTTGAAATCATTGCCCAAAGGTATAGAATTTGAATTCAGTTCTGAATCTACTCAGTAAATTTATTTTTCTATCAACAGAAGCCTAATACTACAGGCTTAAATGAAAGTAGTTGATATTTTGAAATTGTTACATAAACCAAGGAATCAAAACAGATTTGCAGACAGCTTCATATAACACATTGGACATTGAGCTGTAGACTCTCTTTATACATTGAAATACATTAATAATTGGTTACTAATTCAATCATTGATATGCTATCAAAGGAAGTACAAACCACTATAAACTTCTGTTATCGTTTGAAATAACGCTATTGTCCTTCAGGTTCCACAGGGATTATGCAAAGAGCCTCAATGTATAAAAAAAATACTTATAAAGCCCATAAAGCAGTATACTCCTAAAATGTATATTTAACCTAAAATTAAGATGCTAGCTCTAATAAACATAAAAAATTCTGACAACTTAATTTATTTTAATTTAATTATTTTTATTTAAATTTATTTATTCATTTTAAATTTATTTATTTATTTAATTTATTTTAATTTAATTTATCTTACTTCACATTTTTAGTGATCAGAACGGAAGTTAAGGTAGAATTTTTATCCTGGTTCTTTTCAAAAGGCTTATATTTAATTATAAATTTTATTGTGTCTACATTTTTCTGTATTAAGAAAATAATTTAAAATTAATATTAGAATTACAAATAAAGAGGGCCCTTTTTTTTTTCTCCAAATAGCTACAGTAGTATCTGAATATTTTAAAATCTTATAAATCGTTTCATCTATGAGTTTAAAATGTCTCTCTTTTGGTCTATACTTTGATCTATTTATTTACCTTGAGATTTGGCTTTATTGGATTTGGGGAATTTTACTAGGTAAAATTCAAAGTGATAGAAAATCAATTCCCTAGTGGATACCTCAGGAGAAATAAATAGCTTTGCTGATTGCCATATTTTATGAGTTAAAAATGAAGAAGATGCTGATGGGAGATTTTGTCAGAGTACAGTTTGATGTGAAATAGTGGGAGAATGTATTAGAGTTTTTAATGTTCCTATAGTGAAGTGTAAGTTAAGAATAGCTTCATTAGATATGTTGAATAATAGGCTCTAATGTAAAAGTCACAAAAATAATGATCACTTGAATTTCCAGGCTGAAAATATAGAACCAGATTGAACGAAGTTTTTCAAAAGTTGAAACAGTCTGACAACCTCCTGCTGAGTTTAGTTAAACTTTTTGCTCAAAAGGTGAGATTTGACAGAATCTCTCAGAGCTTCATGTGACCTGCACAAGCTGTAAGCAGCTTAGAGTCAGAAGGAAGCAGAAGGAAATAATTTCTCAGGTGTGAGTTTCATCTTCCCTTCATGCTTCCCTTAGTGAAGAGAGGAAGAGAGGAAGCCATAGTAAATCACATACCATATCAATCAAGATGAAATATCAAGACAGAGGAAGTAAAGGTAGAGTTAGAAGATGAGAAAAATGATCAAGCAAGCATTCAAGAAGCACTTAATGAATTCATTAAAACATTGTTTTAAAAAGGCATTATTATTTTTAATAATGCTTATTTCTCTAATTATTAAAGAAATAAATGTGTAATGTAGAAGACTTGGAAAACCGGTAGAGGTATGTCAAAAAAAAATAAAAAATCACCCTTAATTACCTAGCTCAGAAGTATGTTTTGATATGTACATTTCACATGTAAAAATATTCTCTATCCCTCAGCTATGTTACAATATGTTGTATTACTATTTGTCTTTCAAAAAGAGTATATGGTATGTAAAATTTTGTTTCTGTTTTATATCTAATCTAATATTAGAGGCATTTTTCTTGTTATGAAAGAAATTAATGCTTATTATAATTAAAATAGATACATATACTTTCATATTTAATTCATTGACATTTTTGGTTTATACAGTAAAATTGTTTTTTTTTTAAGATTTTAAAGATTTTTAAAGATTTTTTTAAAGATAAAATCTTTTGTCTCTTTCTCAGAGAGAGAGTGAGAGAGAGAGAGCTCCTGCAGGGGGAGTGGCAGGCAGAGGGAGAAGAAGGCTCCCTGCTGAGCAAGGAGCCTGAGACAGGACTTGATCGATCGAAGGACCCTGCGATCATTAACCTGAGCTGAAGGCAGATGTTTAACTGACTAAGCCACCCAGACATCCTTAAAATTAGGATTTAAACTTACTCTTTTCCAAACATTCATTAACTGTCTAAACTCCCATTTGGATTATAATAGGATTTTCTTAACAATTTTGTTTATTTATTTGTTAGAGTGAGCACAAGCAGGGGGAGCAATAGGCAGAGAGAGAAACAGACTCCCCACTGAGCAAGGAGCTCAATGAGGAGCTCAATCCCAGGACCTTGAGAACATGACTGGAGCCAAAGTCAGACACTTAACTGACTGAGCCACCCAGGCGTCCCTATAACAGATTTAGATACACTTTTTATTACTCATCACACTGTGTATTTAATAGATAATGGGTCAATTTCTACTTTACTGTTTTCCACTATGGAATCCTTTTTCAATTTTATTATGTTTCATTTGCCTGAAAAAATTAAAATCAATATTGCTTTATTAAACAAAAATAGTTAATGGGTTAAAACTTCCAGTAATAAGTATTACAGTGGATTCTTCATATTACATCTGATTTTATGAGCTATATATTTAAAGTTTTAGCATTAAGAAAGTTACTTCATGAGTTTGAAAAAGATAATTTTATTTTAGTCAAGCCACATTTTTTTATTACTTTTTTGTGAACAATTTTAAAATCAGAAAAAAATATGTTGTATTTTATTCATTGTTTCTGGCAAGTCTGAAGAGAAATACATGGTTCCTTTCATTTACTATTTTTTCCTTCAAAAAACTATTTTTTTATTAAATTATCCTGAGTCTTGTCTAGCCAATAATTGTGCATAAAAGTATGCATATTTTTAACTGTGGCAAAATATGTCTAACACGAAATTTACCACATTAGCCATTTTTAGATTTATATTTCAATAGTGTACATTTACACGTTTAAGTAGTCATATTTCCAGAACTTTTTTTATCTTTCAACATTGAAACTCTGTATCCATTATACAATTCCTTTCATCCTCCCCTCAGCCCCTGAAAAACACCATTTTACCTTCTGTCATTATGAATTTGACTACCTGAGGCACCTCACATAAGTAGAATCCTACAGCACTTATCCATTCGTGACTGGCTTGTTTTACTTAGCTTAATGCCCTCAAGGCTAAATCATTATTGTAGCATGTGTCAGAATTCCCTTCATTTTAAAGACTAAATATTATTCCATTGTATGTATATACCACATCTTGTTTATCCATTCATCTGTCAGTGGACATGTGTGGCTTCTACGTTATGGCTATTGCGAATAATTCTACAATAAAACTCTTAAAACTCTGCTTTTAAATCTTTTAGGTATGTACCAGTTACAGAATTGCTGGATCATGTGGTAGTTTTATTTCTAATTTTTGGAAGAACCATCATACTATTTTCCATAGTGGTTGCACAATTCACATTCCCATTAACAATATACAAGGGTTCTAATTTCTCCACATCCTCACTGACACTTTTTTTTCATTTTCTCTTCTTCTTTCCTTCCTTCCTCTCTTTCTTTCTTTCTTTCTTTTCTTTTTTCTTTCTTCTTCTTCTTTTTTTTAATAGTAGTCATCCCAATGGGTAAAAGGTAATATTTCACTATGGTTCTGATTTTTTAGAGATGTAAGCATCTTTTCATGTGTTTCTGTAGAATTTCTTTAGAGAAATGCTTATACAAGTCCTCTGCCCATTTTCTGATTGGGTAATTTAGTTTTATTTGTTGTTTCATTGTAGGAGCTCTTTATATAATTTGGATATAACCCCTTATCAGATATATTATTTCTAAATATCTTCTCCCATTTACATAGGCTGTCTTTTATCTCTGCTGATTGTGTCCTTCGATGTACAGGAATTTTTCATTTTAATAAGGTCTAATTTATCTATTTTTAGCTTTGTTGCCTATGCTGTTAGGGTCATATCCAAGAAATCATTGTTAAATCTAATATCATAATATTTATCTCCTATCTTTTCTTCTAAGATTTTTATAGTTTTACGTCTTATGATTAGGTCTCTGATCCATTTTTAGTTCACTTTTGTATACAGTGTAACCTGAGGGTCTAATTTCATTCTTCTGCCTGTGGATATCCACTTTTCTCAAAACAATTTGTTGAAAAGACTGGACTTTTCCTATTGAATAATCTTGGCACCCTAGTAAAAAAGAAAAAGAAAATTGACCATATACATAAGAATTTATTTGTGGGCTCTCTTTTCTATTCTGTTGGGCTCTAGGTCTGTGTTTGCTAGTTACACAATGTTTTGATTACTACATTTTTTAAATTGTAAATCTATGTTTGTGCATATGTGTATGTATGTGTTCTATTTAAAATATTCTCTTGACTATTCAGGCACTTTTTTCATGAATTTTTTTAAGTGACATGAAAATCAGCTGTTTATGAACCAATGAAGCTAGTTCAGAAGATTTTCTACTATAAATAATTAGCAATATCTATTATTGCTATTTTATTTACTGCTAATCAATATAATTATTGCAGATGGCATCTTTGTTAATAATAGTGAAAAAAAACTAAAATTAACCCAATTGCCCTACTAAAAAATTATGTGAATAAAGAATGACTGTGTGGGTGCCTGGGTGGCTCAGTGGGTTAAAGCCTATGCCTTCAGCTCGGGTCATGATCTCAGGGTCCTGGGATCGAGCCCTGCCTCAGGCTCTCGGCTCAGAAGGGAGCCTGTTTCCCTTCCTCTCTCTCTCTGCCTGCCTCTATGCCTACTTGTGATCTCTGTCAAATAAATAAAATCTTAAAAAAAAAAAAATCCTTTAAAAAAAAAAAAAAAGAATGACTGGGAATAGGCTCTTGGGAAGTTACCTAGATTCCATCACAGCTGGCCTTAGATGGTGATGAGATGTAGGAGTTTGCACAATACCTTCATGATTTGTATCTCTGTTTCCTTATATGAGTAAAATGTGAATAGTGAAAGTACTACCTCATGTAGTTCTTGTGAGATTTTAATGAATTAATAAATGTAAAGTATTTATGAGTAGCTAATACCTATAAGTTATGTTCTCCAACCACAATGGAATTAAATGAAAAATCAACAACAAAATAAAATTTGAGAAATTTAAAATATGTGGAAATTGAAGCTCAGGTCATGGTCTCAGGGTTCTGGGATCAAGCCCCACATCGGACTCTCTGCTCAGCAGGGAGCCTATTTCCATCTCTCTCTGCCTGCCTCACTGCCTACTTGTGATCTTTCTCTCTGTGTCAAATAAATAAATAAAATCTTTAAAAGAAAATATTTTGAGATGAACAAAAATGAAAATAGAACATATTGATATTTATGGGATATAGCTAAAGAAGATATACAACAACAAATAACATTTATAAATATTTACGCACCCAACATAAGAGCAACTAAATATATAAAGTAAATATTAACAGACCTAAAGGGTGAATCACACAGCAACACAAATATAGTAGGATTTTTAAAATATTCTATTACATCAATGGCTAGATCATCTGGACAAAAAATCAATAAGAAAATCAACTAAAAAAAAAAACCATGTATTTAAATGACATGTTAGGTCAGTAGGATATATATATATATGTAATCTCCCTTACTAAAGAAATATTTATATAAATAATAGCATAATGTATACACACACACACACACACACACACACGCACACACACGGTGTATATATCCATCCAACAGAATACACACTTTTCCCAAGTGCACATGAAACATTTGCAGGATGGATCATATGATAGGCCACAAAATAAGTCTTAATAAATTGAAAAGCACTGAAATCTTATAAAGCATCTTTTCTGACCATAATGGGTTGAAACTATAAATTAATTACACAAAGAAAATGGAAAATTCACAACTATGTGGAGATTAAACAACATGTTACTGAATAACCAAAAAATCAAAAAGGAAGTCAAAAGAGAAATTAAAAATATCTGTGACAAAAAGAAAATAATGGAAATATAACATAGCAAAATTTGTGGGATGCAGCAAATACATTTTCAGGAGGCAGACTCATAGTGAAAGTTCATTGTATCTCAAGAAACAAAAAGCCTCAAATAAACATTTTAAGCTTACCCGTGAAAGAACTAGAAAAATAATAAATGAAGCCAAAAGTTAGTACAAGTAAGGAGATATCAAAGATGAAAGCATAAAAATGAAATAGAGACTAAAAAGACAATAGAAAAGAATCAGTGAAACTAAGAGCTGGTTCTTTGAAAGGAGGAGGAAAATTGACAAGCCTTTATCTAGACTTGTCAAAAACAAACAAAAAAGAGGACTTAACCTCAAAAACTAAATAGGAGCTGTTACACTGATACCACAGAAATACTAAAAGATTGTAAGAGGACACTAAGAACAATTACATGCCAAGGAAGCCTGGGTGGCTCAGGTGGTTAAGCCTCTAGCTCTTGATTTCAGCTGAGGTCATGATCTCATGGTCCTGGGATGGAACCCCACCACTGGCTACATGCTCAGTGGCTACATTCTCTCTTCTCAATATTTATCCTTTCTTCAACTTTAATTTGTACCCTTCGTCATATTTTGTTTATCCTTGTAAGCTAGTTTAAATTTTTTCTGGAAAAAATAAGAATATAAATAAATTACATTAAGAATGGAAATTAAGCCTTGCTGAGACATGCTTTTACTTCTTATCATATTTTCTGTGTTTCATATACTTTTATTTCTTGTATATTATGTGACTATCTAAATTAGGAAATGGAGAAATCATGGTAGGCTTGCTATGCTGCTATCTTGATTTTGAATATTTCTCTACCTTAAAGGAACTGTTACTATTGTAACCTTTAATTCATATACTCTCTATATTTTTGCTATACCTAGAATGATTTTAAAATTCAGGGGCGCCTGGGTGGCTCAGTGGGTTAAAGACTCTGCCTTCAGCTCAGGTTGTGATCCCAGGGTCCTGGGATCGGGGCCCTCAACAGGATCTCTGCTCAGCAGGGAGCCTGCTTCCCTTCCTCTCTCTCTGCCTATTGTGATCTCTGTCTGTCAAATAAATAAATAAAATCTTAAGAAAAAGAATGATTTTAAAATTCAGTTTATTATAATTCATACTTCTTCTCTGAATATTTATTTTGTGTCATAATGGTAGCCAAATTTTAAAAGCTACAGGTTCTTGAAAGGAAAATAGACCTTATATTTTCCAAAATGTTCCTCAATTTTCTTACTTATTCAGAGTTTACATGAAATAATCTTGATTTTTAAGTGGAAAAAATTGAGCCCCACTGCCTTGTATGTTTGAATAGGGGTACTGCATTTTAAAAATCTTGGCCATTAACAAGGAGAAGTTAAGATGACACCAGAGTAGGGGGACCCTAAGCATGTCTCATCCCTTGAACAGAGCTAGATAGTTATCAAAGCATTCTCAACACCCAAGAAATCAATTGGATGTCTGAGAGAGCTAAAACTGCAAACCTACAAGTAGAAAAGTGACCATTTTTGGAAGGGAGATGGTGACAAAAGTTGACTTGGGGGAGATATAATTGTGGCTACTGTGTCAGGAAGGGAACTCTGCCAAGGAGACTATAGCAAATGATTTTAGGTAGAGGAGGACAAAATCTGAACATTTAGAAGTCTGCTATGATGGGGGACAAGCCTGGTTTAAGAGTGTTGAGGTGGCAAAATGGGAGAGAGTCCCATGAGTGACCGATGGTCTGAAGATTCCCTGGCTCACAAGAAGAATGGACGGCACCAACATGCTGCACTGTTCCAAGCATAGGAGCAGGGACACCAGTTGAGAGCAGTTAAGTTTTGGTGCCAACTTTCTGCTGAATTGGGGGCATGAACTTTCAGCTCCAGGGCTATTCATTCATCAGCACCAAAAGCCTTCAGGGAGCACCTCCACCTAGTGGGGGCCAGAACCCCTTGCACCAAGCACCCCCCCCCACCCTAGTGGTGCATTTTCCCTAAGGCCAGTCCACCTGACAATCAGTGCAACAGACCCCTCTTCCAGAAGACTAGCACAAACAGCTCCCTTGTACCAAGTACAGATCCACGTGGGGCTCAATCTCACAATCCCTCACAACTAGAGATCATGACTTGAGCCAAAATCAAGACTCAGACTCAACCAACTGAGCCGCCCAGGCACCCTTTAACTATGATCTTATGAACTCATTCAGGTGTGGGGGGAGCAAATATGTTTTTAAAAAGTTGTCATGCAATAGAGTCCATCATGAAAAATAATCAAACATGTTATGTTTTAAGTGTTTGAATCACCTGTCCTGGTTAGGTCTCAGTCTTGGTTTGTTTTGTGAGGTGATGAATAGGAAGGTGAACTTGTTTCCCCACAGTATCTTTTTTTTTTTTTTTAAATAAATCATGAGGAGCCCCACCCCCCAAAAGTACTGATCAAAATACTGCAAAGCTTCAGCTCTAGGAGAAATAAAACTTAATTTCCTTTTTACTTTTATTTTTGGGGGGTTTAAATTTTTTTCATTTATTTTCTTATTTTTTTCAATTATTTTTAAAAATTTATTATCATTTTAATTTTTATTTTTATATATTATATACTTCTTAATTTTTTATTTATTTTCATTTTATTTTATCTTATTTTTTAAATTTTTTGATGGAGATTCTTTTCTTAAGCAGAACAAAACACACCCAGGATCTAGTTTTCTTATTTTGTGTTTTGTTGTTTTCTTTTCTTTTCTTTTTTGGGCAAAATGATCAAAGGACAAAATGACCAAAATGGACAAAAAAGGGATAAGAGAAATTCACCCCAAAAGAAAAAAAAAAGGAAGTAGAACTGATAGCTAGGGATTTAATCAATGCAGATATAAGTGAAATGCCTGAACTAGAACTAAAAAAATAATTATACACACACACACACACACAAATACACTCAAAACATTTCATCCTAAAGCAGAATATACATTCTTTTTGAGTGCACACGGAACATTCTCCAGAATAGATAATATACTGTGTCACAAATCAGGCCTCAACAAATACAAAAAGATTGAGAATATATCGTGCATATTTTCTGACCCCAACAGTATGAAACTTGAAGTTAATCACAAGAAAAAATTTGGAAAGACCACATGTACATGGGCATTCTATTAAAATAACTGGGTTAACAAGAAATTAAAGGAAAATAAATGAAAAATACATGGAAACAAATGAAAACGAAAACATGGAAGTCCAAAGTCTTTGGGATGCAACAAAGGCACAAAAGCTATCATAACAGGGAAGTATATATCATAACAGGAAGTATATTCCTGTGTCATATTTTACTAAGATTTTGTGCCTCATATCTACTGCTGAATTGTTTACTAGTAATGCTAAAAAGAATTGATAAATCATTTTCACTTTACATTTTTGTATAATCAGGTAACATGAAAAATAATTTGATGTACAATTTTGCCTGTTACAGAGGGTGTGCTAATTATAGTGGTATATGCACAAAACATTTTGGCATGACAAGAGGCTGAATAAATAGCTATTTTACTTAAAAATAGCTGCATTCGTACCAACTCCTTTTGAGTCCCAACTAAAGTTCCAAAGATCAAGAAGCACTACTGGGATCAAGAAGTGGATAAGACATGTCCCCAAGTTTTTAGCTTTAAAAATAATATATTTCTTGCTAAGCTTCCTTAAATTTTATGCTTAAAACTTCATACTCTTTTTCCTAATAAAAGATATCTATATGTTCTTGAGTACGCAGCAAAAAAAGGCCTTCCTTAAGAAATAAGAAAAATCCCAAATACACAACCTAATCTTACACCTAAAGGAGCTAGAAAAAGAAAAGCAAATGAAGACTGAGAGTCTTTCTCCTATGGTTACGGATAAGACAAGGACATCCACTCTCACTATTAGTATTTAACATAATGCTAGAAATCTTAGCCTCAGCAATCAGACAACAAAAATAAATGAATAAGCAGCCAAATCAGCAAGAAAGGAGTCAAACTCACTCTTTGCATATGACATGGTACTCTTGGTAGAAATTCTGAAAGACTCCACCAAAAAGTTCAACAAAGTTGAATTCAAAACTTTGAATTCAACAAAGTCACAGGATATAAAAACAATGTGCAGAAACCTGTTGCACTTCTACACACAAATAATGAAGTAGTCAAAAAAGAAATCATGGAGTCAATCCTATTTACAATTGCCTCAAAAACCATAAAATATCTAGGAATAAACCTAAACATGTACAAGATCTGTACTCTCAAAATTCTAGTATATGTGCTGCCGAAGCGAGCACTGTATTCTCAAAATTCTAAAACACTAAAATTCAAGACGACACAAAGCAATGGAAAAGCATTGGAAGATCAAACATTGTTAAAGTGTCTATACTACCCAAAGCAATCTATACATTTAATGCAATTCCTATCAAAATACTACCAGCATTTTTCATAGAGCTAGAATAAACAATCCAAAAGTGTATATGGAGATTTGTATGGAACCACAAAAGAACCTGACTAGCCAAAGCAATCTTGAAAAAGAAAAGCAAAGATCAAGGTGTCACAGTTCCAATTTTCAAGTTATGTAACAAGGCTGTAGTGATCAGGGCAGTATGTTACTGGCACAAAAACAGCCACATAGATTAATGGAACGTAACAGAGAACCCAGAAATTGACCCCCAACTATATGGTAAACTAACCTTCAACAAGGCAGGAAAAAATATCCAATGGAAAAAAAGATAGTCTCTTCAATAATTCATGTTGGGAAAACTGGACAGTCACATGCAGAAAGAATGAAACTGGACCATTTTCTTACCTCATACACAAAAATAAATTCAAAATGGATGAAAGATCTAAATGTGAGACAGGAAACCATCAAAACCCTAGACGAGAACACAGACAGCAACCTCTTTGACCTTGGCCATAGCAAGTTCTTACTAGACAGGTCTCCAAGGGCAAGTAAAACAAAAGCAAAAATCGACTATTGGAATTTCATCAAGATGAAAAACTCCTGCACAGTCAAGGAAACAAGCAAGCAAACTAAAAGGCAAACTTCAGAAGGGGAGAAGATGTTTGCAAATGATATTTCTGATAAAGGGCTAGTATCCAAAATCTATAAAGAACTTATCAAATTCAACACCTAAAAAACAAATAACACAGTTGAGAAATGAGCAGAGGACATGTATAGACACTTTCCCAAGAAGACATCCAGATGGCTAACAGACACATGAAAAGATGGTCAATATATCTTATCATCAGGGAAATACAAATCAAAACCACAATGAGATATCACCTCACACTTGTCAGAATGGCTATAATTAACAACAAAATAAAAAATGGGCTTAGGCAAGGAAGTGGAGAAAGGGGAACCCTTGTACTATTGGTTTGAAGCCACTCTGGAGAACAATTTTAAGCTTTTTCTAAAATTTGAAAATAGAACTAGTCTACAAGTCAGCAATTGTACTACTAGCTTTTACCTAAAGTATACAAAAATACATATTCAAAGGAGTACATGCACCCTGATGTTTATAGCAGCATTATCAACAATAGCCAACTATGGAGAGAGCCTGGGTGCTCACTAACTAAGGAATGGATAAAGATGTGGTATATACATATATATTACATATACTTAAAATATAATGTATTATAGTGGGATACTTTAAATATATGTATAATATGTATCGATAATGGAATATTAGTTATGAAAAAGAATAAAATCTTGCTATTTGTAATCACATGGATGGAACTAGAATGTATTATCCTAAGCAAAATAAGTTAGCCAGAGAAAGACAAATACCTATGAATTCACTCATATGTGGAATTTAAGATAAAAAAAACAGATGAACCTACAGGAAGGAGAGAGAAGTGAGAGGGGAAACAAAGCATAAAAGACTCTTAACTACAGAGGAGAAACTGAGGGTTGTTGGAGGGAGGTGGATAGGGGATGGGCCAGATGGGGAATTAGGTATTTAAGGAAGTACTTGTTGTGATGAGCACTGGGTGTTTCTGTGTAAGTGATAAATCACTGAATTCTATTCCTGTAACCAACATTTCACTGTAAGTTAATTAAAATTTAGATAAAAAAAAGATAAAAATTAAAAAAAATTTGGCTATTAAAATAAAGTGTTTCTAAGAATAAGTATTAATCAACTTATGACAAAGGTATTATGAAGAAAACTGTTATGCTATCCTACATAGTGTTTTTTAAATGCCTTGAGAAGGCACAAATACACTTTAGAAGCTACTGACTTCAGTGCAATGCCCTGGAGACCTTCTGTATAGGAGAAGACATTGTTCAGGGCTACAGGCCCTGTGTTCTTTCTTCTGAAACAGACCAAAGATGAAGGGGAAGGGCTTAACCATGAGAGGAGTGTGTCTCTGCTTATAGACCCTTCCAACAGCATACAGATGTTAGGACAAAAAAAAAAAAAAAAAAAAAAAAACTATGACTATATGAAGAGGAAAAAAATCATTTGATAGTATAATTTTTTTCCAAAATTTCATTTTTTCTTAATTCATAGAAGAATAAAGGGAAATAAAGATCATTTGCAAAGATTGCTTCAGGCCACAGGAGAGGGAATCCAAATGAGAAGGCTTGATGTGTGTGAAGCAGCCATTGCATGAACTTTTTCTTTGATATAATATGATCAGTTTACCTAATTCCAAGCTAGAATACATTAATGGTTTATAACAGTTTAAAATTCAGGTGAATCCTCCTTCTCATGCAGTAGAACTCATGAATAAGAAATATGTGCCAGTTCATGTCACTTAACTACAGATATATGCAGTGAAAGAAGATTCAGTTACTTCTGATCCAACATTATATATTTCTGTGTCATCTGTATAAAGGCTACATTTTGTTCACACATGTTAGGCTTGTACTCAGTGAAATAGAGTTATACAGCAAAGATTTGACAAAAGGGGCAGAAAGAAAGAAGTCATCTTAATTAATGTTAGTTTTAGAGAATAACATGGGTCTGCTGATTAGAATTTCCTCACCTGCATATAGAAGCAGAGGCATCTTGGTACATAGATGTTTATGGACATGGGTCTTTAATTTTGTCAGAATAAAACCTGCCTCCATACACCTCATTATTTGATCAAAATGAGGTGCACATGAAGGCATGGTAAATATCTGGTATTAAGTATTCAATAAAAATATTATTTCAATCCTACAGTAAAATTTATTTGCTTTGTTGAGAAAGTTTGGGTACCAAAGACCTCACATACAAACAAATATGTATTTGAAAGTGAAGAGTTATAATTATTTTGGCAAAATGTTTTATTGATTAGAGAATTTGTTCATCTTATGTTAGTGAGTAAAAATTGTACAATTAAATGGATTATTATAGTTGAGTGTGTTACCACCTACAGAAAAGTTTATTTGTAAGCAGTATTTTCATTTAAGTTCAATTTTCTCATCACTCTATCTTACAAATGCTAATAAACTATCCAAAGAAAGGAAGTTTCTTTTGTTCCCATTTAATATAGCTATGTCAGGACAAGGCCAAAGATATCCTATTGCAGAAGGTAATGAATGGAAAGAAATTGTATGGAACCATTTATTTAAATTCAGGCACTGCAGGATATATATCTTTCCTAGGAGGGGAAATTACAAAGGGGGACTTTAACTATTTGAATCCATGGAGCAACCGTAACAAATATATGCGGGAGAATATAGAAAGTAACTGTTTACTTTGAAAAGAGGCAAAGATTTAAGAGTATATTATGAGAGGGCACCTGGGTGGCTCAGTGGGTTAAGCCTCTGCCTTCGGCTCGGGTCATGATCTCGGGGTCCCGGGATCGAGTCCCGCATCGGGCTCTCTGCTCGGCAGGGAGCCTGCTTCCTTCTCTCTCTCTCTGCTTGCCTCTCTGCCTACTTGTGATTTCTCTCTGTCAAATAAATAAATAAAATCTTAAAAAAAAGTATATTATGAGGGAAAAGGTTAGATGGAAGATGAGGTAACATGGCATTAGCTAACTAGTAGGGGCCACAGAGGGTATTTACAGAGGGTATGTACAGAAAACAAGAGATTATGATGTGGCAAAAGGACAACAAAGATAAAGACAACTAGAGCAGAAATATGAATGCTTTATGACATAGAACAAATTATTCATAAAGTCAGTGGTAGATTACCCAATAGAAAGACAAAGCATGTGCCTAAGGCGCCAGCAAAGCAGCTGTACCAAAATGGGAAAGAGGATATAGGGGAAAGAGAAAAAGGAAAAAAAAAATGAGAAAGAGAATTTTTAAGAGTTTTATATTCTGAATATACATAGAATAGATTGAAGAGGTTTTCGTGGAGATACATCAAATTTTGATGGACTTTTACACACATCTTTGATTGTTTTCATTTTAATTATATGTGGGAACGGTGATTTTTTGTGTGTGTGTGCTTAATGCCTTAAAAACTCACAGTATGACTCTAATAAGGAGAAGGAAGTAGGAAAGAAGAGTGTAGCCTTCAGAGGCTAGGCCAGGAGGCTTTTTAGAAGAGAATCATCTTCATCTGAATTTTTGAGAAAAAAAAAAAAACATAGGATGGATTATTAAAGAAGTGTCTATAAGGAATTTAATTTAGGAGAAGCATGAAAAAACAAGTAGAGATAAATAAGACACTAGTGAGGGTCAGAAGGGGGGAGAAGCCTACAGATATTAACTAGATGAGGAATATGGCAACTTATTGACCAGGAAAACTAGCTAAAGTGATTTTAGATGTTGGGAAAGAAAAATAGAGTTAGTAAGACAAAGGAACTCAAATTGCCAAAAAATTTTGGGAAAAGAAAGCAAATCAGAGTAAAAGCAAAACCAAAGGAGGAAAGGTAAGAAGGGAGGGAGGGGAAAGAAAAAGAAAGAAGGAAAGAAAGAAAGAGAGAGAAAAGACCACTGAAGGAATCACACTGATTTTTAAGACTTACTATGTGGCAGTAGTAATCAAGATTTTATAGAATTAGTGGAAGAATAAATGGCATGGGATTTTTGTGTGTGTGTTTGCTTCTGAATTTTCATCAGATGGTATTGAAATAATCAGTAATATGTAAGAAAACAAAACAAAACAGACAAAAGCAACCTCAACCTAAAACACACAGAATTTTCAGACAAAGGATATGCACTCAGAATATTTAAAGAACTTTTAACAGAAGCTAAACAGCAAGAAAATGAATAATCCAATTAGAAAATGAGCCAGAATATTGGACAGATAGTTCACCAAAAAAGATATATAGATGGAAAATAAGTACATGAAAACATGTTCAACAACGTTAGCCGTTAGAGGAAAACAAATTAAAACCATGATGAGATACTATTACACAACTATTAGAATGGTTAAAATAATAATAATAAAAAATACTGGTTTTACCAAGCTGATGAAAATGCAGGGGAACTTTTTCATATATTGTGAGTAGAAATGTAGAATAGCATATAATATATCACTTGCTTCAGCGGTACAGGTCTGTGATTCATCGGTCTTACACAATTCACAGTGCTCACCATAGCATGTACCCTCCCCAGTGTCTATCACCCAGTTACCCCATCCCTCCCACCCACTTCCACTCCACTTCCACTCTAGCAGCCCTCAGTTTGTTTCTTGAGATCAAGGGTCTCTTATGGTTTGTCTCCCTCTCTGTTTCATCTTGTTTCATTTTTCTTTTCTTCCCCTATTATCCTCTGTTTTGTTTCTCAAATTTCACATTTTCAGTGAGATCATATAATAATTGTCCTTCTCTTATTACCTTATTTTTTTTAACATAATACACTGTAGTGCCATCCATGTCATTGCAAGTGGCAAGACTTCATTTTTGATGACTGCATAATATTCCATTGTAGATATGGTATACCATATACCATATATATATATACCATATATACAATATAAGATGTGGTGTACCACATCTTCTTTATCACCATTCATCTGTCAATGGGCATCTAGGCTATTACCACAGTTTGGCTATTGTGGACATTGGTGCTATAAACATTGGGGTGCACATGCCCCTTTGGATCCCTACATTTGTATTTTGGGGGTAGTGCAATTGCTGGTAATAGGGTTGCTTTATTTCCAACTTTTTGAGGAACCTCCATACTGTTTTCTGAAGTGGCTGCACCAGCTTGCATTCCCACAAACAATGCTGAAAGTTTCCCTTTTCCTTACTTACATCCTCGCTAACATCTGTCATTTCCTCAGTTGCTCATTTTAGCCATTCTGACTGGTGTTAAGTGGTATCTTTTTGTGGCTTTGATCTGTATTTCCCTAATTTTGAGTGATGTTGAGCACTTTTTCATGTGTTTATTGGCCATCTGGATGTCTTGTTTGCAAAAATGTCTGTTCATGTCTTCTGTCCATTTCTAGACTGGATTATCTGTTCTTTGGGTGTTGTATTTTATAAGTTCTTTATAGATTTTTGATGTTAGCCCTTTATCTCATATGTCATTTGCAAATACCTTCTTCCATTCTGTCAGTTGTCTTTTGGTTTTGTTGACTGTTTCCTTTGCTGTGCAAAAGCTTTTGATCTTGACGAAGTCTCAATAGTCCATTTTTACCCTTGCTTCCCTTGGCTTTGGCAATGTGTCTAAGAAGTTCCTGCATCTGAGGTCAAAGAGGTTGCTGCCTGTGTTCTCCTCCAGGATTTTGATGGATTCTTCTCTCACTTTGTCAAATGCTTTTTCATCTTCTATTGAGAGTATCATATGGTTCTTGTTCTTTCTTTTATTAATGTATCGTATCACATTGATTGATTTGCAGATGTTGAACCAAAATTGCAGCCCAGGAATAAATCCCACTTGGTCATGGTGAATAATCCTTTTAATGTACTGTTGGATCCTATTGACTGGTCTCCTGGTGAGAATTTTTGCATCTGTGTTCAGGAAGGATATTGGTCTGTAATTTTCTTTTTTGATGGGGTCTTTGTCTGTTTTGGGGATCAAGGTAAGGCTGGCATAATAGAAAGAGTTTGGAAGTTTTCCTTCAA
The DNA here is from genome assembly GCF_030435805.1 of Mustela lutreola. NCBI lineage: Eukaryota > Metazoa > Chordata > Mammalia > Carnivora > Mustelidae > Mustela > Mustela lutreola. The sequence goes on from NC_081292.1 coordinate 186,873,354, forward strand.
TTTCTATTTTTTGGAACAGTTTCAGAAGAATTGGTATTAATTATTCTTTAAATGTTTGGTAGAATTCCCCTGGGAGGCCATCTGGCCCTGGGCTCTTGTTTGTTGGGAGGTTTTTTATTCCTCCTTCAATTTCCTTGTTGTTTACGAGTCTGTTAAAGGTTTCCATTTCTTCCTGGTTCAGTTTTGGTAGTTTATACATCTCTAGGAATGCATCCATTTCTTCTACATTGTCTAATTTGTTGGCATATATTTGTTTATAATACATTCTTACAATTGTATTTGTATTACTTTGGTATTGGTTGTGATCTCTCCTCTTTCATTCATAATTTTATTTATCTGGGTCCTTTTTCTTTTCTTTTAGATAAGTCTGGACAGAGGTTTATCAATCATATTAATTCTTTCAAAGAACCATCTCTTAGTTTCATGTATCTGTTCTACTGTTCTTTTGCTTTCTATTTCATTGATTTCTGCTCTGATCTTTATTATCTCTCTTCTCATTATGGGTTTAGGCTTTATTTTCTATTCTTTCTCCAGTTTCTTTGGGTGTACGGTTAGGTTATAGACCTTTCTTATGTGTTAGTGAAAGGTTAGAGACCTTTCTTGTTTCTTGATAAAAGTTTGTATTGCTGTATACTTTCTTCTTAGGACTGTCTTTGATGCATCCCAAAGAGTTGCGTTTTCATTTTCATTTGCTTCCATTAATTTTTTTTAATTCTTTTTTTAATTTCCTGGTTGACCCATTTATTCTTTAGGAGGATGTTCTTTAGCTGCCATGTATTTGAGTTCTTTCCAACTTTCCTCTTGTGACTGATTTCAAGTTTCAAAGCATTGTGGTGAAAATATGCAGGGAATTATCCCAATCTTTTGGTACTGGTAGAGACCTGACTTGTGACCCAAGATGTGATCTATTTTCAATGAGAGCCTGGCTAGACATAGGATTCTTGGCTGAATATTTTTCTCATTTAGTGCTCTGAATATATCCCATGCTGCTCCTCCCATTGGAGGAAGGAGGGTGATGTCTCCCTGAATCTGCTGCTTGTTGGGGTCCTGCTTGAAAAGCTCTGAATATATCATGTCAGTACTTTCTGGCCTGCCACATCTCTGTGAATAGGTCTTCTGCCTATCCAATGTTTCCATCATTGTAGATTACAGACCTCTTTTCCCCAAGCTGCTTTCAAGATTTTCTTTTTGTCTTTTTGAAATTTTTTAAAATTCAAAAGGACAAAAATTCTTTTGTCCTTTTGAAATAAAAAAAAATCTTTTTTGAAATTTTTAAGCTTTACTACTAGATCTTGGGGTGTTGACTTATTTCATTTTTCTTTATTTTTGAGGGGGATTCTCTGTGCCTCCTGGATTTTGATGCTTCTTTCCTTCCCCAAATTAGGGAAGTTCTTCACTATAATTTCTCCAGTATACCCTTTGCTCCTCACTGTCTTCTTCTGAGATCCCAATTATTCTAATATTGTTTTGCTTTATGGTATTACTTATCCCTCAAACTCTCCCCTTGTGATCCAGTAGTTGCTTATCTCTCTTTTTCCAGCTTCTTTATTCTCCATCATTTGGTCTTCTATATCGCTAGTTTTTTTTTTTTTTCTGCTTCATTTATCATGACAATTAGAGCCTCTATTTTTTATTGTACCTCATTAATAACCTTTTTGATTTTGACTTGGTTAGATTTTATTTCTCCAGAAAGGGATTCTCTAATATATTCTATGCTTTTTTCAAACCCAGTTAGTATCTTTATAATCACCATTCTGAACTCTAGTTCTGACATCTTACTAATGTCTATGTTGATTAGGTCCCTGGCAGTCAGTATTGCCTCTTGTTCTTTTGTTTTGAGGTGAGTTTTTCCATTCTGTCATTTTGTCCAGAGAAGAATAGATGAATGAGAGAACAAAATGCTAAAAGGGTAATAACAACCCCAGAAAAAAATATACACTAATCAGAAGAGACCCAAAACCAGAAAGAAAAGAAATAAAAAAGAATGTGATCAGGCTGGTGAATAGAACAGAGCTATACACTAGATTTTGGGTATGTTTTGGTTTGTTAGAAGAAACTGCCTCCAAAATTTTAAAGAAAGAAATACACACAGAGACACACACACACTGATAAATATAATGAAGGGATGGAATATGACTAAAAATGAAAATTAAAAAAGATATTTAAAAAGGAATTGATAAGAAGTTGGTTCAAAAGGAAAGAAGAAAATTTTTTTTACAAATAGGAAAAGAAAAAAAACATAGAAAATTTTAAAAATTAACTTTGAGAAACTAAAGAATCATGGAGAAAAACTTGTGAATTCTATGTGCTATGTTCCCCTAGCACTGGAGTTTTACAGTTTTCAATGATCAGTAAGTTTGCTCTTGGTGGGATGTTCTTGCTGATCTTCTGGGGGAGGGTCCTGTTGCATTGATTCTCAAATGTCTTTGTCCAGGAAAGAATTGAACTGTACTTGCCAGGGGCTAGGCTAACTAATCTTCATGGGTTTGCTCTCAGTAGCTTTTGTTCCTTGAAGGCTTTCTACAATGCTTTAAAGGGTGAGAATGAATATGGTGACCTCCCAATCTCTGGCCCCAGAGGTACCAAGAGCTCAGGGCCCCACTCCTCAATGCACCCTCAGAGAAAAGCAGTTAATAACTCCTGTCTCCTTAGTCTCTGGCCGCACTCTATGCTCACCCAGACTGTGACTGCGCATTTCTATCCTTGGCACATAACCACATTTGGAGTCTCCAAACCCAGCAGATTTCTGAAGCATGCGCCCACGCTACTACTCCCATTGGAGGAAGGGGGTGGGGATGTCTCCCTGAATCTTCTGTTTGTTGAGGCCTTGCTTGAAGAGCTCTGAATATATCACATCAGTCCTTTCTGGCCTGCCACATTTCTGTGGATAGGTCATCTGCCTATTTAATGTTTCCATCATTGTAGATGACAGACCTCTAAAAGTTTCAATTTTCTTGTATCAATATCTTCTTGTATATCACCTTGGAGTCACTTCTCTGCATGTCCTTCCAGAAATGATCATTTTTCTGTTCATAGAGTTGCTGCTATTCTTTTCTTTGATCTCCTGTAGAGTTTGTAGGTGTTCAAAATGATCTGATAACTATCAAGCTGAATTCCTGGGACCAGATGAAATTTAGATCTCCCACTCCTCCACCATCTTGTTTATCCTTGAAAACTGAAGGTTATGTTCAGAAAAGTCTGTACCCATAATGTTCACTGCAGCTTTATTTGTACTATCCCCAAACTGGAAATAAACAAAATGTTTTTCAAAGAAAAAAGAGATAAACGAACTGTGATATATCCATATAATGGACTATTATTTAGCAATAAAATGGAATGAATTATCAATACACAAAATAGTTGAGTAAATCTCAAGGACATTTTGCCAACTGAAAAAGAGCCAAACTCAGATGGACACTTATGGTATGATTCAATTTATATAATAATTTTGAATCAACAATTGTCATAATGGATAACAGGTCAGTAGTTGCCAAGGGTTAGAATTTAGGAAAGGGTATGATCATTAAGGGGTAACAGGAGGGAGTTTCTTTATGGTGATGGAAAAACTGTATTCTATTTATGTTCATTATATTACTCTAATCTACACATGTGATAAAATTTCATACAATTATATACCCACACTCATAAAACTGCATGTAGAAACTAGTGAAATACAACTGTACTTGAGTTAATAATACTGTAAAAATTTTAGTTTTCAAGTTTTGATAATATACAATGGTCAGATATTACCATTGGAGAAATTTGGGTGAATAGTACATGGACACTACTATTTCCCAACTTGTTGTGAGTATTTAACTCAAAATAAAAATTACAAAAAGTAATAAGGAATCACCTAAAATTAACTGGGGCACCTGGGTGCCTCAGTTGGTTAAGTATCTGCCTATGGCTCTGTTCACAATCCCTTGGTCTTGGGACTGAGCCCTGCAAAGGGCTCCCTGCTCCGTGGAAAGCTTGCTACTCCTTCTCTGTCTGCTGTTCTCCTTGCTTGTGCTCTCCCTCTCTGTCAAATAAAGAAATAAATAAAATCTATTTTTTTTTAATTTACTGAACAGAGAAGGCTGGTATTATATCAACATGTATTTGTAAGAATTTCTCCAATAATTTGTGTGTAAGAATTGGAACAAAACCTCAGACTCCATTTTCTCCTAGATTGAACATAAAATTCTATTGAAATACTTTGGTCAACTGAAGAACTGAATTTTGTGACAAAATATAGCTAAAATGTTATTATGATAGATATTATATTTATATTTGAAAGGGGGTGATTATGGGAGCAATAAAGGGTTAGAAAGAGGTTGGATTGTCTACGGAATGGTTGCCATTATTTCTATCCTTATATGCACACTCTTGGGTAGTCTCTTCCAACATTGACCCTGGTTTTGGCTATGTGATTTTTTTTTTTTTTTGGTCAGTGGGACACTAGAAAGAGGAGATATGAACAAGTTCTTGTTCAGCAGGTATTTCTCTTTCTGTTGGAGTCTTTTTGCCATAATGTGGAGAAGCTCAGGCAAGAAAGATGGAGGATGAAAGGCTGACCACAGAGAGAGGTTCCCCAAATGTCCCAGGTGAAGCTTTAGACATGTGAACAAGGCCACCTAAAACCACCCTGTCCAGGCTAGCCAGTCCAGAATACAACTACCCTGTCAACACCTGGAGAGAAAGAGAGAGGGTAAAAATAATCTATCTATTATCTATCATCTATCTATCTATCTAAATCACTGATGAACTTGGTTGTGGAAATATTAGAAAGTTTTCTTCTGAATGTTTCTACTTGCTTAATGAAATAAAATCTACAGATCATCATCTCAGAGGAATAAGGAAGCTGTCAGGGATTTGAAGATAGAGGAGGAAGGTATGAAATATTTATCTCATATGATAGAAAGTTAATCAACAGAGTAGATCCAGTAGGATTCAACTTGTGAGTTGATGTTATAAATATAAATTGAAACCTGTCACCATGTTTCATTTTTGTTTTTCTTTTTGTCTTTTTTCTAGTCATGCTCAGCTTATCAGGTACAGACATAGAGTAGGTAGAGCATTTGGCTTGAACAGATTTGGGGTTTTGACAGGCAAGAACTATGGAACAAGGGAGAACCAATGGAATTGAAGCTGGGTGGAAAGGAGAGGTCATTGTGATGGACATCTGGGTAAGAAGAGAGCCTACAGGGCAATTATCACAGGCAAGAAAAACAAAATAAAACAAAACAGTGGAGGTGTTGAATTACCAATATCACTGGAAAGAATTGTTGGAGTGATAATATTGGAGTCTACAAGCTAGAGAGAGGGAAGATGGTGCTTACAGAGTAGAAAATTTAAAATCTAAATTTTAAAGTTATTGGACGTAAGGGGGTGAAGAAACTAGACGGGCAAGGTGTTAGATGAATTTTCTTCTTGGATATTAAAGTTGCATTCAATGAAGACAGTAAACCATGAACTAAATTATTCAAAATACAAAGGGGATGGCCAGGCATTTATGTATCTGACTATAAAATGGAGAAGTGGCTAATTGTACAGTCAACTGTGTGCTTCTACAAAGTTGTGGTTTGGGGAAGGTAGGAGGAAGGAAAAGTGATCTAGAATTGACTGTGAAGAGCATGGTGGGAACATAAACCATTAGTTTACATATTAATTAAACAAATCTTTATTACTTTCCCATATGACCCAATCTCTATTTAGGTACTAGGAACACATTAGTGAATAAACCATGAGGTCTTCTGGTAGATGGCATTTGTGTCAGTACTCCAAACAATTTTAACTTTAACTATTTTATATAGATGAGTTAATATATGATGCTGTGTGCAAAACTCTAAAATACATTTTATTTATGCGCTTCAGAGGTAGAATCTACATGCTTTCCATGCTTGATATTCATGAGGAGATATAAATATTTGGAGAAATATTTTAAGAGGAAGGAGGTAGGGGATCCATTAAAAATGGGGCTCAAACTGCTCAAGGGAGATTAGTTTAAGGAAGAAGATGAAAGAATATTTTGACAATATTGAGGATACAGAATATTTTGTTGATAACAGGTATTGAATTTCAAAGCATACAGTGGGAGATCAGAGGTAAATGAGAGATCAAATCTGATTGGTGGATATATGAACAATATCTAGAATATAATAGCCAGTTTATTGTGGTGATCCAAATAAACAGGGCTGTTAGTCTAATGGAATTAATCCCAATAGCTTCTGAAGAAACACTGAACAATCCATTCCTATTTGGGGATTGGATCCTTAAGTAAACTATAGTGGTAAGAATTTGAATATAAACAATAAGAGCCATGATAATTCAGATAATAAAGAGTTAATTTACTTTTGGAGATATTGCTGCTGAAAGCCTCAAGTCTAGGACTTTGTAGCCTGACTATAAATGAATAAGAGAAAAAGAGAGCAGAGAGTAAAGATGACTGCATACATAATTCACATGTGTTTATTAGCGTTATTGTGTAAGAAATTTACAATTCATAATGAATATTAAGCATGTGGCAGGTAGCATCATTGGTGCACATATAGTTTCTTATAATTTTGCATACATCTATGATACATTAATTCACATATGTAAAATAATTAAGTTAAATTTATTCTGGAAATGCTGACATTAATATTCTCTAAAAAGCAAATTTAATCTGTCACATGATAGTTATAGGAATAGACAACAAAATAAGTTATACATATATCTAAAAAGGTAAGCATCAGATGTTTTTATAAACTTGTCAGAAATCTGGGAAAGCTAATCAAGAAAAAAAATGTCAAATGCTCATTATTTTACAGTAGTTAGGGCTTTCATATAAAGATATATTTTGTGTTTCCAGGCTAAAATGTTGCACCTTTTAAAACCCAATTTAGATAACCACCATGAATTTCCAACAGTAACTTTACCCTTTTCACTTAAAAATTTACTTACTTATTAGAGAGATAGAGAAAGAGAGAGGCAGAGGGAGAGAGAATCTCAAGCAGACTCCATGCTGAGTGCAGAGCCCAGCTCGGGGCTCTATCTCATAACCCTGCAACTATGACCTGAGTTAAAACTAAAAGTTAGATGCACAGCTGACTAAGCCACGAAGGTGCCCCTCCAACAGTGACCTTAAATCTTAAATATATGAGTAAGAAATTTTACTGGGGCATATAATTAGAGAATAATACATAAAATAACTCTATATAACTCATTCTACACTTTCAAGCTTAATTTTTAAGTGATTGCATTACTTAGCAGGAGTAAAAAAAAAAAAAAAATTCTTGGATCCCTCCAAATCTGTCAATATACTCAAGATATTATGTAATCTGGGTGATCTTACTAGCCAAAGGTAGAACAAACAAATAAAATACTTCTTATAATTATTTCTAATTGTTATTGCTGGATAGCATTTTAGATTGTTTCTTGCTAATGAATATTATTCGAAAATTCACCATATTCTTTCTTACTCAAAACTCAATCTCCCAACACCAGGCAGGTATTAGTATAGCAATAATCTATGCCCTTGAGTCTTGATACTTTTTATGTTACATTTTAAAACCATTAATAGTGTGTAATATGTCCTTGATCTCTAATACATCCAACTTTGCAAATGAATCATAAAGAACATGAGATATATTATTAATGAAATATTGTATATTATAAATACTAAACTCAATTTTTATAATTTATTTGGTGCTATCTCAAAAACAAACTGACATAATAACACCCAAAAATGGAATAGAATCGTCACAGAAAAGTTCATTCTTCAAATGGAAACTGCTTTAAACTATCTTAAACGGGATGTTTGTGTGTTATGGGAACCTACAGGCTACTAATAGAATTCAAATGCAACTGAAAAAAATCATCCTTATAAGGTGAGAAGACTGCACCATTGTAAATGTCCACCTCATTGGGGACTATGACTCATAAGACTATTGTTTTTCCAATAATAGAGAAGTAGGACACATACACCTCAAAAAGCCAGTCACTCCCAATAACAGTCATTTTGTCTCTCTAGAGTTAAGTAATTAATCTTTAGATCGATGGCCAAGTAGAGAGCCCCTCTAATAATTTATAAGGTGTGGATAATCAGTGGCACCTTCCATAACATAAATTCCTGAGACTAAAGCTTTGTTTGCCATATGACTTGGTACATAGTTGGTAAATATTGAATAAAAGAATAAATAATCAATCTAATCTAGTAAATGAATTAAGAAGCTGTAGGCCAAATGAAAAGCAATGACTTTTCTACAAAGTGAAATTACTCCTAGTGATATTGCTTCCTGCAGGACCCATTCCAGGTTGTGAGGTGACCAAAGGCCAGACAAGGTGATAATCATCCATGTTCTTTGAGGGAAGATGGTCTGGTTCATTTTCAATTCAGGGCACACATTAAATTATTTTAAATTTCTATGAAAATTATATTCTCTAATGTTTTATTTAAGAAAAATTCATAATAATGAATTTTTATTCTTATTATTAAATAAGAAGTATTCTTATTATTAAATAAGAAGTATTTCCCATCTAATAACATGGTTTTAAATAAGAAAGTATATTAATCCCACCTATATTGCTTGCTATTTTTACATCACCTAGTTTACTTCTCTTATTTTGATTTGATACATATGGATATTCATTTCATTTCAATAACAAGTGAATCAAATCTTAGAGTTTACTTTAAATGAAAACCATTTCAGTAATTTCAAAACAAGGTTTCAGGGTCATAATACTTAGTTTTTCCTGTTCCAAATAAATGGGTTTTAAACAAGTTGGTTTTGTAGCACTGATAAAGCATAGGTAAATAAATAAATATCATTTTGATTAGGTGCATAAATATTTATGATAGTCACTTATGTAACTCTAAAATTAATTTTGAGCTAAATGTTTAAACTCACTGCATATTAAAATATGTGCATGCACCAATGTGGGTAGACACGTACATACATACACACATATATATAACCAAACTTAAGATATTAAAAACACATGGGATTCTAATTTTTTACCTCATGTATATTATGGCTATAGATCATTTTATTTTAATATATATTAATGAGGAAATATACTACATCTTATTAGTCATTAGCACTGAGGAGAATTAAGACTCATCTATTAATCAGATCTTTTTTGGTGGGGGTGGAAAAGGAGTGTTCCTTTTTTCTTATACATTAAATTGTTTGATTGGTGTCAATGAAGTAATAAAATACCATGTTTTAACATACATGTATCCAGTCATTGGAATATCCTTAGTTTCACCTATACTCATCTAAATCATTTCCTTTTTTTTTTGAAGATTTTGTTTATTTTATTTATTTTTTTATTTTTTTTTTTTAGATTTTGTTTATTTTAAAGAGGGAGTATAAGCAAGGGGAAGAGCAGAGGGGGTGGAAGATGGTGGGAGATAGAATCTCAAGCAGACTCTGTGCTGAGGATCGAGCCCAACTTGGGGCTGGATCTCAGACCCTAAGATCATGACCTGAACTGAAACCAAGAGTTGGACTCTTAACCAACTGAGTCATCCAGGAACCCCCTATTTCTAATATACAGTTTAGCTGGTTTGTAAGTTAACAGAGAATGCACCTTATTTAGCACAAGTTAAATACAAATTAGAGACTCCATCTATGTGAGATAGTAGTTGTTTTCTAAAAGTATAAGGTCGAATTTTGAAATCTTAATGACATCTACCTCTTTTATTGATCAATCAAGTGCATTAATGTGAAAGAACATTAACATCAAATTTACTGCAGTGAACACCGTTGCTTGAAGCATTCTTCACACATACACAGAAAGCCGTATTAGTTGTTAGAGCTTCATGATTTTTTAATCATTCTATAATTTACTAAATGACATCTGAACTTTAGCTTTAACAGGATTTTTCTTCATGAAATATCTATTCTATTTGCCTAGTAATTATGTAGTGTTTCGAAGTGAAGATGAGAGTGAAAAAATATATATTCTATTTTATTTTTTTCATTTTTTATGATTATCTATATATACTTATGTTCAATAATATGAAAGGTATAATTTAAAGCCTATATTTCAGGGGGAAACTTCATTTAAATATAAACAAAAATCCAAGAACATGTGAAAATTGATTTATTATCCATGGAACAGGATAAATTGATCACAAGAGGTCAATTTAAGTATGTTACCATTCCTTTTAATGTAAAATAATTATGTTTCAAGGATTTCTTTAGCAGCCTATTAATATATACACCTTGGGTGTCTTTTCAAGTAAAAGGAGGCAAATTGGGGGGCTTTACAATACCAGACAGGTATTAATATACCAATAATCCATGCCCTTGAGACTTAATACTTCTTATATTATGTTTTAAAACCATTAATATTGTACAATATCTCCTTCATCTCTAATATACCCAATTTCACAAGTGAATCATAAAGAACATGAAATATATTATTAAAGAAATACTGTATGTTATAAATACTAAACTCCATTTTTATAATTTATTTGGTGCTATCTTATTATTACTAATTTATAATAAAAATTAATTTTTCCCATTTTTAGAGTCTACATGGATGCATTTACCCAAAAGAAATTAATAGTATTTATTATTAAAAGACAATAACTCACCATAACAAAATCTTAATATTTTACATTTCTTTTTTCTTAATTTTAGCTATTCCCTTCATCCATAGCCTTCTGTTTCTCTTATCTCACCCAGCCTAGCGGTTATGATTGGAAATGAATTATTAAATTGAGAAGGAAGCAATGCTAGCGGGCAGGAAGAAACACTCAAATCTCTCCAATTGAAATCACCTGTTACATGAAAAATGAGAAAGCATTCTTCATTCTACAGCCTTTTCTGGAATGCCAGTTGATGAATCTGCTTGGAAAAGTGTTTTATAAAGTGATAATAGTGTTCCAGCATAGAGAATGAATCTTTTGATTTTTAGGTGTCTCAAAATTTAACAGAGTGATTTGTTTTCTCTTTCTCTTTCAAGACACAATTCCTCAGCAATTCTTTTTAGCTTTGTCTTCCAAATCTGTCCAGAATACAAAAATTCTTATTATCCTCACTATTCTCCTTATGGTGCAAATCTTTACTGTCTTTGGCCTAAACTGTGGCAATAGCTTCCCAGGCGATCTTCCTGCCTTATCTTTGTTCCCCCACCCCTCTTCTACAACAGCACCATCTCAGCACAGTAGTGTAAAATGGATTATGTGACTGTTCTATTCAAAAATCCTCCAGTGGTTTTCTATCCCACTGAGAATAAAGATCAAGTCACTCAAATAAGCTACAAGATCCTGTTTCATATGTGCTTCCCATATAACTATCTGCCTTCCCTCTATCTTTTACTCATCTGCTCACCCTACCCCAGACACATTGGGCCTGCCTTGTCCTGCTCTCAAGACAAGGGGAGCTCACTACTAAAGAAAGCTTGAAATGCTCTCCTAGTTATCTTCTTGACTTGCTTTCTTACCTACTCTAGATTATCCAAATATCAACTTTATGGTGAGAATTTTCCTGATCACCCTGTTTAAAATTGGAATTCTTCCTAATTCCCACCATTCCTTTCCAATGCTCATATTTTACTTTTTCTCTACCATACTTAAGACTTTTAAATACTACACATAATTTTTTTTTGTTTGATGTATTTTCTCCCTTCCAATAGAATGGCATCTACATGAAGACAGGAGCTTTTTTGTCAGTTTTGTTCATTGATGTAGCTTAGTGACTAGAACAATGCACATAACAGAGTGCTCAGTGCGTATATGCTTCAAAGTAAATTTTGAAAAACAAACCTGTAAGGTCAACTAAATGAAAGGTAATTATTTGTATTCTATCAGCTTGACTGCAGTCAGAAAAACTGGTTCTTGTCAGTAAATACAGTCAGTGCTACTATAAAATTGAGATTCTCAGTATTTCTTTACTGTTTAAATGAAATCATTATTATTATTGAATTAGTTTCTCACGAATGGAGACACTAATATTTTGTCTTATAATTTACTATTTTTCCAGGCATTAACCTCCATGCAAACTAATTATTCAATTTACAGGTATTGCTATTGGCATGTAGGATTGTAGAGGCTCCAACAGTATTGCAACAGAATTAAGAATGGGAAATAGAAAGAGCAAGGGGAGAAAAAGTAGAAGGAGTTGAATAGATATTTATTACCAGTACCAAATCTCTATTACTACTCCATCTAAATAATTTTGAGAACAGTGACAGGGCTTGTCTTAAATGCCTTAATATTATGTCATAAGGGGAAAAACATATCTCTGAACAAATATTCATGGGTACTTAATTTTGGACTGGGCAGGCTAAAATGCTATAACAAATAGACTGGAAATATAGTGTCTCAAACAAAAGAGAAGTTTATTTTCTTATTGCTTAAGAGTCCAGAGCATGTTATAAGACAACCAGAGGTAGAAAATGGGGGTGGCTTTACTTCAAGCCTACTGACAATTGCTCTGTCATTTTCAGTAATTGGCTTCTAAGATTACTCTTGTCCTTGTCATCGATACCCCGTCTCTCCACCAGGGGAAAAGAACATAGAAATGGCACATATCACTTCAAATAATACTCTTATAGAGAACTTAATAACATAACCACATTTAACTTAAAGGAGGCTAAGAAAAAAAATTAGGTCGTCAGCCAGGCTAATAATATGGAAGAAGGAGAGAGTGGCTTCTGGTGAACAGCTAGTAGTCTCTGCCACACTGTGGCCTTTTGCCCACCAAACATCTGTGCCATTCTTCTTTCCACGTGTTCTCACTGACCTTGCACGCTGTGCACCAAAGGAGACGACACAAAGTGCTACTCCTTTACTGCAAGTACCTCATAATGCATGATCTCTGTGAGATGCTCCGTCCGCTCTACTGGAGGCAGAGGCATCTCACGTCCTGGTGACAAATAACAGACAAGTTTTTGTCTTTTCTGTCACCACAAAAAAATGTACCTTGAAGCAAGGACAGAATAACTGCAACACAAACTCCAATACAAAAGTAGAAAAATGGGGAACACACAAGAGTTGCTAGTCTAAATAGTGATGGAATCCTGGGCAGGCATCATGAGGAACTTTGCCATGGCACTAAAGAATAGTGATTGAATCATGTCTCTCTTCCTAAAAGAATCACCTGTGCCCGTGGTTCTCTCTGGTCTCTGTCTTTGTTTGGGGAGGTTTTGTTCGTGTTCCTTATCCTCTATGACCAGAACTAAAGTGGGTGCTATGGCCTGTGCCTTCAGTGCACACTGTAAAATACTAGAAGTGAACTTCCTTTGGATGCAAGTTCAGGGCCCTGAGGATGGTTTTGAAGTTTGAAGGGTCTGAAGAGTCAGGGTTATTAAGAATAAGATAAAATTTTCTAAACTCCCAAGGTTTCCAACATATTTTCTTCCAGTCAATGCAATGCAGAAGTAATCACAAATTACTTTTCTAAACATAGTTCTTAAATCTGCTTTATTTTTCTCACTCAACTTAATCTTAAGGGCATCTGAAACAACACTCCTGAATATAAGGATAGAAGATTTATATCTCACTGTCTGGGGTCCAGAAGCTGTTGAATGTTACAAGTACCTCTGTATCCTTCCGTCCTTGTCTTAAACCACTCCGTTTTTGCCAGTGTAATATCTTGTTACAGCAGTGGAGGCAGTTACAGTCAGTAACATTTTGGCTGTTCCAAACCCTTCCCCTCAAGCTAGGAGCTAAGCAGGTACATGGTCTGCCTACCAAATATCAGAGTGATAGTCTGGTAGAACCCCTCAGCCAAATCCCAGCTACCATGGAAGAAAAACAACTAGGAGTCACCTAGAATAACCTACCTGACATAATAAATTGCAGATGTATTGCACATTCTCTGATTGCTTCAATATTGCTGCATTTTAAAATTACTTGTAATCTCATTGAAGGTAGTTATGGAGTCTTAAATTTTTCCAATATCTATAACACAGTGTAACACTATTCATTTTATGAATATTTATTGATAATCTTATTCTTTGAAGAAACACTAGCTATTTTTTATAGCTGACTGAGATCTTTTCTGATTTTCCTATCCCATTTTAGTCACTTTTTAGATTTATGTAGGATAAGACAGAACAATTAAATTTTATCTTGAATGTAAATGGGAGCAGGGAGAGCACTTTCTCCACATGTATACTTGATTTTTTTTTATCATTCATGCAACCAAACTACTATGTGTCAAGCACTGCCTACTTAGGATCCAATGGTGTGAGTATGTGTGTATGTGTGTGTATGTTTAAGTGTGCATGTGTGCTTTTAGATTGACTTTTAATAAATATACTTGAAAATTAAGGTAAAAATCAATGATTGCTAGTTGAAATACATATAAATTTCCACTTTATATAAATAATCATTTCAGAAGATCATTGAAATACTCCTGTTAATTACTCATAGGAACTTTGTAGAGTGTCGATACGTCCAAACTAATCATACCATAGATACTGTTCAGAGATTCTTCTTAGCACTTAGTAAATGTGACTCGATCTGGGATTTTTTATGTTAATTGTGATTCTCAGTTATCCAACTTTCTGATAAAAAGATAATTGGGTGCGTTTGGCAAGTAATGTCCAATTGAGGAGCAGTTGCAAAACTTAGGGACCTGACATCAACTAACAGATGCTCAAGACTAAGTCAGGAGCTCAAAGATAAAAACAAATTGTAAAAGAGAATAATATATTTTAATCTCCTCCTTCTCTGGTGAGCAGCAGAATCTATCAATATAATTTTTTTCACTAAAAGTATATGGCATCAGGATAAGAGTATATGACTCAGCACGGCACAGCTTCTGCCACCAACATCTTTCAAAGGCAAAAGATCTCTCCCCTTAAATCACATAGGTTCCATTAACCTATGAAATTATAAAGATACCAGTTTTAGACATATCTACAAAGTACTGATCCATGAGTAATGAGTAACTTTAAATTGCAACCCAGTGTTTTGAATATGCCTCATATATCAATAGTTACTATAGAAAAAATTAATTTCTCCCTTACTTGCCACAACCTCAGCTTCAAAATTGATATATATTTGTTTCTCTTTGGTGATGAAAGTAAGCCCTTGACATTGACAGGAAATTTGAAATATAAAGAATTTTTGACATCAATTAGGAGCAATTTTGATCTGCTATATCAATATATACAGGGCATCAACTGGAAGAGACAGTATCTGGATATCAGAACCACAGAAAAAAGTCATTAAATAAAAATCTTTGAAATCATTCCAAGTAGGGCTGAGTCTAGTGGGAACCAGTTTTTAAACTACAGTTGTTGTTGTTGTTTTTTTTAAACACTGAATGATTAAAACTTTGGAAAATATATTATAATATAGAATGTACCACAATCTTCTATTAGGATTCTCATCTAAGTCAACAGTGATAAAAATTAAAATTTGATACTAGTGTTAAAACTTCAGTTACAGAAAATAAATAAGTCTTAGAGATCTACCATATAACACAGTATACACAGTTAACAACAATGTATTGTATAGTTAAAATTTTGCTAGATTTAATATTAAGAACTCTTGTCAATAATAATAGTAATACAAGAAGACAGGAAAAAGCTTTTGGGGGTGATATTAGGTTTATGTCATAGACTGGTGATGGTGTATATTTATTCATGGGTGTATACTTATTACCAAATTTATCAAATTGTATACATTAAATATGCACAGCCTTTTGTATGTCAATCTTACCTCAGTAAAGTGTTTTTTAATTCCAATATACTGTTATAATAAATATTTATTAAATCTGATCACATAATATAGAAACATAATAAAATTAAGAATTGCATATGATTGATTACTGCACAAAAGCAAATGGTATACATTTGAGAATCAAAACACATTTAAGTTGTCACTACTTGAGATAGAAATGGGTCTAAATTATATTATTAGGAGCCATGTTTTCTGATGCAGACTATGCCAAACATTATTTAACTGAATCTGTATAATTCAGGTGGGTTCTGTCATTTATTCATTAATTTCCTATATCGGTCAAGTCAGGAGACAAAACTCTAACAACATTTTAACAGTAAGAATTTAATTTATGGGACTGTTACCTATGTATACGTTGTTGGATGACTAAGTAGAGAAAAAAAGAACTGCCACTGCCGGAAAGAGCTACCATCCATAGGATTTAGTGAATAAAAGAAATAGGGTGGATTGTTGAAACCTAGGAACTTGAAGAGGGGTGCCTGTAGAACTGAAACTTAGCTCTTGGAGGAGGAGGACCCTTGTCTACTGGTATTGGTGTTCCTCGGCTCAGAAATGGGGCCATGATGGGCTGGGAACACAGACCTCTGAGAAAAGGGTGCCTGTTTGCTGGAGTTAACGTCTTTGATGACAGCATAATGCAGCTTTTCCGCAAGCATTAGAAAAACTGCCAATTTATCTGGATTTATCTGCTGTGAAGAACAAAGTGCTATTGCTGAAGTGAGGTGTTGCCAGGGTGACGCTTACTAGAACTACAGGTCCAGAAGAACCCCACAGGAAGGAGATGAGAATCAAGTCTCCTCCTCCTCCCCCAAACCTGCAGTTTCCTACATGCACCCTCTATTGCCAAAGCCTAACAGAGAGTCTGCTGACAAAGCAAAAATGTGCATAGTCTGCAAAATTCCAGTTGCAGCATTACAAAAACGGGCATAGGAGGATAAGTTTGGTACTAAGAAGAAACAACATAATAACTGCTACATTAGGAGACAGTCCACTTATGCACAGGACATAGTAAAGCCTTTTAATGAATCCTTCCAGAAAACCAGACGTTTTGTAAGCATCTTACTTGACCTTTCTCCTAAATATTACCCAGAATTCAAGAAAGAATTGGTAGAATTTGTTCAAGGTATTGCTTTACTTGTAACCCCAAATCAGTAGTGTTTACTGTCACAGTGAGTCCATTTTTCTCCTACAAGTAAACTACAATAGCTCAGTGACAATTATTTACCTAAACTTTTAAAAGTCATTATCACATATTTAGAATCCGAGCACTATTTCAATAATTAAAGTGATAAGGAGTCTGACTGATGATTTATAGTCCCTTAGTTAGCTGAAGCAGTCAGGATATTTGATAGTAGCTTTTTGTATCCTATTTTAAACCTAACAGAATAGAATAATCATACATAAATATATGGATGAAAGGTATTTGACACTGTAAAATAATACATCTGACTGTCTTAAAAATATAAAACTATAACCATACAGTTTTTTACAGGACTTTGCATACATCAAATTGCATTAATTCTTGCAATTTATGAATTGACAAGAAGCATTTAGTTTGGGTGTATTATACCAAAATTAAGCATAGAGCAAGTTATTATCTCTGTCATATTCATGTCTATTAAATTGCTGGTTTGAATATAAAGAAATCCTGTGGAAGAGAGAACTAAAATTCTAACCCTTTAAAATAAGTATTTGTTTCTCTCCCGCTTAAAACAAACAGCTTTCTAATGAAACAATTCTAATCCTATTACATAGGCTTGATCTGTATACTTACATTTAGAAAAGACTATTACATCAACAATGATTAATAGAGTTAGAAATGAATTTCACAGAGATTATTTCAGTAGCTTTCTATAATTTTATCAATCAACAAGTTTTTTTTTTTTTTTTTTAATGTTTCCTGGTCATAGTGCTGAGAGAAAAAAGCATTGCCCATGTATATTTATTAGTGTAGAGGGTTAGTAATATTTAATATTTCTTACCTATTAACATCCCAAATTTTGCTAGTTGTATCCAGGGAGGAAGAAGCCACAAAATCACCACAGGAGTGCCACGTGCAGGACCATACTGCATGGCTGTGTCCTTCAAAGGTCAAAATGCAATTGCCTTTAGACAGGTCCCATAATTTAACTGTAGTGTCACCGCTTGAAGTAGCCAATTTGTTGCCACTATTTGCAAGAATATAAAAAGGTAATTTGTTAAAAAGTCAATTTATGAATTTTTTTATGAGTGGTTATATGCTATCATTAATTTGTGTGTGTATCTGAGTTGCTTTTGCTTCTAATGACATATTAAATGCTTTAATCTTATTCTCTTATTTGACTCCATATAATTAGGTATTTATTTGTATTGTTCAGTAATTCAAGTTGATGAGAAAACTGCCGTTGCACACTTTCTAGATTAATTCTTTAATATTCTTCTAGATTAATTCACTAAATCAGTATTTTTTTTAGTATGTATTTGTTTGAGGGCTATATGTTAGGTTCTGTGGATAATGTAGCCTCAGAATGATGAAATTTTAGACATTGGCTGACATAATTTCAAAAACATTGTATAACACAAAACAATAGGTCAGCAACTGTTTATTTGTGGATTAACTAAATGCTCCAGGAATGCTGTTTTGATGCTGAAAAAAGTAAACCAGGAATGAGATTTTGAGCTCGATCTTGAGAGAGGAAAAATTTTGAAGAGTTGAGTGAAATTGAGGATGAGTCATTGGATTTTCCACCTGGGTCACTGGTAAATGTTTAAAAAAGCAATGACTTTCGAGTGGTGGACATGAATGCTAGTTTAAGAAATGAATGGGTGTTAATGACATGAGCAGAAACATCTAGGGCTTTTTGGTAAAATATTAATTCCAAGAAGATTTTAATTCCATCAGTTTCTTCAGATCCTTCCTCATTGCATGCCCCTTCTATGAGTTCTCTTAGTAAGTTTTCTCCCTAAATATAATGAATTGCTTATTTGTGCTTTTTCCCTGTGATTTTGACTGGGAACTGTTTCCTCTCTGTTTCAATGGCATCAAGCACTAGGACTGACTAACTGAAGTACTCAGCAAATGCTTCCAGAATGAATAAATATATGAATGAATGAAGTTATGCCATAAAAGAATAAGGAAAGGTACTCAGTATTTCCAAGAAAGGAATGGAAAGATCCAGGTAAGAGTTTGCTTACTTGCTTTCTTTTTTTCCCCCTTTTTTCTGAGAGAAATAACATTTTTAAGTGCAAGAGAGAAAGAATCACTGGAGAGGGAGAGCTTAAAGGTGGTGAAGGAAAGGTGGATTACAGAGTAAAGAAGTTCTCATTAAAGTTATAAAAGGATATCCATTTTACTTTTCAGATTAGCAGAGTTAAAAATAAATTACTCTATGACAGGTAGTCCTTCACTAACAGAGAGATGTTTAAAACTTTTACTTTGCGGCTTTTTTTTTTTTTAAGATTTTATTTATTTATTTGACAGAGAGAGAGATCACAAGCAGGCAGAGAGGCAGGCAGAGAGAGAGGAGGAAGCAGGCTACCTGCTGAGCAGAGAGCCCAATGCTGGGGCTCAATCCCAGTTCCCTGAGATGAAGGCAGAGGCTTTAACCCACTGAGCTACCCAGGCGCCCTTTGCAGCTGTTATTTGTACATACATTTACCGTCCGAAGTTTTACTTTTCAATACTGAAGACCTAAAGATACATTTGTCTAAAAATAGCCAAAAAGGAGTGCCTGCCTGGCTCAGTCCATAGAGCATGAAACTTTTGATCTTGGGGTCATGAGTTCAAGCTCCATGGTGCCCCTAGAGCTTACTTAAAAAAATATCCAAGCAATGATGCCCCTAGTTTTATTTTTGTATTTCAACATTTCACAATTCGGGGTCTCTTCTGGTTCCATACAAATTTTTGGATTATTTGCTCCAGCTCTTTGAAGAAATGGCATTAAAAGTATAAATTGCTCTAGGCAGTATAGACATTTTAACAATGTTTATTCTTCCGATCCAAGAGCATGGAATGGTCTTCCATCTTTTTGTGTCTTCTTCAATTTCTTTCATGAGTGTTCTGTAGCTCCTCGAGTACAGATCCTTTACCTCTTTGGTTAGGTTTATTCCCAGGTATCTTATGGTTCTTGGTGCTATAGTAAATGGAATCGATTCTATACAGATGTAGTGAAAAGAAGCGCCATCTGTACCCCAATGTTTATAGCGGCAATGGCCACAGTCACCAAAGTGGAAAGAACCAAGATGCCCTTCAACGGATGAATGGATAAGGAAGATGTGGTCCATATACACTATGGAGCATTATGCCGCCATCAGAAAGGACGAATACCCAACTTTTCTAGCAACATGGATGGGACTGGAAGAGATGTTGCTGAGTAAAATAAGTCAAGCAGAGAGAGTCAATTATCATATCGTTTCACTTATTTGTGGAGCATAACAAATAACATGGAGGACAAGGGGAGATAGAGAGGAGAAGGGAGTTGGGGGAAATTGGAAGGGGAGGTGAACCATGAGAGACTATGGACTCTGAAAAACAATCTGAGGGGTTTGAAGTGGCGGGGGGGGGTGGGAGGTTGGGGTACCAGGTGGTGGGTATTACAGAGGGCACAGAATGCATGAAGCACTGGGTGTGGTGAAAAAAATAATGAATAATGTTATGCTGAAAATAAATAAATAAATTTTTAAAAAATTACATAAAAAATATTCAAGCAAACCGAAAAATCAAAAATAATTTAACCATGCCTGTTTCTCAAACCTATCCTTCTGCTAGACTAGCATGCTATTATGGATAGAAGTCTTCATCAAGGATAAGAATTACTGTAATGTATTTCAGTCTGGCTGAAAACTCATGTAAGTTTTACATTCTTCTCCCTTGCTTTAAACTATGTGAGAAGAGAAACAAAAATCACAATAGTAATAATTACAACTGGAATGAAACACTTGTAATCATCTTTATACATGACATCAACTGATATTTTGTCAAGAATAAACAATATGCTCATAATCTTTTAATAAATTGAGGTTGTTGTTCAGGTGTATGAGCTCAACCAAAACCAAAATATACAGAATATAAATTTCTGAATTTCTTTGAAATGTTTTGGCTTTTCAAGAGACATGGTTTGAAATATGTGAAACTGTATGCTTTGGGCTCATGAGAAAATAAAGACACTTGAGGACTGAGAGGGAGCAAGAAAGAGAGAAAGAATGATGAACAAAAATTTAAAAGGTGCTCTAAGTCATGCAAAAGTCAGAGTTTCCCTCAGCTCCCCACAAATAAGAGAAGTCAGAATCCTCAGAAAAGGGAAAAATAGATCCAGATTGTTAGCAAGTACACGAAATCATTCTAATTTACATTTGGTTAGCTTCTGGCTCTCCTGGACAGCCCACATAACCTTGGGCAGGCCATTTAACATTAACACTTAACATTTCTGAAAGTTATTGTCTTTATTTAAAAATAAAGCTCAATATAGCTTAAAGCATTGTTTCAAAAATCAAACAAGAGAATTCTTATGACAGCACATTTTTAATTCTGGGTAATCTTCCAAATTGATACTGTTTTTGAACGGATTCTCCTGTGATCTCTAGTTTAGTTTTTATGTGGAATTGTTCATCCATATGTCCATAAACAGTAGGATGGTATACAACTACTGCCATTCTACTATAGTTTCATATAGCTGTGTCTATCTACTCAACAGGATTATTTGAATTTGTAAAAGGACTCTCAGTTACTATAGAATAGGTATGTATTATGTAGCAGAAAAATAAATAACCAAATTATATTAAAATACTTTCTCATACTTTTTAGAGGTAAACAATAAAAATTTTGGTTCCAATGAGCTCATAAAATGATTATATATGGAAAACTCTAAACTTAGAATTTATATTACTTGAGAAATACTAAGACACATTTGATTTACATTTAATGTGCCCAGTTTGTGTGAGTCCTCCAAACTGAGTTAAGAGTTGAAACAAAAAGGGCTAAGACTGCTTTCATCCAAGTTGTTCTAAATCCTTTGTCTTGATACAGGGCTGCTGGCCGCATTCAACTGGTAAGTGAGGGCACAGTGGCAGAATAAAGCAAATACCAGTCCACACAGAGAATGGTCTTTTTGGAAGTAAACAGTGCCCACAGCCAAGTGTTGTTCCCTTTGTTCTCAAATGATATATCCTTATTTTGTGTAGAACTCTAGAATCAACCAAGAACCATAAGTGAAGTGGATTCAGAAGACAGCATTCTGTGCAGATATTACAGATTCTAGCAAAAGAAGAAAGGCAATATTCAGTGTTCAGGAAAGAGTGGGCCATCCCTGCCTGGTGGTGAAACCACTGCCCTTAATTGGTTGGGTGTATTGCTTGGAGCTTCAGGTGAACCTTCGTTAGTTGTTTGAGAAACTTCAACTGGATTTTCAGCTCAGTCTTTCCACTTTTACAAGGAATGGCAAGATGCTGGCGAATGGACTCTCCAGTGCCTGGTATACAGACAGCTTCATAAGACATACTATTTATTGTGTATGTGAATGATGTATGTAATAAGGAAAGAGAGATTTCACTTATGCATAGATCTGTGTTAATAGAATGGAATAACCTACATAATTTAGGGTTTATTTCTATGTACAAGTTTATGTATAGCAAGACATCTTGGTACAGAGGATAGAAAAATGTTGGAATTCTAAAACTACTAGCATGTTACTAATTCTTTTTGTTTAATCCTGTGCATTTATGTTATTGTTCAGGTTGTAGATGCAAAAGGGCAGAAACCGGTAAGTTAGTTTATGAAACTTTATGTGGAGATCATTAATAACGGTGTCATCCTAAAAATAAGATAGAGATGCCTAGGTATGTCTTTAAACTTTTAAGTATCAATTTCAATCTTGGAAATTATTTTATTATTTAATTCTCTTATTGTATCCAACATGCTTCTGAGTACTCCAGTTGTCATTCATTTGCACACATGTGACACATTAAAATGGAATACTCTTGAAAAACATAACCTGAGTAATTATTATATCTTGATATATATCCATAGGTACTAAAATATAGTTGTTCTCATATTTATTCAAATTGTTTCTATGCATACCTTATGACTTAGTGTCTGGAAAAAGTTATTTTCAGAATATTAAATCTATTTTTTTCAGCTATCTCAAAATTTCTACATTTCACACTTACTTTTCTTTTCTTTCTTTTGACCCAGTGTTCTAAAAGACACAGAATATTCATTTATTCATTTCACAGTTAGTCACATGCTCCGGTCACTGTACTAGACAACTCCATCCATCATCATTCTGTACTTCTCAAATATATTAAGCATTTTTACCCAAGGATATCTCTACACACTTCCCCCAGCACTAAGAGGCTATCTCCCCTGGATATTCCCATGGATTCCTCTATTACTTCATTCAAGACCTTCTCTTCAACTTTACCTTATCATGGAGTGAATCTCTGATAATCCCACTTAAAATATTACATCATCACAACTTTTTGCATCTTTGTTACTCTTTACTGTGTTACTTTTCTCTATAGCACTTATCACCATTTATTAAACTACACATCACTTATTTATTGCCTCTTTCTCTGCCAGTGGAATGTAGCATATATGAGAACAGGAACTCTTTTTAAATTCACTGCTATATCTCCAAAGCCAGCTTCATACTTAGTGTGTAGGGAATCTCATTAAATAGCTATTGAATCAATTAATTAATACATGAAACACAATTATGTATATGCCAAAGTCCCTAAAGTCTTTCTATTTATTTATTTATTTATTTATTTTAAGATTTTATTTATTTATTTGACAGAGTGAGAGAGAAGACATAAGCAGGCAGAGTGGTGGGCAGACGGAGAGGAAGAAGCAGGCTTCCCGTCAATCCTATCACCTTGAGGAGTTTCAAATTACCATCTCTCTGGGCCCAAAATGTGAAGACCCAGGTACTGCCCTTTTGCACACAACGTTCTAGAATATTCCTCATTTTCATTCAGACCAGGACCCAGCCCTCTCTCTCATAACACCAAAGACAAGAGCTCTCAATCTGTAGCCCTCCTGTGTGTTTCTGACCCTTGGTTAACATGGACCATGGGACAGGCAAACCCACTCTTTATTAAGAATGAAATTTTTGCCATGGGCAGCAGACCTGGTCTATAGTCAGACTTGGCTGGCACATCACCAAGTTGCTTACACACTGAAGGAATTTACACAACCCAATTTCTTCTCTAGTGATTGGGTCTCCCCCAAATAGTTTTATGCTACTATTAATTATTGAGTTTTTTTAAAGTTCATTAACTTATCCAGGTCTTCCTGAGCGCCCACTGTTTACCAGAGATACAAAAGATTGAAGGATGTGAAGTACACGTGTGACTCAAATTCTTTACACTTTTTCCTTTGGCTTAAATTGTGAGAGTTAGGAGTCTATACATTCAAGATCACCTTTTTCACCTCCCCTTTGTCACTGCTTCTACTGAGTTGCCTGTGTTATTATGCCACTGTGCTACAATAAAGTTGAGCCACAACACTATGAAAATCTGTATTATTGAAAGGTTGTTGTTGAGGCTATTATTCACTAGATTATACATTACATAAGAAAATCAAATATTTTTAATACCCAGTGGTGAAATGCCATTCAGGTCTTAGCAACAGGAGTCATTGCTCCTGCTGAACAGTGTGAGGTGATTTCTTCCATTGACAATGAAAATCACACACCTAACTAGGTCTACTTCTTCCTGATGATTGTTGGAACACTTAGTACAAAGTTAAAGCCCTCTTCTAGAAATTAAAAATAATATTATGTTTTGGTTTTTATCAATTAATGAAGGCCCATATAGCCAAATTTTAATATAGAAAATATAAAGTAGATTACATGCATTTTATGTATTAACTTTACTCCTGGCTTCATTATATTTTACCTATTTTAAGTTATCTTTCACCCTAATTATTTCTCAAAAAATTATCTTCTTATATTTGTTAGTTCTCTGAATTCCTTTAAAAATGAATAAACCTAATTATAACTTACAACTCTTTTTTTTTCTTTTTTTTTTTTAATTTTTTATTTTTTATAAACATATATTTTTATCCCCGGGGGTACAGGTCTGTGAATTACCAGGTTTACACACTTCACAGCACTCACCAAAGCACATACCCTCCCCAATGTCCATAATCCCACCCCGTTCTCCCAAACCCCCTCCCCCCAGCAACCCTCAGTTTGTTTTGTGAGATTAAGAGTCACTTATGGTTTGTCTCCCTCCCAATCCCATCTTGTTTCATTGATTCTTCTCCTACCCACTTAAGCCCCCATGTTGCATCACCACTTCCTCATATCAGGGAGATCATATGATAGTTGTCTTTCTCTGCTTGACTTATTTCGCTAAGCATGATACGCTCTAGTTCCATCCATGTTGTCGCAAATGGCAAGATTTCATTTCTTTTGATGGCTGCATAGTATTCCATTGTGTATATATACCACATCTTCTTGATCCATTCATCTGTTGATGGACATCTAGGTTCTTTCCATAGTTTGGCTATTGTGGACATTGCTGCTATAAACATTCGGGTGCATGTGTCCCTTTGGATCACTACATTTGTATCTTTAGGGTAAATACCCAATAGTGCAATTGCTGGGTCATAGGGCAGTTCCATTTTCAACATTTTGAGGAACCTCCATGCTGTTTTCCAGAGTGGCTGCACCAGCTTGCATTCCCACCAACAGTGTAGGAGGGTTCCCCTTTCTCCGCATCCTCGCCAGCATCTGTCATTTCCTGACTTGTTGTTTTTAGCCATTCTGATTGGTGTGAGGTGATATCTCATTGTGGTTTTGATTTGTATTTCCCTCATGCCGAGTGATATGGAGCACTTTTTCATGTGTCTGTTGGCCATCTGGATGTCTTCTTTGCAGAAATGTCTGTTCATGTCCTCTGCCCATTTCTTGATTGGATTATTTGTTCTTTGGGTGTTGAGTTTGCTAAGTTCTTTATAGATTCTGGACACTAGTCCTTTATCTGATATGTCGTTTGCAAATATCTTCTCCATTCTGTCAGTTGTCTTTTGATTTTGTTAACTGTTTCTTTTGCTGTGCAAAAGCTTTTGATCTTGATGAAATCCCAATAGTTCATTTTTTCCCTTGCTTCCCTTGCCTTTGGCGTTGTTCCTAGGAAGATGTTGCTGCGGCAGAGGTCGAAGAGGTTGCTGCCCGTGTTCTCCTCAAGGATTTTGATGGATTCCTTTCGCACATTGAGGTCCTTCATCCATTTTGAGTCTATTTTTGTGTGTGGTGTAAGGAAATGGTCCAATTTCATTTTTCTGCATGTGGCTGTCCAATTTTCCCAGCACTATTTATTGAAGAGGCTGTCTTTTTTCCATTGGACATTCTTTCCTGCTTTCTCGAAGATGAGTTGACCATAGATTTGAGGGTCTATTTCTGGGCTCTCTATTCTGTTCCATTGATCTATGTGTCTGTTTTTGTGCCAGTACCATGCTGTCTTGATGATGACAGCTTTGTAATAGAGCTTGAAGTCCGGAATTGTGATGCCACCAACGTTGGCTTTCTTTTTCAATATCCCTTTGGCTATTCGAGGTCTTTTCTGGTTCCATATAAATTTTAGCATTATTTGTTCCATTTCTTTGAAAAAGATGGATGGTACTTTGATAGGAATTGCATTAAATGTGTAGATTGCTTTAGGTAGCATAGACATTTTCACAATATTTATTCTTCCAATCCAGGAGCATGGAACATTTTTCCATTTCTTTGTGTCTTCCTCAATTTCTTTCATGAGTACTTTATAGTTTTCTGAGTATAGATTCTGTGTCTCTTTGGTTAGGTTTATTCCTAGGTATCTTATGGTTTTGGATGCAATTGTAAATGGGATTGACTCCTTAATTTCTCTTTCTTCTGTCTTGCTGTTGGTGTAGAGAAATACAACTGATTTCTGTGCATTAATTTTATATCCTGACACTTTACTGAATTCCTGTATAAGTTCTAGCAGTTTTGGAGTGGAGTCTTTTGGGTTTTCCACATATAGTATCATATCATCTGCGAAGAGTGATAATTTGACTTCTTCTTTGCCAATTTGGATGCCTTTAATTTCCTTTTGTTGTCTGATTGCTGAGGCTAGGACCTCTAGTACTATGTTGAATAGCAGTGGTGATAATGGACATCCCTGCCGTGTTCCTGACCTTAGCGGAAAAGCTTTCAGTTTTTCTCCATTGAGAATGATATTTGTGGTGGGTTTTTCATAGATGGCTTTGATGATATTGAGGTATGTGCCCTCTATCCCTACACTTTGAAGAGTTTTGATCAGGAAGGGATGCTGTACGTTGTCAAATGCTTTTTCAGCATCTATTGAGAGTATCATATGGTTCTTGTTCTTTCTTTTATTGATGTGTTGTATTACATTGACTGATTTGCGGATGTTGAACCAACCTTGCAGCCCTGGAATAAATCCCACTTGGTCGTGGTGAATAATCTTTTTAATGTACTGTTGAATCCGATTGGCTAGTATTTTGTTGAGTATTTTCGCATCTGTGTTCATCAAGGATATTGGTCTATAGCTCTCTTTTTTGGTGGGATCCTTGTCTGGTTTTGGGATCAAGGTGATGCTGGCCTCATAAAATGAGTTTGGAAGTTTTCCTTCCATTTCTATTTTTTGGAACAGTTTCAGGAGAATAGGAATTAGTTCTTCTTTAAATGTTTGGTAGAATTCCCCCGGAAAGCCGTCTGGCCCTGGGCTTTTGTTTGTTTGGAGATTTTTAATGACTGTTTCAATCTCCTTACTGGTTATGGGTCTGTTCAGGCTTTCTATTTCTTCCTGGTTCAGTTGTGTTAGTTTATATGTTTCTAGGAATGCATCCATTTCTTCCAGATTGTCAAATTTATTGCCGTAGAGTTGCTCATAGTATGTTCTTATAATAGTTTGTATTTCTTTGGTGTTAGTTGTGATCTCTCCTCTTTCATTCATGATTTTATTTATTTGGGTCATTTCTTTTTTCTTTTTGATAAGTCGGGCCAGGGGTTTATCAATTTTATTAATTCTTTCAAAAAACCAGCTCCTAGTTTCGTTGATTTGTTCTATTGTTTTTTTGGTTTCTATTTCATTGATTTCTGCTCTGATCTTTATGATTTCTCTTCTCCTGCTGGGCTTAGGGTTTCTTTCTTGTTCTTTCTCCAGCTCCTTTAGGTGTAGGGTTAGGTTGTGTACCTGAGACCTTTCTTGTTTCTTGAGAAAGGCTTGTACCGCTATATATTTTCCTCTCAGGACTGCCTTTGTTGTGTCCCACAGATTTTGAACCGTTGTATTTTCATTATCATTTGTTTCCATGATTTTTTTCAATTCTTCTTTTATTTCCCGGTTGACCCATTCATTCTTTAGAAGGATACTGTTTAGTCTCCATGTATTTGGGTTCTTTCCAAACTTCCTTTTGTGGTTGAGTTCTAGCTTTAGAGCATTGTGGTCTGAAAATATGCAGGGAATGATCCCAATCTTTTGATACCGGTTGAGTCCTGATTTAGGACCGAGGATGTGATCTATTCTGGAGAATGTTCCATGTGCACTAGAGAAGAATGTGTATTCTGTTGCTTTGGGATGAAATATTCTGAATATATCTGTGATGTCCATCTGGTCCAGTGTGTCGTTTAAGGCCTTTATTTCCTTGCTGATCTTTTGCTTGGATGACCTGTCCATTTCAGTGAAGGGAGTGTTAAAGTCACCTACTATTATTGTATTATTGTTGATGTGTTTCTTTGATTTTGTTATTAACTGGTTTATATAGTTGGCTGCTCCCACGTTGGGGGCATAGATATTTAAAATTGTTAGATCTTCTTGTTGGATAGACCCTTTGAGTATGATATAGTGTCCTTCCTCATCTCTTATTATAGTCTTTGGCTTAAAATCTAATTGATCTGATATAAGGATTGCCACTCCTGCTTTCTTCTGATGTCCATTAGCATGGTAAATTCTTTTCCACCCCTTCACTTTAAATCTGGAGGTGTCCTCGGGCTTAAAATGAGTTTCTTGGAGGCAACATATAGATGGGTTTTGTTTTTTTATCCATTCTGAAACCCTGTGTCTTTTGACAGGGGCATTTAGCCCATTCACATTCAGGGTAACTATTGAGAGATATGAATTTAGTGCCATTGTATTGCCTGTAAGGTGACTGTTACTGTATATGGTCTCTGTTCCTTTCTGATCTACCACTTGTAGGCTCTCTCTTTGCTTAGAGGACCCCTTTCAATATTTCCTGTAGAGCTGGTTTGGTATTTGCAAATTCTTTCAGTTTTTGTTTGTCCTGGAAGCTTTTAATCTCTCCTTCTATTTTCAATGATAGCTTAGCTGGATATAGTATTCTTGGCTGCATGTTTTTCTCTTTTAGTGCTCTGAAAATATCATGCCAGCTCTTTCTGGCCTGCCAGGTCTCTGTGGATAAGTCAGCTGCCAATCTAATATTTTTACCATTGTATGTTACAGACTTCTTTTCCCGGGCTGCTTTCAGGATTTTCTCTTTGTCACTGAGACTTGTAAATTTTACTATTAGGTGATGGGGTGTCAGCCTATTCTTATTGATTTTGAGGGGCATTCTCTGAACCTCCTGAATTTTGATGCTCATTCCCTTTGCCATATTGGGGAAATTCTCCCCCATAATTCTCTCCAGTATACCTTCTGCTCCCCTCTCTCTTTCTTCTTCTTCTGGAATCCCAATTATTCTAATGTTGTTTTGTCTTATGGTGTCACTTATCTCTCGAATTCTCCCCTCGTGGTCCAGTAGCTGTTTGTCCCTCTTTTGCTCAGCTTCTTTATTTTCTGTCATTTGGTCTTCTATATCACTAATTCTTTCTTCTGCCTCATTTATCCTAGCAGTTAGAGCCTCCATTTTTGATTGCACCTCATTAATAGCTTTTTTGATTTCAACTTGGTTAGATTTTAGTTCTTTTATTTCTCCAGAAAGGGCTTTTATATCTCTCGAGAGGGTTTCTCTAATATCTTCCATGCCTTTTTCGAGCCCGGCTAGAACCTTGAGAATTGTCATTCTGAACTCTAGATCTGACATATTACCAATGTCTGTATTGATTAGGTCCCTAGCCTTCGGTACTGCCTCTTGTTCTTTTTTTTTGTGTTGAATTTTTACGTCTTGTCATTTTGTCCAGATAAGAGTAAATGAAGGGGCAAGTAAAATACTAAAAGGGTGGCAACAACCCCAGGAAAATATGCTTTAACCAAATTAGAAGAGATCCAAAATCATGAGTGGGGAGAAAGGGGATAAAAAGAGGTTCAAAAAGGAAGAAAGAAAAAAAAAAAAGAAAAAAGAAAAAAAAAAGAAAAGAAAAGAATTTTTTAAAAAAGAAAACACCTAAGAAAAATGTAAAAAAGAAAAAATATATATATTAGATAAACTAGTAAAAAATCGTTAAAAAAGAAAAAGGTAACAGTTAAAAAAAAAAGAATTTTACCCGAAGGCGAGAATAAAAAAAAAAAAAAAAAAAAAAAGAAAGAAAAAGAAAAAATTAAGTTAACTGCAAGACTAAAAAAAAAATCACAGGAAAAAAGCTATGAGTTCGTGCTTGGCTTTCTCCTCCTCTGGAATTCTGCTGCTCTCCTTGGTATTGAAACCGCACTCCTTGGTAGGTGAACTTGGTCTCGGCTGGATTTCTTGTTGATCTTCTGGGGGAGGGGCCTGTTGTAGTGATTCTCAAGTGTCTTTGCCCCAGGCGGAATTACACCGCCCTTACCCGGGGCCGGGGTGAGTAATCTGCTCGGGTTTGCTTTCAGGAGCTTTTGTTCCCTGAGCGCTTTCCGTAGAGTTCCGGAGGACGGGAATACAAATGGCGGCCTCCTGGTCTCCAGCCCGGAGGAGCCGAGAGCCCAGGGCCCCACTCCTCAGTGCGCCCTCAGAGAACAGCGCCCAGTTACTCCCGTCTGCCTGACCTCTGGCCGCGCTCCGAGCCCACCGAGCCTGCGACCGGTTCAAGGTGACCCCGAGCTGCGAGCTTACTGTCGGCTCTGTCTCTGTAGCCGGCTTTCCCGTTCCAATAGCCGCAAGCTCTGCGACACTCAGACACTCCCGATCCTTCTGTGACCCTGCGGGACCTGAGGCCACGCTGACCCCGCGTGGGCTTCGCCCCGGTTTAGCCTCTGGAGCGATGTCCCTCAGCAGAACAGACTTTTAAAAGTCCTGATTTTGTGCGCGGTTGCTCCGCCGCTTGCCGGGAACCGGCCCCTCCCCCCGGAGTCTATCTTCCCGTCGCTTTGGATTCACTTCTCCGCCGGTCCTACCTTTCAGAAAGTGGTTGTTTTTCTGTTTCCAGAATTGCTGTTCTTCTTCTCTTCGATCTGCTGATGGATTTTCAGGTGTTTGCAATCTTTAGATAAGCTATCTAGCTGATCTCGAGCTAGCTGAAGCAGTCTCAGCTTGCTACTTCTCCGCCATCTTGACTCCTCCTCCATAACTTACAACTCTTAAAATGTATCATGTGCTGGATCCCCATGTAAAGATCCCCATATAAAGATAACCAAAATAAATTCTGCCCTTAATGACCTCATGGTCTAGTAAGTCATGCAAATATGTACCAATTATAATATTTTCATAAGCATTTTAATAGATGACATACAGATTATAGTGATAGGGCAGAGAAGGATATAAAACATTTTCTGGGCTTGGGTGGACATGAAGGCTTTGAAAAGGTGAACACACCTGAACAAAATCTGTTTATAAAAGCAGGTGTTCACAATGTAAAAGCAGGAAAGGAAAAAGGATGAGTGTTCAGCATGTGGAAATTGTGGCATAAAGAAATTTTTAAGTATTTTTGCATTCAAGAAGAAAAGGATAACAGAAAAACAAAGAAAAATAGATAAACAACAGCCTAAAAATAAAAGACCTTTGCTAAAGTCCTAAAATGTATTAATGTGTAGGCTATGAGGAGAAATTAAAGGGTTTTAAAAAGAGTTAGGAAATGATGAAATATTAATTTTAGGATGTTAACAGTGGAAACATAACAAGATCAGGTTTTTGTTTTAGGAAGAGCAGAAAATACATTTAAGAATTAATAGTGATTTCTATTTTTTAAAAGACTTTATTTATTTGCCCCAGAGAGCGAGAGAGAGAGCACAAGCAGGAGAAGAGGCAGGCAGAGGGAGAAGCAGGTTCCCCACTGAACAGGGAATCCAATGCAGGGCTTGATCCCAGAACCCTGGGATCATGATCTGAACTAAAGGCAGACACTTAACCTGCTGAGCCACTCAGATGCCCCAATAATGATTTCTGTTATAGGTTTGCACTTAATTATTGAATTCAGTTATTTTGAAATCTATGCTTTGTACAATTACAGTAATTCCCAGGTTTTAGCAAATGATTTTCAAGACAAGTGTCATCCTCACCTATCTGTTCTACTTAGATAATGGATTTTTCCAAGTCTAAGAGGTATTGAATGAGGGCATGCCAATTTTCCAGCAGAAAATTCCCCTCTAATGATATTTACCTTGTTTTGACTGCTGATCTAACTTAGTTCTGGATTACAGAATTTTCCGTTGTACTCTTTCCTGATTTTCAGGAGTACATGGTAACCAAAACATGTGGGTGTGATGCTGAGTTCAAGTCTTGGGAGGACTGATTTGACAAAATATTTAGGGTTAGCAGAAACAGCATAGATACTTCACCACCCAAAGCCAATGTACTGTCTAAAAGCCTTATAGGAGATAGAACAATATATGTCTATGGTTGCAGAAGAAGCACTGCCTCTGTTTCTGATATAAAATAAGAGTTTTCTATAATTGGAAGTACCATATTGACAATTAAGATACTTTTTAAAAAATATTTTATTTATTTATTTATTTTAGAGGTAGAGAGAGACAATTAAAGAGAGAGAGCATGAGAGGAGAGAGGTCAGTGGGAGAAGCAGACTTCCTGCTGAGCAGGGAGCCCAATGTGGGACTCAGTCCTAGGACTCCAGGATCATGACCTGAGCTGAAGGCAGTCGCTTAACCAACTGAGCCACCCAGGCACCCTGACAATTAAGATACATTTAAAACTAGCTTGGTAAAAGTGAGCTCATGCATCACAGAATTCCATAATCTCAAGGCTAGGAGAGCCCTTAAATCCATACAATCTGATCACACGTCCCTTGTTTTAATTATTTCTACAGCTATTCTATCATTTTAATGTCCAGTCTCTATTTAAAATTTCTAATAACAGGAAACGCAGTTCATTGGGTTTTAAGTAGGCTCTGTTATAGTCTTCCTTTTATTGAGCTTATTTTCTTCTATATAAAAAACTTCCCCTCCTCAAGTCAGTATAATTGTTGGCATCATTACAAATTCAAATAATCCCTCTTTCACTCAATAGCTTTCAGAGTAGAGGAAGAAAACCAATATATCCTAGAAGCAACTGTCCATTTCCTTTCCTTGTCACCCCAATTTTTTTCTATGCTACTTCCACTTTAGAGGTACACAGGGATCTTAGAAGCTGTACATCCACTCCAACTTGACTCACAACTGGTCTATTTATCTTAAATAGGGCATATATTTGCATTATTCAAATCCAATCTCGTATTCTATCACTTCAAATATTGGTAATAAATATAAGATTATCTGTATTTCCACACATTGAGATGTGCGACTACAGTGTGTATTTCCATTCTCTGAGGCATGAGATATTCTTTGTTATCCTTTCACTAAGGACTTTCCATGTTTCATTTTCAATTTGTTATTTTCTTTTCCACAACAGATCTATTTTTTATGATGACCAGCCTCACATTCAGAGTGAAGTTCTCTTGATAAGATCAGTTTGTTTCAGGACAAACAAAGCTGTTTCTAATATTCTGAGCTATATTGTATTTTTGTCTGGGAACCTAACTGAATGAACATTTCAGTTTATGAATCTACTTTTCAGAAACCCAAACTTCATTAGTTTCAATCACTTTGAAAGTCATCTGTTTACCTTTCCTTTCCCTCCATCCCTGCAAATGTAGGTAAGAGAAAAAAGTAGTGGTGGGGATGCCTGCGTGGCTCAGTGGGTTGAGCCGCTGCCTTCAGCTCGGGTCATGATGTCAGGGTCCTGGGATCGAGTGCCGCGTAGGGCTCTCTGCTCAGCGGGGAGCCTGCTTCCCTCTCTCTCTCTCTGCCTGCATCTCTGCCTGCTTGTGATCTCTGGCAAATAAATGGATAAAATCTAAAAAAAAAAAAAAAAAAAAAAAAAAAAAAAAGTAGTGGAACAGCGCATATATCCCCAAGTTCTCTAATTTCCTCTGGTTTCATAATCACTAAAATGTTTTACTGGTCTTTCTAGGAGTGTCATCTGTTCCACCATAAAATATGAAGTGGATAGGGAAATGATAGGATTTCGGCAGATTCTCAATCACATTTTTTTTAAAGATTTTATTTATTTATTTGACAGAGAGAAATCACAAGTAGACGGAGAGGCAGGCAGAGAGAGAGAGAGGGAAGCAGGCTCCCTGCTGAGCAGAGAGCCCGATGCGGGACTCGATGTCAGGACCCTGAGTTCACGACCTGAGCGGAAGGCAGCGGCTTAACCCACTGAGCCACCCAGGCACCCGTTCTCAATCACATTTTTTAAAAACTCTGGAAAATAGCACAAATTTCTCTTGAATTTGCCACATCTTCATAGATTATATCTCCTTCACCAGCAGTGTACCATTCATCAAGGAATTAGTAAATATTACAGTATGTATTGGTTTGTCTTCTAACTGTGTGAATTCTACATCTCAAGTCTCACAAGTGTAAGTTAACAAGTACAAAGTTTACTCAATAATAGCTCTTAATTGTCCTGAAAATAAGGAAGGCTATAGTTTTGGCAGAAGTTAGAACTCTTATGTTTCAGTCACATCTTTGCCATTTAAAAGCCTTGTTTTTGTGAAACAGTATTCTTAATCTTCGTATTCTCATCTGGAAAAGAAAGAAAAGATACCTTTCTATTGTGACTCCTAATGCAGATCAAACTAAAAATGTTTGCTAAAATATAAGGCACAAAGCAGTTGTAAACACTAGGCAGTAAAATTTATGGATCTCCATATAATAGGCTCTGAGGAATTGTCACTTGCATGGAGCACACAGCTTTAAAGAAATTAAAAAACAGGGGCGCCTGGGTGGCTCAGTGGATTAAGCCGCTGCCTTCGGCTCAGGTCATGATCTCAGAGTCCTGGGATCGAGCCCCGCATCGGGCTCTCTGCTCAGCAGGGAGCCTGCTTCCCCCTCTGTCTCTGCCTGCCTCTCTGCCTACTTGTGATCTCTCTCTGTCAAATAAAATAAATAAAATCTTAAAAAAAAAAAAAGAAATTAAAAACCAAACAAACAAACAACCCCCCCCCCCCCCCGTAACTCAGGGGTAAGAAATGCATTGTTTTTTAGAAGGATAGTTGCTCTTGTTGCTGTCTTCCAGGAAGTCAGCTCTTTCTTTAAGATGGAATTGTGTAAGCAGAATAAATGTGAACCCCTACTGTGCAATCATTCCATGTAAGGACTAAATTACTAGCTATAGAATAGTTAGCTACAGCAGAAGCTGGAATAAGAAATTATATGTATATTATTTGAAGATATGGATTAACCCTGTGTGCAATGAGCTCAGTGTCTGGAAGTGATCCACTAGAGCAATGCACAAGTTTTAGCCTGAGACTAATAACAGACAGCATGAAACTTGGAGAGTGAAATCTCTAAAAAATAAAATAGTATGATGCTGAATGGTTAAGGAAATATACGTGGATGTAGGAACAAAGAGAAAAAGAATTCATATCTTTAGAGATATTGAAAAAAAAAAAACCCAACAGACTCATAGGTATAAAATGATTGGGTATGGAGAAACTCATGAGGAAATTTGAAATACCACCAAGATTCAGAGTAAAGACTGCAGAAACACAGTGGGCATAAGAAACAGCAGGAGAACCAAATTCTACTTGTTTATTATTATTATATATTTATCGAGAGAATAATGGTGTTAAAATTTGCTGCAAACTGTAGTCAAATATGTGTCCTTGTTAATCTACTATTTTATTAAATTATGCATAATTATCACTTTTTTAATACAAAGTAGGCAATTCTAAACATGTTTCATCTAGAGTATAAGAATATAGATTTGGGTGACCTCTACTGATCAACTGCATGTTGGACTTGTATGGTTTTGGCTTGGATCATCTCAGATTTGTTTTACCTACAGATCTATCTACCTGGGTAATGTGAATGGTGTCTCCAAATGTAGCGATGACAAAAGCACTTTGAAAACTATAAAACATTACTTAAATATTATACTCATCTCTGGCTAACAAAAGTATTGACACATTTGGGGACTTAACAGCATACACACAAAATGTCAAGCTTCTTCATTTTCATCCCTATTCAAAGTTCCCATAGATATATTCTAAAAATTTATTTATGTAAACACTATTTCAAACTCTTAATGGTGGCCCATTAACATTGTAAATAGGTGTAAGTTAAATTATGCTAGTATTCTTTTTAATTTATATTTTTGTGTGTATAAAATTATATTTAAAAAGATATAAATTAAACTAGAAAGACAAATATCAACAACCTAAAGATTAAACACAACATATTAAAATTCAGAAATACTCTGAAAAAAACTTACAAGATTTAAAAACACACAGGATAACCCCAAAAACAAAATACTAAGGTATAAATCTAACAAAATATGGGCAAGATATATAGGAGGAAAACCATAAAATTCTGATGAATGAACTCGAAGAACTAAATAAATGAAGAGATATTCTATGTTCACGGGTAGAATGACTCAATATTACCAAGATGTCAGTTCTTTCCAGCTTATCGAGAGACTCAATGCAATCCCAATCAATATCCCTGTGAATTATTTTGTGTATATTAGCAAACTTATTCTAAGGTCTATATGGAGACGTAAAAGTCCCAGAATAGCCAACAAAGGGACAGATGTACCCCAATGTTTATAGTTGCATATCTACAATAGCCAAATTATGGACACAGCCCAAGGGTCCATTGATGAATAAAGGAGTGATATGTGTATATGCAATGGAATATTAGTCATAAAAAGAGCAAAATTTTGTCATTTGCAGAGACATGGATTGAGCTAGAGAGTATTATGCTAAGTGAAATAAATACCTTATATTTTCATTTTTATGTGGAATTGAAGAAATAAGATAAATGAGCATAGGGGGAAAAAGAGAGATATAGGGAAACCAAGAAACACTCTTCACTATAGAGAACAAACTGATGGTTGCCAGAAGGGAGGTGGGTGGCAGGGTGGGGGAAATATGTGATGGGGATTAAGGGAAGAGTGTTGTACAAAAGTGTTGAATCACTAAATTGTACACTTGAAACTAATGTCACACTGTATGTTAACTACCTGGAATTTAAATAAAAACTTTCAAAAAAATAAGAAAAAAAAAAGAATTAAGCATAAAAATACCTCACAGTATGGAAAGAAGAAAAACACCATTGCAGGACTGATAACACCTGACTTGCAGACTTACACTAAAACTACTGTAATCAAGAGTTAAAGTATTGGTGAAAGAATAGAAAGATCGATAGAATAAAGAGCCCAGAAACAGACTCCTAGAATTATCGCCAAATGATCTTTCACAAGGGAGCAAGGACAATATGATAGAGCAAAGATAGTTTCTTCAACAAATGATGCTGAAACATCATCCAAATACCAAAAAACAAATCTGGACATAGATCTTACATCCTTCACAAAATTAAGTCAAAATGTATTGTAGTTCTAAATGTAAAATAGAAAATTGTAAAACTCCTAGAGAAAAGGAGAAAACTTGGATGATCTTGAGTACCATGAGTTTTTAGATACAACATCAAATTCATAATCCATAAAAGAAATGATAAATGAGCTAGATTTCATTAAAATTAAAAACTGCTGCCCTGCAAAAGATAATGTCAAGGGAAGCCACAGACTGGGGAAAAAATATTTGCAAAAGACACATATAATAAAGGACTGCTATTCAAAATATACAAAGAACTACTAAAACTCAACTATAAGAAAACAATTCATTTAAAATATAGGCCAAAGATCTTAAGAGACACCTCACAAAAGATATATAGATATGTAAATAGTGTATGAAAAGATGTTTTATGTCTTATGTCATCAGGGGAATACAAATTAAAACAACAGTGAGATATCACTACACCTAATTAATGGTTAAGATCTGGAGCAATGACGACCCCAAATTCCGACAGGGATGACAGCAGCAGGAACTCTCATACACTGCGAGTAGAATGCAAAATGGGAAAGTCACTTTGAAAGACAGCACTTTCTTGCAAAACTGAATGTACTCTTACCATACAATCCAGCAATTGCATTCTGTGGTATTTACCAGGAACTGAAAATTTATATCCACACAAAAATCTTCATGTGAATGCTTACAGCAGCTTTATTCATAATTGTAAAAATGTGGAAGCAACCAAGATATCCTTTAGCATTGACTAGACAAAATAAATTTTGTACATCTAGATGATGGACTATTATTCAGTGCAGCGGAGAAATGATGTATCAAGCCATGGAAAAGCATGGGGGAAACTTAAATGCATATTACTAAGTGAAAAAAAAAAAAACAGTCTGTAAAGGCCTCATACTGCATGATTCCAACTCTACAATGTTCTGGAAATGGTAAACTATTGAGAGAATAAAAACGTCAATGGTTGCTAAGGAGTTTAGGGGTAAGGAAGGATGATTAGAAGGAGCACAAATGTTTAGGGCAGTGAAAATACTCTGTATGATATATAATTGTGGATACATGTATTAAACTTTTGTCCAAACTTACAGAACATACAAGAGTGAATCTTAACGTAAACCTTAGACTTTGGTTAATTATGATGGATCAGTGTAGGTTAATTCTTGGTAACAACAACAAAACATACATATACATATATACATATACATACACACACACACAAACCATTCTGTTAAGTGATGTTGCTAATGTGTCAAGAGGTATAATAAAAATCTCTGTACCTCCTTCTCAATTTTGCTATAAGCTTAAAACTGCTGTAAGAAATAAAGTCTTAAAAATACACTAGAAAACTAGAAGAGATGTCATTGAACATCAATCAAATTTTAGGTATGAGGGATGACTTCCTAAATGCTACATTCATGGAAAAAAAATTACTATTTTTTCCAAAAATGTTGACAAAAACTATAAGCTCCAAAATTCAATATACCATATTAAACTAAAAGTAAAACAAAAACACTAATATTCATTAAAAAGATACATATCTGAATTGTAAATGGTTTATTCAAATTGAAAGTAATTCCATAGATAAATTAATAAACAGGTAATTAACAAGCAAGAAAATGCAACTGACCTACATACAGATAATGGTCAAGAAAATAATTGAATATAAATAGAAGTAAAACAGTCTGTTCTACCAAAATACTAAATGAAAGTCATTTTAAATTACTGTTATTCATGATTAAATTGTTGATTTTTGTGATGATACTGGAAACTGGAGAGAGAACAATGGAAATACTTTTGCTTCTATTAACTAGTTTTGAGACTTCTTGGTTGTATAATAGACTATTTAGTAATAACTAATTGCCTAGATGTTGCACAATTGCCCACTTTTCAAATCCTGAACAATACTTCCTTGGCACAAATAATTAAAAGTCTTTGAGAAATACAGTTAGATTACTGAAAGTAAAGTATCATTTACTAATACAATCTTTTGGATTTAACCTGATAGCTTTTCTATTTGATCTCACAATTCTGTATTCAGGGTTTTCCCTCACATGACCCATGTGTATTTAACACTGCCAGTGAAGTCATTGGCTTAAAAAACCTTCTGAAAAATGTGCCTTTCAACAAACGTGCCAATATTTATAAGACTTAATTGTTTAAGAGATTTGAAGGATACCAATTTTATGACTGATGTTGGTCAACTGAAATTAAACTCAAATTATATATCTTTCATGAAGATAATTACAAGACAAATTATTTATTGTTATTGATGTATACATATTACAATTATTCTATCTGTATAGATAGGAACTATAAAATTATTCCTTGAGAATTTCTTTTTCAAATAATATAGGGAAGTTTTTATCATTCTTATATTCAGAGGATATGAAAATATGTCTTGCATAATATATAGTAATATGCATTAAATATTTATCTAAAGAACAACTAAAATTAAGATAATTTTCTTGTACTGTTAGTCATCAAAAAATAGTTTCAACTGAGCACACTTTTCAGACCTAGCTGTAATCCGATTTTCTTATTATGACGATCACTTACATAACTCCTCTCAAAAGCTTGCAGAAATGGCCAAGCTCAGGATAGTTCTAATTAAATATCTGAAAGCTCTAACATATAACTGAGGGACAAATTAATAATATAGTAACAAATACAATTCTTAAAACAAAAGAATAAAATATTTCCATTGATATCACAGAAATATAGAGTAGCAATATTAGAATTTGAATAAGGGTGTTGAAGACATCTGAATGCATGGAAAATAATTTTAAAACAGCATTTTCAGTAGGAGGTTTTTAAAAAGGTTTTATTTATTTATTTATTTATTTATTTATTTATTTATTTATTTGAGAGAGAGAGAGAGAGCACATGCACACGTGAGTGCAGGGAGGTGCCAAAGGGGAGGGAAAGTGGGAGAGGGGGAGAATCTCTAGCAGACTCCACACTGAGCGTGGAGCTGGATGTGGGGCTCTGTCTGATGACCCTAAGATCATGACCTGAGCTGAAACCAAGAGTCAGATGTTTAAGTGACTGAGCCACCCAGGTACCTCTCAGTAGGAGCTTTGACAAAAAGTGAAAGCATTGTTAAGTGCCATGGGAAATATAATGAGGTTACAGAAGATCATGTTTCCTTAGTGGAAAGGTTATAGGCAGATACAAAAAAATATGGTAGATCATTAAGAAATACATGATCATCTTCTCAAGGAACTTGACATTTCACAACACTTAAAATGACTAAAAAAAACCCATGTTTCATTCATGGTTTGGAGAAGCACACTGCAGGATAGGGCAGAGAACCTTGCTTCTAGCAGTGGTATCAATTAACCAGAAGACTTTATATTGGCCCCAAAAATGCTTGAAAAATTAAAAATTAAAAATTAAAAGGGAGGGAATGTTTGATTAAAAGGTTAAAGATTTCAACTTCAGAATCTTGCTAACTCAGACAGTTTATTGGTGTCTGTTTAAAGGAAACAGGTCCATGTGAGAACCTGATCATGAGCCTGTCAATGCAGCATTTGTTGGGGCTAGGGATTATGTG
This sequence comes from Mustela lutreola, assembly GCF_030435805.1. Taxonomy (NCBI): domain Eukaryota; kingdom Metazoa; phylum Chordata; class Mammalia; order Carnivora; family Mustelidae; genus Mustela; species Mustela lutreola. The sequence continues at coordinate 186,914,212 of NC_081292.1, forward strand.
GGGAAGAGTCTATGGGGACCATGGAAAGTTTAGGCAGTTAAGACTAACTTGTTCTAAATTAACTCGCAGGACATGTATAAAAATAAAGCATCCTGACAATTTTTAGCACAAAATAGAGCTGTTTGGCAAGCAGAATAATAAATCCTCACATTCTTTCCCAATCTTAAAAGTCTGAAATGGATGCCAATTTGTGGGTAGAATACTTCTTGGTGATCATGACATTAGATGCAAAGTGTTGGGTTGTTTTAATATCTAGGATATATGGATACACACATCACTACTATGCAAAGGTTCTATCCTGCCATCTCTTCTAGAAGAAGCTTGATACACTGAAACATTCCAATTTTTGGCTCAATTGTTTCCATAAAGAGCACTTTTCTTCTCTTATCATACATTCTATCCAGGCAAGTTATAATGAACTTGATATGGCTCTTCAGTTTACACTCTTTTACATTAGTTACTATCCAGCAATCACTTTCTCCAACGTCCATCAGCAGCATAAAAGAAGATGACTCAAACTACTTGATTTCTTTAAATTAAGAGCCTTAAATTTAAGTCCAAAATGACTTACAGGATTTCTTTTAGCTCAGTTGGTGGTTGTTCTTTAACAGGATAAGCCTGTTCATACATCAGGAGATTGCATGAAATTCTCAAATATGGGACTGACTGTAGTAAGAGTTTGTTAAGCCTTGGCTAATATTCCAAAATATTAAAGTTTTCCAAACAAAAATAGGGTTTTTATATGATCCTTTAATGAATAGTGCCACTGCATGATGGATTCTTAAAGTATGGGGTTTTTCAAAGGCTATCAACCAATTTTACCAATATTAAAGAACACTTTTACGGTGCTAAGCTAACTTGCTAGCTACCAAAGTTTTAATATAAGTAAAATGCCAACTGTCCTTTCTCTCAAGAATGTCACTGTAGAGAGAAGAAACTAATACTCTAAGTAGCTGAAGCCTGTCACTTGAGAATGTTGGCTCCTGTTCAGAAATTATCAGTTCTTAGTCCATAAGAATAGAAATATATGTAATTTACTGCCAAAGTAATACAAGATCTTTGTAGAAAATTTAGAGCTACAGATAAGAAAATAAACATCTATCCAAAGCATTTACAATCCTTGTACCCTCAAGATAAGCACTGCATTTAGTTATATTTTTCCAGAATTATTTTTCTGAGACAGCTAAAAAATCCAAAATAAAGCCTAAGCTCAAAAGCATGTAGCTTCTTTAATCAAAATGATATAATCTCATTATAAGAGGAAATTAAAAAGAAAACAGAAAAATACAGAGTATGTGGGAAAAAAAAAACCATAATTTAACAATACACACAAAAATTTCACTGTCCAGAAATACCTATAGTCAATATTTCCCAAAATTAATTTCAGACTACTCTCTTTACATAAATAGATAAATAGAACAACTATATAATTTTTTAAAATTAGAGTCATATAAAGTTTTGCTAAAATCACCATTAACTGAGTTTACCCAAAGAAAAAAGGAATTGAACTGCAGGAATTTCTGAGCTTCAGGCACATTTTTCTTCTACCCCAGTTTATGGGAAAAAAAGATAAAAAATGTGAGTAGTTAATATTTTTAAAATTACATGTTTCATCCCTTGTTGTGATGTGTTGAGGACATATCACCTATGTGCTATTCTTCACAGAAATCATTTGTCTTCACAGAAAACATCAACCAAGCACAATTGGAGGGTCATTCTATAAAATACATAACCAGTGCCTTCCAAAAATGTCAAGATCATGAAAGACAAAGAATAAGGAAGGAACTGTCATAGACTGGAAATGAAAGGTAAACTGATTGCAACAGTGGATCCTAGACTGAATTCTAGAAGAGAAAAAGGATTAACAGTGGCAAAGTTGAAGACAACTGATTAAGGTCTATAGCTTAATTAAGAGTACTGTGTCAATGGTAATTCCTTAGTTCTGTTCATTGTACCATTGTTATGCAAGATCTTAACATTTGTTAGGGTAAGTCAGGTGTAGGCCACCAGGGAACCCTCTGTACTTACAACTCTTCTGGAGTTCTAAAATTATATCAGAATTTAAGTTTCTAAAAATAGAAAAAAAAAATCTATTTCATTTTTAGACCATTTCTGCCAACTCGCAGTTTGGAGACTCATGAAAATTAGAATTGTTAAACTTCTAGTCCTGGTGATCACCAGATGCTGAGAGTTGTAATATTCTTTCCAAGCTTCAGAATATAATACTGCTCAGAGTTCTAATTTTAAATGAATTCAATGATCCCTAGTTTTTAAGTCACACCTTTTTTATTGTGTTCTTTGATTCATTTTTTTTGCTTAGATAATTTTCATTACCCAGTATCTTTCTTCAGGAAGGGTTTACAAGTACAAAGAATTGTTCTTCTATATTTAAAAAGAACTATTTACCACTGTAGTAGCCCTGCTTGCTTTTCCTTAGAAGTTTGTCAGCACTGCTCCAGTATTTCCTGGCATTGAATATTATGCTGGTCTTCTATCACTTCATCTTCATTCAGTTGTTGGATGAATATCATTCTCATGATGTTGCTGCTGCTGTGATGGTTACTTGTTTTATTCAGCAAGGCCAGGATTATGGATTCTATACTTTCTGAGTTCTTTAATATTTGGGAATCATTTACAATGTTTAAGTAGACCTAATGTACGTGGATTAGAGCTTTCTCCCATTCAGCACCTTTGTAGATATTGCTTGATTATTCTGGTATTGATGGTTGCTATGGAAAAGTCTGAAATCACCTTGTTTTTTGTGGGTTTTGTTTTTTTTTTTTGGTTCTTGTTTGTTGGTTTTTTGTTTGTTTGTTTTTTGTTTGGTAAGTTTTCTACCTGCTTGTTTGAGGATTACTTTATTTATCCTTGAAGTTCAATAATTAGCAAGTACATATCTTGGCATCGGTGTATTCCAGAATAATTTCCGTGTTGTATAGATTTAGTCCTTTCTCATTTCAAGGAAATACTTTTTATATTTATAAATATGCTTTCTGTTTCATGTCAATGACATCAGTTTTTCTTACACTGGAACAGTTGTTCATGTCCTCCCACGTATGTTAACTTTTCCCCATTTTTTCCCAATTATTTTCCTATTTTCTCTGTATTTATAGTGATTATTGCAAACTTTCTTGGAATGTATATATATTTTATTCATCTCTCCCTTGAAAGATTAATATTTATTTCTAGTTTTACAATGACAAAATTTTGCTTTTCTATGGTGGGGTGAATTTTTCTTAACTCTCTTCCCTGTTTATCTGCAATCTCTTCATATTCCCTTACAACCTAAGGTCTAAGGGGCGCCTGGGTGGCTCAGTTGTTAAGCATCTGCCTTTGGCTCAGTTCATGATCCCAGGATCCTGGGTTTGAGCCCCACATTGAGTACCTCATTGAGCTCCACGCTGGGATCCCAGGTCAGCTAGAAGCCTGGTTCTTCCTCTCCTACTCCCCCTGCTTGTGTTCCCTCTCTTGCTGTGTCTCTCTGTCAAATAAATAAATAAAATCTTGAAAGAAAAAAAGAACAATCTAGAGTCTAAGAGTCAACAATTTTATATTTCTCACTTTTATGCCACTGATATCTGCGTTGGGAGGATGGGAGTTTGGGTGTAGGGGGAGCAACTTATATGGATCATGTAAATTTTTGTTTGAAGGGTTAGAGAGCTGAGATGTCCTGGAAAATGCCCTTCTTTTCTTATTTTTTTTTAAAGATTTTTTATTTATTTATTTGACAGACAGAGATCACAAGTAGGCAGAGAGACAGGCAAAGAGAGAAGAGGAAGCAGGCTTCCTGCTGAGCAGAGAGCCCAATGCAGGGCTCGATCCCAGGACCCTAGGACCATGACCTGAGCCGAAGGCAGAGGCTTTGACCCACTGAGCCACCCAGGCACCCCCTTTCTTTTCTGATTTTTAAAAATATTTCTTGTAAGTATTCATTTTTAATTAAGAGTATTATTTTTTCCCTAAGGATAGCAGTACTTGGACACTTCCTACCAATCCATGTGGATCCTAAAAGATGAGACACCTCTAGTTAGTTTCTCCAACATTTAAAGACAACCTGTGATGGTAGAAAATTATTTCTGCTGAGATTTTCCTTTATTTTCCCTTAGATACCTAAGTCTCCTTTTATTTACATATTCCCAAATTGTGCATTATTGTTGAAAAATCTTAAAACACGCTAACATATTTTCCTAATATTGTGGTTAGGATTGAGGACATTATTTTAGAGATAAAATATAACAGAATATCTTTAGCTACTCTTTTTTTAAAATTTATGTCATAAAATTATATGCATTTCATTTTTCAATACCTGCTGAGGGACTGTGTTGCCCTGTATTGTTGCTTTCATTTTTAACCAGCAAAAGAAGAAAAATGTTATTTGATCCACCTTTATCTACAATATTCCTGAGTGGTTCTGCAATGTCTTCTTCTTCTCTAAATCATATTAATTGTTACAACATGTTGAAGCCATGTTAGCACCACGTTGATAGAAAGTATGCATTTAGGGGCAACTGGGTGGCTCAGTCAGTTAAGTGTTTACCTTTGGCTCAGGTCATGATCCTGGAGTCCCAGGATTGAGCCTCACATCAAGCTCCCTGCTCAGCAGGGAGTCTGTTCTTCTTCTGCCCCTCACTCTGCTCATGCTCCCTCTCTCTCACTCTCTCAAATAAATAAATAAAATCCTTACAAAAAAAGAAAGTATGCATTTAGAGTCATGAGTTATCAATGAATCTTATAAGGAAAATTATTCATTGATAATATCTACATTTTCTGCATTTGTTTATTGTTTCTTTTTCAAAGATTTAAAATATGACAATGATAGGGAAAAAGTAAAATGTTCCTTTATGGTAAATTGGTAGCATGTAATAGACCCATAACTAAAATAGTATTTATTGGACATTGAACAGAAGGAAAAATCACTAAAGACTAAACCCATGAGAAAACACTTCATAAAAAGCATGACATATGCCTCAACCTCAAAATGGGGAAGGCTCTGGTTGGACAAATAAGAAGGTGGAGAGCATCCAAAGTGAGTGAGGAAATAGGCATTAAGTTTAAAAGTGCTTGTGTTGGAGAAAGGGAGTATGCCAAGACCAAAAAAAATTTTTTTGAAGATTTACTTATTAGCGAGAGATAATGAGTGCACAAACAGGGGAAGGGAAGAGGGAGAAACAGACTCCCCAAAGCAGGGAGTCCCACGTTAGGTTTGATCCCAGGATCCTGGGATCATGCCCTGAAGTGAAGCAGACTCTTTACCGACTGAGACTCCAAGGTGGCCCAGAAAATTGACCTAGATCAATTTGTAGAGGGCTTCAAATGTTATTCTAAGGAGCATCTTTTTTTTTTTTTTTTTTAATCGTAAATAACAGATTGTAACCAAGTGGTTGCACTGGAATATAACATAATAAAAAACAATGTTTCAAAATAACAAATCAAGGGCACCTGGGTGGCTCAGTCAGTTAAGTATCTGACTCTTGGTTTGGCTCAGGTCATGATCACATGGGTTGTGAGACTGAGTGCACGTCCTGCTCCATGCTTCTTGGGGAATCTGCTTAAAGTTTCTCTCCCTCTGCCCCACCCCTCAAATAAATGAATAAATCTTTAAAAAAATAAAATAATCAAATCAGTCATGGCTAGACAATAAGGGTTTGAGAGAGGCAGGCAGAAAAATAAGGCAATTTGTGCCATGATCCATAAATGAGATCATCAAATCCAAAAGCAGCAACTAGACCATTAGTATGATGACAACTATTTCTCAGTGCCACAAGTTGTTAGAAATACAGAAGTAAAGCGTATGGTTACCAGTTTTTCTAGTACATAAGAAAATGTTAGGTGAAAAGGTATCTGGGATATTATCATAATCTGGGAGGATCAGAGAAAGAAGCCCTTAAAAGTGACTTTGAAAACTCAGGGCTAAGGTTTGAATGTTTTGAATGTTTGTGTTCCTTCTACCCCTAAAATTCATATGTTGAGTCCTCATCTCCAATGTGATAGTATTTGAAGATGTGGCTTTTAGGAAGTAGTTAGTTACCAAGGGTGGAGCCCTCATGATGAGATTAGAGCCTTTTTAAGAAGAAACACTAAAGAGCTGGTTTCCTCTCTTTGCTCTACCATGTGAGAATACAATGAAAAGACAGTCATCTGCAAACCAGAAAGTGTGTTCTCACCCAGACACCTAATTTACCAGCATATTGATCTTAGACTTCCAAGCTTCCAAAACTGTGAGAAAAGTTTAAACCACCCAATCTATGGTAATTTGTTATAGCAGAATGAAAATGACTAAGACCCTTAGCCCTGAAAGTAGATTGAGAGCCATATAAAGAACAAAGGGAAAGAAGGAAGAGTTTGGAGAACAATCCAAGCAGAAAGAATAAACCATGTAAAGACCCTGATGTGCTTGATAAATACCAGTTTTCTGGAATTTTTTTATAATGTCCAAGAGCTTTTGATGAGCAAAATGACTGAAAAGACTAAATTATGGTGGAACTGAGCAAACGTGGGCAGCATTATCTTGCTAAGCATGTTTTCTCTTCTGTAAGAATTAAATGCATTATAAAGTTATCAGAATAAAAACGATTTTTATAAATGGGGTGCTTAAAATCTCTTTGAAATCTACTAACGAGTTAAATGACACATGGCATGACAACAGAGCATGACCCCCAACACTGAAATTATGGAGAGGCAAAAAAAACTATGTCATTTACAAATGCATTCCAAGGCAGTGGCATTTTGACAACAAACAAAGCCAGCCAATAACCATAATGAAGATCAGATTAGTATGGGAAAGAGCTATTTAGCTGGAGAAAGGGGGTGGGAGAGGGAAAATGTAAACATTTTAATCAAATCCAATACTTTGTTATTGATTTCTTTTTGCCAGACATACCTTGTAGAATACTTATAATGCTTTTGACATTGAGATATCTGGCCAAAGCTATTGGATTCGTCAAGGTAAAAAGCTCAGTTCCTGGTGTAATCTCTTATATTTCATTTATATGTGATTTATTCCTCTAGCCACAAGAAGGCTCTTATTATTGACAAAATAAGTAAACTTGAATCCCAAAGGGAATCTGATGTCCATTTACACAAAATAGGTTTGTAAAGTGTGGGTAGCAGCCAAGAAAAGGACTCAGCAACATGAAGATCATGGGTTTCTCTTCTTTCCTTTTTTCTTTTTCTTTCTTTTTTCTTTTATTTTCCTTTTCTTCTTCTTCTTATCTATCTATCTATCTATCTATTTATTTATTTATTTTTGTTTTTGGTGCGCAGTCAATACTAGTCAGATTTTCTGTCCTTTTATGTGCTAGCCAATTCTGTTATCCTTGAAGCTTCAAATTACGAAAAACTACGTTTCTACATTTCAAATGAGAGTTTTGTTCTTCGAAAAAATGTGGTGTCATTTACTGCCATTAAGTCTGCACCTGCTTGTAGTTGGATACTTTTGTACAACATCAAATCTGCAAAGCTTTTTAAAGTAAACTCTACTGTGGTATTTTCTTAGTTGGTTCATCAACGTTAGGACAATTGTCAAAAATATCTTGACAAGGTTTAAAGCTGTCTTGCTTAATATTCTCAATAAGATTTCAGATCAGGCTCAGATATCACAGCTTCCCAAATGTTTCAAAATAATATCCTGGTTAATATTTAATGTAATTACAGTAGGTCTTATTGAGTTTTGTGTCAATCAAAGACATCAAATACATGGAGAAAAATGAATTTATAGTGATAATAAAATAAAATTTGAACAATTTCTAATGAATACACATCAGACCATTTTTATTTAGTGTCAAAAATGATGGGTAGGGAAGAAATTTAAGATATAGGTCTTGGTTCTTACACATTTGGTTTTATTCTGGAGGTAGTATTTAGTATGCAGACCCCTAGAAAAGTCAGCACTCGAAGTACCTCATTCTTCAGAGTCCAGTCCCTTTTGTTTTAAATATAAGTTCCAGAAGTGTCAAATAAAAAGTTTCAGTGTTAAATTGGTGAGAGGAATAACTAAGGTTGACTCTAATTCATTGAAACCTCGATGTTCAACAATGATTTATAGTTGTTAAATACAAGAGACATATTCATTGCATATCTTATTTTATGAGTTGGTGGTGTTGACCTTGTAATTTAGCCCTCTTTCATGCATCTCTTCTTGCCTGGCTTCCTCAGATCCATTCTGTTCTTATTTCCTGCTTTTTTGCACCTTCTTCATGGACTCTATCTTATCTCTTCTGCTCATTTCACACATTCTGATTCAATTTGTTCATCTAACCCTGTTTGACCCCTCTGCCTCCCAAATATGGGGGTGTCATATAATTTATGACTCAAATTGGAACAGTATTTGCAGTAAGAGGGGGGTACTATTATGGAAAATTCTATAAGGAAAATTTTCTAAAAGGATAATAGGAATAAACTGGAACTTTTCTGAACAAACCAGGATCCATGGCCATCTCAACCATCTACAATGATGGAAGACAAAAATGGTTTCAATTCTCTACCTCTTCCCATATTCAAGACTTGACCCTGTAACTCTGTTAGAATCCACCTTCTCCCACTCTGGGCTCTGTCCAGTAGAATAAGAAGGAAATAATATTGTGTCCGTTCCAGCTTAATCTTCAAGAGAATGCAAACACATCTCTTGATTTTCTGGCAGAGCTAAACTTTCTTATCCTTGCGCCTGAGCCTCTGTGTGAGAATACACCCAGCCTAGCCTGTGGGAGTAGTGTGAGAGGCATGTAGAGGGTGAAATAGGTGGGAGATTTTGAAGGCACTCCAGCTGACACCATCAGAAGCTGAGTCATCCAGCTGACGTGGCCTAAAAACGGATATGTGAAGAAACCCAGATGAGAGAAAAGATATTCCCACAGAAGAGCAATACTGCTGACCTACAAAATTATGAATTGAATGAGTAATTCTTATAGCAAGTTAAATGAGTAAGCTCATAAATCAAGTTTTCCAAGTTAAAACTCTGGGACCATATTAAATTCTCACTCTTTTCTGATTCCAATAAGTGGGGTTATTCTTATTGAGTCTACCTTTTATATATCTTTATATAGGTCACTGTTTTCTTTTATCACCACTCACTGGACCTTGGCTCTCAGTCAGGGCTCTTGTAAGAGAATTAAGCACTAATGGTATTTAAAAAAAAATAGACCCTCACTAACAAGGATGCCAACCAAATTAAAAAAGGAGGGAGTGTATATATATATATATATATATATATATATATATATATATATGATTTTATTTATTTATTTGACAAAGAAAGATCACAATTAGGCAGAGAGACAAGCAGAGAGAGAGAGAGAGGAAGGAGCAGGCTCCCCCTGAGTGGAGAGCCCAATGCCAGACTCGATTCCAGAATCCTGAGATCATGACCCGAGCCAAAAGCAGAGGCTTAACCCACTGAGCCACCCAGGTGCCCCAAAACATTTTTACTTAATATTTAATATATTAGTATATATTTATATATATATATATACACTATATAGTATACTAGTATTTATTTGATGTCATTTATATATATAATATATAAGTATCATATATTTATTTATATATTTATATTTATTTATATTATATATTTATTTATATATAATATATAAATATTATATATATACTATATAGTATATATATTTATAGTATACTATTTATATATACTATATATAGTATACCATTAATATATATAACTATGTATATATACTATATAGTTAGATATATATTAGATATATACTATATATCTACATAGTTAGTATATATACTATATAGTTAGATATATAGTTATAATAGTATACTACTATATATATACTATATACTATATATAGTATACTAACTATATAGCATATATATTATAGTTAGATATATATTATATATTATATAATATAGTATATATTATAGTATATATACTATATATAGTATATATTATAGTTAGTTTACTATATACTATATAACTATATATAGTATATATACTATATAAATAGTATGCTAACTATTTATATATACTATACATACTATATAGTATAGTATATATATATAAATATGTACTAATATATTAAATATTAAATAAAAATGTTTTGGGGCACCTGGGTGGCTCAGTGGGTTAAGCCTCTATATAATATATATATATAAAATATATATATAATTAGTATATTTAATATATCACTAAGACATTTATATTGCTTACCTTGCACTTTATCGGTAACAATACTTAAGGATGGAAATCTGGTACGGTCAGGTCATTGCCTTTATAATGGCTATGTTTATTCTATGATTGTGCTGAGCATTTGACATAGTTTTAAAGAGAGCTGAAAATAAATAGAATAGCCATGCCAGGAGCCAGTTTGCCCATATTGATGTGGCCCCCATGCACATTTACATCAAAGCACATTGTGGATGCAGAATGACAACTCTTGACCTGAGGGCTTATGTTGTCTTTCAAGGTGTTACATCCTCTCAATTAGAATGCTTTCATATATAGTATAATGCCTTTCTGAGGTGAGAACTGTGAGCTTTATTGATATTTGTGAAGAAACAAAATTTTCTAAACACTCAGTGACCTGCCAAGGTGTCCTCTGTAATTTAATCAGGCCATCAATCAGCAAGGTTAGGTCATACAGGCTAATATTTCTTTACAGCTTAGATACGGTTGAATGATTTTTGGTTTAACTAGAGGCAAAATGTTACTTTCTCATGACATTTAACAGTTCTTGGAGTCATTATTTTGACAGCATCTATTTGACCTGAGAAACTTCTTGCTTACAAAAATAGTCTTAGGGCAAAATTTGCTTATATAAAAACTCAGGAATAAAAATGACCTCAAAGGTCAATTTTAATCATCTATTAAAAATAAATATGGGTTTCTGAGTTAAGATGATGACATGGATCAGGTTTCTAACTTTCCCCAGAATGATCAGGAAAGGATGAAAATAAAGAACAACGTGCTCTAAGTCTGAGGACTTGGTAATGTCATCAAATGCCCAAGATTTCAAAAAATATTGGCTTAATATACTGCACACCAAATTAGTTGGAAGAACACAAAAGGGTCTGTTTCTCAGTTCCCCATCCATAAAAGAACAACAGCATTAAGAACTACTTTTTAAAAAGCCTAGAAAACCTAATAACTCTTCAGAGGGAGAGAGGAATTTATGGGACTATTTGTCATAATACACAGAAGGTCATTGCAGCAAGGGATGTTTTTCTGGAACAAGTGTCTAAATTATAAACAGAACACCCAGTGGGAGCTCCATCTAGATCTCAGTGGGTCATAAAATCTTAGAAGTAGGCATTCCTTTTTAGCAAAGGTCTAAGAGAAAAACAGAAAACACATGAAACCTTAAGGCTTCTTTCTGGAAGAGGCATATAAAATAAGTGGATAGTCAGCATACTTAGACTGGTTTCCCTTTGAGTTATTTCTCATCTTGTTTTTTTTTTTTTTTATTTAAACCATAAGATTTTGAAATGATGCTAAAAGTCAGAAGAATGGGACAATTGTAAAGAATCAGAGAAAATAACACTCTCTAAATTCTATTCATTAACAAAAAAATAAAACAATTAGAAAACTACTAAACCCTATTTGCCAAATGTTCAAGACAACTCAGCATCAAACAACTTAGAGAAAGTGAGATAGGAAAATCCAAAATGAGGATCAGGCCATGTATTAGGGGGTGAGACGTTTATAAAGATGAGATACAGGGGATGATAAACCTCACTGAAGGAAGGAGTTAGAAACTAGAGAAAATTTCTATATATGTTGAATATGTATTTTAAATTGAATGTATCAGTTCCATGTATTCAAATGTTTTCTGTTAATTGAATAAGTACCTCAGTGGCTCACCTATCCAGAGTGCTTTATAAGAGAAAGACTATGGCAGCTTCTGAGAATGGTCAGATAAGGCAAGTGTCAGTTTCCTGAATATGCATCTCAGAGTGGCTGCACCAAGAACATGCTTTTTGAGCTATCTCACTCATATCCCAAGTCAGTGGTGGCGAGGGGCGGGGGGAAGGTGAATGTAAATTGCTGTATTCTGTCATGCCTGTTGAATATGAATCCATGACCCAAATTTATTATACATGAAAGTGAATATTTGCCTGCCATGAAACAAGTCAGATTGGAATCAAACCTTGATATGTGGTAGAAACAGGATTGCACGCAATAGACAGCTCTATGGCAGTAAAAATTTTGGCCCAGTTAAAGTTCTTTAAGGGTGGGTCCCAACACTGGCAGTAGCAGGTGACAGATGTGGATGTAAATTAGAGACCTGAAAAAAGAAGAAGGTAGAAGAGGCCACTTCCCAGTCCTTCAGGATAATACAAATATCAACCCTAAATTGAGTTAAACGTATGGTACTTAATTGTTTACAGACAAGTAAAAGAACCATAATTCCAGGTCTCTTGCATAGGCCAATGAAAAACATAATTATCAAGTTAAAATCTGCAAGGGAGCTAAAACAAAATAAGTTCAAGGTAAAAAATTATATATATATATATATATATATATATATATATATATATATATATATATTTAACTTCAGCCTTGAAATAAAAGTAAAGGGATAAAATTAGATGAAGTTGATAAAAACAAATGAAAGATTTGAGACAAATAGAATACAGGAGCAATGTAAGAAAGAAAAAACAAAAAGATAAATCATAAGAAATAATTATTAAAATAATATGAATAGGGCGCCTGGGTGGCTCAGTGGGCTAAAGCCTCTGCCTTCGGCTCAGGTCATGATCCCTGGGTCCTGGGATTGAGTCTCTGCTCAGCAGGGAGCCTCCTTCCTCCTTTCTGCTTGCCTCTCTGCCTACATGTGATCTCTGTCTGTCAAATAAGTAAATAAAATCTTTAATAATAATAATAAGAAGAATATGAATATGAGTAAAAATGCCTTGAATTAGGCACAAAAATTAGAGTCAACACTTTTCATTGAAAGTGAAAAAAATTGTTTATTAAGAGTCATTGAATAGGGACATCTGGGTGGCTCAGTCAGTTAAGCATCCAATTTTTGATCTCAGCTCAGGTCTTGATCTTAGGGTTGTGAGTTCAAGCCCCATACTGGAGCTCCACAGACATGGAATCAACTTAAAAAATAACAACAACAACAACAACAAAAATGAATCATTGAATTAAGAAGTACTATGGGTCAATGCTTAAAGAAAATCCAATAATCACATATATGTTAAAAAAAAAAAAAAGAGAGAGAGAGAGTATTGTGAAAATGTTGGTATAATGATACCACCAGTAAAAAATATCATCAACCAACCATGGAGTTGTTAAAAACATCTGATATCAAAATATTTCTTTGCCATAAAGATAAAAAAAATGAAGTTTGATTCAAACCTACAGTTCATGTTGTTTCTTAATGGAAAGAAAAGTAGTTATATTTTCTTGTTACATTAAGAATAAAATAAATAATTAAAATGTAAAATTTTTTAAAAAAAGCAAGAACCATTAAACAAGAGAATAAATGGTGAGGTGAAGGCTTTTACATGCATCAGGACAAAGAGAGAGTCATAAGAATAACTGATTGGTAAATAATGCTACATAAACTTTTGGAAAGATTTAATTTCAAACAAGAACAACAACAAACCATAGAGAAAGATATTTATCAAACAAAAAATCTCCATAAGCAAAAATTTATTTGAAGATTAAGTCTGGGAGATCTTTATGTATTACATAATTTAAAATGACTATATTTAACAAATAAAGGGTTCTTATAAAGAAACAGGAGTTTTAAAAATAGAAAAGAAAGTTATTCACAAAAGAAGAACTGAATATAGCTACTCTATAAGAAAAGATTCGTTTCAGTAATAATTTCAGGTTTTAGTGACAATATCATACCCAATATACATCCAAGAGTTTGAAAAAAAAAATAAAATTCATACTTGGCAAGAATAGGCATTCATATACTATGGAAGGGGAGTATAAATTGGTACAAATAGAGTATTACATATGTGTTCTAATTTAATATACCTGTAGTACTATATCTACTGTAGTTTATACATAAAGCAGGATGTGTGTGTGTGTGTGTGTATTTATTAGAGAGCTTAAACTAGACATGTGTTTGGGTGAAGACTGTCCACAAAATTTTTTTCATTTTTCTTGAATGTCTGGAATGATGCTCAAACTATTAAGTATCAATTTAAAATTAACAACTGTGTACCATTACTTTTATTAGAATATTTTAAACATAGACATGATTAACTTTTGTAAGAAGGATATATGTTAAGCTCTTTAAATTTTTATAAAAGTGACTATAACTGTCTGTCATAACACCAGGTCAGGGTTTTGATAAATGTCATTTGTACATATATCTATAATTATTTCTTAAAATAGACCTTTATTGAGATATAATTCATATATCATAAAATTCCTAACTTACAGGGTAAATTCAATGGTTTGAAGTATATTTACAGAGTTGTATAACCATCACCATTATTTTATCTGACAATTTTTCTTAAGATTTTATTTATTTATTCAAGAGAGAGCAAGCGAGAGAGAGCACAGGCGGCAGGGAGGGGCAGAGGCAGACGGAGAAGCAGGCTCTCCGCAGAGCGGGGAGCCCCATGTGGGACTCAGTCCTAGGATTCAAGGGTCATGACCTGAGCTGGAGGCAGGCGTTTAACCGACTGTGGCACCCAGGCACCCTCATCTGAGAATATTTCTATCACACATCATGGGAAACCCATATACATTAGTTACTCCTCATTCTTTCCTAGTCTGTGGTAAGCATTTACCATAATGTTTTCTACATTCATTTATATTGCAGCATGTATCAGTACCTCATAGCTTTTTATTGCTAAAAAAAATATTCTACTGTCTGGATATAACACATTTTCTTTATTTATTCATCAGTTGATAGACATTTGGATTATTTCATTTTTTTGGTTATCATGAATAATGCTGCTATAAACATTTGCACAGAAGTTTTTGTGTGGATGTATTCTTTTAATTTTCTTGGATATAAACCTATGAGTGGAATTGCTCAGTCTTATGGTAATTGTATGTTTAATATTTTGAAGAAGTGCAACACTGTTTTTCCAATGTGGCTGAAGCATTTTATAACTCAGGTAAGCGCAGGGAGACCCTTTCTGATTTCTGATCTCCAGAGCTATAAGGTGATAAACTTGTGTTGTTTTTGTTATGTTTGTTGAATTTGTGGTAATTTGTTGTAGCAACAATAAAAAAAAATAAATAATACAAGACCCAAAATACATGAAGTAAAAGTGACAGAATTAATGGAAGAAATAGACAATTCAACAATAACATTTGGGGACTTCAATTCCTTAATATTAATAATAGAATAATTAGAAGAGCAACAGAGGAATATAAAACTTAATAGTATAAGCCAATTAGACCTAACAAACCTCTATCAAAGATGCCACTCAGCAAAATCAGATACATACTTCCCATGTGTACATCAAAAATTCTTCAGGATAACATGTTAGTGAATTTAAAAAGCCTCAGTAAACTTAAAGGCATTATATCATACAAAGTATGTTCTTTAACTATGATGGAATTAAAATAGAAAACAGTGACAGAGGAAATTTGGAAAATTCACAAATAGGTGGAAATCAAATAGCATACTTTTAATGGGCCAATGGCTCAAAGAAGAAATTTTATAAGAAAAATCAGAAAATACTTTTCTGTGAATGAAAACAAAAACACAGTGTACTAAAACTTACCCAATGTTCCCTATAGCATTGCTTAGATGGTAATTCATAAATATAAATAGTACATTGTAAAAGAATAAAGATATCAAATAATACCTAAACTTCCACATTAAGAAACTGAAAAGGAACAAAAGAAATCCAAAGAGAGCAGAAGGAAAGAATAAATATTAGAGTGGAAATAAATGAAATAGAGAAAAATATACAGAAAATCAGCAATAAAAGTTGGTTCATTGAGAAGAGCAACAAAATTGATAAATTTTTAGCTACATTGATCAACAACAAAAAAGAGAAGACTCCAACTATTAAAATCAAGAATGAAAGAAAAGGGAGTTACTACCAAATTTACAGAGTTAAAGAATTATTTGGGAAACTATGAATAATATGGCAATAAATACGGCAACAATGTGGCACAAATTCAATAACCTAGATGAAATGGAAAAATTCCTCAAATTGAATTAGTGATCAAAACCTTTCCACAAAGAAAAGCTCAGCTGGCTTCACTGGCAAATTTCACCCATTTTTTACAGAAGAATTAATACCAATCCCTCACAAACTCTTCCAAAAAAAATATAGAAGAGGGACTGTTTCCCCTCTTTATTCTGTGAGGCCAATATTGTTCTGGTTTCCAAACCAGACAAAGGCATCACAAGAAAACTATAATCTATATCTCTTAGGAAGGTAGATGCAAATATCTTCAACAAAATACTAGCGAACTGAATCCAGTAACATGTGAAAAGGGTTATATATCATGACCAAATAGCATTTTTTCAAGGACTGCGAAGTGTTTCACAAACAAAAATCAGTTGATAGGAAACACTGTAGGTTAAAGACTACATGACCATTTCAATAGCAGAAGAAAAGTTATTGAAAATAAAAGGGAATGCTCTAAATCTGATAAATGTATCCACAAAAGATCCACAGTTAACATCATATTTAATGGTAAAGGACAGAACAATTTCCCCCTAAGATCACAATAAAGCAAGGACCTCTACTCTTGCCAAGTCTACTCAACATATTTTTGGAGGTTTTAGCTGAATGATTAGATAAGAAAAATAAGTAAAAGGCACCTGTTGGAAAGGAAAATGATCTTTGCCAATAATATGTGAAGATAACGTACAGAAAACTCAAGGAATTCTAGCAAAATCTTAAAATTAATAAATGAAGTTGCATATTGATTTAAGATGAATACACTAAAATCAACTGCACTTTTAGAACTGAGTACTGAACAATCTGAAAATTAAGAAAGGAATTTCATTTATGATAGCATCCAAATGAAGTGTATATTCTTTGTTGGGTGAGGCCACAGAAGTCTGTTTATTTAAATGATGATTGAACAGGTCCTGGTTAAATGCCTTGACAATAAGTCATCCAATCTTTGGCAAGGGGTTCTTTATGCATGTTGGGGCACATCCTCAACACTATGGAAGTTTCCAGAGTGCCTTAGCCTTTGCTTCCCCCTTGCACAAGCCCTCGAGGTCAGTCAGAGATGAGAGATTAAACTCTCCTCAAGTCTTTTCTAGGCTCTCACGCACCTCTCCAAATGCGTGGATCCTTTGATATTCCTAGGTTTTCAAAGTGTCATTTAATTCTTCTGCTTTTCTGTTTAAAAATATTGGTCAACCTTTTGTTTGACTGTTACTGCTCCTCTGGCAGTTGCAATTTTAAACATATACTGCTAATTGTTTGCTACAAATGCCCTGTCAAATAACCTATGCATACAGAGTAAGTTCTGACTCAGGTCAAATAAAAACAAGCTCTGCATATAGGTATTTCCAGGGGCTTCCAGAAAGTACAAGTAGTGACATTTATCTGAGAATGGGGTTTTGTGATCTCCAAATTTGTTCTGCACCTCTAGTTGCTGGTACCATGGCTGGCTTCACAGCTACCGTGATTTTGAGGCAATTGATTTTCAAAGCTATGGCAGAGCTGGGGAGAAAGGAATGGGAATAGGGTAATTTTTCTCTAATAAATGTTCCTCAGAGGGTACAGACCTTTGGTTAAGTTCTTAAAAAAAGAAAGGAAGGAAGGAAGGAAGACAGACTGATCATAGCAAATTTTTGCCGGTGTTCTCTCTGCTTTTATGGAAGAGGCAATTTTTGAAGGTTCTTGTTCTGCCATTCTAGGAGTGCTTCCCCTCATGACTGGGTCTTTGAGTAAAATTTATTCTCATGGTAATATTATTCAGAGAAGATTTGATATTTTAGGGTTTTGGTGGCAAATGAAGAATATTAGGCTTGAGGTTCTTTTAATAAAATGATCTCATTTATAATGAGGGGTATATATCTGAGTGTATATGTGAAGGTTTGTGGGTATAGCCATATAATCACATGACATTATTGGGAGTCTGAAAAACAGAGGCCACATTCCTGGTGCAGCAACTTCAATTCTGTTTGTTTTAATTAAGTAAATATTAATTGATTCCCTATAAAGTTTCTATTGATATGTTATACCCCTGGGATACAAAGATATAGGTATGATACAGACCCTGATCTTAATGAACCTATAGTATTCCTCGGATTTTTTTTTTTTCCTTGCTAAAACAAGGTAGAGAGGCCAACAGACCTGGAGAGAATATTGTTTTAAGAATCAATGAAACAAGATGGGATTGGGAGGGAGACAAACCATAAGTGACTCTTAATCTCACAAAACAAACTGAGGGTTGCTGGGGAGAGGGGGTTTGGGAGAAAGGGGTGTGGGGTTATGGACATTGGGGAGGGTATGTGCTATGGTGAGTGCTGTGAAGTGTGTAAACCTGGCGATTCACATACCTGTACCCTGGGGGTTAAAATATATTATATGTTTATTAAAAAAAAAAAAAAGAAAAGAAAAACAAAAAAACAGATCTAGGCAAAAATATGCCATGGAATACCAACAATGCTACTGTTACCAAATGCTTATTCTAAGCCCAAGACAGCAAAGTGTTCTAAATAATGTTCTCATGCAGCCTTCATGTAAACCTAAGAAAGTAGGTTAACCCCTTTTTTAAATGAGCAACTAGGCTATCAGAGATTAGATAAAATGATACAACTGTTTTGTTTTGTTTTCATACCCAACTTGAAAACAAGTGTGACTTTAGGAAGTGCTTCTTATGTAGAACCATATCCTGCCATTTACCTGAGGAGAACCATTGGGCAGTGTCTTCAACTTTTCACTAACACTGTGCAAAATAAATTCCTTCCTTCCTTCCTACCTTCCTTCCTTCCTTCCTTCCTTCCTTCCTTCCTTTTCTTTCTCTTTCTCTTTCTCTTTCCCTTTTCTTTCTTTCTTCCTTCCTTCCTTCCTTTCTTTGTTTCTTTCTTTCTTTCTTTAAGATGTATTTATTTATTTGACAGAGAGAGCACACAAGCAGGTGGAAAGGTCAGAGGGAGAGGTAAAGAATCTCAAGCAAACTCCCCACAAAGCACAGAGCCTGATGCAGTGCTTGATCTCATAATCCTGAGACCATGTTCTATGTCAGAACCAACTTATGCTTAACCAACTGAGCCACCCAAGTGCCCCAAATACTTATTTTCTTAACAATTTTCTCTAGGAGGATCGCATACTACTTTAAAATTGAACAAAAGAATTAAATAAGTGTGCTATTACTTCCAAAGCTTATCTCCTTCACACAAAGATGACTTACTGTATTAAGAAGGAAAGCATAATATATACCTCTTCAAAGAATATAAAGTAGACCATTATCATTTTACAGGTCTATCTCAAAATTATCTTGGTAGAAATCTACTTGGTAAAAATCGAAGTATCTACATTTAAAGCCCAGGAAGAAGCAGGACATTACACTCTTATGAAAATTGTACATCGACTTCTTCATTATGCTTTGAAATCTCAACTCTTGACTCCATGTTTCCAGTATATAAAAAGGTTATTCATGCTTTAAAAACAAACAAACAAAGAAAAAAAAAAAACACTACATGATATACTTGTCAAGGAGCTTTCACACTAGGGTTTTAGGCACCATATAAATACATAAATAGATAATTTGTACAGGGAAGAGAGAGTATGAGGGATTTTGTAGAGTCCTGCTTATTCACAATTCATAAATCAGCTTATAAGGGTAGAAGTTATGTATAACAGGATACTGTCGGGTCTATTTCTGCCTCAGGCAATGAACTCGGGAAAAAAAATGCAGCATTCTGAAATTATTTAAACCACTAATCCCAAATACTTTCATTTTATGGAGATATTTGGGAAGATACATGCTGTTTCATGTAATAAGCTGTGAGCATACAAAAGAAAATGCAACCCCAAGCATCAGAGAACCGGACATTGTATTTACCTCAAAACTACCTCACTATCATTGTATAGTTCCCTGGTATAGGAAAAGAGTAAATAGTATATTATTAAGGTAGCATAGTATATTATTAAAGTAGCATAATGTGTGTGTTTCATTGATCTATTAATATTAACCTGGAAATTAATATGCAACTCTATGTTTCAGTTGCCCAAAGCTAGTCTAAATAAACCAAGAACAATAAAACATACCTGTGGATATAGGTCAAACACTATATGCTTTACTTTCCTCAAAAACAAAATTAAAAAAAATTAAAAAGCTTTTGTTTTTGGTGTTTCTGGCCAAAAGAAATTTTCATCCTAAAACACAACCTGAAACCTAAAAACCAGAAAATATGCAAAGTTCTTTCTTTCTTCTTTAAAAGCAAAATATGGTAAATTTAATGGTATAAGTTTAAAAAAAAAATTTATGTTTTTTAAGTGCTAAGAGTAGATATTCATACATCTTTTCACACTAATTAGGTTTATTTTTCAATTTATAATTGTTTGGGTGTTTAACTTGGTAAGAACTTCAGACACGATGAAACATGGTTTGACAGTGTTTTTCTAATGGGGCTTGGTGAGCCTCAGACATAGCAGCATACTATTCCTTTCTTATCTCGGTGTTTAAGGTTACCAGCTTTATAAAAAGTTTTGAGTTATCTCTAAGTTCTCAAAATACCTATCAGTGGATAACAAATAACATTAGATAACAATTATTGAGCACACATGTATCGAGCAATGGTATTTGTGTTTTTAATATACTACAGCATTTAGCCTTCACCATCAGCCTGCAAAGTAGGTATCATCATTATGTCCACTTCACAGATGAGAAAACTGACAGGACTTGCGAAGCTGAAGCTAAGATTCTAACATGAGCAACTGAAGCTGATTCCATGTGTCAGTGGTTTAGAGTAGGATGTCTGACTTGCACCAAAGTATGCTTGGCTTCTACTTTGTGGCATCATACATTTTACTCTTTCAACAGTGCAAAGGCAATGCCCAGGCACATCCTCTGCATTGCTCCACTCATTCACCATTTTCAGTTAACTGATGAGTCTCTTTCGCAGCTAGTGCCTTAGTCTACCCTGTAAATGCAGAGGGTGCTTACCTTCCCAATGTATGATTGCCCTCTAGTGGTAAATATGTACTAATAGCCAGTTCTACTGTGATCAGTTACCCATGTCATTCCTAAAAATTTTCTTGATACACAAATCCTGCTAAGGAACTTAGAGACAAACAAAATCAAGTCCACTGTAGACAACTGATGGTAATGATCAATGTGCGTATAGTATTACTTTGAAACAATACAGCCTTTGGGAGACTGATCCTTTGTGACAAAAGTTTCTAAATGCCATCGATTGTACAGGCTATCTAATATTGGCCCAATGCTTATAATTAAAACTTTTCCACATACGTTTTCTTTTGTAAGTTACAAATATGTTGGAAAATGCCAGTGTTCAAGCTGTTTTAATAAAAAATAATCATTGTCATTAAAGGGAAGAAAAATATGTACCTAACAGTTATTGAGAATAAACACCAACAAGTAACTAAGCTTGCACAGATACATGAGAGCCTGGACAGGACTTACTCCTATGATTTTAGGTATTTTAGGTATTCTAGGTTTATTTCCCCCACTTTGCCCTATTACCTATAAGCACCCATTCCTCTTTTGATCTATCTAACTCCATGACATCCAGATTCCACCTTCCCCTACCAGATTTTCTTAGTTTCCCAACTGGAAACTAAGTGGATTTTTGGAAAAATCCACTCTCCTTGTCCTTTCCAACACAAGAGGCTAAACATTATTTGCAAACATATGTGTCTTAAGTACAGGTGCTATATTTTTACCCAACTGTTTTAAAGTAATTTTCAATATTTATCTACTATTATAACATACTAGAATGTCCTCATAGTTGAATCACTTATGTTCTCCACACTTCTAAAATACAAATCTTATTTGGTTATTGTATCCTGATTTCTTAAAACATATGACTGAATTCCATTTTCTACTTTCTCTTTTTAAAAAAAATTTGCACAATTGTAAAATGGGCCTATAGTTATGGGGGGGACTACATTTGTTCAGTTTAGAGTTATGTTTTTGCTATATTTTAAAAACCATAATTAAATTTCCTTATTTTCCATGTTCTCAAAGAATTCCTTGAGTCTAAAAGTTAATTTTTTTAAAATAAAATTTTAAAAACGTAGCCAATAGAACTGCTCAACATGGGAATGCAAGGTAAAACTTCCAGAACTTTTTTCTTTCCATTGCTATTAATCTACTCTGAGTTTCCATTCCATTGGTTCAGCGTTGGTAATGTTTATTTTTATAGAAATCTATTATTTTAACAAAAGAGCCAGACGTGTGTGTGTGTGTGTGTGTGTGTGTGTGTGTGTGTGTATGAACATCTGTGGCTTTAACTCCTCCCAAATCATGAAGGTTTCTATTTGTTTCCTCACTTTTATTTTTCCACCAGTTTTTTTTTTTTTTTTTTTTGGTATCTACTTATATTATTATAGTTTCTTATTTTACTATTTTTTCTCAAAAAACCTTTTAGATCAATACATATGCACTTTTTAAATTCTAATTTAATTTCTATTTTTCATTTATTCATTCTTTTGCTTTTCTATAGTTTGCTGACCAGCTGTGATTTTTCATTTGAATTTATAATTCACTTATTTTCATTTCTTTGGTGTGTGATTAATAATAAAGCATTGATCCACTCATCTGTTGATGAACATCTAGGTTCTTTCCATAGTTTGGCTACTGTGGACATTGCTGCTATAAACATTCGGGTGCATGTGCCCCTTCGGATCACTACGTTTGTATCTTTAAGGGAAAGCTATGAATTTTACTCTGACTACAGCTTTGGTTACATCTCATACATTTGGTAAGTATTGTGGTAGTGATTTTTACCAGCTAGGTAGTGACAGTTTACAGTCCTCTATGACTCAATATTCACTTATTCACTTTTTAATAATGCAGGTTTTATTTTATTTTAGCTATTGATTTATTTTCTTTTATTATTAAATCTTGTTTACAAATTACAGATTGTATAACTTCTATTCTGAAGAACTCATTTACATTAAATTTTTGGTGTAAGATTTATACGTTTTAAGAAATTAAAAATAAATGATTTCAAAGAATCTATATTTTCTCTTCACAAAGTATGAAGTTCAACATATACTATTAAATGTGCTTACTAGTTTATTAATTCCTCTAGTTCCATTGTAATTTTGTTTACATGGTTAAAAACTGAAATAATCTTTGACTCTGATGACTGGTTTCATCAGAATCTTCCTATACTTACCAGATCTTTTGCTTTATGTGTTTCCACATCGTATTATCTGAATCCTCAAATGAGAAGTCACCTTCTCATTTTATTTTTTTCATCTGTCAATCCTTCTTTGCCTAATAGTAATATTACTATGACCATTGTATTTGTTGCATATACATTGAAGAGGTCTACTATGGCAAGGGAAATAGGACAACAAAGACTAATTTGGGTAAGTCAGGGTATACCACTCTCATATCACATAGGATTGACCTCCAAAAGAAATTTTGGTTATGTCATTGTGGACGAAGAGACACTGCATTGAATGTCATAGTAATCAGGAAGACATCCCGCTGGAATTTATATAAGTTATAGTTCCTAGTTACACTTAGGAACAACTACAATTACAAATTAAATAAAGAAAATGTACAAGTTTCTTTTCTTTTATGAAAAGCACAGGGATCAGGTATGTGCCAGTATATAGTGTATCCACTCTGAGCCTCTTCCAAGGGAGCAGAATCAAGCTGATCCCACATATGACTCTGAGAAGACTATAACTGCGATTTCTATCCCAAATATAAAAGACTTTTTCTTGTTTCTAATAATCATTTATCATTTTTCATTAATTCCACAAAAAGAACAGTTGCTATTCAGTATCTCTCACTTAAAAACATTTAAGGTTAAATGTATTTGTTTCTCATTATTTTTATCCTATGCATTAGAAAAAAAAAAAAAGAGTGTAGCTGCATTTTACTACAATTCTGCCAAAGAAAGTACTGAATATAAATTCATATTATGAGTGAATAATGATGTATTTCACCTCATTTTAATTTCAGTAATTGAGTGGGAAAACAGGAAGATCTATTAAAAGGACCTTGTGCTGGTCAAGCACTAACGAGAAAAATCTCTGAGTCACTGGCTGCCATGGTAACAGGGCATTATGTAAATCTGATTAGCATGCCCAGCAGCTACAAAAGTAATAGACTATACTACTAATTGCCTTGTCTCTGCTAGCAAGATGGACTTTATGTTCCTAAGGGGTGAGGAGTGGCATGAATCTGTTTATCTATATACGAGATATGAAATGCACTACATGTTTAAAAATTAAGTTCAGACACCTAGTACTACAAATAAATTACACTTGGAGGAGCTTTTCAAAAATTAAAATACATCGGCTCACTTTTCTTATTAACTCAAAAATTTCTGAACAATTTATTTTTATTCAATCTAATTTCATTGACATTCAGTAAGACAAAGAGTTGAAAAAGTAAAGGAATTTTCTTAAAACATGAAAATAGATCTATAGAGTTCTCCTAAGAACAAACTTTTCCAATGGAATAGTTTAGAAATTGTACCAAGAACTATGAATCTCCAAGAGTACCTAGACCAGAGAGTGTTAGAGCCAGATGCAAGTGTATTTACAAATGTTAAATATGATAAACAAGAGACTACAGTCAGGATTGGGGGTAGGAGGTACCCCCAGGAACAAGTGTGGGCAGACCTTTCTGCCACTAGGAAAAAAAAAAAAACTTATCTATGTGTTTAACAATGTCTTTACTTCTGTGCCCTTGGCCTCTTTTGAATATCAAAATACAGTGAAGTCTACAATTAAGGGTTCGAAGCTTTCACTTTTGCTTTGTTCTCTTTAATATCTTGAGTGTCATTAAATTTTTAAAGAAATTCATCACTGCCTTCTGATCCTTTTTGGTAGATAACTTAATTCTAAGAGGAAAACCTGCAAATTAACAGAAGCAAAGTAAACACTTGGCAGGTACTCTTGACTAGAAATCCATGTGCCTTGTCAGAGCTTGTGTCTACAAAGAGCACTAATACTGCTTGTCCTGGAATACTGATTACTTTTGTTAAATGTGTCAGCATGTGGACTAACTTTTACATCCTCCAAATATCAAAAGCAGTCAATCTAACATCAATATATGAAAGCCAAAAAAGCATTTGTCTACATGTCTCGAAATTCAGTGGAGGGTGTGGGGGTCCAGAGAGAAAAGCAACATCAAAGCCAGCGAAGTATAAACTTTCATTTATACAAGAAGACTAAGTCCTAGAGATCTACTATATAACATAGAGTCAATAATATTGTATACATGAAAATTTCTAAGAGGGCAGATGTTACATTAAGTATTTTATAATAAATATTAATAATAATGTGGGTGGGAGGAAACTTTTGGGGACGATAGGTATATTTATGGCATAGATTGTGGTGGTAATTTCAAAAATGAATACTTCAAACTTACCAAGGTTCATGCATTACCTCTGCACAATTTTTTGTATGTCATTCATACTTGAATAAAGTGTTTTCTTTTCTTTTTTTTTTTTAAGATTTTATTTATTTACTTAACAAACAGAGGTCACAAGTAGGCAGAGAGGCAGGCAGAGAGAGAGGGGGAAGCAGGCTCTCCGCTGAGCAGAGAGCCTGATGCGGGACTCGATCCCAGGATCCTGGGATCATAACCAGAGCTGAAGGCAGAAGCTTTACCCCACTGAGTCACCCAGGTGCCCCCAATAAAGTGGTTTTAAACAAAAGCCAGTGGAGTGACAAAACAGTAAATAAGTGTGTTCCTGGAGAGAGTAGGCAGGTTCAGGGAATTGTGTGTACTGACCTAGGATGGAAGCAGCAGTTGGAAAGCCAGTCGGTGTGGCCGAATCCTGTTAGAAGCACGTTGCCTTTGGGGAGCCCCACCAACTTCCAGAGGCGGTCCTCCCCACAGGTGACCAGGATGTCTTTGCGGGGGTGCATGATGATGCTGCACAGGGAGAGACAACAAAGCAGTGTTATGGGGAGATGAGAGCAAACGGTTCCACATTTTGAATAAATGAAATGACAGTGGTTATCCCATTTCAGCAAGGCAGGACCGCTCGCAGAGTGTTGGCTCAGGAGTCAGAAGAGCCAGGTTCTACATCCTGGCCATAGCTCTAATGCTTACATTTTTCTGATAGCCATCAATCTAACCAACTTCGCTGGATCTCAGATTCCTCATTGGAAAAATAAGATGATTGGTTAGGCGAATATCTTAATCCTAACTTGAAAACCATAATTCTGATTTTCCTTTTACAGAGGAAAAGTTATGCCAATGATAATTTAATGTTAGGATATTTGGACCAGTACCCATGCTTATTATAGAAAATCAAGATTCTTTTCAGACTACAGTGTATCTTAAATCAGGCATTATCCAGGAAAAGATCATGAATCATAACCACATTATCATAGCTCTATAACAAATACTATAAATGAAACATTAACTCCATGGCCCACTATCTATACAAAGTGAAGAAGCTCAAATTCTAAGCTAATATGCCACTTAAATTGGCTTCAGTCAATGCACAGTACACAAATTACGGTAATGAATTCAGGATGCATAAGGCAATTCCCACTCTATAAAGGCATAGAGGGAAATGAGAAAGAAGTATGTAAAATTAATGATTAACACATTAAGCAGTATTATTTGAACTGAGCTATGATCATTGTGGCTATTTAAATATTGGAGTTAAACCATTCTAAAATCAAGAGTCTACAAGGTTAATGCCTGATATTTTACCTATGGCAATGCTTTAATCTTATTTATATAGAGTTTCATCTATGCTTTACAATGTAATAGGAACAAATGTGCCCAATGTTAAGCACCTATTAAAATGCCAGCCTATTTATTACCAACAAATTGTTCAATTTCAACACAGCCATCTCATATCAAAGACATAATGCATCTACTTGCCTATATAGTGAAGTAAAACAAATAATGACTTAAAAAATAACAATTACACATTCATTTCTCCTGCATTCCATTCTATGAATGGCCTTGTTCTTTTCTTCTGCAATATAGAATTCAGGAAATGAATTTCTCTATGACATCATGGTCTCAGCCCACACCTCCATCATTAACTCCAAGGCTTACATGAGACCAAAATTTTCCTCATTATGGATCCCTTCCAGCAATACCATTAAATCCCAAAATTTGGGGCTGCAAAATTATGTCCTTGCATTAGACCTATACAGTTTTGGGAAATCTGCTGTGGTCGGTCACTGTTGGAAATATTCAATTTACAGGCATGTAATCACTACAAGCAGGACCTTCTTTCTAGTGAAACACTGCCTCATTTTTTTCTCCAGCATTCTGCTGCTCAAAATAAACACAAGAGGGAAATTAGTCATTTTGCAATTCATCACAATGTTGGTTTGTGACTTTCAGAAGGCCAATTCAGGAAAGGAATTTATTACAGCTCAAATGTGGTAGAGGATACATTTATAGAACTTAATTAGAAGAAAAATATGATGAGAGGTAAAAAATGTCAGATTGAAATGAATTCTATATTCAAACACATATAAGAAGGCAAACCAAATCCTTGAAGCTACTGAGTATGATGTATGTTGGCTCGAAGCTTTCTTGGCAGACACGTGCACACTTGGCTAGATGATAAATTACCCTCTTTAAGTAAGATAACTAAAATCACTGATGTCTTTACGGACTTTGAAAGATAAGTTTCCAAAATGACTTTTGTGAGGTGAGCTATTTGTAGAAGTGAAAGAGAAAATATAAACACACACTCATTGGTAGTTAATCAGTTTTGAAAGTGTTTTTCCAGACTTTTCTGATCCCTTCCACTTTGGGGCCTCCTCCAAACCACCTGGAGTGTCTGCTTCTACTTTGTATGGTCTGATCCTATCATCACAATCTCTGGTTTCTTTGCTTATGTACACCTTTTCTAATAATAATTCTTTTTTTTCTTTTTAAATATATCTCATCTATAAATGAGTTTTCTTCTAATTATTCTGGACAAATTTCAATCAAACACAGTATCCTATTTTTTAAAGAATATGTGTTACTTCATCCATGAATTGGTCTTTTTAAAAATATTTATTTATTTGTTTATTTGTTTTTTAAAAAATATTTATTTATTTGTTTATTTGAGAAAAAGAAAGAGAGTACATGAGCAGAGGGAGGGGTAGATGGAGAGGGAGAGGAGAAGCAGACTCTCTGCTGAGCAGGGAGCCAGACATAGGGCTAGGTACCAGGACTGTGAGAACATGACCTGAGCCAAAACCAAGAGTCAATCACTTAACCAACTGAGCCACCTAGGAATGCCCATCTATGAAATGGTCTTTAAGTGAACAGAAATATACCCAGAATACACAGATGAGAATGTTTCATAATAATCAATCAATCAATACTTGCTATTGAATTAATCATTCAGTAAGTATATCTGCAAAGATGGCGTCATAGTGATAAAGACCCCTAGTCAAGAGTAGCAAATCCCAACTCAGATCACTCTGTGTGGAAGATCAAGATTGTGAACACAAGGTAGGGGCCATGAACCAGAAATAATTCCAAGATGCATGAGTTCAGTATTATTACCAACTCCACTGTGAGGCAGTGGTGTCTGAAATCTTCCTCTTCTTCCTCACTAGTTAACAGTAATGACATCTAGCACTACTTGAAAACCAAGTATGCACCAGAATTTGTACTAAATGTTTACTTCTCACAGGTGGACTTAAAGCATAGGAGGGCAGTAGGTTATTGCACCCGTCATACACTCAGCCCCAACAGTGGCTGGCACATGCATAGGAGCTCTTCCATAAACGTGTGTGAAGTATCTGAGTGACTGACATCGGTGCTGTAAGTTTTGTTATTTTACAACTAAGTGAACAAGAGATTGAGATATTATATAGGTTGTTCAAGTTCACATTCAGTAATGGATGGATGCTGGCTTTGAACTTATGATAGTCTCATGATTCTGGGGCTCATGATTTTCACAACTTCTACTTAGTATTAGTCTTTCATAGTTTATTATTTATATGTGTATATTTTAAACATCAACAATCCCTATTACAGAAATTGGTGATATTATCATTTCCCATAAATTCTGAAGTCATTTAGTCACTATTAACACCGAGTTAGGGGGGCCTAGGTGGCTGGGTGGGTTAAAGCTCTGCCTTATGGCTCAGGTCAAGATCCCAGGGTCCTGGGATTGAGCCCTACGTTGGGCTCTCTGCTCAGCGGAGAGCCTGCTTCCTCCCCTCTCTCTCTCTCTGCCTCTCTGCCTACTTGAAATCTCTGTCAAAAAAAAAAAAAAACAACTTTAATATCAAGTTAAAAAACTCATCTAGGAACTGCCAATGTATATATCAAAGCTGGGTACCACTTGACTGTGAGTGTCTTAAAGGCTTTGGTGGACCCTATCATTTACAATTAAAATGCTCTGGTGCTGCAGGGGAAACCAGGGGAGTAGCATTCTCTAACAGTCCTGTCTGCATTAGGCCTCTGTCCTAATGCATTATATGTTGCACTTACTAAGTTCTTTATTAAATATCTTCTCTTGTGCTACTATTATGAGCCTTGTATTGTGCTTCAAGATGTCAGAGGACATTGAGGTTTTTTTTTTTTTTTTAAGATTTTATTTATTTATTTGACAGAGAGAAATCACAAGTAGATGGAGAGGGAGGCAGAGAGAGAGAGAGAGAGGGAAGCAGGCTCCCTGCTGAGCAGAGAGCCCGATGCGGGACTCGATCCTAGGACCCTGAGATCATGACCTGAGCCAAAGGCAGCGGCTTAACCCACTGAGCCACCCAGGCGCCCCGACATTGAGTTTTTATCTACCTATTTTCATATAACGTTCCATAAAGAAAAATGTAGAAGGGTATTTTAGTAAGCATTGATTCCATAGGCTTTTAATTCATTGAGAATTTTCCCAGTATATTCAACTTTTATCATTCTGGTTATCTCTGAATCATTCTTTTGAAGAAGTTGAAGAACAGGAGAAATAATGAGTCAGTTTCTGATAACAAAATTATTAACTCATTATGTTAACATCATTAACTCATTTATGCTCATAATGCCCTGAGGAGCTAGGTGAGTCTACTATTATATCCATCTTGTAGCTCAGAGAACTGGTACACATACAGGTTAAGTGATCTGCTCAAGGTCATGAAGCCAGGAACTGGCAGAGTGAGGACATGAATATAAGAAGACTGTCTCCAGAAGCCCCGTCTCTTAGTAGAGTGAGCTGAGAACCTCAACTGCCTTTTCTTTTTTTAGATGACAATGGGGCAGAATCCAACCCTAAATGTTGTCTTATTTCTATCTAAAAAATCTATGGAAATGCACCTTGAAATTTCTATCAAACTTTTTTTTTTTTTTTTTGTCATTTTCTAATGATGTTTGAAAGGCTTTAGTTACTGTCATTTGTTATTTTCTGGAAATTGGACACTGGCTAGGTTCAGAGTGGTGGGGAATGAATGAACAACGACTGAGAAAGAAGTGCTTATGATCTAAAGAAGATGTTGGATAACTTTTACTCTAAAGGTCCAGAGAGTAAATATTTTAGGCTCATGAACCATATGGTCTCTGCTCTAACCACTCCACTCTGCCATTGTAGAATGAAAGTAGCAATAAACAAAACATAAATGAATAAGCAAGGCTGTGTTTCCGTGAAACTTTATTCAGCAAAACCTACTTTTGGGCCCTAGTTTGTCTAGTTGCCTGATCCTGATGTAAAGCATTTGCCCGGCATGAAGTAGCCTAGTGTTTAAGCAAGTAGGCTCCAGAGTAAGATGTGAGTTTGAACTCTTGCTCCAGTGTTTACTTGCTAGGCATCCCCAGGTTTAGTCACTTCACTAGCTTTTTCCTCAGTTTCCTCATCTGAAAAATGGGAATAATATAGTATTGACCTCATAGATTTGTTTTGAGAATTAACTAAGTAAATGCATGTACGGGACTTAGGATAGTGGCCGGCAAGTAATGAACTCAGTGAACACTACTATCACAGCACAGACAGAATCCCTGAGGCCAGCATGCCTAGATTTGAATATGGGCCTACAAATTCCTTAGTAGCTAATTACATTGTATAACCTCTCAGTCTCAGTTTCCATATTTGTGAAAAGGAGGGAATTACAAATCTCATTCATAGAGGTGTTGTGAGGCTAAAATAAGCTGATATATGTAAAGTGGTTGAAACAATATCTGAACATGGTCTCTCCACTGAAGTTAGCTATTATTATTATTCAAAACTACTGTACATTGTTATAACCTACCCCTTCATGCAGTTAACTTCTATAAACCATAATGCTTATTTTAAAGAACATGGCTAGTAAAATTAGTACTTAAAATTGTAGATATTTAGAAATGATGTTTCCATATGGCTTTGGCAGACATTGGCCATTGCTGGGGTTTATTTGATGTTAAATCATCTGGTGAAAATGTAGCCCCCACATATAATACTTGCACAAGTAAACAATGCAGTTTTGTGGTTGTTTATTTCATGACATGACTTTTAGAAATGCATTGAGGGAAACAGTAGATAGTATGTGTACACTGACTCCTTATCTCTGTCTTTACATATCTAACTGGCACAAAGTAGTTGTGGGTCATCTGGGAAAGCCTCTGCTAGGCCCTACGCATCCTCAGATAAGAACAGTACAGTTCCTCTCCTCAAGCTCTGTCCACAAACAGGTGTCCCTCTCATAACCATAAAATGACTTTGCTTCTCAAAGTTGTCTTCCTGAAGTTCTAATTAATAAGAATAATGAGCTCTTACTTAATATCTTCCTGGCACCTACCCTAAGTGCCACAAAGTCATTTTACTTTAAACTTTGAATATAAGCTTTCTGCTTCTCTTTTAACTTACTATTAATTATAATTACAAGATTCAAAGACAAAGGCCCTGTCACCTCATTCCCAAGTTAATAAGCTTGTGACTAAGGTGGAAATAGTACAGGAAAACATCTTAGGGATTTAAAAAAAGAAAAAATTGTGGATGAATGCTAGTCCTGCTTCTTCATTAAGTCATGTTCTGATGAAGTATCCATAAAATGTTTTGTTAAACAATATCCCAGGCAAGTTACATAAAGTATTATGTTCTGTAGGAGATTTTTCTTTTATAATAGGACATATTCCTTATAATAGACCACATGATATATACTTCAAAAGCTCTCCTCTCTAATTGAAATTGTTCTTTCCAGTAGTGGCATTACACAAGAATATTTGGGAAGGAATATGTGTAGGTGTATGGAGAACACTATTAATTATCAGTAGAGTCGGTGACATAAGCACCACTGTTAGACTTTTCAAAGAGAAGAATATTAATCCAAAAAAAGATTGTCACAGGAAAGACTAATTAGATATCCCTGTCTACACTTTAGGTTATTCAGCATTGTAAACGTTTCCTTCACTTCAGTTCACAGGCTCTAATTATTTCCAACATAGAAGATGCACCGTAGTTTGAAAATGAATCAATATCAAAATGTGTGCCCCATAAACTTTGGGTGACCGCTTATTTACTTATTCTTAAGGACAGCACACACTCACACATATTTTTATCCAGCTTACCAGGACAAATATATATAAAAGACTTGTCTCACTGTTACTCAGCCAATAATTGCATCTTATAATTGGATATCCTTCAGGATTTACAAAGCACTCTAATGTGCCACTTTCTTTCACTATTTTGACAAATATGCATCAAGTGCCTATGATGCAGTACGCAAAACAGACAGGGGCATCACCCACATTACTTCACTCATTTGCATGTGAATGGTGGGAAACAGTAACAATAAAATAACTGAACAAAATAATTCAGCTATGAGAAAAACATAACAAAGTGATATGGCAATGATTTGGGGAGTGAATGTTAGTTTTGATGAGGTGGTTAAGGGAGTCCGTTTGATCAAGATGTGACATCAGAATGGCAAGAAGCTGAAATCAGAATGGCAAGAAGGAAGAGACAGCTTTAGGATGATTCAGGAGCAGGTACAGGTGACTGCATGTGTAAAAGCACTTGGCTGAAAGGAGTTGATGTATTCAATGGACAGAAGGAAGGTCAGAGTGACTGCAGAGAACAGCAAGGAGGACTGTGTTGAAGGTGGGTGAGGAACAGTAGAAAGACAAGAACCAGATATAGGCTGAGAAAAGAAGAGAACAGTTTATCCTAAGATCACTGAATGGCTTTAAGTACTAGAGTGGTATGTGGTTGGGAAGTACTCAAAAGCTCTCTCTAGCTGTTACATGGAAAATAAGAAAGGAAAGAGCAAGAGAAGAAACCAGGACATTTAGCTAGAAGTATACAGCAGTAACCTGAGAATAATGGCCTTAGATCAAGTTAACAGATAGCTCCTCATTATTATGACAGATATCACTTTACTATATTAACAGTTTCACCATTATCTTTAGAAAGAGTCAGCCCATAGTTATTCTCATCAATAAAGGATATTAAGTAATTAAATGTACCTTAAAAATGCCAAAGTAAAATGGAACAAAAGTCATAAAACAAATATGTGCACAAAACAATTAGAAATCTGTCAAAATACAATATCGAGTCACATTCACTTTCAGAAGTCAGCTAAGAAAATGTGATATGGACATTGGGGAGGGTATGTGCTATGATGAGTGCTGTGAAATGTGTAAACCTGGTGATTCACAGACCTGTACCCCTGGGGATAAAAAAATAAATTAATTAATTTTAAAAAAGTCTTAATACTTCCCAGTCGCTTTAAGTTTAAAAACTGTGATATCATAGAGTTTATTCAAAGCTAAGTCAGATTTATATTGTCAAGGTCTGGAAAGTAGCATCTTCCTTTCATTTTTACTAAATAGGTGAGACATTTTCATAGTTTATGGATTTATTAATGTGCCACTTTCTTTCACTGGAGGTAGCCAGAAAAGCTAAATTCTTTTTTTTTTTTTAATTTTTCTTCTTCAACATTCTTTCAACTTTATATGTACAATAAATTTGGAGTATGTGGCATACCAAATAGTCTTCCCTTTGTCCTGCTCCCTGGCTAGTAGTGCTAATCCAGCCATCAACAGGTAAGAGGCAGGGAGGGATGGGTGTGTGTTCTGGGTCATCAGTGGTGAAAGGCCTTCACCAGGGACTTTGCTTGCACAATAGATATTCAAAAGGCCATATACCAAAAAAACAAAGTCAAATACGCTTTATGTAACATCACATATATAAGGAGCTCATAGACTAAACGCAAATCCTTTTTAACAAGACGTATATTGTCTAGCTTTTCTCGTCCGGTGTGAAGAAGCAGTTCAATACAACTTCCCCAAATCTTTGTTTTATTTGAATTACATGGCACAAATGTATATTTTTATTTTTTTTAAGATTTTATTTATTAATTAATTTGAGAGAGGCAGGCAGAGAGAGAGGGGGAAGCAGGCTCCCTGCTGATGCAGGGCTTGATCCCAGGACCCTGAGATCATGACCTGAGCCAAAGGCAGAGGCTTAACCCACTGAGCCACCCAAGTGCCCACAAATGTATATTATTAAACTAAAGTATTAGTTTAATTTCAAATCTAATCAGTTTTCTAGGGAAAGATTTCAGTTTAAAATCCAATCTTAGCTAATCTTAATTAAACTAAATCAGCTGCTTATAAATAAGCATAATACTATTTTTGTTATACTATTATACTATTATATGTTATACTATTTTGTTATACTATTGTCTATAAACTAGTATATGTTCCATTGAGATTTGTAGATTTGTTTTATTATGAAAAACTTCTGCAAATACATATGCAAAGGTAAACATTTTCCACTGATATTCAACTCAAAGGTCATTTATGAAAAGTCAACATATATGCAAATATGCAGTTTAATAAGCTTTGAAAACCAGTTGGGCAGTTGGATATCTATATTTCACAGGGTGGAGATAGTGCCAACTCTGGTCAGTACGTAAGGGGGGCCATTTCCCAAATATCTTTCAAGAAGAAAATTCTTAAGGCATGGGGACCAGTAGCGTTGAATAAAAGCCATTTAAATTTATTATGTCTCTGCTTCACATAAAAAAAAAAATGTGATGTCATTTATTCTGTCTCCTTCACTTTACTCTTGTTTTACTTACCAAATAAAACATATCTTAGAAAGGGATACTTTCAATCTGAATAATACCATTCCATTTTCTCCAAAAGTTGTTGAACTTTCAAATATATGAAAGACTATTTCAAAATACCTACTTAACTATATTAAATTTATAAACTCCAAAGGCAAAGAAAGCCAGGCCCTGCTAGTCAGGTATATGGAATGAAGGAGATCATTAAAACAGGTTAACTGTTTCCAGATTTATGAAAATACCTCCTGGAACTTTCCTGTTACTTCAGCAGCTGAACATTTTATGCTACATAGTTTTATACACACTGTGCTTCCTATTATGAAATCGCTGTAGTTCTTTATGGTTTAACAGGTTTGAAAGTTACATTACACATTTATGTTCTTAAGAAACCCATTTCAATAATAAAGTTTATTTGGTTATTTCATGTTTCAGCAATTTACAAGAACTCTGTGTAGCTATGAATATAAAAATTTTCCATTTTACATCTTAGTATATTAGTGACACAGAGTAGATGCTTTTTTAAGCTACAGTCAAACATTCCCATGGTAAGAGCTATATCACAAAATCTCTTTTCCAGGAGGAAATTTAAAAATATAACCTAGATATATAATCAAGGAGTAATTGGAAGTTGTACTACTTAAGACAAGGAATTAAGGTAAATTTACATACTATAGTACAGAATTCTGTTCTGAACATAGCCAAATTTGTTAGAAACCACCAAGCCAGTATAAAGATTATGATATTTAACTACTGACACATTTTTTGGTCTCTATTTGATAAATACATTAGAAAGCCAAAAGCAGTTATTTATGATTATTATTGAAGAAAACTCAGTAAAATTCAGTACTTTTTTTACAAATACATTTTGGAATTTGAGGAACATTTTGAAATTATCCTGGGTTACATAGATCATTCTAACATCTGATTTCTAGGTCAAAACGCGTGCAGGTCTCATTTTATGTCAGAGATCATGTGGCAAGTGTGATGGGGACAAGAGAGGCCACCATCTCTGAGTCTGGTACTCGCTGTATGTAGCTGAGGATATTAGAGGGGAAGCTGAGGAGCTGCAGTGAGTTAGCTCCTGATCAGTTTCCAGTAAGTAGGGGATGATGAAGGAACGAGAGTAAAATTCAGTTATAAAAACATCTCAACACTTCCTCATATCAAGGAGATCATATGATGATTCACAGACCTGTACCCCTGGGGATAAAAATATATGTTTATAAAAAATAAAAAAATTATAAAAAAAAAAAAAAAACATCTCAATAAAGCTATGTAGAAAGCACAAGCAAGTTCAATTCGGGGTTGGCAACCAGATGTATAGAGCCAGGAGTAATGGATACAGTGAAAAACACAAGTTCACAGGGTGGAAGTCGGTGGCCAATTGGAACCAAGTGAGAAATGATCAACACATAAAATGGTGGGGCTTGAATCCTAAAGAGAGAATGAGGTAGACAGAAATAGGTCCAAACAATGACAGGTTAAGAGAAACAAGGAACAGACGGGAAAAGGGTCCTGATAATTTGCCATACAGTAGGGTACTGTTGTATCTTTTATTCCCATGAATTTGTCTCTGCATCGTAAATGCTGCTGACATATTCCTTTCCACGTGACAGAAACAAAAATGAAACGTATCATATATTGGCTACTTCTATATCCAACTGCCCACTTTGGGTAAGAAAAGGGGACAGGGAGAGCAATCCCAGCAGCAACCTGCTGCAATCTCAGTGAGGTGCTGGCCCTTGTCTTTACCCAGCCCAATACTGCAATCAGAGCAACTGTACTCAATTCTATGATTTATTATCTACCTTGACTTTGACCAGTTCAGTGAAAGAAATAAAAGTTATGTGCCATCCTCAGTTCTCTGAAGCACACAGTTTAATCAACTCTTCTTTTTTAAATAACTCAAATTACTTTCTTTATGTAACATTCAATGTCTGCAGCAGAGACTCTCTTAAAATTATTCAAAGCTGGGTGTCTGGTGGCTCAGTGGGTTAGAACCTCTGCCTTAGGCTCAGGTCATGATCTCAGGGTCCTGGGATCGAGCCCCGCATCAGGATCTCTGCTCAGCAGGGAAACTGCTTCCCACTCTCTCTCTCTCTGCCTGCCCCTCTGCCTACTTGTGATCTCTGTCAAATAAATAAATAAAATCTTTAAAAAAAAATTACTCAAAGCTTCCCTGTGCAATGTGTCTCTGCCTCCACCTACTTTTGGCATTATATGTGCATGTGTGTTTTAACACTTATGTTTTAACACTTTGTTTTTTTTATATTGTCCTTAGCAAGGAAAAGAAACTCACTATAAGAGCAACCAGAGGTGGGTGGTAATAAGTGTTTGCTGCAGTGTTTATCAAACCCTTCATCTTGCTTATTCAAGCTTCCTCTGTGTCTAGTTGTCCTTTATTTACTTCACTCATGTAGGTATAAGAATGCCTAAGAGTTTAAGATTCTGTGTTCTTGTGCACTGTTTTATCTCTCCTCAATTTAAGGTTTCAGTGACCTGCAGAACTTCATCTGACTTAATAACCTCACTTATTTCATTACATTTCTATTTGAATCTTCTCATCCTCTTATACAACAGATCAGTTGCTTCCACATCCCTCCCCTCACACCTTTATCAATATTGTTAATGCATTAAAGCAAAATTCAAACTGAAGGGGAGAAAAGAGTGGTGTGGACAGATAATCACAGGAAATACTTAATTTTGGGTAAACTTAGGCACTGACAATTCTGAACACAAAATCGCAAATGTATTAATAAAAAGATTCTTATTCTAGAACATTTTGCCAAAAGGAAATTATTTTGCTATAGCATGTTGTAAATTTGACAGAAATAGAAGGAATTTTATATGTCATGATTATTTTCTCTTTTGGTTATAACAATCACAGCAATAGTTTAAGCAAAGCAGCTCTATATAGCAGTTACTCTAAATATTCTGGCATTTGTATAACTGGACTTAGCATTTGAAAGATACCTAAGCCTCGGATTCCTCTTTAGTAAAATAGGAATAAGTGTCTTTAGCTCATATAGATTAGATTACATAATTCATAAATAGTACTTAGTGTAATTCCTGATGTTCAGTAAAATTAACTATTCCAATTATTATCTTTTTTTTTTAAGATTTTATTTATTTATTTGAGAGAGAGACAGTGAGAGAGAGCATGAGCGAGGAGAAGGTCAGAGAGTGAAGCAGACTCCCCATGGAGCTGGGAGCCTGATGTGGGACTCGATCCCGGGACTCCGGGATCATGACCTGAGCCGAAGGCAGTCGTCCAACCAACTGAGCCACCCAGGTGTCCCTTCCAATTATTATCTTAAATAGCTTTGAGAGCTCCTTCTCACATAGTAGGTATTTAGTGAGTTTTTGTGGTTGACACCATTGTCTCCCCAAAATGTCCATATCTAGAGGGGGGTCCTTTAAAAGACATGCGCTTTGGTTGGCTCGTGAGCTGGATAAGGCAATCACAACTTCCTCATCCTCTCTCCAGTCCTTGGAATGTGGGTTCTGTTATCCTTTCCCATTCCCAGAGCTGCTCCAAGGACATGGCCTTGAGACAGTAATGTGAGGTTGAGAACACCTGCATGGTTTATTTGACTGAACTAGGTAAATCCTCTGTATAAACTTTTAAGATTTGGCAGGCGAGCTTGGGGATCCACTCGTATCGATGCCACTCAAGACAAGCCTTGTTATATAAGTTCCCTTGCTTATTAAAACATCTACCACCCTGGGTGGGCTGCCTCTTTCTTCAGACTCTTTCTGTCCTCTGAGCATGGGGACCAATTTCAGATTACACCCGGAAAACTTTAGAGGAGGTTATGAACCAACAATGTCCAAATCCCTGGAATCTGGGAGTATGCTTACAGTAAGAAAAGTATCCTGGATGGTGGGTCTAATCTGATTACAGAAGCCCTTAAAAACAGGGGAAAAAATTTGAGATAGAAGCGTTAAGTCAGAGAATCAAAGTATGAGATTTGACCCACTTTACCTGCTTTGAACTTGAAGGAAGGGGAAAATGAGTCAAAGAATGTGGATAACCTCTAGAGATGAGAACTCTTCTCTCCCCGGCAGCCGGCAAGGAAAAGAGAATCTCAGTTCTACAAGTACCTAGAACTGAATTTTGCCCAACATCTGAGTAGGCCTCAAAGCAGGTTCCATGTCAGAGCTACCAAACAAGAACACAATCCTGCTGATATTTTGATTTTAGCCTAGTGAGATGCTAGGCAGAGGACCCAGTGAGCCTGCCCAGACATCAGAAATGTATACTGATTAAAGTCACTAAATTCTGTGGTAATGTGTGATAGCAGCAATAGAAAACAAAGTCTTACAGTGAATAACAAAGGAAATTAAATTTAATTCAAAACATTATTGGTCTATTTCATGGAATATGAAGTTATAGATTCTAATATTTTAAATTTAATATAAAGGGGTCTCACTGATTTAGAGCAGTAGTTTCCAACAAAAACAAATCCATTAATATTTTATAATTATATCATTTTGGGTAAAATTAATCAAAATTCTAGATGGAACACAGGTTTTTTGTTTGTTTGTTTGTTTGTTTTTGCAGAGACTGATTTTCTTGAGGCTTTTATCAGTCTTGAATCATACAAGAACATTGTAATTAAATCAGAAAAACTGTAGGCAAAGAAAGGTCTATAAAATAAGCTACCTTAATTTCTTCCCCAATGCAATGTTAAAGTCCATCTTGTTCTAAGAGAAGTTTCTAAGGCCCTTCTGGCAGGTAATTTTAGTAGGTATCTATACAGATATATAATATAACATTACTTTATACTGTTCCATATTATATATACGTTTGTATGTACCAAATCCTCTCACAGCTTCAACTGGTTTTATCAGATTGGAAAAATATTTGATTGTCAATAGTAGGCTCTCTTTTCCTAAAAAATAGGTATGATTTTTAATAAATCTCAAACTTTTGAAGAATCATAATAATTTTTATATTTGTTTCCTTGGTTTTTTTTTCATTTTATTTTATTTTATTTCTTTTCAGTATTCCACCATTCATGGTTTATGCACCATACCCAGAGTTTTTTTATATTTGTCATAGTTATATATTTTAACTTGTGAAAAATAATTAAGACATATTAAATTGCCACACTTAAATCCTCTAATGACTATGTTTTGTGATGAATAGCTTTTTTTCCCCAAATAATCTTTGCTTATTCTCATTATGATGAAAATACATGACTCTAAGTTTAAAAACTACTCTTAAAACTTTTTTTCTTTTACTTTTGTTTAGCACCATCAATAAAAGTAAAAATATAAGAATAAACTGGGTCTTTTCATATAGTTGCAACTTCGCAGTAATAGTTTCATTCACTTTGTCTCCGAAAAGAAGATGTATTATATATACATATACATATATATACAAGGAAATATTACTCAGCCATCAAAAATGAAATCTTGCCATTTACAATGACCTGGATGAACTAGAGGGTATTGTGCTAAGTGAAATCAGTTAATCAGAGAAAGACAATTATCATGATTTCACTCATATGTGGAACATAAAACAAAACAGGAGCATAGGCAAAGGAAGGGGAAAATAAAACAAGATGAAATCAGAGAGGAAGACAAACTATAAGAGACTCTTAACTATAGGAAACCAACATAGGGATGCTGGGGTACTGGGGGATGGGGTACCTGGGTTATGGACATTAAGGAGGGCACAGGATGTAATGAGCACTGGGTGTCATATACAACTGATGAATCACTGAACCCCACCTCTGAAAATAATAATACACTATATGCATATTATTAATTAAGTTAATTGAATTTAAATAAGGATAAATAATTTGAAAAACAGTTTCATTCAAATTCTACATTCTTCTGAAATGTGTTTAGTTCTGTGTAACATAGATAAACATCAGCTCTTGAGATGATTGCTGTTTTCTCTACCATTCATTCTTGTGTTCAATCCCTTGGAAACATAACTTTGTAGTATCTCTCCCAACTGTGAATCTAGGCTTGACCCTGTGGCTTGCACTAACCAATGATATATTAGTAAATGTGGCACACACAAGGGGTCTGAAGAGTATTTACATGATTAGGCTTGGTCTCTCTTTTCCCCTCTCATCATCATCATGAGAAGGACATATCAACCCCAGCCTGTTGGGGGATGAGAGATCCATGGAGCAGAGCTAAGAGGTTCTGATTTTCATCCCATACCAGATTAGCTGCTCCACAGACATGTGAGTACAGTCAAGACCAGAAAAACCAACAACTAATTACGAACAATAGAGTTGCCTAGATGACTACCTGAGGTGTCTGAGCATTAAATACTTATTGCTGCATATCAGCGAGGGATTATGGTTTTCCCTCCACTCAAATTAAGATGAAAAAAATCTACTAATACAGAAGCATTATTTTATACTTTATACTGTTCAACACATTCTTTTTATGAAATCAGAAAAAAAGCTTCTTTTTACATTTTCCCCACTTACTGCTATTGAAATAATGAAAACACTTCTTGCATAAATAACTTTGAATTTATTATTAAATTTAGTGTTCTTTATGATTAAGAATAAAATAATAACAACTTAAACATTTTTCCCACTTACTATCATATGTATTTGTTTTCTGTGGCAGTTTGAACACAAAAAAGTGTTTAAGCTATTGTACAAATCATAGCATTTAGAGGCATAGTCATTGAACATAGCCAAGAGGATTTCCTATTTGGATATATGCGTTGTGAAAAACACTGAATTCCAGCATCATACCTCACTGCCACTTAGTAATATTTGGGGAAGTTGCCCTGTATTCTCAACATATCTATATTGCCACATATGCAAAATTATTATTTATTATTATATACTCTGACGACCATTAATTTGGAAATAGAATCAATTTCAATAAGAGTTATATAACATTGTTTAAAAAAATTGTTTTTTAAAAAATATTTCCTATTTATTGTATTGCTTCTCCTTCATTGGTAAAATACCAAAAACTGGGTTATAGCTTTGAATATTTAAAACTAATTTTAAAAATAATCTCCTTCTTAGGAGTTTTTTTTTTTTTTTTTTTTTTTTTTTTGGAGACTAATACTTTATTCACATCCTAGGAATAAGCCAGTACAAAATACATTTTTTAAAAAAAAATTCACTTGGTGCTAAAAGTCCCGAGCCCTTCCCCAGGTCCCTCCCACCCCCGTCCCCAATCCCACACATCTGTGCTCTTTGCCGGGCAGCCCCTTGGGTTGGACTCAGCTTGTCTGGGCCTCCTGCAAGAGCCTGAGCAGGGGGTCATCAGCCCTGAGGGCGAAGGTGAGGGTGCGCCGCTGGTAGTAGTCCGGATCACACTCCAGGACTACAACTTACCTATAATCAGCAATTTATTGACTATTTAGTATGAGTTCAAGATTTCACTAATCAATAGAACAAGGAGAATATAAGATATCCTTCCTGTGCTACTGGATTTGTAATCTAAAGCATTTAATTTAGGTTTCCGAAAACTGGTAAATACTGTGAATACTGTATAAAATGATTTTCAAATTTCATGTGAATTAATTTTTTGGCCAAATAATCTTTTACCTGTCAGAAATTCCAAAACATTTTGCTGTAACTCCCTATAGTCTTGTTAGAAATCAGAGATAACTGAAATCACCATCTTCATTCCTTTCTGTCAATTATAGTCCCTCTTCAGCAATTACCACAATTTCCTTGTTATTTTTGTACTTATTTGACTTCATCATTTCCATCTGATTTTTTGAATCTTAATTAGGCTGAGATGGAATTTTTGCATTGGATAGTCTTCCCACCTAACTTGTCCCATCCATTATTTCAGGTTTCATTTGGTCATGCTACTGAGGCGTTGGAAATGCCAAGAGAAGTAGAAAATCCCTGTGCAAAATGAGTGTTCCTTATTCTAATCCTCTATTCTCTGCCAGTCTGCAGTTTTGAGGACAGGAATTAGAAAGCAACTAGATGCTTAACCTTCAGGTTTCAACTTTCTTATTCCTAATGTTGCTGCTACCCAAACCTGCTGCTGCTCTGAACTATGAAAAATTTACAACTTTTATAAATGGTTCTAAATAATTAAAATTATTATAATTATCAAATGATTATTAATATAGTAATAAAATATTGTTAGAAGGAAGGCTGTCAGCAGGCCTTGTGTTTTTAATGAGCAATTTCCTTTAAGGTTTATACTTCTGGCCTCTCTCCACACCATCATTCATTCCTGAGATGCAGGAAAAACTTAATCTGTATGGCCACGTGACAAGGTTGGAGTAAAGAGGTAGCTTTACAGTGCTCAGTTCCTTCTAGCTTCTGTCTTAGGTGTTGTATGTTGTTAGGACAGGACCCTGTGTGATAGGTCAGTCATCACTCAGCAATACCTGTGCCCCAAAAGGTTAGCCCATATGCAAGAGTGGAGTCATAGAAAGCTCAGTATAGCCACATATCAAAATACC
The DNA here is from genome assembly GCF_030435805.1 of Mustela lutreola. Taxonomy (NCBI): domain Eukaryota; kingdom Metazoa; phylum Chordata; class Mammalia; order Carnivora; family Mustelidae; genus Mustela; species Mustela lutreola. Next base: position 186,957,671 of record NC_081292.1, read on the forward strand.
CGTCTAATTTAATAATAATTTTATCAGTAAAAGCTAGTATTTTTTTCCTCCATCTTTCAGAGTCCTGCTTGGGTCTCAATGAGTTCTTGACTTGATCAAGGAAAAAGGATATGTATTGATGTTTTCTAAATTCCAGATCTTAAGAAAAAGACACACCATTAACATTTGGAAGACTAAAATGCCTTGTTTTTCATAATTGGGCATAATGAGTTTGATCCTAGTAGCAGTATCTACCTAGGTAGTTTCTAATGGCCTTGTGCTTTTAGGTTTGCTGCTGCTTTTACAGACTTGTAAATGGTTCTAATGTGGGTCAAGTACAGGGATTAGTAACCACTGACATATGTGGTTCTCCATGACAAGCTTCACAAAATAATTTCTCAAACAATATGAAACATCAAACTCTAAAAATAAGCTTTTTTAAAAGAAATTACTCTTAAAAAATACGATTTCTAGAGATATATAAAAAAACAAGACTTTCTTTTCTAGAATTTTCTTAAGACTTCTAAAATAATTTTCTCCATTCTTTAAAATGAATAACCTGGGTTGCCTGTCTATATATTTATTTCCTCATTTATAGAACATGAATGTTGAGGCATTAAATAAAATTTAAATTAAAATACATAGAAAGCACTAAAGAAAGCATCTGTTGCATATTAGGTATTCAATTATATGTTAGTTATTAATACTTCATTCATTATTTCCACACTTACAATTCACTTTCAAATTTCTCAGCAAATTAATTTCTAAATTTTAAACCAAATAATAATTGAATTTTAAATATCTTTTCCAATTTCTTTAAAAATATCTGAATTCTTCAAACCTGTATAGTGTTTAATGTGGTACGGGGGAAATGTCAAATGATTACCAGCTGATGTTTTAATGCTCACTGGCAATGTAAACTCTAATGGAAAAAAGTGACTGATGGATTTTTGCTTTATTCTAACCAACCCAAAGAACCATCACTGTGGATCTTCTAAGTTAGTTTTTAGACAAAGGCTACAAAAGATCCAAAATCAGCACTTTTGCTGCCTGAATGTAACACAGAATTGTTGGTTTTCTATTCCCTCTTATGGCAACAATAATATATCTTTTCCTTATTTTTGTCATAGCTAATCATGAAAATTACCAGCTTTAACAGAGTCAAAGCTGGTCAAGGGTAGGGATGAGTGCTATTTTGTATAAATATCTCTAATAATCTTAAAGTCACTGAAGGATTTTTTTTTTTCGGGTAAATTAGTTTTTCCTCTCAGCTTTCTCTGGAAATAAAGAAAACTTACATGTTAAACATCATGGGAATGTTTACCTCCTCATTCAATAGCCATTCAAATGCAGAAAGAGATGAGAATACTACACTAATTACTCCTTTCTCAATATGATGATGTTCCGCAATATCCAGTTTGGATATTAACAAAATGATACTTTGGCAAATGAGATGTTAAACCTAATATATCCACCTCCTATTTCTAACAATTCACTTCCTTACTAAACTTATCTAAGTGCTAAGATATATGCAACACAATCAGATGTCTAAATACTGATTGTATATATGTAATTTTTTGATAAAAAATATAGACATATAATTTCTTACCATTAAACAAATCATAAAAACAAAAACTAAAGAAAACAAAAGACAAATAAAATGCCAAATATTTCTGTGGAAAATGACAAGAGAATAAATCTACTCTCAAAATATACAAAAAACAAGTGTGCAATATATGTACCACAATAATAACATGCCATTCAGATTAAACTCTTAGTTCCTTACTTGCATTACTAATCCAGTAGATACTTCTCCATATTAAAGAATTACATTTGTAAGAGTCTGAAGCTTTGTGAATTCAGGAAAGAAAGTTATAATCTTTAGAACAAAATTATTCTAAATCCACAATTTTTAACACATATATTATATGAAGCATATATTATATGCTTTCAAATTTTGTTAGCTTTAAAAAATGGTTTTATGCCAAACACCTATTTTATAAGACTATAGAAATGAATGTAAATTTTTCACTGTAAATTTACAAATTGTTTAAGAATTATATTCCTTCCCATTTTGGCCATTAAAATATTATTTCTTACCATTAAGACAAGTTAGATCCTAAAAAAAATGTAGAGATTTCAGAGAAGTTTTTTTTTTCTTATAAATATAACTTAGATATTGGTTATATAAATATTTGTGACACTAAGTAAAGCCCCCAAACAGTAATATACATAATTTATTATGGGGTTTAAAGATCTAATAATGCATGAATAATTTGGCACAATGAATGTAGTTACAGTTACAGTCTACAAGAAAGAGCAATCTCTATACTTAAAAAATAACACAATTACCAAATAATATATATTATATTTCATTAACTTTATAATGCAATTCTACTTCAAACCTGAAAAGTAATGAAATCTTAAAAATACATCAACATTTAAGTTAAAAAAATGCAAGCATAAAAAGAGTAATACTGAGCCCATGCAAATTATTGTTGCAGTTAAATGATTTTCAAATTTTAAGTCAATTTCCACTAAAGTAATTATTTCGCTCACTTTATTAAGAAAAAGATTTCTCCGGGGCGGGGAAAGGGAGATGCTAGAACCCCTTCTTTGTCTAGCACTACCATATATAACACCAAACTTCTCTTGCGCTCAATCAGCTTCAAGCCAAATGAAGAAACAATCTTGCCAACGTAAGTCTGTCTTTACCTGTCAATTGCTCTTATCTACAATTGACATGCTCATGAGCATTTTTTTTAGGAGTGAGAGAGGCATCATAATAAGTCTTTTTCTCTCCCAGTTAAGTACAATCTATTAGAAAACAAAAACAAAGCACAGCAATAATGACAAAGCTCTCTTTTCCACTGCAATAATTAATGGAAATGTTATATACCTAGGTAAATTAGTTGACAGTAAGTGAACTTCATCAGAGCCATAAAACCAGACTTTAGCAAAGGCTATGTTGTCAGACTGAGAACCATTTCAGGACCTTCTATGTACTAAAGCTCAGCACATTTTTTTAAAAGATTTTATTTATTTATTTGAGAGAGAGAGAGAGTGCAAATGGTGGGAGGTACAGAGGAAGAGAGAGTGCAGACTCCCCACTGAGCAAGGACCCCTATCTTGGGGCTCAATCCCAGGACCCTGGGATCATGAGCTGAGCCGAAGGCAGATGCTTAACTGAATCAGCCAGGCAGACACCCTTAAGCACCCTTAAGCACATCTTTATTCATTTGTAATGATAATTATTATAGTTTCTGGTCATAGTTTCCGGTATTTTCCAATCAAATTACACTACTCTCTGATCCAAAAACAAGCACAATAACACATACAATGTACTTTTCAAGTTTTCTGTTTTGTTTCTGTTCTCACTAGGGCGACCTAGGGATGTTTTTCTTGTTTCTCCATAACCCACACACTACCCCTCTCCCCTTTCCCCAATCCTCATGCTATTTAAACTTAGAAATCCTGTTTTTAAGATTACTTCTTCCAAATAAAGAAGATGTGGTGCATATATACAATGGAATACTATGCAGCCATCAAAAACCCCCCAAATCTTGCCATTTGCAATGATGTGGATGGAACTAGAGGGTATTGTGCTAAGCCAAATAAGTCAATCATATGATCTCACTGATATGAAGAATTTGAGAAGCAAGACAGAGGATCATAGGGATGCCTGGGTGGCTCAGTTGGTTAAGCAGCTGCCTTCAGCTCAGGTCATGATCCCAGCATCCTGGGATCGAGTCCCACATCGGGCTCCTTGTTCCGCGGGGAGCCTGCTTCTCCCTCTGACTCTGCCTGCCACTCTGTCTGCCTGTGCTCGCTCTCGCTTGCTCGCTCTCTGACAAATAAATAAAATCTTAAAAAAAAAAAAAAGACAGAGGATCATAGGGGAAGAGAGGAAAAAGTAAAACAACATGAAACCAGAGAGGGAGACAAACCATAAGAGATTCTTAATCTCAGGAAACAAACTGAGGGTTGCTGGAGTGGAGGAGGGAATGGGGTGGTTGGGTGATGGACATTATGGTGAGAAAAAAATAAATAAAATCATTGGGGTGGGGGGATTACTTCTTCCAAAAAGGCTTTCCTGGTTTCCTCGAACTGGTTGTTCTCTTCCATGCTTGAGACACCAGGGTGTTTATTATGTACATTTATGGAATTTACTTTACTCTGTCTTGAATGGAATATTTTACCCTCCCAAATTAATGAACAGTGATCAAATTGTCTAAAATTCTAGATGATTTTCCAAAGTCAAGCAACAACTACTTCATTTCTCATTCATCTTTTAAATAACTTCTTATCACAAAGGAAACCAATGCAAGAGCTTGCCACAGACTTGAAAAAATAAATAAAAGTTTCTGTTCCATTGCAGGCAACTCAGTGATTCCTGAACAAGCACCATCAATTTCAGGCATCTTGTCCACTATCCAGCTAACTAAACAGGACAATATCCTCTAGACAGTTTTGTCTCAATTGTAGAAGTAATTGCCTCCATTCTTTTCTTCACCAGGTAATAGAAACCTTGACTAAATGTGATTATAATTAAAGTCAGATGATTAAAAATATAAATTATTTCTCTCTCTACTCAATTTCCTATCAACATTTTAATGTGTATTCCTAATTTCCAAGTGTGAAAAGATTAAGTTTGAAACAACAACAAGAATACATCTTCTTTCTGAAATGGCCTGATTTAGGAGCCCTCAGGAACCTCAAGAGTAATTATAAAACTGGAATATGGAGAGTTTGCTGAGCATATGGCTTTCTCTTTAGAGATATTGCCAATTTAAATGTTCTTTTCCTACCTTTACTATGTTTCTCTCTTCCTTGTCATTATAGGAAGAGCCTTCCCCTTCATTTCCCCCTCCCCATCTCCCTTCTATAGCTGTTAGCAGGCAGTCACAAATTTCATTTCAAAAAAGATGTTTTAAATGGTAGCTCCTGAGAAAGTGGGTAATTTTCCACTATAGGATTGTTCTGCAGTATAATCAACCTCTGAAATTTCATTGATGGATGACACAGTTGGATGCATGCCACACACTGTACACATCAACTTTATTGCTGTGCAACAATAATGTCACATTCTAGGTTGTGAAATATGTTCTCTTTTAAGGAAATTTGCAATACATAATAAAAAAGAACTCGTTTTAGAATTGTTGGTTTTGGCTAGATGCTATATGTGAGAGAGCTTGCAAAATGTTTTAGAATTTTGCAACTTGATTAGCCTGCAGAATGTAAGAATCCTTTCTTTTAAACCACTGTTTTGTCTAAGATCTCGATAGGGAAAGTCTATTGAGATATTAGATACTTCCTTAGGAATTATTTGTGGCTCCAGTACTTTTGGGGGGGTGGTGCGGGTCAAAAGTAGGAAACAGATCATGAAAAAATGTTTCCTCATATATACAGAGAGAAAAAGAATACATTTTTAATAACATCATTAAAAATTTACATTGCAAGTATTTTCCTTTTGAATCAAAGATCAATAAGAACAACAAAAGATTCAGGTAATAGTAAATCTGGTGGCAGTTCTCCATGTCTTTCTGTGGTAGCTCTGTGCAGTTCAATGTTTTAAATGCAAACAGCAGCTGAAAAATTGTGGAATCTAGAGTAGTAAACCAATCCATCTTACAGAAATCACTCATTTAAATGTGTACTTTGCTGTAGTCCCCGAGGATCAGCTCCCCAATTATCTACAATGTCATTTTCCTTTCTTTTACTTTTCCTTTTTTTTTTTTTTAATCTTTTCTTTTCTTTTTCTTTTTAATTCAGAGCTTGGAAAGCTAATATATCTTCCCACACTACCTTAACAGTAACAGTAACTGTGTGGCATGGATCTTCTACTCAGTGAGGCACAAGCCATTCTTTCCTGCAGTGACAAGGAAAAGCTCTTCGGTCTTTACTTCTCCCACACTCTCTACCAGTCATACATACAAAGACCTAAAAGTACAGCAACAAGTTTTGTAACCATGAGGACAAATGCAACACACTAAGGATTACAGTCTGGAAGGAAAAAGGAGTCAGATGCCATAACAGCTTTGCTGAGATAAAGAAATCCCTGTGTTCAAATGGCTGTTAGTCTTTGTTGCCTCTTGTCAGCAGGATGCATTCTAACTGCTATTCAGTTTGGCACCTAAAAGATACATTTCTGTAGTGTCAAAACCCAAAATGCTGCAGTAGAGAAGACACATGTTAAGGGCCCAAGAATTTTAGAGTTAGTAATGCTAATAATACCCTGGTGAAACATTTGCTCAAGCCTACCTATGCTATATGCAGACCACACACTTATCAACAGGATACATCAATGGGTATATCCTTGTATCTCTGTTATACTTTTTAAAATTACTTTTAAGCCTGTAATAGCTGGATATTCAATATCCACATTTCTAATACCTCCATATATACAACTGAGCAACACCATTGAGGAAGATGGAAAATACTGCTCCTAGGGTTGCCATTATTCTTAAACTAGTGGCAGCCAATTACATGGACTTAGCCTTCTGACCGCTGGTGGTCTTCCTTGTGTATAGAGATGCTGCTTCTTCAGAATCCTCGGACAGAGCTCTTTTCAGAGAAGCACAAACCACTCAAAGTGAATCACTAATGGGGTCCAAGACTACCTAAATTGTTCAAGGGTTGTCAAGGGTTGTAGTAATATATCCTACTGCTATTATAACAAATTCCCACAAACTCAGTGGCTTAAAAAAACACGAGTTTATCATTTTATAGTTCTGAATGTTAGAAGTTTGAAAAATATTTCACTGGATCAAAATCAGAGTATCACCAGGGCTAGTTCTTTCTGAAGACTGTTGGGGAGATTCTCTCCCTTGCCTTTTCCAGTTTTTGGAGGCCACTGGCATTTCTTGGTTCATAGTCCCTTTCTCCATCTTTAAAGCCAGCAGTATAGCATTTTCAAATTTCTGACTCTGACCCTCCTTTCTATCACCACAGCTCTTCTGACTCTCATACTTCCTGCTTTCTTTTATACAGACCCTTATAACTACTTTGGGCTCATTCGGATAATCCAAAATAATCTCCCCATCTAACGATCCCCCAAATCCCTTTTGCCTTATAATGTAACATATCCCCAGGTTTGGGGTGCTAGGATGTGGATGTCTTTGGAGAGGGCATTATTCTACCTGCCACAATATTACTTGTTTACCTTCAGCAAAAATAAAGATTAGAATGCTGGTGATTTAAACATTGCCATGAAAATAACCCAATGTCCTTAGCTGCAAAATTACAATACTATGCTGGTGCTATGAGGAAAAGTACATTTTAAAAATCTACAAGTCATTCTGAAAAGTAGAAGTCACTTTTGCATGTTTAAAAGCAAACCCTGCATAAAACAGATATAACTTGCCATAACTGGGATCATTTATGATTTTTTTTTAATTTAGGAAGAACATAGAAGTTGCCAGGTTCTAAATGATATTTGCTTTAACGTGTATTAGGAAATAACAAAAAGAACTCTTTTTATACTTGATTTAAGGACTATATAGTAAATTGATTAAAATTTTCTGTATTTTAGCTCCCTAGCACATTGTAAACTATTATCTACTATTGTGATCCTGCAGGTAGATAGGAATATGTATAGGCACATAAATAAATTTTGTTTAAATTATTACTTATAGGTTCATTCCTATAATATGATACAAAAGAGGGAAGCCATTAAAAATATGCAGGATGATAAAAGAAAATAATTGATGTTGGCAACAAGACCAAGGAGAATTAAAATGAGGAGTCTTTGGCAAAGTCAGAATTGGGAAGATTCTGGAGAATGATCCAGACAAAATAAGAGGGTTAATATCAACTGCATTTCACAGAGAGAAGGCATTGTTGGGGAAATAAAAATATTAATTTTGGACAAAGATCCCATTCTAGAAACCAGAGTTGCTAGAAGGTATAGAGAAATTTTTAAAAGAGAAGACAGCTATTTGCCATCTTGAAGGACTGATAAAAATAATTCTGAAGAAATACAACACCTAATGTAAATTCAAAACAATTAACAACAACATTTTGTAGTCTCCAATATAATTGTTAAATCAGATAAAAATATATTTGTTAAAACTTTAGCAATAGAGGTAACCATCAGTTTGGTCTTTAGTTGAGACTCTATTTCTTAGTTTGCATATCTCTCTTTTTTTCCCCCTTTGCTCATGTTTTGTTTCTTACATTCCACATATGAGTGAAAACATATGGCAACAACATGTCTTCCAGTTTGCATCTGGTAGTCACCAACATGGCATGGATTTGAGAGTGAAGAGAGAAAAGAAATGAAAACAGAATTGTTTAGAGGCCTGACAATTGTTCATTGGCTCTTGTCCATCGTAAGAAAAAGCATAGAGACAGCAATTAAAGCCAAGCCAGGCTCTTGTTCTGAGAGCATGAGTGTCAGGATGACACCAAACATCATGTTTGGTCCACTTATTCATGGAATGGTCTGAGAAACTCCCTCTGCTGAAACCCACATTTTATGATGAATTGAATGACAATAGCAACAAGAAGGACAACGACTGCAGTTAAAACATCAATCACAACTTCTATTTAAGAATCTACCATGATCTAGGCACTATGTTAGAACCTTCAAGTGGATGATCTCTCTTACTGTTAGGGCCGATTTAGTGTTAAAACTTGTTTAACTATTAGGGCCTGCTTAGCCAGAGTGACTCCATATTGCATAGGTAGTCATATTGTTGTTTACATCCATGGACTTCATTCTGGGAATAAATGCCCCAGTAGTTCCTGGTGTCAGTTCTGAGTATGGATTTTGGGAGTAAACACCTTAACAATAGAAGCCACATACCTTGGGTTTGCAGTTATGCCCTATAAAACTAGCCTGTGAGATCAGAATGGGGTCGCTCTCTTCGGAGGCAGCCCTTGCTGGTCAGTCTGACTTCTAATGCTTGGCATAGAATAAAACTTTGTGTACTTTCACTTTGTCTCAGTCTCGTTCCCCTGGCCTGTCAGTCTAACTTCTAATGCTTGGCATAGAATAAAGCTTTGCATAACTTTCACTTTGTCTCAGTCTCATTCCTTTGATAATGGATCCCAACATTACTGCTAAGGTCAAAAACTGAGGTTGATGCTATTATTACCTCTGTATTACAAAAGGGGGAAAAGGTTAAGTAACACACATTGGCTAATATGTGGTGGATTTTGGCATCAGACTCTGGCAGTCTTTCATTCTTGTTTTTCTATCTGTTAATGTATAATCATTCCTTAAATGAAAACCATGTAGAAAGATTTAGAAAACTGAATCTTGTTTTTGTTTTTGTTTTTGTTTTCAGTTGTGGTAGGGGCTTTTCAAAAAATATTTCTAAAGTTAATCTGTTTATAAAATTATTATTATCTATTAATTTAGGAAGTATTTATTAAGCATCTCCTTGTTGTTGTTAAGATAAAGGATAAGATCTGAACCCTGACTTTAGAAAGTCCTCTGTATATCTACTGGGGTAATTTAAACAAGATACAACTATACTCATATATTTTAGGCCTAATCATGGTCTTCAGGGGCAATATAATGATAATATCTAATATTTACATGGAACTTTATCATATAAACATAAAATGTTTTCAAATTTAAAAATCAGCAATACTTCTCTAATTTAGACAGGCCAAGAATTTCCACTAAAGCATATTTCTCACATATTTAGCTAAAAATTTTTGGAAAAATTATTCTTCTTTTGGTTAATATATTCCTTGGTTGTGCCACTAAAGAGAAAAAAAATATGCAAGGAGTAATTATACATCTGAGAGCTTCAGAGCTGTTTTTATTCTCTTAAACATAGAAAAAGGAAAAAAAATACTAAAAAAAATCTTAAGTATTTAGTTTGAATTTGCTCTCAGAGATAACATAATGAGTACTACTTATTCACTCACACTTTTAGATACTGCTAGTCTCAGATAAGTAACAGATAATGTTATCCTTTGGTAATCTAATTCCCACTGAATCTGTTCCTCATAAAGAAATCATACACAAACATAGTTAGTTTCAAAAACATGTAGGGCTATAGGTTCAACTTTGCTTAACTTAAACCACAGAATAAATGATGGCTTTTGACAAATTCCATTAATACTCCCAGCCACCCATTCTTTACACTGCTTTATGTGAGAAATAACATCTTCATATTAAAATAAGGAACAGATGTATAAATTCATATGGTTTTGGTTTGTTGGTCTATAAATTTTTTTTCCAAAAAGAATATAAATATATACATGCCAAATTAGTACATTTTATAATGTATGGAGGCTAAAATTTTAGTGCATAAATCTCCCATTGGGGTGATTCTTATTATATAATCACTTACAATTATAAAAAAGAAAGAGGAAAGATTGCAGTGTACAAGAAAATGTTTGGAAAAAAAGAAAAAGGTAATAGTCACTCAAATAGGAGAAACTATAATATGTTAGCATAGATTCTAGAAAAACACATCTAAGAGGCAAAGTTCAGTGAGCTTTGGGTTTACAATAGTTCATGGGGTTCTCTAAGATCTATTCCACTCAAAAACAACAATTATAAGACAAGTGGTATGTGCAGGACTTGCTTAATGTTTTTGCATTATAAAACAGAATTCTTTGATTTACTCTGATTTTTATTTTTCATAAAGAAAAAAAATTCAGTCTATAAATGTAAAAACAAGTACAGACACAAGAGTGGAAATAACATGGCACTTCCACTCCTGGCTCAAGACTAGGACCTGTGGCAAGTTTTTAATATGTCTAAGTTTTGTGTTTCTATGTATTGATAAAATGTCTTTGAGTTTGGTTTTCTAAAGTTCCCACTAAAATTTGGTTTATAAAATCAGATAAAAACAAACTCCCTGGGGATAAAAATATATGTTTATAAAAAATAAAAAATTATATAAAAACAAACAAACAAACTCCCCAAAATATTCTATTGTAAATCTAGCAACAATGTATAACCAGAGACCAAGAAAGTCTGGGATGGGGGTGAGGGGTTCAAATATGTTCTGCAACTTGAAATAATATCTAATGAAATAACCTAGGACAAAAAGAAGCCAGAAAAAAATATTTCAATCAACCCAACCATCTACCCCCTAAATCAGACTCAAGAATATCAACGAACTATAAAACCTATCAGTCCTCCTTCCCTTAAAAAAGCACTAATGAGCACATAAATACTACTCTTTTCTACATTATTTCAGATTATCTGTAATGAGTCTGATTTACTACAAGGAGGGGAAAGGCAAAGTACCTGCGGAAGGTTCAGCATGGGAGATGTATATAGAAGCAACGAGTTTTAGATTGGAAGACAAGGGAAAAAGTCTGTAAGTTTTCACATGGTCTGTTAGCTTAAATTTCTCAGAAGCAAGCTGTGTGGATAAATGATCCCATATTAGTTCAGCATCTGTCATGACATGACAATGACATCTGAACAAGCTAGGAGCAGGATCTGTCACTCACATACATACTCACACTCACACCTGTCCTCCAGAAATAAGTGAAAAAATGGAGTTATACAGGACAAAGGGAGGCAGAGAATTTAGTTAATACAATTCAGGTACTCTGTTAGAAAATAGTTTGGTTGGGGCACCTGGGTAGCTCAGTAGGTTGAATCTCTGCCTTTGGCTCAGGTCATGATCTCGAGGTGCTGGGATCGAGCCCCGCATCAGGTTCTTTGCTCAGGGGGGAGCCTGCTTCCCCCACTCTCTGCCTACTTGTGATCTCTCTCTCTCTGTCAAATAAATAAATAACATTTTAAAAAAATAGTTTGGTTGATCTCCCCACATGAAAAATGGATAAAGGGAAAATACCAGATGCAATAAAAACAACAAGCTTAAGACCTCTGAGAAATACAGTGCAATGGAAACAGCATTTGAGGTGAGGAAGAGTATTTGGGGAATAGCGAGGGTAGCATATATTAAAGGAATTAATGTATAGGATACCTTAAGATATTTAAGATGTGGTTTCCAGGAAGGAGGATTAAAATGCCTTGAAGATAGAATACATCCAAATGGAGGGGAAGAAGGAAAGGCAGCATAATAATTTAAAATTGAAATTCAAAGAGGACTTAGATTTAAAAAAGGATTATATAAACATACATATAGTTTTTATAGAAGAATTACAATTTGTATTATAAGTAGTTAAAAGGAAAATTTGCCCTTCAGAAGCAATGCAGACCAGTTGTCAAGAACATACAGTTCAGATCAAAATTGTTATTACCTCTTACTAGTTCTGCAATTATTGGGCAAATTACAAAGCTGTTTGTTCTCTCTTTCCTTACCCACAAAATGCAGAAATGATAATAATATCTTCAACATAGAATTATTAGGATGATTAAATGAATTAATACTTGCAAAGTTATAAAACAATAAATGTTAGCTATTATTAATAATACCACATCAGGGGGCACCTGGGTGGCTCAGTGGGTTAAGCCTCTGCCTTCAGCTCAGGTCGTGATCCCAGGGTCCTGGGATAGAGCCCCACATTGGGCTCTCTGCTCTGCAGGGAGCCTGCTTCCCTCTCTCTGCTTGCCTCTCTGCCTACTTGGGATTTCTGTCACATAAATAAATAAAATCTTTTAAAAAAATACCAAATCAGTGACATGACATGTATCATTCATACCCTTTACTAGAATATAGAGAAAGTTCATGGAGCTGGTAGGCAGGGGTTATCAGATTTAAAGGTTACAAGCTCCTTAAAAGGAAAGAACTTGTATAATTGAAGTGAAATGAAAATCAAGGACAGAGATGAAAAATTTCCTGAGCTGAAAACAAACAAGCAAACAAGTATAAATCAAAACAAAAACTACCTACGACAACAAGGACAACCACAAAGAACTGTGAATGTCAGCTTAATTCAACACAAATGTAACAAAGAAATACTCAGAAAATATTTTTCAACAAAAAATGCTAAACTAAACCAAAAACCTCAAAGCATTTGGCAAGGGAAAATATCAGCTGCAATCAAAGGCAAGAAGTCATGCTTCACTTTCCAACAATAAATTAGAAGAAAATGAAATAATGACTAAAGACTTTTGAGAGGAAAGAATTGTAAATCAGACCCTTATTCCACCAGTTATCATTTATATGTAAATGTGAGGCAAAACCAGTGGAAACTATTCAGCATTTCAGAAAATATGGCACTTATAATAAATATCTTGAAAAAATACTTAAATATATTTGTCAGTCAACAAAATATCAATCAAAATTAAGAACTCAGGTTTGGAGAATCCAGAGAAGTAAGCCTTGAAAGAAGCAAAACATGCAACAGTAAATACTAAATAAAAGCAAATATAAGATAAAGTCAAATGATTATTATAAATATGGTTCCAAAATGTAACACAAAAATTAAATCATAATTTTTGAAAATGAGTATGCATTTTACAATAAGCAATAATTTACTAATAAAAGAATAATTTGCTAAAGACAATCTAAGTTCAATACCTTTATATAATGAAAAAATTAATTTATAGGTTGTAATTCTTTTTATTTGATAAAAAATATTGACTAAAGAATGTTTTGAAAATGTAAAGGTAAGCCCCAGGTAGAATTAGGAGGCTATAGCCTTCTTAATTTACTTAATAAAACAGGCAGGAAAACACTTAAGTTAGAAGTTAGAAAATAAAGTAATACTGTGCATGAATGCATGAAAACAATATGAGCTTCTGTCAAAAGGATTTGAATAGTCTATTAAAAAACAAGAAGGTAAAGACTGGATAAAAGAAAGCCAATATACAACAAAATTTATCAGTATTCTACTTATGAGAAGCACAATACAGAAATGTTAAGGAAAAAATGGGTAAATATTTATCAGAATTCAGAAACTAATTCCTTGTATCCATATACTGCTCTATGCCCCTATCCTTGAACAGCAGGCAAACTTAGGATACATTTAATAGTTATTTATATTTGAAATATACACAAAGGCATTATACATATGAAAGGTAAACAGAATAAGGTGAATAGTGCTAATTTCATATGGTTAGCAATTACCTTAAGAAGACTGAATAGGCAACATGGGTTCATTTAATACTGATGAAAGATATAATCCACAATGGTTATATAATGTCATAAACCTATATATATTTGATAGGATAGTATCAAGGTATATATAGTAAAGATAAAACAATTTAGGAGTCTTTATTATACTTCTTTCAGGCATTATTATACCTCTTTTCAGGATTAAATAGATAAAAAATAAATATAGACTTACAGTAATCTAAATAGCATTAATGTTCTCAGAGAGTTTCTCATACTTTCTGCTTCATAAACCAAGATTACACTTTTTTCCAAGAGCCTATGGAAACTGAAATGAGGACTTCTCATGCATCCATTCTTATGAAGGCTTCCAACAAATCTCCCAGGTGCTAATTCAGATTTCTGGGGCTTAGCACCAAAGGAATTTGTAAAGTTTGGTGAAATAAAGTTTGCTTGCATGACTACGAGTGCTTTGAGGTCAATTTTAAAAAATGCACAAGTTATAAATACAGAAGAGAGAGCAACCCTACCAAACCTGACCTAACAAGAACCCCCTCACCCTCCAGTTTTTCTGCCAAGACTGTGTGTGAACGTCAGTTCTGCTTTTCCCATAAGGTGATCTAAACATCTGGAAGAAAAATGACTAAAACTGTTTGCATCTTTGTATGTATTTATTACTTGATGTAATAAAGCTTATTTTCATTAACAAAAAAATATGCAAAAAATATGCCATCAAAAATCAACAAAGAAGTAGAAATATAAATAGATGTTTCTATCTTCAAAATTATTCTACAAAAAGAGGTTTCTTATTCATCTGTCCACTCGTCCATTTATAAATATTAATTGAACTTATGTGCTATTAATTGAGAATATAAGGGTGAACAAAGAAATATCCCCCCCACCTGTAATAAAATGTTGGCTAGTGATTGGTTCCACGTTAGGCCTGAGAGTCAATACAATTTGATCAGGGAGGCCTTTGAAACTTCCAAACATTTTCCATATAAGAAACTGAATAGCCTTTTTCAGAAAAGAGAAAGAAAAGCAAAACTACCTGGTTGGAACTGAGTGTTCAGATACTGTACTCTTGTAGAGCCTGCTCTAATAAAGGACCATGGGACTAAAGAAGCAATGTTAGTCAATGTCTCTACACATCTTGAAGCTCAATTTTATAAAGAAATTCACCACATTTTCTTAAAAAAATTCACTGAAACAAGACATATTCAGTATTTTTTAAAAGTCATAAATACACAAAGGGATGAATGTATGCATTCATTCATATGTGCTCATTTGTGGATGCCCTCACATATCTTGAGCTTTCCTGATTACTTATATGTTATACCATCATATGTGCATGGTTATTTTTACTGAATAGTCTGTTCCTTATATATGTCCTGTATTGTTTTTTTGTAAAAGAAATTTTAGGGGCACCTGAGTGGTTCAGTAGGTTAAGCCTCTGCCTTTGGTTCAGGTCATGGTCTCAGGGTCCTGGGATCGAGCACCGCATTGGACTCTTTGCTCAGCAGGGAGCCTGCTTCCCCCTTTCTCTTTGCCTGCCTCTCTGCCTACTTGTGATCTCTCTCTCCCTCTGTCAAATAAATAAATAAAAACTTTTTTAAAAAGAAAAGAAACTTTATTTTTATTTTGTTCAGTTAGCCAACATATAGTGCATCATTAGTTTTTGATGTAGTGTTTTGTGATTCATTAGTTGCCTATAGCACCCAGTGCTCACCACAATACATGCCCTACTTAATACCCAACACCCAGTTACCCCATCCCCCAACCCCCTTCTTTCTGTAACCTTCAGTTTGTTTCCCAAATCCAGAGTCTCTCATGGTCTGTCTCCCTCTCCGATTTCTTCCCATTCTGTTTTCCCTCCCTTCCTCTGTGGTCCTCTGCACTATTCAATATGTTACACATATGAGTAAAACCATATAATAATTGTCTTTCTCTGCTTGATTTATTTCATTTAGCATAATCCCCTCCAGTCCTATCCATGTCAATGTAAATGGTAGGTAGTCATCCTTTATGATGGCTGAGTAATATTCCAATGTATATAAGGAACATAATTTCTTTATCCATTTCTTTGTTGAAGAGCATCTTGGCTCCTTCCACAGTATGGCTATTGCTGCTACGAACTTTGGGGTGCATGTGCCCCTTTTTTCCACTGGGTCGTAGGGTAGCTCTATTTTTAACAACTTGAGGAACCTCCATATTGTTTTCCAGAATGGCTGCACCAGCTTGCATTCCCACCAACAGTATAAGAGGGTTCCCTCTTCTCTACATCCTCATCAACATTTGTTGTATCCTTTCTTATTAATTTTTGCCATTCTAAGTGGTGTGAGGTGGTATCTCATTGTGGTTTTGATTTGTATTTCCCTGATGGCTAGTGATGTTGAACATTTTTATATGCCCGTTATCCATTTGCATGTATTCTTTGGAGAAGTGTCTGTTCATTCCTTCTGCCCATTTCTTGACTGGATTATTTGTTCTTTGGGTGTTGAGTTTGAGACGTGCTTTTTTTTTTAATTTAATTTTATTTTTTCAGTGTTCCAAGATTCATTGTTTATGCACCACATCCAGTGCCCCATGCAATATGCACTCTCCTTAATACCCACCACCAGGCTCACCCAACTTCCCGCCCCTCTCCCCTCCAAAACTCTGATTGTTTCTCAGAGTCCACAGTCTCTCATGGTTTCTCTTCCTCACCAATTTCTCCCAACTCACTTTCCTCCCCTTTATAGATCTCGGATATCAGTCCTTTATCTGATATGTCATTTGCAAATATCTTCTCCCATTCTGTGGGTTGTATCTTAGTTTTGTTGACTGTTTTCATTGCTGTGCAAAAGTTTTTATCTTGATGAAGTCCCAAAAGTTCAATTTTGTTTTTGTTTCCTTTGCCTTTAGAGATGTGTCTTGAAAGATGTTGCTGTGGCCAATGTCAAAGAGGTTACTACGTATGTTCTCCTCTAGGATTTTGATAGATTTCTGTCTCACATTGAGGTCTTTCATCCATTTTGAGTTTATCTTCATGTATGGTGTAAGAGAATGGTCCAGTTTCATTCTTCTGAATGTGGCTGTCCTGTTATCCCAGCACCATTCATTGAAGAGACTGTCTTTTTCCCACTGGATGTTCTCTCCTGCTTTGTAAAAGATTAGTTGACCATAGAGTTGAGGGTCCATTTCTGGGGTCTCTATTCTGTTCCACTGACTTATGTGACTGTTTTAATGCCAATACCACAATGTCTTGATCATCACAGCTTTATGATATATCTTGAAGTCAGGCATTGTGATGCCCCCAGCTTTGGTTTTCTTTTTCTACATTTCCCTGGTGATTCAGAGTCTTTTCTGATTCCTTGTATTTTAGGATTGTTTGTTCCAGCTCTGAAAAATGTCAATGGTATTTTGACAGGGATTGCATTGAAAGTGTAGATTGCTCTGGGCAGCATAGACATTTTTACAATAATTATTCTTCCAGTCCATGAGCATAGAATGTTTTTCTATCTCTTTGTGTCTTCCCCAATTTCTTTCATTAAGTGTTCTGTAGTTTCTAAACTATTGATCCTTTATCTCTTTGGTTAAATGTATTCCTAGGTATCTCATGGTTTTTGGTGCTATTGTAAATGTAATCAATCTCTTAATTTCTCTTTCTTCAGTTACATTGTTAGTGTATAGAAAAGCAACTGATTTCTGTGCACTGATTTTACATGAGTTACTGAATTGCTGTATGTTCTAGTAACTTGGGAGTGTAGTCTTCTGGGTTTTCCACATAAAGTATGTCAACTATGAAAAGTGTTTAACTTCCTCTTTGCCAATTTTAATGCCTTTTATTTCTTGTAAAAAGAAATTTTAATTATAGGAATCAGTTTCTAATATATATGTGTATATAACATATGTAACATATGCTATAATATAAATGTGTGTATAAATATGTTATATATGTATATATATACAAAGAAAGGCATTAATTGCATTATTGAGTGATGTATAAAAATTATTAGAAATTTTTTCCTAAGTTATTTTTGGAAATAATATAAATATAATTAGAGCACATTTATACATTGCATACATAAAAATTACTTCTTTTCTCTGTTTTTAAGTTTGCCTTTATAAATATCTGATTTTGTGAGGAAATCCTTCACCCAAGACCTATGCAAATTTACCTAAGGGAAGCTAGCCCTTACATGCCATTGTTTGACTACTGATTCTTCTTGGCACACCACATTTCTAGCACATTTATCACAGTAATATTGGGGTTTGCAAGTGAAATGTTGACTATTGCATTCACTATAAAGTCAGTGATAATATCTTCTAGAGTGATGGAATACAAAAATATGCAGATTTTTAATCTGTACACATAGCACTGCTGTTATGTATTGTCAAAGTAAAGTGTCACTGGAGGCCTAGAAAACAATATGTTTTACTAGTTATGTACCTAAGAGATGTGTATGAAGGCTATCTTTCCATTACAAAAAGATGTAATGCGTTCTGGATATTGGCATAGGTATCTCCTAGGATGCCAAGCAGATAGTGGTAGTACTAATCATTAGTTAATAATTTATAAATTTTTAATAATCACAATTTAATACTTCAAAGTAATATAAATATCATACTTAGAAAAATAAATTCCATTTGAGAAAAATCTGTGTTTGGAGTAATACTAAATATTCGCAAGTCTTATGATCTAAAGTCATTGCATTCCTAGATGTATACTCTCCCCCAAAATATGCCCATTACCTTCATATAATGTCTCTCACTGTTAATAATTCTTTTTATGATATATACTTTTCTGATCCTAATTTTGATGATTAATTTTATATGTTGGCTTGGCTAGGCTATGGTGCTCAGCTATCTGCTCAAACACCACTCTAGATGTTTCTGTGAAGCTATGATTTTTTAGATATGATTAACATTTAAAGTAGTAGGCAAGGATTAAAACAGATTACCCTTCAAAATGAGGGTGGGCCTTTTCAGATCAATTGAAGGCCTTAAGAGCAAAACCTGAAGTTTTCAAAAGAGAAAGAAATTCTGCCTCCAGCCTGCAACATAGAAACTGAACCTGAGTTTCCAGCCTGCAGTTTGGATTTAAGACTAGGACATCAACTCTTTCCCAAATTTCCAGCCTGCCAGCCGGGAAGGCAAATTTTGAACTTGACTGCCTCCAAATAAAGTCAGTCAATGTAAATACATATATACAGACAGACAGACATCTCTATCCCACTATTATGCCCATTTCTTAGCTCTTGTTGATCTTCCCCTAACTCTGCAAGCATGATTTATTACCTCTTTCCATACTCTGCCTGTCTGAACTTCTAGTAGCCTGCAGCTGTGGTTCCCCATGTGGGTCAGCCATCCTAGTGCAGTTTCCAGAACTGGCCTCTCACTGCTTGACTTTCCCCATGCCCTACCATGTTAAAGCTAGTGCTTAATCTCCTGATTGATAGTTGCAGCTTATTTTATGTTAGGATAGTAAAGAAAATACACAAATTATCAGTGCAAAATCATCTTAGATATCAACCACCTGCCTGACAAAATGCCACAGCTGGGGAGACTGCATTTCCTTTGTATCAAACAGTTGGGACATCTGCCCCTTGTTCTTTTTTCTGGCTGCTCTCTTTCTCACTTTTTATCTCAGCCCCTTGCCTGTTAGCCGTGAAGTGTACAAGAGCACAGAAGGATAAGAAGGAATGGTGAAGAGAAATGAAAGAAGAGGAAACACCCAGCTTGTCATCAAATGAAACCATTGGCACTCCCCACTATCCTAAAAGCCTGCCACTGCCTTGCTGCCATGACTATTACATGTAAAACACACACATGCGAACATGCACACACACACTGGAGGGAAACAAAAAAGGAAGCAAACCCTTATTTTGTCATGGTTTAACTCTCACAGGTAATGATTACTATGGTATGTTTATTTTGGAAATTAATTACTGGTCTTTTAGAAAATGTGTCTTAATTATAGTAATTAGTAAATGGAAGAGATGTATACATTTCCAAGATGTAAACTGAGTGACAAGCTTTAACATGTACACTATTAAGCCAGGAGATAAGTCTTTGTTTTAAAATGAGTAGAAGTATAAAAATTGAATATTAATGCATGTTTGAATAATTCTTAGAAGCATATGCATTACTTGTGTGCATTAAGTGTATGCATTAACTGTTGCTTAGTTTTCATACCAAATAAAAGTCAGTATGAAAACAAAATTTTCAAATGGTCTAGGTTTCTTTCTACTTCTCTCTTCTTCCCCACATTACATGCAAACCAGGCCCAGAAGGAGGACGAAAGTCCTCACAGCAACCCTTGCTTCCCAAAGTTCTACTCACTATCCCAGAACAGAACTATCCTTTTGCAAAATAAGACTCTGGCCACAACTCTGATATATTATCACCTCCACATTTCTAATACCAAGCCAGACATTGCCTGGGCCCATCAGCCAGTTCCATAACCAAAACATCTTAAGCCAACATCAGAATATTTGCCAATATCAGAATATTTGAAGCTAAATACACCTAACTATGCTCCGGTCCCAGCAATCCTCTATTGTCAAGCTAGAAGCACACGTTTCTCTAAAATTTTCATTCTTTTGATAAATTTTGCCTGGTGTTCTTCCTGTTACATTGGCTTCCTTTTCTCAAGCTCTTCTGATGTGACCTCTATATCTTCAAACTCTCTCCTCACCTACCGGCCAAATTGAGATGTTCCCTTCTTTGAAGAAGTGACATCTGATCCCACCTCTGCACCACTTTGAGTATAGTATTGGGGGGAGGCGATGATAATCTCTGAAAACTCTCATCTCATATTTTGCCTTCTCTGAAGATTCATGTCATAATATCATATGGACTCTACTTTTTCCTTGTTACTTCCATGAACTAAATTTCCAATAAATTCCTTTAATTTACCCAAAATTGGGAAATCTCATGTTCTTTCTTCCGTCCTGAATTCCCATTATAAAATTAGAAGTCTTCAGCATTCATGAGGATTATCGAGTTCTTTTTTATGACCTGGAAATCAAAAGTCACATGCTCTACTGACTGAGCTAGCCAGGTGCCCCGGGAGTTTCTTTGTTCCAATCCTATTCTCAGTCCACTTTGGCAAGAAAATCCTAATGTTATATTCTAGCTCTACTTTAAAGGATTTTATCTAAAGCTATGGAAATACCATCACTCCACAGTCCGGTAGAACCATCCTGGTTCTTCAGGTTCTCACTCCTATAATTCATGGGACTTCTGAAATAGAATATTGACTGCTTGATGAATACTATTCTATTGACCTATAGGCTCCTTGATGGCTTCTATCCTTTTGTCACTACATGTGGATACCATGGTATATGCTTTATCATACAAATAATCTGACCCTAGCTTCTTCAGATATAATGAATGCCATACTTCTGGGACATACACCTAGAAAAATGCCAACTATCTATCATTGCTACAGCCACCTACCTGATTTCTATAAACAGAGGCTGAATGTTATTCAAGGAAAGCATAAGTATGCATATATAAACATATTCATGTCAGTAGCATTAAAATTCATAACCCCTCCGCAATTAAAAATCTATCACCTGGGCCCTTAGCATTTTTTATCAGTCTTTTCATTTTTTTCTTAACTTCTCTTGTTTCCATATTGATAATTTTAAACTTTCACTATGTCCCTCAAGTTTCCTTACACAACTCCTTCTATTCTCAGCAAGAGATACTGCTACCTATTCACTGAGAAAATTGGGAACATTACCTGCTTAAATTGGGTTTCCCTATTCCCTTCTACCTCAAATACCTTAACTTTTATATAATCACTCTAGTCTTGGATTGAGTATTTGTTTTCTTGTTTAAAGATGTTATACTATTGGAGGAAATATCCAAAATGACCTAGATGCTTACTCTGTGTTACACAGACAGTGAGCTTCTCCCCACCCCTCCCCACTAAAGGTACACACCCAAATCCAGCCTTCCATAGAACCTATCAATGGCTTTCTCCTCCAGTCAGGGTGGACTGAAGAATTGCTTAGACCACATTAAAGCCTTCCATCCAGTTGTAGAGCATCTGGCTTTCCTAGAAAATTCCTCGTTGGCTGGCACATGAAATCCAGATGTCAAAAACCAATGTATTCTCCTACTGACAAGGCCACTTATCATGCTTGCTATATTAAGGGGGAGGCAAGAAATTGAGAGGTTCTTCCACTAAAATGAACATATGCAAAGTCCAGCCCATGCTTTGCTCCTTCTATGCCTCTCTGCAGAATGATAATGAGAATGAGGCACTTTGACATCTTCATCTTGCTAAGTTCAGCCCAGCAAGATTTTCCCCTTTCCAATAAAAATTCTACCATGAAACTTTGGTGCTGTGAAAATTTTCCTCATTTCTTGCATTATTCGAAGCAGTTGTGATGGGATTCATCTGACATGACAAAAGCCAACTATTTAACTTTAACTCCCAATACCTCAGCTAGGATCTTTTACCACTGATCAGTTTTCTCTACATATTTCTTTAATCTCTTCTTTTCTTCATTCTCCTTTATCAAGCCTACGTACATGCTTAAGATTTCCCAATACTTGGGTTTATGGACATTGGGGAGGGTATGTGCTTTGGTGAGTGCCGATTCACAGACCTGTACCCCTGACGATAAAAATACATGTTTATAAAAAATAAAAAATTAAAAAAAAGATTTCCCAATACTGAAAATATAAAAACTAAAGCAAAAGTCTATGTCATCCCCTCTAGTTACTCCTAAACCATCCTATTTTCAAAACAAAACAAAACAAAACAAAATGAAACAACAACCTATTGGTCTCTCTTGTTCCTCACTAAGTTTTCCTCCTTATACCTATGTGTCATACAACAGCTAGAATAATCGTATATCACATCATGTTACTTCTTAAGGGTTCTTACTTGCTTTTCTTTGGAATTTAAGCTTACACCCAGTTCACTTATTCTCTTACCACATGTCAGAATACCTCTCACTCACAGTCCTCTAACTGCACTGCCCTTCCCTTTCTGGTCACTGCCTGAGGCCCTTTTCATTTGTTTTTCATGATGCCTAAAATGTTTTTCCCTGAAATCTTTGTCAGACTGACACCTTTTTGGCACACACAATCTCAGCTTAGTTGTTACCATCTCAAAGTGGCTTTCCAGGACCTCCCAATCCACCCCATCCCAGAACAACACCTGTTCCATTAACTCTATAGCTTTATAATACATACACTCATTTGAAATTATGGTGCGTGTTGTTTACTTGTCTCTATGTCCCCTTCAGTTTGCATACTCCATGACTGCAAAGACTTTGTTTTGTTTACTGCTGTATTTTAAGTACTCAGAACAATACATGGCACATATCAGGTGCTCATTTTAATACTGTTCTGCCTCAAAAGGACAGCCTCAATCATAACTAGCCCCAGTCATGGCCCTTTTATCAAATTACTCCATGACTTTACAACTGCAGATCCCACCACCTAATGTTTCATTCTTCCTATGTTTCTTGATTCACATTCAAAGTGAGACTGTTCTATATAGCTTGCTTTTATCTGGGCAGAATATTTGGCACCAAGACATGTCACAGGCCAGCAGCTAGCCTTGTAGGGAGATGGTTGTTGGGAAGTTTCCCACTCCAAGCCAGGCTAAACAATAATATAAAATATATGTTACAGGCATATTCAAGCTGATAGGTATTTTAATATAAAACAGTATAAACCAAGAATCCTTATTTTTAAACAAGCTTAAAAATTAATACATTTATGAATTAATACACCTGGGCTCAAGGTTATATTTAGTCCCAAGAGGGCACTTCTATAAATTAAATCATACCTCACTTGCATAGCTATTACTTCCCTGAGCAGAAATAAATTTTCAAAACTCTTTATAAATACCATACTCCTGGAGGACAGTGATGATAGTTTGGCCACTCTATTACACGGTTATTTTCTCTTATGTGTGATAAGCAGGTGGTTCATGTCATTTTATTTGAGCATGTTTTTTACATTTTTACCAGAAGGTAGAGCATTATGCAGCCCAGCACCTTCATGAAACCAATGCCATCAATGAGGGAATGTATTAGAATTAAAGAGACTTAATGCAAAGAAGCAGTTGTATCTAAGAGTCTGGAGGCCAATGAAGAAAAGTGGTGGGTGGGCATAGACATTTGGGGGACTTCATCATATAGGTAACATTTGGAGGTGAGAGAATGAATGGCATTAGGTGGAGAAATGTTGATAAGAGAGAAATAAAATGATGCTATGATCCCTAATATCTACAAGCATGTTAGAGAACCAGAATTCCCTCCCCAAAAATAAACTTTAAAGGAAGTACACAGTAAAACATAGAGGAATGTAATATCACAGATGTAAGGGGCAAATCACGTTTTAAGAAGGAAATCACAGTCAGCTTTGTCATGTGCTACGCAGAGTTTAAGAACCAAATAGTCTGTTGGGTTGACAAAGAAGATGTTGTTCATACAAATGACTCTAACCAGACACACTTACTAGATATGACTATTTCCTTCATATTATGTCAAATGTACAGGGTTGAAGAATCAATGAGATACAAGAAGTGGAATTTTTTAAAGACTGAACAAAAAATGCCAGAACAAAAAATGTGAATTTATATGGAAAACAGCTAATTTATCCACGATCCTCAAAAGCATTTTTTGAATAGCCATAACATTTTCTATGGAGTAAAGAAACATGTATCCCTGGGATGCCTGGCTGGCTCAGTCAGTTAAATGCCTGGCTTGGCTCAAGTCATGATCCCAGCGTCCTGGGATCCGGTCCTACATCAGGCTCCCTGCTCAGTGGGGACCCTGCTTCTCCCTCTGCCGGTCGTTCCCCCGCTTGTGCTCTCTCTCTCTCCCCATCTCTCTCTGACAAATAAATAAATAAAATCTTTAAAAAAATAACTCTTTTTTTTTTTTTTTAATAACTCTTAAAAAAAAAGGAACGTGTATCCCTTTGGAATGACGTTTTTAAAACTCCTCGGGTTTACATGAATGAATTTCATTACTTTTTCAAATTTACTAAGCCAGTCAGATAATTTTATATTAATGTACCTGTGATTGTTTACATCCCATTTTAACACTAGTAATTCTTTTTCTAAGTAATACATGCCTTAATTTAATAGTTATATCATACATCTCTTCTGTGGTTTGTACTTTATATGTGTCTAATGCTTTTAAATTTACCCCTATTTATGCATCCACTGACCACCTTTAGGGTGAGATGAGACAGCAATTAATAATACATCAAGGATGAAAATATTTATTTCATACATTAAGATATGTCAGTGGGAATTCCTTGTGAGACTTTTTTTTAATAAAGAAAAATACTATTCTGAGGGAATACTTTAAAATATATTGTAATGGATTTAATTACAAAATCTCATTTTAGCTAATATTTTCCATCTCTACCATTACCAAACTTGTTATAAGAGCTATTAAAAAAAAATTCAAGCTGCCTGTTTTGATTTAATCTAATTATGCAAAAAATACTAAAAGCACTTTAACTGTAAACTCTCACTTACGTAATGCCTACTTCTGCCATCTGGTGGCAGAACAAAAGGTATAGTCAGTATCCATACCAAGGTTATAAAACGGAACTCTAAGCAATCACAAATTAATCTTGCAGATTGCAGGTATCATCCCTTCACTTGAAAACTCCAACATTTACACTTTTGCTTTGTTTTTTAGTAGAACAATTCTCACTGTGGTTGTTTGGAATACTGCTGGTTACATGCTGAGCACATTAATAATGCCTCATGCTAATAAAGAGACCATCAATTTTATACCAACAATCAAGTTAAACATAAAACTTGATAATGATTCTCCATTTATATCATATATACAAGCAATTTCTATCATGTCTGGATTTTTTAAAATTAATGATCAATATATTTGAGAAAGCTCTTAAAGTAATTAATGTGTTATATATTCCGGCATTTCTAACTTGCCACACTGCCTAGAACCTGACTTTGAATTGTGCCTTAGGCATTGTAATAACCATTGTTATATGAAAATATTTTTAAAATAAAAAAAGTACTTTAAGCTATGAGCAAGTTCATTTGCATTTAACCATATTTTTATACGTGGGTTCTTCTATTATTTAATAAATTGGAAGTATTACATGTAATTATATACCAGAGTATCACAGAATTGAAGAGCTGGAAAAATTCTCAGACATCATGAGTTTCCTATATCTGCCCAAAGGATAAATGTTTTTCATAATTCCATTAACATGTAATCATCCAGCTCTACCTATATGCTTTCTATAACAGAAAAAACCCACTACAGTTTTGACAACACCTACCGAGAGAACTTAGGAAACTATGACATGTGATAAGGCCAGATATGACGCTCAAGGCCAGTTTGTGTATTTCCTTTTAAGCCAAGCTAAGAAGTTATATCTTCATCCTCAGAGGAAGGGAAGGTCATTAAAAGATTTTAAGCAAGGGAATTTAACAATGAGAAATGCTTATTAGAAATGTTAGCGGGCTGCAATGTGGCTGATGGCCAGTATTTCATTAAATATTATCATACCAATTTTACTGTTGAAGAGTCTAAAACTTAAAAAGATTATCAGACATATCCATGACCATAGAGCTAGTAAGTGATGATAGAGTTGGGACACAGATTCACAGTGGTATTTCCTGGCCTGGTGCTCCTCTCTTTAACCCAAGTTACTTTATGTGAAAGAGGAAGAGCACAAATAGGAAGGACATAAAGGTAAACATCGAGTGGTGGTTTAGTCTCATTGTCAGATGACACCTGGAGAGGGGAGGTGAGCCATGGATTTTTTTTTTTTTTTTGCACTGCTCTAACTATATATTATGAAAATCAATGCATAATATTTTTATTATCATTCAGTCCTAAATATTTTCTAACATCAGTTAGAAATAATTTTCTGTCTTATACATAATTTAGAAGTGTGTTTTTAAACTTTAAAACATGACATTTTAGCAATCACCTCTTAAATTTTTAACCAAATTGTGCTATGGCCTGATAATATATTTCATATAACACCCACTCTTTGAAATAGATTGATTGGCTTTATAGATTAGTAGGGTGGTCAGTCTTCGCTCTGTCTAGTCTCATTATGCTGCATGAGGCTTTTGTATCTGTGTTCTTCCTTCCAGGAATGATTTTCACTCTCCTCCTCCCTTTACCCATTATCTAGCCCTAAACACAGATGAAGTATCATCTGTGATATACAGAAATATCATCTGACCCCCCAGCAAAGTCAAATTCACCTAATATATCTTTTTGCAGCACCCTATATACGTCTCAACCTCAGTTTTACTTCTGTTTATGTAATTACTTTATGTCTGAGAACTTGAGTAGATTTTAAATTGCATAAAGGCAAACTACATCTGGTTTTGTTCTCAATTTTTCCTGAACACCTAACCCAGTACTAGGCCCATATAGGTAATCAATAAACTTTTACACACAATAAATTAGATTTCAGGGCTGCCAAAGAAACCAAAAATTGAGAGGTGGAGCTTCTGGAAAGAAGAAAAATACAGGGATGTAAGGACAATATTTCTATAACAGGAATAAGGACAATATTTGTGTTTCCCCTCACAAAATTTCCTGAGGGCAATGGAAAAACAGACTAGAAATTTTAGTAAATCTTGTGGTGTTGGGAGAAAGTGGAGGTAGGAACCTAGCAAGTACCTCAGGATCTCAGTTGGGCCTCTAGAGCTATTTAGGATTTTTTCCTCTCTTGAGGTTTTGTCCCTTGAGGATACGTGCGGTTTCTTAGAGGAGACTGAAACTGTGGGAAGCCTGGTTTATAACACAATTCAAACATGAACTCTCTCTCTCTGCTCCTCAGTCACCTTTGCACTTTCCCCCTTAACACAGAGGACTGACAAATCTTTGTCAGATATTGTCTCCCTTTCCTATTTGTCTCATATCATCTAACTACATGACTGTAGAATCATCTTAAAGTACTGATCCTCAGGAGATGAGGGGTCTGCTCTGTCTGGGATCTGTAATTCCTGTCTAATCTATCATCCTTAAATATTCCAATAGATCTTATTTCTATATAATTGTTACAGGCAATCATTAAAGATAATGTGTTCATTTTCTCACTTGTAGAGTGCCTCCCTTTTCTGGAATTATCTGGCTTACACAAATTTTCTGTTATTTACCTTTTTCTATTTATACAGATACTACAGGAATATATCTGCTTTATAGATACAGGTTTAAAATAGTAAACAAAAGATTCCTACATATTAGTACACTGGATTATAATCCATTTAAGGCAAAAGACTACCAATTCATTTAAAATAGCAGCCCAGAACTCTCACCTTCTTGTATAGTAACTTCAGCTTCTATTATACTAGTTTTTTTTTTAACTTTCTATTCTAAAAATGGTTTTTCTGAATAGTAGAGAGAAAATAGACATTGCTATCATTTGGAGGTTTCCTTCTGTTTCTGCAATTTTAGTGCCCCTTTTTTTCCCCTAGAAGTGATAAAAGTGGTGAAAGAAAAGCATTAAGATTTTAAAAATAGAAAGAGAAGCAAAAAGTCTGAATAATTTATCAAATGAAAAATGTACAAATTAAACTCTGAATAATCACAGACAGTTTATATATTTTATTCCTCTTAACACCTTTGTTTCTTTTGTAAAATCATGACTGTTCTTAATAGTATTCCTCTTAGAGAATCAGATTTTGGCTCTTTTATTTCAGCATTAAAAGTATTTATTATTGTCTTTGTCTCTAAAATCAAAGTAGATGCTTGTTTTAACTTTTCTGAGAAGAAACTGTCCTTTTTCCACACTTTGCCTGGAAAAATATAATAGCTGGCTATCTCTTAAAAATTACTGAGTTCTACAATCAGATCATGGTAGGAAACTGAACTCCAAGTTCACATATATAAGAAGACATGAATCATTTAGGGTATTTTCTAGTAGAAATTTTGACTTCTTAGAAATTTCTGTAACTCAGATGACAGCTGATCATAGGCAAATGGTTAAGAAGGTCAGTGAAGCTCTAATACACTTGTACCCTCCCCTTTTGTCTTCCTTTTCTCATCTCTATTGACTCACTACTAAGGAAACAAGGTGAAAACATTCCTCTCTTACCACCTCTCATCAATAAGTCCATTTCCTCAAAACACCTGCAGGTAGAATAAAAGCAACTGTATGAGAAGAGGAGTGAAGACATATCTCAAGCTTCTCCTTTTGACATAAAAATGCAAACCAAAACTGTGGCCTTTTCTCGTGTTCTTTTTAGTCATTATTTAGGTACTGGTAACCTGAGAAAGTTAGAAGTAATTTGCTACAAATAATACATTTAAGTAAATGCTTAAGTTTTACACAGAATATTTAACAGTATGATTTGGCATTTACAACATGTTTCATTCTGAAAAGTGAAATAGAATAGTTAAGTGAATAGAGAAACTCAAGTCTTATCAAGTAAGTTAATTATTCACATTAAATATTTTGTTCCTACACTACTGTTTGGAGCTCAATTATTCACAAACTTCAATACTGTCATCCCCTTCCAAATTTGCTCCCAAATTCAGGGACAATGGCTATAAGTAAATGAGTCTGAGATTGGCAACTCAGTGTTCTCAAGTTTCCAAGTCAAATCCTCTGTCCTCACCATCTAATCTAACTCTATCTTTCAACTCCAATTTTCTCCCAGTATCTCAGAAGATGGCCTTGTTTTCTTTACCTTACTCTCTTTGGAATTTACCCTTAGTCCATCTGTCTTCTTGACTTGCAGGAAGGTTGTTTGGACAGTGTGGAAGGATTTGTTCCTTATTTTGTAGTCTGAAAGACTGTATACATTGTGTTCTACAAAAATACATTTGACTGGGTAGCTAATATGGCAGATGCCTGGAAAATCTGTCAATCTTCTAAAATATAGCTTTGTACTTCTTAACTTTTAATGCATGATGAAACAATGGGAATAAATGACAGAATTTATTAACAGCTTTCAGATTTATATTGCCAAGGAACACACTATCATCTTGAAGACAGCTGATTCCTAGAATTAGAAATTAGGAAATAAAGAAAATCTTTACTCCACAAAACAAAACAAAAACAAGTATAGATTCTTTCTCACTCCTCTGTTTCAGAGTTCAATATTCTTTTATGATCTCCTTGACAATAACTATTTTCTAAGTATGCTAGGCCAGATCTGAATTCCAACAATATGGAGTGAGTGGGAGACAAGGATTAGAAATTTTTGAGTCTCACTGTTTTCTGGATTGATTAATTTTTTTTCCTGTTGAAAACATATGATACTTGGTAGAAAGTATAGATGAATATTGGCCCAGCTGACTACGGTGTTTATGGAAGTGTAGAGTCAGTTCAAGCAGGACTGGGATGTTACATTTTTATAAAGTCCCTTTGCAAATTTGGTAAGAGGTTTGGAATTATATGGATGGGGCATAACTGGAAGGCTGGTTTGGTTACAAAATAATCTTTTTAATTTAATTCTACTTGTAGATAAAGTAAGGAAAGCTTGTTTCAGACTACCTACTATGGGATGAAATCATCATAGTGACACCCAGAAAGATAAATGAAAAGTATAGAAGGAAAGTGGGAGGAATGCAAAATTCAACAAAATTTAACAAAGGAAAAAGAGTTAAGAGATTAGGTGATCACAAAATTAGTATAATCCTAAACTGTAATATTGATGCATAAAAACTACGGTTGCATTAAAGTAATGATTATTCAAAACAAGGACTACCAATAGCCCCACTATATATTGGACATATCAAAGTGGTCTATCAAAATCATAATTTAAGCTTTGAGCCATAGATAAACTAAAGACTTCTAAAAGAGGGTAACATGAATAATGAAGGATATGAAAACATTTTTTAAAATTCATTCAATAATAGTTAAATAACTATGGTTACTTGTAAGACTGAATCTAGTAAAGTGAACAGCACCCATAAGTCATGGACCAGTGTCATGATAGTATTGAAACAGTATGCTCATTCATTTATACATTGTCAATGAATGCTTTCATGTCACATTATCAGAGTTTAGTGAACCAAACTATTTTTCACCTGGCTCTTTGAGGAAAAGTTTTCTGACTCCCAAACTAGTAGAAGAAAGAAAATCTATCTAGAGAGTCCCCACTAAGGTATTCAGAAGAGTATCACTGAATCCATATAAATAAAGTGCCATGGGCTGTATACTTTGTCTGAAGGTAATACATTGAGAACCCAGAAATAAATTCTTATAGTTATGGTCATATCATTTCTGACAAAGGTGCCAAGAAAATTAAAGAGAATTTTTTCAACAAATGGTGCAAATAGACATCCATGTATAAAATATACAAATTTGGATCCCTATATCACACACAAAAATTAACCAATAATGGATCACAGACCTAATTATAAGACTTAAAACTATAAAACTCTTAGGAGAAAACATAGGGGTAAACCCATTGGACTTGGATTGGTTGGTGATTTCTTAGATTGTACCAAAAGTGCAAGTGATTTAAAAAAAAAAAAAAAAGATAAATTGTACTTCATCAAAACTAAAAACTTCATTAAAAATTTAAAATTAAAATTTAAAAAACTGATAAATTGTACTTTGCCAAAAAAGATTCATCGAAATTTTTAAATATCTGCTTCAGAAGATCTCACATGATGGAAGAAAGTATTTGTAAGTTATATATCTGATGGAATATATTAAAAAAATAAAATTAACCGGAAAAAATGGGCAAAGCAATTAAATAGACATTCTTCCAAAGAAGATCTAAAAATGACCAATAAGTATATGAAAAATTTCTCAAGAGTATTAATCATTAGGGTAACACAAATAAGGACCACAAGGATATGCCATTTTATACTCACTGGAATATAATCAACAGACTGAAAATAACAAGAGATAGTAAGGTTGGAAGAAGCTGAAACACTCAAACATGGCTGGCAGTAATGCACTGCTGACAACAGCTTGCCAGTTCCTCAAAAAGTGAAACACAAATTATCATATGACCTAGCAACTCTTCTCCTTAACTCTCAACCCAGGAGAAATAAAGGTAAATGTACACACAAAGATCTGTGCAATGAATATGCACAGAATCTTTCTTCAAAATAGCCAAAAAAGTCAAAGAAGCCCATTGCCTAATAAATGGATAAACAAAATGTGGTATGTGTGTATGTGTATAGAATATGTAGCCACAAAAAGAAACAAAGCGTCTATATTTATTATAATACTGAAAATAATAAAATCATGCTCCATGAAAGAAGCCAGATACAAAAGAACATATGTGACCATATTTTATTTAAAAAAAAAAAGTCTACTGTAGATAAATATATACAAATATATACAGTTTAGTTGTTGCCTAGAGGTGGGGTGAAAATGGGGATCAGTGATAATGATTACAGGCTTTTTTGGGAGGGTGATGGCAAAATTTGATGGCAAATTTAGGCAGTATTGAAGACTGCATAACTCTGAATTTATAAAAACTCATTAAGTTGTAGAATTAAAATAATCAAATTTCATGGAAAGAAAATTGCCATAAAATCTCAATAAACATTAAAAATTGATAATCCAAAGAAAGATTTCTAATAAAATTTTAACCATATTTTGAGGGAGGTAAATAAAACACTAATAGGTATCATGTGCTACAAAATAGTCAAGAAACAATTTTTCTTAAAAAACACAATATGCATTCTGTGAATTTCAGTGTTAGAAATATGAACAAGAATGAGCAGATAAAAATTGCCAATAATTTCTAATAAAAGTTTATATTTTGAAGGCAGACATTAGGCTTTCTTATTAAGAGATATGGTGATGTAAAATAGAAAAGCTTAAAAGCACAAGGGTTTATAGTTCTCTTCTATGTAACAACATAAGTGTGTGAAAATGATCAATAGTATTAGTATCAATTTTATGTACTGATCGATCACAATGGAATTTTACATACTGAGTACTGTACAAATAGATTATATCTAACGTTAATCTAAGGGTACAAATATATCGTGAAAATAATTTCTTTTCTAGAATTTGCCAATATAAATCCTTAATCATTGCTAAACATAAAATCTCATTACTTGTAATATTTGCAGAACTTACCACACAGCTACTACATTGGACAGAACCTCCTTAGACTTTGAAATTAATTCTCAATTATCTACAACAAAATACTTCAATGGGGCTTACCAACATTTTCAAAAAAAACTTACATTGATTTATTCCCATCAACTTACATTACTACAACCGTCTTTTACCATAACTTGCTGCATAGAAAGTGGTATATAGAAACTATACATACATTTTAATAGTGGTCAAATATAGAGAAAATTAACATTCTAAAACCAAATTTAAATGAATTTTGGAGAATCTAAAAAGCTTAAGTTCATGTCTTTTAGTAATTTCAGAGAAATCAAAGCATGAAATTTACTTTAAGACAGATTTGTATTCCAGTTCTAGGTCCTTTATCAACTGTAATCTTAGGAGATAGTTACCGTAGAAGTCTGACTCTGTTTCTTCCTTTATAATATGCAAGGCATAATTTTATTGTCTGTTTCAAGTAGATTTTGGTAGGATTAAATGAGATAATGCTTTGAAAGGCACTAATAAAACATCGATTTAACTTGTAAGAGATCAAGTATATTTTCTAAAAGACAGTTTGTTCTTCATGCAACCAGTTTAACAATTTTACTGATCCCATCTCAATAACTGCTTTGGAGATAAGTATCGTGGAAAGAAGAGTTTAAAAGAAAATGATACAATCAACATAAGGAAATGGAAGGAGACAAAGCAAAATAGCAACAAGACTAGGAAAAGAAACATGCAGAAAAACCAAGAATCCTTTTTTTTTTTTTTTTTAGTAGTCCTTTCAATTTGCATAATAGTCCTTTCTAGATACTCTGTTTTATTTATTTATTTATTTATTTATAGCTTTTATTTATTTATTTGACAGAGAGAGAGCATGAGAGGGGAAAAAGTCAGAGAAGAAGCAAACTCCCCATGGTGCTGGAAGCCCAATGTAGGACTCAATCCCAGGACCCCAGGATCATGACCTGAGCCAAAGGCAGTCACTCAACCAACTGAGCCACCCAGGTGCCTGATATTCTGTTTTAAAATACTGCTTATAAAATTGGACTACCACTATAATTTGAGCTACCACTTACATGCTAAAACTGGATAATGTGCATATAAGTTATATTCATTACAACTTTACTTCTTGAATGAACTCCTATGGAACAAACTTCCAGAAAGAAATATCATATTGACTTTTCTGTTGCTGTAATTAAAATAATTTTCATTTCAAATTCAGCTAGTCCTTTTAGAATACAATAGGAAAATTATCAAAGTAAGAAGGTTCTGAATAGGAATAAAATGAACAGCTAAGGACAAAGTTTGAACTTTCATTCAAAACACTCTAGCCCTTTAAACACACCACATTGATGCAGTCAGAAGTCTTTATTATACATTGTAAAAGCTTGAAGAGTTTCTTAAATTTTGATCTGATGTAAGGGTTAAGAATTTAATGGATAATGTTAGTGAACAAAAGATCTGGTTAAATTCACAGGTATTTGTTATTTAGAAGAGAAATCAACCTAAGCCACTGGAGAAGCAATGCACATTCATAATCCACTAGAAATGTCTAATTTATGCATAGTCCATCAATAAATTATATAGGCATAGAAGACATACATAGAGGCATTAACGTGATACTTTATGACTTCTGGGACATTGAACAGGGACTACAGGGGGAAGAAATGAGCATTTTAAAGGCAACATGAATGTTATCTTTCTATTTCTGATATGGGAAATAAAATCTTGCTTTATCTATTTAATATATTTTAGAGAATTTCTTTTGGAATGGTTATTAGTGCTTATGGTATCACATATAGGTAAACCATAAGTCTTACATAAATCACAGAAACGGACATTTGAAATCAGTTCTCTTTAAGTGTTTCTCAAAGGATATTAAAGTTATTCCATAAAAACAAACAACTAGTTGCTAGCTATTTGAAAATAAATTTGACGGTAAAGTACATGTGCAGGAGTCAGACTGATGATTTATTTATTCAGAATAACTAGATCGTGACAAGGGAGACTAAGTACAGACAATTCTTAAAGAATTTTTTTACTTCAAATCTAAGAAAAGAGACATGATGATAGCTGAAGCATATATAATACACACACACACACAAACATATATATACACACATATGTATGTATAAGTACTATATACTTAAATATGCACATTATATAAACACACATGAATAAAAGTTTGCATGTTTAGCTGTTTCATTTTATATCATGTTTTTGCTGTTGTTTGTCTTAGTTTGATAGGTAAAATAACCTGTTTTTAAATATTGATGGAAAGAATCTAAAGGACACAAACTCAATGAAAACTCAAGATAGAGAAAGAAAATTTGCTTAGAACTCTGAGAATGTTGGAGAAGGTGGAATTCACACCTCCTCTGACAGCAGGAACTACACCATCATTTCAATAAGAATGAAAGCACCAACAGGTAAGTTTTAGAGATGTGGTAGCAGAATACTGAGGAGTTCCCATAACTTTTATATTTTCCCTGAGAAGTAGGAAGCAATGTCGAAACTAGAGGAGTATCTTCAGGGATGGGAGAAAAGTAGAACACATTCAAAACAATAATTTAGACTGAGGGAAACTACCTGACTTGAAAAATTGATATTGACCAACAGTGTGGGGCAAAATTAAGTTGGAAAGCATGGAAAATTTGTAGCACTTAGAGGCTGATAAAATAAATTTTCACATATAATCTGCACAAAAACACATTGAAGAAGGCAAAATTGTTGCTCCTTTATATATGAAAAGCAAAAGTTCAGTGAAATCAAATGGAATCTAGTATGGTCATTTCAGTGAATGTTACACCTATGTAAAATTTGCCTCCATATACTACTAGTCATGGGAGATCTCTGAAGTTTTATCTTATGTGCTAAAGGTTACAGGCCATTGGAAAAACTTCCAATCCCAATTCTGATTTCTACCTGTACAGATTTTTTTTTTAATTAGTGACATTTTAAAAGAGTATTCCAGAGCATTTTTCATGACAAATACTAGTTTGATGGTTTGAGAAAAAAAAAATGTATTTGTCTTACAAGATAACTTGTAATAAAATAATTTTGAGGTAAGTTGGTTTCTAATGTCTCAAAAAATGCTGAGTCTTTAGTATGGTAATGAGTGACTTGACTTCAATACAAAATTACTTGTGAAATATTTTTAAAGCATTTATTTATGAATATTTTTCATTAAATATCCTGTATGATTTATTTTCCATAAAACAAATTTCATAAAATATGACAAAATATTTTTATATTCTCACTTAATCCCTCCTTTAAATGATAAGGAATTGTCTAATCACGTTTTACTTACATTTTAAAATAACATTCTAGAAAATCATTATGGATATTATAAAAACATATTTACTATTTAAAATATTAAATGTATACTTAAGGATGAACAAGTTTTTCATGTTTGGGATTAGGATGAATACATTTCCTCTTCCACTGAAGTTCTAGATTTACACAACTCATCCAGTTACTGAGACAACACTAGTCTAATCCCTTTACACGGTTTAAGGCCCTTGTTTTGTGTATCCCTTAAGCTGCTGTACTATAGGTACTATAGAAGGTACTATAGAAGGATTTAAATTGTTTTCAAACATTGGTCTTCTCCAAAGAGAATTTTATTTTTCACCATAATCTTAAAGACAAACACACATATACACACTCAATAAAGGTCTGGATTCATAAAGGAGCTAGAGTATAAGGATTCCTATATTAGTTTTGCTTTAAAATAACTTGGCAATTGGGGGGGGGGAGCAAGACAGCAGAGAAGTAGGAGACCTAAATATTGTTGGGTCCCAGGAGTTCAGCTAGATAGTTGTCAAACTATTTTGAACACTTACAAACTCAACATGAGATCAAAGAGAAGAAGAGCAGCAATTCTAGGAACAAAAAAGTGACCACTTATTAGAAGGTAGGACCTGTGGAGAAGTGAATCCCAGGTGACAAAAGGGAAGAGGCTAAGTGGGGAGTGGAGCGCTTGTAGGGACAGCGTGGTCTCAGGACCCATGAGGTCGCAAAAATACCAGGGCTATGTGAATGTGGCAGAGCTCCCAAGTATTGGACTAAGGAAGCTGGCTGAAGAGAAGAGCAGAGCAGGAGCATTCCGCAGCATCTGCTGGGTTTGGAGACTCTAAAGGAGGCCATCAACCAGAGATAGAAACACTAGATCACTGGCTGGGTGAGCACAGAGTGTGGCCAGAGACCAGGGAGACAGGAGTGATTGACTGTATTCCTCTGAGGGTGCACTGAGAAGTGGGGCCCAGAGTTCCTGACTCTTATGGGGCTGGAGATTGGGAGGTCACCATTTTCATTCTCATCTTTCAAAGGTCTACAGAAAGCATTCAGGGAATAAAAACTCCAAGAGCGAACACAAGCAGGTTACTTACCTGGCCCCTGGCAAGGGTGATGCAATTCCGCCTTCACCAAAGAAAGACATTTGAGAATCACTGCAACAGGCAGCTCCACCAGAAGATCAGCAAGAACAAACAGCCAAGACAAAGTTCAATGATCAATGAGAACTGCAGAACTCCAGAGTTAGAGGAATTCAGGCCTTTTCCCCCATGATTCTTTAGTCTTTCAAAGTTAAATTATTTAAATTTTGATTTTTCTTATCTATTTGTTTAATTCTTCTTCTTTCCTTTTTAACCTTTTTAAAATATTTTATCTTATCAATACCTTTTAAAAATCTTTTTATAATTTTCACTGTTACAGTCATAATCTATCCCTTCATTATATGTAATGTTATTTTTATATACATATATGTTTTTCTTTCTTCAGAATTTTGGGATACAGTTTTTTTTCTAACAGATCAAAATATACCCTAAAACTAACACTTTGAAGTACTAGTTTTGTTTTAGTCTGCAATCTTTGTTCTAGTCTCCAGTCTGATCACATTCATTCTTCCTTTTTTTTTCAACAAACTTCCTTTTTTTCAATAAACTTCTTATGTTATCAATTCCTTTTTTAGAATCTTTCTAATTTTCATCTTCACAGTCATATTCATCCCTCCATCATGTTTACCTTTACTTTTGTGTGCATATAAACATATATATATGTTTATTTCTTTGAAATTGTGGGAGGCAGTTTCTTCTAATAGACCAAAATACAACCAAAATCAAGTGTGTGGCTCTCTTCTGTTCACCAGACTACTTCCTCCCTTTCTTTCCCCCAAAGTTTTGGGTCGCTTCCAATTTGGTTAGTGTATTTTTTTCTGGAGTCGTTGCTACCCTTTTACTATCTTGTTATCTCATTCATCTATTCTTATCTGGATAAAATGACAAGGCAGAAAAACTCACCTCAAAAAAAAAAAAAAAAAAGAACAAGAAGCAGTACCAATGGCTAGGGGTGTAATCAATATGGACATTAGTAAGATGTCAGAACTAGAGTTCAGAATGATGAATATCATGGTGCTAGCTGGGCTTGAAAAAAGCATAGATGATATTAGAGAATCCCTTTCTGGAGAAATAAAAGAACTAAAATATGACCACATTGAAATAAAAAAAGCAATTACTTAGGTCCAATAAAAAACAGAGCCTCCTGGGCGCCTGGGTGGCTCAGTGGGTTAAGCTGCTGCCTTAGGCTCAGGTCATGATCTTAGGGTCCTGGGATCGAGGCCCGCATCGGGCTCTCTGCTCAGCAGGGAGCCTGCTTCCCTCTCTCTCTCTCTGCCTGCCTCTCCATCTACTTGTGATTTCTCTCTGTCAAATAAATAAATAAAATCTTAAAAAAAAAAAAAAACAGAGCCTCATAATGCTAGGATAAATGAGGCAGAAGAGAAAATTAGTGACATAGAAGACCAAAGGATGGAGAATAAAGAAGCTCAGTAAAAGAGAGATATACAACTACAACTACCTTCTCTTGAATTCTCCCTCACGGTCCAGTGAGGGAGAATTCAAGAGAAGGTGATATTATAGAAACAATATTAGAATAATTGGGATCCCAGAAGAAGAAGGGGGGGCAGAAGGTATAGTGGCACAAATTATAGCAGAAAATTTCCCTAATTTCGTGAAGGGAACAGGCATCAAAATTCAGGAGGCACAGAGAACCCCACCCAAAATCAACAGGAATAGGTCAACACAACGTCATCTAATAGTAAAACTTAGAAGTTTCAGCGACAAAGAGAAAATCCTGAAAATAGGTGAGGACAATAGTTCTGTAATCTACAATGGTAGAAATATTAGGTTGGCAGCAGACCTATTCACAGAGACCTGTAAGGCCAGAAAGGACAGGCATGATATATCCAGAGCACTAAATAAAAAATATATATATATGCAGCCAAGAATACTAGATCCACCGAGGCTGTCACTGAAAATATAAGTAGAAATAAAAAATTTTCAGGACAAACAAAAACTAAAAGTATTTGCAAACACCAAACCAGCCCTACAAGAAATATTGAAAGGAGTCCTTCTCAGCAAAGCGAGAACCTAAAAGTAAAGACCAGAAAGGAACAGAGACAATATATAGTAACAGAAACCTTTCAGGCAATACAATGGCACCAAATTAATATCTCTCAATAGTTACCCTGAATGTTAATGGGCTAAATGTCCCACTCAAAAGACACCAGGTATAAGAATGGATTTAAAAAAAAAAAAAAAAGACCCATCAATATGCTGTCTACAAGAAACTCATTTTAGACCCAAATATACTACCAGATTTAAAGTGAGGGGATGGAAAACAATTTACCATGCTCATGGATATATATAAAAAAAAAAAAAAAAAAAAAAAAAAGCTGGGATGGCAATCCTTAGATCAGATCAATTAGATTTTAAGCCAAAGATTATAATAAGAGATGAGGAAGGACATTATATTTTAATTAAATGGTCTTTCCAACAAGAATATCTAACAATTTTAAATATCTATTTCCCTAACATAGGAGCAACCAATTATATAAACCAATTAATAACAAAGTCAAAGAAACACATTGACAATAATACAATAATAGTAGGGGACTTTAACACCCCCCTTACTGAAAGGAATAGATCATCCAAGCAAAAGATCAACAAGGAAATAAGGGTCTTAAATGTCATACTGGACCAGGATATCAAATCAATGCACAGGAATCAGATGCATTTCTAGAAACCAACAGCAAGACAGAAGAAAGAGAAATTAAAAAGTCAATTCCACTTACAATCACTCCCCAAACCATAAGAGACCAGGAATAATCCTAAGAGGAAGAATCTGTACTCAGGAAACTATAAAGTACTCATGAAAGGAATTGAAGAAGACACAATGAAATGGAAAAATGTTCCATGCTCATGGATTGAAAGAACAAATATTGTGAAAATGTCTATGCTAATGAAGAGACATTTCTGCAAAGAAGACATCCAGATGGCCAACAGACACATGAAAAAATGCTCCATGTCACTCAGTATCAGGGAAGTACAAATCAAAACCACAATGAGATACCACCTCACACCAGTCAGAATGGCTAAAATTAACAAGTCAGGAAATGACAGATGCTGGTTAGGATGTGGAGAAAGGGGAACCCTCCTACACTGTTGGTGGGAATGCAAGCTGGTGCAGTCACTCTGGAAAACACATGGAGGTTCCTCAAAAAGTTGAAAATAAAACTACCCTATGACCCAGCAATTACACTACTGGGTATTTACCCTAAAGATACAGACATAGTGATCCGAAGGGGCATGTGCACCCAAATGTTTATAGCAGCAATGTCCACAATAGCCAAACTATGGAAAGAAACTAGATGTCCATCAACAGATGAATGGATAAAGAAGAGGTAGTATATAGATATAGATATATAGATATAGATATAAATATATAGATATATACAATGGAATACTATGCAGCCATCAAAAGAAATGAAATCTTGCCATTTATGACAACGTGGATGGAACTAGAGGGTTTTATGCTTAGCGAAATAAATCAGTCAGAGAAAGACAACTATCATATGATCTCCCTGATATGAGGAAGTGGAGATGCCACATGGGGTGTTTGAAGGGTAAAAAAAGAATAAATGAAACAAGATGGGATCAGGAGGGAGAGAAACCATAAGGGACTCTTAATCTCACAAAACAAACTGAGGGTTGGAAGTCTTGAACACCAAAAGAAAACAGTGCATCTTATTTTATAGGCAGTAGTGAGTTACCAATGATGCTTAAAAATTAAAATACTGAAATCCAGGATTTATGGGTAATTTTGGCCATAAGAAGAGTTTTGTGTTGGGAAAGAATAAGGGAGTGGATGTGGTCATGGGATTAAAAGGTGATGACAATAGTAATCACCAAGTTAAATGATACTGGGAGGCAATAACAACTAGAAAGAAAGGGTAAAACAAATGAGAGAGGCAGTACTAAAAGTCATTTGGGGGGGGCAGATTTTAATATGAATGCTTAAGAAAAATCTAGTCAAACAAAGAGTAAAAATCATATCAAGATTTTGATGCAAAATTGACTGGGTGATAAAAATGTCATTATCAAAAATTGGAAACACAAAGTCTTCACATGTTATTTTTAAGCTCCAGGAAAAATAGGTTAGTATATTTGAGTTAAAAATGAGTAGGTAGATACTATAATTTCAATTTTATTTGGGAAATGAATCTATTTAGAACAGAAAGAGTCATAGAATCCATGAATAAAGTATGGTGGAAACATGAGAAAAGCAAGGAGAATCTTTGAAACAACATAAATCATTATGTCATATGAATAAATATGGCTACTACTATGAATAAATATGGTCAATGTTGAATCCAGTTTACTGAAATGGTGCTCTTTTTTAAACTGCTAGGGAACCAAAAGATTAGAATGATGAGCAAATTTAAATTCTGCAAACAGCATCTCTAGCACAATATCTATCAATAATCTTTTGTGTATTTATGAAGAGAGATGGCAGACATAGCCTCAGACACATCATAACAAAGAGGCAATGATGATTCTCAGAATTGAGGTTTTACTTATTAAACAACATAGCTACTGGTTAATCACTCTTATTGTTGAGTGTTATTATGGGAAATTCTCAATGAGAAACCATATAAATCATCCAAGTCAAATTTATTAAGATGCTTGCTAAAATACCAATATTCACCCTAAAATGTCAAGAACTGAGTGCATCTTATTCAACGATTAACCCAAATGAAATACTATAGCCTAAAGAAAGGATGGTTTTATTTCCAACTATAAATTAATCAAATGAGTGAGTAGACTTAATGAACAATTTTTAAATCTATTTTTAGATTCCACTACATGCATTTTAAGTGCTCTACTATAATCATAGTGATTAAAATGGCCCTTCCAAATTAATAGCATTCAATTTCTTATCTTTAAGTATACCAATATTTTTTTTTCTGTGACAGAGAAAATAGAAAAAAATATCCAGACTTCTGTTTTTCATCAATGTTTGTAAAACAGACATGATATTGAAGGAGGAGAGAGAAGAAATCAGATTACCTAGATATATAAAAGGAAAGATTTTACCTATGGAAATTGAGAAATGATTTGAGAGCTGTTTTCTGGGTATTAATAGTAATTCATCAATAGGATTAATACCTGGCATGGTAATCAAGAATTTTATGTTACTTGTAAAACAAAGGCAACTTTTATAAACATTCTTTAGGAAGCTAACAAAAAATGATTACATACATGCTAACCCAGACCAAAGTGAAAATCAGTTAAGCAGCAAAAGTTTGATGACCGATGTGGCTGACATATGTGAACCTGTCACACTTCAAATTAAAGTTATAAATTTTAAAGTCTAATTCAATTTAAAAAATTAATGTAAAGTTTGACAGTTAACATCATGCAAGACAGAATCATGCTACTTGCTAGAAGTGGGTGAGAGAGATGAAAAAGTTTTATTTCTTATATATACACCTCTGTAGTACTTGAATTTTATGCAAGTGTGTTTACCTTTCTAATAATAAACATATGATAAACTAACACATATATTGAGCACTTGCTGCATGCCAAGCACTGGGCTTGACCTTGTATAAATAGGATTAGTGGGTACAAACCTTTACACTCAACAAGTCCAAGACTGATTAGATATAATTATGAAATATAATCACAAAAAACTACAACATATATGGAAACGAAGGATGGTGTTATACACAGAATTCTACGGTACCATAGAAGTACAAAAATCAGTTCTGAAAGATTAAAGAGTTATTCAAAATTTACAGGCCTAAGCTTCCAAAGAGAAGGAAGTGTAAGAAATTTTAGTGTATTTGTTTCTCTTCCCATACTGTTAGATTAGATCCTCCTTGAGAGCAAGGACCACAAAATTTTACCATGGAGCTCCTGTTCTTAGTACTCTATCCTTTAAAGCAGAGCCACCCCAGTGTTGAATGAGAAAATAAAAATCTTTAGAAGAAAAATCACAATCATAAAAAAAACTTAATTCTTACTTCAAGAGTATCCACTGACTGGAAAACAAAAAAGTTTGGTGTGGTGAGAATTTCACTAAAGTTACAATGTTAACATCAATGTACCACTGCCAGCTTTCCAGTACTTATTTTTTATCACTGAATCTCCCGGAAGCTTCTGTTTCCTCATCTGTAAAATAAGTTAAAATTTACTCTACCTATTTTTTTAAAGTTGTTATGACACTTAAAAAAGCTCTGTGTTACAAGCAATATAGATATTCATAATTTCACTCTTTAAGTCCATTTATCTTCAGTATCTTTTTATTAATTAATGGTTTGGGGTTTTCTTATTGACAGGGATCATGGATCAGCAGAAGACAAGTGTTCTATTATCTGTTTCATTTTTTACTATTTTTTAAAAGATTTATTTATTTATTTATTTATTTATTTATTTATTTTAGAGGAAGGGTGGAGCAGAGGAAGAGGGAGAGGGAGAGTCTCAAGAAAACTCCCTGCAGAATGCAGAGTCTGACATGCGGCTCCATCTCACAGCCCTGAGATCAAGAGATCATGTAGTGAACCAAAAATGAGTTGGACACAACCAGCTGAGCCACCCAGGCACCCCTAAGTGTTCTTTTAAAGATAATGAAGCATTTCTTTTGAGTTGTCACACTGGGAATTTATAATTCTTCTTTGATGCATTCTGATCAAGTCCCATACCACATGGTATTAAATGCTTGGTTTCCTTTTGAGATTTTCCTATGCTCCTGTAGGGACATAGAGGGCAGTC
Source organism: Mustela lutreola (assembly GCF_030435805.1). NCBI lineage: Eukaryota > Metazoa > Chordata > Mammalia > Carnivora > Mustelidae > Mustela > Mustela lutreola. The sequence goes on from NC_081292.1 coordinate 187,001,718, forward strand.
TCTATTTTGAATAAGGGCTCTCCTATTTCTACTTTGGCATCTCCAGGAAATTTTACTCATTATTCAGACTTTTTTTTTGCACTTTCAAAATAAAATCTCAGCACACACTAGATCATCTCACATAAATGGGATCACGTTGAAGGTGACATAGAAGTCCCTATATGATCTCTCACTTTACTCTTCAATATTAATGTGTTTTTGTCAAGATAACTTGCTGGGACATTGCAAACAAAGAGAATAAAAGAAAACAGGTTAACTCAAACCAAATTAAGAGAAGATTAAAAAAATCCCATTTTACTAGTTATGTAACATGTTGGGAAGAACACTAATGACCACAAGTTGTTTTCCTCCTTAGATTTTTTTCTCTCTCTCCCTTATTTCTCTTCCTCTTCCCTTCTTCCCACTCTCATTTCTTTTCTTTTCTTAAAAAAAAATTTTAAGAAACCTTAACCTTAACGAGGAACTATTACAGCTGATAGTACTAGGAAAATCAACTATAATCTACTAGGAAAACCAACTATCAGTAATAAAATAAATTTATAGACTTTGAAATGAGATAGTATTTCATTTTTGGCACATATTACACTAATGTAAATTGAGGTGCTGTAATTTAGTAAGCATGAAGCTTTCCATCAATTTGACAGTCTTATTAGCCTCTGAAGAGGTGAAAACACAGAGGAGGTAGTATTGTTATAGAAAACACACCTATGTTAGCTCTTTTTTCTCTAGTCATAAAACACACTATGGAATTACTCACTGAAAAGATTTTAGAGATTTTGTATTATAATCTAAATTTTTACTATTTTTTAATTCTTTTGTTTATTTTGACATTGATACTACAAAAGACAATCACAGAAGGAAAAGCTCTTCAATAAGGAAATTCAAGAATAGTTTTCCTTAAAACCAAACTACAAATGAAAAGTTAAACACATGACATGATTTTAAAAGTTCTGAAAATTTTACCCAGCTCAAAGAATCCCTTCCCCAGTTATAGGGTTGATGTCTGAAAGTCCAAAATTAAATATTCTTTTCTTAAATAAAAAATATTGCCAGTGGCTGGTTAACAAGATGCTGAGGAGTAGATGACTGAAACAGCTTTAGGTCCCAGAACTTTAGCTAAATAGTTACCAAATCATTTCAAACATCTACAAACTCAACATGAGACAGAAGAGAAGAGGAGCAACAATTCTAGGAACAGAAAATTGACCACTTTCTGGAAGGTAGGTGTGTGGAGAAGTGAATCCGAGGTGACAGGAAAATACATGGCAGGGAGAGGTGCCAGCTTCTGGCAAGCAGTGGAGCAGCGGAGCACAAAATCAGAACTTTTATAAGTCAGCTCCACTGAGAGACGTCGCTCCAGAGGCTAAGAAGGGATGGAGCCCTCGTGGGGACAGTGTGGTCTCAGGACCCACATGATCACAAAAAGACAGGAATTGCCCAGAGTGGCAAAACTGCCAGTTATTGGAGTGAGAAAGCAGGCTATAGAGGCGGAGCTGGAGACTAAGAATGAGCTCTCAACTCAGGGTTACTTTAAGCTGTAATCCAACACACAGTTGGGCCACTGTTTTTTGAGCAGGGATCCCACAAGTTGCAGACCCAGAGAGATCCCCTCCTTCCTCCTCTGGGAGGAGCAGTTAGGGAGCACATGGCAAAAATCTTCTGGGTTTGGAGACTCAAAATGGGGCCATTCGCCAGAGATAGAAATGTTCAGTCACAGGCCAGTTGAGCACAGAGTGGAGCCAGAGACCAGAGAAATGGGAGGGATTGACTGCTTTTCTCTAAGGACACACTGAGGAGTGGGGTCCTGAGCTCTCAGCTCCTCTGGGCCAGAGGTTGGGAGGTTGCCATTTTCACTACTTTCCTCCAAAACTCTAGGGAAAGCATTTAGTGAATAAAAGCTCCTGTGAGTGAACAGGAACAGATTACTTGGCCTGGCCACTGGCAAGGGTTGTACAATTCTGCCTCGGGCAAAGACATTTGAGAATCAGTGCAACAGGTCCCTTCCCTAGAAGATCAGCAAGAATATCCAGCCAAGACCAATTTCTCCAATCAATGAGAACTTCAAACTCCAGAACGAGGAGAAAGCAACACACAGAATCCGTGGCCTTTTTCCTATGATTCTTTAGTCCTGCAAAGTGATTTTTTTTTTGTAATTTTATTTTTTTCTTATTCTATTTTTTAACTTTCTTCTTTTAATGTTTTTTAACTATTTTATCTTAGCAATACCTTTTTAAAAAATCTTTTCAAATATTCATTGTTATAGGCATATTTTAAACCTTTGTTGTATTTAATCTTAGTTTTAATGCATGTAGATATTATTCCTTTAAAATTTTGGGATACAATTTCTTCTAATAAATCAAAATTTACCCTAAATCTAGCCCAAGGATTTGTTCTACTCTCCAGTCTGACCACATTTTCTCCTCTTGTTTTTCTTTTTTTTGACCAATATATCAATTCTTTTTAAAGAATTTTTTAAAAATTTTTATCTATACACTCATACTCCATCCCTTCATCATGTTTACCCTTATTTTTGTGTGTGTGTATATATAATACATATATATGTGTGTGTATATATATATATTTTTTTCTTACCTTAAAATTTGGGGAGGTAGTTTCTTCTAAGAGACCAGAATACACCCAAAATAAAATGGATTACTCTTTTCTATTCACCAGTATAACATATATATTTATTATTTAATTTTTATTTTATTTATTTAATTTTTTTCCCACTTTCTTCTCCTCCCACTTTCGGTTCTCGTCTGATTTACTTAGCGTATATTTTTCTGGGGCCTTTGCGATGCTTTTAGTATTTTATTCTCTCGTTCATATAGTCATATCTGGATAAATGACAAGGTAGAAAAACCCAACACAAAAAAAAAGAACAAGAGGAAGTACTGATAGCTATGGATCTAATCAATATGGATGCCAGCAATATGTCAAAATTAGAGTTCAGAACGATGATTATCAAAGTGCTAGATGGGTTCAAAAAAGACATGGAAGATATTAGAGGATCCCTTTCTGGAGAAATAAAATTCCCTTCTGGAGAAATAAAAGAATTAAAACCTAACCAAGTTGAAAACAAAAAAGCTATTAATTAGGTCCAATAAAAAATGGAGGATAAAAGAACCAGAAGAGAGAATTAGTGACATAGAAGATCAAATGACAGACAATAAAGAAGCTGAGCAAAAGAGAGACAAACAACTACTGGACCATGAGTGAGAATTTGAGAGATAAGTGATACCATAAGAGGAAACAATATTAGAATAGTTGGGATCCCAGAAGAAGAAGAAAGAGAGAGGTGGGCAAAAGGTATATTGGAGGAAATTATAGTAGAGAATTTCCCTAATATGGCAAAGGGAACAAGCATCAAAATCCAGGAGGCACAGAGAATCCCCCTCAAAATCAATAAGAATAGGTCCACACCCTATCATCTGATAATAAAATTTATTACTCTTAGTGACAAAAAGAAAATCCTGAAAACAGCTCACGACAAGAGATCTGTAATGTATAATGGTAGAAATATTAGATAGGCAGCAGACCTATCCACAGAGACCTGTCATGCCAGAAATGACTGGCATGATTTTTCCAGAGCACTAAATGAGAAAAATATGCAGCCAAGAATACTATATCCAGCTAGACTGTCATTGGAAAGAAAAGGAGAAACAAAAAGCTTCCAGGACAAGAAAACTTAAAAGAATTTGCAAACATCAGACCAGCCCTAAAGGAAATATTGAAAGAAACCTTCTAAGTAAAGATAGAGCCTAAAAGTAGTAGAACGGGAAGGAATAAAGACAATATACAGTAACAGTCACCTTACAGGCAAGACAATGACACTAAATTCATATCTCTCAATAGTTCCCCTGAATGTAAATGGGCTAAATGCCCAGTCAAAAGACACCAGGTATCAGAATGGATAAAAGAAACAAGACCCATTGATATGCTGTCCACAAGAAACTCATTTTAGACCCAAAGACACCACCAGATTTAAAGTGAGGGGGTGGAAAACAATTTACCATACTCATGGACATTAAAAGAAAGCTGGGGTGGCAATCCTTATATCAGATCAATTAGATTATAAGCCAAAGTCTATAATAAGAGATGAGGAAGGACACTGTATCATACTTAAAGGGTCTGTCCAACAAGAAGATCTAACATTTTTAAATATCTATGCCCCAAACATGGGAGCAGTCAATAATATAAACCAATTAATAACAAAATCAAATAAACACATCAACAATAAGACAATAATAGTAGGGGACTTTAACACTCTCTCACTGAAATGAACAGATCATCCAAGCAAAAGATCAACAAGGAAATAAAGGTTTTAAGTGACACACTGGACTAGATGGACATCATGGATATATTCAGAACATTCCATCCCAAAGCAATAGAAGACACATTCTTCCCTAGTGCACATAACATTCTCCAGAATAGATCACATCCTGAGTCACAAATCCGGTCTCAACCAGTACCAAAAGATTGGGGTCATTCCCTGCATAGTTTCAGACCACAGTGCTCTGAAACTAGAACTCAATCACAAGGGGAAAGCTGGAAAGAACTCAAAAACATGGAGGGTAAAGAGAATTCTACTAAAGAATGAATGGGTCAACCAGGAAATTAAAGAAGCATTAAAAAAATTCATGGAAACAAATGAAAATGAAAACACAACTGCTCAAAATCTTTGGGACACAGCAAAGGTGGTCCTCAGAATAAAGTGTATAGCAAGACAAGCCTTTCTCAAGAAGACAAAAGACCTCGAGTATACAACCTAACCCTACACCTAAAGGAGCTGGAGAATGAGCAGCAAAGAAAGCCTAAACCCAGCAGGATAAGAGAAATAATACAGATAATAGCAGAAATCAATGAAATATAAACCAAAAGAACAGTAGAACAAATCAATGAAACTAAGAGCTGGTTCTTTGAAAGAATTAATAAATTTGATAAACCCCTGGCCACCATTATCAAAAAGCAAAGAGAAAGGACTCAAATTAATAAAATCATGAATGAAAGAGGAGAGATCACAACCAAGACCAAAGAAATACAAACAATTCTAAGAACATATTATGAGCAACTACACGCCAGCACATTTGACAATCTGGAAGAAATGGATGCATTTCTAGAGATGTATAAACTACCAAAACTGAACCAGGAAGAAATAGAAAACCTGAACAGATCCATAATCAGAAAAGGGATTGAAGAAGTCTTCAAAATCTCCTAGCATTACCTTGATCCCAAAACCAGACAAAGACACAGTCAAAAAGGAGAATTACAGACTAATATCTTTGATGAACACAGATGTAAAAATTCTCACCAAAATACTAGCCAATAAGATCAAAAAGTACATTAAAAGGATTATTCTCCACAAAAAAAAAAAAAGGTTTTTTTTTAATTTTTTAAAAATATTTTATTTATTTATTTGACAGAGAGAGATCACAAGTAGGCAAAGAGGCAGGCATGAGAGAGAGAGAGAGGGGAAAGCAGGCTCTCTGCTCAGCAGAGAGCCCCATGCGGGACTCGATCCCAGGACCCTGGGATCATGACCCGAGTCGAAGGCAACGGCTTAACCCACTGAGCCACCCAGGCGCCCCTAAAAGGATTTATTTTTGTCTGCAAGGTTGGTTCAACATCCACAAATCAATCAATTTGATACAATACATTAATAAAAGAAAGAACAAGAACCATATGATACTCTCAATAGATGCTGAAAAAGCATTTGACAAAGTACAGCTTCCTTTCTTAATCAAATTATTCCCGATGTAGGGATAGAGGGTACAAACCTCAATATCATCAAACCCATCTATAAAAAACCCACAGTGAATATCATTCTCTATGGGGAAAAACTGAGAGCTTTCCCCCTAAGGTCAGGAATGCTACACAGATGTCCACTATCATGACTGTTATTCAACATAGTACTAGAAGTCCTAGCTTCAGCAATTAGACAATGAAAAGAAATAAAATGCATCTGAATAGGCAAAGAAGATGTCAAACTCTTACTCTTCACAGATGATATGGTACTTTATGTGGAAAACCCAAAAGACTCCACTCCAAAACTGCTAGAACTCACACAGGAACTCATACAGAAATTCAGCGAAGTGTCAGGATATAAAATCAATGCACAGGAATCACATGCATTTCTAGAAACCAACAGCAAGACAGAAGAAGGAGAAACTAAAGAGTCAATTCCATTTACAATTGCTCCTCAAGCCACAAGATACCTAGGAATAATCCTAACCAAAGAGGCAAAGAATCTGTACTAAGGAAACTATAAAGTACTCATGAAAGGAATTGAAGAAGACACAATGAAATGGAAAAACGTTCCATGCTCATGGATTGGAAGAACAAATATTGTGAAAATGCCTATGCTACCTAAAGCAATCTACACATTTAATGCAATCCCTATTAAAATACCAGCAATTTTTCCAAGGAAATGGAAGAAATAATCCTAAAATTTATATGGAACCAGAAAAGACCCCAAATAGCCAGAGGAATGTTGAAAAAGAAAACCAAAGTTGGTGGCATCACAATTTCAGGCTTCAAGCTCTATTGCAAAGCTGTCATCATCAAGACAGTATGATACTGGCACAAAAACAGAGACATAGATCAATGGAACAGAATTAGAATCCAGAAAAGGACCCTCACCCCTGTGGTCAACTAATCTTCGACAAAGCAGAAAAGAATGTCGAATGGAAAAAAGAAGGTCTCTTCAAAAAATGGTGTTGGGAAAATTGGACAGCCCCATGCAGAAGTATAAAAGTGGACCATTTTCTTACACAACACATGAAAATAGACTCAAAATGGATGAAGGACCTCAATGTGAGACGGGAATCCATCAAAATCCTTGGGGAAAACACGGGCAGAAACCTCTTTGACCTCAGCTACAGCAACTTTTTAAAACATTGCCAAAGGATGCAAGGGCATAAATGAACCACTGGGACTTCATGAAGATCATAAGCTTTTGCACAGCCAAGGAAACAGTCAACAAAACCAAAAACCAACTGAAAGAATGGAAGAAGATATTCACAAGTGCCATATCAGATAAAGGGCTAGTATCCAAACTCTATAAAGAAGTCATCAAACTCAACCCCCAAAGAACAAATAATGCAATCAAGGAATAGGCCTAAGACATGAACAGACATTTCTGCAATGAAGACATCCAGATGGCCAACAGACACATGGAAAATTGTTCAGCATCACTTGGCATCAGGGAAATACTAATCAAAACCACAATGAGACCTCACACCAGTCAGAATGGCTAAAATTAACAAGTCAGTAAATGAGAGATGTCGGTGAGGATGTAGAGAAAGGGGAACCCTCCTACACTATTGGTGGGAATGCAAGCTGGTGCAGCCACTCTGGAAAACACATGGAGGTTCCTCAAAAAGTTTAAAATAGAGCTACCCTGAGACCCAGAAATTGCACTACTGGGTACTCATCCTAAAGATACAAATGTAGTAATCCGGAGGGACACATGCATCTGAATGTGTATAGCAGCATTGTGCACAGTAGCCAATCTATGGAAAGAACCTAGATGTCTATCAACAGATGACTGGATAAAGAAGATTCAGTAAATACATACAATGGAATACTATGCAGCCATCAAAAGAAATGAAATCTTGCCATTTGCAATGATGTGGATGGATCTAGAGGGTATTATGTTGAGTGAAATGAGTCAATCAGATAAAGACAATATTATTAGAGAGACAATATAATCTCTCTGATATGAGGAATTTGAGAGGCAGGGGGACTTGGGGGGTAGGTAAGGAAAAAATGAAACATGATGGGACTGGGAAGGGAGACAAACGATAAGAGGCTCTTAATCTCACAAAACAAACTGAGGTTTGCTGGGCAGTATGGGGTGGGGTACGTAGAGGGTGGCTGGGTTATGTACATTGGGGAGTGTATGTGCTATGGTGAGTACTGTGAAATGTGGAAGCCTGATGATTCACAGGCCTGTACCCCTGGGGCAAATAATACATTACATGTTAATAAAAATAATTTATAAAGATTTTTAAAAATAAAAAGGAAAAAAAATATTGCCTTCTGTTTGGATTTAAATACTGCTGTGAACACAAGTCACATTATGATGTTTTAGTCATTTATGAGATATAAAGGTAGGTATCCATTTCCTCAATGGAAGGTATGGGCAGGGAAGGACTTGGGAGAATAAAAACTCTAGATAACAGGTGAAAGATTAGAGTCAGAAGGGGTGGCATCAAGTTTTTGCTCCTATTTTTTTAATTTATTAAATTAAGGCAATGTCTTATATCCATTACAGCTATTTATCAGAAGAAAATTATTTCTCAGTAAGTGATAAGGACAAAATATTATATAGAATTCCTCAATGTTTTATTCTCCCTTCCCATAAGGGAAAAGTCTCAGGCAAAGGCCAACAGATTGCTTCGCATAATAAAATGGGAGTCACCAAAGAAAGGAAATGTTAACTCTGAGGATAGAAGGCTTGACTGATGGGGGAATCAAGGGGAAGTCAAACTAATGGAGGATCCTTAAGTTTTGCTGTGTGTGTTCCAATGCATACAATTTCATTCGTGTTGTCACCTCCTCAAGGGGCAATTCTGCAGAACCCTACATTAATTTTCAGAGCTTTTTAGAATGACAATGTCCTGAGATGGGTGTTCGGCCAGAAACAAAAAGGTTTTTATGTGGTTTACAATAAGTATTATATTGTACATGATATATATTGGCTGATAATGAGTCATTATGAGAAACTACCCTTTACTCTTACATATATAATTGTTAACTTTTGTATTAGAATCCATGATTGCCTATCTATCAACTGGTAGGGTATTCTCTGAAAGAACAGAATATGGTGGTCATCTTTAAGGAAGCTAAATACAATTACTAGGCTTCAGGACATGAGTTAGAAAAGAAAAAACGTAATAGTATATAAATTATTCTCCACTGAAAATGCACAAAGAAGTATATGCTTTCCCACAGTTCTGAAATCCAAATTTAATAGGCATTTCCCAAGATGTCTGAAATTTTTCAAAGAACAAGTGAGTAGTTCAGATCTACTTTAGCAAAGGAACAGATTTAAGAAGACTCTATTTGAACCCAACATCAGACGCCACATGGCTGAATAAATATTAGGTCCAGAAAATATATAAATATATATTATATATATTATTATATATTACTAACATATATATGTATTATGTTAAATATATAAAATCAAGGATATGTGTGTGTGTGTGTGTGTGTGTGTGTGTGTGTGATATGTTAAACAGAGAAAAATGGACAGAGGCTTGGAGTCAGAAAAACTGGACACGTCAAATATCCTATGGATATCCTATGGGTAGGATAGCTCCCGAGAGCTCTCCCAATACTTGAGGGGGAATTGGTCTGCAGAATTCCAAAACTATACTTAGCACCTGCTACTAGGCATAACAAGGATAAATAACACCAGAGTTGAGCTTGCAACCCTCCCAGAGATAATCAAAACATTGCAAGATGTGTTAACCTTTATGAAACAATGGGCTAGTGTAATTGGTCTGATGACAATCCTCGTAGTGGGCTTGATTCTACACCTAGGCAACAGCAAGCCATGGTGCAGGCCTTGTTAGCCATCAAGGCTGGAACATCCCCCCAAGTGTGGCTAAGTATGCTGGATCGGTAGTCAACCATGGGTAAGATTGGTGGGGGAAATATACCAACCTAAGATGTAGATCATTGATATCTGCCGTCTGATGACGGGTAAAGATTCTTGGATTTTGTGGACATAACATCACATGTAAAAGAATCTCTCAGCAAAAGTTTTGGGTAGGTGGGAGGTGGGGTGAGGAAAGGCCCTATAGGAACTGAAGAGCAGCTAATGCTAAGCCAAATATAGACACTACTCTCAAAAGGCATGAGGTTCACAAGTAGCTCCTAGGTTAAATAACCAAAAGCCTCAGGCAAAGTCCCTCAGATGGAGTGAGTAAAGGAGCAGGAGCCAGCATGACTAGAATGCTGCTTTAAGTAGTAAATTAGAAATTTGATTCGAATATTCATAGGATCCTAGATTTGTACCTTTTTGCATAATCACTTTTATACATTTGGGTTCATTGTATTCTCTTTGTTTCTTTGTATAAAGACCCCATTGTTGGCTTTTCCAACACCCCCCTTTCCTCTATGTTGGGTGATGGGGAGATAGACACACGTACACAGACACACAATTTTTTTTTTTTTAAAGTGGCTATACTTCTGTTATATAGTACTTAGGACTCAGGAGAAGTTAACTTCTCCTGAGTCCTAAGTACTTCTCTGGACTCCAGAGAAGAAACATGAGTAGACTAAGCCAGTCCATGGCAAATTCATCCTTCTTGGCAGTGCTTAGTTCAGTTTTCCTGATGTAAGGCAGATGATTCATCCAGGGAAAAATTTTTATTTCCTAATTCGAAGAGATAGCTCCTTATCTTGCCTGTGCATATTAACAAGTAAGATGTTGCTTTTGTTGTGGATGACTGCCATCTTCTTTTTTTGTTTTTTAAAGATTTTATTTATGTATTTGATGGACAGAGATCACAGAGGCAGAGAGGAGAGGAAGCAGGCTCCCTACTGAGCAGAAAGCCCAATGCAGGGCTTGATCCCAGGACCCTGAGATCATGACCTGAGCCGAAGGCAGAGGCTTTAACCCACTGAGCCACCCAGGCGCCCCTGACTGCCATCTTCTAAACATGAAGAACAAAGCCAACATATAAAAGAGGGCAGAACTGAACATATCATAAGAATAGAACCGGAGTCCTGAATGACTGAAAAATCTTATGAAAGCTGTTTCTTATTGTTTAGTCTATTTTAAGTCAGGTTTATTATAATTTGCAGCTAACACCATCATAAACGACATACACCTGAATACAAATTGTGGAATTGAGGAAATATTTGCTTTGAGTGTATTATTATAGCTCTTGTCTTCTAAGAAGTATATATATATATATAGTAGAAATTAATAAAGACTGCATGGAGAAAGCTTAAAAAGAGAGGAAAAGGGTGCCTGGGTGGCTAAGTTGGTTAAGTGACTTCCTTCAGCTCAAGTCATGGTCCCAGAGTCCCAGGATCAAGTCCCATGTTGGGCTCCCAGCTCCATGGGGTGTCTGCTTCTCCCTCTGATCTTCTTCCCTCTCATGCTCTTTTTCACTCTCTCTCTCTCTCAGATAAAGAAAATATTTTTAAAAATAATAAAGAAAGAGAGATAGAAAAATGGTGACATAAGTTCCTTGAAAAACATTAAGTAAAAAATATTTCAGGAAAAAAAAATGAGAGTTGGGAGGGAGGAAAGTTTAAGTAGATAGAGACATTATGCAGTTAGAGTGGTAAGTTGATTACATTCACTTAGAAGTATGTAAATTGATAGGATGAGAGTAAAATGACATATGGCAGCTGTGTAATTAGTTACAGAGAGCAGACATGTTTTGAAATTTTCTGGACAGAGAAGGGGGAAAATGATTATGAGGACAGAGAAGGCTTGCTGAGAAACACTGTGGACGGGACACTGGAGACCATTAATTATTATTAATTCTTGACTTTCCAATTACATAAGAAAACTACTTGGGAGGAGGGGGTGCCTGGGTGGCTCAGTCGTTAAGCTTCTGCCTTCAGCTCAGGTCATGATCCCTTGATCCTGGGATCAAGTCCCGCATCGGGAAGCCTGCTTCTCCCTCTCCCACTACCCCTGCTTGTGTTACTGCTCTTGTTATCTCTCTGTTAAATAAATAAATAAATAAATAAAGTCTTTAAAAAAAAGAAGAAGAAAAGAAAAACTACTTGGTAAAGAGCTAAATTAAGGCAGTTGGATCAATGGGGCCAGAGAGTGAGGATAGTGGCAGAGGTTGGCTGACATGCTGAAGTGATGAGACATGAATTTAGTTAGGGACAAAAGAGAAGGTATGAAAAAATAAGTATATTGAGGAAAAGAAAAACATGTGCAATAATCAGTTAGCAAGCTCTTATCATGTGGTCAGAGGATTGGTTACTAAGACATATGACAAAACCTAGGGTATAGTTATTGGAGCAGATGGGTGAAGAGATAATACAGATAGATCTAAGTGTTAGGGTTGAGATGGTTAGTTGCAAAGCATGGTGCATACTTCCTTTGGGAAGTGAAAGGAATAAAGATGTTTGCCTCTATCATAAATAATCGAAGGATATCTAACTTTATTGAGTCTATTTCTTAAGTCCTCCCCACACCCTCACCATTTTTCTTTACTCACTGTCAGGAATTCAGGTACCACTTCTCAAAATAGTCAATGTAAAAAAAAAAGTCTTAACAGCGACTTTCTTACTTTAACTGTAGTTAATTATATACTTTAAGCTAAAAAATCAGCCTCTGATTGAAGACTTTAAGTACCTTCTGGAAATGACAGTAATCACATGAGCTGATAATACAGGTATCTATTCAATTCTCAGTATCAGGGTATTTAAAAGTATAAAATTTTAATATCAGTGTAACAATCATCCTATTTAAATTTTTTCTCACAACTCATCAATAACTGGATTATACACATGATATTTAGAGTGCTTTGGTATAGCCAGCACCTTTGCCAGGAAATTTATTATACTCTCAAGAGCAAAAGGATTCTTATGCTTTGTTCTTCAGGAAGAAGACATTTTAGAGTATAATTGGAATCGTTGTAGAAAACTTGGAGTGCGATTGAATTAGGTACAATTGGAGTACAATTAAATTATGCTTAAAAACTGGCCACTTGGTTAAGAACCATGGGAATATTTGGTTTAGCACAATGTTAGAAATGTTTTTTAGTAGGAAAAATAACACTGCCCTTAGAATTTTTTTTTCCAAATGGTATAAATACAAAAATAAAACATGGTATAATGTTCTCAACTGCAAAGCAACAAAACTATGAAGTTTTATTAACTAAGTTTCATATTTTTCTAAAATTAAATCAGTTGCTTTTGTTTTGTTTTTTCTAAATCTTACACAATCTCAAATTTACCTTTTTCCCACTTATAGATCCATTATAAATACGTCATTTTGGAAAACTGATGTTTCTTTTTTTTTTTTTTTTTAAGATTTTAGTTATTTACTTGACAGATCACAAGTAGGCAGAAAGGCAGGCAGAGGGGGTGGGGGAAGCAGGCTCTCCTCCAAGCAGAGAGCCTGATGCGGGACTCGATTCCAGGACCTTGGGATCATGACCTGAGCCGAAGGCAGAGGCTTTAACCCACAGAGCCACCAGGTGCCCCAGGAAACCCGATGTTTCATTAAGATTATGGTAATGATATTATTTGGAACATTTATAAATTACATTAGAATTATGTTGTGATTTTGAGGGCTTCTGAATGTTAGAAAGAGAAGGAAAGTGTTATGAGATCTCCTTTCTTTGGGAGTCTCCAGATTTAAAATATATACATTTCTATACTCCAGCCTTTACGCTTAATGTTTACAAAAATGTTAACATTTCTTCCAGTGTTCTAATTTCTTCCTTGTCTTAATCTCCTGGCAAATGAAAGGAAAATAAAACAATACAAGTTTTTTTTTAATCATTTTACCTCCACAATTTTCAAAAATAGATATGCAAAAAATTTTGCTTTGTCCTTAAGCCTTGTATTCATTTTCTATTTTTTCTATAGCAAATTGCCATTATGTAGTGGCTTAAATCTACACATCTTACATTTGTGTGGGTTAGAAGTCTGATGTGAATTTCATGAACAAAAATTGAGGGGCCACAGAGCTACATTTCTTTCTGGAGGCTCTAAGGAAGAATCCATTTCCTTGTTTCTTATGGCTTCTAGTGGTCACCTAAACTTGTTGCTGGGGATCTCCATATTTAAAGCCAGTCTCATTGCATTCCTCTGATTATTCTTCTTTAATACCACCTTCTTTCATCATTTCAGCAGCAGGGAAAATTTCTCTACTTCTAAGGACTCATATGTTTAGATGGGCCCATCAGATCACACAAAATAATCCCTCTAACTGAAGGCTCTTAAACTGAATCTTACCTACAAAAATTCTTTTGCTATGTAAGGTAACATACTCATAGGCTCCAGGGATTAGGATGTACATATGTTTGAGATAGAGGAAGAGATTACTTTGGGCCTCAGTCCTTGCATTATACAAAACCACACCCAAAATAATTTATAATGCTTTATATATATTATTATTTAGTAATTTATAAACCTTACACTTACACCAGTGTGGTAATAAAAAAAAGAAAGCAGCGAACACAGCTGTTTTGAACTAATTTATTGGAGGTTTACTAATAATCCTCAGCTGTGGAAATTTGACAAAAGATTCATAGTTGGTGTTCCTTAGCTGTGATGGTATACCCAGATATGAAAAAAAAATTGCAGATTCCTCTTAATAAATCTAAGGCAAAGGTGAACTTTTCAAAAGGTCTTTAAAAAAATGACTTCTATATCCAAAGACATAGAAAGTGGTAAGAACACTTCAATCTCATTCCTATAACAGCAAAATACAAGATGACTTGGAAAATCAGAATTTATAAAGCCATTAGAGAACTGAAGATGCAAAGAAAATTGATATTGTAAGGTCTAAAATGTAGAGTCCAATCTAGAAGAGAAAAGACTTGTGTACTTTCATGCTTAGCAGAGTAGCAAATAACTTGAAGCCAGAGGAGAAGTGAATCCTACTAAAGTTTGAACAAAGCCAGCTGCAGATCAAATACAGACTAGAGTGATTCAGTCTACCACACTAGTAGCCTCAAGTAAGATAGGCCATGTCCTTTCCTGGAGATAAGTATGATTTTATTAAGTATCTACTGCTCTTTTACATAAAATGCGTATTATATAATATTAAAATGATGGCACAGGAGAAGCAGCAAGAAAATGCAACTGTCTTCATTAATATGAAATCATACTGGAGTAGCATAAACCCCTAGCCCAATGTGACTGCCATTGTTTGGGAAGATGGCCCATGAAGACAGAGAAACAGGGAAAATGCTATGTGAAGACAAGGTCGGAGTTATACATCAGCAAGTTAAGGAACTCTGAAGATTTTGGCAAACCACAAGAAGCTAGCGAAGGCAAGAGAGGATTCCTTTCCAGGTTTCGGGGGGGTATGGTCCTGCTTATACCTTGATTTCAGCCTTCTAGGTTCCAGAACTGTAAGAAAATAATTTTATATCATTTTAAGTCACCCTGTTTATCATATCTTGTTACAACAGCATTAGGAAACTAAAAATTAACCAATGATCAAAAGAGAAAATAAGAGAAAGAGACCAAAAATTAAAAAATCCCAGATGTTAAAATTATCTTCTGTGCCAAATAAATAACTATGAAAAACATAGTATACTATTTACAGTATATACCGGTTGAAAAAGTGAACTGGAACAAATGGATAGAGGCTTTCAATAGAGAAATGGAAGATAGACAAACTAGCCAAGCAAATAAGGTAAAAGATAATATTTAAAACATAAAATATGATAATGGAAATGACAATTCTTTTAGTTGGTGTAAACCAGAAATGAAAGAGTAAAGAGTCAGTAAACTGGAAACAAGTCAATAGAAATTATTTGAATTACACAAAAAGAAACATTATTTCCAGGCGAAGGTAGACTGTCACTAAGGGAGAAATATGAGCAAGTCATCTGCTTCTGGAAGATTATAGAAACTCTCTCCCACAGAAGTTTTCTCACAGATTCAGGGCAGATGATATACAGAAAGAATTAAGGTAACTGTGGTTCATATGTTAGAGAACTAAACTGAAGGAAATGACAGATGTGAAACTTTAGCATAATAAGGGAAAATATAAAAAGGAGTCAAAAATGCTAAAAATGAAAAAATACAAATCAGAAGAGAATTTCTTTGAAAGATTTACAATAAGACTAGACGCATTAGAGAAAAGAATCAGTGATTTTAAAATTGAGTCATAGAAATCATCTGAACTGAAACACAAGGAGATATACCATAAAAACACTAATTGAAAAAAAGGCCTATGTGGCTATTGTAATATACAAAATTGACTGGAGAACAAAGAATATTATCAGATGCAAAGAGAAACATAACATATGATAAAAAAGGGTAATTATTCAAGACACAATAAGCTTATGTGCGTGTACGTTTACCCTTATATAGTACTACATAAAAATTAAAGTAAAAAGGATCATAGATCTAAATATAAATCTATAGCTATGAAAGTCATTGAAAAAACTAAAGGAGATCTTCGTGACCACAGTTAGGAAAATTATTCTTAGGTAAGATTCCAAAAACACAAGCCATAAAAGAAAAATTTGATTTTGTCAAAATGAAAGACTTTTTAAAGAAAATATACAGTTAAGAAAATATAAAGATAAAACACATATTAAAAAACTTATTTTCAAAATATAGAAATAATTTTACTTTAATAATAAAAGGCAAACAACTCAATAAAAAGGCATAAATTTGGGACAGACTTACATCAAAATATATATGTGTGTGTGTGTGTGTGTGTATGTGTGTGTGTGTGTATATATATACATATATACACACAAACAAAAAAAAAATATATATATATACATATATACACACAAACAAAAAAACCCAAAAACTACAGAAAAAGATCAACATCATTAGTCAAAGAAAAATAAATACAAATAAAAACAAAAATAAGATACTGCTAGACATCCTCAAGAATGACAAGATTTTTTTTTAAAGCTTAAGATATCATGTACTCACTGATAAGGATACTGAGCAAATAAAAATCTTATATATTCCTGGTAGGAATAAAAAATTATATAGTGATTCTAAAAGACAATTTGGCAGTTTATTATAGAGTGAAACACAGTATATGACCCAGCAATCACACTCTAATGTACATACATAAATAAAACTAAAATATATGTCCAAAGAGAGATTTTAGAAAAATGTTGATATTATCTTTATTCATAATAGTTCCATATTGAAACAAACCAAATATCCGTTAACTACTAGGATTACAAATAACTTGCAATGAGTTTTTGTTCAACAATAAGAAAAAATAAACTGGTATACATGCAATACTCTAAATGAATCTAAAAATAATTACGCCAAGTGAAAGAAGCCAGACACAAATCTACATACTATGTGACCTCCTTTAGAACATTCAGGAAGATGAAAAATAAATGTATAGAGAGACATTAGGCCTGTAGTTTTTAGAAGCAGAGGTATGTGGGAGTGGGTTGTCTACCAATGGCTCCAAAACATATCTGGAAATGTTGAATTGTTCCTTATCTTGGTTGTAGTTGTCACAACTCATTGAATTCATTGAAAAAGTGAATTTTACTGTATGTAAATTTATACTTCGGTGTACTTACTAAAAAGAAAAAAAAATCCCAAAAGAAAACTCTAGGCCCAGGTCACTTCGGCAATAAACTATATCATACACCCCAAAATATTATATTACCAATGTAATGAAAGCTCTTTCAGGAAATACAGGATGAAGGAACAATTCCCAACTCATTTTATGAAGTCATATAACCCTGATATCAAAACTAAAAATATTATGAGAAAATTATAGACCAATAATCTTCATGAACATGGACACAAAAACCTTTAGCAAAATAGTAGCAGATTAAATCCAGCAATATAAAAAGTACACTAAATGCATCATGACCATGTGAAGTTATCTACTAATGCAAGTTTAGTTTTTTACATGAAAAGAAATGCAATTTATTAACTTAAATAACAAAGGGATTTTATATGATCACTACAGAAAATGAAGAAGCATATTATATAACATAATTCAACATAATTCTTATTTTAAAAACAGTCCTGGAATTTCTAGCCAAAATAGGAAGTCAAGAAAAAGAAATAAAATAAAAAATATTTGAAAAGAAGATATAAAGCTCTCTGTATTTGCAGATGACAATATTACATACATAGGAAATTCTAAGAAATCATCCTCAACAGTTAATTAATTAATTCAATTAATTCAACAGAATTAATAAAAAATCATCACAACTCTAAACAAAGTCAATAACAAATGTCAGTGTATTTCTATATATTGTCAACAATCAAAAAGATAAAAAATTTAACCCCGAAAGAACATCAGAAAATTAGTAAGCATAAATTTAGTGATAGATGTGCAAAACCACTATAATGAAACTATGGTCTATTGAGAAGAATTCAAGAAGTCCTCAAATAAATAAACATTAATACGTATCACGCTCATGAGTTAGAAGACATATTTCTAAGATGTCAACTTTCCTCAAATCGCATACAGATTCAACTCAATCCTAATCAAAACTCCAGTAGACTTTTATTTTTTTTTTACTTAATAGAAATTGGCAAGTTGATCCTAAAATTGGAAGATTTAATCTATGAGAGAGACATCAGCACTTACTATAAAAGCTACACACACTAGAAATGCGTGTCTTGGTGAAAGGATAAACTTACATTAAATGGGTCAGAAATAGTTCCATGCATGTAGTCAAATGGTTTTCAACAAGGGTATTCAAACAGTTCAATAAAGGAGAGAAAGTGTTTCCTATTGCTAGAATAACTGAACTTTCATTTTTCATATGAAAAAAATAATGAACCTCCCCTCTTACCTGAAACACAAAATGAACTTGAAATGAACTATAAACCTAAATATAAAAGCTAAAAATTATAAAACTTCTATGCAAAAACTCCAGAGAAAATCTTTTTGATGTCAGATTGGGGAATTACTGGCTACATGAGATACTAAATATCTTCATGGAAGGAAAAAAATGAATTGGACTTGATAAAAAACAAAAACATTTACTTCTCAAATGACAATGTTAAGAATATTAAAAGACACTTCAAAAACCAAAAGAAAATATTTAAATGCATATTTCTGACAAAACATTTGTATCTAAAATGTTAAAATAAAAATTCTTACAACTCAAAAAAAGGACAACCAGGTTTTTGTTAAAAAAAAAAACCAGCAAAAGATATGAACAGATCTTTTATTAAAAATAAATGAATACCAAATAAGCACATGAACAAGTACCATTATTAACCATCACTCAAATGCAAATTGGAAATACAATGAGATTCCACTTCATACTAACAACAAAAGCTAAAATTAACAAAACTGACGATTGCAAATGTTTTCAAGGATGTGGAACAACTGAAACTTTGATCCATTACTGATGGGAATGAGAAATCTTACAAGTTTGAAAAACTACATCTTGGTTTCTTTAAAAGCTAAACATAGATCTATCTTGATGTTCACCAATTCCACTTTTTGTTTTTTAAGTGGGGGGACTGTGGGGTGGGGCAGAGGGAAAAGGAGGGAGAGAGAGAATACTTTTTAAAAGATTTATTTATTTATTTATTTATTTATTTATTTATTTGACAGATCACAAGTAGGCAGAGAGGCAGGCAGAGAGAGAGGAAGGGAAGTAGGCTCCCCGTTGAGCAGCAGAGACCCGATGGGGGCTCAATCCCAGGACCCTGGGATCATGACCTGAGCCGAAGGCAGAGGCTTTAACCCACTGAGCCACCCTGGTGCCCCAAGAGAGAGAATCTTAAGGAGGCTCTACACCCAGCATGGAGTGCAAGCCAGAGGCAGGGCTCAATCGCAAAATGACTCTGAGATTATGATCCGAGCCAAAATCAAGAGTCAGGCACTTCACCAACTGGGTCACCCAGATGCCCTTCAGCAATTCCACTTCAATACCATAAATATCTAATGGAAATGGCAACATGTCTATAAGAACAAATACTTAAAATATTCAAAAACCATGTATGAGAATGTTCAGAGCAGTTTTATTCATAATAACCTCAAACTGGAAACAGCTCAGTTGTCTACCAATAAGTATTTGAATTAATAACTGCTACATTCATATATCTAAATAAAACTTCATAATAAAAAGCCACAGAGCACTGATAAAGGCAATAACATGGATTAATTTTCAAATCTTTTTGCTAAGTCAAAGAAGCCAGACACACAAAAAAATAAATATTGTATGCTTCTATTTATATGAAGTTATAGAACAGGCAAATCTACGGTAATGAAAATTAGATGCTAGTTGCTTTGGGCAAGGTTGGAGGTGGGGGGTGGTGATCAACAGGGTGTACTTTGAGAGTTGGTAGAAATGTTCTGTTTTTGTAGGGGTTACTTGTTTGTATAAATCTGTCAAAGTTTAAAAGATAAAAAGATAAAAGATTTGTCAAAGAAAAGATACTCTCTTTTATCAACAGCCCTCAATTTAGTCTATTTGAGTATCTCATGTCTACATGCTATTGCAAATGAACTTAGGATATGGCACTTTCAGCTTCTATGGAAGCCTTCATTATAATAGAAGTAGACTTGTACAGCCTACTAAGATGTAAAAGGAGAATGAGTTCCTCAAGATGGAATTAGCCATACAAAATTGACAAAAATCCCCAAACCCTTCACAGTTTAATTTCTTTTATTATTATTATTATTATTATTTAAATTTATTTGACAGAGAGAGAGAGATCACAAGTAGGCAGAGAGGGCAGGTGGAGAGGGGGAAACAGGCTCCCTGCTGAGCAGAAAGCCTGATGCGAGGCTCTGTGTGCGGCTGGATCCCAGGATCCTGAGATCATGAACTTAGCTGAAGGCAGAGGCTTAACCCACTGAGTCACCCAGGTGCCCCCACAATTTAATTTCTTTAGAGTTGACATTACTCACTCTAATTCCTTGTTCAAGTCACTGATGCTTCAATTTAGTTCCAGTATTTTACTGAAAGTTCTCCTGCAAAGGCTACCAATAACATTGATGCTGAGTGAACTGGCTCTTTTCCAATCCTTTTTCTACCTGACCTCTGACCTGTTTCTAATACTGTTGACTTCTTGCTTCTTGTAATCATCTTTGGACTTCATGACACAACTTTTCTGGTTTCCCTTCTTACCTCTCTGACAACTTACTTACATTTTCTCTATTTTATTGCCTCTTCTTCACTTTCTTCTGTTAAAGTTTCTATTCATCTGGTTGCTATTCTAGGCATTCCTCTCCGATGTATATTTGTCCTGCATAACCATATCTGTAGTCATGCATTTCTTAGCACTAATAGACCAATGATTTCCAAATCTACAGCCACAACTCAGACCTCTCCTGAGCCTTTCCTTCACCCGCCCACACATTCACATGATTGATTACTGGATATTTCTACTTGGATTTCTCATAGATATTAAGATATCACAAATTCAACATCTCTAAAATTTACTGTTATTTTCCTATGCCTATCCCTCTTTGTACCCTTTTTGAGTAAATTACACACCACTGTCCACCCATTTGTTCAAACTAGAAACTTAGATCCTTTCCCTATTCTTCCATATCCATTACTTGCCCCCATGCCTTTTAAATCCTAAAGTGTTTTATTTTTAAATCCATATATACCAATTTCTATAGAGATGGCCACTGTCCTAAATTAGACCATCATATTGCTAGAATTAATGCCAGTGCTTTCAAAATACCTTTTCTATCTTTGCTCTTGTTCATTTCCAAGTTATTCTTGACATTGACATCATAAGGACTCTTTATGAAATCTAAATATGATTATGTCACCACCCTGTTCAATGACATTCAATTGTTTTTCTCTAATCTATTTTAGAAAGTCCTTTTTATTCAGTCTTCATCTCTTCTTCCAACTCCTGCTCTCACCAATCCCTTATCTAATACTCTATGCTCAAGCCATATAATACTTCATTCAGGTCCCAGATAGCACCTTACTTCGTCAGGGCTGGCATATGTTCTTTCCTTTGCATTAGCTGCCCTTTCATTTTATTGCTTATTTTTCTATGTTCATTATTTAAGTGGAGGGATAAAATCTTACTTTATCTATCCCTTAAAAGCCAGCCCAACTCCCTCATTCTTACAAAACTTAGTTAAGGGCTATTTTAGTGCATCCTTTTAGCAAACTGCATTTCCCTCACCAGAGCATTTATTACAATACACTGTAATTGCCTGTTTGTATACATCATCTGCTAGTTTATAAGCCCAAAGAAAGTAGAGATGGTAGTTACTTCTTTGCCATTTTATCAGCTAACAGCTATCTCACTGCAACACACATAATAAATTGCTAAAAAATTTACATTAATTTGATTATATGTTAATTTTACTTATTCCAATGGAGAAAGTAGGCAAATATCTATAACATCTTAAGAGTTCTTAATTTATGAATCTAAAAGATTCATTATTCTTTATCTTCTATCTACATTTTCAGTGCAGTGTTGTTTTTTGAATTTTTTATTTTTATCAAATTAATACTTCAATAATAGAACATGTAAGTCATATTCAAACAAATTATTGAAGGTAAAAAGAAGCCCAACAAAGTATGAATTAATTTATCACCTAGAAAGATAATAAAGCTGTTTGTTTTTTTTCCCTCTGAAGATGACTGAGATGATAACTTACTTGCAACCTAACACAAATAATGTAAGGAATGATAAAAATATGACTGGCTATGTTCACAAAAACAACTGGTGAAGGGCACCTGGGTGGCCCAGTGGGTTAGGCCTCTGCCTTCAGCTCAGGTCATGATCTCAGGGTCCTGGGATCGAGCCCCATGTGGGGCTCCAGCCCCACATTGGGCTCCCTGTCCAGCGGAGAGCCTGCTTTCCCCCCTCTCTCTGCCTGCCTCTCTGCCTAATTGTGATCCCTCTCTCTGTCAAATAAATATATATATATATATTTTTTTAAAAACCTGGTGATTCAGAGATTAAGGAGTCTAACTCCCCGATAAAAACTTACGTGTGATTCTTTAGGGCTGATCATTGGCAGTTACTAAGGCTTTATCTTGGGGAACTCACAGGAGAAACCTGCATTCCCCACAACAGACTTGGTACATAGTGCACTGCAGCCTCTGAACAGAGCTGTAGTCAAGAACTCAGGACCCCCTCACTGTCTATGCTCTTTGCCTATTTGCATTTTAGCCACATATGATCTTTTCTAGTTCTCCTTATCTGAGTCCTTAGGCTGAGGTCTTCCTGAAGCAGCTGTGCTGAGATCTTTTTATTGAGTAGGGAGAGGTAGGGCCACTTGGGGCCATGAAGACAATTTTCCCCACTCTAACTCAGTACCCTGTACTTTAGTTCTCTACTCCTAACCCTTCCCCTTCACTTTCCCTATGCAGAGGTCCATAAAATTGCTGAAGTCTTTTGTTTGGGGCTTCCTCAAAGTAAGGTGACTGCCAAGTCTGTGCTGATCCACCTGAACTGTTAACAGGAGGAAAATGGAAGAAAGAAAGTCAGTATTTTCTCTGGTTTTAGCCTCATGCTTATTCCACCACAGTAAGTGATTAAAGGCTTAACTTGCCTTTTGGCTTATTGTTTTAATTGCCTTAACCTGACAGCCTAAGTCATTCTCCCCTGCTGAGCTGAGATCCTGACAGATCACTGCAGAGTTCCCAACCTATGACTAGATATCTTTATACTGAGATATAATGCACATAAATTTACCATTTAAACAAGTGCAATGCAGTGGTTTTTAGGAGGTTCACAGGATTGTGAATCTCACCACTATCTAACCCTAGAACATTTCCAGCACCCAAAAAAGAAATTCATAGGGTTAGCAGGCACACCCACTCTCCTATGCAATTCCTGCTCCTCACCCTATCCCACCTACTACCTACTAAACGCCACTCTGTCTCTATGGCCTTGCCTCTTACGGACTAAGTGGAATTATACAACAAGTGGCCTTCTGTAAAAGTCCATGCAGAAGTCAGTTTTTCAGAGCCCTGAATAAAGAATTACACACATGCCCCTAAGGCAGCTGGAATGTAGTGATAAGGCCACTAGACTTTGTTCCTACCACCTGGACCAGGAAGCAGAAGTTACCTTATGCTCTCCAGTAAAAAGGTAAGTTTCAGGCAAATGTTACAATCACTCACAGTTGACTTTGACTTGTTCCCATTTACTGAATAGCACTTTCTCATTGCTTGGCATCTCTCTTTCCCTGACCCCACTGTCCTATACCCATCTATAGAGCTATTTCGAGTTTGCTCTATCTATAACAACTCCAATTACAAAAGCATTAAATTCCAACACTATCAGATTTCTATCATCACAAAACCCAGAACTCCCCTAACACTTCAATCTTCAGAACAAAATTAGCTGAAAGTTACCACAACTCTTTTACAATCTTAATTTCAAGCAGGCTTGTATTTTTAACAGAAGGTGTTTGGCAGGGAGGAGGAAGAATAAACACTGGAGCTATGTGAGACAGCAGAGTCAGGTAAAAAATAATACATATATAATCTCAGAAAGATATAAAAGGATTCCCTAACAGGAAATCTGCTTACTTTTTCCCCTCCCTTCTTCTAAACTGATCAATCACTGATGTGTTTTTACTTTTTTATTTTTGTATTTTGTTGGCTTGTTTGTTGTTTGCTTTCCATCTGCTTTAATGACAGTAAGAGGAAAAAGCATAGAATGGTAAGAAAGGGACATTTCAAACATAATGGGGGAACAATGACTTTTGCCAAAGTTGAGCATTTATAAATGTCATAACATTCTTCCAGACTTTTATCTTAAAATATTTCTTCTCAGAATTAGTAGTCTTTGAGAAAAAGAAAACTTTTATAAAAGTTATAAATAAATATTTTATATGACAATTATTTATTAAAATATTAAATGCTATATAATATTTATTAGTAGTAAATATATTATTATTTATAACCTATATTCAGTATTTTACAACTTCTCTATACTCTTTTGGAAGATGTTAGATTTGGGTGGAATAATCCAATTTCCTCTCAGCAGTTTCAAATATTTTGCTTTTATTCAAAGTAATAACACCAGAACTGAATTCAGAGAGAGGCCAAGCCTAAAAATGAAACAATTTACCTATCTAAATAAAAGAAGTTCCTAGGAGCTATTTCATCTCTAGCTTCCCTGTTTTTCAGAGAGTTTAAAAACAATATTAGGAATTCACAATATCATCTCCTAGCTTGCAAAATAATAAATCTAAAGTCACATTCTAGTTCACGGTTGACTTATTGTCTTTTGCAGATTATTCACATATCCAGTAACTAACAACCTGAGTTTATTTAGTTTGGATTTTCCCCGCTGACTATGCCCAGTGCCATATACACCAATATAAGCACTAACAGTGGAGCAACCAAAAAAAGTTAAAAAAAAATTCTAAGCAATCTCTTGTGTTCTGTCTCAAAAATTATAAATGAAAAAGATATCCCTAAGCAAAGAAGTGGAAAAGTTAGGTAAAAGGGGAAAACATATGACACTTAGGAACAATAATTCTGTTTTTTAGAGTATCATAGAGATCTATTTGAGGCTGTGAAAAGGGAAGTGAATAAACACCCTTAACATTTGGATTGGTTTTCAGTTGGCTCATATACTTGCTGCCCAGTTGTGTAGATCTCTGAGGTCAGTGCTTCTCAAATTAAGATCCCCTACTGGAAAGTTTATTTCATTTGATTCTCACAAACAGCCCTAAGAGATTTAATGAGTTTCAATAGTTTGTCCTAGGTAAAATAACTCCTAAGGAACAAAGCAAATCTTAAATCTAGATCTTTGCATTTTAAGTACAGTGCTCTTTTCACATCATACTTCATCACAGCTGGAATTCTATTCCAAATTTCCAGTTCATTTCTTTATCCTATCATTCCTCTATAAGAGTAACCACATGAAGTTTCCTTATGTCCAGGCATCTAAGAATGCGTCTTAATGGAGACTAGCCACTATCAACCTACTTGATGTCATCTTTGAGATGTGGACTTAAAATAAAAATCATTACAGCTCACGAAGGTCAAGATTTTATTTACTTTCTCTCTTTAAAAAATATTTCAATGCCTTTTTTATGAATACACATGCATATACACACATAGCCTATCAAATTTTAATCTATTTGAGGCTCCTATTCTGAGAAAGCCTATAATCTACTGACACCTTTGGAATTGTCTGACATCCAATTATTATAGTGGGGTGGCAATAGAGTTGAAAAGTTAGTTTGCAGGTGCAAATCCAAGTTGACAGTACCCTGAAGGTCTTGCTCAGTTAGTCCAAAAATTTTCCGTGTATACATTAGATTATGTACATCCATCACATTGCTGAAATTACTTATGTTTGAGTATTTTAACTCTTCCCTGGAACGTCCCCAGCTTTTTGGTTTGTCATGTTCATGCTTACTGATACCTAATAAGACTGACATCAGGGGCCTCCACGTTTAGTGTGTAGTCTGAACTTGGAGAGTTTGTTAGTCATATGATCTGGGACAGATTTTTAAGCTACTCTTTGAGCAAAGACCATGCAAGCGGCAGACCCAGGGAGACCCCCACCCTTCCTCCACCAAGAGGAGCAGCACAGGAGCATGTCAGAGGAAAGTGCTGAGTTTAGAGACTCCAAATGGGGCCGTGTGCCAGAGATAGATATGCTAGGTAACAGGCTGGGTGAGCTCAGAGTGTGGCCAGAGACCACAGACACAGATGTGATTCACTGCTTTTCTCTGAGGGCTCACTGAAGAAGGGGGCCCCTGAGTTCTTGGCTTCTCTGGGGCCAGAGATTGGGAGGCCACTATCTTTATTATTGTTTTTCAAAGCTGTACAGAAAGGGTTCAAGGAACAAAAGCTTCCAAAAGCAAACGTGAGCAGATTGCTTAGCCTGATCCCAGGCAAGGGCGGTACATTTCCACTTCAGGCAAAGACATCTGAGAATCACTGAAAAAGGCCCCTACCCCAGATGATCAGCAAGAACACCCAACCGAGACCAAGTTTACTGATCGAGGAGAACTGCAAAACATCAGTGCTAGGGGAATACAGTACATAGAATTCATGACTTTTTCCCATGATTCTTTAGTCTCTCAAAGTTATCTTTTTAAAATTTTTGTTATTTCATCTATTTTTAAAAAATTTTTCTTCTTTCTTATTTTAACCTATTTTATCTTATCAATACCTTGTTAAAAATCTATTTTGATTTTCATTTTCATACTCATATTTTATCCCTTCATTGTATTTAACCTTATTTTTTGTATACATACAGGTTTTTTCTTTTTTCTAAAAGATTTTTAATTTATTTATTTGACAGAGACAGAGAGATCACAAGTAGGCAGAGAGACAGATGGGGTGGGAGGGTGAAGTAGGTTCCCTGCTGAGCAGAGAGCCCAATGTGGGGTTTGATTCCAGGACCCTGGGATCATGACCTGAGCTGAAGGCAGAGGCATTAACCCACTGAGCCACTCATATGCCCTAAGCTTTCCTTCATTAAAATTTTGGAATTCAGTTTCTTCTGAAAACCAAAATATACCCTAACTCTAGTGTATAGCTTTTTTCTAGTCTCCAGCCTGACCACGTTCTCTCCTTTTTCTTTTTCCTTTTTCAACCAACTACTTATCAATTCCTTTTATTAAATATTTTAATTTTCATCTTTATAGTCATATTCTATCCCTTCATCATGTGTACCCTTATTTTTGTAGATATATTTTTCTTCCTTTAAAATTTTGGGAGGCAGTTTTTTCTAACAGACCAAAATACACTCCAAATCAAGTGTATGCTTCTGTTCTATTCACCAGACTACCAGACTAATCATACTTTTTTTCTCTCCCCCCCCATCCCTGTTTTGTATCTCTTCTGATTTGGTTAGTGTATTATTTTTCTGGTGTCATTTTTACACTTTTAGTATTTTGTTCTCACATTCATCTATTCTTCTCTGGGAAAAATGGCAAGGCTGAAAAACTCACCTAAAAAAAAAAAAAAAAAAAAAGAGGCAGTATTGATTGCTAGGGACCTAATCAATATGGACATTAGTAAGATGTCAGAACTAGAGTTCAAAATGATGATTATAAAGTTGCTAGCAAGGCTTGAAAAAAGCATGGATGGTATTAGAGAATCCCTTTCTGGAAAAATAAAATCCCTTTCTGGATAAATAAAAGAACTAAAATCTAACCAAGTTTAAATTTAAAAAAACTGTTAATGAGATCCCCCAAAAGGCAGAAACTCTTACTGCTAGGATAAATGAGGCAGAAGAAAAAATTAGTGATATGAAAAAAAAAAATTATGATAAGACCAAATCATGGAGAATAAAGAAACTGAGAAAAAGAGAGATAAATAACTACTGGATCATGAAAGAAAATTCAAGAGATTGCAAAGTAATACCATAAATGAAACAATATTAGAATAATTGCGATCCCAGAAGAAGAAAGAGAAAGAGGGGCAGAAGGTATATTGAAGCAAATGATAGCAGAGAATTTCCCTAATTTGGCAAAGAGAATGAGTACCAAAATCCAAAAAGCACAAAGAACAACCCTCAATCAATAAAAATGGTTCAACATCGGGGGCGCCTGGGTGGCTCAGTCGGTTAGGGCCTCTGCTGAAGCTCAGGGTCCTGGGATCGAGCCCCACATCGGGCTCTCTGCTCAGCAGGGAGCCTGCTTCCTCCTCTCTCTCTGCCTGCCTCTCTGCCTACTTATGATCTCTGTCTGTCAAATAAATAAATAAAATCTTAAAAAAAAGAAGGTTCAACATCCCATCATCTAAGAGTAAAGCTTACAGCTCTCAGAGACAAAGAGAAAATCCTGAAAGAAGGTTGGGAAAAGAGGTCTGTAACATACAATCTCAAAAATATTAGATCGGCAGCAGACTTATCCACAGACCAGGCAGGCAAGAAAGGACTGACACGATATATTCAGAGCACTAAATGAGAAAAATATGCAGCAAAGAATATTATATCGAGTTAGGCTGTCCTTGAAAATAGAAGGAAAGATACAAAGCTTCCAGGACAAACCAAAATTAAAAGAATTTACAAACACCAAAGCAGTCCTACAGGAAATATTAAAAAGAGTCTTCTAAGAAAAAAAAGAGCCTAAAATTTAGAGACCAGAAAGGAACAGAGATAATATACAGTAACAGTCACCTTATAGCCAATGCATTAGCACTAAATTTATATCTTTCAATAGTTACCCTGAATGTAAATCAGCTAAGTGCTCACAGTCAAAAGACACCAGGTATCAGAATGGATAAAAGGAGTAAGACCCATCAATATGCTGTCTGCAAGAAACTCATTTTAGACCCCCAATACACCGCCATATTTAAAGTGAGGGTTAGAAAACAATTTGCCATGTTCATGGACATTAAAAAAAAAAAAAAAAAAAAAAAAAAAAAAGCTGGGGTGGCAATCCTTAGATCAATTAGATTGTAAGCCAAAGACTATAATAAGAGATGAGGAAGAATACTACATCATATTTAAAGAGTCTGTCGAATAAGAAGATCTAACAATTTTAAATATCAATGCTCCTAACATGAGAGCAGCCAATTATATAAACCAATTAAAGAGACACATTGACAATAAGACAATAATAGTAGGGAACTTTGATGCCCAACCTTACTAAAAGGGGCAGGTCATCTAAGCAAAAGATCAACAAGGAAATAAAGGCTTTAAATGACACACTGGACCAGAAGGACATCATAGATATATTCAGAACATTCTATCTCAGAGCAAACGAATGCACTTTATTCTCCAGGGCACATGGAACATTCTCCAGAAGAGATCACATCCTGGGTCACAAAAAAGGTCTCAACTGGTACAAAAAGTTGGGATCATTGCATATTTTCAGACCACAATGCTTTGAAACTAGAGCACACTCACAAGAGGAAAGTTGAAAAGAACTCAAATACAGGGAGGATAAAATCATCCTACTAAAGAATGAATGGGTCAACTAGGAAATTAAAGAAGAATTTTTAAAAATGTATCAAAACAAATGAAAATGAATAACACAACTGTTCAGAATTTGGGACACAGGAAAGGTGGTCCTGAGAGGAAATTATATAGCAACATAAAACTTTCTCAAGGAATAAGAAAGGTCTCAAATACACAACCTAACCCTATACCTAAAGAACAGCAAAGAAAGCCTAAACCCAGCAGGAAAAGAGAAAAAAATATGGAATATATAATAATAATAATAATAATAATAATAATAATAAAAAGAGAAATCAATGAAATAGAAACTAAAAGAAGAGTAGAACAAATCAATAAAACTAAAAGCTGGTTCTTTCAAAGAATTAATAAGATTGATAAACCCCTGGCCACCCTTATCAAAAAGAAAAGAGAAAGGACCCAAATAAATAAAATCATGAATGAAAGAGGAGAGATCACAACCAATACCAAAGAAATCCAAACAATTATAAAAATATATGATGAGCATGCACCAGCAAATTTGACAATATGGAAGAAATGGATGCATTCCTTGAGACATACAGAATATCAAAACTGAACCAGGAAGAAATAGAAAACCTGAAAAGACCCATAACCAGTAAGGAGATTAAAGAAATCATCAAAAATCCCCCAACAGGGGAGGAGTCATGATGGCAGAGGAGTAGCAGGTTGAGATGACATCAGGTAGCAGATCAGCTAGATAGCTTAACAAACCATTCTGAACACCAAATCCAACAGGAAATCGAAGAGAAGAAGAGAAGCAATCCTAGAAACAGAAAATCAACCACTTCCTGAAAGGTAGAACCTGCGGAGAAGTGACTCCAAAGCGACAGGAAGATAGACTGCAGGGGGAGGAGAGGTTAGGACCTTTGGAGAAGTGACTCCAAAGTGACAGGAAGATAGACTGCAGGGGGAGGAGAGGGCTCCCAGCAAGCAGCAGATCAATGGAGCACAAAATCAGAACTTTTAAAAGGCTGCTCCACTGAGGGACATTGTTCCAGAGGTTAAGCAGGGGTGGAGCTCTCGTAGGGACAGCGTGGTCTTAGGTCCCACAGGGTGACAGAAGGATCAGGGGTGTCTGAGTGTCGCAGAGCTTGCAGGTATTAGAGCGGGGAAGCTGGCAACAGAGACAGAGCCGAGGAGTGAGCTCTCAACTTGGGGTTACCTTAAACTGTGATCCATGACACAGTCAGGCCATCGCTCTTTGAGCTGGGATCCCACAAGTGGCAGATCCAGGGAGACCTTCCTGGAAGAGAGGAAGTGATCTGCTAGGTATGGAGACTCTAGAGATGCTCAGTCACAGGCCAGGTGAGCTCAGTGCACAGTCAGAGGCCAAGGAGACAGGAGTAATTGAGTGCTTTTCTCCAAGGGCACACTGAGAAGTGGGGCCCGAAGTGCTCTCAGGTCCTTCGCACTGGAGATTTGGAGGATGCCATTTTCAATCCTTTTCTATGAAAAGTGTTCAGGGAACAAAAGTTCCTGAGAGCAAACCTAATAGCAGATAACTTAGCCCAGCCCCTGGCAAGTGCGGTGCAATTCTGCCTTGGGCAAAGACACTTGAGAATCACTACAACAAGCCCCTCCCCCAGAAGATCAGCAAGAAATTCCTCCCAGACCATGCTCACTTATCAAGGAGAACAGCGGAATTCCGGAGGAGGAGAAAACAAAGCAGGGGATTCATGGCTTTCTCTCCATGATTCTTTAGTTTTGCAAAGTTAATTATTTTTTTTATTTTATTTTTTTCTTATTCTAATTTTTTTAACTTTTACTCTTTCCTCTTTTAATATTTTTTAAACTAGTTTATCTTAACATACCTTTCATTTAAAAAAGTCTTTTTGAACCTTCATTTTTATAGTCATATTTTATCCCTCATTGTATGCACATAGGGTCTTTTCTTCTAAAAAAATTTGGGATACAACTTCTTCTAATAGATCAAAGTATACTAAATCTAGCACAGGGCTTTGTTCTAGTCTCCAGCCTGAGCAAATTCTCTCTACTTTCTTTTTTTTTTCTTTTCCCAACCAACTTATCTTATCAACTTCGTTTTTAGAATTTTTTTAAAATTTTCAACTTTACAATCATATTCTAACCCTTCATGATATTTACCCTTATTTTTGTATGTATATATATATATATATATATATATATATATATATATATATATATGTTTTTCTTTCTTTAAAATTTTGGAAGGTAGTTTCTTCTAAGAGACCAAAGTACTCCAAAAATAAGTGGATGGCTCTGTTATATTTACCAGTCTAATAGCTATATTTTCTTTCTTTCTTTCTTTTTAATTTTTTTTTTTTGAACATTGTTTTAACCCCTTTCTTCCGCCGATGATTTGGTCTCTTCTGATTTAGTTAACTCACATTTTTTCTGGGGTCTTTACCACACTTTTGGTATTTTATTCTCTCCTTCATATATTCTTATCTAGATAAAATGACAAAGCAGAAAATCTCACCACAAAAAAAGAACAAGAGATAATACCAAAGGCTAAGGACCTAATCAATATGGACATTGGTAATATGTCAGGTCTAGAGTTCAGAATGATGATTCTCAAGGGGCTAGCTGGGCTCGAAAAAGGCATGGAATATATTAGAGAAACCCTGTCTGGAGAGATAAAAGACCTTTCTGGAGAAATTAAAAAAACTAAAATCTAACCAAGCTGAAATCAATAAAGCTATTAATGAGGTGCAATAAAAAATGGAGGCCCTAACTGGTAGGATAAATGAGGCAGAAGAGAGAATTAGTGATATAGAAGACCAAATGACAGGCAATAAAGAAGCTGAGCAAAAGAGAGACAAACAACTCCTGGACCATGAGAGATAAGTGATACTATAAGACAAAACAACATTAGGACAACTGGGATTCGAGAAGAAGAAGAAAGAGAAAGGGGAGCAGAAGGTATATTGGAGAGCATTATAGTAGAGAATTTCCCTAATATGGCAAAGGCAACAAGCATCAAAATCCAGTAGGCACAGAGAATCCCCCTGAAAATCAATAAGAATATGTCCACACCCCATTATCTAATATATATATCTAATATATATTATCTTATAATATCTATAAGTCTTAGTGACAAAGAGAAAATCCTGAAAGCAGCCCAGGACAAGAAATCTGTAACATACAGTGGGAAAAATATTAGATAAGCAGCAAACTTATCCACAGAGACCTGGCAGACCAGAAAGAACTGGCATGATATATTCAAAGCACTAAATGAGAAAAACATGCAGCCAAGAATATTATATCCAGCTATGCTATCATTGTAAATAGAAGGAGAGATAAAAAGCTTCCAGGACAAACAAAAACTAAAAGAATTTGTAAACACAAAACCAGCTCTACAGGAAATATTGAAAGGTGTCATCTATGCAAAGAAAGACCCTAAAACTAGTAGACCAGAAAGGAACACAGACAATATACAGTAACAGTCACCTTACAGGCAATGCAATAGCACTAAATTTATATCTCTCAATAGTTACCCTGAATGTAAATGGGCTCAATGCCCCAATCAAAAAACACAGGACATCAGAATGAATAATAATAAAAAAAAACCCATAAATATGCTGTCTACCCAAAACTCATTTTAGACCCAGAGACACCTCCAGATTTAAAGTGAGGGGGCAGAAAATAATTTACCATGCTCATGGACATCAAAAGAAAGCTGGTGTAGCAATTCTTATATCAGATCAATTAGATTGTAAGGCTAAGCCTATAATAAGAGATGAGGAAGGACACTATATCATACTCAAAGGGTTTGTCCAACAAGAAGATCTAAGAATTTTAAATATCTATGCCCCTAACATGGGAGCAGTCAACTATATAAACCAATTAATAACAAAATCAAAGAAACACATCAACAATAATAATAGTAGGGGACCTTAACCCCCCCTCACTGAAATGGACAGATCAAAATGGACAGAGCAAAAGATCAACAAGGAAATAAAGGCCTTAAATGAGACACTGGACCAGATGGACATCACAGATATATTCAGAACATTCTTTCCCAAAGAAACAGAATACACATTCTTCTCTAGTGCACATGGAACATTCTCCAGAATAGATCACATCCTGGGTCACAAAGCAGGTCTCAACTGGTACCAAAAGCTTGGGATAATTCCCTGCAGTTTTTCAGATGACAATGCTCTGAAACTAGAACTCAATCACAAGAGGAAATTTGGAAAAACCCAAATACATGGAGGCTAAAGAGAATCCTTCTAAATAATGAATTGGTCAACCAGGAAATTAATGAAAAATTGAAAAAATTCATGGAAACAAATGAGAATGAAAATGCAACTGTTCAAAATCTTTGGGACACAGCAAAGTCAGTCCTAATAGGAAAATACAGTGGCACAAGATTTCTCAAGAAACAAGAAAGTTCTCATATACACAACCTAACCCTACACCTAAAGGAGCTGGAGAAAGAGCAGCAAAGAAAGCCTAAACCCAGGAGGAGAAGAGAAATAATAAAGATCAGGGTAGAAATCAATGAAATAGAAACCAAAATAACAGTAGAACAAATCAATGAAACTAAGAGCTGGTTCTTTGAAAGAATTTTAATAAGATTGATAAAACCCTGGCCAGACTTAACAAAAAGAAAGGAGAAAGAACCCTCCCCCCCCCAAAAAAAAAAATCATGAATGAAAGAGGAGAGATCACAACCAAGACCAAAGAAATACAAACAATTCTAAGAACATATTACTACAACAATATGCCAGCAAATTTGACATTCTGGAAGAAATGGATGCATTCCTAGAGATGTATTAACTACCAAAACTGAACCAGGAAGAAATAGAAAACCTGAACAGACGCATAACCAGTAAGGGGATTGAAGTAGTCATCAAAGATCTCCAAACAAACAAGAGCCCAGACCAGACGACTTCCTAGGGGAATTCTACCAAACAGTTTGAACTAATTCTTATTCTCCTGAAACTGTTCCAAAAAATAAAAATGGAAGGAAAACTTCCAAACTCACTTTATGAAGCCAGCATTACCTTGATCTCAAAATCAGACAAAGACCCCATCAAAAAAGAGAATTATAGACCAAGATCCTTGATGAACACAGATGTGAAAATTCTCACCAAAATACTAGCCAATAAAATCCAACAGTATATTAAAAGGATTATTCACCACGACCAAGTGGAATTTATTTCTGGGCTGCAAGGTTGGTTCAATATCTGCAAATCAATCAATGTGATACAAAACATTAATAAAAGAAAGAACAAGAACCATTATGACACTCTCAATAGATGCTGAAAAAGCATTTGACAAAGAACAGCATCCTTTCTTAATCAAACTCTTCAAAGTGTAGGCATAGAGGGTACATACCTCAATATCATAAAAGCCATCTATGAAAAACCCACAGCGAGTATTCTCAATGGAAAAAAAAAAAGTGAGAGTTTTTCCACTAAGGTCAGGAACATGGCAGGAATGTCCATTATCACCACTGCTATTCAACATAGTACTAGAAATCCTAGCCTCAACAATTAGACACAAAAAGAAATCAAAGGCATCCAAATCAGCAAAGAAGAAGTCAAACTCTCATTCTTTGCATATGATATGATACTTTACATGGACAACCCAAAAGACTCCACTCCAAATCTGCTAGAACTCATACAGGAATTCAGTAAAGTGTCAGGATATAAAATCAATGCACAGAAATCAGTTGCATTTCTTTACACCAACAACAAGACAGAAGAAAAAAAAAAATAGGAGTCAATCCTACTTACAATGGCACCCAAAACCATAAGATACCTAGGAATAAACCTAACCAAAGAGGCAAAGTATCTGTACTCAGGAAACTATAAAGTACTCAAAAGAAATTGAGGAAGACACAAAGAAATGGAAAAATATTCCATGCTCATGGATTGGAAGAAAAAATATTGTGAAAATGTCTATGCTACTTAAAGCAATCTACATGTTTAATGCAATCCCTATCTAAATATCATTATTTTTTTCCAAAGAAATGGAACAAATAATCCTAAAATTTATATGGAACCAGAAAAGACCTTGAATATGTCTTGAAAAAGAAAACCAAAGTTGGTCACATCACAATTCCAGACTTCAAGCTCTATTACAAAGCTGTCATCATCAAAACAGTATAGTACTGGCACAAAATAGACACATAGATCAATGGAATAGAATAGAGAGCCCAGAAATGGACCATCAACTCTATGGTCAACTAATCTTTGACAAAGCAGGGAAGAATGTCCAATGGAAAAAAGACAGTCTCTTCAATAAATGGTGTTGGAAAAATTGGACAGCCACATGCAGAAAAATGAAAATGGACCATTTCCTTATACCACATGCAAAAATAGACTCAAAATGGATGAAGGACCTCAATGTGAGAAAGTAATCCATCAAAATCCTTGAGGAGAATACAGGCAGCAACCTCTAAAATTAACCAGTAAGGAAAGGACTGATGTTAGTGAGGATGCAAATAAAGGGGAACCCTCCTACACTGTTGGTGGGAATGTAAGCTGGTGTAGCCACTCTGGAAAATAGTATGAAGATTCCTCAAAAAGTTGAAAATAGAGCTACCCTATGACCTAGAAATTGCACTACTAGGTATTTACCCTAAAGATACAAATGTAGTGATCCAAACAGGCACATGAACCTGAATGTTTATAGCAGCAATGTCTACAATAGCCAATCTAGGAAAGAGCCTAGATGTCCAGCAACAGGTGAATGGATAAAGAAGTTGTGACATGTATATTATTAGACTACTATGCAGGCACCAAATAAAAAAAACAAAAACCTAAAATCTTGCCTTTTACAATGATATGGATGGATCTAGAGAGTATTATGTTAAGTGAAATAAGTCAGTCAGAGAGAGAGAATTATCATATCATGATATCTCACTGATATGAGAAATTTGAGAAACAAGACAGAGGATCATAGGGGAAGGGAGGGAAAAGTGAAACAAGATAAAATTAGAGATAGAAACAAACCATAACAGACTCTAATCTCAGGAAACAAACTGGGTTGCTGGAGGGGAGGGTGTGGAAGGGATTGGGTGGCTGGGTGATGGACATTGGGGAGCGTATGTGCTATGGTGAGTGCTGTGAATTGTGTAAGACTAATGAATCACAATCCTGTACCCCTGAAACAAATAATACATTATATGTTAATATAAAAAAAATAAAGATAGAGAACTCAGATTCTTGCAGGAAGCACCAAAAAATAATAATAATAATAGAAAAAATAATAAAGTAAAATATTATCTTGAATAATAAGGGGCAAACATTTAAATCTTAATTTAAAATTTCACTATCTTTAACTCTTCTCAAAACTGTGATGTATAAAGGCATGTGGGTGCCTCAGTCTGTTAAGTGCCTGCCTTCAGCTCAGGTCATGATCCCAGAGTCCTGGAATCAAGCTCTGCCTGGGGATCCCTGCTCAGCAGGGAATCTGTTTCTCCCTCCCCTTTGTTCCTCCTGATGCTCATGCTCTCTCTCAAATAAATCAAGTCTTTAAAAAAAAAAAAAAACTGTGATGTATAGATTCATAACACTGGCATAAAAGGTCTTTCCAATTTAAATACTAATAAATTTCGTAACTATAAAAACAATAATCATAACTTCCTAAAACAAAACTTTCCTAAAAGTATGTCATTATTTCATCACAAAAAACAAATATTAATATTATTGATGCAATAATTATTTTATCATGTTATCACTATGTCTGTTTTTGCATTACTTCTCAATACCTTTTAGACATATCCAGATTCAAAAATGAAAACCTAGAATTATTAGGAAATAGTAATTATAAGCTTGCAAAGACTAGATTACAAGTTCCTGCAGAAAGCTCAAGTGCCAACAGCATGATATCACTATCAACTGTTTCTTATAATAAGTTGCCTTCAAAAAGTCAGCAGGTGAAATCAAAATCACATTTAACGTCTCCTAAAGCCTCTGGAGTTTAATGCAGCTGAGCACACTTCAGATGATTTGACTCTAACTAACAGTTTTTTTTATTCATCAGGGGAATGAAAATAACCTCGTCATTGAGCTGTGA
Source organism: Mustela lutreola (assembly GCF_030435805.1). Classification (NCBI taxonomy): domain Eukaryota; kingdom Metazoa; phylum Chordata; class Mammalia; order Carnivora; family Mustelidae; genus Mustela; species Mustela lutreola. The sequence goes on from NC_081292.1 coordinate 187,039,254, forward strand.
AACTTTATTTTCATTTTATTTCAACAGTATATTTAAGATTTTTTTTTTCTTTTTTTACTAATTTAAGACTAACCTAATTCTCAGTTTTATTAAAGAAAAAGACAGGTTTGTTTGTTTTGTATCCATAAAGGTTACAAACAGAAGTTCAATTTCATAAACTGAAATATGTTTATTATGTTCATACATTATACGTTGATTATGAAACTATACCCATTAGACATAATTTTCAACTACTTGCCATGGAAAGCATACTGGAATATGATAAAGCCAAAATGAGATTTCACATGTTATGGCCATATTCAATTAGTATAGTAAACACAGTAAGGATGAACAATACTTTCTCAGTACTATTCTTTCCAAGGTCCCCTCCACGGCAAGTACAAGAACTTTCAAACTATGAGCACAGTCTTTGCACTCTTTGCCAACAGTGACAAGGCTGAAAGTGGGTAGGAATATTGACCTAAACACTTAGGTCAAGGGCAGTGACCAAGTGAAATAAAATACCTAGTATTTTAGCCCAGTATCTGGTATGCTTATGGATATGTTCATAAATTTTAAGATTTGTGAAAATCTCCCAGGGAGTTTAATACAAATTAACATGGATCCTCTCTCATGCCTAACAATTCAACAAGACTAAGTATCTCAATTTTCAGCCAGAATTCTGGGGAATCATAACAGATCATATTTTGATTAACACTAAAACATCTCTGTGCCCAGTGAGTTGCAGTCTACTCTTATGATCAATGGCATAGCTTCCCAAATATGCAACTGGACTTATGATTTTGTTTCTTGATTGTAGCCTATCTCCTTGGTAAAGATGGAACATTTTCCCGGTTCCTGATAACCTGGACATATTTTGCCATCCACTTCTCCTAAAGACAAACGTCATCATTTCTCTAGTCAAATCCAAATCATTCACACCATCTATCATTACAAATGATGGCATTAGTCCATCTATCAGTATTCCAACATGCCTTGGAGGAAGCTGCAGCCTCACTGAACATTGTCATCCACATTACTGATACTCCCTACAGGACTAGGCCTAGAGCTATGTAAGGTATCTAACTCTGGACCCATCTGTCCACAGTGTCCTGCCTCTTCCTTACCTGTAATTACTAGGAGTTTGGCAGTTTGTTTGCTTTCTTAAAGATTTTATTTATTTATTTGATAGACAGATGGAGAGTACACAAATAGGCAGAGCAGCAGGCAGAGGGAGAGGGAGAAGCAGTTCCCCACTAAGAGAGCCTGATGCGGGGCTCGATCCCAAGACACTGGGATCATGACCCGAGCCAAAGGCAGACATTTAACTGACTGAGACACCCAGGTGTCCGAAGAGCCTTCAGCATTCTTGAAAGTTATTATTACGGGAAACTAATATTCTTTATCTAAATATATATTCCACTTTTATAATACTGATGAATATAATAGATATTGCATATAATACATATATATCAGTATTTATATATATATATATATATATGTGTGTGTGTGTATATATACACACACAATATATATCCATATATATTAAAATGGCCTCACAAAAGGTGGGAGTACCTTGTATAATCATAAATATCTGGAGGAATCATGAAAAAAGTCCAGTGAAATGCCAAAGGTGTCAATTGTCATAAACACTAATGAGAGGGTAATACTAACATACATGATGTGAGATGAAAAAGAATCATAAATTTGTGAGTTAACATGGAATTGGCGAATGAACCTTAATATATAAAAGTACATAGAAAAATATTTCAGGAAAATAATATGTAAACCTAAAATGATGGCTTATAAACATTCAGCTATTGGCTAGGAAAGAGGGCAAAGTGTCTGCGTGCATTGTTCCCTGATGTTATTCTACTGCAAACTAAATAACATTATCAACGTTTGGGAAACCCAGAGTAAAGCGTTAGTCTATTATTTTTGGCTAAGTGTAACTAGTTACATTTTAGTGTATTGTATATTTCCTGGCACTTCACAAAATGCAAAGCAGAGGAAAAGATTAAGAGAATAGCAAATGAAAAGCCAGGGCGCTAGGAGGAATTTCAGTAAAAGGCTAGAGTGGAAATTCTGATTTGAAATTTGAGACATTAAATGACCAAGAGAAAATGTGATAAAATCATGAACAACAGGACAGGAGAAGCCAGACCTTCATTACCAAATGTCAATATGTTTATAGAAAGTTTAAAACCCTTTGAAGTTCAACAGAAATTTTTAAAAGAAAATGTATTATTTACTTTAGTTAGAACTATAAGAGGAAGAAAAAGGATGAAGGTAGAAGTGGGAGAGGAGAGAGATCAGGGAGCATAGGGATGCTATCTCTTCATTTTACAAAAAGGGAAGTCAAAATATTATTTCTAGAGTTGATGGAAAGTGGTAAAAGTATGGATATGTTACATAAACATAAAATAAATGAATAAAAATGGTGATATAATTATATTGGGTGGTTGTGGGTAGAAAAGGTGGGAAGAAGTATAAGTATAATCTAGGAGAAAATCAACAGAATATGTCTGACAGGAGCAAATCAAGACTGTTGATTACCCAGAGATATGAAGTAACCAAAGAAGAATTAAACCCTGAAATATTTTAAAGTGATTGGTAGTTATAGGATTAGAAGTAGGAGTGGTAGGGGTGCCTGGGTGGCTTAGTGGGTTAAACCTCTGCCTTCAGCTCAGGTCATCATCCCAGGGTCCTGGGATTGAGCCCCACATCAGGCTCTCTGCTCTGCATGGAGCCTGCTTCCTCCTCTCTCTCTGCCTGCCTCTCTACATACTTGTGATCACTGTCCATCAAAAAAAATAAATAAAATCTTAAAAAAAAAAAGAAGTAGGATTGGTAGGCCAAGGAATTTCTACTTTTACCATAGGATCATCTCTACTTTTTTTGGTTTACTATATGAGTATGTTACTCTGATTAAAAAAAAAAAATAGTTGAAATAAGTAAATAAAATCTAAAATATATTATTGTTAATTACATCAGTCAATTCAAATACAGAGGACATACTTTGCTATATAAAGAGAAGAAAAGATACTTTCTTTATGGAATCTTAAATAACTTTAAGTATTATAGTGAAGTCTAAAAGACAGACAATAAACTGCAATTAACAGAATGATCCTGAAGGCTTTGCCACAGAACCAGACCATCAAAAAGTCAGTCATGATAAGGAAGTTGTTAAGAGAATACAGTCCTGATCCAGGAGACCATGATCCTGGAAAGGTACCCTAGACTACTAGCTAACTCCACCAGGTGCTTAACAGCAGAAAAATCTCATATGAATAGTGCAGACTCCTTTTTTTTTGTTGTTTTACTTTTCATGTTTCACTCAAATAGATCTATTGGCAAAACCCAAAGAACATACAGAACTGAAGTTTCACATGGTTCTGGGAAATGTAGCTCTTTAACTTCCCATCTTCTACAGGTCAGAAAGTTTGGATAGATGGAGGTAAACCCATGTCAATCCACTATAGCCACCACTTAGATAAAGGAACATGAATTTTCAGTCTCTTGCGGTTTACAAACAAGAGAACACACCATAAAAGAGAATTAAAATCAGTGTAAAGACCTTTGTAAAAACTTCACCATTATAATAAAATATTATATAATTTTTTTTCAAATAGTAGTCCTTAATAGAATTTCAAATATTCCATTTTGCTCATTTACAACAGTCACAGCAGGTAACATGAAGGTATGCTTTAATTTCTTCATTTGTAATTATGGTACATATTTCAATTGAATTTTACTATTTTTTTTTAGTTCAGTGTTTCATACAATATTGAAATTGAAGTTAAATTGTCTCTTTGAATGTTAGCAGCTGGTGTTACTAATCTTGTTAGGGGAAATATGTGCATGCATAAATGTAGCCATGTTAACTTTTACAAAGTCTTTGTTTAGTATCTTCTGTGTTTACCACATTAACATCTCAGGTTTGTTGAAATACTTGTCCTGTCAGTACACATTAGAGCAAAAATTAATTATTATTTTTGATCCCTACTAGTCAATGTAGTTATTGTTTCTAGGATACAATAGAGTATTCCACTCGGTGCGCTGTAACACAAAATATAGAGTAATGCCAGATCTCAGGATGCAGTCTGAGGAGGCAAGACGAGTTGATAAGTGCTAAATAGGACTAAAAATGCCTCAACCAAGATTTTGCTAATTATAAGCCATGGCTTTTGTTACATATAAAACACACTTACTGAATATCTACACAGGTTCCCATATCACATTGTGTACTAAAACAGGTGGAATTAGCAGGAAACCTGGCCAAGAGAAAACTCAGACTTGAAAATAATTCTTTGAGTTCAAGTAAAAAATTATAAAAAGGAAAACACAGGAAAAAAATAAAATAAAATTTATAAAAATAATATCAATTTAAGATTCAATAAACTAGGATATTTTCACCAAGAGTGGTAGCTAATAGCCAAGATGTTCAGCTCAGTTTATATCTATAAATTTTTATATTTAAATGGATAATAGAGAACACAATTATTTATTTCTCATTTTAAGAGAAGATTAATCATAAACTGATTTTAGATACTAGTTCAGACATACTGGAACAGAACTTTCTAATGTTGCTTTTAACTGGGTGCTATCATCTACCTCCTCTCACCCCAACAACCCTAACATGGATCCTGGAACATCTCCCATGAGAAGCACAGACTCATACAGCAGGGATAGGAGAACTTATTTGGATAACTGACAATGAGACCATCAAACTCCATTTATGCTTCCAGACTATATTAAATGGGAAAATGTACACAAATATCAAATAACTAGTGATATAGTAGAAGAGGGGAAAAGAGGTAGAGAGGAACAAAGTGGAAACATAGTGCAGCAATTAAAATTTTTCTGACTTTTTTAAACAGGCACAGAATAAGTCAGTTAAATTTATCTTTACACAGAAAAAAGATACTAGAATAGCATTGTTTCCACTTAAGCCCTGAGTACTAAATTTGCTTGCTTGTTCGTTCTTCTTTCTTTCTTCTTTCTTTCTTTCTTTCTTTCTTTCTTTCTTTCTTTCTTTCTTTCTTTCATCTTTGCATATACCTAACAAGGAATTAAAGTGACTATGTGTCCATCAGTAACTTTAGCATATGTATGGATATCTGGATATAAAAAATGCCACACAATTGTTTATAACAAGATGTATAATTACTTTCAGATTACATTCCTAATTTATGTGAAGTGTTAATAGATGATACAGGTAAAAATAAACATAATAAATACATCTAATAACTTACAGTGACATGAGATATTTTTAGATATTCTGGTTGTATTTTAAAAAGAACAAATAAAATAGCCATTAACCATATTAGTGAGTTTCATATTTCTAAAAATTTGATGAAAGAAAATAAATATAATTTAAGGTAGAAAAAATATAAACAGTACATCTTCATTATATATATATATATATTATATATATATAATATATATATATATATATATTCCCAAGGAAAGTTAAAACCATTTACATTTTATCTAGGCACCTAACAGATGTTCACTCAAGTTCTATTCATTAAGCAGTCTTGAATAAAAGTGCTTCTGAAATATGCACCAGAAAACATTTTTTTTTCATTTAGAGATATGGCTTTTTAAGCATCTTTATGAAATATTCTTGAATAAAACTTTTAGATTCCCATATCCATATTCTGTAACCTGACATATACAAACCTTGCTGTGACTTTATGATAGGTACTGGAAGAAGAAAAAAAAGAAATTATTTGATAAATTTTAAAATAATATAAAAATAATAATATAGGGGCACCTGGGTGGCTCAGTGGGTTAAAGCCTCTGCCTTTGGCTCAGGTCATGATCCCAGGGTCCTGGGATCGAGCCCCAAACGGGGCTCTCTGCTCAGCAGTGAGCCTGCTTCCCCCTGACCCCCGCCTGCCTCTCGGCCTATTTGTGAGCTCTGTCTGTCAAATAAATAAATAAAATCTTTAAAAAATAATAAAAAATAAAAATAATATAATATAATAATATATAATATAAAAATAAGATAAATGGGTAAATGTTAATAATAATCTGTCAACTTGAATAAGTTAGTTGCTATTATGGTTAAGTTTTTTTTTTTTTTTTTTAGATTTTATTTATTCATTTGAAAAACAGAGAGAGCACAAGCAGAGGGAGCAGCAGGCAGAGGGAGAGTGAGAAGCAGTCTCCATGCTGAACTGGGAGTCCAACATGGGCTCAGTCCCAGGACCTGGACATCATGACCTGAGCTGAAGGCAGACACTTAACCATCTGGGCCACCCAGGCACCCCGGGTTAAGTTTTACACAGACAGCAGAGCTCAAAGTTCAGCCATCTAAAGGATAGTATACTTCTGAATGATAACCTGTGTTTTATTGTGGTAAAAATTTAGAATCAAATAAGCTGAGTCAAATGCTAGAGACAAAGGATTCTTTATGCCAAATCAGTAAAACAGGTTTCAGATAGTAGTATTCTCAATAATTTTAGAACTTCTCAATTTCAGATAGATGTATACATATGGTATTTACATAAAAGATGTAATATTCTAGAAGATTTCAGTGCTTGAATGACAAAGTGTAACAGAAATACATTTTAGGTAATGACTATACCAGGGCTCAGAATTTCAGTAGATGTATTTCTCCAGGTCCAATGTTCACAAATCAAACTGCATATATTATGAGCAACTAAGTCAATTAAATGTTCATTGGTTTATTTCAACTAGGCAAGATCTATAACCCTGATGTTAGAATCAGAGCATGAATCAATTTTTTGAGAAGTCCAGACATCAAAAATTGAGAAATCAAACCTATTGGCTCTACCTAAGTAAATATATAAACCAGAGAATATGTATGATAAAACTTCATTTTCAAATTTAAGGTATATGGACTTGCTCAGTTTACCATTTCAGATAACTTCTTTTATTCCACTTTGATACTTTAGGAAAAGAAAATTTTCCCTGACCAAATAAATGTCTCTTTTTAAAGATAATTATTATAAGATATTCTTATATCTACAGCATTTAAATAAGGCACCACTGACTAAAGGAATTCCATAATTAAATAAAAATATAGGTGGAATTCAAAACTCTTTGTAGGGGCTTCTAGTTGGCTCAGTTAGTTAAGCATCTTCCTTTGGCTCAGGTCATGGTCCTGGTGTCCTGGGATCAAGCCCTGGGTCATGGCAGGCTCCCTGCTCATCAGGGAGTCTGCTTGTCCCTCTACCTCTGTCCCTTCCCCTGTTCATGCTCTCTCTCTCTCAGATGAATAAATAAAATGGTCAAAAAATGAAAAATAAACCTATTTATAAATATAATAATTATGGAAAAAAGATAAGATTTGCCTTAAATATTAATATGTCTATAATTTAAATGTGTAAAATTAAAATAACATTTAATAATAAGTAGAAAATAATTATATAATAGAAAGATGGACCCTCATAAATAGGCAAAATTAATTTATGTTATTGGTAAAATTCTAAAAGAGTGACATAATATTTTTATTTAATAAATTACACTATACAATTGGTTAACTCCTCAGAATAAAAAAAAATGTTAATACATAAAAAGTAATCTCCTGATTAGCTAAAAATAGAGATTAAGAAAGTAGAAACATAATAGTTAAAAAAATAAGGATAGGTGAATTTATGTTTGATCCTTGAGAGGGGAAAGATCTAATTATAGCAATATATAATACACAAAATTGAGAAGGGATTATAACATTGTTTTAAATGAACAAAATGGTTTCAAAAGTAAGCATGAAGTTGTCCCCAACAGCCTATGAATACTAGAATTTTATGCCAGATATTTTTGCTAGTCACCAAAAATGTATTAAGTGTTGGAAAAAATGTATCCAGTTTCAATGTGAAAAGTAACTAGAGTCAAATCACATAGGTGTCAGTTCTCTCCCAAAGTCTTCCTTCACATCTCTGTTAACCACCTGTCCCAGACGTTATTCACTAAACAATCTCTAATATTCCTACTGATTTGAAATTATTTCTAAGAACAGTGGAACAGTGCTACTGTCGATTAAGTTGTCAGATGGACTCTTTAGCTGAAAACTGTTCAACATGAGGTTGATGATATATTATTTTGTGCTTGGGCATATAAATATCTCACCAAAGACCTAACAAAAAAGCAAAGACAGAAATGCCAGAAAGTTAGCAAAGCAATAAAGCTTATTTTGTTGGCAATACTTGCCAAACTTGGGAAACTCAAGCTTACATTATCTGTCACAAGCTACATAGGCAGAAGGGCAGCAAATGAGCTCGGGGTGGAAAGAATGAAAGAAAGCAACATTCAGTGTTTAACCAAAGTGGAAAAACAAATTCTAAATAATAGAGTTGTTTTCTCAGAGGGCACCGGTGACCCAGAAATGAATGTACATCACTTGACTTCAGTCCCAAGGGAGCGAAGAAAAGTAAAGCAGATGGGAAAGAGATCCTTGAACTATTACTAGCATAGATGTGTAATCCAATTTCACATAAACTAAGCAGAGGAAAAAAAGACCTCCAGCTACCAATTTAGCATAAACTGCCCTTAGACAGGTGATGGCCTTTAGATACCAAAAGCAAATCCATTTAGAAGGAATATACATTCATTCTAGCCTCAAGAATTCCCACAGATAATTCTCCGAGGAAAAAGGGCAGCTCAGAGTAAAATGCCATGCAAGAAGCAAGACATTGTCAAGGTGAGCCAGCAAGAATGAGTCAAAAGTAACAACAGAATAAATACATGAAGGCCAGTGTGGGTCTAACGCATGCTTAATCAAAGCTTAAAAGAACCATAGGGGAAAAAAAATGGGATTGAAACAGTATTTGAGGATACTACAACAGGGAATTGTTCAGAACCGATAAAAGACAATCCATGGATTCAAGAAATCTAAAAAACAACAACAAAGAAAGGAAGATAAAGAAATTCATACCAAGCACAACACTGTGAAAAGGCAGAGTCTGAAATATAAAAAGAAGCTCTTAAAGTAGCATGAGATAAGATACAGATTATTACAAATGAGGGATAGTTAGGCTGAGTTAACTGCTCAACAGCAAAAATGGAAGCCAGATGCCAGAAAACAGGTATTTTCAAAGTTTTAACATAAAATTACAAAAACATTGAATTCTATATGCTGCTAACTATCTGTTAAGAATAAAATTAAGAAAAAGCAGGGAGCAAGCCAACAAACCTTTACAAAGGAACTTCTAAAAGATGTACTTTGGACAGAAGAATAAGAGATTTTAGAATAATTTAATTATTTTAGTCAATAAATATATTATTTGTCTTGATTATATGGGGCATCTTTTCTAGATGCTTGGGCAAATCCATGAACATAAGTGATGAAAAAAAGTGACAAAAAATTGCATTCAGAATTTACATTTTAGTTGGGAGAAGAAAAACAACAAACAAAATAATTTTCTAAGAAGACAATCAGAGTATTGACAACACCAAATATTGGTGAGGATGTGGAACAGTAACTCTCATACTTTGGTGCTGGGAATACAAAATTGTACAGCCACTTTGTAAAATCAGTGGGTTAAAACCTCTGCCTTGGGCTCAGGTCATGATCCCAAGGTCCTGGGATTGAGCCCCACATCTGGCTCTCTGCGAGGCTGCTTCCCCTGTCTCCCTGCCCCTGCCTGACTCTCTGCCTACTTGTGACCTCTGTCAAATAAATAAAATCTAAAAAAAAAAAAAAAAAAAAAAAAAAGACAGCAGATTATAACCAAACACATTAGTGTTATATGAAATGTAAATTAATTTAAGTTTCTAATTTAAAGGAAAATGTTGGGGTGCCTGGGTGGCTCAGTGGGTTAAAGCCTCTATCTTTGGCTCAGGTAATGATCCCAGGATCCTGGGATAGAGCCCTGCATTGCTGTCTGCTCAGCAGGGAGCCTGCTTCTTCCTCTCCCTGTCTCTCTGCCTACTTGTGATCTCTGTCTGTCAAACAAATAAATAAAATCTTAAAAAAATTAAAAAAAAAAAAAAGTTGAGGACTAGATTTAAAAACCAAAAACTCTAAGAAATTTACAAAACAGTTCTAAAACATAATTATATGAAAAATTTGTAAAAAAGAATGAAAAAAGATCTACTATGCAAATACAAAGCCAAGGAAAGCTAGTAAAATTATATTAATATGAGAAAAAAGAGATTTTAAGGAAAAGAAATCCTAACAAGAACTTCAAAATGATAAAGGCTAATTTACTAGGTACATATAATTCCAAATATGAGTGTAATTAATAACATAATTTCTAAATATATAAAGCAGAATTATAAAATACCTATTGAACTATCTGGCATACTCCTATAATTACTATAATTGTATACTTAGAGATTTCATACTGCAATAAAAATGACCTACTGGAAATATTCAATTTCATTTTGTTTTTAATTCTTTTTAAAATCTGATGTTAATATTATAACCTTTGCTTTCTCTTATTTGCATTGTTTAATACATCTTTACCTAAATTTTAATTTATAATCTCCCTGCCTCACTTTGTTTTAGTCAACAATTTAGGGTTTTTTCCCCTAAATCTTTCAATAGGTAAGGTTAACTCATTTAGAATTATGGTCTTTACAGATACACTTGAACTTGTGTCTATTTTTATTTATTTATTTATTTATTTATTTATTTTTTATTTTTTATAAACATATATTTTTATCCCCAGGGGTACAGGTCTGTGAATCACCAGGTTTACACACTTCACAGCACTCACCAAAGCACATACCCTCCCCAATGTCCATAATCCCACCCCCTTCTCCCAAACCCCCTCCCCCCAGCAACCCTCAGTTTGTTTTGTGAGATTAAGAGTCACTTATGGTTTGTCTCCCTCCCAATCCCATCTTGTTTCATTTATTCTTCTCCTACCCACTTAAGCCCCCATGTTGTTTCTATTTTTAAAGGCAAAAGAGTATACTCAGACTTCTGAAGGAAAAAAAGAAAACAACTTTGGATTAAGTCTAAGTTCTAACTTAGAGTAGTGGGCATATCACTCAAATTTATCAATTTACCACTTTATCTAAATTCCTTGATTTTTTTTTCTTTCATAAAATTTTATTTTTTAAAGCAGTTTTAAGTTTATAACAAAATTGAAAAGAAGGTACAAAAATTTCTCATTTATCCCTTAGAGAAACATGGAGAGTTTCTCCAATTGTCAATACACTCACTAAAATGGTAACATTTTTTACAAAGTTGAACCTACATTGACTCATGATAATCACTGATAATCACCTAAAGGATTCACTTTTGGTGTTCTGCATTCTATGGGTTTGGACAAATATGTTATTATTACATTATATTACATTATTATTGCATTTATTATTATATTACAATATCATACAGAGGATTTTCATTGCCTAAAATTCCTCTGTGCTCTGCCTATTCATTTTCCCCATTCCCACTTCTGTTAACCACTGATCTTTTTGTCTTCATACTTTTGCCTTTACCAGAATATCATATAATTGGAATCATACAGCATATAGCCTTTTTTCAGTTCAGCTTCTTTCACTTAGCAATATGAATTTAGGATTCCTCCATGTCTTTTAATGGTTTGATAGCTCATTGGGTCTTTTTAGTGCTGAATGATAGTATTCCATTGTCTGAATGCACCACAGCCTATTTGTCTGTTCATCCACTGAAGAATATCTTGGTTGTTTCCACATTTTGACAATTATTTAATAAAGCTTCTATAAACAACTATGTGCAGGTTCTTCTATGTATGGATATGGTTTCAACTCCTCTGGGTAAATACTAGAGTGGAACTCCTGGATAATTTGGTTCAGAGTATGTATAGGTTGTTGTTGTTGTTGTTTAAAAAAAAAAAAAAAAAAACCACCAAACTGTTTTACAAAGTGGCTGTACAATTTTGTATTCCCAGCACCAAAGTATGAGAGTTACTGTTCCACATCCTCACCAATATTTGGTGTTGTCAATACTCTGGATTTTGAATATCTTAATAGGTGTGTAGTAGCCTCCTTGTTTTAATTTGCACTTCCATGAGATATGATGTGGACCAATTTTAATAAAGTCCAGCTTATCCATTATTTCCTTAATAAACTGTGTCTTTAGTGTTGTGTCTAGAAGATATCACCACACACAAGATTATCTAGGTTTTGTCCTATGTTCTCTTTTGTGAATTTTGTCATTTTGCATTCTACATTTAGGTCTATGGTACATTTTGAGTTAATATTTGGAAGGTCATAAAGTCTGTTAAGATTCTCTCTCTCTCTCTTTCTTTTTTTCCCTGTGGGTGTTTTTCCAGGACCATTTGTTTAAAAGACTATATTTAGTCCCTTGTATTACCTTGGGTTCCTTTGTCAAAAATCAGTTGACTCTATGGGGGGGTGTCTGTTTTTATCCTTTCCATTCTGATCAGTTGACTCTATTTATGGGGGTCTATTTGTATCCTCTTTATTCTGATCCACTGATCTATTCATCTATTCTTTCACTAATACCACACTCTCTGGATTATTATAGCTATATAGTACAGCCTTAATTTCAGACAGCATCTGTCATCCAACTTTGTTCTTCTTCAATAATGTATTGGCTATTCTGGGTCCATTTGTCTCTCCATATTTATTTTAGAATCAGTTTGTTAATACTCATAAAATCAATTCCTGGAACTTTGGGATTGCATTGAATCTGTATATCAAGTTTGTAAGAACTTACATCTAGACAATTTAGGATTAATTTATAATTGGATTACTAAATTAGATTAATTTAATTTAGATTACTAAATTGGGATTTAGTAATTCTATCCATGAACATGAACTATCTTTCCATTTGTTTAGTTCTTCTTTGATTTAATTCATTAGTTTTGTAGTTTTCATCACATAGATCATATACATATCTTGTTAGATTTATACCTAAACATTTCATTTATTTTTGTTTTAATGTAAAGGATATTGCTTTTCATTCCAAATCTACTTATTTATTGTTTGTATATAGTAAAGCACTTGGCTTTTGTATATTCATTTTGTATCCTTTAATGTTGTTCTAATTGTTTATTAGTTTCAGAAGGGATTGTGGCTTGTTGGCAATTCATTCAGATTTTCTACATAGATAATCATGTTATCTTTGAGCAATGAGAATCTTATTTTTCTTTCCCAATATGTATACTTTTTCTTTCTTTTGCTCACCTATTTCATTAGCAAGAACTTCTAGTATGATGTTAACTTATTCTAGTGCAAAAACTTTGTTTCCACTAAGTCTGATATTAGCTATAGATTTTTTTGTGGACTCTATCAAGTTGAGAAAGTTCCCTTCTAATCTCAGCTCACTGTTTTTATTCATAAATGGATGATTCATTTTGTCAATTACTTTTTCTGCATTTATTGATATGATCATGTAATTTTTTCCATTTTAGTTTGTTGGTGTATTGATTATGTTAATTGATTTTTGATTGTTGAACAAGCCTTGCATAACTAGAATAAATACTATTGGTCATAAAATTCTTTGTATACATTTTTGGATTCAAATTGCTAATATTTTGTCAAGAAATTTTGCATCTATGTTTATGATAGTCACCTGTAGTTTTCTCTCTTGTAATGCTTTGTTCTTGGTATTGGTATAATGCCAGATTCATAAACTAAGTTAGGAAATATTTCCTTCCTTTTTTTCATTTGAAAGAGGTTGTAAAGAATTGGTAAAATTTCCTCCTAAATTGTTTAGTGGAATTCACTAGTGAACCTACTTGGGTCTGGTGCTTTATGTTTTGACAGGTAGTAATTATTAATACACTTTCTTTGATAGATCTAGGACTATTAAGATGGTCTATTTTGTGTGTGTTTTGACAGATTGTGTCTTTTAAGAAATTGGACCACCAAGGAATTGGTTATCAAATTTGTGTAGGTTATCAAATTTGTGGTAATACAGTGGTTCAAGGTATTTTCCCATTATCCTTTTGATGTCTATGGAAGCTTTCTTTCATTTAGTAGTGATTCCTTTCTTTTACTTCTGATTCTAGTAATTTGTGTCATCTCTCTTTTTTTCTTAGCTTGGCTAGAGGCATATGATTTTATTTTATTTATTTTTCAAAGAATGAGCTTTTTGATTGATTTTCTCTAATGATTTCCTGTTTTCAATATCACTGATTTCTCTTATAATTATTTTTTTTTCTTCTGCTCACTTTGGATTCAATTTCCTTCCTCATTTCCCAATTTCCCAAGGTGGAAATGTAGAGTATTGATTTTAGATCTTTTTTCTTTTCTAATATATGCATTCAGTGCATATATTTCCCTTTAAGTATTGCCATTTGCTGCATCTCAGAATTTTTGATAAGTAGTGTTATCATTTTCATTTAGTTGCAAATATTTTTTCATGTATCTTGAGATTTTTTTCTTTGACCAATGTATTATTTATAAGTGTAGTGCTCAATATCTACATATTTGGGGATTGTTAAACTGTATTTCTGTTAGTAATTTCTAGTTTAAATTCATTGTGATCTTAGAGCAGATATTGTATGATTTCTATTCTTTTAATTTTTTAAAAAAGATTTTATTTATTTATTTATTTGAGGGAGAGAAAAAGTACTAAGAGAGAACATGCGAAGGGAGAAGAGGGAAAAGCAGTCTCCCTGTAAGCAGGGAGCCTGACATGGGGCTTGTCCCAGAACCCTGAGATCATGAACTGATTTTTTTTTTAAATGTTATACATTGCCTCAGCAATCACTGATGAGTACAATTAGGGTGTTGTGAATACATAATGGTGAAATGTACTCCATTGAGTGGCTCTCGTTTCAGCCACAGTTCATCTTTACCTTCAGGTCTTATCCTGTACTCCACATTCTTAAATATCCAGCTGACAAGTACTCTTTCTTTTAGCTTACTGACTTTTTCCATAGCTTTCTCATTAAAGTTATTAGTAAGTGACCCTCATTATTTTCATTTTAAATAGTTTATATTTCTTACATAGAGTAGAAGTCTATAGTATATTACTCCATAATGATATGGGTTTTCCTCCATGCTTATTCATTGTCATTTTATATTCAATCAGTTTGATAAGAGGGAGGAAAAGAGTGAAGGCCTGTGCTTATATCACCATCATCTCCAAAAGACCTAAAATTGATGCCTTGAAAAGAACCTGGGCCCTTTCCACAGTCACAGCCTTGACTCAATCATTTTTTAAAGAGCTCTTATACTTTCCAGGTTTTGACTCTGGATGGAACCTTCAAATTTCAAAAGATATCAATCTTCATTTATAGATTATTTGTTATAAAACTTTCACTCAAGTGGGGCGCCTGGGTTGCTCAGTGGGTTAAGCCGCTGCCTTCGGCTCAGGTCATGATCTCAGGGTCCTGGGATCGAGTCCCGCATCAGGCTCTCTGCTCAGCAGGGAGCCTGCTTCTTCCTCTCTCTCTGCCTGCCTCTGCCTACTTGTGATCTCTCTCTGTCAAATAAATAAATAAATAAATAAATAAATAAATAAATCTTTTAAAAAAAAAAACTTTCACTCAACTAATATAGCCTCTATCTTAGATTTTATATTCCTGGAAAAAAAAAATGTTTAAATTTCAAAATACAGATTATATTGATTATCAATCTTAGCTCTTATTCAAGAGAAATTATCATAAGTAATTCTAATTATAAATTATCTTACAGCCTTAACTCTGATTTAACAAGATATTAAATTTAATTCTGATCTTCAATTTTAGGATAAATATGTGCTGATTTTTCACTCTAAGGAAAGTCATTTATAAAATCTTAACAAAGATAAAATAAATCTTGGCTCTCCAAAGGAATTTATAGTAATGTTTCCCTAAAAAGCAAGCTCTTCTAAGTGCATTAGAAATTCAACTATATTAATATAAATTCCAATTATATTTAATGTTTTAAGGAATATGCAGATATACCAAATGAGTATACACTGTAACATGGTGTCAAAATAAAATCTTCCAATGAATAATATGTTCCCTTGAATAATACATGTCTGGAATATTCTCATAGATGGGTCGATAAAAATTTTATTTATAAAGAATTCCTGATAAACTTGTGGATATCTATAAAATTAAAATACAATTAAATGGAATTTCTAAAGGAAAAATTAAGAAATAAAGCAGAAAGGAGTTAATATGGTGGAGTAGTAGGGAGACCCTGGGGTTACTTGGTCCCTTGTACAGAGCTAGATTGAGGTCAAATCATTTGGAACACCTAGTAAATCAATCTGAGTATTGGAAGAATGATATGCACTCTCAGAGGGAGAGAATGTGGCAAGTATGAGGCATGTAAACATGAATTGGGGGACAGAAAATTCATGGTGCCATGGTGGGGAGGGAGCCCTTTCTGTGAAGAGAGAAAAGGAAAGAAAAAGAGATGAGGAGAGAGAACAGCATGTTAGGCTCAGGCAAGAAAAATACCTCCCTAAAACCACCGACTGGGGAGTTGAGAGGAACTGAGTGTCACAAGTAGCATGTAGAGCTCAAATTCTGAGGTTTTGGAAGTGTGTGACTTTTGCCAGAGATGTGCCATGGCATGTGCTCTAGGGAATTAGAAGGGTTCAGGCCTGGAGTGGACAGCATGTGTAGCAGTCCCTTAGGTCACACTGGGAGAGAATGTTCCCCCTCCTGGAGCACATTTGAAAAAGAGTGCTCTCCAAAAAGAGACCCTGTAGGTGCTAGTGAGCTATCATTTATCAACAGGGGACAGAAGCACATGCAGAGTACAGATAACCCTGGTTGCTGCTTTTTGCTGTGCTTCATCATAGACTGCAGGCACCTTCACAGGCATACAACTGTTTTGTTTTGTTTTGTTTTTTTCAGGGACAAAATAGCACCAGGAACAGTATGGCAAGGCTTTCCCCCAGAGGAGGGGAGTAGATCCTGAACAGCAGCAATCCGGAAAGCCCGTGTCCAGGAAGGACAGAGGTACCATTTTCTCCCCTGTCACCAACACAGTTAAACTTCAGTGAGAAAAACAGCGCCCTCAAAGAGGTGGAAGCCACATACACCAAACACCACCTGCTTGTGCTCTGTAAGTGCATGATTACTAGGACAGGTCTATAAACCAGAGCAGTGGACCTCTCCTGCAGAGGACTGACACAGGCACTCTGTATGCACCAAGTCTACTGATCATAGAGTGCTCCACACCACCAGCTTTAGTTCTAGTGGAAATAGGTACAGGCTTTTTCCTTCTTTCCTTCCTTCCTCCCTCCCTCCCTTTCTTCCTTCCTTCTTTCCTTTTCTTTCTTTCTTTCTTTATTTCTTTCCTCTTCTTTTGTTTTTCTCTTTGGAATTAGGCTTCATAGTTTTTTGTTTGTTTGTTTGTCTGCATGTTTGGGTTTTTTGTTCCTTTTTCTCTTTTTCTGTGGATCAAGTTTTTTCTGTTTGTTTGGTTTCTTTTCTTTTCTTTACCAGTTTTATTTTAACAAATAAATCAAAGAATACCTATTCAAATGCCCAAACACTTCCACTGCAAACAAGGAGGAACTCTGAATAGGACTGACCTGTAGGAAAGAACATCCAAATGCAACAGCAGAGTGCACACAGATTGCACCAGAAACACTACTTAAAGCACCAGGCTGTGGATAGTGTATGACCCCTTTTATATAGCATTACTCTTGGGAACAGGAAACATATGAAATGACAAGATGGAGCAATTCTCCCCCCCAAAAAAAGATCAAGAAGAAGTCACAGCCATGGATTTTCTCAAAACAGATATAAGCAATATGTCTGAATAAGAATTTAGAACAACAGCCATAAGAATACCAGCTGGACTTGAAGGAAGCATAGTAGACACCAGAGAAACTCTTCTTCAGAGATAAAAGACCTAAAAACTAGTCAGGTCAAAACAAAACAAAATTTAAAAATGCTATAACTGAGATACAAAACTGTATGCAATAACAATGAGGATGGATGAAGCAGAAGAATGAATAGGTGATATAGAAGATTAAATAGTGGAAAATAAAGAAACTGAAAAGAAGAGGGAAGAAAAACTATTAGATCATGAAGGTAGACCTAGGAAACTGAGCAATTCCATGAAACTCAATAATATCCATACCATAGGAATCCAGAAGAAAAGTGGGAAAGGGGGGCAGAAGGCTGATTTGACTAGATTATAACTGAGAACTTCCTTAATCTAGGGAAGGAAACAGGCATTCAGAGAACTCCCCTCAAAATTACTAAAAACAAGCCAATACCTAGACATATCCTAGTGAAATTTGCAAAGTACACAAATAAAGAGAGAATTCTGAAAGCAGCTAGGTACAAAAGATCCTTAACCAACAAGAGTAGACACAAAAGTTTACTGAGCAGATCTATCCACAGAAACCTGGCTGGCCAGAAAATAGTGGCATTATATATTCAACATGCTAACTGCGAAAATTAGGCAGCCAAGAATGTTTTATCCATCAAGGCTGTCGGTCAGAATAGGAGAAAAAAGTTTCCAAGACAAGCAAAAACTAAAGGAGTTTGTGAACACTACACAAGCTCTGCAAGAAATATTAAAAGGGACTCTGAGCAGGAGAGACCAAAAGGAACAAAGATTGAAAGGAACAGAGACAATAAAAAGGAACAGTGACTTTACATGTAACAATGGCACTAAATGCATATCTATCAATAATTACTCTAAAAGTAAATGGACTCAATGCTCTAATCAAAACATATAGGGTATCAGAATGGATTATAAAAACAAGGCCCATTGATATGCTCCTTACAAGAGACTCATTTTAGACCCAAAGACACCTCCAGATTGAAAATGAAAGGGTAGAAAACCATCTATCTTGCTAATGGACATAAAAAGAAACTTGGAGAAGCCATATTTATATCAGACAAACTAGATTTTAAAACCAAGACTATAATAAGAAATGAATAAGGGCATTATATCATAATGAAGGTGTATATTCAACAAGAAAATCTAATATTTATAAATATGTATGCCTCCAAATTAGGAGGCATAAATCAATAACAAACTTAAAGAAACTTATTGATAATAATACAACAATAATGAGGGACTATCATACCCCACTCACAGCAATGGGCAGATCATCTACACAGAAGATCAACAAAGAAATAATAGCTTTGAAGGAAACACTGGACCAGATGGACTTAACAAATATAGTCAGATCATTTCATCCTACAGCAGCAGAATACACATTTTTTTCGAGTGCACATGGAACATTCTCCAGAATAGATCAAAATACTAGGTCACAAATCAGACCTCAACTGGTACAAAACGATCAAGATCATACCATGCATATGCTCTGACCACAATGCTATAAAAATTGAAGTCAAACACAAGAAAAAAATTGGAGAACATCCTACTAAAGAATGAATGGGTTAACTAGGAAATTAAAGACAAATAAATAATTGATGTAATCAAATGAAAATGAAAACACGGCAGACAAAAACTTTTGGGATGCACCAAAGGCAAGAGGAAAGTATATAGCAATACAGACCTTCCTCAAAAAGCAAGAAAAATCTCAAATATATCTTACACCTAAAGGAACTGGAAGAAGAATAGCAAATAAAGCCTGAAGCCAGAAAGGAATAATAATTATTAGAATAGAAATAAATGATATAGAAATTTAAAAAACAGTAGAAGAGATCAACAAAAGTAGGAGCTTGTTCTTCAAAAGAATTAATAAAATTAATAAATCCCTAGCCAGAGTTACCAAAAAGAAAAGAGAAAGGACCCAAAGAAATAAAATCACAAATGAAAGGAGAGAGATTAAACCAATACCACAGAAAAAGAAACAATCCTAAGAGAGTATAAGGAAAAATTGTATGCCACCAAATTGGACAATCTGAAAGAAATGGACAAAACTCCTAGAAACATACAAACTACCAAGACTGAAACATAATGAGATACCACCATAATGAGATACCACTTTACACTCTTCAGAATGGCTAAAATTAACAACCCAAGAAACAGATGTTGGCAAGGATGTAGAGAAAGGGGCACACTTCACACTATTGGTGAGAATGCAAACTGTACATCCACTCTGGAAAACAGTATGGAGGTTCCTCAAAAGGTTAAAAATAAAACTACTGTATAACTCAGCAATTGCTCTACTAGGTATTTATCCAAAGGATACAAAAATAGTAATCTGAAGGGTCACATGCCCCACTGTTTATAGCAGTGATGTCCACAATAGCCAAACTATGGAAAGAGTCTAGATGTTTATCAAAAATGAATGGATAAAGAAGTGGTATGTATATATATATATATATATATATATATATATATATATATATGCACAATGGAATATTACTCAGACATCAAAAAGAATAAAATCTTACCATTTGTAATGACATGGATGGAATTAGAGGGTATTATGCTAAGCAAAATAGTCAGAGAAAGACAAATACCATATGATTTCACTCATATATGGAATTTAAAAAATAAAACAGATGAACATAGGGGAAGGGAAGGAAGAATAAAGTGAGATAAAAACAGAGAGGGAGGCAAACCATAAAAGACTCTTAGCTGTAGAGAACAAACAGGGTTGCTGCAGGTGGGCAGGGGCTATGGGTTAAATGGGTGATAGGCCTTAAGGAGGGCACTTGTGACGAGCATTGGGTGTTATACATAAGTGATGAATAACTATATTTTACTTCTGAAACCAATGTTACATTATATCTCAACTAACTTGAATTTAAATAAAAAAAAGAAAGCAATAGGTTTACATTCATTAATTTGTTATTACATTTTTCTGCAAATGAAATATTGCTATGCAAAAGACACATTTTACTTCCAAAGTTTATAAAAAATGATGTAACCTACATTATAAAATAAGCAATTATAAAATTAACTTAAAGAGTAAGTTATGGGAAAGCAAATTAACCAAACCATCTTTTTCCATGGAGATTATAGAGGAAAGAAATTAATAATTTGAAATTAGAACTCTTCATTAATCATTTGGCATAAATTGCTACTAGGAATAATTAGATAAGCAAAATGCTATATATACATATTCATATACAAATACAAATTCAAATACAACAACTGACTTTTCTGTAATAAGCAGAAAATCATTAACTATGTGGCAGTAACAGAAAATCCCAATGTCACATGGATTAAATTAACTAAGGTTTATTTTTTGCTTATCCTATAATGCCTTAAGGCCAATGATGACAGAGTAGCCATTCTCTATAACCATAACTATGTGATGTCAAAGGCAAAAATAAAAATCTCACATTGTCCATGAAATCTGACCAGAAGTGGCACTTCTATTCAAATTCACTAGCCAAAACCTGTCTTATAGCCCTACTCCATAATAAAGAAGCCAAAAATTATAATCCTATCATTTGCCCAGAAAATAGAGTTGGAAGTAATAGATGAGCAGCATTATAACAACATTTTTCAATGGGTAAACTTTTAAATGTGTCAAACTAATAATAATAAGTAGTAAACTAATATCACAAATTCATAAAAGTTTTAAAGCTCTAAGATCAACATTTTATGATATCTTCATGTTAAGTATTAAGGTCTGATATATATGTCCTATACTTTCTACTTTATAATACCCTATAGTGATAAATCCTAACATTAAATTTCTCATATGCTAAAAATATTAATTTAACACTGTTATGAAATTACCCCCTAAAAATAAATTTATGTGAAACCCTTATATATATTATAGTTTAAGGAAGGTAAAAAATCTTTTATAGGTAAATCACTTGAAATCCTTACATGTTTTGTTTATCTTCTGAACAATTTATGTTGGCATTTCAGCACGTGAAACTTAATTCTTATGACTCTACAAAATATTTGTGGAATGTAATCAATTTACAGGCAAGGAAATCACAACTAGTGTAACCCAGATGATACTGCACTATAAGGCAGAAAACAGGATATTGTTTGAAAGCTAAAGTTCATGGAGAGTGTTTGGAAAGGTAACAGAATGAAAACTACAATGGGGAGGATCACACAAGAAACTCCATGAATGACTAATTATACTTAAGAAAATAAACAGGAAAAATTTATTTAAAGAAAAAAAGGTAGGTAGCAATATAGCAATACCTAGGAAGAGTAATGATATTAAGCCAAAGCGTCATGCTGACATAAATTGAAAAATAACTTCTTAAAATATGTTTAATGCTAAGAAGAGAGTCTACATTTGAGAATAAGTGATGAAAAATTAAAAAGTTGGTATTGGTTAAATTGTTAAATGTGCCCAATTAAACAACAGCATAAGGACAGTTTTAAGGTCATTAAAAATGGACATTTTAAAGACCTTCCTAGAAATACAGAATTACAGTTGACCCTTGAAAAACATGATTTTAAGTTCTGTGGGTCCACTTTACACATGGATTTTTTTTTTTTTTTGGATTTTTTTTTTACAGTACTATAAATGTATTTTCTCTTTGTATGAGTTTCTTAATAATATTTTTTCTCTAGCTTACTTTATTTAATATAATGCACAATACACAGAACATATAAAATATGTTTTAATCAACTTCTTATGTTATTGGTAAGGCTTCCAGTCAATAGTGGACTATTAGTAGTTAAATTTGGGGGGAGTCAAAAGTTATACATGGATTTTCAACTGCACAGGGGTTGGTGTCCCTAACCTCTACATTCATTCATTATTCAAGGGTCAATTGTATACTAGAAAAAAAATGAAGAATACAAAGAGGTAAGTGTTATAAATGCAGACATATGAGACTTGTATGCATGAAGAAAATTAGTAGAAGAGCAAGCGGGGAGCTGGAGAGGGGGAAGTAAGTTCCCCTCCTGGACATGAGGCTCAATCCCAGGACACAGGGATCATGACTTGAGACAAAGGTAGACGTGCAATGACTGAGCCATCCAAGTGTACCTAAAAACTAAACATTTTAATTTTAAAATGTCTAGTTTTTATGTATTACCTCTCTGGAACACATTCTCCACAAATGTTATCTTATTAAAAACTGTACCTATGAAAATTAGAAATTCAAGAATTAACATCATCAGCATTATTTTATTATGATAATCCAAATAATCCAAAGTATTTTATAAAATGGTCTAATTATTGATCTCATATTATTAAGGAGTCCTTGATTTATTAGTGAAAATATGAATGCCTTTTAGCAAACAAAAGTAATTAAATTATTGAGTGGAGCAAGCACAGCATAGTGAAACAACAACAACAACACAAGTTTTAAAGTTTGATTAGCTAGGGCTCAAATTCCATTTTAGTAACACCAAATAAATTACCTAATTTTTATAAATCTCAATTCCATCTGTGTAAGATGGTACTTAAACTTACTTACTATACTCCATCCACTATTCTCAAAATAACCCTTTAAAGAACCTAGTTAAAATGCTTGAGTCTTCTAAATATTATATATCTTTCAATTAGCTCATAATTCCCACAATGCTATAGAATAGCTGCCATCATGAAGACTGACAAGCTGTTAACCAAATTCATCTCCTCTTTTCTGTGCACAGAGAAATGAAACCTATTTCCAAGCCTACCTTACAGTTAGCTGTGATTATAAGACTGAGTTCTGGGCAATACAATATGGAAGGAATTAACATGTATCATTCCACACTGGCCCATATGACTTCCCATGGACAATTCTCAATTATCTTGTTTTAATTGATCACTGCATACCAACTGCCAATGAAATCTTGGAAGCTATGTCTAGGCTTAAATTGGTGAAGCCCATGATGGAAGAAGCCAGCATCTGGCATAGAGCTAACATGACACTAAGGAAAAACTCTTTTTAGAATTCATAACAGTGAGAAATACACTTCTATCATGCTTGAAACAGCATATCTATAGAGGTTTTATTATAGCAGTCAGTATTATTTTAACAAACTGGGTGCCATTATTTTTATTTTAAATTGGAAAAACTGAGGAATATTGAGTTAATAAATCACTCATGATAACACATTTGTTAATTAGTTGAGTTAGAATACTTAATAGTTTGACTCTAGGACATGCACTTAAATTTTATTAGATGCTTGATGAATGAATTATTATTATTATTAGTCAAATAGGGCATGTACTCTCAGTAAGATGACAGCATGTTCAATGGCATGAAACTTGATTCATAGAAATGTGGTAAAACTCCTAGTATCACAATGGTTTCTGAGTTTCTCGAGGTCTACAGTGCTACACAGATATAAAGAACATTTGTAGTACTAATAAAATTTTATGGGAGATAGAGTGACCAGGAAAAAATATCTTGATAAGTAGATAGGTATCATGGGGGAATAAAGGAAAAAAAGGCAGAGATGGGGCGCCTGGGTGGCTCAGCAGGTTAAAGCCTCTGCCTTTGGCCCAGGTCATGGTCTTGGTGTCCAGGGATCGAGCCCCGCATCGGGCTCTCTGCTCAGTGCAGAGCCTGCTTCTCTCTCTCTCTCTTTCTGCCTGCCTCTCTGCCTGCTTGTGTTCTCTGTCAAATAAATAAATAAAATCTTAAAAGAAAGGCAGAGATATACTGAAAAGGAAGATGAAGAATCATAATTTTAACATATGTAACAAAAATCAATAATTTTATTTATCTGTTTTAACTATTACAGAATTTATTGGATTAAATACTACTTTTCCAGAGATTTAAAAATCACTTGAATAATCAATAGCACAATTCCTGGCTCATAATGATGCTGAAATTGAAGAAATGCATGTTCCCACCAAAAAGGCGTGATCAAATCCACATAAAAGAATGAGAAATAATAAGAAAGAAGAGTAAGTAACAGACTGATATTTTTGCATATAGCCCATTTATTACAACTTGGATAAAACTAATGCTTTAAATTCATAAAAGAAATTGATCTTTAATATCTTTCCAACTCTGAAAATTTAAGATTCTATAAAATCTGCAAAGTGAAAGATTCATACTATAAGAAGCATATGATTTCTAGTATTTTTAAAAGTACATGTCCATATTTAGGAGCATATTTTATACTATTTTATATTAGTTTCATTTTTTTAAGAAGGAAAAATGTTGAATCTTCATATAATTTATCTCTACTTAACCTATATATTTTTTTTAATAGCTCACTTAAAAGAAGTTATCTCCAGGACCTTGGTTTGGGGAGGTGACAAACATAATTTGTCACTTCTGGGAAAAGATACCCAATAGTTAGGAGCTGAATTTAACATCTTGAGGGTAAATGGAGGTTTTTACCTAGCATTTCCTTGGCTCCTGGGCCTTGTTTATGGCCACTTTCCTTTTATTATACTCACAATCCTCTCTCCCACTGCTCAATCAAGAATAAAAACTATAAGATAAACTTTAGACAACCAGGTGCTTAAATGTCTAAGTCAAAAATGTACCCTACACTGGACTGTCCCCAGAATTTAAATGATGAAGTGACAGAAGTTATATCCACAGAGCATCATGCATGGCAAGTCCAGTCTGATATTAACTTCTATCCCTTGTAAAGCTCAAGATTAGTAAGGAGCTTCTTTCATTCTCTAGAGATCTATTACCAAAACAAGGAAGAAAATAGTGGCTACATAAAGGAATAAGAGACTTCTGGTTTTATCTCTGTTGTATTAAGAAGTAATGGTAATAAGTTATCATTCTTCTTTACAACAAGAAAAAGTTGGACAAACTGAAACTAATCATTTTTCTTGGGCCTATCAGAAAATTGAAGTCACAGGACAAACTACCACCCTTAAATCAAGAGACACAGGCTCATCCAGAAGAAAACAAACACAGTCTCACCTGGTACAGAAGCCTCTGGAGTCATAAATTGATTTTTAAATACACTTAAATGGTAATATTAGTGAGAGAATATATGGTAATATGCTGGAGAATAAGCATGAACCAGCTTGAGAATGAGAAACTCCAGGGAGCATAGTTCTAGAAATACATTCACATTTTCTTTGGTTTTACTTCCAGGATCAAAACCAGGTTCTCACAGTGAAGACCTAAGAAAAATCCCTTCATACTTCTGGTCTGAAGTGAAGGTATAATCATTGTGAAGTATACTCAGGTCTATTCTTTAGGGGAAAAAAACACCTTCTTAGACCTTTTTTTAATATCCTAAGTAGAGAAAGAAAAGTCCTCCCATTCTAACCTCTTCTATTTTTTGGTCCCACCAAAGAGTTGGGGATATAGTCATGATGAATGAGGGATTGAAGAAAACATATTAGAATATGACAGGATGGGAAGAGAGTAATAGGCCAGAGGAGGAGGGGATATATTTAAAAAAAAAAACAAAAAAAAAAACCCTACATCACTTAGAGACATACTTATTTCTGAAGGTCACATCCCAAAACACAAAACTACATGAAAACTGAGATTTAATCCATAGATTACAGAAGGCACTCCCTTGTGCATATATTATAATCACACCAACAAGTCTCCAGAATAATAATGGATTCCAGATGAAAAAAGTTGCAAAACACAGACTTACTGTGAAGAGAGTATTTAGAAAAGTCCAAAGTCAAAAAAAAAAAAAAAAAAAAGAAAAACAAAAAACAAAAAACAAACAAAGAAAAAAAAACCCTAGTGGAATTTGAAGTCTCTGGTACTCTGGTGCCTATAAGTTTTATCAAACAGTAAACACAGCCCAACATCTAGCCAGAATAATATAAATCCTCACACTAAATACCTATTTGCTTTAGTTTCTAGGCTCATCAGTA
Source organism: Mustela lutreola (assembly GCF_030435805.1). NCBI lineage: Eukaryota > Metazoa > Chordata > Mammalia > Carnivora > Mustelidae > Mustela > Mustela lutreola. Next base: position 187,065,727 of record NC_081292.1, read on the forward strand.
CATTCAGCATGGCAACAAAAAGAATCAGTGAGCTTGAAGACAGGTCATTAGAAACTTCTCAGCCTGTAATGCAAAAAGAGAGAAAAGTGAAAAAAAAAAAAAAAAAGAATAGAATACTGAAGAATTATGGGACAATCAAAAGATACGTAATTGGAATACCAGGAAGAGAAGAAATAACAGAGCATACAAATGTTTGAAGTAATAATGACTTAGAACTTCCCAAAACTAATGGAAGACACTTAATCAAATATCCAGGAAGCTCAGAGAACACCAAATAGGATAAATATATCATAATTAAACTGTAGAAGACCAAAGACAGAGATGTTGAAAGAAGCTAGAGGAAAAATGCTTTACCTATAGAAGACCAATGATAAGAAATACAGTAGATTTCTTGTCATAAACCATGCAACCAAGAAGAAAGTAGAGTGAAATACTGAGAGTAGTGAAAGAAAACGCCACCAATTAATGTTTCCATATTCAGTAAATTTTTTTTTCAAAATTAAAATGAAAAAATTTCAAAATTTTTTCAAAATAAAATTTAAAAAATTAAATATTTTTTCAAAATAAAATGGAAGTGATGGAATTAATGCAGCCAAGCCATTCTAATTGTCTGACATTACACTGCACAGAAGGCAGGCAATTGCACTTAGAGTCAAAGTATGCTAATAATTGCTCTATATTTGCGTTTTGTTTCCTGACTTCCCTTAAATGCACTCTAAAATTCTTATATTTCATTAACTTCACCATCAACAATGACCACTATCTTTCCTCCTTGGTGGGGTCTTTCCCTCATTGGTGTTACATCCCAGGTCTTTTGTATCAGAAACAAGATTCTCTAATGGTTAACTGTTTAAACCTGGCAAAATGGATAAGATTAATCAACTGTGAATGAGTGATTCAGGCCACTGGGCATTCCCAGCTGATTCAATATAATTGCAAGAAATAAGAAGTAGAAGAAGACTATGAATTATCAAATGAAAATCAAATCATTGATTCTCTGTCCAATTTATAGCAAGACAGTCTAAGCTGAAAAACTTGCCCAGTTTATGTGGCTTAGAAGAGATCTCTCTCAGGGCACCTGGGTGGCTCAGTGGGTTAAGCCACTGCCTTCGGCTCGGGTCATGATCGCAGGGTCCTGGGATCGAGTCCCACATCGGGCTCTCTGCTCATCAGGGAGCCTTCTTCCCTCTCTCTCTTTCTGCCTGCCTCTCTGCCTACTTGTGATCTATCTCTGTCAAATGAATAAATAAAGTCTTTAAAAAAAAAAAAGAAGAAGAAGAGATCTCTCTCAGACCAATAATGGAGAGTTGATCTAGACATACCATTCAGGGAGTATGCTTACTGTGGAGCTGAGGGTTATCTGGTTCAGTTTTCACCAAGGTCTAAAGAGATTATCCCCCACAGCAAACGTACTCTGTTTCTCTCTGACCCATCGTGTTCATTAAATAAATGTCTGATTCTTTCCTTGGTATTCTTAAATACCCTTATATTGGAAAGAGGGTGTTGTGAATAGTAAATATAAGCATAGTGGTCCTATTTTAAATTAATTAGTTTTAAGTCCTATTTATATACAGTTCTATATTGTGAGTGGATAAGTAGAGTCTGACTTTGCAGATGTAGATTAATCAATTCCAGGTGTAAAAGGCTAAGGACCACCTGGCTATTGTCAAGATGGTAATATCTTGTAAATTCCCTGATGGTCAGTCATCCAGCCTGCTTATGGTAAAAACTCTGCATCTCCATGTATTCCACTCTTTCTCAGCTATAGCAAGAATTATAATAACACTCCTTTATGTTTACCATGTTTGATTATACAATGTTTTATTCAATTTGCATAACTCTGTAAGGAGAGAAGTCTAAGTGTTAATATATCCATTACAGAATCAAGAAGAGTAAATTTTGCCCTATAATCCAGTAACTTCATTACAGAGTATTTACCCCCCAAAATACAAAAACACTAATTCAAATGTATACATGTACCCCTATGTTTATTGCAGCATTATTTACAATAGCCAAACTAGGGAAGCAGCCCAAGTGTCAAAAGTTAGATGAATGGAAAAAGAAGATGTGATGGAAAATTATTTAGGCATAAAAAGGATGAAATCTTGCCATTTGCAACAACATGGATAGAGCTAGAGAATATAATGCTAAGCAAGATAAATCAGAGAAAGAAAAATATTATATGATCTCACTCATATGTGGAATTTAAGACAAAAGAAATGAACAAAGATAAATAAAACAAACAAAAATAAAAAGAGAGAGAGACCAAGAAACAGACTCTTAAAATAGACAACACACTGATGGTTACCAGAGGGGAACTGGGCAGGAGGATGGGGAAAATAAGAGACAAGGATTAAAGAGTACACTTATCATGATGATATATAAAATAAAATAAAATGATAAAAAGAGAAAGAAAATAAAACAAAAAATAGTGCCAACAAAAACGAAGAAGAAGAAGAAGAAATTTTAAAGAGAGTAAGAGTCACTTAAAATTACACAGGAAGTTGCGCCTGGGTGGCTCAACAGGTTAAAGCCTCTGCCTTCAGCTCAGGTCATGATCCCAGGGTCCTAGGATCAAGCCCCACATCAGGCTTTCTGCTCCGCAGGGAGCCTGCTTCCTCCTCCTCTCTCTCTCTTTCTCTCTCTCTCTGCCTGCCTCTCTACCTACTTGTGATCTCTGTCTGTCAAATAAATAAATAAATAAAATCTTTAAAAAAAAATTACACAGGAAGACCAAATATATCAAAGACCAAAACCTTGTCTTCTAAACAATTAATTCATTTCTCTTCCCAAGGAATATTCTGTAGAATATTAGCTATGTAACATTGTCTATTAAGAAAAATTACTAAAGAATTCTTATAAATAACTGCCTATTATATTTATCTTTAAGCAATAAAACAAACAATTCTTAAGCTTAATGAAAGTTGTAATAAATCTTCTGTAGAAAAATTCAGCACTTCTCAATCATATTTGATCTCTGAAACAATTTGTCATATAGCATCTAATAATGTCCCCTGCTTACTACCAAAAACAGAGTAAGAAGAGCTTTAGAAATTCTTCCACACATCACTCTCACTATATCTACTGCCACCTCTGCAGTCTAGGCTGTCATCATCTCTCTCTGTTGAATAAATGCATCAAGCTCCTAACTATGGCCCCATTGTGCGCTCTTGTTCCATGTGGCAGAGACTGTAATTTGTTCTCCAAACCCAGTTCCTTCTCCTCCTGACACTGACAGCACATCCTGGCTTACTTTGCTATTAGGTACAGCCATGTGATGGAGTTCTAGTCAGTGAATTATTGATGGAATTACTAGTGAAAATACTGTGCTTCTGAGGGTTTCTCCTTCTCTCTTCCTCTCTGACAGAGAGGCAGCGACATTCAGGGGCTGGGACCGAGGAAGGGGCAAGATACACAAATCTGAGCCCTCATTGACTATACTGAGTTCTTCTCTGCCTGAACACTCTCATTCATTTAGTTCTTTACACAAGGAAAAAGCAAAAATAAAAAACACCAAGAAACAAAAACAAAAACAAAATGCTACTATATTAAGCCACTGTGACTTGAAGCCTATTTATTTTTACAGCCATTTGCCTAATCTAATACACCCCATTTCTATTTTTAACAACTAGTCAGATTGATGATTTTAAAATTTAAGTCAATTCATATCATTCCTTTGCTCAGCATCCTCCACTAGCTTCCCACATGGCTCACATTAAGAACCAATGACTTTAGAAAGGGATGATCAGGTCCATTGCAACCTTTGTGACCATATCTCCTCCTACTCCTTTTCCCATTAATATCTCTCCATCTGGTACTGGCTTAACTGTTCCATAGAAATACTGCTGTGTTAGTGTCTTTGCATCACTTTCCATCTGCTTGTTATGTGCTTACAGCAATACTGGCATGGCTCACTCTCTCACCTCCTTTCTGTTTTTGCTTAATCATCTTTTTAGTGTTTTACCCTGACCACCTTATTTAAAATCACTATTCAAGCTCCCAAACCCACCTCACCATGTCCAATAATCACATCTCCCTTCACTTATATACTTTTCTCCACAGCACTTTTATGTTTATTTTTAATGCCAGTTTCTTCTATAGAATTACTCTCCATGAAGGCAGGTTTTTTATATTGTATATTTCAGTTACTGTTGTATTTTTACTCTGTGTCCCATAGAAGACTGGTTGAATGGAATAAGTGAATGAATTGGCTAGAAAACTGACATTATGTCTACATAATATGAAATCTAATGACATATTTCCTTTAGGCATGTCTGGCAAGCAAATTTATTGTAAATTTCAATGTATGTTCATTAGCCCTGAGACGTTCAGCATAGTGATTTGATAATATTACATTCATATCAAAACAACCATAAAGACTATGATTGATATCAAGATTAAATGCATAAAAATGTCCATAAACTTTTCCAAAGATAAAATTCTACCTCAATTATTGTTCAACATTAAACATGCTGAGCAGGGTGTCTAGTGTATGTATATATCATTAAATATCTTCTGAGAATCCTTAAATTGAAAAGAGTGAATTAGAACAAAACAATCTGACATTTGCCTCTGACATTCAAACTCCTAATTTCCCTACAAAGAACTTTCCCTCCTTCAGATTCATCAGTTCCTCTAGCAGCACTGGACATTTTAAAACAACCTGAGTGTGATCACACTAGTGAAACCAAATAGTTTCAATACTCATCTTGACATGAGTAGTGTGATGTCAGGACTGCTTGACATCCTTGACATGGCTGCTTCTGCTATAACTCCTGAAACTTTCAAAGTGAATGCCAAATGCCAATTAGTGACCAGTGTAGTGTGATGCCTTCAGGGGCACATTTCTGATAGAAACTGCCAAGATCTCAACTAATTTCCATATTGCCCAATAATTAATTGCAATGGGTCTCAGCAGCTAAAATTCTTAGTTTTTTTTTTTTTTTTCAAAGCAAAGATTGGCTACTAATAATCTTCAAGTATTCCCATAGCTAAACACATACAGGAAATTAAATTTTGGGTAGGAAACATTATGTTCAGTTATCCTTCCCTATAGTAAATCTGAGATAAGGAAGCAAAGGAGGCCAATGACAGGCACTTAAGTCAGCTACCACTCTGGGGGACTCCAATGGAGAACCTCTGCAGTATAGGACACATCCCCTTCAGGGGTATCTTAACATTAGGGATGAAGGAAGTGAAAAATTTATACACTGACTACTGCCAGTCACTGATTGAGGGCTGCTCCTAGCAAGTTTAATGCTCCATCACTTCTTGATTGCCACAGGGTGGGCAAAGTGGACTTTAGTAGGGAAAGGAAGCCTGTAAGGATTTCATTGCCTATCATATTGACAGTTGGAAATCAGACCAGCATGCATTGAAGGGGGTATGGGCAGGGCACGGACCACATATGTTACTAAAGGTTAAAAGCATTCAAAAAGAGTTATTACTTGGCATAATCTCTTTGTGAGGGATAAGGAAGGAAATACATTCTAGGAAGATAAAATTTAGAATGAGTTTGTACTGATAAAGTAAGCAGTTAATTAGACATGAGCCTGAGGCAAGGATGCTGATAAATAGGTTCTACATTAGAAATCTAGAGGAAAAACATCTTGACCTTGTGGCTTCTGAGATCCTGGAACTACCAGGCCAAAAGCCAAAGATACAGAGCCTACATTCTGCTCTTCACCTCTGTCCCTGGGTAACCCCTAGATTCATTATAATGTATTTGCATAGCTATTATAACCCTGCTCCCTTGGAGAAAGGCTGCTATGAAAGTTCTGGTACAAACCTTGTAGGGTCAAAAACTTCCTCTACCAACCTGTGGGAGGAGTCCCCCAAATGCCTTGAGGGTATTAGAGACCACCCTGTCCAAGATGCAAGACTTACCCCCCACACACATAAAAGAAAAGGGCCCCTTTGCCACCTCTGAGACTGCCAGCTCTCCCACCCTGAGAGTGTCCACTTTCCTTCTGACTCTATTTGAGTGCAGACCATCATTTAAATCTTTGGTAGGCAGACGAATAACCAAGACTTCCAACCACACACAGACTCTCCCATTTTTTTTTTTTTAACAGTATCACTGAGGTCAGAGTCTGAGAGTAGTTAGAGATTAGAAAGGCACCACACAGGAATTGAATAATGAAAGGCATGAATTTTTTATTTAGCTCTTGCACTCACATCTATATCCCCAATGCTTAAAAATAACACAGAATATTATTTTCAGGTCAGCAGTGTGGTTCCCAAACAGAAGGGGTTGTAGGAGATAGAAGAGAAGAAGAACAGCAATTCTAGGAAAGAAAATCAACCACTTTCTAGAAGATAGGATGTGTGAAGAAGTGAATCTGAAGTGATGGGAAGATAGACCATGGGGAGAGGAGCCAGCTCCTGGCAAGCAGTGGAGCAGTGGAGCACAAAATCATAACTTTTAGAAGTCTGTTCCACTGAGGGACATCGGTCCAGAGGCTAAGTGGGGGATAGAGCTCTTGCGGGGACAGTGTGGTCTCAGTGGGGTCACAGAAAGATCAGGGGTGTTTGAGTGTGGCAGAGCTGCCAGGTATTGGAGCGGGAAGCCAGCTACAGAGAAGGAGCCAAGGTGGGGCTCTCAGCTTGGGGTTACCTTAAACCATGATCCGAGGCACAGTGAGGACACTGCTCTTCAAGCAGGAACCCCACAAGTGTCAGATCTGAAGAGACACCCTCCTTCCTCCTGAAGGAGCGGTGCAGGGATACACAGCAGGAAGCTGCTGCGTTTGGAGACTCCAAACAAGGCAATGTACCAGAGATAGAAATGCTCAGTCCCAGGCTGGGTGAGCACGAAGTGTGACCAGAGACCAGGGAGACAGGAGGGATTGATTGCTTTTCGCTGAGGGCATGCTGATGAGTGAGGTCCTTCGCTCTTGGGTCCTACAGGGCTGGAGATTGGGAGGCTGTCATTTTCATTCCCGTTATCCAAAGCTCTATGGAAATCATTCACAGAACAAAAGCTCCCAAGAGCAAAACCAAGCAGATTACTTAGCCTGGTCCCTGGCAAGGGCAGTGCAATTCTACCTTGGGCAAATACATTTGAGTATCACTGCAACAGGCACCTCCCCAGAAGATCAGCAAGAACATCCAGCCAAGACCAAGTTCACCAATCAATGAGAACCACAGAACTCCAGAGCTAGGAGAAAGCAACACATAGAATTCATGACTTTTTCCCCATGATACTTCAATTTTTCAAAATTAATTATTTTATTTTATTTTTTTCTTATTCTATTTTTTTAACTTTTCCTCTTTCTTCTTGTAATTTTTTAACTATTTTATCTTATCAATACCTTTAAAAAATCTTTTTAAATTTTCATTATTATAGTCATATTTTACTCCTTCACTGCATTTAACCTTTTCTACACATATAGGTTTTCTTTCCTTTAAAATTTTGGGATACAATTTCTTCTAATACATCAAAATATACCCTAAATCAAGAACATGGCTTTGTTTGAGGCTCCAGTCTGATCACATTCTCTCCTCTTTTTTTTCTACTTCCAACCAACTTATCTTATCAATTCCTTCTTTAGAATCTTTTTTAAAGATTATTTATTTATTTTACAGAGATCACAAGTAGGCAGAGAGAGAGAGAGAGAGAGAGGAGGAAGCAGGCTCCTCGCTGAGCAGAGAGCCCAATGTGGGACTTGATCCTAGGACGTTGAGATCACGACCAGAGCCAAAGGAAGAGGTTTTAACTAACTGAGCCAGCCAGGCCCCCTTTCTTTTTTAGAATCTTTTAAATTTTCATCATTACAGTCATATTCCATCCCTTCATTGTGTATACCTCTATTTTTGTATATATATCTTTTTCTTTCATTAAAATTTTGGGGGGTAGTTTCTTCTAAGAGACCAGAATACACCAAAAGTCAGGTAGGTGGCTCTGTTCTATTCACCAGTCTAACATGTCTATTTTTTAATTTTTGTATTTTTTTATTTTTTCCTTTCTTCTCCCCCTGGTTTCAGGTCTCTTCTGATTTGGTTGGTGTATACTTTTCTGGGGCCTTTGCCACCCTTTTAATATTTTCTTCTCTAATTCATCCGTTCTTATCTGGATAAAATGACAAGGAGGAAATAATCACCACAGGGAGGGGGAAAAAAAAAGAACAAGATGCAGTACTAATGGCTAGGGACCTAATGAATATGGACATTAGTAATATATCAGAACTAAAGTTCATAATGATGGTTACCAAGGTGCTAGCTGGGCTCAAAAAAAGCATGGAAGATATTAGAGAACCCCCTTTGAGAGGAAATAAAATCTCTTTCTGGAGAAATAAAAGAACTAAAGTCTAACCAAGCTGAAATCAAAAAAGTTAAAAATGAGGTGCAATAAAAAATGGAGGCTTTCACACAAGGATAAATGAGTCAGAAGAGAGAATTAGTGATATGGAAGACGAAATGATGGAGAATAAAGAAGCTGAGGAAAAGAGAGAAAAACAACTACTGGACCATGAGGGAAGAATTCAAGAGATAAGTAATGCCATAAGACAAAACAATATTAGAGTAATTGGGACCCCAGAAAAAGAAGAAAGAGAGGAACAGAAGTTATCAATGAGCAAATTATAGTGAAGAACTTCCCTAAATTGGAGCAAATTATAGTAGAGAATTTACCTAATATGGCAAAGGGAACAAGCATCAATCCAGGAGGCACAGAGAACCCCCTTCAAAATCAATAAAAATTGGACCACACTCAGTCATCTCATAGGAAAACTAACAAGTCTTAGTGACAAAGAGAAAATCCTGACAGCAGCTAGGGACAAGAGGTCTATAATGTACAACAGTAGAAATACTAGCCTGGAAGCAGACTTATCCACAGAGACCTGGCAGACCAGAAAGGACTGGCATGATATATTCAGAGCATTAAATGAGAAAAATATGTAGTCAAGAATACTATATCCAGCTAGGCTGCCATTGAAAATAGAAGGAGAGATAAAAAGCTTCCAGGACCAAAAAAAAAAAAAAAAAAGGCTAAAAGCATTTGCAAACACCAAACCAGCCCTACAGAAAACATTAAAGGGGTCTTCTAAGCCAAAAGAGAGCCTAAAAGTAATAGACCAGAAAGAAATAGAGACAATATACAGTAACAGTCACCTTAAGGGCAATACAATGGCACTAAATTCATATATTTCAATAGTTACCCTGAATGTAAATGGACTAAATGTCTCAATCAAAAAACACCAGTATCAGAATGGATAAAAGAACAACATCCATCAATATGCTGTCTTCAGGAAACTTATTTTAGATCCAAAGACACCTCCAGATTTAAAGTGAAGGGGTGGAAAACAATTTACCATGCTCAAGGACATCAAAAGAAAGCTGGGGTAGAAATTCTTATATCAGATCAATTAGATTTTAAGCCAAAGACTATAATTAATAAGAGAAAAGGAAGGATACTATATCATACTTAAAGGGTCTGTCCAACAAGAACATCTAAAATTTTTAAATATCTATGCCTGTAACATGGGAGCAGCCAATTATATAAACCAATTAATAACAAAGTCAAAGAAACACATAGACAATAATGCAGTAATAGTAGGGAACTTTAATGCTCAACCTTAGTGAAATGAACAGGCCACCTAAGCAAAAGATCAACAGGGAAATAAAGGCTTTAAATGACACACTGGACCAGATGGACATCACATTTATATTCAGAACATTCTATACCAAAGCAACAGAATACATATTCTTCTTTGGTGCACATGGAACATTCTCCAGAAGAGATCACATCCTGGGTCACATATCTGGTCTCAACTGGTACCAAAAGTTTGGGATCATTCCCTGCATATTTTCAGGCCACAATGCTCTGAAACTAGAACTCAATCACAAGAGGAAAGTTGGAAAGAACCCAACATGGAGGCTAAAGAGCATCCTACTAAAGAATGAAAGGGTCAACCAGGAAATTAAAGAATTTTAAAAATTCACCAAAATAAGTGAAAATGAAAACACAACTGCTCAAAATATTTGGGATACAGCAAAGACAGTCCTGAGAGGGAAATATATAGCAAAATAAGTCTTTCCCAAGAAAAAAGAAAGGTCTAAAGTACATAACCTAACCCTACACCTAAAGGAGCTGGAGAAAGAATAGCAAAGAAAGCCTATATCCACCAGAAGAAGAGAAATAGTAAAGATCAGACCAAAATCAATGAAATAGAAACCAAAAGTACAGTAGAACAATTCAATAATACTAGGAGCTGGTACTTTAAAAGAATTAATAAGATTGATAAAGCAACTGGCCAGATTTATCAAAGAAAAAAGAGAAAGGACCCAAATAAATAAAATCATGAATGAAACAGGAGAGATTACAACCAATACCAAAGAAATACAAACAATTTTTAAGAACACATGATGAGCAACTAAACACCAGCAAATTTGACAATCTGGAAGAATGGATACATACCTAGAGACATACAAACCACCAAAACTGAACCAGGATGAAATAGAAAACCTGGACAGACCCATAACGAGTAAGGAATTTGAGGAAGTCATCATTTCTTCCAAAAAACAAGAGCCCGGAGCCAGATGGCTTCCCAGGGGAATGCTACAAAACATTTAAAGAAGAATTAACTCCTATTCTCCTGAAAATGTTCCAAAAAATAGAAATGGAAGGAAAACTTCCAAACTCATTTTATGAAGTTTATGAAGCATTACCTTGATCCCCAAACCAGACAAAGACCCAGTCAAAAAGGAGCATTACAGACCAATATGTTTGATGAACATGGATGCAAAAATTCTTACCAAAATACTAGCCAATAGGATCCAACAGTACATTAAAAGGATTATTCACCACAATCAAGTAGAATTTATTCCCAGCTGCAAGCTTGTTTCAACATCCACAAATGTGATACAATATAAAATAAATATAATAATAAATAAAGGAAATAATAAGAACCATATGATACACTCAATGGATGCTGAAAAAGCATTTGACAAAGCACAGCATCTTTTCTTGATCAAAACTCTTCAAAGAGTAGGGATAGAGGCCACATACCTCAAAATTATCAAAGCCATCTATGAAAAACTCACAGTGAGTATCATTTCTAATGGGGAAAAACTGAGAGCTTTTGCCCTAAGGTCTGGAACACCACAGAGATGTCCACTATCACCACCTCTATTCGACATAGTACTAGAAGTCCTAACCTCAGCAATCAGACAACAAAAAGAAATTAAAGGCATCTGAGTTGGCAAAGAAGAAGTTGAACCCTCACTCTTCATAGATGATATGATACTTTGTGTGGAAAACCCAGAAGACTCCACTTCAAAACTCCTAGAATTCATACAGGAATTCAGCAACGTATCAGGATATAAAGTCAATGCACAGAAATCAGTGGCATTTCTATATGCCAACAGCAAGACAGAAGAAAGAGAAATTAAGGAGTCAATCCCATTTACAATTGCACCCAAAACCATAAGATATCTAGGAATAATCCTAACCAAAGAGGCAAAGAATCTGTACTCAGAAAGCTATAAAGTACTCATGAAATAAATTGAGGAAGACACAAAGAAATGGAAAAATGTTCCATGCTCATGGGTTGGAAGAACAAATAATATGAAAATGTCTATGCTACCTAAAGCAATCTACACATTTAATTCAATCCCTATCAAAATACCATCAATTATTTTTCAAAGAAATGGAACAAATAATCCTAAAATTTATATGAAACAAGAAAAGACCCCAAATAGCCAGAGGAATGTTGAAAAAGAAAACCAAAATTGGTGGCATCACAATTCCAGGCTTCAAACTCTATTACAAAGCTGTCATCATCAAGACAGTATGATACTGGCACAAAAAATAGATACATAGATCAATGGAACAGAATATAGTGCCCAGAAATGGACCCTCAACTCTATGGTTAACTAATCTTTGACAAAGCAGGAAAGAATGTCCAATGGAAAAAAAAGACAGTCTTTTCAACAAATGGTTTTTGGAAAATTGGACAGCCACATGCAGAAGAATGAAACTGGACCATTTCCTTACACCACACACAAAAACAGAATCAAAATGGATGAAAGACCCCAATGTGAGACAGGAATCCATCAAAATCCTTGAGAAGAACACAGGCAGCAACCTCTTCGACCTCAGCCACAGCAACTTTCTTCTAGAAACATCACCAAAGGCAAGAGAAACAAGGGCAAAAATGAACTTTTAGGATTTCATGAAGATCAAAAGCTCTTGCACAGAAAAGGGAATAGTCAACAAAACCAAAAGACAACTGAGAGAATGGGAGAAGATATTCATAAATGGCATACCAGATAAAGGGCTAGTATCCAAAATCTGTAAAGAATTTACCAAACTCAACACTGAAAGAACAAATAATCCAATCAAGGAATGGGCAGAAGACATGAACAGACATTCTGCAAAGAAGACATCCAGATGGCCAACAGACACATGAAAAAGTGCTCCACATCACTCAGCATCAGGGAAATACAAATCAAAACCACAAGGAGATACCTACCACCTCACACCAGTCATAATGGCTATAAGTAACAAGTCAGGGAACAACAGATTTGGGGGAGGATGTGGAGAAAGGGGAACCTCCTACACTGTTGGTGGAAATGCAAGCTCATATACCACTCTGGCAAACAGCATGGAGGTTCCTCAAAAAGTTGAAAGTAGAGCTACCTTACGACCTAGCAATTGCACTACTGGGTGTTTACCCTAAAGATACAAACGTAGTGATCTGAAGGGGCACATGCACCTGAATGTTTATAGCAGCATTGTCCACAATAGCCAAACTATGGAAAAAACCTAGATGTCCATCAATAGATGAACGTATAAATAAGAGTTGGTATATATAAAAAATGGAATATTATGCAGCCATCAAAGGGAAATGAAATCTTGCCATTTGCAACGATGGGAATGGAACTAGAGGGTATTATACTGAGTGAAATAATCAATCAGAGAAAGACAATTATCATATGGTCTCTCTGATATGAAGAATTTGAGAGGCAGTGAGGGGAGGTGGTGGGGGGTTGGGAAGAAAAAAAAATGAAACAAGATGGGACCAGGAGGGAGAAAAACCATAAGAGACTCTTAATCTCACAAAACAAACTGAGGGTTGCTAGGGGTTGGGGGCATAAGGATATAGTGGCTCGTTCATGCACATTGGGGAGGGCATGTGCTATGGTGAGTGCTGTGAAATGTGTAAACCTGATGATTCACAGACCTGTACTCCTGGGGCAAATAATACATTACATATTAATAAAATAAAGGTAAATAAAAACAAAAACAAATTTTAAAAAAAGAATATTATGTTCAGTGCACATTTGTTAACTGAATAAACTATTAGAATTTTCTAACTAGTTCCCAAATTTCATGTAGTCTCCAATCCTCCTTTTTTTTTTTTTTTTTCAATATATCTGGCTTACTTCCTTTTAGAGGATTATCATATCTTCTCACTCCTCAATTAAATTCAGAGTATTCCTTTTTCCATGACTTTGACCTACTCTGCAATATGCCTTTTATTTTAATTTTAACACGTTCAGTGTCATCTCCCTTACTTGAAGTTGTAGGGAAACCTTTTGCTTTTACCGTTATTCTATTCTGAATGTTAAGATTACCAGTTGCTGCCATTTCTTTCTTTAAAATACCTTTGGGCTTCACTCCTTCCTCCCCCACTGCTGTTGTTACTATTGTAATGCTCAGTATAGAGTACAGCTATCTGATGCCTTCTGACTGGTCAATCTACCCCAATTTTCCCACTCCTAAACTTTTCCATAATGTCTAATTAGGCTCTTTTTCTTGACACAAAAGTTTCTTTATATTATTTATATCTATAACAAGTAATAATAGTTATTGGCTTGCCCAGAAACTGCACTATGTCTATTCTTACCCCTATATACTTCTACCCCCAGTGTGTGGGCATTTTATGGGTCTGAGAAGGAAGGTGTTAAAGCAGTGGCTTCTGATTTATCTTTTTCTCCAATTACCAAGAGATATACCCAGGGAAAGAAAATAAGTGACCTGGGTTATCCTTCTTATAAACATGCTGATAAATCACTTCCTGGTAAATAAAAGTATGACATTTATTTAGAAGAGAATTCTTATCTATAGAATTCTTTCACTAGAATGTCCCAGGTTTGATTTGTTTACAATAGACAAACCTAGAATCTGTGGGGCTTTGAAGCATAGCTCTCTCGAAAATGTCATATAAGCCCTATAATAATCTGTCTGTAACATACAGATGTTTCATAACCTAAAAATCCCTGCTAGGTGAGGTGATTTTCAATCATTTCTAGAAACTTCATCTATTATTCTGGACTGGAATGCATGTCTGAGCAATGAATAAATAAAGATCTGGAAAGCCATGTAGTGTGTCCTACGCCTCTCCTTTTTTTTGGGGGGGGTTCCATGTTTCTTGATTCCCTGTATCTTGAAACTATGGGTAAAATTTGACATTAGGATAATTGTCTGACTTTATAAATCTGATTTGACAATATGGCTTTTTGTGCAAGTTCAGGGCACAATGATAATACCTATCTTTCTCTCAGATTTCAGAAACATGGACAGAACACTGTGATAGAAAGACTAACCTAGATTATGGAGCCTGATTTCCATATACAGACCCGGCAGCTTCCTAATCCCTTATCGGGAGTTCCTGTTGAAATATCACTGAATGGCTAAACTAGACAATCACAGGACAACTCTTCAGGGACAGGCTCCTTACTAAATGAGAGAGAGCAGTTCAGAAAACTTCTCTGAAAATAAAATTAAAAGCAAGAAAGGAAATCAAACCACCAATCAGATAGTTCACTCTTCAGCCATGGATAAAGAGAAAATGAGGGGTGTTGGAAAAGATCAGGAATGCTCCTCTTTTCAAAATCCTTCCAAAGAGATGACCTTTTCCCCAAAGAATCAGCTGTGCTAGTTAATTTAAATGCTTCCCACTTCCAGTTCAAGACCTGAGAAAAAACACAAGCCAGACTCGTTCAGGGGAATTTAATTCAAAACTGAGGTTAGCTTCATTACTGATTCTCTCTGTTACCAATTTTTTAGTACATTAATACTGGATCAGTATTAATACCTTTGTCATTGGGCCCATGCTTGGATTTCAACATATCTCAACCCTAGGCTTTTGCTTGAGTACTTAGTTTCCTTGCCTCTTAGTAATAACTCTTACTGTGTCAAGTTTCCTGGACTGAAGTCTAGACACCTAATTTCTCCTTTATAGCTCTGCAACTCAACACAGAGCCCAGGTCTTCTGCCTGGATGACACATGACACTAACCTGACAATATGAGTCACTCTGCATGTTACTCACATAGTTATTGAGTTATTGCAATGTTGTCATTAATTTTTACTTTTTTTCT
This sequence comes from Mustela lutreola, assembly GCF_030435805.1. Taxonomy (NCBI): domain Eukaryota; kingdom Metazoa; phylum Chordata; class Mammalia; order Carnivora; family Mustelidae; genus Mustela; species Mustela lutreola. The sequence goes on from NC_081292.1 coordinate 187,081,053, forward strand.
CAGTCTTTTGATGTCCATTGGCTTCCTTGTCCAGCTACACCCCAATTTTGACCTTTTAAACTGACCTTTCTTTTTTTTTTTTTCTTTATGTATTTATTTTATTTTTTTTTAAATTTTTTATTTTTTATAAACATATATTTTTTATATACATATATTTTTATCCCCAGGTCTGTGAATCACCAGGTTTACACACTTCACAGCACTCACCAAATCACATACCCTCCCCAATGTCCATAATCCCACCCCCTTCTCCCCAACCCCCTCCCCCCGGCAACCCTCAGTTTGTTTTGTGAGATTAAGAGTCACTTATGGTTTGTCTCCCTCCCAATCCCATCTTGTTTCATTTATTCTTCTACCCACTTAAGCCTCCATGTTGCATCACCACTTCCTCATATCAGGGAGATCATATGATAGTTGTCTTTCTCTGCTTGACTTATTTCGCTAAGCATGATACGCTCTAGTTCCATCCACGTTGTTGCAAATGGCAAGATTTCATTTCTTTTGATGGCTGCATAGTACTCCATTGTGTATATATACCACATCTTCTTGATCCATTCATCTGTTGATGGACATCTAGGTTCTTTCCATAGTTTGGCTATTGTGGACATTGCTGCTATAAACATTCGGGTGCATGTGTCCCTTTGGATCACTACATTTGTATCTTTAGGGTAAATACCCAATAGTGCAATTGCTGGGTCATAGGGCAGTTCTATTTTCAACATTTTGAGGAACCTCCATGCTGTTTTCCAGAGTGGCTGCACCAGCTTGCATTCCCACCAACAGTGTAGGAGGGTTCCCCTTTCTCCGCATCCTCGCCAGCATCTGTCATTTCCTGACTTGTTGATTTTAGCCATTCTGACTGGTGTGAGGTGATATCTCATTGTGGTTTTGATTTGTATTTCCCTGATGCCGAGTGATATGGAGCACTTTTTCATGTGTCTGTTCGCCATCTGGATGTCTTCTTTGCAGAAATGTCTGTTCATGTCTTCTGCCCATTTCTTGATTGGATTATTTGTTCTTTGGGTGTTGAGTTTGCTAAGTTCTTTATAGATTCTGGACACTAGTCCTTTATCTGATATGTCGTTTGCAAATATCTTCTCCCATTCTGTCAGTTGTCTTTTGATTTTGTTAACTGTTTCCTTTGCTGTGCAAAAGCTTTTGATCTTGATGAAATCCCAGTAGTTCATTTTTTCCCTTGCTTCCCTTGCCTTTTGCGTTGTTCCTAGGAAGATGTTGCTGCGGCAGAGGTCGAAGAGGTTGCTGCCCGTGTTCTCCTCAAGGATTTTGATGGATTCCTTTCGTACATTGAGGTCCTTCATCCATTTTGAGTCTATTTTTGTGTGTGGTGTAAGGAAATGGTCCAATTTCATTTTTCTGCATGTGGCTGTCCAATTTTCCCAGCACCATTTATTGAAAAGGCTGTCTTTTTTCCATTGGACATTCTTTCCTGCTTTGTCGAAGATTAGTTGACCATAGAGTTGAGGGTCTATTTCTGGGCTCTCTATTCTGTTCCATTGATCTATGTGTCTGTTTTTGTGCCAGTACCATGCTGTCTTGATGATGACAGCTTTGTAATAGAGCTTGAAGTCCGGAATTGTGATGCCACCAACGTTGGCTTTCTTTTTCAATATCCCTTTGGCTATTCGAGGTCTTTTCTGGTTCCATATAAATTTTAGAATTATTTGTTCCATTTCTTTGAAAAAGATGGATGGTACTTTGATAGGAATTGCATTAAATGTGTAGATTGCTTTAGGTAGCATAGACATTTTCACAATATTTATTCTTCCAATCCAGGAGCATGGAACATTTTTCCATTTCTTTGTGTCTTCCTCAATTTCTTTCATGAGTACTTTATAGTTTTCTGAGTATAGATTCTGTGTCTCTTTGGTTAGGTTTATTCCTAGGTATCTTATGGTTTTGGATGCAATTGTAAATGGGATTGACTCCTTAATATCTCTTTCTTCTGTCTTGCTGTTGGTGTAGAGAAATGCAACTGATTTCTGTGCATTGATTTTATATCCTGACACTTTACTGAATTCCTGTATAAGTTCTAGCAGTTTTGGAGTGGAGTCTTTTGGGTTTTCCACATATAGTATCATATCATCTGCGAAGAGTGATAATTTGACTTCTTCTTTGCCGATTTGGATGCCTTTAATTTCCTTTTGTTGTCTGATTGCTGAGGCTAGGACCTCTAGTACGATGTTGAATAGCAGTGGTGATAATGGACATCCCTGCCGTGTTCCTGACCTTAGCGGAAAAGCTTTCAGTTTTTCTCCATTGAGAATGATATTTGCGGTGGGTTTTTCATAGATGGCTTTGATGATATTGAGGTATGTGCCCTCTATCCCTACACTTTGAAGAGTTTTGATCAGGAAGGGATGTTGTACTTTGTCAAATGCTTTTTCAGCATCTATTGAGAGTATCATATGGTTCTTGTTCTTACTTTTATTGATGTGTTGTATCACATTGACTGATTTGTGGATGTTGAACCAACCTTGCAGCCCTGGAATAAATCCCACTTGGTCGTGGTGAATAATCTTTTTAATGTACTGTTGAATCCGATTGGCTAGTATTTTGTTGAGTATTTTCGCATCTGTGTTCATCAAGGATATCGGTCTATAGCTCTCTTTTTTGGTGGGATCCTTGTCTGGTTTTGGGATCAAGGTGATGCTGGCCTCATAAAATGAGTTTGGAAGTTTTCCTTCCATTTCTATTTTTTGGAACAGTTTCAGGAGAATAGGAATTAGTTCTTCTTTAAATGTTTGGTAGAATTCCCCCGGGAAGCCGTCTGGCCCTGGGCTTTTGTTTGTTTGGAGATTTTTAATGACTGTTTCAATCTCCTTACTGGTTATGGGTCTGTTCAGGCTTTCTATTTCTTCATGGTTCAGTTGTGGTAGTTTATATGTTTCTAGGAATGCATCCATTTCTTCCAGATTGTCAAATTTATTGCCGTAGAGTTGCTCATAGTATGTTCTTATAATAGTTTGTATTTCCTTGGTGTTAGTTGTGATCTCTCCTCTTTCATTCATGATTTTATTTATTTGGGTCCTTTCTCTTTTCTTTTTGATAAGTCGGGCCAGGGGTTTATCAATTTTATTAATTCTTTCAAAGAACCAGCTCCTAGTTTCGTTGATTTGTTCTATTGTTTTTTTGGTTTCTATTTCATTGATTTCTGCTCTGATCTTTATGATTTCTCTTCTCCTGCTGGGCTTAGGGTTTCTTTCTTGTTCTTTCTCCAGCTCCTTTAGGTGTAGGGTTAGGTTGTGTACCTGAGACCTTTCTTGTTTCTTGAGAAAGGCTTGTACCGCTATATATTTTCCTCTCAGGACTGCCTTTGTTGTGTCCCACAGATTTTGAACCGTTGTATTTTCATTATCATTTGTTTCCATGATTTTTTTCAATTCTTCTTTAATTTCCCGGTTGACCCATTCATTCTTTAGAAGGATACTGTTTAGTCTCCATGTATTTGGGTTCTTTCCAAACTTCCTTTTGTGGTTGAGTTCTAGCTTTAGAGCATTGTGGTCTGAAAATATGCAGGGAATGATCCCAATCTTTTGATACCGGTTGAGTCCTGATTTAGGACCGAGGATGTGATCTATTCTGGAGAATGTTCCATGTGCACTAGAGAAGAATGTGTATTCTGTTGCTTTGGGATGAAATATTCTGAATATATCTGTGATGTCCATCTGGTCCAGTGTGTCATTTAAGGCCTTTATTTCCTTGCTGATCTTTTGCTTGGATGACCTGTCCATTTCAGTGAGGGGAGTGTTAAAGTCCCCTACTATTATTGTATTGTTGTTGATGTGTTTCTTTGATTTTGTTATTAATTGGTTTATATAGTTGGCTGCTCCCACGTTGGGGGCATAGATATTTAAAATTGTTAAATCTTCTTGTTGGACAGACCCTTTGAGTATGATATAGTGTCCTTCCTCATCTCTTATTACAGTCTTTGGCTTAAAATCTAATTGATCTGATATAAGGATTGCCACTCCTGCTTTCTTCTGATGTCCATTAGCATGGTAAATTCTTTTCCACCCCCTCACTTTAAGTCTGGAGGTGTCTTCGGGCTTAAAATGTGTTTCTTGGAGGCAACATATAGATGGGTTTTGTTTTTTTATCCATTCTGATACCCTGTGTCTTTTGACAGGGGCATTTAGCCCATTCACATTCAGGGTAACTATTGAGAGATATGAATTTAGTGCCATTGTATTGCCTGTAAGGTGACTGTTACTGTATATGGTCTCTGTTCCTTTCTGATCTACCACTTGTAGGCTCTCTCTTTGCTTAGAGGACCCCTTTCAATATTTCCTGTAGAGCTGGTTTGGTATTTGCAAATTCTTTCAGTTGTTGTTTGTCCTGGAAGCTTTTAATCTCTCCTTCTATTTTCAATGATAGCCTAGCTGGATATAGTATTCTTGGCTGCATGTTTTTCTCGTTTAGTGCTCTGAAAATATCATGCCAGCTCTTTCTGGCCTGCCAGGTCTCTGTGGATAAGTCAGCTGCCAATCTAATATTTTTACCATTGTATGTTACAGACTTCTTTTCCCGGGCTGCTTTCAGGATTTTCTCTTTGTCATTGAGACTTGTAAATTTTACTATTAGGTGACGGGGTGTGGGCCTATTCTTATTGATTTTGAGGGGCATTCTCTGAACCTCCTGAATTTTGATGCTCGTTCCCTTTGCCATATTGGGGAAATTCTCCCCAATAATTCTCTCCAGTATACCTTCTGCTCCCCTCTCACTTTCTTCTTCTTCTGGAATCCCAATTATTCTAATGTTGTTTCGTCTTATGGTGTCACTTATCTCTCGAATTCTCCCCTCGTGGTCCAGTAGCTGTTTGTCCCTCTTTTGATCAGCTTCTTTATTCTCTGTCATTTGGTCTTCTATATCACTAATTCTTTCTTCTGCCTCATTTATCCTAGCAGTGAGAGCCTCCATTTTTGATTGCACCTCATTAATAGCTTTTTTGATTTCAACTTGGTTAGATTTTAGTTCTTTTATTTCTCCAGAAAGGGCTTTTATATCTCTCGAGAGGGTTTCTCTAATATCTTCCATGCCTTTTTCGAGCCCGGCTAGAACCTTGAGAATTGTCATTCTGAACTCTAGATCTGACATATTACCGATGTCTGTATTGATTAGGTCCCTAGCCTTCGGTACTGCCTCTTGTTCTTTTTTTTGTGGTGAATTTTTACGTCTTGTCATTTTGTCCAGATAAGAGTAAATGAAGGGGCAAGTAAAATACTAAAAGGGTGGCAACAACCCCAGGAAAATATGCTTTAGCCAAATTAGAAGAGCTCCAAAATCGTGAGTGGGGAGAAAGGGGATAAAAAGAGGTTCAAAAAGGAAGAAAGAAAAAAGAAAAAAAAAAAAAAAGAAAAGAAAAGAAAAGAATTTTTTTTAAAAAAGAAAACACCTAAGAAAAATGTAAAAAAATATATATATATATATTAGATAAACTAGTAAAAAATCGTTAAAAAAGAAAAAGGTAACAGTTAAAAAAAAAAAAAATTTACCCGAAGGCGAGAAAAAAAAAAAAAATGAAAAAGAAAAAATTAAATTAACTGCAAGACTAAAAAAAATCACAGGAAAAAAGCCATGAGTTCCGTGCTTGGCTTTCTCCTCCTCTGGAATTCTGCTGCTCTCCTTGGTATTGAAACCGCACTCCTTGGTAGGTGAACTTGGTCTCGGCTGGATTTCTTGTTGATCTTCTGGGGGAGGGGCCTGTTGTAGTGATTCTCAAGTGTCTTTGCCCCAGGCGGAATTACACCGCCCTTACCCGGGGGCCGGGGTGAGTAATCCGCTCGGGTTTGCTTTCAGGAGCTTTTGTTCCCTGAGCGCTTTCCGTAGAGTTCCAGAGGACGGGAATACAAATTGCGGCCTCCTGGTCTCCGGCCCGGAGGAGCCGAGAGCCCAGGGCCCCACTCCTCAGGGCGCCCTCAGAGAACAGCGCCCAGTTACTCCCGTCTGCCTGACCTCCGGCCGCGCTCCGAGCTCACCGAGCCTGCGACCGGTTCAAGGTAACACGGAGCTGCGAGCTTACTGTCGGCTCTGTCTCTGTAGCCGGCTTTCCCATTCCAATACCCGCAAGCTCTGCGACACTCAGACACCCCCGATCCTTCTGTGACCCTGCGGGACCTGAGGCCACGCTGACCCCGCGTGGGCTTCGCCCCGGTTTAGCCTCTGGAGCGATGTCCCTCAGCGGAACAGACTTTTAAAAGTCCTGATTTTGTGCGCGGTTGCTCTGCCGCTTGCCGGGAGCCGGCCCCTCCCCCCGGGGTCTATCTTCCCGTCGATAAACTGACCTTTCTTATTGCCATTCTCAGCAACAGATAGTAATTCTGTTTCAAGTGCCAGGGGCTAAAGGTTGCCACAGTTTTTTGGCACAACCTCTGTGCACAGTCCTATTTCCTATTAGCTGCTAACATGTGCAGTCTGTGCACACCCTTCTGTTCTTGCCCTGGAGAGCTAGGCCTAAAATTTTAGAAGTGAAGAGCTGTGGAGTAGTTAGGAAGACATCTTTTATAAATCTCTCATTTCACAAATGAGATGTTATGGTCCAATAAGTGTACACTCAGTTGCTCAAACTAGCACCAACTTTAAAAGCAGGTTTTCTGCTCCTTAATCCCATGCTCTTCCAAAAACAGAAGGGATGTAATTTTCTAAAATTGTTGTTGTTAATTTCTGTCCTCTATCACTAAAAATGGGAGATTAGTCACCAGTCACTTTTGTGTGATTTTTTTTTTTTTCTTCTTGAGGGCAGAGGACATTTCCTATACTATGGTAATTTCCATCTTAGTTACTTAAAAGTCAGTTACATTTAGAAAGATAAAAATTACTTTTTATAAATAATGTCTTTTACATTTTATTATATCATTTCCTTTAAAATAAATGATTGCAATATGATTGTAAGTCAATCACATATTTAAATGCATTAATACTTTATTAAAGGCTTGTAAGAGTTCTTTCATTCTTTCTGCTTCCAAGGAAATTTGTGATTCTTGTATAAGATAAAATAAGGAGTCATTAACATAAATGAATACATTATACCCTGATAATCTTACCACTTCAACATGACACTAATTAGCAATCTTGAAATTACTAAGTGATTGGCATACTAGGGTTCACTACTTGACTTGTACTTTTCCATGGTAAGAAAATAATACAAAGTTAGTAAGCCTTAGTGCTGAGTAATGAAAACTGCAAGTAAGTCAGGACATTTATAATTTGCAGTGGAAGATTCATTATTTAAAGAGGGAGAATGATATTATATAATTAAGTATCTTAACCAATCAGGTCAATGGAAGTACAAATTTGTCAATTACACCTATATTTCAAATTATATCACCTCTTAATGGCCAACACTAAATATGAAATATAAGCACTTAGGATTTCTTCTTGGTTTATTGGCAAAATATACTGCTAAAACTAGAGGTATAGCAACAATAATAGATAACATATTAAAGACTTACTTGGGTCATGCAGGGCTAGTTAATTTACATATATCTTAGCCCCTTCCAACATACCTGAGGTAAATATTTTATTCCCTTTTTATAAAATGGAAACTAAGACCCTCAGAAGTTTTGTAATTCCATAATGCCCACCTTGCTTATTGAATAGAGAGATCACTTTGTCACTCTTAATTGGTGTATATGTGTCTATTTTCTCACATTTTCAAATTAACATATAATGTATTATATGTATCGGAGGTACAGGTCTGTAAATCATCAGTCTTACACAATTCACAGGACTCACCATAGCACATACCCTCCCCAATGTCCATAAACCAGCCACCTATCCCTCCCCCCAACTCAGCAGCCCTCAATTTGTTTCCTGAGATTAAGAGTTTCTTATGGTTTGTTTTCCTTCCCGGTCCCATCTTGTTTCATTTACCCCCTCAAAGACTGTATTTATTTGACAGAGAGAGAACACAAGTTGGGGGAGCAGCAAGCAGAGGAAAAGGGAGATGTAGGATCCCCACTGAACAGGGAGCGTGACGTGGGGCTCCATCCCAGGACTCTGGGATCAAGACCTGAGCTGAACCAACTTAACCAAATTCTAACATTTTAGGGATAACATCACTTCCTAGAGTTACTACAGAGGTCATTAGCAGATAATGGTTGTTAAGATGTCTGAAAAAGTGAAAGCATTAAAGCAAAATATTTAGGATACTCCTGGCCTCCCTTTGTCCTATTTATCTTAACAGTTTAAAGTATGATACCCAGAGAACTACCTGGAAACTTAGATAAACACAATTCAAGGACTCCAGACTACTGAGTCAGAATTTACATGTTATGAAGACTGTCCAGTTGGTTGTTAATTTCTAAAAGTGTTGCTTTATGCCATAGGAGTATGTGGAGAGTTGGTTGAGTGGAGTGGAATGTTCTATAGCCTTTGTACTTGGCTTTATAGAAACAGTTATCTTTATTAACCTCTTTAGTAAAAAACACCTCTGTCTTTTCAACTCTAAGAATATCAACCAATTCTACCAGGAAGAAAATAAAGCACAGATGATGGACCAAAGAATGTACAGCAAAGGAAAGGAAAGCCTCACAGGCCTAGAATGTGAAAATACTGGAGTTCAGGGATATATGTCTGCATTTCTCTTTTTCCCACTGAGATCAAAGAAGTTAAAGTCACTTGTCAATACATTTTAATTCTGGCTCTGTTTACTACTCCAGGTCCTGCAGATTGCAAATAAAATTTTTAGAATTATATGGATGACAACATAGTGACAAGACAATCCCAGGATCTATAAAGTGTAGCAAAATGTGATTTAAATTGTATAGAGTTAATTTTAAAGATAATTAGAGATTAAGAGTCACTTATGGTTTGTCTCCCTCCCAATCCCATCTTGTTTCATTTATTCTTTGTGAAGTGTGTAAACCTGGTCATTCACAGACCTGTACCCCTGGGGATAAAAATATATGTTTATAAAAAAAATTTAAAAAAAAGATAATTAGAAATGACAGATTAAAGAAAAGAAGTTAAATTGCCCTCACAAGAATTACCACCAAAAGATTAACTGATTTACCCTCAAAAAGCAGTTGGTAAATGACTATAAATGATGCCCAAACCACAGCAATTTAAGATATCAACTTCCTGGCTGGGGAAGATTCTTGTTCTCCATCTTGGTTAAAGAAAACATATTTGTTCACCCTTTTCTCTCCTATAATTTTTCCTTGAATCCAAATTTGGAGTTTGCTTCTAGAATCAAACCCTTTTCAATTTATAATTGTGGGAATTGTTCATAGCCTGCACTTCTGTATATTATTCACTGACTCCTCCAAATTACCTTGTATATCAGCTAATTAATGGTTCAAGTCATAATATGATGGAGTTGTGTATCAATCTCTAAGTCACATATTTCTGTCACCATTCGATATGTGGAACAGTGATTCTGCAACAAATTGAACATTTCATTGCATGTTCACTCATTACATAATTAGAAAAATCAGAGTTTTAACAATAAGTATGTTTCAAAATATACATTCAAGATAAAAATGAAATAAAACTAAAAGTGCTAATTTGAGTTTAGCATACTTACTGTTTGTTTAAAAACAAATTATGTGTGGAAAAAATAAATTAGATAAAATGTATGAAATAGAGAAAATAAAACACCGAAATGTCCCAGAATGTGACACCTTTGTCAGAGGCCTCAAATAGATAGATATAGGGAATTTTAACCCTTGGTATGTTTTTTTCACTTCCTACTTGACACAATATTGCACACTGTAGTTACTTGTCGGTTATCTTCCTACTTACCCAATTACTCCATTATGTATGTGGAGTGGGTGATATCCTAGTATTCTCTGCACTTGTATCATGCCAAAACAACAGCTTTGTCAGTAGACCACAAAATCTAAAGGATCTCAAGGATCTTTCCTATCTACATAAGAGCAATGAACTACCTTGATGAGATACCAACTTTCTCTTTTAGAACAGCCATGTGGTTTAGTGATGTGTAGAAATTACTTCAAAGGGCCATATTGGTAATGTTAGGTAGATGAAAAGAAAAAGGTCTAGTAAAAGATAAATTAGCATTAACCAAGAGCTTTTGTGTGCCAGGAACTGTACTAATCTCTTTAATAGGAATCCTTTCATGTAATCCTTCTTTAGAACGTGAGGAAGATTTACTGGTGCTTCATAGAAAAGGCAGAGAAGATTCAGAGGTTTATACCACTTTCCCTAGGACATGCACAAGGTGACAGAACCCAGCCTATTTCCACTTCAGCAAACTTTCTTAGCCATTTATTGTGCTAAGTGCTAAATGTGTCATGAATTACCTATTGTAATCCTTATTCTAACTTTATGATGTATTCTCTCAGTTCCACACACAAAGAATTAACGACACACATTAACTCTTTCTTACCCACACATCGAACCAATCCTTAGGCTCTATCTATTCTCACACTTCTATTTTGAATCTCTCCTCTTCTACCCTTTTCCATTACCCAGTTCAGACATTTATCAGTCCAGAGTAGTCTTTCTAACCTGCCTATTTTCTTCCATTCTTCTACCCCTCCAAACCAAAATACACAGTAGTCAGAGTGATCATACCAAAAAGCAAAAAGCATAGTCCACCATAGGAAAATTTTTTTTGGAACTCTTCAATAGCTTCTATCCTCTAACGGACAGGTAAGCAATCCGTACACTGAACAAGGAATTAAAATTGTAGAAACCACTTTATTATCGTTTCTCTCTATATATTCAAACTTGCTTAGGGGAAAAGCAGGGTTCCCTTTGTCAGGTACTTGATGAAATTAGAGCAGATTCATGACTTCTAGCACATAAAATAATAATAAAATAATAATGGTTAGGACCATGCACAGTACTCTGGAACCAGACTGCCTGGTTTTAACTTCCAAACTGTATGTGTCACTTACACATTATATAGCCTTGGGCAAGTCATTTATCTACCCTGCCTTTGTTTTATCCTCTATAAAATGCAGCATATCGCAATCCTACAACCTGGGGCTGTTGTGAGGATTTAAAGAATTAGTAGAGGTAAAAGTTGGCATATAATAGGGGACTCATGTGTTACTTCTGATTCTAGGGAATGGGAAAAATTGGGTACCTTCAAAATAAAAGACACTGATTTAGTGATTATAAATTCCCTACACCATACAATTAGTCTAGGCTTCCAAGTTTGTTCAGCTGTAAGATCTTTTACTGTCCCTCCCTATCACTTGTTAGCTGCTATTTCTCTCTCTCTTCTAGGATCAAAGAGGAGTAAGAAGAAAAAAAAAAAAAATGAGAAGAGCATGGAAGTTCTTACCAGACTGGAATCATTGTAAGATGTCTTAGCACTTTTTTAGCCTGACAATTTTTTTTTTTTAAAGATTTTGTTTATTGGGCGCCTGGGTGGCTCAGTGGTTTAAGCCGCTGCCTTCGGCTCAGGTCATGATCTCAGGGTGCTGGGATCGAGTCCCGCATCCCGCTCTCTGCTCAGCGGAGAGCCTGCTTCCCTCTGTCTCTCTCTGTCTGCCTCTCCATCTACTTGTGATTTCTCTCTGTCAAATAAATAAATAAATAAAATCTAAAAAAAAAAAAAAGATTTTGTTTATTTATTTGAGAGAGAGAGAGAGAGAGAGAGAGAAACACAAGCAAGGGAAGGCAGAGGGTGAAGCAGTCTTCCGGCTGAGCAGGGAGCCTGATGAGGGGCTCAATCCCAGGACCTTGGGATCATGACCCAAGTTGAAAGCAGACATTTAACCAAACGAGCCACCCAGGTGCCCCTAGCCTGACAAGTTTTTAAAGCTTTCTTCCCACATATGGATGCTTTTTTTTTTTTTTTAATTTAACTTAATTTTTTTTCAGTGTTCCAAGATTCACTGTTTATGCACCACACCCGATGCTCCATGCATTACGGATGCTTTTATGAGTACTTGGCAGACACCAGGAGAGAAAGTTGAATACATTGAAAAATATTCCATTGTACCCCGAGGAATAAGAAATAGATTTCCTTCCAGTTTTTTGACCCCAATGAACCCCTGGTTTTCTGTCTTTCCATCCAGTTCTTGGAGACACTACACCCCTATAGTCATTATCTTATGTAGGATTTACTATGGACCCAAGATCACTTCCTCTTCACATCTACCATCATGGAATAGTTGCTCATAGAATAGTTCAGGTACCTAGAAACAAAGCTTTCTGTCCTCCTATATCATCCTATGTTTCCTAATCACAGAGTTTGTGATATTTTGTTGTCTTTGCTGTTAGTGACTAGTTACTAGAGTGAACTAGGCTGGAAAAAGTGCGAGAATAACACAACTTTATAATTTTTTCACAATTTTCCTGTGATAGATGGAATTGTAATCAAATTTCATTGCTTCTCAAGTTACTTCATGGTTTTAAAATATTAAAAATAACCATATCTAGTTAAGCTTGTCTAGTCTAATATAAAAATCATGAAATGGGCTTGAAATGGGCAAGGTTAGAAGTGTTGGTACAGGTGTCACATCACTGACACCCTGTAGTGACTGGTCCAAAATATGGGTTGTTGTTTTTTTCTTTCTTTCTTTCTTTGAGGTACTTGTAATTTCTGCAGAGTCCCCCACTGGTGACCTCCACTTGTTATTTTTAAGACTGATTCCTCTCCATACAGGCAATTTATAATGCCCCTTAGTATTCTGTTTCCAGTTTCTTTTTGCTATAGTCAATATATTCCTTTAGAAGGTTTTCCAGGACCAAGCTCTTCTCTAGACGTCTCATGTTATCCCTCTTGTGTGGCATCCACATCCAAGCTACAAGAAATATTACCCCTCCCTTACTATCACAAGAGTCCTTTCATGACTAGGGTAGTATCTCCCTGCCTTGCTGTCAGTTAAGTAGGGAAGGTAGTTATTCTCTTGCTTCTCTTGCCTCAAGATACTTTTCTTTTTTTCTTTCTTTCTTTTTTTTTTTTTTTTAAGTAAATCATGAACTAGCTTTGATATTCCTCCACATCTAGAGGACTCATCAAATTCTCAGAATTATTTTCTTGGAGATACTCTCATGTAGTAGAGCAGGAAGGGAGCGAGCCTTCCTCTTAACCTAGAGGGGAAAAGAGGGCAAATGTCACAGGACTCTCACTTCTGTCAACAGTATCCTCTCTACTAAATCTCAAGTTTGAATGAATTCTTGGTCTTTTTTTAACTAAGTGTGGACAGTGGTTAATACTACCAGAACCATTTTTCTCATCACTTTTTAACAATTCTGACATAGATGATTCAGCACCTCAGTTTGGAATGTAAGGGTAAGTATCCTGACTACTCTCTGAAATCTTAGAGCTGCTAATCAATATAAAGCTGCAATATCAGTGGAAGTCTCCTTACACTATCACCTATGGTATTTTCATAAGTGCTGGAATAGTATCTGTCTTGCTAGTACCTTGCTCTCTTAGCCCTTAGCTCAGTATGAGTGTACAAAAATATTAACTAAATAAATATTAATTGATATGTGATTTGATTTTGAGGATATTATCCATGGTTTTATAAATAGATTAACACACACCTATGGCTATTGTATATATGTATGTATGTGAATTATGTATGTGTTCTATGTATTACACATCAATATGCATACATGGCTACAGTGTTACACTATTCTAGGAGACACCATTCACATTCGGTTTATATAAATAGAGTTACAGCCTTGAGAATGTTATTTACTTAGATAATAGTGAGAATATCATCCCCTCAAACTGTAAAAACTCCTTGGACCACCTGTGTGCATAAGTATCCATTCCTTTAGCATCTGGTACATTTCATATATTTAATTTATCATACTTGTTAAATACTTACTATATATTAGGAGTAGGTTAGGTGATACAGATGGTGTTAGAAGTCTACAGAGATATGTAAAACAAACAAGTGATTATGAGTATATGAAAAAATGTATATTAACATAGAAAAATTAGAATAAATTGTATTTAAATGCTAATAATTACTTTGTTAGTATAACTGGAAATTAATTTTTATTTTTCTGTTTACTTCTAAATATTTCTTCATATATGCATGCATGAATTTTATAATGGAAAAATAAATACATTCTAAATGATCTAAGATACTTATATTTTAAGTTTTCAGATCAAGCCGACACATATTTACCACCTAATATTTAAAGATAATTTTAGCCAAAATAATTTATCCAAAAACCACCTTTGAACACCTGAGAGAAAAATCCATCAACTTGAAAATTGGATGACAGGCAATAAGTTGGAAGACTTTAGTTGTTTATGATCCTTTGACACCAAGGAAACATCAATAGCTAAAAGTATTGACTGAAATTGAAGCTGAAAATTTATTTGAGCAGTCTTTTATAAGGAGTATCTAGAATAATTAGCATAATGCAAACACTGAAACATTTCTGGTCACTTCCACATTTATTTATTTTTTTTTAAATTCTTCTATCATTGCAATTTAAAAAATCATCAGAATGGATTGTTGCTGAAAATAAGCTATTTATTTATCTTCTGTTTGTCTAGCATGTAATGAGTAAAAAGTGTGATCATTAGTTAATGATTTAAAAACTTACTAATGGTAAATTTCAATCACATCCTATAAGGATGAGAAAAAAGAAAATTGGCCCTATTGTCATCACCTTAAGTCACTTCAATACTCGTCTCAGCACTTAATATGAACTCTTAACACAATAGTATAGATTTCTTGAGTTTTGAGTTTATTGATCACTGAAGTTTTTTTTTTTTTTTTTAAGATTTTATTTATTTATTTGACAGAGAGAGATCACAAGTAGGGAGAGAGGAAGGCAGAGAGAGAGAGAGGGGGAAGCAGGCTCGCTGCTGAGCAGAGAGCCCGATGCGGGACTCGATCCCAGAACCCTGAGATCATGACCTGAGCCGAAGGCAGAGGCTTTAACCCACTGAGCCACCCAGGCGCCCCGATCACTGAAGTTTTGCCATGAAACTAAAAGCACCTCAGAGAAAAACTATTGAATCTTAGACCTTAGGAGAACAACCATTTTACTAAAGTCTATGAAGAGAATTATGTCATATTTATTTACGAGTTGTAATAGCAATTTGTCAGTGTCCTGACAATAACACATGAACACAGCCATACAGTGTGATTGACATCCCAAAGTACATTTTTGAATATCAGATTATAATGCATATGCATATGACAAATGTTACATTATTACTCAATAGACATATAATCTGGTGCTAGAGACATAAGAGATCTTAAGTTTAGATATAATAAGCTAGGCTAAAATTATGAAATAACTACTTATGAATTAATTATAATTCTGTAGTTTTCCTCAATACTTATGTTATCTCCTATAACTTTAAAAATTTTGCACAGTAACTTGCATACTGATAGTTTCAATAACAAAATAATATACACAAAATATAATAAATTTTATTTTCAAAATAAAATGTATTATTTGAGTTAAAAATTTGCATTTAGGCTATGATTAAACTAATAAATGCACTTAAAAATAATAAAAGCAAATACTTTGTCAGCCTTTAAAGGAAATGCACATTAGCACTCTCTGACTCTTAGAAGGAGCTGAAAGATAAGGATGTGTGTGTGTGTGTGTGTGTGTGTGTGTGTGTGTATACACATCCCCATATCCTCCATACTTGTTTATAACTTTTTTTAATTGGTTAATAAAATTCTATCTTTTTAACTTCAAAGCCAGAGACTTAGGTCCATAATATAAGTTTTTGGTAGTATTATTTTTCCTCCTAGCATCTTGATTTCTTTGTAATATTCATTATATTGGTAATAGTAAAATGAACCTCAGTTCAGTCAGCTAAAACTCTTATGATGTGTACATGACACATAGTCTAAAGCTTTGATGAGATCAGGCATAACTCAAAATATTAGATTTTTTTTCCTTTTTAAAAATTTCATAACTTATTTTTGAATTTGCAATAATAAGTACAAATACCCCACATCTGAAAGCAAATGGTCTGTTCCTCTTATAAACAGATCTTATTTAAGTATCATAGATAGAAAGGAGCCTCACACTTTCCTTTTCAGTTATATCTGCAACATCAATGTCTCAAACCACAAATGATTAAAGAGTAATTAAAAAAAAATTCAGATTGTGTGATGTGTAAATGATGCCAATATATCAAAGGGTCACAGATTACCATGAACTGGTTATCAAATAATGTACTAATTTTTGCTCCATGTAATGCTACACTGTAAATTTCAAGATAATTGTTCTACTCTCGGGAATTTTCATGAAAGTGACTGTCACATAAGTCCATCTATACGGCAGAGGACAAATGTGACTTCCAGAGGCATTATTACTAAAAACATCAGTACAAGCAAGACAAGTAACCAGCCACGTTCTGCTCAGTCAGCTGGTATTATGGACATCACATCAATCTATGAGAAGAACTTACTCAGAGACCCCAATCAGTAATATGGGACATGAACTATCCCCTTCACTGTTTCCCCTCATTGATCTGTCATTTAACATTTCAGGAGAAATAGATATCCAATACTGATAAAATATTAAACACATTTAATGAAACTTTACCACTTAAGTACTCTTCTTAAGTGCTACTATTTATGTAAGTGCTACATTAAATAGAATATTTTACTGTGAATACTGATTTGGTTACATTTAGTGACATATTTAGTAACATATTTAATGAAAACATGTCAAATTCAGAGATATGTCTTTAAGTGATCTTTGTTTTGTACAGTTAATTAATAACACTATATTTTGCTAAATGATGTTTTCTTCATCCTTAAAACTAGTCCTGGGATCAAGCCCCGCATCGGGTTCTCTGCTCAGCAGGGAGCCTGCTTCCCCCACTCTCTCTCTCTGCCTGCCTCTCTGCCTACTTCTGATCTGTCAAATAAATAAATAAATAAAATCTTAAAAAAAAAAAAAAAGAATGAGTATGAGTGAGGCTATCAACAGGATGGGAATATGAGATCTGAGATGAAAGTGGGAATAGTATGTTATATTAGAAGAATTGAATATGGATTTTGTTTTAATGGCTTGAGCATGATCCAGGGAGTAGCAGGATGACGATACAAGAAATGGTCACTTCATGAAAGGTTTTGTAAGCAATGTCTTAGAGTTTGGACTTAATCTCAAATAAATAAATGAAAACCAACTATGATAGCCAGCCTCCAAGACAATACCTAGAGATCTTTACCTCCTATTATTTACGTCATTTGAAATCCCCTTCCACAATTAGTTAGTGCTAACTATGTAAACAATAGAATATGATGGAAGTGATAAATGAGTTCTGAAATAAGATCATAAAAATCAGTGAAAAGTTCTGCCTTGCTTTCTTAAATCACTTACTCCGGGGTAAACTAGCCACCACACTGTGAAGGCACTCAAACAGCCATGGAGAGAAACCGACTTATAATCAGCAACTTCACAGCCATGTAAGTGAGCCTTCTTAGGAGTGGATGGATACTCTAGCCTCAATCAAGTTTTCATCTACCTGCAGCTTCAGCCAAGTCACCACAACCTCAGAGACGTCTCAGGCCAGAACCATCCAGCCAAACCACTCTTAAATCTTGGGCCCACAGAAACGGAGAAGAAAAGGAACTGATTTTTTTGTGGTTTTAAGCAACAAAGTTTTGATGTGATTTCTTATATAGCATTAGTTAATGAATTAAACCTACTAAATTTTTTGTGTGTTTTTGTTTTTCTTTTTAAATAGATGAGACAATGAGATATTTAAACATGGAATGCCATGATCAGATTTTCATATCAGAAAAATCTCTTTGGCTACATTGTGTAGAAAGGCTACAGAAAAGCAAAATGTGAGGCAAGTAGACTATTTTAGTATTTCAGACAAGTAGAAGTGACAGTGCCCTAAACTAGAATAAATAAATATTTATTATTTTTACACTTATCTTCATTGTTACATTTTCATTTATTGA
Organism: Mustela lutreola; assembly: GCF_030435805.1. NCBI lineage: Eukaryota > Metazoa > Chordata > Mammalia > Carnivora > Mustelidae > Mustela > Mustela lutreola. The sequence goes on from NC_081292.1 coordinate 187,098,914, forward strand.
TATTTTAAAATAAAATACAGATTCTTTCTGGACAATTTTTAGAATAAAAAATGAAAATTTAAAATTAATTATCATCTAGACTTCTCGTTTAATTCAACTCAAAAAAATCATAAAAGTACAAGTGAGTAAAAGTTGTATTTACTCGGGGCCCCTGGGTGCTAGTGGGTTAAAGTCTCTGCCTTTGGCTCAGGCCATGATCCCAGGGTCCTGGGATCCAGCCCCACATTGGACTCCCTGCTCAGCAGGGAGCCAGCTTCCCCCCCCCGCCCCCGCCTGCCTCTCTGCCTGCTTGCGATCTCTGTCTGTCAAATGAATAAATAAAATCTTAAAAAAAAAAAAAGACATACTCAGGTTCCTTACCCACAGGAACTGAGTGAATAAATTGTTGTTTTAAGTTGACACATTTGGGGTAATTTGCTATGCACCAATAGATAACAATATAGTGGTCTTGAAGAAGGAGTGCTGGAGATCAGGAGAGCCTACTCAGGGCTGGTCAGAGATGCCATGTCAACCAATACAGCAACTGTGACTAGATCTAGCCAAGTAAGGAGACATTTGTAGGGGAAAAAAAAAAAAAGTTGTATTTACTCAACAATTATTTGTTGAAGCTTTGCCCAATGAAAATAGACTCTGACGTTTTCCTGCCTCTTAGCAGACTGATAAAGACCCCCCCAAAGTGCTAACATCTACTGATATTGTAAACTCTGCAATGACTTTGGAAACTGCTGTGGTAGTGTACAATAACCACACTCAGCAGCAATTGCCAAAATGATACACTTTACTTTGTCAGGTCTGTGGCAGATGCAACACAATTTGCCAAAGCACAAGAGAGTAATGTGAAGCCTGCGTCTTTACTTTCCCTACAATTATCTCTAATATTTGAGATATCAATTCAATTCTCTATTCTAATGGCAAATTATTTTCTTTGATTGCCAGTGTTTTGGGGATTTGCATAAATCCTAGGTCTTTTTTTTTTTTTTTCAAGGAAAGCTGGTTTTATTGGGAGCTTGCTTAATGCTTTTCGATAAAGTAACAAACATCCCCACTATACTTGACCTCTTTCCTCATATTTAAGTTACAGTTCCGAGATGTTGTAAGTTCTCTTTCTTAAGACTAAAAATATATTTATTATGTTAAGGAAGTTTTTTAAAAAGTACACTGGAATGCAAGAAGTACATAAAGTAGGATGTTTAATGCCCTTTATTTAGATTTTTGCCTGAAACAAAAAAAAAAAATGCTTTCTTAAGAATGCCATAAATGAGCAAAGCTTCTGAACCAAAGTTACTCCGAACATTTTCCACTGTATTAATGTCTACAATTACACCTACTCTGTCCCTCTCTTTCCTTCCCCTAAATTCCCCCCACCATTCTCTCTGAATAGATACCTTACAATTTAAAAAACTTCAGCATTTACCTCATCCAAATGACTCCTTTCTACAAATGAATGAACTAAGATCAAGATGGATCAAATATCCAGACTAACATGACTCAATTTGATGTCAAGGCTAAGTCTAAATTTGAGTTTCCTAAATTTTGTTTCAAAGTCAGCTTCCCTGCTCTGATACCTGGGAGCTCTCTGCACTCAGACACCCCTGGTCTTTTTGTGTCCCCGTGGATCCCAAGACCACACTGTCCCTACAAGGGCTCCACCTCCCACTTAGCCTCAGGAGCTTTGTGCCTCTGTGGAGCATACTTCTAAAAGTTCTGATTTTGTGCTCCACTGCTCTCTTACTTGCTGGGACCTGGCACCACAATCTCATTTTTTTCCCCCAGTTCCTATTGCTACTTTCATAGTTCAGGTTGCCCTAATCTTTAGTCTGAATAAATTCCACCATTTCTTGCCTACATTTATAGTCAAGTTCAATCCAAACCACACTACAAGTAGAGTCCTCCTTTTAACATATAGATCTGAATGTCAGTCCCATCTTAATATTCTTTAATAACTCCTCAGTGCCCTCAAGATATAGTCCAAATTCACTGATTTGGTTTTTTTTTTTTTTAATGTCCTTTATTTCTTTCAAATTATATTCAAATTATTTTTTCCTTCAACTATGAAGATGAATAAATAATCATAGTGTTTAACATTTATCAAATGCCTACTCCAACAAATGGGGAGCTTAAAGCCATGGCAGGCATGTTGCTAAGTTCTTTAGAAAGTTCATAGAGAGTAGAGCTATGTAGTTAAGTGATAAGCCATGATGTCATTATCTAGCTTCAGTCCCAGCTCAACCTGTTACTAGCTGTGTGTTACTAACCTCTTTGCCCTGCCTCACCTGCTGAGGTACTGAAACAAATTAGCACACATAAAACCTGACAAAAGTGAGCACTTAAGAATAGTGACTATTGCGGCACTTGAGAGCCTCAGTGGGTTAAGCCTCTGCCTTCAGCTCAGGTCATGATCTCTGGGTCCTGGGATCGAGTCCCCCCATCGGGCTCTCTGCTCAGCAGGGAGCCTGCTTCCCCCCTCTCTCTGCCTGCCTATCTGCCTACTTGTGATCTCTCTCCTCTGTCAAATAAATTTAAAAAAAAAAAGAATAGTGACTACTAATTCTTCCTGCAACTCTATGGGGAAGTTACTTTTATTATCTTCACTTTACATTTGAGAAAATTATCATGGAGAACATTTCTTTAAAGTCTTGAGAGGACCAGGCATATACACTTAGATATATCGTTCTATGACTTATGTAAATTACTGTTTTGCGCAAAGGCATCATTATCCTGCTCATGGTAAAACTGCCCAGTGAATAAACACAGACAGGACACAGACACTGAGAAGAATAGCCATAAAAGAAGAGGATGGGATAAGCACTCTTGGGGTTTTTTTGTTTGTTCAGTCTTGACTTTATATTTAGGAAGGCAGTCTCATAAAGTAGGTAAATATTGTACAAGTTTGTCCACCTGAGAAGCAGATGCCAAGCCAAACTGAGGAGTACAAATTATCTTGGAAAGTAGTATCTGTGAAGAGACAAGGAAAAAGAGGATTGGGCAGGAGGCATTGCCAGACAGCAGTGCAGATCTGACAAAGTCTCTGCCAGCCCAACTGGGAGCCTCAGAGCAGAGAGCTCACATTTGAGACATCGCCTGTTGAAAGGGAATGGCAAGGTACTTCCAGGACATTTTGGTTTAGTCACTTACTGAGGCCACTCTGTGGAGAAGATGACTCCAGCTCAAGCTGGGATGGACCTGAAAGTCTTAGCAGGTGGTTCTCACAGCTGGGCAATGTGTCCTTTATTATTTTTTTTTAAGATTTTTATTTATTTATTTGACAGAGAGAAATCACAAGTAGATGGAGAGGCAGGCAGAGAGAGAGAGAGGGAAGCAGGCTCCCTGCTGAGCAGAGAGCCCGATGTGGGACTCGATCCCAGGACCCTGAGATCATGACCTGAGCCGAAGGCAGCGGCTTAACCCACTGAGCCACCCAGGCGCCCGCAATGTGTCCTTTAAAGGGGAACTAACCTGTCCATGTCTGCATTGTCTGCCACAGATGGTAAGAGCCACTTAATCACTAGCGAAGAGTAGGAATGAAAGACTAGACTTGTTTCGAGATGTTTTTATCCTAAGGTTCCATATGGAACTGGGAAATCCGTAAAAATATGAAGAATCACACTATATTCTGGGTTTGTTTCACTGTTTTCTGACACCTAGTTTTAGTAAAATCTTTTAAATGTTGGTATTCTCTTAGCAATGGAAGATCAAAAGGAGTGCCATTTGACTTCATTAGGTTAGAATGTTACAAAAGGAATAAGTAGCAGCACTAGAGAACAGGATAGTGAATTTCCCAATAATCTGAACAAACTTCTATCAACAAGGCCAGTTTAGGCTGTGCTTCAGTAACTATATGACTTCAACATATCAACAACTTATAACACAAAGGTTTATTTCTCACTCATCATACACATCTACCACTGGTCAGGCTTTGTCATGTCATCTTCTTTTTTTTTTTTTTTTTTAAGATTTTATTTACTTGACAGGCAGAGATCACAAGTAGGCAGAGAGGCAGGCAGAGAGAGAGGAAGGGAAGCAGGCTCCCGGCTGAGCAGCAGAGAGCCCCGATGTGGGGCTCAATTCCAGGACCCTGGGATCATGACCTGAGCCGTAGGCAGAGGCTTTAACCCACTGAGCCACCCAGGTGTTTTTTAGGACACAATATGTCTCCTCATCATAGGAAAGGGAAAAAGAGAGAATAGCTAAGCATGTGCGAACTCTTAAAGCATCTACCAGTAAGTAACATCTTTCATTTTTGGTCACATTTCATTGACCAAAATGCAACATATGGGTACACCTGAATTCAGTTTTATGGCCAGGTATAATCTTTCCACAGAGAAGAACAGAACATACAAGTGAGCAATAACACAGTCTATGACAAAACCCAGGGAGAAGCCCACCTCAGGGAATATGGGTGCCAGCACCCCTCAGTGTCAGGCTTTATCTCCCATGAGGGAATTATTATATCTTAAATCTTCTTGATTTATATCATCTAAGGAAGGTTTTCCCAACGAACAGTCAAAAGCCACTTTGAAATTTTAATTTTGTAAAATTGTTCTCCCTTATAATTCAGTAAATTGTAACATGGAGATCTCAGCTTCTGATGTGCTGTAGATTATGATATATGATGAAGTATAAGGATATGATGAAAAATATTTTATTTTTTTAAATTTTATTTATTTATTTATTTATTTATTTGACACAGAGAGAGAGAGAACAAGCAGGGAGAATAACAAGGGAGAGGGAGAAGCAGACCTCTGCTGAGTAGGGAGCCCAATGTGGGGCTCCATCCCAGAACCCAGGGATCATGATCTGATCTGAAGGCAGATGCTTAACGGACTGAGCCATCCAGGTGCCTGATGAAAAATATATATTTTTTTAATTTAAAAGGACTATACAAAGGTGGACTATTATTGTTATGACACTGTAATTGGCATTGAATCCCCTTTCTTTTGAACCCAGATGGATTTTTAGATTCCCTGTCCCTACACATTACAATCCTCTCTACATATAGATCATCTTGAAAAGGATGCAGAAAGAAAAGCAATTTTAGAAATACCTAAGAAATCCTCAAAAAAGGGAAATGGAGAATTTAAACAATCTATAAAAGGAGGAGAGAAAGGCCATTTCATGCAGATATTAGAATTGTTATCAACAGTCAACAGTTTCATTTAAGACACTTTTTTTTTTCACTTGGTATGTGATGCATTAAAAATGAAGAAGAGTGAAAATTGTTTCCACAAAATGAAAGAAACACAGAGAAATAAATGTAATGTCTAAAATATAAAGCTTCATAGCATCATTATTCTTTCATTAAGATGTAAGCAATGTTCTAGGAAATGTTGTGGTCCTAATTACAATATGATGGAATATACATTTGTCTTGAAAATAACACACTTGAGAAATATGCAATAGTCATTGTAACAGCCAAAACTTAAAAAAAAAGACACAAATATATTGTGTTATATTTCAACATCTCATAAATAATACCTAAAGAGTTCAGGCTAGATATTTCAAAGAAAGATGGGATGCTTTGAAAATGAGCTAACCCTTATTTTAAAATTTCATTCATATGTATTTTAGTTTAGAAATACCTATATTTCTATGGAAATAATTTCTCTAATAATTAGACACTGGGGTGCCTGGGTGGCCAGTTGGTTAAGTGTCTGACTCTTGGTTTCAGCTCAGATTGTGATCTCACAGTCATCAGATCAAGCCCTGTGTTGGGTTCCATACTCATTATGGAATATGCTTCAGATTCTTTCTTCCTCTCTCTCCCCCTCTACTCCTCCCTGCTCTTTCTCTGTCAAATAAATAAATAAAATCTAAAAAAAATAGAGACTAAATGAGTTAATTGTTTCAAATTTTCAATAGCCAAAGCTCTACAAGCTTTGTAATAGCAAATCATTAGATAAGTTGGTATTTGCTTTCCTACAGCATTATGCAGATCCAGAAACATATTGATGATATACTGTGTTATACACATGTCTACACATTTCTTCACTGAATTACATGTGATAATGTATGGCCTGAAAGGGAACTGTAACTATTACAGATAGTTATGTTGGAATCATAGCCTAGTATTGACTCAGATATCTGGAGAGATGTTTTCCAGCAACTTCAATCACCTCAAAACCCATCGTATTTATTGAGAAAACACAAAAGTTTGAGTTGTCAAATCAGATTCACACAAATCACAAATTTACCCAGTAACAAGCTTGTAATATAATTAAATAGCACAAGCAAAGCAGGGAAATATCCAGAATGACCAACACAACTTCCCAGGCCTTTCTTATCACTCAAGACACACTGGCCCATATTATCAAATGAAGCCTCTAAGAGATATGCACGATCATGTGGCTTACCCAAAAAGGAGCTCTTTTAGCATGAAACATCTCCATTTTAAATAGTGTGACATAGTATATACATGGCACGGGGGAGGGGGGCACATGCCTCATAACTTTATAGATTCTAGGTTTGTTTTCCGTAAGCACACAAGTCATTTTGCTATGCAGCCGATAGATAATGATTCTCCCACTAGCACACACAATTTATGTTTCCTGGTGGTCTGTCACTAGCATATTTTAAAAATTTCATTTCCAGGCTGTTCTCAGTAAAGGAAGGCCTGCAGTCCTTCTCTTGATTATTCCCTTCCCATTTTTACTATAAATAATAATGATAAATATCATTTATCAGAAAAATAAGAGTGTGGTAGAGACAAAGGAAGTGAAAGAAAACAGAAAAGAGAATGCAGGAGTGACAAGAAAAATGATCAAGAGGCAAGAGGAAAAATGATCAAGAAAAATGATCAAGAAAAATGAGGGGGGCAATTGCAGGCCATGAACACCCAAAGTGGAAGAGATGAGCAACTACCACAGCAATTGTGATACACAACAGAAGTGCCGTGGTAGTGATTCCTAGCAGTGGCATTACTTAGAGAGGAAAAGAGAAAGCTAGCAATCATAATAATTACTAACATATATTAATCCCCTACTATGTGCCAGGACTATCCCTTGTCCTTGATGTGCCTTATTTCATTTAATCATCACAGTTTAGAGGCGTTCTACTATTTTACAGAAGGAGATGGCAAATCATTTGCCTAAGCTGTTGTAGGTAAGAAAGGAGCAAAGTCAGACTCAAATTCAGTTCAGTGACACAAGATCCAATATACTGAATTGCTGCAATCTGGTATGGATGTGCTATGTAGCAGGACAACCAAGGCTGTCACTCCAACTCAGCCATCTTAGTATGACAGTAAGGAAAAGAGGGACAGAGTATATTTGGCCAGGTGAGTACTCCGAGTGTCAGACAATTTGAAGTGATCAGTATATAGATGGTGACAAAAGTTTGGGAAATAAATAAGATTACTCAAGGACAGTGTGTAGAATGAGAAGAAAATAGAGCTGTGTTAAGAACACTAGGGAAGGGCGCCTGGGTGGCTCAGTGGGTTAAGCCGCTGCCTTCGGCTCAGGTCATGATCTCAGGGTCCTGGGATCGAGTCCCGCATCGGGCTCTCTGCTCCGCAGGGAGCCTGCTTCTCTCTCTCTCTCTCTGCCTGCCTCTCCATCTACTTGTGATTTCTCTCTGTCAAATACATAAATAAAATCTTTAAAAAAAAAAAAAAAAGAACACTAGGGAAATAATTTTAAAAGCATAGCCCATGAAAAAAGACTAAAGAATGGACAAAGAAGGGAAAATGGTAACTAGGAAAAAAAAAAAGTGGTATCCTAGAACCCAAGAAGAGAGAATATCACCAGAATTTGGTAGTCACCTGATGAACAAAAAGGTAAGAAAAATCGAAGTGAATAGAGTACACTCGTATTAGGAATAAAAGCATGCTGCAGAATACTGGGAGTAGTTTACTAGAGTAAAACATTGAAGACAGTGGGCAGAAGATTAAGAAATGGATGAGAGGTGAGGAAGATAAGGTAAAAATAAAAGCCTTTAGTTGTAAAAAGCACTCTATCAAATAGGTTGGTAGCTACAGCTGAGCATGTGAAGATAAAACATTTTTGTTTGCTCTTGTTTATTAATATTTTCACTTTCTAAAGGAGACATTTAAATATGTTTTTACATGCTAATAGGAAATACTCTGAAATAAGGAGATGCTAAAGATACACAGGAAGATAAATTATTTAATTAATGGAGTATATCAGTTTTTTTAGGGAGAATTAATTATATTATATTATAACCCTGTTTACATTGATTCACAATATTCCCAGGCTTCATAAACTCACTTGGAGCTGGTGTGGGAGGGGTGGGTAGGGGTGGAGAGTTGTTCCTGGTTTATGTTCCATGTGTGAATAATCTACCTAAGGTTCCCAAAATTATCAAGAGGATTTGTCTGTCAATAACTAAGTAAAGCTAGAAATCCCCTACCCAGTCACTTAGAGATATTTTTCTGAACCTGAATGCCCAGGTATCCAAGGGGAATGAGACATTCTACTGGACCCAAGGGCAAGGCATGAAAATTTCAATACAAGCTATAGCAACTTAGATGTCTCTAGGTTCACACGTTCCCCTAAGCCTGATTATTTTGTTTCTTCTTTGTTTCTATCCCTTGTATCACCTCCACACTGAGAAGAGTGGCCTGAATTGGACATGAAACACTCAAAGTGACAGCAGGCAAAGGATCCCTCTGTTCATTCTGGACCCATTCCACATTCTTAGTCCTGAGCCATGAAAAGCTGTGTGTGTGGGGGGCAGGGGTTTCAGTGCCTCATATGCTTATGTGTAGTTTGCAGACCCAAGAGCCCAGTTAAGGCAAGAGTCACTTCAGTTCCTCATTAGAGTTCTAGGTTTTCAAAGGCTTTGGCATGAAAACCCAAATCATAGAGTAACAACTCTAGACCATGAATGGAGAGAGAAACAACCACATGCAAAGAGGATGGAAAGGTAACCTGTCAAAGAGCAGGTGGAAGGATCTGGGGGAAAGCTGGCACATTCAGGCTACACTTACCAGATAAAACATTTAGAATTCTGACATCTTTTTAACTGCAGCAGCAGAACCTTAAACAGAGCAATGACTTTCTTTTTTTTTTTTTTAATTTTTTATTTTTTATAAACATATATTTTTATCCCCAGGGGTACAGGTCTGTGAATCACCAGGTTTACACACTTCACAGCACTCACCAAATCACATGCCCTCCCCAATGTCCATAATCCCACCCCCTTCTCCCAAACCCCCTCCCCCCGGCAACCCTCAGTTTGTTTTGTGAGATTAAGAGTCACTTATGGTTTGTCTCCCTCCCAATCCCATCTTGTTTCATTTATTCTTCTTCTACCCACTTAAGCCTCCATGTTGCATCACCACTTCCTCATATCAGGGAGATCATATGATAGTTGTCTTTCTCTGCTTGACTTATTTCGCTAAGCATGATACGCTCTAGTTCCATCCATGTTGTTGCAAATGGCAAGATTTCATTTCTTTTGATGGCTGCATAGTATTCCATTGTGTATATATACCACATCTTCTTGATCCATTCATCTGTTGATGGACATCTAGGTTCTTTCCATAGTTTGGCTATTGTGGACATTGCTGCTATAAACATTCGGGTGCATGTGTCCCTTTGGATCACTACATTTGTATCTTTAGGGTAAATACCCAATAGTGCAATTGCTGGGTCATAGGGCAATGACTTTCTTCCTCAGTTACCCTTTTGGCCAGAATGTTTAGTCTAGAAAGAATTACTAAGCTGCTAGAATGAGAAAGGGGAATCATGAGAGGTGGGGGAAGTGGTTGAGATGTATTCTATCCAGCAACACAAATCTCCTGGCTGCTTTTCCCAGCAGTCAAGTCATTCTGTTGCAGGGATGATGATGCTATGACCTAACTCCTTGCACAATTCTGGCGCAATTATTTGGAGCTAGGAAGCAAGAAGGCAGAGATTGCTCTTTTCCTTTTGGTCTAACAGAAAAGTGTTTAAGAATCTTTACTGCTCACGTTTATCCAGCAACTTCAATTCTTCTTCTCTCATTATCTTCTAACACATTCTTGTTTTAACCAATTCATCCTCTTGGGCTCTATTTTCATATAAGGAAGCCATGGTCTCCAGATTAACCACAGAGTCATCTACATTGAAAATGACCTGCTGAATATCCTTCATTTCTAAATGCAAATTAGATATCAAGATTCCCACAGTTAGAAATTGGTTTCCATCCAAAAGCTTGATAATCTTTTCAACCTTGTTCTTTATCTCATAGGTATCTGATAGAGGTTTTTTCTTCCTTCTTCTGAGTTATGGATTTGGAGAATAAATACTCAAATTCATTAGTACCCTGAATAGCAGGTTCTTCTAAGGACTCCCAAAAAGCTGGTGGAGCATTTTGGCTTTCTTTTAAATCACTTATATGTATTCCAGTCCAGTAAAAAGGCTTCATGGGACAACTTGGCACAATGGCTTGCTTTCAAGGATATTGGCTAGAAGAAGGGACAACTCTGAAAAAGAGTTCAGGAGGAAGTGGTGGTGCAAGTCTTTGAGGGTGTTGGAGCATAAGGACCCCCCCCACACACACACACACACTGTTGCACAGAGCAGCAGATTTGGGAAGTGGTGGTAGAGGAGGAGGTGGAGAAGATACAGCCCTTGAAAGCAGAGGAGGTGGTAGAGGTGGTGGTGGTCTAGCACTTACAGAGGGTGGTGGAGGTACTGGTGGCAAAGGTCCAGGTCCCAGTAGGAGAGGAGTGGGGGGAGAGAAGGGGAGGAATGGCTACTGGTAGGGTTGGTATAGGAGGAGGTGGTGATGATTTTTTCTGATTTAATGAGATGTCTTCCACAGACTGAAGCAGTGTTACCTGGTGGCTTTGTTGTCATTTGGGGGACAGGGTTGGCTTAAAGAGGAGATATTCAGCTTTTTAGGTATTATCCGGTTACTTCTGATTATCTTGCTCTCACCTTCATAGGTTTTGAGGAAAGTCTCTCTATCTGGATGAATACATTTCTGTAGGTCTCTAGAGAACTGTTATTTTCAGTGGAGATACACACATCTCTCATCTCTTCACATCCTCCTCACCATCATTATTCTACCTTGTATTTGAGATTTTCATGAGTAACCACTGCATGCACACCCTGGGTATGAAATGACTAAAATTTAAGCCGATCCTGTAGGTTTTCGATTTTGACTTTATGCTCCTTCAAGTGTAAAATAATAGTTTAGTATTCTGCTTCAATGTAATTCAATCCCACTTTTTCTTCTGTGTCTTTTGTCTTTGGGGATGATCAGACAGTTTGGAGTCTGCCTGGAATCTTTTGTCCTGTTCAGTAGGGCTGTGGCCAGGCTTTTTCTTAACAGCAACCTCCTTATGCTCATTTTTCCACATCTTCAAAATGAAGTCACAAGACCAAATAAAAGACAAAGCCAGAAAACTCCTTAGGATTTTCTTTCCATTTGAGTTTTGTATCATCTTCCCTGCCTTCATGGCATGGCAGTATATTCATTTATTATTATTTATCATTATTATATTCATTTATTATTATTATTACATATAACAAATGACCACAAACTTTATGGCATAAAATAAGATAAATTTATTCTTATTATATCACCTTCTCCTCTTCCTTGACAAAATCTCCTTCTGGCTCCCTCTTGTCAGATTACATTGTAATCTTTATGTGATTACATTTAGGACAGATTCAGAAAATCCAAAATAATCGCTCTCAAGATCCTTAATTTCATCATATTCACGCAGTCCCTCTTGTCATATAAGGTAATATTCACATGTTTCAGGGATTAGAAACTAGATATTTGGGAGAACTTACCCATTGTATTATTCTGCCTACCACATGGTACAAGTCTTATAATGTACAATAATGTGTTGTCTTACTCTAAATATATGACTATAAATAACAAATATCATTCTTTAATGCTCCACAATTCCAATATACTGTGTACTTACTCTGACACTAAACAAAATGAGTATTTTAAACCTCCTTCTTTGTCCAATGATGGCCTTATCTCCAGCCTCACCTCCTTTCCACTTAATCTCTCCTCTCAATTAATGACCCTTATAAAATAGACTCAGGGTATACTTTCATTACAAAATGTACCTGCATACCCACAACTAGACTTCTGTCCTTCCCCCCTCTATTTTTTTCTTGCAGTAAATGAAATGTCCCTATTCATATCAAACCTCTCTATTTGTGTACTAGCTCCCACTGCTGCTCACTTCTCATGGACTTGGCTCCTCCAATTGTCTGTCCTTTTGCATCATTTTTATTGAATCAAATCCTAGCAGCATACATATTCTAAAATCTTCTTACTTTAGAAAACCAGCTTTTCTAAACACACTTCCCTGCAGCTATTATTCCTCTTGGTTCCCTTTCACAATACACTTTATTGGGAGATGCTGTCTATCGTCTGTCTTTTCTCCTTCAAAGAGATAAAGAAAAATAATGATGGACTGATTAAGAATATATTTAGAAGATGAAACACTTGTTGATCCATTTGATGCAGGAGATAAGTAAAAGAAAGGAACAAGAGTAACGCTTAGGTGTTTTTTCCCCCTGCTTGAATAATTTTGTGGTATCATTCAATGAATTGAGGAGAAAAAAGAGGAATACTTTTAAGATAAAGCTGCATTCAGAGTCAGTCTCTCTCCATATCACTCCATCATTCAGCTGAAATTTCTCTTGGAACAAATGACCTCTATGCTCCTATGCTAATTTCAACAGCTATTCACTGTTTTAATTTTACTGGATCTCCTGCCAAACAGTTGAACTTTTGTTTCTTCTTGAACTAATTTTTCTTGGATTCTTGGGATCACTCTTCCTTGGCTTTTCCCCTACCTCACTAGGTATTTCTCAGTTCCTTCCATTGATCCTTCTATTATCAAAACTCCTCTTTCATGTAAACATTGAAGTGTCCCAGAGCTATGCACTGGGTGTTTTTTTTTTTTTTTTCTTTTTTCTTAATGTCTCCTAAAATTATTTCACCTGGTCCCATGGCTTTATAACCTATATACTACTGGGTCTCAAATATTTTTTTTAAAGATTTTATTTATTTATTTGAGAGAGAGACAGTGAGAAAGAGCATGAGCGAGGAGAAGGTCAGAGGGAGAAGCAGACTCCCCATGGAGCTGGGAACCCGATGTGGGACTCGATCCCAGCAGTCGGGGATCGTGACCTGAGCTGAAGGCAGTCATCCAACCAACTGAGCCACTGGGTCTCAAATATTAATGGCAGTGCTAACCTCTCTTCTGAACTCTAAACTCGTATTTCCAACTGCCAATTAGACATCCCCACTTGCATGTCTAATAAGCATCTCAGATTTAGCATGCCCAAAACTTAACTCTGATTCCATCTCAAAAAAGAAAGAAATTTTGCCATTTGGAATGTCATGCATGGAGCTAAAGAGCATTATGCTAAGCAAAATAAGTCAGTCAGAGAAAGACAAATACCATGTGACTTCATTAATTGGTGAAATTTAAGAAATTGAACAAACAACCAAAGGGGGAGAGCAAGAGAGAAGCAAACCAAGAAAGGGATTCTTGACTGTAGATAACAAACCAATGATTGCCAGAAGGGAGATGGGGGGTGGGAGTGGGGAGGATGGGTTCAGTGCATTGTGGGGAATAAGGATTGCACTTGTGAGGAGCACTGGGTGTTGTGTGGAAGTGTTGAATCACTGTGTTGTATACCTGAAATTAATATTATGCTGTATGTTAACTAACTAGAATTTAAACAAAAACTTAAAAAAATAAAAGGACCCACCCAGGTACCTATTATCTAATAGATTACCAATCTATCTAATAGATTGTCTTAATATCTTAATATTTTTCAAAGCATTTGTTACTAAATGAAACTAATCATATTTTCCTATCAGCTCATCATCTCCACCCTCCTACAGAATATAAGCTTTCTGAGAATAGGATATTAAGATATGTGTTATTAATTTCTGTGACCCAAGAAGCTAAACCAGTACCAGGTACAATGTAGACAATAAATAGGTATAAAATGAAAGAGTGAAAAATGAAGGCTTTGGCAGCTGGTAACTAAGCATGGTTGAAAGAATTAGTCTAAGATAGAAATACAGCATTTTTTTCCTCTGCTACCTTGTTAGTGTAATTTGGTAGTTGAAAAGTAAGGAAATTTTAGAGAGTTTCTCCTGATGGCCATTGTTTGGAAAAAATTAGAGTAGAACCCTCACCTCCAACTAGTAAACTGGATGAAATTTAATCTACAGATTGTGTGTTTGTGTGTGTGTGTGTGTGTGTGTGTGTTGCAGTTTTTCTTGTTTTGCCTTAGAGCACAAAAGAATGAAGTAAATTTCAATATTTATTTGTTAAGAGATTTGACATGAAATACATATTTCTAGGTTTTCTTCTATGAATAAAATACCTTCGACCCACATTCTAGCATGACAACTACCTAGTAGTGGTGAGTGGTAGCTGCCCCATTTAGATAGGACTTACAAGTTCCCACTATGTCCACTTCACTCATTTTATCCTATCTCAGGTCCTGTGCATTTGGTTTTCCTGAATTAAAGCTGGAAATGAAAATATTTAGCATCCCACTAAAGAGGTGTTCTACCACCAAAAACCATCTAGATAATCTCAAGTCACTCTGTGTATAAAGCTTCATTTACACAAGGGCAACTTGGCACTTTATTGACTTTACTTAATACTTAGTTGTCATGATACTCCATTCTGTAAGGTAAAAAATATAGGATAAGGGTAATGTTAGGTTAGAATTTGTTAACAGCCCTTTAAAATAACTGATTTTTTTAGCAAATAACATCATGTGTTCTTGTTTAATGCCATTGTTGTGTGTGTGTGTGTGTGTGTGTGTGTGTGTGTGTGTGTTAATGTGCAGGTTGTATGGTGCAAAGGTAAATAAATGAGAAATAGTCCTCTCTATAAAGCAAGCACGTAAAACATGAGTTTCAGTGTGCTGCAGTGAAGCCTGGTCTTAACTTCCATTTTGCTCCAAATATAGCCTAGATTTTAGCCTTTGCCCTTTGCTCACATTATGACATCTCAATCTGTGTGCTGATTCTGTGCTCTATCTCCAAACTGATGTTTCTACATAGCCCCAATAGTTTTGCCTCATTGCTTTAAGTTGCATGTGCCCAATGACTAAATTCACTGAGCATGAGAATTGATAAATTAGCCACTCAGACTTGCAAGGTGTTCAAGTTGAGAAGATGTCAAAGAGGATTAATATAAAATTTACATACATCCCAAGCTTACAGAAACATGGTCAGCATTTTTCTTTGTTATGGTTTGCTTAGCAATGCATGTTGACATGTGAAGTAGAAGTCAAATATTGATGATT
This sequence comes from Mustela lutreola, assembly GCF_030435805.1. NCBI lineage: Eukaryota > Metazoa > Chordata > Mammalia > Carnivora > Mustelidae > Mustela > Mustela lutreola. The sequence continues at coordinate 187,114,171 of NC_081292.1, forward strand.
CTTTTACAGTGATATTAAGATTCTAGTTGTCTATTAAAAAAAATAAATCTACCTTTGGGGGAGGAGTCAAGATGGTGGAGGAGTAGCAGACTGAGATGACATCAGGTCACAGGAGTTCAGCTAGATAGTTATCAAACCATTTTGAACACTTACAAACCCAACAGGGGATCAAAGAGAAGAAGAGCAGCAATTCTAGAAACAGAAAATCGACTACTTTCTGAAAGGTAGGACAGGCAGATAAGTGTATCTGAATCTACGGGAAGATAGACCGTTGGGGGAGGGGCCAGCTCCTGGTAAGGGTGGAGCAATGGAGCACAAACTTCAAACTTTCAAAAGTCTGCTCCATTGAGGGACATCACTCCAGAGGCTAAGCGGTGTGAAGCCCTTGAGGACACAGCATGTTATTAGGACCTACGGGGTCACAGAAGGATTGGGGGTGTCTGAGTGTAGTAGAGCTCACAGGTATCAGCGTGGGGAAGCCAGCTACAGAGACGGAGCCGAGGAGTGAGCTCTCAGCATGGGATTATCTTAAACTGTGATCTGTGGCACTGATCTTTGAGCAGGGACCCCACAAGTGGTAGACCTGGGGAGACCCACCTTCATCCGCCTAAGAGCAGAGCAGCAAGAATCTGCTGGGTTTGGAGACTCCAGATGGGGCATGTGTCAGAGACAGAAATGCTTGGTTACAGGCCAGGTGAGCCTGAGTGCATCCGGAGACCAAGGAAACGGGAATGATTGAGCACTTTTCTCTGAGGGTGCACTGAGGAGTAGGGCACTAAGATCTCGTCTCCTCTGGGCTGGAGATTGAGAGGAGGCCATTTTCATTCCTGACCTCCAGAGCTCTATGGAAAGTGTTCAGGGAATAAAAGCTCCCAAGAGCAAACCCAAGAAGATTATTTAGCCCAGCCCCTGGCAAGGGCAGTGCAATTATGACTCAGGCAAAGTCATTTGAGAATCACTACAACAGGCCCCTGCCACAGAAGATCAACAAGAACATGCAGACAAGACCAAGCTCACTGATCAAGAACAGCAGAATACCAGAGGAGGGGAAAGCAAAACATGGAATTCATGGCTTTCTCCCCATGATTCTTTTAGTCTTGCAAAGTTAATTAATTGATTTTTTCTTTCTTATTCTAATGTTTTCAACTTTTCCTCTTTCCTCTTTTAACATTTTTAACCAATTTATCTTAACAATACCTTTCTTAAAAAAATATTTTTAAACCTTCATTATTATAGTCATATTTTATCCTTCATTGTATCTAACTTTATTTTTTGTATACAAATAGGGTTTTTTCTTCTAAAATTTTTTTGGGGTATAATTTCTTCTAAAAGATTAAAATATACCCTAAATCTAGCACAGGGCTTTATTCAAGTCCCCAGCCTGAGCAAATTTCTCTCCACTTTCTTTTTCAAACCAAATTATCTTATCATTTCCTTTTTTTTAGATATTTAAAAAAATTTTTCATCTTTACAGTCATAGTCCATCCCTTCATCGTGTTTATCCCTATTTTTGTATATATATACTATTTTTCTTTAAAATATTGGGAGATAGTTTCTTTTAAGAGACCAAAATACACTCAAAATCAAGTGGGTGGGCCTGCTCCATTCATCAGTGTGTGTGTGTGTGTGTGTGTGTATAATTTTTTTTTAACTTTTTTTTAAATTCTTTTTATATCCTTTCTTCTCCCCCTGATTTCAGGTCTCTTCTGATTTGAACAGTGTATATTTTTCTGAGGTCTTTGCCACTCTTATAGTATTTTATTCTCTCATTCATATATTCTTGTCTGGATAAAATGACAAGGCAGAAAAACCACAGAAAAAAGAACAAGAGACAAAACCAAAGGCTAGGGACCTAATCAATATGGACATTGGTAATATGTCAAATCCAGAGTTCAGAATGACGATTCTCAAGGTGCTAGCTGGGCTTGGAAAAAGGCATGGAAGACATAAGAGAAACCCTATCTGGAGAAATAAAAGCCATTTATGGAGTACTAAAATCACTAATATCTAACCAAGCTGAAATCAGAAAAGCTATTAATGAGGTGCAATCAAAAATGGAGGCTAGGATAAATGAGGCAGAAGAGAGAATTAGTGATATAGAAGACCAAATGACAGAGAAGAAAGAAGCTGAGCAGAAGAGAGACAAACAACTACTGGACCACAAGGGGAGAATTCAAGAGATAAGTGCTACTGTAAGATGAAATCATATTAGAATAGTTGGGATCCCAGAAGAAGAAGAGAGAGGGGTGCAGAAGGTTTATTGGAGGGAATTATAGTAGAGAATCTCCCTCATATGGCAAAGGGAACAAGTGTAAAATCCAGGAGGCACAGAGAATCCCCTCAAAAATCAATAAAAATAGGTACACCCCATCATCTAATAGTAAAACATACAAATCTTAGTGACAAAGGGAAAATCCTGAAAGCACCCTGGGACAAGAGATCTGTAACATACAATGGTAAAAATATTAGATTGGCAGCAGATTTATCCACAGAAAGCTGTCAGGCCAGAAAAAACTGGCATGATATATTCAGAGCACTAAATGAGAAAAATATGCTACAAAGAATATTATATAAAGTTAGGCTATCATTGAAAATAGGAGAGATAAAAAGCTTCCAGGACAAACCAAAATTAAAAGAATTTGCAAACACCAAATCAGCCCTACAGGAAATATTGAAAAGGGTCCTCTAAGCAAAAAGAAAACCTAAAAGTTACAGGCCAGAAATGAACAAAGACAATATACAGTAATAGTCTCCTTAAAGACAATGCAATGACACTAAATTCATATCTCTCATTAGTTATCCTGAATGTAAATGAGCTAAATGCCCTAATCAAAAGACAATGGGTATCAGAATGGATTAAAAAAAAAAATCAATATGCTGTCTACAAGGAACTCATTTTAGACCCAAAGACACCTCCAGATTTAAAGTGAAGGGGTGGAAAATAATTTACCATGCTCATGGACATCAAAAGAAAGCTGGAATGGCAATCCTTGTATCAGATCAATTAGATTTTAAGCCAAAGACTATAATAAGAGGTGAGGAAGGACACTATATCATACTCAAAGGGTCTGGCCAACAAGAATTTAACAATTTTAAGTATCTATACTCCTAACATGTAAGCAGCCAACTATATAAACCAATTAAAACCCAAATCAAAGAAACACATCAGCAGTAATATAATAATAGTAAGGGACTTTAAAACCCCCTCACTGAAATGGACAGATCATCCAAGCAAAGATCAACAAGGAATTAAAAGCTTTAAATGACACACTGGACCAGATGGACATCTCAGATATATTCAGAACATTCCATCCCAAAGAAAAAAAAAATACACATTCTTCTCTAGTGCACATGGAACATTCTCCAGAGGAGATCACATCCTGGGTCACAAATCAGGTCTCAATTGGTACCAAAAGATTGGGATCATTCCCTGCATATTTTCAGACCACAGTGCTCTGAAACTAGAACTCAATCACAAGAGGAAAGTTGGACAGAACCAAAATACATGGAGGCTAAAGAGCATCCTACTAAAGAATGAAAGGGGTGACAAGGAAATTAAAGAAGAATTGAAAAAAATTCACAGAAACAAATAATAATGAAAACACAACTGTTTAAGATCTTTGGGACACAGCAAAGGTGGTCCTCAGAGGAAAGTATATAGTAATACAAGCCTTGCTCAAGAAATAAGAAAGGTCTCAAATATACAACCTAACCATACACCTAAAGGAGCTGGAGAAAGAGCAGCAAAGAAAACCTAAACCCAGCAGGAGAAGAGACATAATAAAGATCAGAGCATAAATCAATGAAATAGAAACAAACAAAAACAACAACAACAAAACCAGTAGAACAAATCAATGAAACTAGGAGCTGGTTCTTTGAAAAAATTAATAAGAATGATAAACCCTGGACACACTTATCAAAAATAAAAGAGAAAGAACCCCCCAAAATAAATTCATGAATGAAAGAGAAGATACCAAAAAAATACAAACAATTATAAGAACATATTATGAGCAAATATTGCCAGCAAATTTGACATTCTGGAAGAAGTGGATGCATTCTTAGAGACATATAAACTACCAAAACTGAAAAAGGAAAAAATAGAAAACCTGAACAGACCCATAACCAGTAAGGAGATTGAAGCAGTCATGAAAATCCTCCCAACAAACATGAGCCCAGGGCCAGACCGCTTAACAGGGGAATTCTACTGAACATTTAAAGAAGAATTAATACCTATTCTCCTAAAACTATTCCAATAAAATAGAAATGGAAGGAAAACTTCCAAACACATTTTATGAGGCAGACAATGATCTTATCAAAAAAGAGAATTACAGACCAATATGCTTGATGAACGCAGGTGCGAAAATTCCCAACAAAATACTAGCCAATAGGATCCAACAGTACATTAAAAGGATTATTCATCACAATCAAGTGGGATTTATTCCAGGGCTGCAAGTTTGGTTCAACACACACAAATCAATTGATGTGATATAATATATTAATAAAAGAAAGAACAAGAACTATATAATACTCTTAATAGAAGCTGAAAAACATTTGACAAAGTACAAATGGGATCAAGTATAGGGATAGAGGGTATGTACCTCAATATCATCAAAGCCATCTATGAAAAACCCACTGCAAATATCATTCCCAATGGAGAAAAACTGAGAGCATTTCTGCTAAGGTCAGGAACACAGCAGGGATGTCCTTTATCGCCACTGCTATTCAACACAGTACTAGAAGTCTTAACCTCAGCGATCAGACAACAAAAAGAAATTAAAGGCATCCAAATCGGCAAAGAAGAAGTCAAAATATCACTCTTTGCAGATGATATGACTATATGTGGAAAACCCAAAAGACTCCACTCCAAATATGCTAGAACTTGTACAGGAATTCAGTAAAGTGTCAAGATATAAAATCAATGCACAGAAATAAGTTGCATTTCTATACACCAACTGCAAAACAGAAGAAAGGGAAATTAAGGAATCAATTCTAGTTACAATTGCACCCAAAACCATAAGATACCTAGGCATAAACCTAACTAAAGAGGCAAAGAACCTGTACTCAGAAAACTATAGAATACTCCTGAAAGAAATTAAAGAAGACACAGAGAAATGGAAAAGTGTTCCATGCTCATGAATTGGAAGAACATATATTGTGAAAATCTCTACACTATGTAGAGCAATCTATGCATTTAATGCAATCCCTATCAAAATACCATCAACTTTTTTCACAGAAATGGAACAAATAAACCTAAAATTTATATGGAACAAGAAAAGATCCCAAATATCCAGAGGAATGTTGAAAAAGAAAACCAAGATTAGTGGCATCACAGTTCCAGACTTCAATCGCTATTACAAAGCTGTAATCATCAAGACAGTGTGGTACTGGCACACAAACAGACACATAGATCAATGGAACAGAATAGAGTCCAGAAAGGGACCCTCAACCCTATGGTCAACTAATCTTTGACAAAGCAGGAAGGTAAGTCCAATGGAAAAAAGACAGTCTCTTAAACAACGTGGTGTAGGGAAAATTGGACAGCCCCATGAAGAAGAATGGAACTGGAACATTTCCTTACACCACACATAAAAATAGGCTCAAAGCAGAAGAAAGACCTCAATGTGAGACAGGAATCCATCAAAATCCTTGAGGAGTACACAGGCAGCAACCTCTTCAACCTCAGGCACAGCAATTTCTTCCTAGAAACATTGCCAAAGGCAAGGGATGCAAGGGCAAAAATGAACTACTGGGACTTCATGAAGATCAAAAGCTTTTGCACAGCAAAGAAAAGTCAATAAAACCAAAAGACAAGTGACATAATGGGAGAAGATATTTGCAAATGACATGTCAGATAAAGGGTCAGTATCCAAAATCTATAAAGAACTTATCAAACTCAACCCCCAAAGAACAAATAATCCTATCAGGAAATAGGCAGAAGACATGAACAGACATTTCCACCAAGAAGACTTCCAGATGGCCAACAGACACATGAAAAAGTGCTCCACATCATTTGGCTTCAGGGAAATACAAATCAAAACCACAATGAGATACCACTTCACACCAGTCACAATGGCTAAAATTAACAAGTCAGAAAAGGACAGATGCTAGGGAGGGTGCAGAGAAAGGAGAACCTTCCTATACTGTTGGTGGGTATCAAAGTTGGTGCAGCCACTCTGGAAAACAGCATGGAGGCTCCTCAAAAAGGTAAAAATAGATAGAGCTACACTATGACCCAACAATAACACTAATAGGTATTTACCCTAAAGATACAAATGTAGTTATCCAAAGGAGCAAGTGCACCCCAATATTTATGGCAGTAATGTCCATAATAGCCAAACTATGGAAAGATCCTAAATGTCCATCAACAGATGAATGGATAAAGAAGATGTGAGATACATACACACACTGGATTACTATGCAGCCATCAAAAGAAATGAAATCTTGCCTATTGCAACAACATAAATGAAACTAGATATCACACTGAGTGAAATAAGTCAATCAGAAAAAGACAATTATCATAAGATCTCCCTGATATGAGGAATTTCAGAGGCAGAGTTGGGGGTTTGGGAAGTAGGGAAGGAAAAAATGAAACAAGATGGGATCAGGAGGGAGACAAACCATAATTTCACAAAACAAACTGAGGTTGCTGGGGGGCAGGAGGGTAGGGAGAGGGTTGGTTGGATTATGAACATTGTGGAGGGTATGTGCTATGGTGAGTGCTGAGAAATTTGTAAGCCTGGTAATTCACAGACCTGTATTCCTGGGGCTAATAATACATTATATGTTAATAAAAATAAAAATTAAAAACAAACAAATAAACAAAAAAATTAAATCTGCCTTAATGTTTTTTTTTTTTAAATTCAGATCCTGTATTTTTAAAAGGCTTTCAGTGAACATTCTTAAAAAGTATTTTTTCCTTAAAAAACTCAGCCATTCTTCATATCACTTATTTAACTAAGAATTGAAATACAGTTTTCAAAATAAAATGTTCTTAAAGAAATAGTAACACAGCACTCTTTCACAAAAAGCTATTGAGCTCTGTTTAGACACCAAACATAATAAATCACTATTCTTTTCTCTTTTAAAAAAAATATATCTTACATATTTTGAGCACAAATGCAGGTCAATCTCCAGCAGGCATTCCATTAAATAATGCCAAACTGATGTTAATAAACATGTATAACTCAAATTATGTTTACTTTTTAATCACTCATAAAAAGGATCTGCAACAAAGCCTTCTATTAAAAAAAAACTATGGCTATAAGCTTTTCATTTTAAATTTTGTTTTGTTACTTTTGAGTAAAAAGATCTACATCTTTTGTTCATGATGACTCTATAAAATTTTATATTAACATAGAATTACTACTAAGAGTCTTATAATGTTCTAATATTTGAAAATAATTTCAAGTAGTTTCCAGTTTTCCTAAGTTACCTTCCAGTTTGCTATTTATAATTCCCAAATTTAGAAGACACTCTGTGATGTTTATTGATGTCTTATTTTAGCATTTGTTTTTCAGAATGTGTCACATTTAAGTTGGATTTGTGATTATCTCCAGAATGATTCTTGTCTTGTTGATAGAATACTGCCTTTTTCATTCATGCTTTCTACAAATATTTATCGAATCCTAACTCTATACCATGCATATAATATGTCATACCAATTAACTTATATTATGGAAGAAAGCAGATTGGCATCTTCTTAGAGTTTTAATCTGGTTGCGACAGCCATACAAAAATGAATATGAAACATAATAAAGTGGTAAATTATGCAATCTGTTAAAGAAGAATAATTGCTCAGAGGAACAAGGAAAAATAGAGCAGGGGATTTGAAATTAAACAGGACAAAAGGGATTTTCTTTCAGTTATTCTTCACTATAAACTACTCCAAAACTTAGTGGCAATGTATTACCTTCTTTTTGTTTAATACAAAAACAATGTATTACCTTCTATAGTACTGTGTTTTAACTGGGCTCACTTAGTTGGTTGCTTGGGTTTCTAATGTGTTTACAGAAAGATTTTAGTCAAGGATTTTGTCTGGGCTAGAAGTCCAAGATTGCTCAGTCACATGGCCAGCAGCTGAAGTAAGCTGAGGTTACTAAACAAAAAGGCCTATACGTGGCCTCTCCATGTGACTCTGACATCATATCATGGAGGTTGGATTCTGAGAGAGTGCTTTCAATGAGCATCTTGAAAGCTAGTATTTCAAGAAGCCAAGACAGAAGCTGCAAATCTTCCTTTGACTTAGCCTCAGAAGTTCTAGACTGTCACATCTGATACTTCTATTAGTTATAAATAAGCCACAGTTTGGCCCAGACTCAAGATGTTGAGGCTACATAAAGGTCGCTGAGGGTCATCTTTAGAGACTGGTTATCATAAGAAGTTGTTGCAGTTTTAAGTAAATGATCACGGTTATTGAAAATTTAAGAGTTTAAAAAAGGGGGTGAGTTAAGGCAGGCAGATATCTGAAGAAAGATACAAACAGCCAGTGTAAATACTTTAAGGCAAAAACCATGCATACCAGGTTTAAGAAGTTAAAGAGAGCAATGGAGTGAGTGAAAGGAAAACTAGTAAAAGATGAGGTCAAGGGCACCTCGGTGGCTCAGTGGGTTAAAGCCTCTGCCTTCAGCTCAGGTCATCATCTCAGTGTCCTGGGATCAAGCCCCACATCGGGCTCTCTGCTCAGCAGGAAGCCTGCTTCTCCCTCTCTCTCTGCCTGCCTCTCTGCCTACTTGTGATCTCTGTCAAATAAATAAATAAAATATTTTTTAAAAAGATGAGGTCAAATATTATGGGGGCCAAATCACTCAGAGAAAAATCAACTACAAGCTTTAGCACAATAATGATCATTTATGACTTCATAAAAAGTTCAGAGTGTGAAGCCAGATTGGAAGAGGCTTAAAGGGGAAAATGAGTTATGTAACTGAAAGTATAAACAATCTTTCCAAGAAGACAGAATGAGGAGTCTAAAGAGGCCTAGAAAGCTACTCTCTGTAAGATAGCACAGTGAAGAGAAGAGAACATCAAGGAGAAAACTCCAGAAATTTGCACACATTTCCCCTTGAGTATTCAGCTGGGTACTGATCAGCACATATTTGTGAGGAAACAACCCAAGGTTATGAGAATAACTACCTGAAGGATTAGAGGAAACAATATTCAGAGCTCACAGAGGTCTGGGAATAGTGTTTTTCAGACAAGGAAACTCAAAATTCATGGGGAAAGTTGAACAGAATACTCAGAAAGATACTGCTTGTGGGGTAATAAAAGCCCAAGACTAAATAATGTTCTGTTTCTATGTAAGTTTAAAAACAGGACTCAAAAGAATCAAACTGTGTCCATGTAACTTGACTATTTCCCAGAATAAAGTTAAAGAACATTTATAGGATAACAAAAATATCTAGCACCCAAAGGTAAAAATCATGTCTAGCATAAAATAAAAAAATTACCAAATATGCAAAGAAGTAAGAAAATCTGAACCATAATGAAGAGAAAAATAGATCAGCCAAAAACAATCCAGATCTTGGTATTTAAATATATTCCAAAGATAATTGATGTGTGGGTTTTTTTTGATATGTGTAAAATAATATCAGAAAGATCAGGAGAAGAGCAATATGAGCAACATATTCTTAATAAGCTACTTACACTGTTTGTGAAGTGGTACATCACTTAATATTACTTGAAGATAGAAACAAACACTAAAATAAGTAAGGAATCATAGCTAATAAGCCAGCAATACACATAAAATGGAATAAAGATGGTCAGTCCAAAAGAAGGCCGAGAAAGAGAGAAAAATACAAAGAATAAAAAGACAAACATAAAGCAAGTAGCAAACAGTTGACTAATACTTAACTATGCCAATAGTCTCATTAAATGTAGATATACTCAATATTCCCAATTAAAAGGCAAAGATTATCTGGTTGGATAAGAAAGCAAGAATCAATTATTTGTGGTCTGCAAGGAACCCAATTTAATGCAAAGATAAAAATAAGTAAAAAATAAAACAATGGAAAATTATATGCATGCTATGGGTAACCAAAGAAAACTGGAGTGGCTATGTTAGTATTAGACAATACAGATTTCAGAGAAGGAAATATTACCAGAGATAAAGAATGTCAATATACGGGAGCACTGGAAAATTTTGGGGCTTGAATACGTTCATTATCTTGACTATGGTAATAGTTTCATAGTAAGTCGGTCAAAACTATTAAACATTACACTTTTAAATGTACATTATATGTCAACTACATCTCAGTCAATCTATTGCCAACAACCAATAAAGAAATAGATGGAAGAAGCAGTATGCTTTGATGCTAAGGAAATGATCCAGGATAGATTGAAAATTAATGCTAATGGAGAGGAGAAAATTTCTGGAGTATGTTCTAGAGTAAGCTTGCTTTTTGTAATTTATCTATAATTTTAAAGATACTTCCTTTTTCCCACTGACATCTCTTCATAGCCATTATCACCACTCTTGTCCAAGCTACTATCGTCTCTTTTTGTACTGCTCTGAGAATAAAAACAAAACTCCTGAAAATGGTCTTTGACTTTCTATGATCTGGTCCTTACTATTGTTCGATCTTTTCTTCAGATCAACTTGCTCTTATTCTCCCCTTTGATCTATATTATCCTGCTTTCAGCTCTTATATTAGCTTTCTAAGGATGCTGTAACAAAGTACCACACATTCAATGGCTTACAACAAAATAAGTTTATTATATCACAGTTCGGAGAAGTCCAAAATCAAGATGTAAACACAGCCATGTTCCCCCTGAAATGCCTGAGAAGGATGTGTTCCAGGAGTCTCTCCAAGCATCTGGTAGCCTCAGCCATTCCCTGACTTAAAGGCCATCTCCTACCTGTGTCTCTTCATATAGTCTGCACAACTTTGTCCAAATTTCGCCCTTTTATAAGGGCATCTGTCTTATCAGCTTAGGGCCTACTATAATAACCTCATTTTAACTTTGATAAACCTGCAAAGCCCCTATTTCCAAATAAGGTCACATTCTAGGAAACAGTCAACAAAACAAAGAGGCAACTCATGGAATGGAAGAAGATATTCACAAATGACACTACAGACAAAGGGCTGATATCCAAGATCTATAAAGAACTCCTCAAACTCACCACACACAAAACAGATAATCACATCAAAAACTGGGCAGAGGACATGAACAGACACTTCTTCAAAGAAGACATACAAATGGCTAACAGACATATGAAAAAAATGTTCATCATCATTAGCCATCAGGGAAATTCAAATCAAAACCACACTGAGATAGCACCTTACACCTTACACTTAGAATGGCCAAAATTAACAAGACAGTAAACAACATGCATTGGAAAGGATGTGGAGAAAGGGAAATCCTCTTCACTGTTGGCGGGAATCCAAGTTGGTGCAGCCACTTTGGAAAACAGTGTGGAGATCCCTTAAGAAATTAAAAATAGAGCTACCCTATGACTCTGCAATTGCACTACTGGGTATTTACCCTAAAAATACAGATGTAGTGAAAATAAGGGCCAGCTGTACCCCAATGTTCATAGCAGCAATGGTCACAGTCACCAAACTGTAGAAAGAGCCAAGATGTACTTCAACAGACAAATGGATAAAGAAGATATGGTCCATATATACAGTGGAGTATTATGCCTCCATCAGAAAGGATGGATACCAAACTTTTCTATCAACATGGATGGGACTGGAAGAGATTATGCTGAGTGAAATAAGTCAAGCAAAGAGTCAATTATCTTATGGTTTCACTTATTTCTGGAGCATAAGGAATAACACGGAGGACATTGAGAGATGGAGAGAAGTGAGTTGGGGGAAATTGAAGGGGGAGATAAACCATGAGAGACTGTGGACTCAGAAAGAAACTGAGGGTTTTGGAGGGGAAGGGGATGGGGTTTGGGTGAGCCTCGTGGTGTTTATTATGGAGGGCACGTATTATATGGAGCACTGGGTGTGGTGCATAAACAATGAATGCTGTAACACTGAAAAGAAAAGAAATAAAATAAAATGGAAAAATATAATACTAAACACAATAAAGTCACATTCTTAATATTGGGGATATGTACTTTAGCATATCTTTTTGGTGTAACACAATTTGATTTGTATGTTTATTGAACTCTGTTTTGTAAATGGGCCACATGCAGCTCTTCTGCCTAGGCAGATCCTTTTCCTATTCTTTCCACCAAAAACTCCTACCAATCCTTTATATCTAAACTCAAGGGTCACCTCTTAAGACTTCCTTGACTTCCCTCAATATGTCAAATCCCCCAGTCACAGATGCATACAGTCTTGGAAACCTCTCCCTCATAACACTTGTTAGAGCTACAGATTTGCATTGTAAGACTATTGAAGTATGTACATCTTCCTTCAGTAAATTGTTAAGTCCATGAATATAGGTAAATGTGTCTGTTTGCTTGCCATTTTATCTATATCACTTTGCAGTATATAGAGAACACTGTACACAATCAATAAATATTTGTTACATAATAAGCTTGTTTTTAATTAAATAAGTTGCTAGTTAATGATTTCAAGTAACACACAAGCTTTAAAAGATATTTTTTATTATTGCTGTAAGAGAACATAAAAATCATGAGGGCCTGGAAAATTAATTGATTGGTTAATTAATCAATTAATTACATACTTTAAATAGAACTTTAACAAGTTTTTCACTATATTATTTTGCAGTAAGTTGGACATACAAAGTGGCCCATTTTCACTTTTCAAATGAAATTAATTCTGTTCTACTATGTGAATCAATATGAAAGTTAAGTGTAAAATCAATTCTGGAATGGTTTTCAATTGTCCCCTATTTTTTCTGGTTGTGGCACATACTGAAATTAGTCTTGGCTGTGTGTATGCTCTGATCTAGTTTTAATTAAAAATCTCCTACATTTCTTTGCCTACTGTTTGCCTTTAGTATAAACTTTTTAAAAAGACCTATAATATCTCATTCCTTAACTATGAATATGCATATACATCATATAACATACAAGTGAGAGCCACATTTTAGTGCTATAACTGATTGATATTCTGAGCTTTATTAACAAGCAAATTTAGCTTAATTAATCTTTAATGAAATGCCAGTATTAACAGGATAACTTGAAGCTTTTACAAACTTTTTTGTATTCTGCTAGCTTTCAATATGACAGGAAATGCTGACAACTTTTATCAGCTGTCAATTCAATGTTGTCAGTCTGAAGTCAGGATGATTTTTTTTTTTTTTTAATGCACTTACAAAACCACAGAATTGAAGAAAGAAGGTATGGTTAGAACACAGAATCCTTTCCTAGACTTGAATTAGAACATTCTGAAATTTTCTATAAACTACATGTTAATCCTTACATACTTAGAAGTATTTAAGGATTTTTTTTTCAAATTTTAAGAAAAAAATCAAGTGAAAACTTTTCATAATATGTTCCCCTAGTTTCTAAAACTGTAACATTGCTAAATACCTACCAAATCATGTATACATGTGTACAGGATCAGTAATAGTACATAACAAAGCTAAAAGACCCTAAATTCTATACCTGAGATATGATTTGCAAAGGCAAAGTCTTCACCTTTGAATTGAAAATAAAGTGATATAAGAATAAAATACATATCAAAGTGAAAAAATAAATATATAGAAAATAGTTCATTGATTTCAATAAATTTTATGGTTAATGGCATATATGTATCTTTCAATGCACACTGCATGTAAAGTAGTAATTTCTTATTTAATTCAAACTTGTATTTTATATCATGTCTTATTACATGATTTTTATTACATGATTTTTTTCAAGAATAACTTTGTTTTAATTCTATGAGTTTAACCTATGTTTTTAATCAAAAGCTGTTTCTACTATAGTAAAAAGTTTTTCCTACAGTTTAATCAACAAGTGAGTTGTCTGTAATATCACTGAAAAGAATGTGAATTCCTTGTTGGAATGAACTACTTGGTTTGTGGTTTTGAAATGTTGACATGTCACATTTAAGCCAGTCTATTTTTCTACTCTGTAATTCTATTAGGCAAAATATAATAGCTGTACTCAATTTCTTATAAGCAGTTGAATCAAATAACCAAATGTAAAGAAATCAACATGATATTTTCAATATGATGAACATCATATTGAATATTTCAATATGATGAACATCGTATTTTCAAAATGATGATTGCCATCATCACATGATTGAATGGGTTATGGGGGATAAAAAGAGCCATGAGACTTAATTCCTATCCTCTAGGCGGTTATAATCTGTCTTGGAAAACAAATACAACAAAACATATGAATCCTGAAGGTTATTATTATTTTTTAAAAATCTTGATCTGCTACCCTATAATTTCAGTCTTTTATGTAGATGTAGAACTTTCTAGAGAGCCATTTCCCTTTTTGTCAAGAGGTAGGGCAGATAAATAACATAAAAATGAATTCAAGGTATTGCTTTGAGGATAATTCAGGAGGGACAGGGAAGTAGATAAGGCAATTTGTTTAAGCTGGTATTTCATTAGGATCGTCTGGGCTAGGCATCAGAGGGGATGACAGAAAGACAATCTGGAGGAGTCAAAGGACAGCTGTAACAGACCCATGCTGCAAGGAAAGGGGGGTGGACCAGGGTAATGGCTGTATATTTTAAAAGAGGAGAAAAATATTAAGAAAGAAGAAAACATAATTAGAGAAGGGGAGGCAGGGGGAAGCAAAAAGACAGGGTGATTCACTAATTTGACCTGATGAATGAGATATTGGTTTTATTTTCTGAAAGAGAAAACTACAGAGGGGACCTGATTTAATGCTTTGAGGTATTTTGCTGTGCACATTTTAGAAGGTCCTGCTTCTCATACCATTCCTCACTGAGGAAATCTTTGCCCTCAGTATCTGCTCAATTGTTTATCCATGCTTTTATATATATCCCCAAATGTACATTAGCTAAGGCTAAGTACAATCAGAGCAGATGCCTGTTTTATGTTAGACATGAACTTGCCGTAAGCATAGGACTTGGCCTGGTGTTAATGCCTCTGCAAAAATGCAAAAGTTTAATACTCTCTTAAGTATTTGAACCTAGAAGCACAGAAAGAGGTTGGCTATTCTTAGCAAGCTCTAGAGCTAGAAAGTCAAGTACTTCTAGTGAAGAAAGTAGCTCTTCTAAGGAGCATCCAAGATTATTAGATGTATATAGAGAGAGCAATAGAGAGAGCAAACATCAGAAACACAAAGTTGAGCAGATAGATTATCCATAAAAAAGGGAAAGAGAAACCATTTTTCAAAACACAGAATACAAATTTGGTTCCTGGTGCCTTGCTATAATTCTGGGCTTTGGATTTCCCGAGTCTCTGTTTTGTCTTTATAATAAAACACCATTTTTTAAACTACTAGAGAAGTATTTGTTGCTCATAAACAGAAGATGACATGGTGTCACTTTATATAATAAAGTCTAAAATTAAGGCCTGATACTGTGTGCTGCCATGACATCTGGTGAAACTGGAAAGACCTTGACTGGCCTACTTGCAAGCACTCCTCCCAACTCTGCTCCCATGAATAAGGTCTTCTAGCCAAACAAATCTAATCAAAGGGATAAGTACAGTTTCTGTTTATCCCTGAGTCATGAGTTTCTGTTCCCTGACAGCTATTCAAAGAAGCCAACCACATCCACCCAGGGGTCACCCTACCATCTTAACATTATAAAACCTGCCTTCCACAGCCACTACTCTGTTCCAGATTATAACCTCCATGAGGCCCAAAGTGGTATCCTATGCCCTCCACCGCAGGCTATGAATTTATGTGCTAATTTGCTATGGATCTCAGGTAGGTGTCATGTCTTTGGCCATCCTCATAATCCAAGTGAGAATCCCTTTCTCACTAAGGGTTAAAACCCTCAATGTATGTATCTGAACACTAGGTATTTTAGACTTATGAGGGCCCTCCCATTTAGACTAATTTTGTTTTGTTTTGTTTTGTTTTTAACAAGCACTTACTTGTTAAAAAACAAATAATTTTACATAGTCTATATTTCTCTAATATCTTTATCATATTCATTTACAAATGTTAGTTCTAAGTGACATATAGCCATAAAATTAATGGATAGTCTGTCTAGCCAAGGTAACTTTACATTTTCATCATAGATAAAAAGGCAAACCCATAAATCACTGGACAACAGGACTTGTGAAATATAGTAGGACAAAAGATTTAGAAAGTAAAAAAGGTACTCCACAGATATTTTTTAAACATATTTATAGTTTCAATGCCATCTGGTAAGTGTTAAAAAATGAAATTAAGGCAAAATTACAATTGTTCTTACGATCAGAAATAATGAAGCAATTTTAAATCAGAGTGTATGATTTATTTGGCTGGTTCTACATTCTGGAGTACTAGATTTGCAGGAGGTAGCAAGACTACAAAAGTTTATAAATTTTCAATTACTATCTGGTTCTTGAAAAAACCAATTTGAATTCTGAGAGAAAGCAAAAAACAAACAAAATTATAAGTAAAGAATGTTTCTTGTAAAGTTTCCAGCAAAAGCAATTTTTGATGATTATAGTGTGTAGATAGTATTAAGAAAACTTATAAATCTGTTTCATGTCACAGAACTTCAGGCTAAGCTTAAACTGATATTTAGATCTACGTTAAAAATTGAGGCACCTCCAGGTATTCATTTTTAAAAGCTTCTTTGCATCCAGGAAAAGTGTCCTGCATTAAGGAGGACTAAGGACGTCTGATGCATGCCTGCAAGCAGGGAGCCAGGAAGTGAGAAAAGGAAATATCAGCAAACAGAAAGGTACACATTTCCCAGTGCAGCCTCTGCCTAAACCTCACTGGAGCCCAGCTAGAGGGTGTTTGTAGGGAAAGGAACTGCCTTACCAATATTGTCATGATGGCGTCAGATCTGAAGAGTTGATGAGCAGTGTGTCCCTGTCCCTTTCTGTGTCACAAACAACAGGACTCTGGTGAGGTAAAACCGAAAGGCAAGGGTGCCAGTGACAATCTTTCTGTTTTGTAGCTCTGGGAGCCAAAAGACAGCACCTTAGGCAGAAAACGGTGTTCTCCCTGGATGGGTCTGGGAGCAGTGACTGGGCACTGACCCCAAATGACACTGAGGTTTTGTATGGCCTGGCAATTTTAGATTATAATGACTAATAATTTTAGATTATAATGACTTATAAGAAAAATCATCACATCTTATTTGCTCCAAAATCTAATCACAAAAGAATCAAGTATGTTATCTTAAAGAGTTAGATGAAATTTCAAAACTATAAGACACTGTAACTACAAAATTATAATAGCATGTCATATGGAATGATACAGTTGTTATTATTATTATTATTATTATTATTGTTTGATTGAGTCACCCTGCTCTGAAATACACATAATTAATTAAATTTGTTTAAAGTCTGTAACACTTCCCAGGTATAGGCAAATATTATACACTTTTCAATTAACGAATATGAATAACTTCAAAAACCTAAAGAAACGGCCAATTTAATGAAATAATATTTTAAATATCTCTGTTCTTTAGCGACATTGTAACTGTTAAATATGAAAGCTATAGACATTTTATATAGAATGCACTGTAATATTTGAGACTCTCACTTTTCCAATAATTCTACAACTTGGGGTAGAATGAGTATTTCCTTTGAACTCCTATGTATTTCTCAGCTCCTTTTTTCTTTCCTTAATTTGTTGTTTTGTAACAAATTAGTTCTATTATAATATTAATTAAGACCTATCACAAAATTTCAAAATGTATAAAGCAGTCATTGCACTCCCTAGCAGGAACCATTGTTGACAATTTGGTGAGTAATATTCAGTCCTTCTCTGAATGTATATAAAATAAATAGTGTGCTTATCTATTGATAAGCATAGTTTTGTGTACACATGATATTAACCTGTGTACCCTACTCTGCAGTATGCTTTCCCCCCAACACTGAATAATATTGTAGGAAATAAGCCAGTTAGAGTACATCCTTCCTTTTCTCAACTGTGTGACATTTTATTACATGGAAGTATAATTTATGTTTCTAATTTCTTATTAATGGACACTTAGGTTATATCCATTCTAATTAATATCTAGACCCAATAATTATATGTTAAAGTGAATCTGAAATTGAATATATCTTAGCAGAACAAGTGTCTCTGTCTACAGTAACATTATAATGACCATACATTTAATTAGTTTGAAAAATTTCTATAAAAAATTTTTTTCTATTTCAAGAAATATAACTTCCTATTTTAAAAAAATCTCTTTAATGATTGCTAGTTTCTATGGCCTTAGGAAAATACAGTTACAGATGAAGGTCATAAAATACTGTACCAGTCAGATAATTTTATGAGTATGGTGATATCTGCATCCTTACACAATGGATGAGTTTGAATGTAAAAGAAAAGAAATTGAGTATTTCATAAAATAAATACATGACCATTATCAGTAAAGGCAAAAAGTGGCAAAACTCTGAAATTTGAGAAGGAGGAAACAAAAGAGCAAGTTACAGACCTAATCATTGATGAGAATCAGTCATTTGGAAAAGCCTTATTGTGAATGGGCAAATGATGTTTTAATTCTTAAATACATTGAGGTGAGGCAATAGTTAGACATCAATGTAATTATTTTCCAAGGAACTGGAAATGTGATTAGGATTAGGTACTATAGGATGAGGAAATATAAAAATGCATGCTATGAGATTAGAGTTAATATATAGAAAAGCAAAGAGGCACAAATATAGAGCTCTAGTAGAATAGATGCAGGCAGTCAATGAGATGACCCAGGGAATCTAAAAAATGGGAGCAAAAGAGTAATACAAGAAAAACAACTGTAGTGCTAGAGGTTCCAAGGAAGAAAGTCTTAACCTAAGAAGAGTTCATTGTCAAATAGTTAAAAAAAAATGTTAAAAGAGAAAAGGAAAGAGAGAGAGAGATGACAGAAGCATTTATTCTATTGGGAGTAAATACATTTAAATTATAGTAAGGATTGAGTGAGAAAAAGAAGGGAATTCTAGACCAGGGCACAGCACAATAGTAATAAGTTCCTGGAAGTGAAAGGAAAACCATAAAGGGAAATGAAAAAGAGAGTGATTCAACAGATTCCGAAATTGATGTTGAATACCTCACAACATTCTAATAAATGATTTCTTCCTACAGTCCTTTAATTGCTCCTCCACATTTCTGAGGTCCATTTCATACATTAATTTCTTCAAGGAAAAAGCCCATATATGTCTAAATTGTTTTCAGTCACTTAATAATATTTTATGTGCTGTTCATCTATAATAAATGCTTTTGGATAAATGGTGATAATATTTGATCCACAATGAGCTTAATCAAAACTGGGCTCAATGCAATCCGTGCCCTCTATAATACCCATGGAGCACTGGGTGTGGTACAAAAATAATGAATACTGTTATGCTGAAATAAATTTTAAAAAATTTTTAAAAAAAACAACTGGGCTCAAGTCTTGGTCCTGTACCCATTTGCTTATTATGCTTCAGTGACATCAATGATGTCCTAGAGAGGACACCAAACAGTTATCTTTGGCTCACAGCCCGTCTAAACAAATATGCCTTACTCATGGTTCTATACAGATCTGGCATCCTTGCAACACCCCAGCCACAACTTAGTACATCAAGAGTGGGGTGTCTAATTCAAGGCCATCTAACTTCAGAGGGTG
This sequence comes from Mustela lutreola, assembly GCF_030435805.1. Taxonomy (NCBI): domain Eukaryota; kingdom Metazoa; phylum Chordata; class Mammalia; order Carnivora; family Mustelidae; genus Mustela; species Mustela lutreola. Next base: position 187,133,796 of record NC_081292.1, read on the forward strand.
TGATGGATAATTGTATGTGTCAATTTGACTGGATCCTGAGGTGCCCAGATATTTGGCTAAACATTATTTCTGGGTGTGTCTGTGAGGTTGTTTACCGACAAGATTAATATTGGAGTCCGTACACTCAGTAAAACAGATTGTACTTCCCACTGTGGGTGGGCATCATCTAATCCACTGAGGACATGAATAGAACAAAAGGCAGAGGAAAGGAGAATCTGCTTCTTTTACTTGAGTGCCTGAGTTGGGAAATTGTTCTCTTGCCATCAGCTCACCTGGTTCTCAGACCTTCAAACTCAGACTGAACTACACCACTGATTTTCCTGGATCTTCAGCTTGCAGACAACAGACTGGGACTTCTCAGCCTCCATAATCAAAGGAGTCAATCCTTCACTGTATATATGAAAGAATGGATAGAGAAAGAAGTCTTATGGAGGAGATGATAGGGAATGGGAGGCAGCAGAAGCACCAGGGAGAGAGATCATGTTTCCAGGAAAGAGGTGGTAAAACCAGCAGCTCCAAAAACTCTTGATCACTATTCCAATCTCCACCCCATTACTGTGTTTCTTCCCTAGAACAAGGCTTCTTGCTCAAAGAGTCCTTTGAGAAATCTTGGCTCCTTATAATCAATTAACATCTCTGAAGGTGAAAGGGTTACAATGGACCAATATTTCCTGAACCTCGAAGACCTTCAAGGGTCATGTACCACCTTCAGAATGGCTACCATAGCCAAGTTCCAACTTTTCCTTTATTTTCCTTAATGTTTCTTTAAAAGGACTTACTTTTGCATTTATATTATTTAACTTATCTTATAGAATATTAGTCAAAGCTCTTTTTTAAATAAGTAGTCATATTTTTCTAGTATGTTAAAATAAAGACAAGATTATTAAAATGAAGACTATTCCATGTCCCTTACCCCTTATTTTATGTAATTTTGGGCCTCTTTCAATTTGAAAACAATCTTGTAATTTATCATGGATGATAGCAGTGAATCATTTTCACAGTTTTTTTCATAATTAAAGAACTCTGCAGAAACCATGTGGTGGTTCCTAATTTGTAGGGCCACCTTCTTGAAATAATTGAAGGAACAACTCTGACATCCTTTGGTTTATCATGTGAAAATTACCTATATTTATATCTTGAAATTCCAGGTTTGCTTTAGTTTTTTAATGGCTTTCATTTTGCTTGCTGATTTGAGACATTCCAAAACGAACCCTAACATTTCAAAATACTGCAAACACATTAAAAACTAGAAGTAACACAGAGAAGAGATAAGTTTTATAGTTGCATGCATAGGGCAAACAAATTAGTGCTCCGATGATCAATCTGTAGTAGACTTAGCTTTGGAATATTAATGTATGTGCTATCAGTATGTGAAAAGTCTCTCTTATTTTTCCTAGGACACATAAAGCATACTAAATGTTTAAACTCAAGAAGAAAAACTTTGATTTTCAAAGAGCTAAATATCATTGGAAAACTATTCTTTTAGAAAAAGCACAGTAATCTAAAATTAAAAAATAACCCTCTCCTCAAATTCTAAAGCATAAGACTGACATAACAAATTATGAGAAATATTACTTTTGTGACATGAAGCAAATTATTACTATTAATTTAAAAAATACTTACCAATAATGAAATCACTCTATGCAACACACGATTACCTGTTCAACAATCATTTTCAGATAAATTTTAAGAATTAGAGAAAACACATTTCCAAATGAAAAGTAAAGTATCTGATTTTCACAGGTTTCTAAATCTAATCAACCAGGAGGAAACAGAACAAAATGAGATGTTGCTAAGTAAGGGCTGGTTTCCTCAATTTGCACCCAGGAACATAAAATTTGCTAAGTTTCTCTTAATGCACAATTTTATTGCAGGGCGTGGGCATGAAAGGTGGGAAGAAAGTGAGAGATTTATGGGGCAATAGTGTTTCAGGGAGAAGCATACTGCGCTAATAAGCTACTGCCTGGAATTAAGAATTCCAGTTTCTTTTCATTCCAGCAGAATACCTCTCATTAGACTCAGGGGCTTTTCACTCCTAATCTGAAAACCATTAGGACTAAGTAGAGGATTCGTGTTGTCCTGTATTGAGGAACATAAAGTTTGGGGAGTTTTCATCTCCTTTATCTTCTTCATTTATTTTTGTTCATAAAAAAGGGCTCATGGGGCGCCTGGGTGGCTCAGTGGATTAAGCCGCTGCCTTCGGCTCAGGTCATGATCTCAGTGTCCTGGGATCGAGCCCCGCATCGGGCTCTTTGCTCGGCGGGAGCCTGCTTCTCTCTCTCTCTCTCTCTGCCTGACTCTCCGCCTACTTGTGATTTCTCTCTCTGTCAAATAAATAATAAATAAAATCTTTAAAAAAAAAAAAATAAAAAAAAAAATAAAAAAGGGCTCAGCAGAACATTTATTTGGTGTTACCAAACATCACAGAGTTTTGTGCTTAACTATTAGTTTTCTATTTGTGGATATTTCTGAAAACTCATTTTTAAAAATGAAGCAAGGATTTCTGCAGACTTCTCATACCTAAACTAAGATAAATGATGTTTTTCTTAGAGACTGCCTTAGAGGGAATACCACAGCCAAAACAATGTCTTGTGACAAGAGCAGTAATAAGAATTTGAAATTTTTACTCTTCTATCCCAAGGCTCAAACTTTAATAGCCATGTAGCTTTGGTAATATGCTACTAATATGAACCACAGTTTTCTTAAAGAAAACAAGATCAGATTAAAACAAATACAATATTCATATCATATCTGTGAGTTAAGAATGTTACAGGGAAAGATTCCCAACTCCATTTAAAAAATGTGAAGACAAATCCCCACCCAAACAAAATCAAATGGATTTTAACAATTTTTCTCAGCTAATACCGCCAAACAAGAAAATATGCAACTCATAAGTATTTTAAACTGTTAAGCAAGAGGCAAAATTTGCATTTTAATATAATAACAAAATGTATTGGCTATCTTCCAAAGAGACTTTTTTTAAACATACATTTCTCACAAAATGTGCATTTATAATGCAATGTGCTACCCAAAGAGCTATTCTAAATATTAATTACATAAGAGTAAAAAGAAAATATACCACTGTAAAGATTTAATAGAATCCAATCTATAAATAAAATTGTGTTGCTAGCTTTAATTAAGACATTACACACTAATTTTCCTTAGATGCTCATGATCATAATTATTGCATGCATGGATAAGTTCCTGAATTATTTTAATAGAATTTAGCATGTGTCCTTGTGTCTCTAAGGCCAATAGTGCGTGAATTAAAAAAAAGAAAGCACCCATATCAATACTAAAACACAGAAAATTAAATATAGTAAGATGTGCTTTCCTAAAAATAGGATTTTTAATTAAATGTGTTCAATTATATTTATATAAAATTAATTATATACATTACCCTATCTATGTACCTCACCACACTTTGGGAAAAAATTTAAAAAATAATTTTGTAAAAATAGAAAAAAAATCCACTGACCACATTTCTTTTTTTTTTTTTTTTAAGATTTTATTTATTTGAGAGAGAAAGAGAGAGAGAGAGAGAGCATGAGAAGGGGGAGGATCAGAGGGAGAAGTAGACTTCCTGCTGAACAGAGAGCCTGATCTGGGACTCCAGGATCATGACCTGAGCAGAAGGCAGTCACTTAACCAACTGAGCCAACACAGGCGCCCCACTGACCACATCTCTTTTCATCCTACATATGTGAGGTATGATTTGCTAATATTTATTGCTATTTTCAGCATATAAAGATTTCTCCTTTACTCTTTCTACTTGTATTTCCTATAACTTAGTTTTAGTGAAATGACACTTAAGGTGATCAAGAACTACTAAATTGTCAATGTCCTTGACTTTGTAGTTCTATTACTTTATTCTTTACTGTATCTAAGATAGGTACTGAGAATACAGTTTTCCTACATTTCTCTTAAAACTATGGCTTGCTAAATATTAGATGAGAGGGCTGTCTTAGAAATCATTTAGTTTACCCAAGTCACTTTACAAATGAAGAACCTGAAGAGCCAAGAATTGGACTTGTCCAGTTTCCCAGAGCAGTGGTGAGAACCTGGTTTGGATTTGGGGTCTCTGAGACCTCCTAACTCCCAAGGTAGTTCACTCTTTACAGCTCTGTTTGAAAACTTCTTCTGGATTCCCTCAGTACTGTTTATTATATTATATTATATTATATTATATTATATTATATTATTTTTATATCATACCCCATGTCTGGTTCACATCATGAATTCCCATGGTTCAACTTTATGAATGACACAAAAATATTATTCTCCATCTGGATTTATTTTTACATTTCATTCTTTTAAATCACTTTTCCTTTTTTTGTTTTTTTAAAGATTTTATTTATTTATTTGAGAGGGTGGTGTGGGGGGAGGGTAGGAGGGAGAGAGGACACATGAGTATGGAGGGGTAGAGGAAGAGGGAGAAACAGACCCCACACTGAGCTCAGAGCCCTATGCAGGGTTCGATTCCAGGACCCCCAGACCATGACCTCAACTGAAGGCATTTTACCAAATGAGCCACCCAGGTGCCCCTTAAATTACTTTTGCTGTGAGAAAACTAAGTCTAGATGCTCAAGAATGAAAAGAATATGACCATGAGAAAGCAATTAACCTTTCTCCATTGCCTTCCTCATTCCCTATCTTCATCCTAATAGGCAAGGAATCCTGGAGTACATTAGTGCATTTCTGCAATTTTGCAACCAGTCTGAGGTGCTTCATTGTATCCACCTTTCCACTCCAGCATAACTGACACTCTCCTAGAACATGGCTATGTCTCTCCACATGCAGCTCCCCATGCTTTCCTTTCTGCTGGCTTTCTTTCCTGAGCTACTGAACCACATAGGCATGCCTCAGTGTGACTTTTCGTTTCTTCTTCTTCTTCCATTAACCATATCAAACCCTCTGTTATATTTATAAATAAAAGACACTTGAATTTCCATGAAATTAATATCAGTGGACCTTGTTTACTGCCCTCTGAACTAAATAGGTGTATAGTTCAAAGTGGGTGAGGATAAAATTCTATAAACCTATCAAGTGGACATTAGTAAGGATCAAAATAATATAATAGTGAAAGTAGACTCCTAAACAGACTTGAGAGAATCAAGCCACATTCTTCCATGAGAAATGTTGTTTTTAACATATAGGTGACTTTATAGTGAAAATTGTTATAATTGCTCAAATAAAACAAATAGGAAAAGACAGAAGTTCTATCATAACAAAAATAAAGACTATAAAAAATATAGTTTTGAAATAAGTTTAGTTGTAGTAAATTAAATTTCCATGTGTGGATTTTCAATTTTTGGATCTGATCACAAAATAAGATGATGATGTCCCATAGCCTAGTACTTAAGGGACTTGGATATAGGACACACTTGTTATTAAATATGATATGCCTTTAAAAAACAAAAGAAATCTGATATGCTTTTCACATATGTTTATGCCAGAGAGATCACCAAGAATAGAACAAAAATAAACAAGAAATGGGGTGCCTGGGTGGCTCAATCAGTTAAGTGTCTGCCTCAGCTCCTGGGATCCCAGTGTGGATTCCCTGCTGAGTAAGGAGTCTGCTTTCCCTCTCCCACTCTCTCTGTGCAGCCCCCTCCATGTGCATATATGCTACCTCTCTCTCTCAAAAATAAATAAACAGATAATAAACAAAGAGGAAACCAAAACACATAGACTTATTTCTGAAACAATAATGATGCATTCTGTGAAGCAATGTGTTTTCGAAATTTAAATTTCAATCAATTTGAAAAGCAATGTTAAATTCCATCTGCAAAACCAGAGCAAGTCACTGGGAGACATAAAGATGTATTCCTACTCAAAAGCTCTGTGTGCAATAAACTAAGTCACGTAAGCAGCTCCCTATAGTACAAGGCATAATGAAATAATTGCTTAATTGTAGTAAAAAAAAAAAAAGTGTACATGAATGCTCAGGGAAAGGAAAAGCTCAGTATGCGCTGGGCGGGAAAACCAAGGAGATTCTAACACTACCACTGAGTTTTATAGGATGTGAAGGATGTCAAAAATTAGAGAGGTGAAGCTAACAGTCAACTGTAAAGCAACAGTAATTTCAAACAGCACTTGCGCCAATCTACACTATTGATTACCTCGTACCTTTTCCTCAAAATGTTTTTTGAATAGTCATCATGATTTCAATAAATGGCATCTACCAAGCTGACCAAGCTAGAAAAACCTTTCAAAAATTCATCAATAGGGGTGCCTGGGTGGCTCAGCGGGTTAGGCCCCTGCCTTCAGCTCGGGCCCTGGTCTCGGGGTCCTGGGATCAAGCCCCACATTGGGCTCTCTGCTCAGCAGAGAGCCTGCTTCCCCCCTCTCTCTCCTGCCTCTCTGCCTACTTGTGATCTCTCTTTCCATCAAATAAATAAATAAAATCTTTTAAAAAATTCATCACTAAATCCTCTTAATTCTACTTTCTAAAGCAAATCTATCCATCCACCCTTCACTACTCTTAACTTAGTCAAGTTTGGACTGCTACCCTAGCTTATAACTGGTCTGCAGGCTTCCCTTTTTGCCTCCTCTTATACAATGCACACAACAGCAGAAGTAACAACACCAAATGAAAATCCAAAAAAATGTGATACTTGTGCTTAAGACTCAATCTTAGAGGAGCAAGTGGAAGGGTGCTGGAAATACACTCAGTCTGAGGCCATAAGGACCACATCACTAGCTTTCTCATTTTCTCCACTCAGAAATAACACCCTGTCCCATTATTGGTGGAAAGTAGAAAACAGGATAGCTTACTTTCTACAGAAAGGAGAAAACAGGATAGATGATTTTTAAGAAAGATGGTAGATGCGGTAGATGATTTTTAAGAAATGGGAGTAGAAAGAAACTCTGTGGATTATTAACTAGAGTACACCTCCTTAATCACTAAAGACTTTTTGAAGATAAGAATACAAAAAAAAGTAGCATCTGTTACTCAGGGCTGGATTGACAAGCATCCAATTAGCATATTCACATAGAGTCCCATACTCAAGAAAGCCCTATACTTGGGGTTAATAAAATACACGCAAGAAGCTCGGAGCTTTCTTCACATGCATTGCAGACTCCAGCTACCTACCTGCTCTGGTGGATGATGAGCCTCTCAGTCCGGTCACCCTCAGAGTTCCAGACCTCACCTAACATCCCTCTCATTTCCTAATCAGCAACCTATGTCACTTTCAGCACCATTAGTAAAAATCTTTAAAGTCACAATGATGATGGTTGTGCCATTTTCATTTCATGAAAACAATCATCCTCCAGTTTGGTGTCCATTTGAGTAAGAAGTTTCTGATATTGAAAAAGACAGCTGACAGTGCTTAGTGGAAGAATTTCAAGCATCCAATTAGTTATAGCCTACTGCTATTGCCGACTATTTTTATTTTATTTGGTTAAACAAAGTAATATTTACAACACATGTCCAGTTGAATTTAGTTATATAAATAAATTCATATTTTTTCTAGTCTTATAAATTTTACTTTATAGATGATATGAATATTTTAATTTTATTGTAATAAAAGTAAACTGTATGGGAATAAATGCCAGTTGTAGAGTAGCTATGCAGATAAAGAAAACTTGGTATTTTGAGCATGGTTAAGTATTGTTTTTGAAGCCTGGAAATAAATATCTTAATTCCCAGGATACTATCTTTGTTCTGATCTTAATTTCAGTCTAACTGAATGATTTCCCGTTCCATAAACTTGCCACGCAACTCTGTTCTTCTTCTATTCTCTATGTTGAGAAATTTTTCCTTCCCAATCACTTTATTCCTTATCACTGTTTGTCAACTAACATAATTGCCTTTAACTTTCAGTTGTCCCCTGGTAAGATTTAGAAAGCGTGGGATGGGGAGAGGGGAGAAAGAAATCTAAAAGTACAAAAGTAAAACAAGAACGAAAATCTGAGTAGTGGTCATTTTATATAATTTTTTTCACTAATTGTTCTCCTACATTAGGTTGGATTGTTAAGACTTTCCTAATTTAATTGCCCCAATTTTAGTATATGTGCTGCCGAAATGAGCACTGCCCCAATTTTATATATGACACCAAAGTTTGGTAGAAAGAGCAATGAAATGGTGAAAAAGAAGTTTGAATTTCAGTTCTGCCACTGTTAACACCTATGTTGTGTGAATTTGGATAAAACACTTAACCTGTGGTTTGTCTCCCTCCCAATCCCATCTTCTCCTGTACCCCTGGGGATAAAAATATATGTTTATAAAAAATAAAAAATTATATTAAAATTTCAAAAAGAAAAAAAAAAGAAAAAAAAAACACTTAACCTGTCTAGTCCTATTTATTCATCTAAAATAAAGGAAATGAACCTGCTGATATCTAAAATCCCTTCCAGCTCAAAAATAATTTGGCTTTGAAATAGTTACTAAACAAATTAACTTTTCCAGATATTTCCTTTTTACTGCATAGTGCAGAATATCAATAGGCACTGCCAAGTAATGCTAAGTGTGGAGGAAGTGCAGACATTTTTCAAGCAGAGTGAGCGGCATGCAAATGGGAACCTGCACTTATTATCTGAATGAAATAAGGTATTTTACATTTCCCAAAACTTCTTATTCTGTTTCCTATTTCATAAATGGAGAATCACAATATCAAGCTCACAAATTTATCATGAGGATTAAGAAAAAGAACTCCATGAAGCCTTATTCCAGTTATCCATCACAAAATAAAATTTTAATATTGCTCCCATATTCCCTCTTCTTCCTTAACCCAGTAAACAAAAAACTAAACAGGTGATCTAATGGGAATTCAAGACAAGTCTTTAGTTTTTTCATATATGCCTTAAAATGCTCAGCAAGGAAACAAAGAAACCTGGTGATCTTGAAAAGAAAATTTTTCTCTGAAAAGGCAGAAAATAAAGACATTTCAGAAAGTAAAAACTCAGTTGGATCCACCAAGAAGAGAGAATGGTAATACTTTTAAAAGGACACACTGTAGAATTAAACTACCTTCTGCTTCACCATTTACCCCTGGGTGAACTTGGATGAGTTATTTAGTATATCTATTCCTCAGCTATAAAATGGAATTAATTTTCTCCTCTTAAATACACATGAGAAGATGTAGAAAGCACTCATCAAATAATAACTATTTTTATTACTAAAAAAGAGGCAGAAAAACTTTTGTATATAACAAATTATGCTTTTGAGGAAGAAATTATTAAATAGTCATTTTATTACAAATGGGGAAGAGAGAGTATTGTATTAACTTCACATTGTTTTTATGATTGACCAAGAAAAAGAAAGTTAATTTTATAGATGAATATAGCAACACAAAACTTGAGACCTTCCTGAAACAAAGTAGTTTACTTCCTTGGGGGGGGGAAAATAGGTATATGAGATTAATTTTTGTTTTGTCAAGTTAATTTGCCTTATGGAATATGTAGAAAAAAAATCTTCATTATTAGTGATTCTATATTTACAAATTTGCCTACTCACGAACAAATTTTTGTTGCCCTCAAATCAATATTCTCAATGCTTTCATGGTTATTCATGGACCTTCTCAGAATAGCAAAAATTTTAAATAACCCTACCCAGATACTGCCACCTGAAGTTTAACAAGGTAACACTGTATCCTTATTCAGTTCTAATACTGTAAAAAAAAAAAAAATTCTTTTTACAGACTTTATAATGTCACACTTATTATATTGTTTTGCTTTTTTTTTTTTTTTTGGTGATTTCCCTGTTCTAAATGGTTCAATTTTAGCCTCAGGCATAGTGATGAAAACACTGGCTAGTGTTCCTATGTGCAAGAAGGCTATAATGTGCCTTACAGAGAAAATATGCACGTTAGATAAGCTTCAACCAGGCCAGAATTATAGTCCTGCTGACAATGAGTTCAATGTTAACAAATCAACCATCTATATTAAATAAGATGATTTCCTTAAATATAAATACACATAAAAAAGATTACATATTGATCAGTTGATGAAAATGTGACAGAGGGTCTCAGGAACATAACCCAGTATTTCCCCTAGGAACAACAACTCAGTATCCGCTGATTCAGTATTCACAGAAACTTTATAGAACATAACTATGATAGATTCAGAGCATTAATTGTAAAGGCATTCTCATACTAAGTTAATAGAAATTTAAAATGAAAAACCTCTTTTGTGCAAAAGAAAGGCCTAAAGTCAACATATCTTTCACCCTTAAAGGAAGGATATAATCTAGATGTTTATTTTTTTTAAACACATATGTCAATCATTGAATAGTTTATAACAGCTAAGAAAGTAGAACCAACTTATAATAAATTCTAGGTAAATTAGTTATATGGTGAAATAATATGCCATCATAATTTAGCTACAAATTAGAAAGCTAATGGAAACATAACATATGTTCCTGACATTCCATTTAAATCACAGTAGAAAGGATTAAAAAATTAATCAGTATCAGAACTAAGTATAGAAAACAGCATCATCAGGGACCTGAAAATTTTTATAAGTTTTTAGAAGCTAAAATATTTTGGAAAGGGAAATATAATAATATTGAAAGAGAAGCAATAGCATAGGAACATTTTGCAAAACATGAGAGATGCTCCAAAATGAGTCCACAGACCCACATGCAGCCAAGCTGACATACATAAATTAATAAATAGGAAAATAAAATGGAATAAATCTCAGAATTTTAAAGACATAGAAAAGATAAAAGAATTTAAGAGACATGGAGAATTAAGATCAGGAACACAACAAGGATGCTTACTCTCACCACTGTTGTTCAATATAGCACTAGAAGTCCTAGCAACAACAATCAGACGACAAAAAGAAGTAAAAGGTATTCAAATTGGCAAAGAAGAAGTCAAACTCTCTCTTCACAGATGACATGATACATTATATGGAAAACCCAAAAGTCTCCACCCCAAAATTACTGGAACTCATACAGAAATTCAGTAATGTGGCAGGATACAAAATCAATACACAGAAATAAGTTGCTTTCTTATACACTAACAATAAAAATATGGAAAGGGAAATTAGAGAATCTCTTCCATTTACCATAGCACCAAGAATCACAAGTTACCTTGAAATAAACCTAACTAAAGAGGTAAAGAATCTGTGCTCAAAGAACTACAGAACACTCAGGAAAGAAATTGAAGAAAACACAAAAAGATGGAAAAACATTCCATGTTCATGGATCAGAAGAATAAACATTGTTAAAATGTCTATACTGCCCAGAGAAATTTGTACTTTTGATGCCATCCTGATCAAAATACTGCCAGCATTTTTCAAAGTGCTGGAACAAACAAAATCCTAAAATTTTTATGGAAACAGAAGAAACCCTGAATTGTTAAGGAGATGCTGAAAAAGAAAAGCAAAGCTGAGTACATCATGTTGCTTGATTTCAAGCTTTATTGACAAAGCTGTGATCACCAAGATAGAACGGTACTGGCACAAAACAGATGCATAGACCAGTGGAACAGAGAGCCCAGATATGGACCCTTGACAATATGATCAAATAATCTTCAACAAAGCAGGAAAAAATATCCAGTGGAAAAGACAGTCCCTTCAATAAGTGGTGTTGGGAAAATTGGACAGCTATGTATAGGAGAATTAAACTTGACCATTCTCTTACACCATACACAAAGATCAACTCAAAATGGATGAAAGACCTCAATGTGAGACAGGGATCCATCAAAATCCTAGAGGAGAACATAGGCAGTAACCTCTTCAACATCAACAGTAACTTCTTTCATGACACATCTCCAAAGGCAAAGGAAACAAAAGTGAAAATGAACTTTTGGGACTTCATCAAGATCAAAAGTTTCTGCACAGCAAAGGAAAGAGTCAACAAAACAAAGAGGCAACCCATAGAATGGAAGAAGATATTCACAAATGACACTATAGACAAAGAGCTGATATCCAAGATCTATAAAGAGCTCCTCAAACTCAAAACTTGAAAAAGCGATAATCAAATCAAAAAATGGGCAGAAGACATGAACAGATAGTTCTCCAAAGAAGACATACAAATGGCCAGCCGACACATGAAAAATTGTTCATCATTAGCCATCAGGGAAATTCAAAACCACATTGAGATACCACCTTACACCAGTTAGAATGGCAAAGATTAACAAGGCAGTCAACACCATGTGTTGGAGACGATGCGGAGAAGGGGAATCCTCTTACACTGTTGGTGGGAATGCAAGTTAGTGCAGCCATTTTGGAAAACAGAATGGAGATTCCTCAAAAAAATTAAAAATAGAGCTACCCTATGACCCTGTAATTGCACTATTGGCTATTTACCCCAAAGATACAGATGTAGTGAAAAAAGAAGCACATGTACCCCAATGTTCATAGCAGCAATATCCATAATTGTCAAACTGTGGAAAGAGCCAAGATGCCCTTCAGGAGATGAATGGATAAAGAAGATAGGGTCCATATATACAATGGAATATTATGCAGCCATCAGAAAGAATGAATACCCAATTTTTATATCAACATGGGTAGGACCATAGGTGATTATGCTGAGTAAAATAAGTCAAGCAGAGAAAGTCAATTAACATATGTTTTTACCTACTTGTGAAACATAAGGAATAGCACGGAGGACATTAGGAGAAGGAAAGGAAAAGTGGGGGGGGGGGGTTGGAGGAGGAGATGAACCTTGAGAGACAGTGGACTCTGAGAAACAAACCGAGGGTTTTAGAGGGGAGTGGGATGGGGGGTGGGTGAGCTTGGTGTTGGGTATTAAGGAGGGCACATATTGCATGGAGCACTGGGTGTGGGACATAAACAATGAATCTTGGAACACTGAAAAAATAAAAAAAAAATTTAAAAAGGGAGAGACTTGGAGAACCTACTCAAAAGTGTCTGTATATACCTATATGGACCCTTCCATGTGGTCATAATCCCAGGGTCCTGGGATTGAGCCACCCTGTGTTGGGCTCCCTGCTCAGCGGGGTATCTACTTCTCTGTCTTCCTCTGCTGCTCTTCCTCCTTGTGTCTGTGCACTCTCTCTCTGTGTCAGATAAATTAAAAAAATCTTAAAAAAAAAAAAAATCTTGAGATGAGATAATCCTGGAGTTCCTGGATGAGCTCAGTATAATCACAAAAGACTGAAGAGGATGCTGAAGTGTCATTAATGGAAAATATGACAACAGAAGTAGAAAAAGAAAAAGCAATATGATGAGGTTCTATGACTCAAGGAATGAGGAAAACCTCTAAAAACTATAAAGCAAGGAAAGAGATTCTCCCTTAGAGCCTCCAGAAGGAATCTGCCCTGTCAACAACTCGATTTATTAGCCTACTGATTTTAGACTTCAGACTTCCAGAAATGTAAGAACATAAATTTTATTGTTCTAAGCTATGAAGATTGAAGTAATCTGTTGGGATGGCAATAAAAAACTGATACGATATGCATGCCACAAATAGAATTTATGGAATTTTTGGATGGGTAGCTGCTGCTAGTCTAAGAGTTGAAATTGACCACAATTAAGTGCAATTTATCTTCTGAGCCTTTCCCTGAAAGCTGCATGCCTCCAATTGACTCTGGCTGTCAAAATAGTTACATTAGTTTCTGCCAGTGCAATTGCATACATGTGGAGACAAATTCATGGGCTTCCTATTCTGTCATCTTCCCAGAATCATCTTGTCATTCATTCTTGAACTCATCTATACTACTGGTGGTACAACATATTGGAATATTCAATTCTGTTATTTTATTCTTCATTTCCAAACTCTCCCTAGCATTCAGCAGCTCATAATCTGTTACAATTACTTGATGCTAATTTGTAATATTTCTTACATTTATTCATTTATTAAATAATTTGTACATACTTTACCAAACTAACTTACAAGCTCCTTATGAAAAGGACTTGTTACTGTTGGAATTGATATCTTCAAAACTATCCCCACCAATTGTGGAAGGTTGATGAGTGAAGACAGTACCTGATTTGTGTACCACTGAACCTAGCACAGATTATATAATATATAATAAAGTATGAATTATAAATCCTAGAAAAAACGCAGAGTAATACATTATAACCATAACCATTATGTTTAAAGAAAAATAGCACCATCTGCAAGAAGGAGGAGGAGGGATGGTACATATCCCCATAAGGAAATCAAGTCCTCCTGGGTAATTACAATGTAGGTTAATTCAGAAATTCTTTTCTATATTTTATTCACTGACAACTGAAACATAAATAACACACTATTTCCCACAAACTAGAATATTTTAAAGATTTTAATTAATTAGCATTATTCTTCAGGGAAAAATAATTATATTGTCATTAACATGTCCTTGCTTTTACTTATTTTTTTTAAAAGATTTTATTTATTTATCAGAGAGGGGGGGGGAGAGAGCAAGCACAGGCAGACAGAATGGCAGGCAGAGGCAGAGGGAGAAGCAGGCTCCCTGCCGAGCAAGGAGCCCGATGTGGGACTCGATCCCAGGACGCTGGGATCATGACCTGAGCCGAAGGCAGCTGCTTAACCAACTGAGCCACCCAGGCGTCCCAGTGTCCTTGCTTTTAAAATAAACTTTCAAACAAAGGCATAATTGACACACTGCCTACATACCTAGCATCATCATGAAGCAGATCCACTTAAATCCATACACACACATGTAAATAAATATACAAACACACCCATATACATGTGTACATTCATAAATAAATAGCAAGTAACAATTATTTTGATTAGTTTTGCATATTCATAGAGTTATAGAAGCAAGAGCACATCAATAAAATAAGTGCAATAGACAATGGATAAAATACTAACTCTAATATACTGTCATTGGAATAGAAAAAAATCCTGTTTTGAAATGGTATGTTTATTGTGCTTAACTATGTTTTAAAAGTTTAGCGGGTTGCTTAGTGAATCAAAAAAATTACTTCCCAGGAACCTTGATTAGTCCACTTTCATTTTCAATACTCATAGTATTTAGTTGAATCATTCATGGGGAATCTAAAAATAAATATATCTGGCTTCTGGGGTATTTCAAAGATGGTTCTATAATTTAAAACTTTGATAATAAGAATATCCTAGCTTTATAATCACAAAAGTTTTATTTACTAACACAAAATGTTTTGCCTTTATGATAGCTTTAATGCAGTATATCTTACCTCAATGTTAGTCAATCAGTCACTTGCTTTTTGCTTTTAATCAAGCTTACTGGGTTCCAATCTTTATGCTACTAAATCAGAATATCTGGGAGGTCGGGAGGAGAATACCGGCTTTCCAATGGGTTCTGTGGTATTTCTCACAAGCCTGAGAACAGTTGTTTTCAAACATAAGAGATGTAGTGAAAAAAAATTTGTAAAATCAATA
This sequence comes from Mustela lutreola, assembly GCF_030435805.1. Taxonomy (NCBI): domain Eukaryota; kingdom Metazoa; phylum Chordata; class Mammalia; order Carnivora; family Mustelidae; genus Mustela; species Mustela lutreola. The sequence goes on from NC_081292.1 coordinate 187,149,079, forward strand.
AATATTTAGAGATACTGTATTAAAGAATGCATAAAAATAGTACAGAAAATGTTTTAAACATCATTTAAAACAAGCTCTAATTATACAAGAGTAACACTTAGTGCTGTTTTTCATAAAAAATACCCCAACTCCCGGTGCCTTTGGCTCAGGTCATGATCTCAGGGTCCTGGGGTCGAGTCCTGCATTGGGCTCTCTGCTCAGCAGGGAGCCTGCTTCCTCCTCTCTCTCTGTCTGCCTCTCTGCCTACTTGTAATCTCTCTCTGTCAAATAAATAAATAAAATCTTTAAAAAAAAAATTACCCCAACTCCCTCTCACTCTTCACGTTTCTAGAGTAGGAATAGAAAATAGTAGTTAAGCACAGAGGCTCCAGAGCAAACTAGCTGCATTTCATCCAGCTCAGCTCTTTACTCACTACTCCCTCGGTTGCTCCACCTGTGGAATAGGATATTGCAATGAACACAGCTTAAGTTAGAACATATTCTGTGGCTGCAACCATGCCTGCCGTATGATGCCTGGGTCATTAAATGCTGGCTTATTATGGCTCAGAAATAAATAAGACAGATGTTCCCACTGTTTGTGGCTTTCAGCCAAATATTTCATCACATACATGTAAGTATGACGAGGGCTACACAGGAATTCACATGAGAAGCAGCCTGATCTAGTTTGGAGGAGTTGGGGAGGAAGGGGGACTGCATCATGAAGAAGAAACTAGAAAACTGATACCAGCTCCAGCAAGTGAAAGTGGTAGTCTGTGGGTCAGAGAGAGGAAAAGATAAGACTGGAGAAGTGGTCTGGTAAGATTCTAATTCAGGGAAAGGAGAAAGTGCAAAGGATATTTTTTTTCCTCCTGGTGAACTGTGGTCTTTTTAATAAGCAAAGAAACTCTGTTTCATGGCCAGAATTGTGTTGAATGAGTAACCCTAGATATAAGGAACCCTAGAAAATCAAAATAATTTCCGCTTCCCACTCTGTAAAGTCATGAAAGACAAAGGAGAAAGCAACTGTGAATGACTTTTGAGTGGTAATTCACATGGTACAACATATTTTTCTTCTCTAAAAAAAATCATAGAAGAAATTCCAGGTGAAAAGATTCATTCTTGATCTTTATCAATACTGAAACCTCTACTAACTCTTCCTGTTTCTTTCCCTGCTGAAATATTTACAGAGAAGGTAGGATTAATACAGGTCCATATCTTTTCTCTCTTTATAAAGATTAGAGTGACAGTAAATCATTAAAAAGGGGAACTTGGGTTTTAAGAGGAGTTTTAGGATCACAAATTTCTATGATCATTATCTTCCTTTTCTGTAAAGATTTCCCCAAGGAAAAGATTTTAAGACCCTGAAACTAATAACTCTGTAGGAACATGCTACTGAAAGGACTTGGAAAGTTATTAAAAGTATCCAAAGCTTATAAAAAGACAAAAAAATAAAAAGAGTAATCTGTGGGGCACCTGAATGACTCAGTCAGTTAAGCGTCCAACTCCTGGATTCAGCTCAGATCATGATCTCGGGGTCATGAAATGGAGCCCCCTGAGTGCTGGGCTCCACTCTGGGCAGGAGTCTGCTGAAGATACTCTCTCCCTCTGCCCTCCCTCAACTCCCATGCTCTCAAAAAAAAAAAAAAAAAAAAAAAAAGCAACCTTTGTACCTCACTTCAGATTTCTGTAATCTTATATTTATTAAAAATATTCTTAAAAGCTATCATCTACATAGTCAAATATTCACTATTACTGTCAAATAACAATATAGTAAATGTTCAGTGAGCACTTATTATCTGTCAAGCACAATGCTAAGATTTTAAATATATTGCCTCATTTAATATCCTGTAGAGTGGATATTACATTTCCATTTTATAGACAAGGGAACTGAAGGAGAGAGAAATTAAGTAACTTATCAAGGCCACAACTCAAGTGGTTAAATTGATAATCAAATCTCTGAAAAATGACTATGGAGTTACACCTTTAAAAAAAAAACCTCAATGTTGTTAAGATTTTACAGTGTTATTATGTGTATGTATGTTTACAAATTTAGTGAGCTACATGATATATTCAATTGTGCACTTGTACTTATTATAGAATCAACTGATTTATTAACATGAGGAAAACATGAAAAAGGAACAGAAAACATAACCCTAGGAAACTCTATTTGGTAAATGGAAAAGAATTTTCAAGCTTGGTAAATTGAAAAGAAACTACATAGGTCTCTAAAATATCTTGAAGATTTGAAAGAATTCACTGTGTCAAGAACTTGGGAATTCCAATAAAAGGATCAGGAGTTGGAGAATATGGCTATTCCATTGATGTCAAGATCAAGAAACAAAAAGTCCTGACAGGCACGGGAAAAGTCTTATTTAAATCTAATTTTAAATAGTATCTGCCACTGATTTTGTTTGATATGGAACAGATACTTTCTGAGATTTCAGAGACTCCATGAGCTATTTAAAGTTCTTTTTAACATGTGCACTTAAAATACAAGCTTCTGAAATTAAACTGTCAATTTTGAGGCATATAAGATGTTGAGATTCTTCAAAAAATAGAATATTTTTGTTACAAGTGGAATATGTTAAGTTGTAAATGAACTGTAATCAAACCAGTTCCTATACAATTCATGTATGCTCTCCAGTTAGTGAGTGAAGTCACAGATCTGAGGGCCTAGTTTCTTGTCTGGTTGGCAAACAAATAGGAAATGGCATATAAAACACACACATCACAAAGCCTGGCTCCTTTCATGTATGTAAAGGAAAAATGCTGTGCAAACTTATCTAATAAGTCATTCAAGTGATAACAAAAAAGATGTATGCCCAATCAATACTTGCATATAGTAATAGCAGGATGTGCTTTTGAATGAAGTATATTTTCTTAAATATATACACTTTAGTCTATGATAGCATATTAGGGCTTACCATATCTAAGATATTTTATCTTGAAAGATAACTACTAGCTGTTAAAAAGATGGAACTGCACAGCAAAAATTACTGCCTTATAACCACATTAATTTTAAAAATTACCACAAATAATTCATATAAATGTCAAGGAAATTCTAAAGGAGCCTCCAAATAATTATTTGTGTATTTTTTAATATGAAGCTAACATCAACTAATGAAACATCATTTCATAACATCAACTTATAAAATTAGAACTTGGCTCAGATTCAATTAAGTCATATTTACTTTTCTTACATATGATTAAAGATAAGATGTATTTAACTTTTCATAATTAAATGATATTTTTATGAAGCAGCTGATGGGATTTGATCAACCAAGGGGAGCCAATAAAAAATTGATTCAAGTACAGATTTTGAGGAAAGTCTCTCATTCCAAATTTGAATATACCCATGTGAGAAGCCCAAGGATTGAAAAACAGAATATTGCCTTTGAGACAGATGCCCCTCTATACCTTAAAAGGTGATCGCTGTCCTAACCTCCAATAGCATATCATACCATCCCTACTATGTCATTTGTAACCAGGTATGGAGCAAATCCCCATTCAACGTTACTAACTAAAGTTGTAGAGTACTTGGAGTAAAGATAATTCAGTCTGAGAAGTTAAAGTGGCTTTTTGTTTGATTGCTTTTAGATAACTACATAATCTAGAGTTAGGGACCAAGCCTTCAGGATAAATCATTTCATTTTTCTTCTCGCCTTTGATATTCACCCCAAATGGCTTTAAATAATAATTATTATTTCTGCCATCATTTTGTTTGTTTTCTGTGTGCCAACCAAGTTCTGAGATAATATAATACATATTTTATATATTGTATATCATGTACAATATTGTTAAAAATACTAAAATGTTCAAGATTAGAGTGTTTAAATAAACTAAGATAATATATCCAGGAAGTTGGGGAATTGGATTATGAACTCAGATCTGAATCTCACCCCCTCAACAACTATGTATTTTAAATAGTTATAGATGATACCAATAAAATGTGTTTTATTATGGTGACAACTACATATACATATATGCACAATAATATACATTTTATATATATACACATGTATGTACACACATACATGTATATATGTATGCATATAATATACATTATATATTATTATATTCATATTGTATGCTACATATAACCTTTATAGTTTGTTATAGATCATTATTGAACTTACTATATATTCTTATGTTAAACGTGTTTTGTCAGTTTGAGGCTATTTGGGGGGTGGGTTATCTTCAAATCTTGTTTTTGCCACATTTTTTATTTCTTCTCTTCTTAGGAATCCAATATCAAATATGTTAGATCTTCAACATAGATTTCTTACACTCTTTTATTGTGTTGGAGGGTATCTTCCATCATTTTTACTCTGTAATTTAATCTGAATATATTTAATCTGAATAACTATCTATGTTCCCGTTCTCTGAGCTCTCATTTTGCTTTGTCTAATGTGCTATCAAGCCCATCTATTGAATTTTTAATTTCAGTTGTTTTTCAGTTACAGGATTTCAAGTTGATGTTTTAAAGCTCTAGTGCTGTGGTAGAATTATGCACCTTTTCCCACATTTAACAAATTAGAAATTGTCATTTTAAAGTCTGATAACTTCATTATCTGCATCATTTGAATCTCTTCTAATATTTAATTGTTTCTTGGTTTGGGGTCATTTAGTCTTATTTCCTAGCATAACTGATAATTTTTCAATTGGATGTTTTGTATTTGATTTCTTCTGGGAGACAAGTAGAGCACGAGTCAGTCATCTTGATATTCACAACACTGACAATTGCCTCTTTGCCCTATTTTTGAGGTAACGGCCCTTATAAACTAAAAAGCCAATAGCATTTTAAAAAGGTCCTCTTATTTTTCAAGAATTTATCTGTTATTTTTGTTTCTTCAGTGCTATGAGACTGAAAAAAGTTCTGTTTACCCTTTAAGATTAAGTCTTGGCCTCAGCAGCTTCTTTCTCCCAATTTTACTGAGTGTCTACCTAACACTTGACCATTTCAGGAGTCAAAAAAATCCTTGGGGAAGAATAACATATAAAATGTTAAGCTTGCTACTCTATGATTCCCTTTTCTAACAGCTCTTGGCCCCCTGTTTTGGTTCTCTTCATAGCCCTGTACACTTATCTAGGGAGACTATCAGGTTTAGTTGAAAGTTTAATATTTGGTTTTCAATTGTCCTGGGAGAAAAGGTGCCATGAATATAAAGTTCCCCTGAATGTACTTCTTTCCTCTCTAAGATCTTACCCTTCATATTGTGGCTGCCTGGTTGGCTCTATTAAACCTTCAATACTAGTGATTTAAATGTGATATATAGCAATATTTTAAGGTCAACTATACGGGATTAGGATTATAAAGATTATGTATTAACCTTTATTGCAATTCTTTAATGATTCAATAAAAGATAGTTCTACTTACTCATTTGTGTAGCAATATCAAGATAAATTCTCAGGGAAATAATATTTTAAGTACTCGTTTATCCCTTTAAATGCACTTTGTTCTTAACTTTGTTAAGATTAAAAACAAAAACAAACCTCTTAAACTGTATACTAAATTACCAGGGCTTTTTAACTCAGAATTCAACATTCACTGTGTACTTTACAATGACTCAAAGTCATCACTATGACTTTATTTATTCTACTATTTTATTCTATTATGCTCCTCCCCTTCAATCCTCGTGTCCATGTTTATTTTCCTTTTAAACTAAGTTCTCCATAGCTGTTAAAGTTATTAAACTATTTTCAATGATTTCACATTATTCCCTTTCCCCCCTCATCAAATAAAATAAATATTATGATGCCATTTGAAGTTGTAAGAGGGTTCCTCTTTTTAAAGCTTCTTCGATCTTAATATTGTGACTTTGAATTCGAGAATGTTAGAAAAACATATGCTTAAGTGTCCATTATATTTTCAGGTTACATGAGTGATTCTCTTGAGAATTATTCAGTGGGTTTTGAAATACGTTATTTAGATATTTAGAGCCCTTTATACTGACATACTGAGCTCGGTTGTGTTCTCAGTAATTTAAGCTTCAGGCCACTGATGTTTGAATAGTGAATATATGGATTAAAGCAATTTTGGAGGTTTATATTACTCATTGTTGATTTAATATTGACTGTCACAGATATGAATGGAAAATGCAGCAGACTTTCTAATTTAAACTACAAATGTACAATTATCAAATCAGGAGTATACCAGTTTTTATATTTGTGAAATGATAAATTTTACTTTTCTCAAATGGTTTTAAATTACCATCAAGAAACTCTATTAAAATGAATATCAGAAAATATAAGTTTCTCTTACATCACACTTAACTTTTTTTAATAGTGCAAATACATCCCCAATTATCAGGTAGAAGGGAAGTAGTAACTACATTTAAATTTATATTTTATTCATAGACTCTATCAAGGAAATTAATAAAAAGCAAAGAATATGATTCATATGACAGAAATTAATCAGAAGCAGTGATTATTTATACTTCCAAAGAAAGAAAAAATAATCCACTGCTAGCCAATTTGAAGGATTGGCTATATTTTGAAGTACAAAGTTACTGAACTTCTTGGTACAATTTTGAGAGATGGATAAATCTTCTTAGGATTTGCCACTAAACCCATTTTTTCCTGAAAGGTAGGTTTTTTTCAATAAATGGCAACTCATACATACAATGCCAAGGCTTTGTTTAAGCCTTAAAATCAGGAAGAGTTATCAATCTGTGTAAATTAGAATAAAAAATTTAAATATTCCCATAAATTATCTAAATTGAATTATATCTTCAAAATTAGCTACTATCTGTGTAGAGGAAGGAGGTAGTAAGAAATGGAGGAGGTGGGGAACTCAGTGTGAGTTCAAAATTTCAGAGCAATGAGGAAAAATGATTAAAGTCATAGTGTTTAATATTTCAAAGGGCCAATAAAGAGCAATTGTCCCCAGATTTACAGGTATTTCTAGATGTTTGAACTTATAAGAAATTGACCTTGATCAAAATTAGGTTAATTTTCAGAACTAAACTTCAAAATATTTATCAATTGTATACACACAGTACACAAACTGTATAAACAGCCTACGGATACCTTGTGGCTTAGTAATGGGTGGACTTGCCTAGGCAAAACTACATTTCCTATAATCCCCTTTCCTGTATGTTTCATAATAGTGTGAGCCATAATAAACATTTTTGGGTGTGATTCAGAGGGAAGAGGGAAGCAGCAGCCAAAGGTTTCTTATTCTTGGCAAAAAGTTGGGACAGAGTCAAGGGGTACCTCCATAGCTCACACATGTCACTCATCTGCTGGCCCAACTGATTGGCATGGAGCAGCAGCTGAACCTATGACTTCTCTACCTTTTCCTGGATATCTCTTCAGTTTCTCACATTCTGGGGACAGGTAGGTGCTCATCTTCAAGAAGGAAGCATCAGTTTCTGCCGTAGAACACCCCTATCATTAAGGTTGAGGGAGTGAGAACTGACACTGGTGAAATCCAGTTCACACTTGTGGGCTTTGTCTTTGTTCTCCCTTACTTTACAACCTTCTTCTTCCTTCCTGATGGCCTACCCTGCAGAACTCCAGGTCCAGTATCAAGTGCAAAATCAATGGGCTTACAGAGACTGTTGTAGCATTGTAGCCAGCTTCCATAATTGCATATGGTCAAATCCTTGCAACAAATTGTGTGTGTGTGTGTGTGCGCGCATACGCGCGTGCTCACACGCATGCAACCCTACAGTCATTTTGCATCTAACTGATACAGTATTTGGTAAGTATCAAAGGAAAATGGTTTCAGAGCTTTAAATTTCTAGATGAAGTTAATATAAGGGACCTGAACATCTAGGCCTGCCCTAAAAGAAATACCTATCCCCTGCAACCTCAAGTTTGATTGATTTGAAACGAAATCCAAAGTCTAATCACAATGCCTAATTACAAAGCAGACTGAATTCCCAAAGTGACAGGACCATTTTTGTTAAAGTTAGGGCGTTCAATGGAAAGGAACAAGACCCTGAAAATTAAGATAGGTCATATAGCAAACTTGGATGGAATGGAAACGCTGAATTCAAATTCTGCCCAGCATGCTTTGCCAGCAGAGGCATCCCTTCTCCTCGAGCCTGGTAAAGCTCGTCTTGCCTTTCTTGAAGAACTTGTAATGGCCTCACCTGAGGTAGTGACCTTATAGGGGACAGCTGAGAAAATGGAATAGGTAGTGAGAGGAGAATGGAAATATCTGCTAGAACCACATGATCGACTCAGAAATTATAACTACAAAGCCATAATTGCTAAGTTTTTCTTCCTTATTTTAATATGAATGAAGGCTGTCTGTACATGTGAGTATGTGTATGAAACAAATATTCTTTCTTCCCATTCAACTATTGCCTAACACACATTCTGTTAATCGTAGTTAACAAAATATGTATCTCGCTTTTTATGTTACAGGATATCAAAGGGTAGTATGAATCAACTAAACAAGAATTTTTTTTTTAATGGGATTTGTACACTGTTCTGGGGAAAGAATAAGCCTATGTTCAGTTAAAAGGCAGGAAAGTTCTGTCATATATTCATATTAGGCAAACCAACTTTATTTGTAGATTAAGTATGGTTTTAAAATATGTAAAGATTTTTAGTTGAAAACCATAAACTCTAGGGGCTTTATAATGTGTCAACTGGTGCAAGTTGAACTGTTTCCTATAGTTCTCTTCTCTATATACTTCTCATTAGGATGGACCACAAGAGGTATTTTTTTCTTCTAAGATTTTGAGGACAGAAGAAAAGCTCCAGTCATATCAATTCTTACGCTCCGATTTTAAGGACAGGGTCACTAGGGACTTTTGCAGGTCATACCTGCATGTATCATACCTGTATGTTATCATACACAATGTCGTCAATCTACCTGCTCATCAATTTGTCAAAGGTAGCCAACCACACAGCTGCCCCAACTTCCCTTGGATCCTTCTTCAATTTCTGTGTCAGGTATATGGTTAGCTCTGAGATAAAGGGTGCCAGATTCTCTCACAGGACATCCACATCATTAAGGCTGGAGGCAATGAAACTGACACATGTTCTGCCCATCCTCATGGGTTCTAGCTCCCGCCCATGTGTTCCATCTTGTCTTTGTTCTCCCTCAGTTTACATCCATCTTTCCTTCTCAACTGCCTGCCCTGAAAACTCCCAAGTTCCAACATCAGATGCTAAAACAACAGACTTACAGAGATTATTTAATTAACTCCACAAACTGCATCTGGTCAAATCCCTGTTACAAAATGCTTTATTCCTTTACATTTCAGGGGCTATTTATTGGTCTTTTACATTTATCCAAACATGATTTCAAGGTAAAGGATTTTTTAAAATCAACTTTTACTAGACATGAAATATATTAAACTAAAAGCTGAGTCTCTCCCCAGAAACTAGAATATAATAAAACTTAGGAACTTCTTTTTTTTTTCCTCTTTATAGAAGGATGAGCATGGAATGATAATATTTAGGGTCATGACAGTCTCTGGGCCCTATTAATAAGAACGCTCTCTGATGTTGAGTCCTGAATAAGTGAATGACTCTCTCTTCTCATCCTGAATGACTAATTCTGCAGTGAGCTTCTTAATAAAATGAGCACTACAAAATCAAATATTTTTTTACTCTAGTTTATTTTGCTATTCTTCTCTTTTCCATTTTCCAGCATTCTCCTTCATATTTCTTATCCTAAAGGAGCATGAATTTTTGTGCTGAATCAAGAAAAATCCATTTATAACTATTATAACCACTGAGGCAAAATGAATAGGATAGTCATCATCTACCTCCCCACTGATTGTGAACCTTTCTCTAGAATCATAGACCTATCCTTCTACTCTTAACTATTCTCCTATTATAACATTTCATCCAAATGATCTTATTTTTCCAGCTTTCCTCTCTCCAATCAATTCTGCAAGCTGCTACTAGGTAAAGTGTAATGAAACTCACTATTCAACATGTCACTTTTCTGCTTAAAAATATTTTACTGATATCTTAATTTTCTCTAATGGGCGGTCACTGTTTTTTCTTAGTAGGAAAAGAAAATCTATTTCACAGCGTATAAGTGACAATGCAAATTTTTTCAAGAAAAATGAAGACTGAGAATTTACTTTGTACATCTAACATGCATGCATCAATTATCATATATTGTTCATTTATGTTATTTTTCTGAACCCCAAAATATTTTGGTCACCTCCTCTTCCCACAAAGTTATGGTGGGCTTCTGTTATTCTGGCCACAGGATTAGACAACTATTCTACATTGGGTCAACCAGACTACCCCCATCCCATTTAGAATAGCATGTGACCTGAGCTAAGCAAATCAGGATTACTTCCCTGGGTTTTTTCAAATTTGAATTGAGGAAGAGGGTGTACTTTTTTTTTTTTTTCTGCCTATAGTTTGTGGGCTTAGATGAGGCATAAAGGTCTTCAACCAAATATCCCATGTCTGCTAGAATGAAGAGAAACAGAGATGAAACAACTAATGTGCATGACTTAGTAAATGTGTGTATGCGTTTATGAACATACCACAGCTGAAGTGTGAATTTTCCCCCTTTTCTCTATGCTGTTTTAATCTAGGTGTTACAGTGAGTTTATGTAAAAGTTAGTAAATTCATGACAGTGCTGAAGCTGCAGGTGGTCTATAGCTTAATCAAGGTGTTAATTGGCACTAAGTGTAGTTTGAGGTTAGTGTGACAGATGGAACCCAATGAATATAGAGTTTTGTTATACAAACTATAGATGTACTTAACCTTTCTACATCTGTGCTGCATTTTTTTTTTCAAATAGACATAGGTGATAAAACACCTGCTACTTAATTAACACCCTTTGTAGTCATTCACAAAGTTAGACTATTCTCAGACCTGCTCTGCCAGCTGTAAATGTTAAAACTGCCTGCTATTCCTGGAGCTTTTTCTGTCCTTAATTTTACAAAATCTGAATGGAAAAATATTCAGGTCTGGCAAATGAAGGAGAATAAAAATGATTAATGAACAAGTGAATGGATAGATAAATAGGTAAAAGAGAAAATTTCTATAATTCTGACCTGGTAATCTTACAAAAATGAAAACTGGCCAAACTAAAGGAATCTTTTCAGAGAACAGATCTTTCTGGGCAAGTAGCAACTGCTATATCTCCTAGCTCCTCTTCTCCCTTAAGTATAACACATATCCATGTGAGCCAAGAAGTTGTTGTGGCCAAAGGTAGGGATAAATTAGAGGAGGCAACTGAGGCTTCAGCTATCTTTTGGTTTTGATAAAGATACTTGGGTCATGACTTGTACCTTTCAGGCTGACTGGATTCAGCTGAAGCAGGTCCTGGCAAGTTCTTTGTCTATAGAGATCCTCAGAGTTGGGAGGGGTGCCATTATGTCTCATTAATATGTCTTGTCTGGCTGGTTTACAGAGCTTAAAGAGGAGCTGCAAGGTTCACTACCTGACAGAGGCTAGGAGACTACAAGGGGGCTGGTGAGAAGAGATGCTTTTCTTCTGAGGCTTCAATGAAGGACTCTCAGTTTGCCCATTGCTAAAACAAAGAATCAAAGGACCAGAGCCAAAGCACCATTCACTACTCTAGGGATCATTGCCAATAAGGCACACCAGCAGCTGAACCTGAGTCCTAAACAAATGGACCAAAGTAGCAGCACACGCCCAACAAAGGCTCAAAACAAAGCAGAAAGAATGGTCTCTAGAAAAATAACACTCTGGAGTAAAGAAATAGCAGCTTTTTTTCCACACCATGGTATACAAAATTTGATAAACTATATGCCTTGAAGAGGGACACTTTCATAACTGACCCATGCATGGCCCTCTGTTTTTATTTATTCATTCATCTCTTTGAGTACTGTAATTAGCAACTGAGAAACCATCATACACAATGCAAAAAGTAGGCTCTCGACAATTATTCTTATCTATTTATGTGGTCTTCCATCATCCCATTCTCTCTCTTCCTGTTTCCAAGAAAATAACTTTTTTAAAGCCTGTGTTTTCCATTCCCTTTCTTTCCTTTTCATTTAGCAATAAACACATGAAAAGATTTTTAGGGTTAGTAGTGGTCTTCTACATTTCTTAATAAAAATTTATTTTAATTTAAATTATATTGTATTTAACAATCAGGTTGTTACAACAATGATTTATGCATACTGTTGTATACCATTTTTATTAGTCAGGGTTCCCCAGAACCAATAGAACATACATAGATATAAATAAAAGGAGATTTATTTTGGGAATTGGCTCATGTGATTATAGAGGCTGTGGAGTCCCACAGTCTATTGTCTGAAAACCGGGAATCTGACAAGCCAGTGTAGGAAAGCCTGGTAGGAAAGCCTGAGAATTAGGGGAGCCATTGGTGTAAGTCCCAGTCCCAGTTGAAAGGTCTGATAATGGTGGGAAAAGAGGGACGATGGTGTAAATCCCTCTGCAATTCGAAAGGTCCAAGAACCAGAAGCATTAATGTAGGAGGACAGAATATTCATGTCTCACCTCAAGCAGAGAGATCAAATTTGCCCTTCCTCCACATTTTTGTTCTAGTTAGGCCTTCGGTGGACTGGATGGTGCCCACCTGCAGAGATGAAGGCGATCTTCTTTACTTGATCTATCAATTCAAATGCCGATCAGTTTCAGAAACACATTCATGAAAAATCTGGAAATAATATTTTACCAGCTGTCTGGGCATTATTTAGCCCATTCAAACTGACACATATTACCCATCAGACTATTTTAGTTTATTTATTACTTTAGAAGAGTCTATTCCACTATATTCAGCCTCCCTCCTGCTATGGATGCATTTGATTTGCTTCCATATATTTGCTTTTATGAAGACAACTGCTCTGAACATCCTTTTACCTGTCTCCAGTGTATACAGAAAAGATTTTCCCTTGGATATCTAACCCAAATTACTTCATCGTAAGGTAAGGAACACTACACACAATATCAAACTGTTTTCCAAAGCACATGAACCAATTTATGTTTAAAGAAACAATGTAGAAGAGATCCTGAGGACTCACGTCTTCTTAATCACTTGATATAAATGAGCTTTTTATTTTTTTCCCAGTAAAATAGATATAAAATAGAACTCATTATAATATGATATGTAACTTCTGATCACTACTGTCTAAAAATCTCTTCATATGTTTATTGCTAAGATATATTACCTCTTCCATAAAGAGTTATCATGATTTATGCCCACTTTTCTGCTGAATCATTTGTGTTTTTATTGATTTATAGGATTTATTTTTATATATATAATATTTAATACTTGGTTGTATGTAAAAAAAAAAATGCCTTCTCTTGGGGTATCTGGGTGGCTCAGTGGGTTAATCCTCTGCCTTCGGCTCAGGTCATGATCTCAGGGTCCTGGGATCCAGCCCCACATCAGGCTCTCTGCTCAGCAAGGAGCCTGCTTCTTCCTCTCTCTCTGCCTGCCTCTCTGCCAGTATCAAACTGTTTTCCAAAGCAATTTGGAAAACCAAATTTATGTTTAAAGAAACAATGTAGAAGAGATTGAGGACTCACGTCTTCTTAATCACTTGATATAAATGAGCTTTTTGTGACCACTCTCTCTGTCAAATAAATAAATAAAATCTTTAAAAAAATGCTTTCTCTCAATCTAAAATTTATCTTTTGATTTCTTTAAGGTGTTTCTTACAGATTAAAAGTTACTAATTCCAACATAATCAAATTTACCAACCTTCTATTTTATAGTCAGCTCTTTTTATGTCCTGTTTAATAAATTCTTACCTCCCTCCCAATTTCTTGTGGTTTTTTTTTTTTGGTTTGGTTTGGTTTGGTTTCAAGAGAATGAGGTGAGAGGGGGAGAGAGAATTTTAAGCAGGTTCCATGCCCATGGCAGAGCCTGACATGGAGCTCAATCTCATGACCCTCAGATCATGACCTGAGCCAAAATCAAGAGTCAGACACTTAACCCAGGTGCTCCTTCTCCCCAAGTTTTAAGACATAAATTTTCCTTTAAATCTCAACTAAAATTAAAAAATAAAATAAAATTTACTAAAATTTTAAAAATTTTATTATTGACATTTCATCCCTAGGAATATCTAGAGTTGGTCTGAGTATACGGAGTGAGCAGAAGACAAATATAACTTTTGTGTAAACCTGGTGATTCACAGACCTGTACCCCTGGGGAGAAAAATATATGTTTATAAAAAATAAAAAAATTAAAAAATATATATAACTTTTGTTGTTGCCATTGTTCATATGGAAAACCATATTCCGAGTTTCTTTTAAATAGACAGAAGTGCCACACAAAAGAGTGTTTCTGGAACTAAAATAAAAATTAGAAGCAAAAAGTTTCAGCAAATGAATTGAATCATGGTCACAATTGAGAATCATATTACTGATCTGAAATAGTAAGTGCAAAAAATATCTGAAGGCATAAATCAAAGATACTAAAAGAGATGGATTATCATAAAGGAAAAAATGCAAGACTCAAGGGTTAAACTCAGAAAAATTAACCTGTGAATCGCTGGATTTCAGGAAACAAAACAAAACAAAAGAAGAGTTGCAGGAGAGGTAATAATTAAAAAACAAAGAAAATTCTACTTGCTTAGAAAGAATGGAGTCTTGAAGTTGAAATGATTAGCAATAGAAGCATTAAAAATTAGAAAAATTATAATGTTAGATATATTCTTGCTAAATCCCTGATCTCCAAGTGTTACCAAAAACAAAAACAAAAACAAAAACTAAGAAAAAGAAAATGTTTCCAACAGAACAAATAAAACAGGGGTAAAAGTCAATCCAAACAAATAATTAACTACCCACGAAAATAATAACACTCATGTTAACTAGATGCAGTCTTCATATTAACTTTATAAAAATAGAAATAGGCAAAAATGACTTAAATATGATAAAAAATTGTTTACCATAATTAAAAGAAATTACTATAAACAACAAAACTTTAAAATCATTTCCATTAAAATCTGGGAGTTTATAGTGGTAACTATCAACATTATTGTATAACAGAGTTTTTGAGCAAGTGCAGTAAGAAACAAGAATTAAATAATTAATATAAAATGTTTTCATACTGACATGATTGATACATAGGAAATCTAAAATATTCCCATAAACTACTTGAATAGAAGAATTTATGAGATTCTTCACAGAAGATACATGTACCCAAAGAAGCATAGCTATTTTCTGTTCTAGTAACAATTACCTAGAAGCCAAAACACACATCTGTATTTTCCTCCTTTCCCACTACAATGCTGCAAGGTCAAACAGATTAATTTACTTACAAAATAATTCAATATCATAGTTTATATCACTGGACTAATTTTGAATTTTTTAACTAAAAAATGTAAATAAAGAGGCATTAAAAACTTCGCAGATCCTTAAATGCCATTGTAAGCTCTGTATTTTCTAAGGAAGTAGTTTGCTTGTTCAGTTCAATAGTTAAACTCAAAAATGTTCACAAGTTTAAATTTAGAAAATCTTGCTATAGAATTATTGTTATGTTAATCTATGTGCTTTGACAACTATGATTCCGTAATATACTTAGTATTATTTGGGGACTCATTTTTTTTTTCCTTTTAGATCAAAATACCATACACAGGGTCACACAACTCATTATATTGATCTCTGTATTCCAATTCCTATCCTCTGTACTGCCTATGATGTTACACCCAGACTATCTTACTCAGAAGCCTGCCATGTACCAGGTGCTGTCTGTGGGAGGAAAAGGTAACACAAGAACTTATAAATTAGAATAACACTTAAAATTACATTTAGAATTAGAATAACATTTAGAATTAGTTCAGTACTAATTATGATACAAGTTAGAATATAAGAGAAATCCACACGAGTCAAGGGATTGCAAGTGACAGAAGATCATGCTTGGTAGAAGTTCTTCACATGGTTGCAGAAATGGTTGCAATGGAGCCAAGAGGGACAATAAATTAAAATTAGCCTACATGACTCATTATTCCCAAAGTTAGTTCCTAAGGACCTGAACTGGGAAATAGGTACCAATCATTATTCTAAACAACAGAGTAATAATGTCTTCTTGCCTACTAGGGCTTTATTCTTCAATAACTGGAGTGATAATATTCATCATGTAAGATTCTGCTCAAATGGAATAATCTCTAATGAAGTCTATCTTGTTGACTTATCAAATTCCATATGCAAAATAAATTGTTTCCTCTTTTCTCAAAGTTTTGCCTATTGTTCTAGTAGTTTCAGTGCGCATCATTTCAGCTGTCTTCCTCCTTTATTACACCATGAACTCTTGGAACATCATGTCACTTTATTTTTAGTGACTAAAAATAAAAGGAAATCAGTAAATGACAGTTAAAAGAATAAGAAGGAATGAAGAAATGAAGAAATTGACCAATGAACTAAATAATGAAACAGTCCTGAGATCTCAAATAGACATGCAAGCAAAAACAGTAGGTCAATGCAACAGTCAGTGTAATAAATTTACCCATAGTATAAACACCTTAAACCTCAAAAATTACATAGCCCATATGTAGGTTGATCTCAAGCCATCACACCACAGAACAGTATGAAAGCTTCTCAGCATCACTGACACAATTCTTTCCTCCAAGTCACTAAACTCCATTTCCCTTATCCTCCAATCCAGAAATGTCATCATTGAAATTTAACAGCTTTTTTTTAAGTTTAGTACCTTGTCTACACAGTTCTATTCAAAGAGAAAGAATATAGGTCTCAGCACTGCCTCCTCCAAACTGTCAATGCACTGACTTGCTTCAATAGCCAGTGAACAAGACTGCAAGACTATGCTGTTTTAACACTAGTCTGATATTACACTTCTCAGTGTTATCACAGCCAAGTTTACATAAATTTATGAATATTCAATTATGGTTTAATTGTTAAGATGAAGTTTTCTCAGCAACTAGGTTTCCAGGTTTTTTGTATGAGGTTAGGAAAATCCTGGATGTCTTCCAGGATACAAATATTTCCAGTTTTACAAACAACATCCTGACCTAAATGGGGGTCCTGACTCCTCCCAGGAGTCTTGTAAGGCATAAAGCAAATTCTATGTCTTTATGACTCTTCTGGGCACCTAAAAATACAGATGGTCTTTTGCAATTTTTATGCACTGAAGGAGTTCAGTCTCTTTACTGTCTTTATATTGAACCCTATGAAGAGTCACAATATGCACCTATATGGTCATTATTCAAAGCAGTGTACAATTTCCCCAAAGAAAAGGTATGTGCCAGATTCAGGAAATTGGTTAAGGAAATATAATGCTTGATCATAGGAAATTGCACAGCAATTCATTTATTTTGCATATCATTATGACCTTCAAGACAGCACAATTTGTTTTTTACTTATAATTTTTATCTTCTAATTCTTGACATGGTTGTTTTGTAAAGTTTACATCTCATAACTAGCCTTAATTGAATTCTTTTTTTTTTTTCGTTAGTGAGCTTACATTTTTCTAAATGGTTTGAGTCACTTTGAATGTTGGTAGTATCTATTTTTAAAAAATCCTTCCTTAAAAGGTGTTAAATATGTTGCTCACCTCATCCATAATGAAACTGGATTGATCTAACCAAGATACTTGTTTTATTTACTAATACATTTCCTTAGTCATTCATTTATTCAAAGTGTGTCTGCTGAACACGTCATATGTGTCATACACTATGATAGGTGCTAAAAATAAAGATATAACAAATAGTACACCTGTCTAAGATGAAGAGAAAGGTGAATGTACTATTAGAGTATTCTAAGTACTATGACAGAGGTAATGCAATAACTTTCTCAGAGAAAGTAACACATAAGCTAAGGATTGGAGGAAAATTAAAAAGGACTGTTAAATATTAGCACATTTGAAAGAGCTTAGGTTTTGAAGTCAGAAACCCTGACTTCTAAGGCAAACTCAGTATATAACAGTTGCAGACCTGCACCTTGCAATAGCTTTATCTATAAGGGCAATGGACAGATAGGTCAGATAACAGCAGCACAAATCACAGTAGTCAATTTCTCAGAGCTCCTGCCACGAAGGACTATCAGTGTTACCAATCCGAATGGTGCTACGGCATCTAGCCAAGTGACTAACACTATTTAGGGAATAAATCTGGGAGTAAGAGTGGAACTCAAAATATATTCCAGAAGATTCTTGTGCAGGATGCCAAAAAAGAGGCGAAGAAATTGACTATGTTCTTTAGAAACCAACACAAGGAGACAATCATGATTGGTTGCATAATTCAGTGCCTGTTATAAATATACAACTCAGCTGTGGACGGAGTACAATTTGTACTTATACCAGTCCAAGGAAAGTTTGCTTTCAGACCCATTCCTTACCCCTCTGCTGCTTTGCATAAGGTTTCAGGGAGCTGATATGAAAACAACTATACCCAGAGTCCCCTATCAGCTAACTGTCACCTGGTTTCAGTCAAGGAAAAATGCTTGCTAACTGGAGACTGAAGGGTGACAGGGAGCAACCAGGATATTTCCTCCCCAGCCTCTCTAATATGAGTTCTCTAGAAGTTATTGTATCTCTTGCATGGCTTTAGTGCTGGCTTTCATTGCTCAGGTACAGGCTCCTTCCAAGTTTACAAGAACCTCTGAACTCAGGAATGCCACCTACACACTTTGTTTCTCCAGCCTAGGGGTGGCAGCTAGTCTGTCACTGTTTTTTCATTTGCCTCATTGTCTCATTTGGCTTCTTAGTATTTCTAACACCCATAAAACCACTGGCTTGCATGAAACTCTCTCCCCTCTGTTTTAAGTACTTAAAGTTGTTTCTGTTTCCATGGACTAACTGATATTGAGAGCATAAGTCAAATTCTCAATTACACCATTTCTGAAATAATAATGGCAAATTTTACAGTCTGTTATGACATTTCTTCGTGTGGGCTAGGACATAATATGAACACAGTTCAATAAAAGTTAATTCTACCGTTTTACCAGTAGCAAAATGATCTCAGACACCCAGCTTGGTGACAACTGGTTAAAAAGTGACAATAAAATAAACAATGTCTAGAAAAATGGATAGAACTACAAATGATTCAGAGACCTCCAAAAATGCATTTTCTTATACAACAAAGTTTTAAGGAGGAAGTAAAGAACAGAGTACATGTTTCTCCCTGGACCTATAGGACCCTTAAAAGCGTTGCCTTACACCTCAAGAGGCAGCTGAACTGCAGGTGACATCAGTAATGAATGGACTATCTAGGACATGATCCCTTCCCTCAAGGAGCTTTTAGAATAAATGATAGAAGAAACTAAAACACAGCAGTGGAATAAAGTGATAACAAGATGAGATTGCTATGGTGATGCTAGAATATTCAACTGAATGCTCACGAGCGGCTACTCTAAAGAGGGGCTATGAAGCTGAGAACTGAATGATGAGACAGAGTAGACTTTATGAAAATCCAGAGTGAACACTACTAGCAAAGCAACAGCAAATGCCGAGGCTCAAATTGGAACAATTTGGACTGTTTTGAGAACAAAACAATTAAACTTATTTCTGAATCAGGAACCTGTACTTGCTAGTTTCTCAAATGGCAGAGGGAAAAAATGCAAAAAATAAAACCAAAAATGAACCCTTTTGAAATTGTACTCAAGTAGCAATACATGCATTTTTAAAAATGGAGTATGTAATTATGAACAATATATATTCCTAGAAAACATTCTATGACTGATTGCAAACATATATCTAGGTAACTATATTCATGGACTTGCTAAATTACTTGAGCACTTTTTATGATCCCTTGACAACTGTGAGTGCTTTAAATGTACTAACATTTAATTGTCACAAATATTTGTAAGGTAAGTATAATTATTATTATTATTTATTATTATTATTACTCCTTTTAGAGCTGAAAAACTGAGACACAGGGTTTAATTAACTTGTCCATAATCATACAGCTGGGAAGAATGGGACAGGGCTTTGTACCCATATTATCTGACAAACAAAATACCTTCTTAAACCATACAGTAGTACCAGAGCTTACTGTCCAGGGTTTCAGTTACCCACGAGCAACCAAAGCCCAAGAAATGATCCTATTTCTGACGTATCCCCAGAAGGTCAGCAGTAGCCTAATGCTATGTCTCAATACCTACACCGTTCACCTCACTTCCTCTTATCTTGTAGGCATCTTAGCATCTCACACCATCACAAGAAGGGTGAACACAATATAATATTTTCAGAGAGAGAGAGAGAGAGAAAGATCACATTCACATGACTTCCATGACAGTATATTGTTATATTTGTTCTATTTTATTATTAGTTACTGTTGTTAGTCTTGAGCTGTCCCTAATTCATAAACTAAACTTTATCAGAAGTATTATGTATAGGGTTCAGTACCATCTGCAGCTTCAGCCATCCACTGGAGATTTTGGCACCTATCTCCCTGCAGATATGAGACGGACTACTGCATCAAGGTATTGTGGTCAAATGTGTATGTGACTTGATTCAGACAAACCTGGATTCAAATCCCAGCTCTATCACTTGGCAATCCGTGTTCTAATATAACAGTGCAAAAGGGAGACATAATTTTTATCCTTGCAATTAGCTATACCCCTACTTATATCTTTCGGTCTTTCCTTTCAAGGCCTCAGGAAAGAAACTTCATCAAAACTTTTATTTTTTGCCATTTCCTGAAGCATCAGCATCTAGCATTGCCTTAGCCTAAATGTCTTAACTCTTTTAGAAGAACGTTAGAAGCATATTGTTAGAGAACAGAAGAGGTATATTTCATATAATTTTTGAAGACGTTTTTTAAAAATTCTGCCTGCTTCCAGAGTCACACAAGAGATTAATGTGTCTCCTAAATGGGCTTTCTTGTTATTTTAGTTTTTCAAAGATGATGATGAATAGCCTGAATTATTCTTCAACCACTGATATTCTCCTTTTAAAGAAAAAAATTACCATAATATAATTTGTTCAAGTACAAGCATTTGTAATTTAGAATACTGATAATCAAAACCCAGAACGCAGATATATTTCCTCTAGTTTGAATTCTACAAGGATTTCAGACATATTAAAAGAATTAAAGATACAGAAAAGAGCATTTCACTAAAATTTGTGTGTTATACTATAGTTTATATAATTACTAATTCAGCCTCATGTAATTAATCTAATAAACTGTTTTAATTTTATTAATTTATTACATTGTTAAATATTTAAAATAAAGGAATAGCACCATATAATGTTCAAGTAAAGAAACCAATAAATGCCTAAGGTTAACCCTTGAGAGCATATTTACTGTTACAGAATTTGGATAATCAAGAGACAAGTTAAGATTGGAAGAGAAGTAGATTTCAATTGATGTTTATTCTGGTATGTCTTGGATTATGATTAACACATCTCTTTATGATTTCTATGTTTTTAAATATTATTCATTTATGCATTACTATAACTTTTAAAAGTGCCTAACCTACTACTAGTTAATATTACTAGAACAATCTGCGTCTTCACCCATTTAAATTATTATTTATAAAAGTAGATCAAATAAATGTACATCTCCATAAAAGAAAAGGACAGTTGTTTAATTGCTAGATAGAAAGCTACCATCTTTTTAGATTTAGGCAATGGAGCAGAGCATGATATAAAATGGGTACATCATGTAAAATTAGAGTACTAATAAGAAAGCTTGACTACTTCAGAGAAGCCTAATTATCTAATTCAAGGGAAGTACAAACACTCACAGTTCAGGCAAAACCATAAAATTTTACCTTCAATTTAGTGCATAGTGAAAATGTTTCATACACATGAGAAACCAGTAAGTATTAACATTTTCAAAGAAAAGTAAGTAGTGCGTTTGATACAATAGCAAATATCTATTTGGTCGTTGTCCCAACTTCCTGGAACATAGACCCTAAAACTCTTAGAATCTCCAAAGTGATGTCTTTTGTATGCTAATGAGATGACTGGTGTCTGGAGGGCCCCTAGGTATATTCAGGATGGGTACTGGTCTCCAGATACACCAAGACATGATTAGGGATTAGAACATTTACTCAGATCTCTTGGGAGAGGCAAGGGGACTAGAGATTGAGTTATTTACTACTGGCTAATGACTTAATCAATTGTGCCTATATAATGAAAACTCCATAAAAAACCCTAAATGATTAGGTTCAGAGGACTTCTGGGTGGATAAACACATCAAGGCAATGGAAGGGTGTAGAAGGGCAGCACACCTGTAGTGGACATGGTAGCTCCATGCCCCTCCTCCACATACTGTGCCCTATGCATCTCTTCCATTTAGCTGTTCCTGAGTTGTGTCCTTTATAATAAGCCATAATAGTAAGTAATTATAGCAGTAAATAAAGCAGTTCCTTGAGTTCTGAGAGTTTTTCTAACAAATTGTGAAATCTTAAGAGGGAATTATAGGAACCTTTAAACTTATAGCCAATTGGTCAGAACTACAGGAGGCAACATGGGACTTGTAACTGGCATCTCAGTGGGGACACCTTGTGCGACTGAGCCCTTAACCTGTGGGGTCAGTGCTAACTCTGGGTACTTAGGATCAATACAGAATTGAATTATAGGACAACCAGAGTGTCCAGAGAGTTGGAGAACTCTCTGTGAAAAAACCCATGCATTTGGTGTCAGAAATTGTTGTGTATAAAAACAGTTCAGATGGGTTTATGCCTTAGATATTTATAGCAATAAAACTTATTTTACATGAGCAATAAGTTCATAGAGAAAAGAAATTCAGCATTTAACATTATGTGGTATCTTCCACAACACTTACACACATCTGTCACATGGTACAGAAACTTAGAATGCTGAATATTAACATCTAGCAAGTATTTAGTTTTTTAAGATTTATTTTTAGAGCAATCTAAATTCATAAAAAAATTAAGAGGAAGTATAGAGATTTTGATATACTCCCTTGCTCTCCAATGCACATAGCCTTCTCCAATCTCCCACAGAATGCTACAATTGCTATAATTGATAAACCTATGTTGAAACCAACAGGGTTGGGAAAGGGATGAATACATGGAGCATAGAGGATTTTTAAGGCAATATCAAAAGGTAAATACATATCATTACACATTTGTCCAAATGCAATATAAATGCAAATAAATGCAAATAAACCCATGTCGAGACCAACAGGGTTGGGAAAGGGATGAATACGTGGAGCATAGAGGATTTTTAAGGCAGTATCAAAACGTAAATACATATCATTACACATTTGTCCAAATGCATAGAATGTAGAATACCAAGAGTGAACTTTAAGGTAAACTGTGGACTTGGTTCTACATTCTATGCATTTGTATGTATATGTATCCACCTTTTGATACTGCCTTAAAAATCCTCTATGCTCCCTGTATTTGTCCCTTTCCCAGCCCTGTTCCCCAACCCTAGGCAACCAATAATCTTTTTACTCTTCCCATTGTTTTGCTTTGTCTATCCTGTTATATAGTTGAAACCATATAGTATGTAGCCTTTTCAGATTGGTTTCTTTCACTTAACGATATGCATTAAGAAGAAGGGGCAAGATGGCGGAGAAGTAGGAGACCCTGTTTCAACCAGTCACCTAAACACTGCTAAATATCTACCAGAACACTCTGAACACCCAGGAAATCAGCCTGACATGTAAAATTATATACTTCTGGATCTCTACGTGGGCAGGAGACATTAGTGGAGAGATATAAGCTTCAAGGGTGCACCTTGCCTCGATTGTAGTTGATATATTCAGCTATACATCCCCTCAACCACTTCTCAAGAAAATGACTAGGAGAAAGAACACCTAACAGAGGAAAAATTCAGAAACTGTGCCCTCTCCATCAGAACTATTAGATATATGAAATAAGTCAAGCAGAGAGAGTCAATTATCATATGGTTTCACTTACTTGCAGAGTATAAGGAATAACACGGAGGACACTGGGAGATGGAGAGGAGAAGTAAGTTGGGGGAAATTGGAGGGGGAGACAAACCACAAGACTGTGGACTTTGAGAAACAAACTAAGGGTTTTGAAGGGGAGAGGAGTGGGAGGATTGAGTGAGCCTGGTGATAGGTATTATGGAGGGCATGAATTATATGGAGCACTGGGCGTGGTGTATAAGCAATGCATTCTGGGACACTGAAAAGAAATAAAATGAGAAAATATTTTAAAAGACTATTGGATATGGACATTAAACAGTATGTTGGAAAGGGAATTCAGAGTCACAATTATCCAGGCAATAGCTAGGTTGGAGAAGAACATTAGTGACAAAATAGAATCCCTAAGGACAGAAGTGAGAGCTGACCTGGCAGAAGTTAAAAATGCTATCAAAGAGATTCAATCTAATCTCAATTACTCTAATAGCTAGGGTAACTGAGGCAGAAGATAGAATTAGTGATCTAGAGGATGAACTGATAGAAAAAAAGGATCAGGAGGAGGCATAGAACAAACAGCTTAGAAGCTATGAAAATAGAATTAGGGAAATAATTGATGCCATGAAATGTTCCAATGTCAGAATTATTGGGACCCCTGATGGGTTGGAGAAAGAGAGAAGGTTAGGAGATATAGATGAACAAATTCTGGATGAAAATTTTCTCAATCTGGGGAATGGAACAAGCACTCATGTCCTAGAGGCAGAAAGAACACCCACCAAGATCAACAAATCTAGAAAAACCTCATGACACTTGATAGTGAAACTCACAGATCATAATTTTAGACAAGGGCTTCTGAGGGCAGAAGGGGCAGAGAGGGAAGAGATCCCTTACAAACAGTGGTAGGTCCATCAGAATAACATCAGACTGTCCACAGAAACCTGACAAGCCAGAAAGGGCTGGCAAGACATATTCAGAGCACTAAATGAGAAGAACATGCAGCCAAGAATACTTCATCTAGCAAGGTTGACATTCAAAATGGATGGAGAGATTAAAAAGCTTACAAGACTGCAAGGTTTAAAAGAGTATGTGACCACCAAGCTGGCACTACAAGAGCACAACAAGAAATATTAAAGGGGGAGCGTTCTACAAAAGAAGAAAGAACCCAAGAGTGACATAGACCAGAAATTTACAGAGACAATCTATTGAAACAAAGACTTCATAGGCAACATGATGTCAGTAAAAACATATCCTTCAATAATCACTCTCAACATGAATGGCCTAAATGCTCCCATAAAATGGCACAGGGTTGCAGACTGGATAAAATTACAGGACCCATCCATACACTATCTACAAGAGACACATTTGGAACTTAAAGATACATCCAGACTGAAAGTGAAGGGATGGAGAAGCATCTTTCATGCCAATGGGCCTCTAAAGAAGCTGGGGTACTGATTCTCATATGAGATAAATTAGATTTTAAACTAAAGACTGCAGTCAGAGATAAAGAAGTATATTACATCATTCTTAAATGGTCTATCCACCAAGAAGATCTAAGAATTGTAAATATTTATGCCCCCAATATGGTAGAGGGAAACTACAAAACCCAACTGTTAATCAAAATAAAGTCATATTGATATGAATACATTAATAATAGGGAATCTTAACATGACACTCTCAGTAATAGACAGATCATCCAAGCAAAAAATCAATAAAGAAACAAGAGCTTTGAATGACACATTGGACCAGATGGACCTCATAGATATATACAGATCATTCCACCCTAAAACAACAGAATACTCATTCTCCAGCACACATGGAACTTTCTCCATAATAGACCACATGCTGCGTCAAAAATCAGGGCTCAACCAATACCAAAAGATTGAGATTATTCCCTGCATATTCTCAGACCACAATGCTTCGAAACTGTAACTCAACCACAAGAAAAAGTTCAGAAGGAATTCAAACACTTGGAAGCTAAAGACCACTCTGCTTAAAGAATGTTTGGATCAATTGGGAAATCAGAGAACTTAAACGGTGGAAATAAATGAGAATGAAGACACATCAGTCCAAAACCTATGGAATACATTAAACGTAGTCCTAAGGGGGAAATACATAGCCATCCAAGCCTCACTCAAAAAAAAAAAAAAAAAAAAAATTGAAAAATCCAGAATATACCAGCTCTCTTTACACCTTAAAGAATGGAAAATCAACAACAAATTAAGCCAGACCCACATATAAGAAGGAAAATCATCAAGATTAGAGCAGAGATCAATGAAATAGAAACTAGAGATGCAGTAGAACACATCAATGAAACTAGAAGGTGGTTCTTTGAAAGAATCAATAAGATTGATAAACCACTGGCCAACCTAATCCAAAAGAAAAGAGAGAAGACCAAATTAATAAAATTACAAAAGAAAGGAGAGAGATCATGACTAACACCAAGGAAATAGAAACAATCACCAGAAATTATTATCAGCAATTGCATGCCAATAAGTTAAGCAATCTAGAAGAAATGGATGCATTCCTGGAAACCTATAAACTTCCAAGATTCAATCAGGAAGAAATTGACAACCTGAATAGATCAATATCTAGTAATGAGATTGAAGCAGTGATCAAAAACCTCCCAAAAAACAAGATCCCAGGACCTGATGGATCCCCTGGAGAATTCTACCAAACATTCAAAGAAGAAATAATACTTATTCTCCTGAAGCTGTTCTAAAAAATAGAAACAGAAGAAAAACTCCCAGACTCTTTCTATGAAGCCAACATTACCCTGATCCCCAAACCAGGCAAAGACCCTACCAAAAAAGGAGAATTTCAGACCAATATCCCTCATGAATATGGATGCCAAGATTCTCAACAAGATCCTACATAATAGGGTCCAATGGTACATTAAAAAGATTATCCATATTGATCAGCAGGGATTTATCCCTGGGATGCAAGGGTGGTTCAACATTCAAAAATCAATCAATGTGATAGAACAAATCAATAAGAGAAGAGAGAAGAACCACATTGTCCTCTCAAATGATGCAGAAAAAGCATTTCACAAGATACAGCATCCATTCCTGATTAAAACACTTCAAAGTATAGGGATAAAGGAAACATTCCTCAACTTCATAAAATCTATCTATGAATATCACAGTGAATATCATTCTCAATGGGGAAAAGCTGACAGCCTTACCTTTGAGATCAGTAACATGACAAGGATGCTCACTCTCACCACTGTTGTTCAACATAGTACTAAAAGTCCTAGCAACAACAATCAGACAACAAAAAAGAAATAGTATTCAAATAGGCAAAGAAGTCAAACTCTCTCTCTCTCTGCAGGTGACATGATATATTATATGGAAAACCCAAAGGATTCCACCTCCAAAATACTAGAACTCATATGGAAATTCAGTTATGCAGCAGGATACAAAATCAATGCACAGGAATCAGTTGCTTTCTTATACACTAACAATGAAAATATAGAAAGGGAAATTAGAGAATCTATTCCATTTACTATAGCACTAAGAACCATAAGATACCTGGGAATAAACCTAACCTAACAGCTGCACTCAAGGAACTACAGAACACTCAAGAAAGAAACTGAAGACACAAAAAGATGGAAAAGCATTCCATGCTCATGTATTGGAAAAATAAATTCTTAAAATATCTATACTGCCTAGAGAAATCTATACTTTCAATGCCATCCCAATCATAATACCACCAGCATTTTTCAAAGTGCTGGAACAAACAATCCTAAAATTTGTGTGGAACCAGAGAGACCCTGAGTTGCTAAGGAAATGTTGAAAAAGAAAAACAAAGCTGAGGGCATCATGTTGCCTGATTTCAAGCTTTACAACAAAGCTATGATCACCAAGACAGCATGGTACCGGCACAAAAACAGACACACAGACCAGTGGAACAGAGTTGAAAGCCCAGCAGGAAAAAATATCCAGTAGAAAGAAGACAGTCTCTTCAATTAGTAGTGCTGGGAAAATTGGACAGCTATGTATAAAATTGGATAGCTGATCACAGGATCTAGCAAGTGAGAAAGTATTCTAGAATTCAAGAACGTAATAAAAACAGAAAACAGACTCAAAGAGAGTAGAGGGGTACACATGTTAAGGGACCAGGATTAAGAGGTCCAAACCTCCAGCTCTAAGTTGCAGGAATATAGGAATATAGGAATGTAATCGCAATACCATGGCAATTTGGTAGCAAGGAGCCTACACCGACTGTGATGAATACTGCATATTGTATAGAACTGTTCACCTGACCCTAATATAATACTGTATCAACTATACTCCGTCAGAACAAGTTAGCTTCCTATGATCAGCTTCCCATTCTTTACAGAAAGAGTGGTTTGTGGTCTCTCTTCTAGAGGTTCTGGGTCTTCACTGTGAAATAAGAAATAGGAGAACTTACTAAAAATGCAAAGTCTTGGATCTCTCTGAGACTTACTGAATCAGAAGCCTCGTTTAGGACCTTGAATGTGCATTTTCAGCAGCTCCCCAGATAATTTTATCAGGAGGTCCATTTGTAGACACACTTTGAAAACAAATATATCCAATATTTCTCTCTAATCAATCTTCCAAAGATTAAGCAACTATTAAATGACCCACCACTGGTATACAATTCCAGATCTTAAACTTTTCAGAATTCCCCACAATCTACCCTAAATTACCTTTTCAAATATATCTCACTGTTCTATATACAATTAATCCTCTCTGGTCCTATTCATAGCCCTTCAGTCTCCTGGATAATTTTTATTTCCTTTTCTATCTCCCTCTATCAACTCTTGCTTGAAAGTCACATCCATCATTATTCTGCATCCTAACAAAATTGAACAATTTTCTACCCCCATTAAAAATCATCCACTGTGAAGTTTTTCAAACTAGTCAAACAAAGGGTAGCCTCTTCAAATAAAAAACACTTCCTTTCTAAAAATAGATTGAAATTATATATAATATTTTGCCTTACTTATGAAGAATATTATTTGCCTTGTTTTTCATGTTTTTAAGAGAGTTGCATGAACAGTCAACTCTAAGGGCTTATGATCCTATAGCATCTTTCTATAACTTCAATGACTTAAATACAGAAATAACACTCTTCTTCAAATATTAGAATATTGTTAATTAATAAAGATATACTTTATAAATCATATATACCAACACACACATTACACATTAAAATTTATATTTTAAATGGATAGTTAACTCATTTTATTATTTTTTGACTCATAATTACCCCTAAATGTCTTCAGTCTTATTTTTCTTGATTATAATAATTACTCTCATTTTAATATGTATGTATCTTTATGATAGAAAATGTCAGTGTACTTTATTTTCACTATAGGGTTCTAATTCCATAAACTAAAATAAATACTTTCTATGTTAATTTTCTCACTCCCAAGAACATTAATACATGTAGAAGATAAATGATAATCTACTTTGTATTCTTCTTTGAGAAAAGGAGTAATTATACTGAAAATGTAATAATTAAAATTTGATATAATTATCATTCCAAATTGATAATTAAGTTTTAAATATTGGTTATGTCAGTATCCTTTAACTAAATTAAAGGATAATCTAGCACACTTAATCTATGCTCATTAATCTCTCTCCCAAATTTTATAAATGCACAGGATCATAAAATATTTATAGCAAAAACTTTTTAAAATAACACTATTATTAGCATAATATTTCCACTGGAAATCTAAGAACATTTATGGTAGAATTCACTGACTCACAAATGAAGATCGATTTAATATTAATCATCAGTTTTTCAGAGTAAGTAATGAAATCTAAGTTCTTTTTACTATTGAAATTGCAACTTCATATCAAATTATATTTTAATAAAGTTAGCTAAACCAGATTACCACCTTTCCTTTCCTTTAAAACTAGCTTTCAATTTAAAAAAAAAAAAAAAGACAAATCAAACTTAGAAATCAACAGAGAGCGACTTTTGTCCAAATAGTTAAGAAGGTGTTACAGACTCCCTTGAGTCTCCCTTGAGGGAGAACCAATGCATTTGAATGTAAAAACCCTGGTTGTCTGAATTTCACAGAGAGTGGAATTTATTTGCAGGGTCTAATGACCCTACCATAAGCAAAATAAAATAAAATAAAATAACATTAAGTATATGAAAATATATATAAATTTTTTTTAAGATTTTACTTATTTATTTGACACAGAGAGATCACAAGTAGGCAGAGAGGCAGGCAGAGAGAGAGAGGAGGAAGCGGACTCCCTGCTGAGCAGAGAGCCCGATGCGGGACTCGATCCCAGGACCCTGAGATCATGACCTGAGCCGAAGGCAGCAGCTTAACCCACTGAGCCACCCAGGCGCCCCGAAAATATATATAAATTTTTAATTGAGTGTAATTTATGTATTTATATATTTAATATATCAAATATAATTATGTGCTTATATAATTATATATTAGATATATAATCTAACAAATATATTAGATATATAATCTAATTTTAAATATATTTAGTTATATAAAACATATATACTTATATTTGATAATAAAAATGTAAACATTACTTTAATCAACATAGTATATGTTTCAGATCTAATTTCTCTCATTCTTCCCAGTCATTTCCTAAAATTTAAACACTCATGACTTGTGGTGAAATGGACTTACATTTGCTTTACAGTTGTAATAATTTTTCCATTATGGTTCAATATATACAAAGTGAGTTAATTTTAAAATGAGTACACTCAGAAAATAACACCTGTAGTAAAATAACATGTTTGGGGCACCTGAATGGTTCAGTGGGTTAAAGCCTCTGCGTTCAGCTTGGGTCGTGATCCCAGGGTCCTGGGATCGAGTCCTACATCGGGCTCTTTGCTCAGCAAGGAGTCGGCTTCCCCCTCTCTCTGTCTCTGCCTGCCTCTCTGCCCACTTGTGATCTCTGTCTGTCAAATAAATAAAATCTTAAAAAATTAAAAAAGAATAATAAATAAAATAAAATAACATGCTTAACTTTGTTGATGCAAGCCAACTAACCTCTTACTAGAACTAGTTACTGAGAACAATTCTATTCAAATTACTGATTTGTAAAACGCACAGCTCAGCTCTTACTAAAGAAAAGACAAAGAAGTCTCGAGAGAAAATTTAGAAATGAAAAGAAGATAAACAAAAGAGAGAAATCATGCAGTGTCCCAATCTGGTTGGTGACTTCTTTCTCTCCCTCTTCCTCTCTTTGAACTCTTCGTGAAGGCAAAGAACACAGAAATCCTCATAGACAATGGAAGAGCAGGCATACTCTTAACCACAATGGTGTATTTAAGGTGGAGGTGAGTGGTGAAATGTGGTTAAAGTATGGAAAAGAAAAGATTTCCATGCTCCTTGCTAAGGAGAGTAGCATTAGGAGAACTTTGTATTCAAGTAAGAAATATCAATTCATTACATCCTACTCAAAATAAGATGTAGTCTTAGGCATGCCAAAATGAAGGCAAGTACTTTCCAGTGTATTTGGGTATGTGTGTAGCAAGGAAGGGGGTGGTTAATGTTCTAATAATATTAGACAGGTAAACCAATTCACCAATACATGATCTGAGATAATGGTGAGTGCTAAGAAAGAAATGCATGGTAATGGACTAGCGAATGATCAGGAAGGGAGAGCATGGTGGAAGGTAGGGGCAGTTTATGGAGATTTGATGGTTGGAAAGGGCTCCTTGAAAAAATTTCCCTTGAGCTAAAATGTGCATGCTGATAAGGATCCCAAAATATGATAATCTGGAGGAGGAATATTCTAGGTAGAAGGAATGTTAAGACAGCAGGCAGACAATGGAAACCTTATGGCACAAGGATTATAGTTGTATGAAAAATTCTTTTATCTTTTCACAATAAAACTTTATTGCATTAATCAAACTTGAGAGCTGTTGCCTAGAACTTGACAAGCCCCCTTGTAGTGAAGGCAAGGGAATGATTAGGTATCCAGAAGGAAATCTTTGAAGATATGAAGAACCACCAAAGGGCTGAGTTAGGCTGGACTGAGCCCCTTTAAAACTTAAGCATGACTCAGGGGAGGATGGTGGGGTTATGGACAGTGGGGAGGGTATGTGCTATGGTGAGTATGGGAAGGGTGTAAACCTGGCAATTCACAGACCTGTACACCTGGTGCTAATAATACATTATATGTTTATTTAAAAAAATTCTTTTTTAAAAAACACTCAGCACTCAGTCATCTGATAGCTTGAGAGTTCATAATTAGCAATTAAATTGTTTTCTATAAATTGTTATATAAGTTAATTATTTTTCTTTTCTTTAAATTAACATGTAATGTATTATTTGCCCCAGGGGTACAGGTCTGTGAATCATTAGGTTTACACATTTCACAGCACTGACCATAGCACACTCCCTCCCCAATGTCCATAATCCAGCCACCTTATCTCTACTCCCTCACCCCCCAGGAACCCTCAGTTTGTTTCATAGATTAAAAGTCTTTTATGGTTTGTCTCCCTCCTGATCACATCTTGTTTCATTTTTCCCTCCCTAACCCCCACGACCTCCAGCCCTGCCTCTAAATTTCCTCATATCAGAGAGATCATATGATAATTGTCTTTCTCAGATTGACTTATTTTACTTAGCATAATACCCTCTAATTCCATCCACATCATTGCAAATGCCAAGATTTCGGGGGTTTTGATGGCCGCATAGTATTCCATTGTTATATATGATATAGATATATAGATATAGGTATAGATATCACATCTTCTATATATATATTTATCTATATATCACATCTTCTTTATTCATTCATCTGTTGATGGACAGCTAAGTTCTTTCCATAGTTTGGCTATTGTGGACATAGCTACTATAAATATTCAGGTGCACATGCCCCTTCGGATCACTACATTTTTATCTTTAGGGTAAATACTTTTTTTTCTATTGTTTCTATAAGCAAAGGCCCCTTCAAGCTGGATCTTACCAGGGTTGCCTGCAGAATGCCATATCAGGCTTTAGTCAATAATGAAACTAAACTGGTATGTACTATACAGAGGGCAGCTATGTTTAGACTGTTCAGCATTAATTCCCCATTCTAATAGCATCCAGATTCCTTACTGGAATGGTCTTTTCCCCTTTGGATCCAACCTGGTCTGGGGGCCAGCTACCATTAGATAAGGAGGTATCTCTGACCTGTTGTAATCCTCAAAGGCAAAAAACCTGAAAATGGTTGGTATCTATTCAGACTGAGCTACAATGTTCTGAACAGATTTTTCATGTTGTGGTTTGCTCTTCCTAGTCTGCAAGGATTAACTCCTTTTCCTGGTACTGCTTCTTCTACCTCAATTAACTTTTGAGATCTTTCAGTAAATTTGAATTTAAATTGGCCAGTGTACCCTAGTGCAGACAAAGGATCTTACCGGAAGTTTGTTGACTCAGAATGAACTAGATATCAGAGCTTTTTTATTAAAAAAAGATTCTATTTATTTATTTGACAGAGAGAGGATCACAAATAGGCAGAGAGGCAGGTAGAGAGAGAGAGGGAAGCAGGCTCCCTGCTGAGCAGAGAGCCCAATGCGGGGCTCAATCCCAGGACTCTGAGATCATGACCTGAGCTGAAGGCAGAGGCTTAACCCACTGAGCTACCCAGGTGCCCCTAGATATCAGTCTTAATATTTAATGTGCCTGAATGAAAAAAAAAAAAGTCACCTAGAGGGCTTTTAAAAACTGACACATTTGGGAGCTAGCTGTGAGATTCAGATTCAGTAGTTCAGGCTGGAGCCCAGGAATCTGCATGTTTAATAACTCCCTCAGGATTCTGAAGCAGATCACATTTTGAGGGAAAAAATAAGCAAGGCCAACTTCTGGCTTCCCCCTACTGTCACCTTCTGTCTATGACTGCTTTCTAATGTTTGAAGTGTCATCTTTTCAAGGTGCCTAAGGGTAGCTACCATATCTGCATTAGTTGCTGTGTTTGTCTCTGCACCTCTGTGTTAAGAAAGTTAATGGGATGTTTCTGTTTAAAAGGCCTCCTGCAGAGAAGCAGACTCCACAGGGAAAGAAAAGTAAATAAGAACTAGTTAACTATGCCAACACGTTAATTTATCCTATAATCTGCTTAATTATGCAGTAAAATTAGACAGAACAATTTGCTGGAGGATATTTTTTTCCACACACAGAGAATCCGGAAGTGAGTAAGACACCATATTCCTTTGGTGTCTTAAAAAGAGCCCCCAAAATGGCACTAGAGGATGTGGGTTTGAATCTTCGTGGCTCTGACTATGCATTAACCAGGTCAATCTCAGATTTCCTCTGTGGCAAAAGGAACTAATTTCACAGAATTATTGTAATAATTGCACAAAGTAACAATCGTGTTGTAAACCATGTAACAACACATATTCTATTCTCTAGTTATATTCTAGTTCTGTACTCTCTTCTTTCATGGGTAACAGCAGCTGTTTACCCAATTCAAACTAGTGTTTTCTACTGTTAAGTAATAAATCATTTAGCTAAATTTATTTGATTCTTTTAAGTTATTTAAGTTATTAGAGTATCATATGTACACTTGCAAAATAAAGTTTGTTTTAAAGATGGTTTCAATGAACAAATCTCAAAAATCCAAATACACTATTTACTCCTAATAACGATTTTGGCATTCTTATTGGTGGATTCTTCTCACTTAGCAAATGATGAGGATTGCAACTGTCTGTATTATCTTACAAGGATAGCTACACCCATAGGTGTTCAATAAATTGCAGATTGATAGTCTGACTGTTGGCTTGATCTTGGGGGAACCACTTAACTATTCTGAGGCTCTCAGGTTACTCATCCGTAAAATGGTTCTAATACCAATGTTGAAGAATGATTTTAAAAATTAACATAATGTGAAAAGTACTTAGCATTCTCAACAATGAGAATTTAAAAAAAAACACTGATACTCTGCCCAACCCTCTACTCCATAATTGGGTAAAATGTTATAGAACCCACCACAAAAATTCCTGTGTTCGTTTTTTCTTTTCTTTTCTTTTTTTTTTTTTTTTTAAGATTTTATTTATTTGTTTGACAGAGAAAGAGAGAGCACAAGCAGGGAGAGAGCAGAGGAAGAGAGAGAAGCAGAATCCCTGCTGAGCTGGGAAGCCCAGCATGGGGCTCTATCCCAGGTCTTGGAGATCATGACCTGAGCCAAAGGCAGAACCACCCAGGCACCCCTGTAACGGTGTCTTCTAACATAATTTCAACTATAATTCTCTTTACTGTAAACATAAATTTTGCACTGACAGTGCAATAGTAACCAATTTTCACATCTTAATGCCCCATAATGCGTTATGAAAGCATAATAAAATAAAGAAATTTCAAAGCTGAATTAAAAGAGTAAATATTTTCAAAATACAATGTCAAATTTATATAATGACCTACCTGGGACTCTTCCTAACCTCTGTGATCAAGCCAATGAATAAACTGCATACTATGATTTCAAGACATAGGCATCTTGTTTTCAAGGAAAATAACAGGACTGTTGTGATTCTCTGTGTAATGGCATTCTCTGATGCCATCAGAGGACTGATTATGGAAAGGGCCAGACATCTGCAATAGGCCAGCTATGAAAGATTGAACTGAGAAGAATTTTTAGTCAATTGCTTCCACTCTTTCTGCTTTAGATTGACAAAGACTATTGATTCCCATCATTGATTTTCTTCTAGTTCAGGATAGATGGAAAAAGGAAGAGATATTCCACATATCTTATTATAATCTTTGCATCCCTCACACTGAAATATGTTATAAAAATCCAGATGTTATGAAAACATAATACCTTGCAGGGCATTAAAAATTCTAGTGAATAGTGACAAATCCACATTACCAAACCAAACCTGGTTTTGTTAATTTCGGGTTTGTTAACTCCCCCATCCCATAGATTCCCCAGCCAACAAGATTTCAATGAGTTAAGTTATTTTGGAGACACCATTTACTATGCCCACCATTCGAAATATTCTTCCAACAAAACACAAGAACAGGATTTTAAAGTGTGTTACTATCCTGTTTTCAAAGCTAGAGGTTCTCTTGCTCCTTTTCCTTTTTTTTTTTTTTTTAAGATTTTTATTTATTTATTTGACAGAGAAAAAGTGAGAGAGGGAACACAAGCAGGGGGAGTGGGAGAGGGAAATGCAGGCTTCCCACTGAGCAGGGGGCCCAATGAAGGGCTCGATCCCAGGGCCCTGGGATCATGACCTGAGCCGAAGGCAGAAGCTTAACGACTGAGCCACCCAGGTGCCCCAAGCGGGGTTCTCTTGCCCCTTGACCCCAGTGTAACTCAGAGTATCTATTCAGAACCTTGAGATGATTACTTCCATTCTTAGCTTATACTAAGCAATATTCTCCCACCCTATCGGAATTTTCCTCCCTACAGGGGGAGGCATAGGAAAAACTATTCATGCATCTACCAGATATTACTGAGCATCTACTATGTGTCAAACACTAAGGAACACTAGTGAAAAAGTGAAAATAAAAAGTAAAAAAAAAAAAAAATCCTGGCCTTCATAAAAAAAATGTATTCTAGAAGAGAGGCAGAGAATAAAAAACTAAAGAGAAATATGTGCTAAGGAGAAAACAAAAGCGGAAAAAGTAGGTAAGAATTCCCAGAGGATGTTTATAATATTTTGACAAAAAAATACATCATTGAACAGCTGTCATATAGATAAGACCTAAAGTAGGCAAAGGCAAAGACCATACAGATATTTGAGGAAAGATTATTCTAGGCAGCAGAATGGTAATTTGCAAAGGCCCTGATGAAGAAATTACGTGGCCTATTCAAAGCAAATCAAGAAAACTAGTATGCCTGGGGTAGAGTGAGCAAGGAATAGAATATCAGGAGATGATGTCAGAGAGTAAGAGGTCTCCAAATCATGTAAGAGTTTGTTGGTTATTAAGGACCTTAACTTTGGGTTTAAGTTAAATAGCCAATGGGTTTTGTGAGCAGACAGGTAATGATCTGACTATATTTTAATGGGATCACTCTCGCTGCTGTTTTGAGAATACACTTGGCTGAGGTTGAAGAGGAAGAAAGACATAAACAGAAAGACAAGTTTGGAGGCTTTTATAATAATCTAGGTGATATGTAATATTGGTTTGAACTATCGATGGAGATGGTGAAGAATGGTCAGATACTGGATATAATAAAACCAATAGGTTTCCCCATTTAGAATATTCAGTATAGAAGAGAGGACTCAGTATAGAAGGATTCCAAGATTTTTGAATCAAATAACTGAGAGAATGGAGATAGGAACCTAACTGAAATAGGAAAAAAGTAAGTTCAAAGGGTTATATCTGCCATATTGAGTTTGAAATGTCTTTTTTTTTTAAGATTTTATTTATTTACTTGACAGAGATCACAATTTCTTAGGAAATTCTGAGCCAAATTAAGGATCCATCTGCACTTTGAATAATGAAAATCATGTCAGTTTGGACTGAAAAAGAAATGATGGGAATGTGGTTCGGCAGAAAAATGTCCCCAGAGGACAGAGCCCTAACTGAAAAGACAGGTAACATAACCTGAATATGACTGGAGGAATTGGAAAGACATTCAGTGAGGTATGGAAATTAAAGAGATTGTCATTGAAAAATCCAAGAGTGACTAATCACTCTGGTGTGTGAGAAAACTAAAGGAGCATCTAGAAGAGTATTCACAATGAATTTAAAAGGCCACACGTAGGGGTGTCTGGGTGGCTCAGTGGGTTAAAGCCTCTGCCTTCGGCTCAGGTCATGATCCCAGGGTCCTGGGATAGAGCCCGGCATCAGGCTCTCTGCTCAGCAGGGAGCCTGCTTCCTCCTCTCTCTCTGCCTGCCTCTCCGACTACTTGTGATCTCTGTCTGTCAAATAAATAAATAAAATCTTAAAAAAAAAAATAAATAAAAGGTCACATGTAGAGAAGCAGAGAAGGATGTATTTAAAATATCCAAGGAAGAAAACAAAAGCGTTGAATACTAAGATGGCAACAGTGGCTCAGAAGAATTGACATACACAAAATTTATGGATGTATAGTTAAAGAGGTTACTATTTCTCTAAAGTAAAGTGGATTTAGTCAAAAGCAGGGGAAAGTGTTAGAATAGTAAATAAAAACCACTGTTCCAGTAATTTAGATCAAATGTAAAAAATCAAGCTGATAGCTACAAAGAGGCTCCTAAGGGGAAACTTGTAAGGGTCTGGAGTTTTTCTGGTTTAATTTTCAGAATAGATTAATTCATTGGATAATGTTCATGCTCTTACTTGATTTCTGCTGTAGCCAAGCCTCTGAGATCAATGAATAACCAGTTTTATTGTCACTTCTGCAAAACGACAAAATACATAAATTTTTTAAAGTTATTCTTTTAAAAAGTTGCCTGACTTTATTTACTAGTGGATTTTATTTCCTCCTTAAAAGCACAGTATTTTCATGGTTGTAAACTCCAACCTCTTACTCCCCTCCTATCACACACACAACGCACACACACCCTTAATAGAAAACAAAATTAGAAAGTTGACAGCATAGATTTGAAACTGGTCTCAAGAATTACTAGAGATAACTTCTCACTGAAAAAATTATAAAGGATCATAGTTAAACTTAGTACCTAAGAAAATATTAAAAATGTAGTGGGGTCTGGAAAATACAAAATTAAACAACTATGAAAGGTGCTTATTAGCCTTAATTGAAGGGAAATTACTTAAATGACTTCCTGAATTTGGAGGCAGCTGCACTTGACAAATTACCAACTTTCTCCAGAGAAAAATACAAGTATTCCTTGCAACTCATGAGCAAAAGAAAACACACATATCTTGGTCAGAATACCAACTGCATCTTAGATAGATTTTAAAATGCATATAGGTTTACATCATTTAGTGAACAGAGCAGACAACTCAGAGTGGACAGAGAAATGGGCTTCAAATCAGTAGATTCAGGTGTGTGTTCAAGCTCTGTCTGCTCTTACTAGCTAAGTCAATTTGAATAATTTCTTTGTCAGGTATAAAATGACAATAAGATCTACTAGCAGTCTTTCTTTTTTATAAAAAGTAGATGATTAAATTAGACCATGCATGAGAAAATTCTGATATGTTCTAACACAGATGTTGAATGGACTTAATCGTCCCAGATTTCACAGGTGCAGGTGCAGAGAATCTACCAATTTTAATCTAGAAAGTTAACTCATATACCTAATTCATTACATAGGCACTGAAAAAAACATGGCTCAAGGATTTTTTGTCTTTTTTTTTAATAGGAACATTTCAATAGAAAAGAAGTACACAAATATTTAACTAGTATATATATTTGCAGTTTTATTAAAATTTTAACAATCAAATATATCGTCTAAAAACAAGGAAAAAAACCTGTAATATAAAATACACTTATGGTAATTTTTCTTCCCGGAGAATATTCTGTCCTTCTTTATCAATACCTTCTCTCACCTTTATTTTTGCCTGCTGATTCCTATGATATTCTGTGTATTAACTGATTTAACATCATCTCTGTTCCAAATAAGTTAGAGCTACAAAGAAGATGAAGTTTTGTTTCTCACTGAGGATATCGATGATTCCAGGATTAGGGATGTGTTCATTGGTAAACATGGACTGAGAGACAGAGTAATCAGATAATATCGGTGGGCTAAATAAGCAAGGCTTAGAATCAGACACAGGTAATGAAATCCAGGGTTTAAAATGAGACTAGGGATCATGATCTGTAGTAAGTCCAGCTGTAGGTTAACGACCAGGTTTAGGTGGACATTCAGTAATTGGCCAACTAAGAAGACACTTAATTACAAGAATGTCTATGACCACATTATTTGTAATTAGTATCTGGAAATAATATCTAAAAAGCATATGAAAGAATGCTCAAATCATTTGTTACCAGAAAAGTCTCAAAACACAATGAGAGGGGTGCCTGGGTGACTCAATGGGTTAAGCCTCTGCCTTCAGCTCAGGTCATGATCTCAGGGTCCTGGGATCTAGCCCTGCTTCAGGCTCTCTGCTCTGCAGGGAGCCTGCTTCCTCCTCTCTCTCTGCCTGCCTCTCTGCCTACTTGTGATCTCTCTCTCTCTCTCTGCCAAATAAATAAAATCTTTTAAAAAATGCATTGAAATACCAACATACATCAATAAAATAACTAAAATGAAGAGGACTAACAATATCAATTTTTGGCAAAGATAACAAATAACTAGAACACTGATATATTATGAGATTTTTAGAAAACAGTTTAGCAATGTCTATGAAACTTGAACATATATCTCCCCTATGATCCAGCATATTTTCCCCAAAAGACACATAAATGAATGCTCACAGCAGCTTTATTCATAATAACAAAAAATTTTAAAAAATGAATGGCTTTCAACAGAACTGTGATACATTTATATAATGGAATGATACAATAAAAAAAATGTATTACCAAATACCCATATAACAACATGGATAAACTCAGAAATACTATGTTAAGTTAAAGAGTCCAGGCACCACAGGGACACTACTCAACTGGTTCATTTAAAGTTCGTAAAGGCAAAACTAATTTATGTTCATTGAAATTAGAATAGTATTTGCTACTGGAAGAAAAGAAAACTTCTGAGTGGTATCCATGTTCTATATTCCTGTTGAAAGCTTTGTTTATATGAGTGTATGTGCATGTGCGTGTGCACACGCACGCATGTGTGTGTATGTATACCATGCCACATGCTTAATATCTGTGTACTTTACTATACGCAAAATATACTCTATTTTAAAAGAGTCCTTGTCTTTTAGAAACATATTTCAAATTAGTTATAGATGAAATAATCTGCCTTCTATTTGCTTTAAAATTATCTAGTGTGTGGGGGTAGTTGAATGATCATACTTGAAGCAAAATTTGCCATTTTTACTAACTCCTACTAAGTCTGTGAAGCTCAGTGTATTGGTCTTTCTGTTATCATTTATATTTGAAATAGTTCACCAGTCAATAAATAAAAAGCACCTGGGTGGCTCAGTCGGTTAAGCATTTACCTTCAGCTCAGATCTGATCCTGGGATCCTGGGATTGAGTGCCCTGTTGGGCTCCCTACTCATTAGAGATTCATCTGGTCCCTCCCAGACTCCCACCCCCACTTGCACTCACTCACTCGCTTGTCCTCTCTCTCTCTCAAATAAATAAATAAAATCTTAAAAAAAAATAAATTATATAAAACAACTACATAATAGAATCTAGATAGATTGACAGATTTAAGGATAAGAAAGTGAATACAATGTGGACAGAAAATTCTTTGTGGAGTTTTGCAGAGAAGTGAAAAATGAGTTGGTAGTTGGAAAAGAATGTAAGATTAAATTCACATTATAAATTTAGGGTTTTTCTCCTTGAAGCCAATGGACAGGAGATGAAGAACTATGATCAGAGAAGTCATATGATTAAAATTTTAGGAAGATCCATTGTGTAGCTAGAGAATTCTAGGAGGGAAAAATGACAGAGAAAAAAATAAAGAAAAAAATAATAAATGATGCAGATCTATAACATGGCAGTAGAAATAAATATGTAACAAAATGGACTGATGTGAAAATGTGGAAGATATTGAATCTATGCAATATAGTCATTGGTTGTATGAAAGTAAAAAAAGAAATGGGGGTACATGATTCCATCATTCATTCATTCAACATCTATAAATGCCAGGAATTAAGATGGACTCCAAAGAGCAGTAGTAAATAGATATAATCTCTCCCTTATGAAGCTTGAGTACATGGAAGAGAAATCAATAATAGCCAAATAAAAAATGAAAGAGTAAGTAAGTTCTGTAAAAAACAACAACAAAAACAAGATTCTGTTATAGAAAACAAATGGAAAAGTCAATTTAAATAGATTGGGTAGAAAGTGCCTCCTTAAAATATAACATTTAAGGGACGCCTGGGTGGCTCAGTTGGTAAAGCAGCTGAGGTCAGGTCATGATCCCAGCGTCCTGGGATCGAGTCCCACATCGGGCTCCTTGCTCAGCAGGGAGCCTGCTTCTCCCTCTGCCTCTGCCTGACATTCTGTCTGCCTGTGCTCACTCTCTCCCCTCTCTCTCTCTGATAAATAAATAAAATTAAAAAAAAAAAAATATATATATATATATATATATATATATATAACATTTAAGCTGATATACAAAGAATGAAGACAGTTTCTGTGGGGTCAGATATGGACAATACAGGAGCTTAGAAAGGTTAATAGGTGAAAAACAATTAAAACCAATGTAACAAAATGAATGAGCAAGGGAAAGAATGGAAGGAAATATGGTGAAAGAGGTAGGTCAGAGAGTGCAGAATCAAAGAAAATAGTTTGGATTTTATTTAAACTACAATGGGATACCAATGAATCATTTTAGGAGTGGACCTCATATTATCCATTTATTTTTAAAAATAGTTTAGCTGATGTCTTCTTCATTTCACACACAAACACACCAAAAATAAAAATGGCTAAACAATAATTGGTTCAAGGAGGATAGAATACTAAAGTGTGAAAAGGAAAGTTTTCTTAAACTTCTTATAAGAAAATATTGGAGAATATCTTTGTTGCTTCTGAATTAAATAATTTCTTCAACAAGATAAAAATGATAACTTATAAAGGAAACTTAATAAATTCGGCTTCATTAAAAAAACTCATAACTGTTCATCAAAACATAGTAAAATCAAAGTGACAAGACAAGTCAAGATTGGAAGATGTGGAAAACTCATATGAAAACAAAAGATTAACATAAAAGCACATTTTTAAACATCCTTCAAATTAGTAATAGAATCATAAAAAATAGAGTCATAAAAAATAGGGAAAAATGGAAAAGATATAAGCAAGAATTTTATAGGAAGGAGAAAATACTGAGTCTATCCCTGACTTCAAGGAATTTAGACTAGAAGGAGACAGATTTTCATGAAACCACTACCATTTCTCAGACAGAGCCTGCTCCTTCAGCCTGACAACCAATATGGAAAAATATTGGCAGAGTCCATCAGCACCGACCGACACTCTTCATATAAATGTACAAGAACTAAATGTTTGCTGTTTTAAGTTCTTGTTTACTTTTTGTTGGAAATAATATATTTGTGGCACAATATACAAATATGAAATCTAAGTAGTTTATAGTCTTAATTAATAATTTAAAGCCATAAAGGCAAGAGAATATGTAGAAGAATATTATTTGAACCTAAGAGAAGGGAAGGTATTTTTAAAAATAAGCGAGTACTTGAAGGATACTATATATCAAACCAAGAAACGGGCACCATTTGAGAGAAATAGATGACATTTAAAAACCACTAATAGATTGTAATATACAGGTAATTAGTACAAATTATTTTCTCCCTGCTTTTGAGTGGAAAATGTTACCTAATAGGAGTTTAATTTTCTTTTTTTGAAAGAATTTTATCCACCTATTTTAAAGAGAAAGAGAGTGTGAACAGGGGGAGGGACCAAGAGAGAAGGAGAGAGAATCTCAAGCAGACTCCATGGTGAGCAGGTAGCCCCACTAGGGGCTCCATCCCATGACCCTGAAATCATGACCTGAGTCGAAACACAGAGTCTGACGCTTAACTGTGCCATCCATGTGCCCAGTAGTCTAATTTTTTATTGCTGTTTTTAAATTATTTGTTTCACATTTAAGGTGCTCAGAATTGGGTTGATAATACTTTTTACTTATAACTATGTTATTGAGGGGTGCTGAGGTGGTTAAGTTGGTTGGGCATCAGACTCTTGATTTCAGCACAGGTCATAATCTCAGGGTCGTGGGATCTAGCCCCACGTGGGACTCTGTGTTCAGGGAGGAATATGGTTAGCGTTTCCTCTTTCCCTCTCCCTCTGTCCTTCCCTCATGACTCATGCATGCACTCGAGTGCTCAATCTCTCTCTCTCCCCCTCTCTCCCTCTCAAATAAATAAATAAAATCTTAAAAAAAAAAAAAAACTATGTTACTGAGAAATATCTGTTACTTTACAAATACCTAGATCTAACTCCTTCATAGTAGTTCATCATAAATCTTAGCATCGCACATTTAAAGTCATATCTAGCCTCTAAATCTATGGTGAACACATACATACATACAGAGAGAGACTGTTTATTTGCACTTGTGCAAAAATTTTTCTGGGGTGAAAATTCGACAGATTCCAAGGGATAGTCATGCTTAATTTCACGAAGTACTGCCAAATTGTTCTTCAGGCAACTTATACTTCCACCAACAATACATCATCATTCCTATCTACCCCACTGTGATCAAAAAACACATTACAGCAACAAGTAGAAACATAAAGTTGATTAGTGAAAGATACTTATCTTTGAAGGACTACTTATCTACATTTCCATTCAGTCAGATAAAGCAGATCCAGTGCCTAAAGAGTGAAGAACTCAATAAATATTTGTTAAGCAGATAGATGAAGGATGCCTCCTCAGAGCTTACCCAGAAGTCCAAAGTCTTCATGGCCATGAAGCAAAATTAATTCTAACCTTGATTAACCAAAATTAATTTAACCTTGTTTTGAATCACTTAGGGAAAAGGAAGAGATAAAAGAAGATATAGAGGATATATTACTGAAATTTGGAAAATCCTCAAGATTCCGTAGCACTCTTTAGGGAAGAAGAATAAACTAGAATATTGGAAATTCAAACTCCACTGGACTGGATCACAAGAAACTCGGGTATCA
This sequence comes from Mustela lutreola, assembly GCF_030435805.1. Lineage (NCBI taxonomy): Eukaryota > Metazoa > Chordata > Mammalia > Carnivora > Mustelidae > Mustela > Mustela lutreola. The sequence goes on from NC_081292.1 coordinate 187,193,330, forward strand.
ACTTATATAGCTGGAATCAAGCAGATTGTCTACCTCAAAACGGGTGGATCTCCATCCAGTCTATTGAATGCCCAAATAGAACAAAAGTCTGAATAAAGGAGAATTCACTCTCTGTGGTTGTCTGTGAATTGAGACATGGGTCATATCCTGCCTTTAGTCTTGGACTCACATCGGAACTTATACTATAGGCTCTCCTGTTTCTCAGGTCTTCAAACTCACACTAGAATTATATCTCTGGCTCTCCCCAGTCTCCAGCTTGCTGACTCCAGATCTTGATTCCTTATAATGAACTTTTTATGTATATTATATATGAGTATATATAAATATATATAAATGTGTATAAATATATATAACTGCATAATCATATATCTCTCATGGCCTTTGTTTGTGTGTAGAATGCTATTAGACATGCTTTAGAATGGAAAGTTGGGGGAAAGGGCTTGGTTAAGAAACAAGGATTATTCAGTTTCCTCAATGTTTTATATAAAGTCAAATTATAGTGAATTAGAAGAAAAAAGGTAGAGAGAAAGAAAATTTAAGGGTGAGCTTTTAGCCATTTATTTCAGTAAGCCTGGGGATAGTTTAGATTTATAAGTAATCTTACCACTAATAGCTGATATTTAAAAGAACAGCAAGAAGTATAGACTATCACACAGCCCTCCAGAATTATTTCCTTAAATATCGTTCCTCCTTTTCTTCACTCTGCAATCACCAGGATATTTACATTTTCATATTATTACAAGTAAACTGAGTTTTAAAATTATATTTGTCTACTGTCTTTAAATTCTGAAAAGAATATTTTACTTGTGACTATTTCTTCTTAAAGAACAAATAAACAGATTATAAGTATTTGATAATATAACAGAATGACACTGAAGAGACATAACCTTTCCTAAAACACATTTGCTCAATTTAGATGACATAAAGCTAATACTTTCTAAAGGTCAACTTTCTGAATCAAATATTTCATATTCAAAGGCAATAAGTAACTAGGTTATCCACAGAGTTTGTTTTCCCACCAAAGTTTATGTGATATGACTTGTACCAAAATTCAGTTATGTTTCATTTTAGCATCATTACCAAAACGTGCCCATACTTACTCCTACAAAAAAAAAAAAAAAGGTACAATTCTAATTTTATTTCATTTGAGATCTTAATTGACTTTAACCTAACAAATTCTCTTTGAGCAAAAACTACAATATAGAACATTAAAAAAACAATTCATGAGGATAGTCCAGATCATTCTTATAACACTGCATTTAAGTACCAAATGTCAATTGGGTTCATACTCTTCAATCATCTGGAAATCTTTCCAGTGATCATCAGTGCTGAGTATTCTAAATTTTACATTCTAGTGAAGCTGGCATCTGGCAGTTTGCCTCTGTAACCAATACCATAAGCTTGACACATTATTAATACAGATTAATTTGATTACCTCAAAAAACATTTAAGACCACTCCATGTATACATAAAATATTGTTATTAATCTTCATCTTTAGAAACTATTTGATAAGAATCATTTACATAATATGTAATGATAACTTTCTGGTTATTAAATAAAATAAATAGGGCCTTTATCAAGATCTCAGAAAAACAAAGCTCATTTAATTACTATATATAATTAGCCAAAAGTGATACTGAACCAAATTAACTTCAGTGAAAATTCTAATAAATGAAAATAAAGTTTTTAATTAAAATGCTAACTTTAAGCAAATTCCTAAATTATAAGAATTATTTTGTGTGGGTTTTTAGTACGTTAATATATCTTTGAAAGCTGTGTAACAGTTCTTTAAAAATTGTGGTATTTGCAGAGCTGTAGTTATCAAGTACAAAGACTTAATTAAGAATTAAGAGGAAGTCATAAAAATATATATTAACTATATGTTACAAGTATCATGGGTAGACTATAAACTTCATGAGGACAGAGATCTGGAATGTATAGATAACATTCCATCTTCTCTGACCAACAAAGTGATTGACAAAAAAAAAATGCAATAATTGTATTAGACAACGAATAAATGTATAAATAAATGAAAAAATAAATCAGAGTATAAGCACCAAAACCTTCTACAGTGACTAAGGCTCTACTGAAATGCTATCTTCAGTTCACAAAACCAGGCAACATAACCGACTGCTGAGGTAGATTCTCATACCAGTTTTATTTCAGTTTGTGCCTGTATAAAAAAGTCAGTTTGGGGTATCTTGAAATGCAATGACTCGTGTTTGCATTCTGGCAATCTTGTCTTCACAAGTGTCGGCAAAATGCTTTTGTAACTTCCAGTGCTTTTATAAACAGGAAGGTGACTGACTGGCTGGCCACTTCTTAGCTGACCAGACATTCTCTGCAAGGAATGAAAGTAAGTGGGATGAGGTTGTCAAATAATCAGAAGTTTGCTTAGTGTCTATGGAATCGGACTGATAGAACTGCATTTATTTTTAAAGGCCTAGTAACATTAACTAGAAGACCCAACTGCATTGTCTCCATAATTGGTGCATACCTATCTGAGAACTCACTCTGTGCCTTTGGCTTTCATAAATCTCATTTTTCTTAGACTCTAATACCAAACACCCCACTCAGATCATACCCCCTAGAATCCTTAATCAAAACTTACCATAATTTCCCCAGTGTCAGAAATAAGTAAACAAACACACAAAATTGCTAAAAATGTTGTACTCTGGTTGTTTCCATCTGAAATCTATTTAGTTACATCTTTACATGTCTGTCCTAAAAGATCATCAAAAATTTAGGTGAGACTTTAGCCTTACAGAGTGTTTCAATCTCATATATTCATGTTTTATACTCAAAAGTATGTTCTGAAATGATGCTAGTGTGATCTGAATGGAAGATTACAACCAATTCAAGTCTGTGTGAATGGAAACCTAAAATGCCACCTTAATAAAAGTTAACCTTTAAATGTCCTAAAAGAAACAAAAATTTTAAAATAAGTCATCTTTTAAGAGAGAAACAAGGTTACTACACAATTATTCAGGGTTGGAATCCACATATAAAAGCTCTACACCATTAACAAAAAGCTTCCACATCCTTCTGCATTCAGCCAAGAAGTTATTATTCCACAGAAAAATATGCTTGGCCTTTTGTTTATTAAATTCAAATGTAATATTCTATTTATCTGATATATTACCAGTTTGATCTTTAAATTTATTATAATAAGAAATAAAATAAGGAATGTTGCTGTTAATTTGTATTTTGTGATTTAGCATCAAATAGCAAATGATCTACCTTGAGGAGATGATAACCATTAGCTTTCAGTCAGTTATTAATTAATGAAGCACAAAAGCACTTTGATGAAGTATAGAGTGGTGATCAGAGTACATTTTGGAATATTATTGAATAACTAATGTAATAGCTTACAGAATAAATACATTTAAATCTAATAAAAATTATCATCTATTTGCACAATAGTGGTTTGCTATTTACATACAAGGATTACTTAATATTTGGAGGGAATATAGTAAACCTCAGAACACTTTAAATTCTAAAATTTGTTAGCCTAGCTGGAATTGAAAGTTCTGTATGTTACTTAAAGGAGCAATATAATTTATTCAAAATCTAGAAATACATATATTTCTACTCTTGTGTTATATGACTTTATAGGTGATACAAAGATCTTTGTGTGGTAAAACAAGAAAATTCTAAAACTATGAGTTCTGTAACTACTTTAAACTTAAATTTTCTAAACTTCTGACAGTTACCACAGGAAACATTTTAAAAGTAATTCTACAAAGTACAAAATGTGTCACATTTGATATATGTTAAAAGAAAAGCTGCATTTCTTCTTAATTGACAATAAAGAGTTACCTGTCTATCTGTCTTTGTCTAACATTTTCCAGCTGGATAAATTCAATTATTATTAAACTTGACAAAAAGCAATGATATTATTAATGAAATTAACCACATGATGTTAAATTTTTGCCACAATATCCTAGTGTGCTTTAATTAATTGCATGACAGAGATAAGAGGAGTTCATACATGAGAATGTGAATTATTTGAGTTTGTTATTCTTATTTTTGATAAATAACAACCTATCATTTGCATATTTCAAAAGTTAAATTTTGTCATGTTTCTAGATTATCACTTGAAATTTAGTACATTTTTGCCCCCCTCAGGAAACTCATTTATTACACTTAACAGAGCTATTACATTTATATGTGTCAAACATTGACTGCCAAAGGTCAAAGGAGCCCTCTAAAATCTTGATGTAATTTGGATAGATGGGTAAGTAGGTAGGTTGATAGAGAGACAGATATGACCTTGGGTACTGTGACATTAAGGAAATTATAAAAAATTACTAAAATCTTTATGCTATTCAGATACACAAAAAGGTATACTAAAATGCTAGAAAATATACTTTAAAATAGTATATATATTCAAGATGATGGCTTTAAATAGAATGGAAAATTTCAGTTTGGTTCAGTTCAACAAACATCTGTCGATTGTATCCTATGTGTTTGGCTTATCGGGTCCCAGATAAGCATGTATGTCAAGTCCCGGCTTCAAGGACTGAAGCTGTCAAAAATATAAAATGACTAATTGCAGTAACATTTATTGGGAGCCCAGGAGAGGGATCATCTACTTACCCCAAAGGGAAATGGGAACATTTTCAGGAAGTAATACTATTTGAGATTTACATGTTGAATAGGGACTTGGCAGGTAAGAGAGGGGCAAGAGAGATGCAGCCAGAGGAAAGCATAAGAAAATGCAAAACAGCAGGAAACAGCATGGTCATAGAGGACACCAAATAGTTGTCTTGTAACCAAACGTGAGGCTGGTAATGAAACACAAAGCATGGGGAGAGTTATCATCTGTTAGCCCAACTCCAGGACACAGAGAGCTTTATATGGTATTTTGATGAATTTGGACTTAAAAGATATAGATGATGGGGATCTCTAAGAGATTTTATTTAAAAGAAGGATCTTTATGTGCTATGGTGACTGTTGTGAAGTGTGTAAACCTGGCAATTCACAGACCTGTACCCCTGGGGCTAATAATAGATTATATATTAATTTTAAAAAAAGAAGAAGAAGAAGAAGGATCTTTGAGAGAGATGCCACTAGGTGAGAAGCAGAGATTAGGCTAAAGGAGAAGCAGAAAGTTTGAAGGTGGAGAGATAGAAGATCCCTGAAATAATGTGTGAGACATAATGAGGGTCTGATATACAGCAGTGCCAGTAGAGATGGAAAGAATGCGACACACTGAAAAATGTACAGGAATCAAAGCCAAGGGTCTGGTGTTTGAAAAGATCTAAGAGGACTGATGAAGTAGGAGAAGTTTACTTTGATTCTCTGGGTTAGGGAATGCAGAAGAAAGAGCTGATCTAGAAAAGAGAAGGAAATCATTCTGGAATCCAGCTATGCTCACCACTATACCACCAATGCTAGAAGGAAATCATTCTAAAAAATTCCAGAGAAAATATTAGCAATTAAACTGGCAAAAAAGATAACTTACAACATTGAAGCAAATTATCAGGAAATACTCAAATATAAATAATACATACCTCTTTGAATTTTGAAAGTAAAATATCTAAAATTTTGCAAGTAAAAAATCTTTAAAAATAGATTGTTAACTTAAGAGCCAAATCATATTAAGAATACTAGAGTGGGGGCGCCTGGGTGGCTCAGTCATTAAGCTTCTGCCTTCTGCTCAGGCCATGATCCCAGCATCTTGGGATCAAGTCCCATATTGGGCTCCCCGCTTTGTGGGAAGCCTGCTTCTCCCTCTTCCACTACCCAACTTGAGTTCCCTCTCTTGCTATATCTTTCTCTGTTAAATAAATATATAAAATCTTTAAAAAAAAAAAAAGATATGCTTAAAAAGAAAAAAGAACACTAGAGCAAAAGGGAGACAAGATGATTGGATAAAAAATTGGAGAAAAGGAAAAGGCATTTTTTAAATGATGAGAGCTGTGATCATCATTTCATAAATTCGACCAACATTGACACAGTATCTTAGTATGCAGAATCTGGTCAGGTATCAGGAAAAGACACGACCTATAGGAAAATATCCAAGGCGTTATATCTTAGAGGGATATTAGAAGTCAGGCAACGATAGCAAGAAGCACGTATGCCATGAAATAGAGGTCCAACTGCATTACACCCATTTTTTCTTACTTCATAGGCAGCTTGCAGGAAGACACTAACTTTTGGGCTGCTTTCCCAAGTCTGATGAAAGCAGAAATACAGAAAAGTCAGACAAATGTGGTGGTAATGGGGGTGGGTGGTATCTATTAGAGAGATATGTAGTTTTAAGTAGATTTAGAATATTTTGCAATACATTCTACCTGTCTGTTAGAAGAGTGGCCTTCAAATAGAAGAAAAAGAGAAAAGTGTCTCTATGAGAGTTACGGGCTACAAGCACAGCACATTGAGTAGGACAAAGTGGTTACTCCATTTCAGAAATCCAATCACCTCTACAGACTCATATTGCTTGCCCTGCATTGCACAGCAGGGGCTTCATTAGCACCACTCAAACCTGGAGGTCCTCTAGTCTGGAAGAACAGACATGAATAACAATTCTCCCAAAGATCCTTCCTGTGAACAGGGTCTACCTTCAGGTCTTCACAGAACCTTAAACCTAAAAGGGACAACTAAAGTCATCTGGTCTATTACCTTCTTTGTCAAATTTGCCAGATGCTCCCAGAATATTGAACATCAGGGATAGTGCAAGAATACATATATTTTTATTTTTTAAGTGTATTTGTACTTTTCAACCAATAGTTTAACCATGCATCTTTTATAAAGTTCTTAATTTTAAGTGAATATTACAAAACAAATATTAGTATATAGAATTATAAATCCTTTATTTGATTTTTCCTAATAGAAAGCTAAAATACCATACTAATATAACAAAAAGCTAAAATGCTAGACTGATTCAACCATGGATGCTTTGTAAAAAGACTCATTTTACATGAGTAAAGCTAGCAAACCCATTTTTTATGATTTTTGTATATGTCATGTATGGCATGTGATTGTTTACCAATTTTATATAGTTACACTTCAGTATCTAGCATAAAGCATAGTTTTATTAGCATACTTCTAGAATTAGAGGCCCATCCTTTATTTTCACATGTGTAAGCCCTAATCATGCAGTTGTGAAAGTCTTTTCTTTGCATTACTTTTTTAAATATAAATAAAATTTCAAACATAAATGAGAGAAATGGAGCAAGGAATTTTAAATGCAGTAATTTTTTTAAATGGCCTAATAGACATAAAACTATTATAACTGATTAACTCTTAAAGTTTTATGATATGCTGGAATTTAATCTCTAATTTTGAGCTTCATGGTCTTCCTGTCTTTAAAGTATTGTCTTCTTTGGAACACTAAAAAGTTGCATAGATCTTACTACTAATTGATAGTGGCAAAGAACATAGAAACTAAAGTTTGTATAGAAATATTCCTAGAAGTATGAAAGACTAAAAATGTTCAAAATAGGGTCTTTTCAGAGTCAGCATTAATGATCTTTCCTTAACATAAGTAAATAATGAATGGATTTTCAAACTGTACTCCAGAGCATAATAAAACAGTTTAAATCATAGATCATGGTGCTTCCTACAGCCTAGAAAATAAAGATGACCGGAATATGGAACAAAAATGTACACATGGGGCGCCTGGGTGGCTCAGTGACTCAGTGGCTGAGTGCCTTCAGCTCAGGTCATGATCCCAGGGTCCTGGGATCGAGCCCCACATCAGGCTCTCTGCTCAGCAGCGAACCTGCTTCTCCCCTCTCACTCTGCCTGCCTCTCTGCCTACGTGTGATCTCTCTCTGTCAAATAAATAAATAAAATCTTTTTTAAAAAATGTACACATATATAAAACTGTTGAAATTCAGGTGAAATTTAGCTTTTGTAGGAAAGCGGCCATTTTCTAGCATGTCTTTCACAGCAAATTCTCTGACCTTTTATATGTTAATGTGTCTTTTTCCACTATCAGGTTGGTTAAGGATTATGATAGGAGCACTAATACTTTCAAACATAACTATGCAGGATCTGGGGGAAAAAAAAAAAAAAGGAGGGAATACTATTACTCTTGAGGAATAGATGACAAAGTTTGTAAACTCAAAAGAGCACCCAACATCTCCAGTGTTCAAGGGAAATTATTCTTAGATGAAACTGTCTACCCTGGCACAAGAAATGGTTAAAGAAACTAGGTTGGTCAGAGTCAGAGCTACAACCATTGTCCTATCTGCTCCAATCTGTGTTACAAAACCTGGAGAAATTTATGAGGTGTAATATTGGGAAGATTTAGGAGTCAACTTTGATAGTTAATTAAAATTCAGAAATTTTTAAATTGACAAAAAAATTTCACCTTCCCTTTATTAATAAAATGCAATAACAAGAAGCATTTATGCCATGAAACAGAGCTACTAAATATTTAGTAAAGTAAACTGTAGACAAAATATTTCAAATATGAAGGTCTATTTATGCTTCTGGTTATATCAAATGAAAATGGAGAGATAATTCTGTTTGCTCAACCACATTATAATTTAATTTTCTGCTTTTTGGAGAAGTTTAGGCAATCTACATGAACCCAACAAAACTAAGGAGACTTGATATGAACTTGATATGAACATTATCAAGCAAGCATTTTATATTATTCTTTCCTTTTTGTCCATGGAAGAGTATTTACTGAATCTAATAAACAGTTTACTATACTTTTTATTTTTCTACAAAATCTAATAAATATTGTTTAAAAAATCATGATTAGCAATAAGATTTCTATTTTAAGAAACAATAAATCAGATTATCATTTCATTATGAGGTCATTTTTCTAAACCGGCAATTTTTACTATATTAGAACCTGGATGTAAGAACAATTTTCACTTTCTGATTCAAGTATAGTACCTCAAAATGGATAAAAAGTTTAAGCGCAATGTCATTATATTGTATTTTTGGGTTTTCTTACAAAATAAATCACAAGTATATGAGGTGGCTGGTGTTTTGTTTAAAAATAAGTTTTAAGTTTTCCAACAGTCTAAGTCATGATCATAATAAAGTACTATAAACCTTCATTGTAATAGTCCATATTCAATTTCCTCTCAACATAAGCATATGAGGATATGACTTCTTGACTGGTAAGTAATGGACAACATATAAATGTTCTATTTAAAAAGATAAAAAGAAGGAAATGAACTAACTGAAATCATTGTAAATTAATCATGTGCCTTTGATGTTTAATACATTGCTTAAATAAAGAAAAAATCTCTTTCACATATTACTCAGGTGATAACTTTAAAACTGCACAGGAGAATAATTTTTCCTATCTAATAACAGAAAAACACAGGAATAAATGTAAGAATACTAGGTGAATCTCAAATTTATATCTCCAAAGCTTGACCATTTTTCCTGAGCTTCAGATATCTATCCAATTTTCTACTAGTGATATTCACTTTTCATCCATTAAACTCATTATCTCTTCCCACCTCCACCACCCCATCTTCCTCTTTTGCTTCTAATTTTAAAGAATGATACCACCAGCACTCAATGAACCAAGCTAGACACCAAGGTTTCTCCCTCTTCTACACTCTAAATATTCAATTTGATTCTTCTCTCAAAATCCCTTTAAATTTTTCTAGGCTTGGTGCGCCTGGGTGGCTCAGTCAGTTAAGAGTCTGCCTTGAGCTCTGGTCATGATCCCAGGGACCTGGGATGGAGTCCTACATCATGTTCCTTGTTCAGCAGGGAGTCTGCTTTTCTCTCTCCCTCTGCTTGCAGGTCCCCTGACTGTGCTCTCTCTCTCTCTCTCTCTCTGACAAATTAAAACATAACATCTTTAATAAATAAATAAATAGATAAGTCAGTCTATATGAAAAAAAAATTTTTTTAATTTTTTTTTAATTTATTTGACAGACAGAGATCACAAGTAGGCAGAGAGGCAGGGAGAGAGAGAGAGAGGGAAGCAGGCTCCCCGCTGAACAGAGAGCCCAATGTGGGGCTTGATCCTAGGACCCCGGGATCATGACCTGAGCCAAAAGCAGAGGCTTTAACCCACTGCGCCACCCAGGTGCCCGAAAAAAATTTTTTTAAAATAAATGATCTACATGGTATTGGTGCAGTTCATATGATCACATGTCATATATTGATTTAGTAACAACAGCTTAAGTATTTGAGGAATCTCATAAGTGGTCCCCATTTGGGGGTTTCAAAATGGATTTTTGTGGTTACCCCATTATGAAGTTAAGGAAAACAGCTGGAATGAATGTGAGAGGGTTAAATGCCTCAAACATCTTGAGGTTATTCAAAGGTTTTAAGTTATAGGTATCTTTTTTTTTAATAAACAGAGCAATATAAGTAATTTATCCAGCTGTGTTCTAAAGTTACAATTCTCCAAACTAAACAGTTGGAAGATAACCTATAGTAATATGTTTTAGAATATACCTGTTTCTAATCTTTTCCTTGTTTAAAACATTAGGAGAAGGGGAAAATGAAGGGAGAGAAATCAGAGAGGGAGAAGCAGCACGGGAGACTATGGATTCTGGGAAACGGTTTTAGAAGGGAGGGAGGAGGGATGGGTGAGCCTGGTATGGGTATTAATGAGGGCACAGATTGCATGGAGCACTGGATGTTATACGCAAACAATGAATCAAGCAACACAGCATCAAAAGCTAATGATGTACTGTATGGTGAGTAACATAACACAATAAAAAAAATAAAACTCTTTCCATAGTTTGGCTATTGTGGACATTGCTGCTATCATATGATCTCCCTGATATGAGGAAGTGGTGATGCAACATGGAGGCTTAAGTGGGTAGAAGAATAAATGAAACAAGATGGGATTGGGAGGGAGACAAACCATAAGTGACTCTTAATCTCACAAAACAAACTGAGGGTTGCCGGGGGGAGGGGGTTGGGGAGAAGGGGGTGGGATTATGGACATTGGGGAGGGTATGTGATTTGGTGAGTGCTGTGAAGTGTGTAAACCTGGTGATTCACAGACCTGGGGATAAAAATATATGTATATAAAAAATATATGTTTATAAAAAATAAAAAATAAAAAATAAAAAAAAAAAAAAAAAAAAAAAAAAAAAAAAAAAATAAAACTCTTAAATATGCTAGATACAAAATGTGAATGTTTGCTCTTTATACCTTTTAATTAGGATTTATAGTATGTTAGAGCCATAGAGTACAATCATTTGTCAAGGTATATACAATTTTATTTTTTTCATCAGGATAAGTATACTCTTTAATTCTCATCATCTATTTCACCCATCCCACAAGGTATAATTTAAATTGGAGAAATATCTTGAACTGACAGCATTATGGCCAGACTAACTTCGTTCTAATTGAAAAAAATTTGTACTTATGCACCCTATGGTAGTTTTGCTTAAACAGATTGCCTGTGGAGGTTACCAATTCAAACAGTGTATTTGTGAACTATAGGCTGTAGTCATTCTTACTAGCTGGGCAGATAACCTGCAAGACTAATTTTCCTGAGCTATAAAAGAAAAGTGTTCAGATGTTGTACCCTGGAGTAGGAGAGGACTTTCGAATCTTAAAAAAACAAACAAACAAACAAACAAAAACAACTACTGGGGGCTTCTGGGTAGCCCAGTCTGGATTGAGTGTCTGACTCTTGGTTTTAGCTCAGGTCCTAATAACAGCATCATGAGATAGAGCCCTAGATCAGGCTCCACACTCACCATGGCATCTGCTTAAGACTCTCTCTCCCTCTTTGTTTACCCCTCCACCTGTGCTCATGTGCTCTCTCTCTCTCAAATAAATTGTATAAAAAAATAAAAACCCTCTAAAATAATCACTAATCTTAATATATCTAAGGATCAAACTGAATATTATGTTTCATTTTACATATCAATTTTATTAAAAAGAAAATCTTTCCAAGAATAGGCAAAAAAATTAATAAATGTAAATAAATTTTACAGTATTCCTCATATTATTCCTCTAACTAGAGTACCTTACTGTACTCTAGGATCTTCCAAACAATCAGTCATTCTAAACTTTCCACCCCTGTATACCCCTTTAAAGTTTTTGTGTTTGGGTTTTTTTTTTTTTTTAAGATTTATTTATTTATTTGACAGAGATCACAAGTGGGCAGAGAGGCAGGCAGAGAGAGAGGAGGAAGCAGGCTCCCTGCTGAGCCGAGAGCCAGATGCAGGGCTGGATCCCAGGACCCTGGGATCATGACCCGATCAGAAGGCAGAGGCTTAACCCACTGAGCCACCCAGGCGCCCCCCCTTTAAAGTTTTTAAGGGACACACAACAATAGAGAATTTTAGGTTTAATATTATGCTGGCTTTTTAATATGTAAATTTTTAATTCATATATTAGCCAATCATCTACTGAAAAAACTTTCTTGGGAAAAGAGTTCAAATAACAGAGATTACTATAGCTAAGAAGTATTTGTGTTTCATGAACTATTTCTTTCCATGTAATCCCTAAAAATAGAAATATGAATGTATGGTATACTTCAGTACATTCATCACTTGATAATATGTTATGGAGATGATTACATTAAATGCTTTCACTTGCAAAAAAAAACAGAATGGAGTTGGTATTAATGTTTCAAAAGCAGTCCCTTTTAATCTTGTTTGGTACTACTTCCTTGTCATGGACAAGAGTTGTAACTCAAACTAGTTCTGACAATGTTGTCACTTCCAAAAATTATTTGTTAGGGTAAACTCATGCAAATATAAATGTTCACAAAAATTATTGATTTAACAGAGTCTGTATTTTACTTCTCTAGGAAGAAACTTTGGTATATTTTAGAAAGGGTGAATGCTATGAGTTGCATGAATGAAATTATTATGTTTAGCAAGTATATGATCATATTTGGTTGTCCTCACACAGAGCCTCTACACTTTTTTTTTTCAAAGATTTTATTTATTCATTTGACAGAGACACAGCAAGAGAAGGAACACGAGCAGGAAGAGTGGGAGAGGGAGAAGGCGAAGTAGGCTTCCCGAGGAGCAAGGAGCCTGATGCAGGGCTCAATCCCAGGATCCTGGCTTGGATCATGACCTGAGCTAAAGGCAGATGCTTAACAACTGAGTGACCAAGGCACCCCGAGTCTTTATGCTTCTGCAAAATCTTTCACATTCACAAATAAACATCAGGAAATTTTATTTTAAGACTCTACTAAAGGCTATTATTATTATATTATTAATATAACTAATTATTAATTAGTTAGGAATTTTTTTTTTAAAAAGAGAAAGAAGAGCTCCCTTTAGTCATGTTTTCTCCAACATGCCACAACACATGCTAGCTGGACTCATTACTATTAAATATATTTTTTCGCTGCCAATAAATTATTGAAGAGAAGACATCAATGAACAATGCTGATGGATAAATTGTTAAAATGGCCAAGTTCCTTCTTCTAAGAATATATCACTTAACTAGCTATACAATACCCTTTTCTAATCCCCCTATCAAGGTCCTGTCTGACACACATGGGCAGTTAATTTTCTTTTTTTTTTTCTTTTACTTTCTTTATATGTGTGTGTGTGTGTGTGCGCGCGCGCGTGTGTATGCTTTTTTAAAACTATCTACTTTCTGACACTTTCTCTTGGGTAGAAAATACTACCTTGATTAACTAATGAACAAAAAGAATTCTGATTATTTTTTTCTCTAAAACTCTTGGCCTCTCCATTTTTGTTGCTTTTCATACAGTCGAAAAATAGTTTCCTGGAAAACTCTGAACTTCACGACCATTTCCTTTTTCACGTCACCATTGTTTCCCCATTTTCTATTCTAGTCACAGGATATTCCCATTTCAGATGGAAGACTCCAAGGTCAGTTACCCAACCACATGTCCTAGAACTTGACTTCAAATGCTAGGAAAAAACAAACAAACAATTATTCTATTAAATATAAACTACTAACAGGATAAAAACCAATTTGAAAAGATTTAGCAAAGACTATGTCAAGGACTAGGCACTTCGCTGGGTGACAAGGACATAAGAACATGACTGTTACATAAACAAGGATACTATAATCTTATTAAAATTTACAGTTCTACAGTAGCTTAGTCCATGATTTGTTATGAAATGTCTGAATGTCAGGTTATGGTTTTGTTTCGTTTTTTTTTGTTTGGCTTTTTTTTCGGTTTGTTTGTTTGGGTTAGCCAAATGAGGTGTGGAGGAGGCTGCACTCATCTTGTTCATAATCTATAGATACTCTTTCAACCCGAAAATTATTTTTAACATTTTGCTAATAATTTCTATAAAATATCTCAACTTGTTTTTTAAAAATCAGAGAAACTCAGATTTTCCAAGAAACTTTTCTCTTTGTCTACTTGTATTACCTCTTTCCTTTTTTATTTTTATTTTTTTATTTTTTTTTTTTTTTTAAGATTTTATTTATTTATTTATTTGACAGAGAGAGATCACAAGTAGGCAGAGAGGCAGGCAGAGAGAGAGAGAGAGGAGGAAGCAGGCTCCCTGCTGAGCAGAGAGCCCGATGCGGGACTCGATCCCAGGACCCCGAGATCATGACCTGAGCCGAAGGCAGCGGCTTAACCCACTGAGCCACCCAGGTGCCCACCTCTTTCCTTTTTTAAAAGATTTTATTTATTTACTTGACAGAGATCACAAGTAGGCACAGAGGCAGGCAGAGAAAGGGGAAGCAGGCTCCCTGCTGAGCAGAGAGCCCGATGCGGGGCTCAATTTGTATTACCTTTTAAAAGTAATCAAGATATCATAATTAGGATCAAATTTTCAGGAAAATAAAACTGAGGGGAAAACCTATCTCTTTCCTTATAAAAGGCAAAATCTTAGACAAGATGGGTATTTTTTTTTTTTTAATCTCAGTTACCTGAAAAAATACCACCATCTATTCTTATTTGTCTACAACAAAATCTCTTTATTTTCAGTCTTCCATTAAGATTTAGTAATGTGTAAAGCATTACACAGCATTTGAGGAAAAAATGCAACATGATACCCTTCTTTCTATTATTTCTAAAGAAGGGCAAAATGAGGGCGCCTGAGTGGCTCAGTGGGTTGAAGACTGCTTTCAGCTCAGGTCATGATCCCAGGGTCCTGGAATCCAGCCCTGCATAGGGCTCTCTCCTCAGCAGGGAGCCTGCTTCTTCCTTCTCTCTCTGCCTGCCTCTCTGCCTACTTATGATCTCTGCCTGTCAAATAAATAAATAAATTTCAAAAAAAGAAAAAAAATAAAGAAGGGCAAAATGGTTATTAAGAATTTAAAAAAATATTGCAACACTACTTATATTTCCAACAGCATCTGTAATAAATACTTAAAGCAAAATTGCCAACCAGTGTCAAATATTTAAGAAAATATTAAATAGTATATCATATATTTTTCTCTTGGATCCAGTGTAACTAATTATTTTCCCCCAAACTAGATCTAGGGGCGCCTGGGTGGCTCAATGGGTTAAAGCCTCTGCCTTTGGCTCAGGTCATGATCCCAGGGTCCCTGGATTGAGCCCCACATTGGGCTCTCTGCTCAGCAGGGAGCCTGCTTCCTCCTCTCTCTCTCTCCCCGCCTGCCTCTCTGCCTACTTGTGATCTTTATCTATCAATAAATAAATAAAATCTTAAAAAAAAAAAACTAGATCTATACTGTTTATTATTGGCAAGTTGGTATATGTTTCACTGCATCTGGAAAGATGCTTGTTTGTTTTGTTCCAGGGAAGATGTATTATTACAAAAAAAAAAAAAAATAGAGCAGTCAATTTAATTTATATATTAATATAATATATTGGGTTTTTCCTTTAAAATATAGTCTATGGTGTGTACACCATACTAATTTGAAATAACAGAAATAAAATATAGAAACAATGACTTAATTTGCTAAACTGAATATTTCTCAATTTGCCATTAAATAAAATATGAAATAATATTTAATAAATATGAATATGCCTCTTCTGTTTTTTCATTAGAGTTACAGTTTCAAATGTTACTTATAGGATTGCTCTTAGAAATTGAGGTTCTGGCTATTTATGAAACTAGTCTCTGGTGCCTAAACAAAGAACTTCTAAATAAAAATGAACATTGTACTTATTGCATAATAATGTAAGCCAACTGAACCAAACACAGTAACCTATGTTCCTTCCCTCCATACACAAAAACTGATTTTCAGTGGTTACTGGGGATCACCTATGACTTCCTGTAACTGAATTTACTACAATATATTGAACAACAAGCCATCCTAGGCACACAGCGCCCTTTCTAAAACATATTAATCTAGCACAGAAAACAACTTAAAAATTGAATATTAAAAACTCCTATGTTTAAAGTCTCCTATTTTCCACTTTTCTCTTGGTTCTTGCCTTAATCTCCTATGGCTATCACTTAAGATCCAGCACAGTCTCAGCTATCTTTTTGTTTCCCTGTCTTTTTCAGCCTATGACCTGACGGCTTCATATTTCATCACTAAAGTTGTAAAGTCCCTTCCAATTAGAGAATACTTCAATTGTTAAAAACAACTATTTCTTTCTTCCTACCATACTTGGCCATTAAAAACTTAAACCTATGCCCAAAAGTATAATACATTTATCTGATCTGTGGTGATGCTAAAAATATAACTTAAGAGGGATACAATATAGGAGGAAGAGTCATATTATCTAAACTATAAAGTTGAAAGTCTTAGAGAAAGCTCTGGATAATATCACAAGTACCATTTATAGATTCTACAGAGTAGCCATTCTCTTGTTATAAGTACTTTGAGTGTGAAAGGCAAGTTTTCGTATTGTAAGTTAAATAAAATGATAAAATTCAGATTAAGTGAACTCAAAAGGCAAATGGTATTAGAAATTTAAGTAAGAGATACTCCCTTCATTCCATAGTTCACATATGGTAACTGGAGAGTGTCTTGGATGACTCTTTATGATGCAGGGGAAGGAAGAGAACCTACCTGCAAATTGTTTAGTGGAATTATTTGGCTCTTTTAACTGAAAGGTCCATTAATAGAGCTAGCTTTAAGTGGAGCTTGATTCACAACTCACATATCATAGCATCTATGTCTGAGCTATATTTCTTTTCGGTACTAGATCCATCTTCAACTGTCTTCCATCATCACAACAAGATGGCTGCAGATGTTCTAAGTTTTACATCTGAGCACCATGAAGAGAGGAAAACTGAAAGGCTTCTTTCTTGCTACACTCCCACTTCCACCCCAACATTTAGAGATCTGGCTCTGGGCTAGAAATGAGATGTGATAAGTGGTTTACTCCAATCAAGATTAATAAAGCCATGGGAGAGAGATCAACAGCACATGGCTAAAAAGGGTGGTTTAGTAAAGAACACTTAGGGCCTTTAAATAGCTGGCAGGTAAAAGTTTGTCAGATATCTGATAACAGATGTTCAGTAAGGCAGATGCCATACAATATTACAATAGTGATGATAAATACAGCAAATATGATTACTAATTGCAAAGAACTATAGAGTTACTCAACAAAACTAGTCTTCATTTATAAAACTGGGTGACACTCTCACATTTAAATGTAAAATATTTTTTAAAAGTTAAATTAGCAGAAATCTTATTAAGCAGAAAAAAATAAATTCATAAAGGAAATGATAGGCTTACTTATTTACATGAAGCTTGTTTAAATGGAAAAAAAATAACAATGTCAGGCTGGGAGATATATTTGCAAAACCCTTGGTATATAAATAAAGGTATGGCAAGAAGTGCCTATAAATTTATATAAAAACAATAAACTAACAAAAAAATTTAAGCAAGTGTATAAGTAAGACTCTCACAGAAGAGGAAAATATGTCATCGACATACTTGCCAAATGATGATCTATTTCAGATTAGCAAGGGAAAAGCAAGCTAAAACAACAATGAATAACTTTTCCATTCTGAGTGTGAAAAAGTTATAAAGAACAATTAAATGCATGCTGGCAAGGATTAAAAAAATAGCACTGTATCTATTGTTGGTGGGGCTGTAAATCACCAGAATCTTTTGGGAAATAATCTGGTAACTTCAATTGCAATTAAATCTTAGGTACACTTTCTCATGGAATTATCTAACGGGATATTGAATGGTATTCAGATAAACAACATCAACTTTCTGATATGTATGTACAATCACCATCAGTAGCAAATTTGTCCTTTTTATTTTTATATCATACATGATCATAATGTTATGTCAATATTAGATCACACCAAAAGTTGTTAATGAGGAAAAGCTAGAGACAATAAGAAGCCCTAAGCTTATTACATTAAATAACAAAGTAGGTATGTTAATGGAAAGTTGCACATAAAACTATAGATTTCATCAGTTCAAATGCACTCAAATATAGTCAAATCAATTAAATGTACATGGAAACAGACTATAAAAAACAGTAAACAAAAATCATTTATAAAGGAAGACACAAATAAAAATTACTCATTTGCCTAGATATCTGTACGAAGAGAATATTTTTAAGAATTTACCTATATTTATTTTGCTTTTCTGACATAAAATATCAAGAAAAGTACATTTATTCCTGATTAATTGCAAATTAATGAGAATTACCACTTACTAGATAGGACTTCTTTTTTAAAAACTTAATTAAGCCAAAATCAAACCATGAATTAGAAATCACCACTGTTATATGACAGAACAGAAACTCTTGCTACCAAGCTACTCAGACCTCAGAGATGCACCCTATGTACAAGCCCCTGGGCACCTGGCTTTCTGTGGAGGAAGCCGCAAAATAGCTTCTATCACCCATCAGGAAAGCCCTGTACTCTATACTGGCCTTGCTCTGATCCATAAGAGTTTGGCTCTATAAGGAACCAAAGAATTCCCTCCTCCAGAACAAAAATAATGAAGACATAAATATGTACAATAAAGTAAACCCTATAAAGATGAAAGTGAGCTAGACAATACTAGCCCAATAGAAGATAGCTGCCCCAAAATACGTGGTAAAATTACTTTGAAGATACTATTCCAAAATTTGCACAATCGAGCATTCACTTTTTATCTTTAAAAAATGCGGATTCTTGGGGGTGCCTGGATGGTTCAGTGGATTAAGCCTCTATCTTCAGCTCATGTCATAATCACAGGGTCCTGGGATAGAGCCTCGAGTTCTCTGTTGGGGCTTCCTGTTCAGCAGAGCAGGGCTCCCTGCTTCTTTTCTCCCTCTGCCCCTCCTCCTGCTCATGCTTCTTCCCCCAATAAATAAAATCTTTTAAAAAAAGAACATTTTTAAAAAGATTTTTACTTATTTATTGAGAGAGAGAGAGCGAGCAAGCGCACCAGCAGGGGGAGTGGCAAGCAGGAGAGGGAAAATCAAGCTCCAAGCAGAGCAGGCAGCACAACAGGGACTCCATCCCAGGACCTGAGCCAAAGGCAATAATCTAACCAACTGAGTCGCCCAGGCGCCCCAGAAATGCAGGTTCCTAAAATTGTATTTGTACTAAGAAATATTTAAATTGGCTTTCATTATCAAATACACAGGTTACCTGGGCAACTACTGTTAATTTTTCCCAAGTTATAATAATAGTATATATTAAAGAAATGTGATAGAATTCTGGTCATCTTTGTAGAAGAACAGATTTTCAAGGGAAAAAAGCTGATATTTACTACCTTAATTTTTTTCAAAAACTAAAATCTCTTTTTAAAGATATTAGCAGATAAAGTAATTGTGTTTTTCTTCTGTCTCCACATTAATAAATTAAAACTAATAAAATCTTGTCTTTACCTCTGAGTTCCTCTTATTTCATTAAAGTAGCACTTTCCCTAAAAGTGTATTTTAAATCCTAGGTTTTATTTGTAGTACCATAACGTAGGGATTTACTATACATATTGTTCTCAAGATGCTTGCATCATGTCAAAATTTTTAATACTTATTTTTTAAACTTCATAAATGATATGGAAAATATAAGAAATATAAAAATTACATTAATGCAAATCTATTTTCATATAGTTGATATAATTGCAGGAGTTAAGTATGAACAGCTCAGCACATAATACAGACTAAATGTGTCCCACCAAAATTTTATGTTGAAACCTTAGCCCTCAATGTGATGGAACTACCTCAATAGAGGTGGAACCTTTGGGAAGTTATTAAGATTAGATGAATGGGGGTTGAACACTCATAAGTGAGGTTAGTGTGCTTATAAAAGTCACCAGACAGCTTGCTGCTTCTCTCTACTCTGTCTTGTGAAAATACAATAAGAAGTTGGCCTGCAACCCAGAAGGAGAACTTCACAGCATTCAACCTGATTAAATGCTGCTGCAGACGCTGGTGTAAGCCATTATCATACGTGTGTGTATAAGTATGTATTGTATAAATGCAACCATGTATGTGTGTGTGAGAGTGTGTGTGTATTGTTAAGAGCTATTGATTAGATGCTGACCTGTGCTGCACATACAACTGACCAAGGGGAAAATAGGGGTGATCTGACATAGCTTAAAATTCCTTCATAACTATATGTTATGTACAATATACACATCTGTGATTGTATATGGTAACCCTCCCAAGTAAGGGTAAGATATTACTATGAGCCCAGCTAGTGTAGTTTAACATTATCTAGCAGCACAAGAACATATTATGTGATGAAGGTGTTCATCACATAATATCAGTTTGGCACATGGGATTTAATCCCACCATGTTCAGTTCCTTAAATAGCAAGATCTCTAGCACTGCAGATTCTCTTGTCACAATTACGCTCATGTAGAATGCTCCTTGTCTCCTTGAAAGCTTGGTTTTGCCCTCTAACCCTAATTCACTATAAGCAATGAGCATAAATAACTTCGGTTTGGAGATGAGTTGATACAGAACATTAAAAGAACAGTCATGGAAAGTAATGTGGGTATAAATCTGATTGTAAGTGGTCCCAGCAGAGTTGATGAAAAACCGGATAAACAAGATTAGATTGTTTTCCTAAGAAGTTTTATAGTCGAAAGATATAGGAATGGTATATTATCCACAACAACAGAAAATTACTATACTTGCAAAAATTTGAAGTTTTACTTGATGAAAAAGTAATCAAGCATATCAAAACATAAAGTTATTTATATCTTTGTTTTTCAAATTATGACCTGAGGGCCAGCAGTATAGATATCATGGAGAGCTTATTAAAAATGCATATCCTCAGTCTTCACTCCCTCATGCTAAATCTGAACCAATCTTTTTAACAAGATCCCCAGGTGACAACTATATACATTAAGGTTTGATATACACTGGTTTAGATTAGCCTTAACTTTGGGGCTTTTATATGTCTCATAAATATGTTCTTGTTATTATCAGGACTAATCAAAGTCTCTAGAAATATTTAGGAAATCATCAAAAACTTTTTTGTAATTTTTTTGTACCAGCAAAACAAAAATGCACAGAATTTTATGACAAAATTAAGAGAATTCAAAATTCCGGAAAAAGTAGAAGAAACACAGACCACAGACATGTTATGAAAAGGATATTTCCAAAGCAATCAGAGCAGCAGGAAACAGTGCAATATGTCAAGAGAATTTTAAGAATAAAATTAATGGCTGAGCTTTTAGCATTGAAAAATGCCTCTACTAACCAAAATCAACTATATTTAGAATATAAGCAATAGAGGTCAATATCATGCACCAATCATCTACAGATTAATGTCAATTTTGGTGAAAGAGTTTTATTTACATTTTCTTTTTAAGTAATAGCATGCTATTGAAGAACAGAGATAACAAAAATTATCATAGAGTAACAAAAATGATTGCTATATATTAATATAATTAAGGGATTAAAAAATGACATCTGAGTTGATTAGAATCTGTGCTGATTAGAAAAGATCATCCAACTTTGCCTCCAGAGTTTTCGATCACTCCATTTTATTTTTGTTTGCATCTGACTCTCCTATTCAGAAGATTTCAACAACACTGGCAGACTCAAGATAAGCCAGAAGGATGAAAATTACAACATCAGCAATTAATTGTATGGGGATTATTTGAAACTGTTCACCCTAAAAACAGTTTGAAAAGTGCTAGAGTTAAGAGAAGTGTTCAAAAATTTAAACAATGAATTCCAATCTTGGATCTCAGAGTCTATTAAGATACACCATTGCATACTATTAACCACATGAATTAAATCTGATAACAAAATCAGGAGAGATAAGCCAAATATTTTTAAATTGTATACTCTAGGAGAGGGCAGTTTCTTAAGCCGTGAATGTATGTTTCTACACCATCACCAGAAAGACCATTTAATTTGGATTTGAATCAGATTGTTATGCAGATGTTGCATAAAAATCATTCAAAATCTTAATTGATTTTTTTGTCCACAGAAGGTACACCAGATGTTACACAGTGAGTTTAGGTTATTATTCCATTGTCAAAAATTACTGTGAAGAATAGCAATTTACTTATGATTATAATAAAATAATAGCTATAAAATTTAAGGCTTTCTCTCAATACTTGTCTAAAATTTCAAAGTAATTGAAAAATCTTCTTCCTCAAATCACTTTTTTAAAATTAAGGATTGAAGAATAAAAATATTTTTTAAAAGGGAAGAATAAAATGACCAGTAGCTAAAGGATAAAGTTTTGGGGGGTGTTCCCCCCTTCTGAATGTTTCTTATGGTAAACTTCATCCTTAGAGAATATAGAAATTATATAACTTTTCTAATACTTTTAATTCCAACTACTCATCCAATTTAGATAATTCCTGTAACTGCCTAGCTGTATGGTTTCTTGTTCAATTATCTTCTCTCTCACCCCAGCAACACTTTGTCATATCTGAAGTTTGTTATCATTCAGTCCTTGAACTGTTCAGTTGGGAAATCTAGTTTATTGATCACAACTTCAATCATCCAGTCACCATGACCTCCAGTTTTAAAGTTGTTCCTATGTCCCAAGTCTATGAATCTTCTCTTGCTTTCATTCCCCAAATTCAATACAGATCTCATAATCTGTACAAACACTCAGCAGAACTAGAATTTTCCTCTCCTACTCTCTATTCTAGCAACACATCTCTATCTTTGCTTAGAACCATCTATATGCTCTCCTTAGCCCTGGCATTCAGCTGGGCTAGGAACAGATTATCCTTAAGGTCCTGAGCTGACTCAGAACTGGTCTCAGTCCTTGTGAAGCCTGGGCTTGGTTGATTCTTACTCCTAGGTTATAATTCTTCAGAGTTTGCAAAGGATCTTGTTAGTTTGTAGGTTCTGATTATTTCCAATTTTCTGAAAAAGATTTATCTATCTATCTATCTATCTATTTATTTATTTATTTGAGAAAGAGAGAGAGGACGCACATGTATGCACATGAGCTCATGAGCTGGGGGTAGGGGCAGAGGGAGAAAGTGTCCTCAAGCAGACTCCTAGCTGAGCCTTAAGCACAATGCAGAGCTCAATCACAGTATCCTGAGATTATGACCTGAGCTGAAATCAAGAGCCAGCCACTTACCCAACTGAGCCATCCAGGTAATGTGAGAAACAGAGACAAAAGGAAAGTTATTATATTCCCTTACTATCTAGAGCCCACTGACAAGTCCTTGAAACAGGAAGAGTGACATTCCTCTAGGGACTCAACTGCCTCCACTGTAATACTTTGCTAAGGGCAAAAGGCGATCCCAGCCTGACCGACCCCTACCCCCAACCAATTCCTTTGGAAACTTCCTTTATCTCTAAACCCTCCAAGATACATGCTGGCAATCATCCCCAAGCATATGGCCCACTGATATATATCTGAAGGGTGTCATGAGTAAGGTTTTATTAGATGGTAATAAATGACCTTTTCCCAAAAATAGCCAGCCCTCAAGGTCCTGGAAACCTTGCTTCCAAAATTCCTTAAGAGACTTGTGCTATTTCTGGCCCCCTCCCATCTTGCAAGTATGTAATGGACCACTCCTCACAACCCCGGGCCAGCAGCTCTTTCTGCCCACAGGTCCTGTCCCCATGCTCTAAAAAACCACCATTTTGCACCAAAGATGTCTCAAGAATTCTTCCTTGGTCATTGGCTCCAGACTCCACCCCACTGAATCTCACCTATATTCTAAAACTTCATCACATGTGCTCCTATTTCTAATTTTTGATTGTTGAAAACCTTGGTCTGTTTTGTAGTCTCTCATCTTCCACTTTCTGCTCAGCTACTTAACTTCTTAACAGCTTCTTTAGAAGTGAAACCAGCAAGAAGAAAAACAGCTTCAACTATCAGGTTCCCCTATTTAGAGTTCCTTTCTCTCCAGAATTTTGACTCCTGCAAATCTTGCTACTTGGGAGTTCCCCTATACCTTCTAACAAGTGATATTTTATATTTTGTCCAGGTTACTTACTCTAAATGGAAGAATTGCTCAGAACTAAACTAGTTTCATTGCTGAAAGCAGAAGTCTATATTGAGTTTGTATTGATTAATGGACTGTTTCTCCCTCTAGACTATAAATTCCCTAAAGAAAATAACTGTGTCGGGGCGCCTGGGTGGCTCAGTGGGTTAAGCTGCTGCCTTCGGCTCAGGTCATGATCTCAGGGTCCTGGGATCGAGTCCCACATCGGCCTCTCTGCTCGGCAGGGAGCCTGCTTCCCTCTCTCTCTCTCTCTCTGCCTGCCTCTCCATCTACTTATGATTTCTCTCTGTCAAATAAATAAAATCTTAAAAAAAAAAAAAAGAAAAGAAAATAACCGTGTCCTCTGTTCATCGCTATCTCCCATGTTCCTACAAAAGAGCCCAGAAAGTATCACTTAATACATATGTCATGAGGAGTGGAATGTAATAAAGAAGAGAACTGAAGAGCAAAAAGATAAATAAATGGAAACTAGTTGCCAAATTAGCATGTGGTAATAATAGGGGTAGATCTAGATCTAATGTTCTTGCCACAGAAAGTAACACTGACACATTATATTTAAACAGCTCTTCCAAAAAAACACTTTTATTACTAAAATTATTGAAAATAAGCATGTTTATATTATTGACCATAAAACAATCTGTAAATTTTGAATTTTCAACATAATTTTACTTTTGTGATTATAGTATTTTCATCACAGTAGTGATGTAATTAAGTTTGTAGGCTCAGGGACTAGACTACAGGATTGACTCTTGGCTCTGTCAGGTAGTAGCTGTTTCACCTTGAATAGGTCTCTTAATTGTTTCAGGTTCAGTTTCTGTCAAATAGCATTAATAGTGGTATAAAATTCATAGGAGTCTTATCTATATGAATAAAGTTAATAAATGTAAAGTACTCAAAACACTACTTGACACATGTTCAATAAATGTTAGAATGCAATGGTTGCACAAACTATTTCTCTAGCTCATGTGCTGCAAGACTTATGTAACAAATAGTCACTGCCATAATTTATAATTCCACTTAAATTATTTCACCCATATATGGTTAGTTCACAGATTTTTTATGATTTAAAAAGTTAATAACAATCTTAGGGGCGCCTGAATGGTTCAGTCATTAAGCATCTGCTTTCTGCTCAGATCATGATCCCAGGGTGCTGGGATCAAGCCCTGTCCTGGGCTTCCTCTTCAGCAGGAAACCTGCTTCTCCCTCTCCCACTCCCCGTGCTTGTGTTCCCACTCTCCTGTGTCTTTCTCCATCAAATAAATAAAATCGTTTTTTAAAAAGTTAATAACATTCGGGGCACCTGGGTGGCTCAGTGGGTTAAGCCGCTGCCTTTGGCTCGGGTCATGATCTCAGGGTCCTGGGATCGAGTCCCGCATCGGGCTCTCTGCTCAGCAGGGAGCCTGCTTCCCCCCCCCCTCTCTCTCTGCCTGCCTCTCCATCTACTTGTGATTTCTCTCTGTCAAATAAATAAATAAAATCTTTTTAAAAAAAAGTTAATAACATTCTCAAATATGTTTTAAATTTCTAATTCATGATGATGGACTGGGCACACGTTTTGCCTCTGCTACCTCCTCCTTTCAGTCATTGAAATAACACCAAGGACAAAAGACATTTGTTCAAGAGCAGAGAATGTGCATGGGATAGCACAGAAGATTAACCCAAGCAAATGGAGTCATAGATAAGATCAGCACAAGAGGAGGCAAAGCTTAATGAAGGTGGTTGCTGTTTCCTTTTTAGTGACAAAGCTACCCTTCCTCCTCTCTCTTCCTAATTGACAGGTAAGGAGAGCAGAAGGATCAGGTTTCCCAATCTATATGTACTTCCACATATATGGGCCCTGTAATAAGCACAACTACTCAAAGACCAGTACTATAATGGCAGAGAAATCCAGAACAAGTCACCTGCAGTAATCCATTTAGTTCTTCATTCATAAATATGTGCAAACAATAAACACTATGGAAAAATGAATGGAACAAAAGCAAGAGAAAATGAAAAGACAAAGATAACATACTGGTAATAATATTATATTATTGTAATACTTATTATAATAAGTATTTTCAGAGAGATTCAAAAAGACATTCTGCATGTGTGAAAAAAATTATCATTTCAAAAAGACAATCACAGAATAAGAATGAGTTTGTAGAAATTAAAACTATAACTATTACTATAAAAACAAAATCAATATTAAGTACTAAAATATTGAAACAAAAATCCCCTAAATGTAGAGAAAAAGAGTAAAATGACAGGACATATGATAAGGAGAGACACAGAAAATCAATTCAGGAGGTCAACATCAATAAACATACTTGTTTCCCAGAAAAAGGGAACAGAGGTAAGAAAGGGAATAACTAAAGAAATTGTTTGCATTGTTCTAGCCAAAT
Source organism: Mustela lutreola (assembly GCF_030435805.1). NCBI lineage: Eukaryota > Metazoa > Chordata > Mammalia > Carnivora > Mustelidae > Mustela > Mustela lutreola. Next base: position 187,219,889 of record NC_081292.1, read on the forward strand.
ACACATAGGAGTCTTCATAATAAATGACATCCCAAGGGGCAAAATAAAACTTCCTGTACTTAGACATAGCTGGTTAAATTTCAGAACAAAGATCAAGAGAAGATACTAAAAATATACAGAACCTTCCCCTCTCCATTCTCCCAAGAAAAAGTCAGTTAGCATTTGATACCTCACTAGCAACTCGGAATTCTGAAAGAAAATGGGAAAAATGTCTTCAATGGGAAATGATACTACCAGAAATAATTTTGAATATTGAAATCTCTGGCAATGAAATTATCAATGAAATATAAAAGCAAAACAAGAACACTTCAAACATGCAGGAATTCAGAAAATGTATTTCCATGTTTTGTTTTTTTTCTTTTAAATTACTGGAAGACATTTTTACTCAAACACAATTAATGAGGAACTCAAGAGAGGAACTGTCAAGCATAAACTGACATTCAAGAAACTTTGTATATAAGATAGGAATACAACAAAGAGAAATTCAAGAATGGCAGTTGACCAAAGGATCTAGAAGAAATTATTTCTGATTAGCACATTCAAGATATAACATGATAAAAGAACCAGAGTATATTAATAATAATACAGGAAAAAATCCTTTTTATTCTGATAAAAAAATAAAAGTATAGGTGGATCTTCTTGGAAAAACAGAACATTGTTTTTAAAAGTCCTTGTTCAAATATAGCAACTAAAAATATGACATAATTCTAAGCAAGAGATTAAATTTAAGAGAAGTGATTCCTACTGTTCTATGTGTATGCATATACATACCCCTGCAGGCAGAAAATTTGGCTACAGCTGAAGAAATATACTCTTTTACCCACAAACACAACCACATTACCTACTCAATAGTAGCTACATAATGCTATTTATTGAAATCTATTTTCCGAATGAATCTATAATAAATATTGAAGATAATTATAGCTGATATATATTTTAATACTTGAAATTATTAAAGTACTATCATATCAGGCAGAATTTGAGATGTGGAGGGAAACTGGAAAAAAGTTAATAGATGCTAAATTCCTGATCCTTCATTGGATGAAGTCAAAGATAACTGCTTTAAATAGAAGGATACAGAAATAAAGGTTAACTTTTATAAATTAAATTTATCATGAATTTATAAATGTATCTCCAAATGATATAACAAAAACAAAAAATAAACTCTTAAGGGACAGAAAGTTCAAAGAGTAGAGAGAAGTAATTCTCACCTTCCATGTTGGAAAAACAATAGATTTTTCTCAGAGGTGGTGTATGATGAAACACACACACGCGCGCACACACACACACACACACACATCCTCCTCATATCACTAAAAGAACTAAAAATAGAAATGGTCCTCAGTAGCTACATGTAAGAAAAGGAACTATTGTTGGGTGGACTGGGGAGACCTCTGGGCCCTGAGGCCTCTACTCAGCCCATCTCAAGGACATCACCCAGAGGTAACAGGAAAAAAATGCAAGGACAGATTAGACAGTGGTTGAGAGGCTCAAGCAGAGAGTTTATTGAAGAGAGACTTCACTCTCCAGAAGGGAGAACAGGCTAGCTGAAGGGAGAGTTGCACCTGGGGTTTGGGTCTCCTTTACTGACAATAGTAAACTAAGGGATAGGATACTCATTACTTGGGGATGATATTTCTTTGAGAACAGGGTTTCACACCTTTTCTCCCATACTTGGTCAGGGTCTTAGGACTTCTTTGTCTTGGGCCTGTCTGGTGTCATCTGGCTCCTCTGGGCTTTGTTTATGGGATGACCACAAGACAAGGTGCTGACTTTCCTGATAATGGGCCTCAACAACCCCTTTGCTGGCCTCCAGGTATCCTGTTAAGGCCTAACTAACTGCCTATTCTAGCAGAACTGGTCATGTGGTGTAAGAGGGAGTCTTTCACGATCTTTTTCTTCTTTAATGCTGCTTAAATTTTTATTTGCATGTCATGTATTAAAATTATAGAATTATTTTGAGGTTGGCTGAAATTTTTTCCAGTAATATTACTTGTATACCTAAGTACATTCTCTTTATCATGCCAGAATTGTTTTAGATATATGTGGCTTTTTTTTTTTTTTTTCCTATCATAGGAGCCAAGGGCAGGCTGCCCTAAACAGGGCACTTTGGCATGAATATTAATTTGAGCTAAAATTAACCCAAACCGGGGTACCTGGGTGGCTCAGTGGGTTAAAGCCTCTGTCTTCGGCTCAGGTCATAATCCCAGGGTCCTGGGATCAAGCCCCACATTGGGCTCTCTGCTTCTCAGGGAGCCTACTTCCTCCTCTCTTTCTCTGCCTGCCTCTCTAACTACTTGTGACCTCTGTCTGTCAAGTAAATAAATAAAATCTTTAAAAAGAAAATCAACCCAAACCTAGCAAATTCAGAAAAAGCTCTTTATCTCCCCCTCAAATGCCTGTTTGTATCAGGAGGAGAGCTATTAACAGATTCCTCTTTACCTAAGAAACGAATCTGCATATTGGGGCAACTTTTGTTTTCCAAACATTCCCTTTTAACTTCCAGCTAATGTAATGGTTTTTTCTCCTTTGTATTCTCAAATACCAACTCCAGTCCTTAGCTCATTTACTTCACTGTCTTTAGAATTTCCACAACTGTGTGAATTCTCTGTACATAGGCTATTAAATTTTATTTTCTCCTACTAATTCATCTCATGTCAATTTAATTATTAGTCCAGCTAGAAGGACTGTGAAGGGTAGAGGAACCACCCCCCGCACCACAAACACTATAAAGGAAAAAAATGCTACATTATTCCCTTTGTTAGTTCAAGGTAATTAGAAATTTTGTGACAGAATGTCTAGCTTTTTTTTTTTCAAATAATAAACATTCCACTATTGTTTCTGACTCACCAAATCCTAATACTTCATTATGCTCTAGACTCTTTTTCTGGCATCTACAAACCTATTCAATATCACTTTTCTTCTATAGAGATATCATAATAAAAGAAAAATTACAAACAAAAGGGTAATTAGAATAGATATGATGATATGATTTCACACATTTGGTTTCCTTAGTGAATATTGTATACACAGTTCAAAATTTATAATATAAAAACAATATGTGTCTATAACCAGACTGGGTAGGATATAGAAGAGTTTCCAATTTACCTTTGAATCTCACTTAACTTTTATGGTTGATTTTTATGTATGTAGGATTTATGGCCTAATAAAAGAAAAAAATGCAAGAAAATACCTTTATGAATTATAAGCATCCTAGCAGAATACTATGCTTGAAATACTGATTATCACTCATAAAGTAATATAAGACTAATTCTAAGTGTTCCCTTGTTGGTCATTACCCAGGTTTTAGAATTTGAAGTAACTGCATATATATTTACATATTTATAATTAGAAAAAGATCATCTCTATAAATTCTTAATCTAATATACCACTGGGAAATTACATCTTTAGGAAAAAAAGCAATAAATATTTTACAAGGTTTTGGATTTTTTTAAATCATGTCCTGCCTTTCTTATTGTGAGAATAACTGAATTTAAAATGTATGCTATAGTTTTACAAATATATTAAAGTAATCTTTTAAAATACAACCATCATTCAAAGTATAAAACATAATTTGTGATTTAGATAAATTTGTAAGTATTCAGACAAGCATTTTTTTAAAAAAATTAGAATATGAGTTTTAGATGTGTAATGCAATTTGAATTTGTTATAATCTTTCCTTCCACTGTAATTTGGTTGCTGAATAGCAAGGGCCCATGTAAGCTGCCATATAGCAGTTAACTTTTTTTTTTTAAGTCTATGAGACTTCTCTTTCCTCATTTCTCCTTAAAAATGATTGCAATTACCTGCAGTGATTTGATGCACCTGACACTAATTGCATTCTTTCTCTGAAACCTGCATGACATCACATTGCCATCACAAAGCAAGAAGTTTATGCACTCACTGACCTTCTAAGTTGAAATGAGAATAAACACAGCCATTCCATTTAGAAACTGTGTAGATAATTAAGAGGTGATCTCTGTAGGATGACAGTTGTTATTTTGCTTTAGAATTTAAAGGCATAGAAAACTGGATACATGGTTTTCTTCTTATTTTGATGAAAGGATAAAATTAATGGTCTTATTTCTTGAATATTTCACTCACAGATTGTATAGCTAAAATGAATTCTATACAGCTGAAAGAAATTGAATGAGGACTAGATCTTAGATGATATTAAGAAATTACTATAATGATACTATTGTGCTTATTTTCTCAAGTTATTAACCACTAGATAAATATAATGAAGTATTTATGAGTGAAATGATATAATGTTAGGATTTACTTTAAAACATTTCAGGAAAGAAGGACAAAATTGTCATACCTGTTTTTGATTTATATTTTTATGACAGAGCCATATTGTGTTGCTAATATATAAACTTTTTGAAGATGCTCTGTATTTTACATTTTTTTATCTCCACAATACAAGTACATAATAACATACAGAAAATTTTTATTAAAATGGTTGTAGACTAAATAAACTAAATCAAGAAATATAAGTAATCTGGGGCACCTGGCTGGCTCATCATTGAAATGTTTGACTCTGGATCTTATTCATGGTTATGTGTTCAGGCCCTATATTGGGTGTAAAGATTTTACTTAAAAGATTTTACTTAAAATCTTTACTTTGAAAGTAAAATCTTTAAAAAAAAAGAAGAATGATTAAAAATTTTCTTAACATTTAATAATATTTGTCATAAAAAGCTTCTAATTGTTCTTTTCATCATAAAACTCTTATGTTGAGGTTTTTAAACCAAATGTTGGGTGCTATTTAAAAGATATCATACACTTAAATATATAATAATGAATTCTTCTGTTACACATTAATTTCTAGAACTTGTTAGTATAAGGCTTTATGGGAGGTAATAGGGAATCACTATGGAGTTGATTTTCATTGTTATTTGATCAGACACTAATATGTTTACATTTATTCAAGTACTAATATGCTTATAAAAACTGACAAAATTTACACACAATCTTACAATTGATAAAGTATTAAGTTACATGATCATTAATCTGTTACACAGGAATGCTGTTTTCAGAGAAAAATTTCTTACATTTCTAGGGGAAAATATATTCTTTAGAAATAAAAACTCACATAACACTTATAAATAACACTTTATTCTTCTGACTTCTCATTAGGGAAAAAAAATTTCTGCAAAGAGATAATATGATTATGTTTGTGCATCCAAAGCAAAAGAATACATTTCAAATGCATTTAAGCTTGAGATGAAAATTAGTTTAGTGGGATTAGATCAGCCATGCAGGCTTTTTTGAATTTTCAAATGTATACTTATGAAAGACATATAATCTATCCACTTTTCATTTTCATCTTACCATTTATAACTTTCCTTGTCCTTACTTCCTATCCTGATTCTTCTGTATATCATATCCTGAGAAAAATCAGCAATTTTTAAGTTTTCAAAATATTCCATTCTTTTTTTGAATTACATATGTATATATATTTTGATATTTTATATGTATATTTTATTAAGGTATACAATGTTATATTAATTTTAGGTATACAATAGTGATTCAGTAAGTGTATATGGTATGCACACCTTAAGTGTATCTACCATTTGTCACCATACAACACTATTAGAATACCATTAAATGTATTCCATATGCTCTATCTTTCATCACCATGACTTATTCATTCCATAACTAGAAGTCTGCACATCCCACTCCCCTTCATCCATTTTGTCTATCCATCCCTACCCCCTCCCCACTGACAACCAATAGTTTGTTCTCTGTATTTATGAGTCTATTTCTGCTTTTTCTGTTTATTTGTTCGTTTTGTTTTTTAGATTCCACACATAAGTGGAATCGTATGCTATTTGTTTTTCTCTGACTTATTTCGCTTAGCAGAATACTCTCTACATTCATCCAAGTAATCACAAAAGGTAAGATCTCACCCTTTTTTATAGCTGGGTAGTATTCCATTGTGTATATACTACACATTTTCTATTTATTTATTGGTGGACACTTAGGTAGCTTCCATGCCTTGTCTATTGTAAGTAATATGGCAACAAATATAGGGGTACATATGTCTTTTTGAATTAGTGTTTTTGTTTTCTTTGGATAAAGACCCATGAATGGAATTACTGGTCATACAGTAATTCTACTTTTAATTTTTTGAGAAACCTTCATACTGTTTTCCATTTTATATTCCTGCACCATTTTATATTCCTGCCAATAGTGCAGAAGCATTCTTTTTTCTCTACACTCACACCAACACTTGTTATTTCTTCCCTTCTTGATGGTAGTCATTCTGATGGTGAGATAGTGTCTTATCATGCTGTTGATTTGTATTTCCCTAATGATCAGTGATGTTGAACATCTTTTTCATATGTTTGTTGGCCATGTGTATATCTTCTTTGGAAAAATGTCTATTCAAGGTCTCTGACCATTTTTTAATCATATAATTTCTTTTTTAAGGATATTCCATTCTTAATGATTAATATTATCCTATAGAGATATCATTATATTTCAAAAAAATGTGGGAAATAAGACAAAATATCTGAAAGGTTTATAATTTTCCTATTATTCAAAATTGTCCCAAAATATATAAAATTAAAGGGAATGAAGGGTGTGTATGCATGTGTACATATGCATTTAGAAAGAAACAACAACAAAAACAGCAAAACAATCTGAGAAAAGCATAAGACGACTAAGAGATTAAAAAGTAAAATGGTTAGATCATAATTATGGAGATACCATTGGCTGGTATGTTTCAAGAGTTCTAAAGGAGATAGATTCTTTTAGACAATGTTCTCCTTTTTGACAATGTTCATTACTGAGTTACCTGAGCAAGAGAGTCCATTTGCTGATGGAAAACCACCAATAACAGAAGACTTTTTTAGATTAAGCTATACTAATTTTATATATACTGATCACGATTTTATTTTATCTCAGTGGAATATCTTTTTGATTTCCTGATATAATATTATCAGGAACATTACTTTGTATCAGCAGATAAATGAAAAATGAGAAATAAAGGGAGAAAGAAGAAATGAAACAAGTACAACCAGGTATCTAAAGTATAAACAGGTTTATATCTGGGTCATTTAGAGTCTTGAATAAAACACTCATATCACATGAAAACATGAGAGGTTCTAAAGAGAGGTTCTACTCTAGGCAATAGCAAACAACAAAGCTAGAAAGGAATCTCAAGGCAATGAAGAAATATACTCAAGGCTTTCATTATTTCAGAGTTGAATGGGGCATCTGGCTGTGGAGGGTAAAGGAAGACATCTGATGTCCAGCTGAATATAAATGAACCAATCCTCAAAAAACAGCCACATTCTTTGCTTAATGAAATATAGTGATGTAAGTTATAATAAAGAGATATTGGGGAAAAGGAAATTAGAGACTTGGACAGTAAAAGAAAATTTATTTAAACAGCAAGACAGGGACAGAGTAAAGGATTTTGATGCAAGTTGTTAACTACCTTAAATTTTTATATGAAAATATCTATAAAATTATAGGAGATTACCTTCAATATTCCTGGAATAATTTTGAAATAAGCATATAAAATCAAAATATTTTTGAGAATTGAAAGTATCAAATGAAAAAGTTTTTGTTTTAAAATAGTATATCTTTTTTTCTCTAGATTTTATTTAAATTCAAGTTAGTTCACATAGAGTGTAGTATTAGTTTCAGAGGTAGAATATAGTGATATTTCAGTTTCATTTAACACACAGTATTCATTACATCAAGTGCCCTCCTAATGGTCATCACCCAATTACCCCCATCCTTCCACTCACCTCCGTCCAGAAACCCTCATTTTGTTCCCTATATTTAAGTTTCCTTTGGTTTGCCTCCCTCTGTGTCTTTATTTTTCCTTCCCTTCCCCTATGCTCCTCTGTTTTATTTCTTAAATTCCACATATGAGTGAAATCATATGGTATTTGTCTTTCTCTGACTTATTTTGCTTAGCATAATATCCTCTGGTTCCATCCAAGTCATTACAAATGACAAGATTTTGTTCTTTATGATGGCTGAGTAATATTCTAGTGTGTATATATATGACATCTTCTTTATTCGTTCATCCATTAATGGACACCTAGGTTATATCTTAGGTATTATGTATAATGTTACAGTGAACATGGAAGTGTAGCTACCTCTTTGAGATCCTGTTTTCCTATCTAGTTGATGGACAGCTGGGCTCTTTTCATGTTTTGTCTATTGTAGATAGTGCTGCTATAAATATTGGGGTGCATGTGTCCCTTCAAATTAAAAAAAAAAGGCATAGTTTACACATTTATTCTGTTCTTTCCAAATATCAGCCAGATAACATTTGTCAAATTAATAAATTGTATATGCTCTGAAAAACAGAGCTGATCAATGGACAGTAAGTTCTATAATACAAGATGGAAATACAACTGAATTGAGGAAAGTAAGAATCACATCTAACTGGAGTATCTGCTAAGGGGAAGCCCACCAGGAAAGTGACTGACTGAAACTCCCAGCAGTTTCTGAAGACAGGTACAGAGCATAAAGAAGCTTGAGAGGAAAGTAGATAATTGTAGTAGTTAGTTGGTGAATGCTGAGCAAATAAAGCAATTTTAGAAACCTGTAGGATATGCAAGCAATCCAAAATGCAAACTTAACTCTCATCTCTACTAGGTAAAAGGTGCAGAGTGTATTCATATTAAAGTCGGGCCAGACAAATAAGAGTACGTAAGCTATGTATGGCCTAAAACAACAAAGACCAGAGAGGAAAGAGAAGCTTTCCACAAAGCAGAAGGTATCCCTGCACATATTCCTTATTTTCTGAAAAGAGTTGATAATTAAAAAAATTAAGAGGTAGTGGGGATGGAGGAGTCAAGATGACAGAGAAGTAGCAGGCTGAGATGACATCAGGTAGCAAGAGATCAGCTAGATAGTTTATCAAACCACTCCAAACACCTACAAATCCAACAAGAGATCAAAGAGAAGTAGAGCACCAATTCTAGAACAGAAAATTGATCACTTTCTGAAAGGTAGGACCCGTGGAGAAGTGAATCCAAAGCGATGGGAAGATAGACCAAGGGGGGAGGGGCCAGCTCCTGGCAAGCAGTGGAGGAACGGAGCACAAAATCAGAACTTTTTTTTTTTTTTTAAGATTTTATTTATTTATTTGACAGAGAGAGATCACAGTAGGAGAGAGGAAGGGAAGAGATCACAGAGAGAGAGGAAGGGAAGCAGGCCCCCTGCCGAGCAGAGAGCCCAATGCGGGACTGATCCCAGGACCCTGAGATCATGACCTGAGCCGAAGGCAGCGGCTTAACCCACTGAGCAACCCAGGCGTCCCCAAAATCAGAACTTTTAAAAGTCTATTCCACTGAGGGACATCTCTCCAGAGGCTAAACTGGGGTAAAGCCCACGTGGGAACAGTGTGGCCTCAGGTCCTGCAGGGACACAGAAGGATCAGGGGTATCTGAGTGTCACAGAGCTCACAGGTATTAGAGCGGGGAAGTCGGCTACAGAGATGGAGCCAAGGAGTGAGCTCTCAACTTGGGGTTACCTTGAACCACAATCCATGGCACAGGCCATTGCTCTGTGAGTGGGGATCCCACAAGATCCAGGGATACCCCTCTGGAATAGCTCAGGGATCTGCAGAGTTCCGAGACTCCAGGCAGAGCTGTGTGCCAGACACAGAGACCCTTGGTCATGGGCTGGGTGAGCTTGGAGTGCAGCTGGAGGCCAGGGCAAGGGGAGTGATTGAACACTTTTCTCAGAGCATGGCCAGAGGCCAGGGAGACGGGAGTGATTGAGCGCTTTTCTCTGAGGGCTCACTGAAGAGTGGGGCCCCGAGCTCTTGACTACTCCAGGCCATTTTCACTCCCAACCTCCAGAACTCTACTGAAAGCACTCAGGGAACAAAAGCTCCCAGAAGAGAACCAAAGTGGATTACATAGCCTGGCCCCTGGTAAGGGCGGTGCAATCCTGCCTCGGGCAAAGACACTTAAGAATCACTACAACAGGCCCCTTCCCCAGAAGATCAACAAGAATTCCAGCCAAGACCAAGTTCACTTACCAAGGAAAACAGCAGAATTCGAAAGGAGGAGAAAGCAAAGCATGGAATTCATGGCTTACTCCCCATGATTCTTTAGTCTTGCAAGTTAATTTGTTTTTTAATTTAATTTTTTTCTTCTGCTAAATTTTTTAACTTTTACCCTTTCCTCTTTTAACGTTTTTTAACTAGTTTATCTTAACAATTCTCAATTGTTTCTCAATTCCTTTATTAGAAATTAAAAAAAATTTGTTTTCATTTTCATAGGCATATTCCATCCCTTCACTGTGTTTACCCTTATATATGTTTTTCATTCTTTAAAATTTGGGGAGGTAGTTTCTTCTAAGAGACCAAAATACTCCCAAAATTAAGTAGGTGACCCTGTTCTAGTGACCGGTCTAATATATATTCTTTTTGTTATTTTTTATTTGTTTTCTTTTTTTAAATTTTTTTCTGAACTTCTTTTTACCCTCTTTCTCCCCCCCCCCCATGATTTGGGGTCCCTTCTGATTTGGTTAAAGCATATTTTCTTGGGGTCTCTGCCACCATTTTAGTATTTTATTCACTTCTTCATATATTCTTATCTGGATAAAGTGACAGGGTGGAAAAATCACCACAAAAAAAAGAACAAGAGGCAGTACTGATGGCTAGGGACCTAATCAATGAAGACATTGGTAATATGTCAGATCTAGAGTTTAGAATGACGATTATCAAGGTGCTAGCCAGGCTCAAAAAAGGCATGGAAGATATTAGAGAAACGCCGTCCGGAGAAATAAAAGACCTTTCTGGAGAAAAAAAAAGAACTAAAATCTAACCAAGCTGAAATAAAAAAAGCTATTAATGAGGTGCAATAAAAAATGGAGGCTCTTACTGCTAGGATAATTGAGGCAGAAGAGAGAATTAGTGACATAGAAGACCAAATGACAGAGAATAAAGAAGCTGAGCAAAAGAGAGACAACTACTGGAGCATGAGGGGAGAATTTGAGAGATAAGTGATACAGTAAGATGAAACAACATTAAAATAACTGGGATTCCAGAAGAAGAAGAAAGAGAGAGGGAAGCAGAAGGTGTATTGGAGAAAATTATTGTAGATAATTTCCCTAATATGGCAAAGGAAACAAGTATCAAAACCCAGGAGGTGCAGAGAAGCCCCCTTAAAATCAATAAGAATAGGTCCACATCCTATCATCTAATAGTAAAATTTACCAGTCTTAGCGACAAAGAGAATCCTGAAAGCAGCACAGGACAAGAAGTATATAACATACAATGGTAAAAAAAAAAAAAAAAAAAAATAGATTGGCAGTGGACTTATCCACAGAGACCTGGCAGGCCAGGAGGAACTGTATGATATACTCAGAGCACTAAACAAGAAAAACATGCAGCAAGGAATACTATATCCACCTAGGTTATCATTGAAAATAGAAGGAGAGATAAAAAGCTTCCAGGACAAACAAAAACTGAAAGAATTTGAAAACAACAAACCATCCCTACAGGAAATATTGAAAGGGGTCCCCTAAGCAAAGTAGTAGACCGTAAAAGTAGTAGATCAGAAAGGAACAGAGAAAATATACAGTAACAGTCACAGGCAATACAATGGCACTAAATTCACATCTCTAGTTACCCTGAATGTAAATGGGCTAAATAACCCAAACAAAAGACCCAGGGTATCAGAATGGATAAGAAAAACAAAACCCATCAATATGCTGTCTACAAGAAACTCATTTTAGACCCAAAGACACCACCAGATTTAAAGTGAGGGGGTGGAAAACAATTTACCATGCTCATGGACATCAAAAGAAAGCTGGGGTGGCAATCCTTATATCAGATCAATTAGATTTTAAGCCAAAGACTATAATAAGAGATGATGAAGGACACTATATCATAAATAAAGTGTCTGTCCAACAAGAAGATCTAACAATTTTAAGTATCTATGCCCCTAACATGGGAGCAGCCAACTATATAAACCAATTAATAACAAAATCAAAGAAACACATTGACAATAATACTACAATAATAGTAGGGAACTTTAACAGTCCCTCACTGCAATGGACAGGTCATCCAAGCAAAAGATTGACAAGGAAATAAAGGCCTTAAATGACACACTGGACCAGACAGACATCACAGATATATTCAGATATATTCCAATCCAAAGCAGCAGAATACACATTCTTCTCTAGTGCTCACATAACATTCTCCAGAATAGATCACATCCTGGGAAATAAATCAGGTCTCAACCAGTATCAAAAGATTGGGATCATTCCCTGCATATTTTCAGGTGACAAAACTCTGAAGCTAGAACTCAATCACAAGAGGAAATTTGGAAAGAACCTAAATACATGGTGACTAAACAGCATCCTACTAAATAATGAATGGGCCAACCAGGAAATTAAAGAAAAGTTGAAAAAATTCATGGAAACAAATTATAATGAAAACAAAATTGTTCAAAATCTGTGGGACACAAAAAGGCAGTCCTGAGAGGAAAATATATAGTGATACAAGCCTTTCTCAAGAAACAAGAAAGGTCTCAAATACACAACCTAACCCTACACCTAAAGGAACTGAAGAAAGAACAACAAAGAAAGCCTAAACCCAGTATGAGAAGAGAAATCATAAAGATCAGAGAAGAAATTGATGAAATAGAAACCAATAAAAAACCCAATAGAACAAATCATCGAAACTAGGAGCTGATTCTTTGAAAGAATTAATAAGATTGATAACCCCCTGGCCAGACCTATCAAAAAGAAAAGAGAAAGGACCCAAATAAATAAAATCATGAATGAAAGAGGAGAGATCACAACTAACACCAAAGAAATACAAACAATTATAAGAACATACTATGAGCAACTCTACGCCAACAAATTTGACAATCTGGATGAAATGGATGTATTCCTAGAGACATATAAACTACCAAAATTGAAACAGGAAGAAATATAAAACCTGAACAGACCCATAACCAGTAAGGAGATTGAAATAGTCATCAAAAATCTCCAAACAAACAAGAGCCCAGGGCCAGACGACTTCCCAGAAAACTTCTACCAAACATTTAAAGAAGAATGAATTCCTATTCTCCTGAAACTGTTCCAAAAAATAGAAATGGAAGAAAAACTCCCAAACTCATTTTATGAGGCCAGCATCACCTTGATCCCAAAAGCAGACAAGGATCCCATCAAGAAAGAGAATTATAGACCAATATCCTTGATGAACACAGATGCGAAAATTCTCACCAAAATACTAGCCAACAGAATCCAACAGTAGAATGCAATACAATGACCAATTGGGATTTATTCCAGGGCTGAATGTTTGGTTCAACATCCACAAATAAATCAATGTGATACAATACATTAATAAAAGAAAGAATAAGAACCATATGATACTCTCATATTTGACAAAGTACAGCATCCCTTCCTGATCAAAACTCGTCAAAGTGTAGGGACAGAGGGCACATACCTCAATATCATCAAAGCCATCTATGAAAAACCCACCACAAATATCATTCTCAATGTAGAAAAACTGAGAGCTTTTCCGCTAAGGTCAGGAACACGGCAGGGATGTCCATTATCACCACTGCTATTCAACATAGTATAGAAGTCCTAGCCTCAGCAATCAGACAACAAAAAGAAATTAAAGGCATCCAAATCGGCAAAGAAGTCACACTATCACTCTCTGCAGATGATATGATACTATATGTGGAAAACCCAAAAGACTCCACTCCAAAACTGCTAGAACTTGTACAGGAATTCAGTAAAGTGTCGGGATATACAATCAATGCACAGAAATCAGTTGCACTTCTTTATACCAACAACAAGACAGAAGAAAGAGAAATTAAGGAGTCAATCCCATTTACAATTGCACCAAAACCATAAGATACCTTGGAATAAACCTAACCAATGAGGCAAACAATCTATACTCATAAAACTATAAAGTACTCATGAAAGAAATTGAGGAAGACACAAAGAAATGGAAAAGTGTTCCATGCTCATGGATTGGAAGAACAAATATTGTGAAAATGTCTATACTACCTGAAGCAATCTATACATTTAATGCAATTCCTGTCAAAATCCCATTCATTTTTTTTTTCAAAGAAATGGAACAAATAATCCTAAAATTTAAATGGAACCAGAAAAGACCTCGAATAGCCAACGGAATATTGAAAAAGAAAGCCAAAGTTGGTGGCATCACAATTCCAGACTTCAAGCTCTGTTACAAAGGTGTCATCGTCAAGACAGTATGGTACTGACACAAAAACAGACAAATAGATCAATAGAACAGAATAGAAAGCCCAGAAATAGACCCTCAACTCTATGGTCAACTAATCTTCAACAAAGCATGAAAGAGTGTCCAATGAAAAAAAAGACAGCCTCTTCAACAAATGGTGTTGGGAAAATTGGACAACCACATGCAAAAAAATGAAATTGGACCATTTTCTTACACCACACATGAAAATAGACTCAAAATGGATGAAGGACTTCAATGTGAGACAGGAATCCATCAAAATCCTTGAGGAGAACACAGGTAGCAACCTCTTCGACCTCAGCTGCAGCAACATCTTCCAAGAAACATCGCCAAAGGCAAGGGATACAAGGGCAAAAATGAACTATTGGGACTTCATCAAGATCAAAAGTGTTTGCACATCAAAGGAAACAGTTAACAAAACCAAAAGACAACTGATAGACTGGGATAAGCTATTTGCAAACGACATATCAGATAAAGAGCTAGTGTCTAAAATCTATAAAGAGTTTAGCAAACTCAACACCCAAAGAATAAATAATCCAGTCAAGAAATGGGCAGAGGACATGAATAGACATTTCTGCAAAGAAGACATATAGATGGCCAACAGACACATGAAAAAGTGCTCCACAACACTCCACAGCATCAAGGAACTACAAATCAAAACCACAATGAGATATCACCTCACACCAGTCAGAATGGCTAAAATTAGCAAGTCAGGAAATGACAGATGCTGGCAAGGATGCAGAGAAAGGGGAACCCTCTTACACTGTTGGTGGGAATGCAAGCTGGTGCAACCACTCTGGAAAAGAGCATGGAGGTTCCTCAAAAAGTTGAAAATAGAGCTATCCTACGACCCAGCAATTGCACTATTGGATATTTACCCTAAAGATACAAATGTAGTGATCCAAAAGGGCACGTACACCCAAACGTTTATAGCAGCAATGTCCACAATAGCCAAACTATGGTAAGAACCTAGATGTCCATCAACAGTTGAATAGATAAAGAAGATGTGGTATATAAATACAATGGAATACTTTGCAGCCATCAAAAGAAATGAAATTTTGCCATTTGCTACAATGTGGGTGGAACTAGAGGGTATTATACTTATTGAAATAAGTCAATCGGACAAAGACAACTATCATATGATCTCCCTGATATGAGGAAGTGGAGATGCAACTTGTGGGGTTTGGGGGGCAGGAAAATAATAAATGAAACAAGATGGGATTGAGAGGGAGACAAACCATAAGAGATTCTTAATCTCACAAAACAAACTGAGGGTTGCCAAGGGGAGGAGGGTAGGGTGAGGGTGGTGGGGTTATAGACATTGGTTATAGACATATAACCACTGTGTTATAGGCATAACACATATGTGTTATGGTGAGTGCTGAGAAGTCTGTAAACCTGGTGATTCACAGACCTGTATTCGGGAGCTAATAATACATTACATGTTTATTTTAAAAAATTATAAAAAAGAAAAAGAGGTAGTGAGAATGCACCCAAACTTGGAGTGTCAGGATGTGGAGGCAAACTTCTATATCAAAAACTCAGACAACTCAATTAAAGAGAAAGAAAAAAGTCTGATTAAAAAATGGGCAGAGGAACTGAATAGACATTTACAAAGAAGTCATACAAAGGCCAATAGGAACTGAAAAGATGTTCAACATTACAAATCATCAGGGAAATGTAAATCAAAACAATAATGAGATATGCATAACTTTTTAGAATGGTTATCATCAAAAAGACAAGAAATAAGAAAGCTTGGCAAGGATGTAGAGAAAATGGAACTCTTGTATACTGTTGGTGGGAACGTAAATGGGTGCATCCATTACAGAAAACGGGAAGGAGGTTCCTCAAAATATTAAAAATAGAATTACTATATGATCCAGGAATCTCACTTTGGTGTTGAATGGAAAGGAAATATACTGAATGGAAAGAAAAAGAGGATCTCAAAGAGATATCTGCACTTCTATGTTCACTACAGCATTATTCACAATATCCAAGATATGGAAACAACCTGCGTGTCCATCAATGGATGAATGGATAAAGAAGATGCTGTATATGTATATACAGTGTAATGCTATTCAGCCATTAGAACAGGCTATTCCTGTTCCACAATATGGATGGACCATGAGGGATTATGCTAAGTGAAATAAATCAGAGCAAGACAAATACTGTATGATCTCACTTATATGTGGAATCTAAAAGCTGATCTCTTAGAGACTAGAATGGTGGTTACTAGGATTTCCCAGATAGAGGAAAATGGAAGATGTTGGTCTGGTCAAAGGATACAGACTTCCAGTTATAAATAAGTTCTAGGGATCTAATATACAACAGTGACTATAGTTACTAATAGAGTATTACATACTTGAAAGTTGCTAAGAAATTAGATAATAAATATTCTCACAACAAAAAAATGGTATATGTGATATGATGCAGGTGTTAGCTAATGCTATAATGGCACTCATTTTGCAATATTAGGGTATCAAATCAATTTGAGCACCTTAAATTTACATAATCTATACATCAATAATATCTCAATAGAGCTGTAAAAAACACACATAAACTCACCATCTAAGGAAGATATTAATAGATCCAAACAGATAAAAAAAACTAAAAGCATCTACTATAACAAGAGTAAATATGAGAAACCATTCAGGGACTTTAACTGTGTAGTGGTGGTGGAGAAACAAGATGATTTTTGTCTACTCAGAAGACTTCTAGCTTCCATGTGAAGAATGAACTTATTACACAGGGACCCTTATGCAGAACTTTACCACAGGTGAATGACAACACCAATTTCATCAAAGATGGAGAGAGGAAGAGTTAGTGTTAAAGAGAAGTTAAAGAAAAGAGACTGTCAGGAGTCAGAATCAATAGGATTAGTGAGTGAGAAGCAGGACAAGAATGACTCCCAGATAGGAATCTTGACACTGGTGTAGTCTTAAGAAAGAATAATAAATTCAATTTTAGACATGTGATTTGGTGTATCTGCCAAAATAAACTATTTTTTTAAAAGATTTACTTATTTGACAGAGATTACAAGTGAGCAGAGAGGCAGCCAGATAGAGAGAGGGGAAGCAGACTCCCTGCTGAGTAGAGAGCCTGATGTGGGGCTCAATCCCAGGACCCTGAAATCATGACCTGAGCTGAAGGCAGAGGTTTAACCCACTGAGTCACCCAGGCACCACCCAAATTAACTATTTTTAAAATGTTAAAGTAACCCATGAATTTGAGATTTCATTAATAATGTATCAACAAAATTTATAATTTAATAATTTATAGGAAAGGGTATAATACAATTTAAAAATAAATTATAGAAAAATTACTTGAAAGCTACCTTATCTATAATTTCTATCTAAATTTTATATTATAGATCTTTCTCAAGTTATGAAAAAAAAAAAGGATTATAAGGAAAACCAGTCACATTAAAACTGAGTTACAAGTTTCATGGACCCCAGGTAGAAACTCAAAACATAGGAATATAGCTTATCATGGTGAAATCTTAAATATATGAAGGAAAGAATTATAATATAAATAGTGTTGTAAGAACTCAGTGGAATCTGGAAAAAAAATTAAGTGACATCCTCAGTTTATTTGGAAAAAAAAAACAGGATAAATTATAAACATATAATATATTAAAATGTAAAATGGAACATAAAAATGTCAGAAGTTCTGGGAGCAACTGTTCAAAACTTTGAAGGAGAAGACTTTTAAATTTTTGACTCAACATTTAAAAATTAAGACTATAACCAGATGGAAAAGACAACAAACTGGAAAAAATATTTCCAGCTTATAGCACAGAAAATATAATTCTCTTAAATAGGAAAAACTTCTAGAAAGTGATAAAATGAGCTCTAAAGAGAAATGGTGAAAATATATGAATAGAAAGTCTGTAGAAAAGGAAATAAAAATAGTAGCTTTTATTTTTTTAACTGATAAACTGAAACTGATAAAACCAGCTCTAAAGAGAAATGGTGAAAATATATGAATAAAAAGTCTGTAGAAAAGGAAATAAAAATAGCAGCTTTTATTTTTTTTAGATTATTTAAAGACAGAGAAAGTGTGTGTGCATGCACAAAAGTAGGGGGAGGGTCAAAGGGTGAGGAAGACCCAGAGAAGCAGACTCCCTGCTGAGCTATGCCCCACCTCCCAACAGACACACACATGGGGTTCAGTCTCAGGATCCTGAGATCATGACCTGAACTGAAATCAAGAGTTAGATGCTTAACTGACTGAGCCACTCAGGTGCCCCAAAATAGTAGCTTTTAAAATGATACTCAACCTTACTTATAAAAAATAAAACTTGAAATTATCCTGAAATAATATTCTTCATCTATTGTGTTGGTACAAACACAAAAATCTGAAAAAATATTGCCAGGAAATAACTTCTCTCAATGTTTGTTGTGGAGAAGACAAAATGAAACAATGAGGCAGATGTGGCAACATTGATATTCATCAAAATTACAAAAGCCTGGACCTTTACATTCAGTAATGCTAATGCTGGGGTTATTCCCCAAGTATTTATATGTGCAAAACATCATAAGTTCTTGTCACTGATTGCAGTAGCAAAAAATTGTGGAAAAGCTAGAAAAGCATCACCAAGAGACAAATAAGTGAATATTGGTGTCAAAGACAATTTAATAATATGTAGATATTAAACAAATGAAGTTCTTTATATTACCAATATAGAAAGACCTCTATGACAGAAGTGATAAAAAAATGTGCAAAACAATTTTAAAATATGTCAAATTTTAGGTACATAAGGGCACACAAGAATTTATATTCAAACTTGTTTGTATAAGAATAAAACCTTTTTGGAAAGATACGAAGATATGGTAAATGTTTACCTCCACAAGGGCCCTGTTAAAGGTAAAGCCTTTAACAGACTGCAGAAGGAGGTAGAATTTCAATGTGCACCTAGTTTTATATATTCAATTATGGAACCATATGTCTGATTTAATTCCAAATTTAAAAATATTCTTCATTTTAAAAACACACTCTTTCTATATGTCAAATACACTGTATTTTAAATATAGATATAAAAACTAGGTTAAATTCTTTAAATCCATTATTTTAGTAGAAAAATACTGATATTGAAGAACTCTTTTAAATGAAACCACTATCATATAATAAATGCAAAATATTCAAAGGATAATAAAATATTAATTTAAATAGGCCAAACAAATGTTCACTTTCAAAACAATGTAGAGGGAAGTATTTGATATTGCTTCTCTTTCAATAAGACACAGCTGGCAAGAGAATATACAAAGACTACTTTTATTGGAAAAAATGCATCTGGGGAAACTTTTTCTATTTTATCACTTGAAAACTATAAAAGGTGATATTACTGACATGATATTCTGTCAATAATACTGTGATAAGAAACTATATCAGCGATATATTAGGTTATCTTCTGATAGTGATTTTTTTTAAATCCCTGAGGCTATGACTTAAATAGAAAAATAATGGATACTCAGTTTGAATTCTGAAGGGAGATCCACAATAAAATGCATTGTTTTAAACTATGTTCCGTAAGTGAGATGTAATCTATTTCCATTAGCCTCAGGTTTCTTTACTTCTCAAACAAAGGAATGTAACTAAGTTAAACATCTTTTTTCAATACCAACTTAGATTTCCAAAAGGTATTTAAACCACACAATTATTAAAAAGCTTTATTTTTCCAGTTGTACAAGGGCAGGGAAAAGATGGAGAGAGATGTTTCTTGTTAAGTAATCATCATCCCTATTAACCATTACAAGTATCTTTTTTTTAATCTCGAAGTGAATTTTTTAGTGATTCATTTGATCTTTGTGCCAAGATAATAATTTAAAAAGAAATTTTAAACAAGGAAGAGACTCTCTTGAACAACCTATTTTTTAAATATCCTTCCAGGGCATCTGGGTAGCTCAGTTGGTGAAGCATCTGCTTTCAGCTCAAGTCATGATCCTGGAGTCTCTGGATTGAGTCCCACATTGGATTCCCTGCTGAGCAGGGAGTCTGCTTCTCCCTCCAGTCCTCCTCTCTCTTATATGATTTTTTAATGTAGCTTTTTTTTTTTAGGTAAAAACTGGAAAAAGGAATAGCCATTTGTTTGTGGGCTTATTATTTTAACTTTATTAACAACCTCGGGACGCCTGGCTCAAGTCATGATCCCAGCATTCTGGGATCGAGTCCCACATCGGGATCCTTGCTCAGCAGGGAGCCTGCTTCTCCCTCTGCCTCTGCCTGCCACTCTGTCTGCCTGTGCTCGCTTTCTCCCTCTCTCTCTGATAAATACATAAAAATCTTTTTTTTTTAAAAAAAAAAACCTCATTTCATTCAGCCCTCGACATTTCAATATCATTGTGCTAACAGAAGTGCTATATTTATTTCACTTTATTTATCTGAATTATGCTGACTAAGGTGATTATGACATGCAAAATATGTCAGAGTGCATTAAAATAATGGTGTAAAAGATGAAATTTAAAAAGAAACTCATGATACCAAACTTAGTATTTTAAGTTAGGCAAATTGTTTAAAATTACAATCTAATTCTTGAATACCAGTAACAATCTAAAAATTGCCAATAATGGTACATATTATTAATTATTTAATCAAGATTTTAACAAAATTGCTATACTTAATAATGTGGTTTATTAGAAAAGACCACTGTAGCACACATTTTTTGTTAGGTTACAACTCAGTGGAGCACTGAATTACTCTTGTTGTAGTGGGAAGCCATTCATTCATTTTTTAAGTTAAAAAAAATCATAACTGCCTGCTGTATTTGCCAGTCATCAAAATAGGCTTGAGGGGTACAAAGAAACACATATTACTTTAGTGAAAACTTGTCTGGACTTATTTCATAAAACATCTAGTAATGGCTATATAAATGGAAGAGAGATTCAAGCAGTGTGTTTCAAGACAGTTAAGTTTTACTTTGGACTTAGTTCAGTCATTGTGCTTAATAAGCATTTAAACATTGTCATCACATGCTGTAATTTCAGATAAAATGCATATTGGAGATTTGGAAGATGGCCATATGGGGTAGTATCCCATTACCACAAGAAAAACTACTTAACGGATTTTATCGCTGTGGCTATTACTAAAATCAACAATTCTAAAGACATGGTTTTACCACCACTGTAGAGTTTGTTGAGTTATGCATCTGTGAAATTTACAGTATTTAAGAGCACTTCTGACTCCTCAGTGCAAATTCAATCAGGTAACACTTATTGTTCAAACCTGCCTAAAAGTGCTGGACGACAGGTCTTAATCTAAAGAAGTATATCATGACCTCTCTGAGAAGATAACCAGTATATATGCATATTTTTAAAACGGAATAAAATAAAATGCATTTTATATATAAGTCACATTTATACAATACATTCTGCTGATAAATGTTTATAGGATTGATCTAACCAAAGAAGGCTACAAAGAGAAGGTAGTTTGTCCTAAATATTAATGATGATTATGCATGTGTGTCTGTATGTGTGTGGATAGACAGATGGGCTAGATGGGATGGATAGATAGAGAGGTAGGTGATAGATTTTATTTTATTTTTTTTAAAGATTTTATTTATTTATTTGACAGAGAGAAATCACAAGTAGACGGAGAGGCAGGCAGAGAGAGAGAAAGGGAAGCAGGCTCCCTGCTGAGCGGAGAGTCCGATATGGGACTCGATCCCAGGACCCTGAGATCATGACCTGAGCCGAAGGCAGCGGCTTAACCCACTGAGCCACCCAGGCGTCCGATGATAGATTTTAAAAGATGTTTGTTAATACAAAAACATTTCTGACCATGTGAAGGGTAAGTAGTAGGTTTTGTGAATGAATTAAAAATTAAAAAATGCAAAATGCCTTATATTAAATAAATCAATGGTAAAGCTATTTGCCAACAGGAAAAAGGCAAGACAGGGAGAAAAAGCTTAGGTTGATTGTAGGATCCTTCTATGTGGAAGTCTTTTTTTAAAAAGTGCTTATTAATACACTCCTACGGTAACCATGTTCAATGACTTTCCCTGTTTATTTTATTAGAAAAAGGGTTATTATTTTTAAAATTGAGTCTTCTTTTAAAACATGGAAGTTACTCATAGAAAGTCATAAAACACACGCATTCTTATGGAATGGGAAGATTTTCATTAAACTATACTCTAATTTCTTAAGAATACATATAGTAAATTTGATGTAAGCTGCCAATATGAACATAAGTCTCTAACACTACATCCTCCCTAATCTTGTCTGAAATGATCAAAGGAATTTGAAATAGGGAATACTCTGATTCACTCTGGTAATTAAGAAACTATTATTAACATATTTCAAGGAATTTTATGTGCTATGCAGGGTGGTTGGGACCACACTGAAGGATTACACTTAGAGTCATTCCAGATATCCATGTCTAACAAAGTGAGTTTAAGTCTGTAAGAAGATACTCCACTCACCATAAATCAGAATTAAATACCACTTTAGGACTTAGTTTGTGGTCATGAGCCTAATCTGAGAGTTAAAAATTTCGTAAAACTGAGACAGCAGCCCTTTTTTTTTTTTCTATTACCAGTACCTAATTCAGTATTGAATTAACACAGGAGTAAATGAAAAAAAGGAAAGAGTGAGTGAATAAACCCCAATGACACTTCCTGAATTAAAGAAGTAATAGTTGGGAGTTAAGCAGGAGCTGAGGAAACTCCACTACCATGTATGTGAACTATACAAAGAAGAAGCCGTTCTGAGATACTCAAGTAAATGCAACCAAACCAAATACCAGGCCAGAGGACAACTGGATATTATGATACTAACATTTTCCTTTTTGATGGAATGGACTCTAATACCAAGATACTGAACAAGAACCGCAATGAGTATCTAGATTGTAAACTAGCCAGAACAAAATAGATATGCAGAAAAATGTCTTGGATAAAGATGGCTTTGCCAAATAGAGGTAGTGGAAGAAAAAAAATCCTGACTGACAGTCATTAGTATATACCTGCACTCATAAATGTTAAAAACTGGGATTTAAAATCAATGATATGATGGCAGATACCATAATTAGTGTTCTAAATATTGTTTTATACTATAGAAAAATAAATTAGATTCTACTTCATACCACACAAAATACATTTCAGATGACACTTCAATATGGAATTGAAACTGTAAAAAAAATTAAAAGAAAGTTTGGGTGAGTATCTTCTCTCAGTACGGGACATGATCTTAGCAAAAATGCAAAGGAAAGCATATATATAATTCACATGGTTCATCTTAGACATTGTATTTTTCATCACTATTAATTGCATTTTTGTGTTTTTTATAGCTTCCAGATCTCTACTTATCATGCTCAAATTTTCATTTTCTTGAACATAGATAATTAAATTATAATAAGCATTTTAATTTTTTTGTCTACTAATCCTATCATCTGTGTCATTACCAAATCACTTTCAAATGATTGATGTTTCTGTACTATTTTGGGTCATTTTCTCCGCTTATTTCCATAAATGTTAATTTTTTTGTTTGGATGCCATTGTGATTTTATCTTGGGTTCTGGATAGTTTTAAATTTTGATAAATATTTTTGATCATTACTCTGGAATATGGCTACATTCTTTTGGAATAGTTTTATCTTTGGGAGTTTGCTTTCACCCTGTATTAGAGAAGCAATGTTTAGTATAAAAATTATTTGGCCCAACTCATGAAGGAAAACATTTTGGATCACCAAATGCCCTGTGAAAGATGAGGTTTTCTATTCTGGGTGGTGACAATGGGAGTACTCCCAGGTCCTGTATGAGTTTAGGGATTTTTTGCTCTATTCTATGGGTGGTTCTTTTCCTAACCTTAGTAGTTCCTTCACACATATGCACTGATAAGTATGCAGATGGATTCTCCAGAGACCTTATGTAGATACCTGAAGTTCTATGTATAGCTCTCTTAATTTCCAAGCTGCTTTTGAAGTCTCTGAATTTCAAGTTCCATCTCTTCAGCTCAGGAAGACCACTAGGATCTGCATGGATTCCCTCAAACTGTGAAATCATCTGGAATTTTCTTCCTTTAAGCAGGAATCAGAAAATTACTGTAGGGCTCACTTCATTTATTTCCTACTGATAACCATCTTCCTTGGCTCGTGTTTAATATCTTGGAAACCACTGATTCATATGCTTTGTCTATTCTTTATTCATTATTTCAGTTGGGAGAGCAATTCATTCCCTGCTATTCCAGCTTGGCCATAAATAGAAGTCTAATAGTTGACATTTTTATTTATTGAGTATAATAACCTGCAGTAATATGCACAAATCTAGAAGGTAGATGTATTAATTTGTTACGGCTGCCATAACAAACACTACAGACTGGGTGGCTTAAATAATAGAAATTTATTTTCTCACAATTCTGGATGCTGGAAGTCTGAGACCAAGGTGTCAACAGGGTTGGTTTCTTCTTAGGTTTCTCTTATTGGCTTAGATGGCTGTTTTCTGTGTATGTCTTCACATGGTCTCCCACTGGTGTGTCTGTTCCTAATCTTCTCCTCTTACAAGGATACCAGTTATATTGGATTACAGCCCATCTATATGACCTTGTTTTAACTTAACTGCCTCTTTAAAGATTCCAATATCATCATATTCTGAGGTACTAAGGACTAGGTCCTCAATATACTAAGGTACTGAGGTACTAAGGACTAAGTCTTCAATATATGAATTTTGAGGGAATACAATTCAGTCCATGACAGTAGACTTCTCAAGCCCATATAATAAGTGCCCCAAATGAGAAAAAGACATTACCAAAACCTCTCAGAGTTCCACTGTGTGGAATGTATAATGTATAATGTATAATCCATTAATATATAATATATATTAATATATTATATATATTATAATATAATGTATGATGTATAATCCATTCATTCCCCCTTCCCCCTTCACAGAAGCAATCAATAATTCTTTTGATGTCTAACCCTATAGATTATTTATACCTGTTGTTGAGCAACACAGAAATAGAGCCACACAGTATATATATATTATTTTGTGTCTTGTTTCTTTCAATAAGAATGTTTTTGAGATTATTCTATGTTTTTGTGTGAATCTATAGTTAATTTATTTTCATATTAAGTATTTTATGAATATACCACAATTTTTTCCATTCTTTTTTGTTGTAAATTTAAGTTGCTTCTAATGATTTGTTATTATAAAGAGTATTTTAACAAACATTTTGGTACTAGTCTGTTGTAGATGTATGTTTTTAATTATTTGGGATAAATCCCTAGAAGATAAGTTGCTGAATAATAAATAAAGTATGTTTGCATTTAACTTTTTGAGAAACTGCCTTCTCCATAGAAACTATACTTTAAACTAAAGCACATATCAAAAATAATCCCAATTATACAGCAATTTAAGAAGTAGGAGAAATCATCTGCAACATAGAGGATAATCCAAAGATTAATATCCTTAGGGGAAAAAAATGGCTCCTCTAAATCAATAAGAAGACATATATTTGAGATATAAAAAATGTGCTAAGGGCATGTTCAGATTACAGAAAAAAATAAAATAGGGGCTCCCGGGTGGCTCAGTGGGCTAAAGCCTCTGCCTTTAGCTCAGGTCATGATCCCAGGGTCCTGGGATTGAGCCCCGGGTCTAGCTTTCTGCTCAACAGGGAGCCTGCTTTCCCCCTCTCTCTGTATCTGCCTGCCTCTCTGTCCACTTGTGATCTTTGTCTGTCAAATAAATAAATAAATAATCTTCTAAAAATAAATAAATAAATAAATAAATAAATATCCAAGACACTGTAGATATACATAAAAATTTAAAAAATAAATTTTATCATAGTGTAACTTCTAATAACAAAAAGTGAAAATAACATAAATGCCCAACAATAGAGGGTGATTACATGGTAGAATGTACATAGGATGGAATATCATGCATCTATTAAAAATAAATGACATAAAATGTGGTTCAAAATTAAGCAAAAAGTCTGCAAATTTAAATGTCATGATTCCAAATATACCTATCTATCTATCTATATATATATACATATAAAATGCATGTTTATAAAGTAATATGATTAAAGGACACACAAATTACCAATAGCTATTATCTGATAACAGGATAAGCATTACTATTTTTTCTGGTATTTTTTATATTTTCATAGTTTCTAATATGAACACATACTACATTTATATGCAGAGGGAAATCAATAATGTTTCTTCCCAAAAAAAGTATACAAAATAATCCCCACATTAATCTAAATTTCAAAGATGGAAAATTTTGCATAAACTTTTTAACATATATTACAATCAACCTGTGGTGCCATTTGGTTCATTACATGCAAATTCAGTAAGAAGATGCCAAATGTTGCAGGGGCTTCATAATAGAATAGAATGAGAATTGTGTTAGAGCAAGTTTCTTGCAACCCAAGGAAAGTACTCCCAAATTGTTTGTCAGTGAAGATAAATGTTTCTGCCTTTCAGCCTGAAAAGTGTCAGCCTAACCCTAACCACTCAATATAACTGAATGTGTGGTGCAGAATAATAAGGCATGGAGTTGGGGGTGGAGGAATTCAAGCATTCTGCTTAATGTGGCCTTTAAAACACTATATATATATATATATATATATATATATATATATATATATATATATATATATATATATGTATATACACCAAGAGAACATGTGTATACAATACCTACACCTACATATGACTTATCTTTGGTGTATACTGTACACATTCGTTATACTATACACACAGATACAAGTATTTATTCTATAATGCAGAGAACCAAATTTCTAAAAACAATTAGTTACACTCATAGTAATATACATGAAAATGAATGAGGCAAATAATATTTATATTCGTGCCCAGTAGTATTAGCTCTATAATTCGCTGGAAAATTTGAACACATATTTCTTACATAAACTATAATATTACTAAAATACAGAGTTATTTTTTAAATAACTAATCAATGAAATAACTATGAATGGTTAGAATATAGTAGAGTAAGAGTTGTATTATCTGGTTTAAAATACTTAAAGTTCTGTCTGCTAAGAAAGGAAATTTTCCAAGTATCTATCATTTCAGAATAGCATTTCTAAAATTTATTTCATTTAGATGCAAGAAAGAACTATAAGGAAGATGCCCAGTTTGCCCATGCTACAAAACAGGAAGGTAAGGCTAAATTTGCTTAGTGTCCAGCAGAGAAACAAGTGACTTTTGGGTGTGTGTGTATGTGTGTGTGTGTGTGTGTGTGTATTTAACATATAAATATATATTACCTCTGAATCTATATAAATCACATATATATATATATATATGATTTTTAGTTGAAGTTTTGTGTACTGAGAAAACAGTAAGATAATAAAAGAATGCATTCAAGTGTAGTTATGATATATGCAAAACTGAATTATATTATAATATAAAATATATATATATATATATATTTATATAAATGAGAAAGTTAAAGCTTATCACTTTTGGAAACCAAAACAGCTTTCCCACTCTAAAAAATAAATGATACCTAAAAATATATCACAGTTCCATTTCAAGCATCAAATGTTACTCAGTTCTTACTTTTCCCTTCCAAATGATGAGTTTTTCTATGTATTAATATCTTGGGAAATAAATTATATTTCTCTAAATGTCCAACATAATATTGGAGTTTCATTCCCACTAAAATTGCAAACTATGTACTTTTTGACCACAGAGGAGATTAAAACCATAGTCAGCCCATTAAAAATCTGGGTTTGTTAAAAATTAATTAGAATCCCATAAAGGCTGCATATCTTCTATCACATTTTGAAAGTCTACAGTCTATCAATATCCACCTTGTTTGATATTTATATCATGACTTTTTGTAATTTGTCTAATCAGTTTCATTTATTTTTATATTTTTATTTACTTTATTCAAGACTCTCATATCCCTCATATTCCTGAATTTATTTCAACAGAGATTAAGATATATTTTGCTGCCCCTAATTTAATGTCCATTTCTGTAGTGAGATTACCTTTGAAAACTTGTGCATATTACAATAAATTTTAAAATGTATATGCTTTTAACATCCTTACTTCCACAATTTTTGCATTTTCCTCTATTATTTCTTACATTTTCTGAGCTTTTCTTTACAGCATTCTTTTTGAGTTTTAGCTGATTTCTATTTCATTAAATTGGTGTCTTTTCTGGTTTGTATTTTTTTTTTTATGTGTCATTTTCGGGTTGATTTTTTTTTTTTTTTTTTTTTTTTTGACAGAGAGAGAGAGCGAGAGAGCGATCACAAGTAGGCAGAGAGGCAGGCAGAGAGAGAGAGAGAGAGGAAGCAGGCTCCCTTCTGGGCAGAGAGCCCAATGTGGGGCTCGATCCCAGGACCCTGGGATCATGACCCGAGCCGAAGGCAGAGGCTTAACCCACTGAGCCACCCAGGCGCCCCTCATTTTCGGTTTTTAAGACTGCTTTTAGAATAGAAAATGAAACAAGATGAAACCAGACAGAGAGAGACAAACCATAAGAGACTCTTAATCTCAGAAAACAAACTGAGGGTTGCTGGAGTGGAGGAGGGGGGAGGGATGGGTTGTCTGGGTGATGAATATTGGGGAGGGTGTGTGCTATGGTGAGTACTATGAATTGTGTAAAACTCATGAATCACAGATCTGTACCCCTGAAACAAATAATACATTATATGTCAATTAAAAAAGAAAATGAAATAAAAATCTTCACTCCACCACATGTGATCAGAATTTTTGTACTATTTTGCCATTTCCAGAAGAGAAATATCTTAGCAGATAGAAAAAAAAGATGGAAATGTTCACGAAGTTGTTGATCAGAAGCTGCAATTTAAATGACACACTGAATATACATGCTTAACTTTCCTTAAAACTGAACTAAGATGACAACAAAGAATAAATAAAACCCCACAAAATCATAAAAAATTCAAAAGAACAAAAATAAAGGACAAAAGACAAAATTTTGGAAACTACAAAGCATATGAATATTAACTGATCTAGTAGTCCAGAGAAGGGTGAAAGCAAACAACTTACAGGGGTAACAACAGGTCCAAAAGGAAGCCTGTTCTTTCTCCCAGACCCTGAAATATGGGGGAATCTGAGGTACTGGGTAAAGCTGAAAATTGACAGAGTGGTTGAAACTTTAAATCAGCAAGAGTTAGACTCCCTAGTGTCCCTAAGGTCCCTTCTCAGCCTGTAAAAACTCCTTGACAGAAGACAAAATGTTTACCCTCTGAAGACACTGAACAATGGTGGATATAAACTCAAGGATACCAGGCACTGCTGATATCTACGCTGGCAACAGAAGGATTAATTGAAATCAAATTTTGAAGAATGAGATTCTTTAGTCATCTTGTCCCACTCAGCCAAAGCAGAGTCTTCTCTAGAAAACATAAATCAGCTTAAAGAAAACACCAATCTTTTGAGATTTCCCACCTTCTGATGAGGTCTTCTTGGTGAGCCCATCTACATTCTCAAGCTATAAGACACTGCAGGAATACCTCAACATACAGGGAAAAATTATTTTTGGCCTAGGAATTTGCTCAAATAACCATGTATGAAGAATAAAGACATTTTCAAAATTTCAGGTTCTCAAAATTTTGTCTTCTTTCTCATAAAGCCAAAGTTGGAGGGTGACAGTTAGCTGCCTAAATAATGCCTATTTGTGGCATAGGGGTTACTTTGAATTGAAAGCACTAAAAAAGTAAATGCAGAAAGAGCTTTTTTTGAATTTCCTTTTTCTGACTAAAGACAGATCTTCCAAAAGGAACTCAAGTGTTATAAATCTCTTCTCTAGAAGTGTCAACAACCACAGAAGATTGACTTATCACACCAAAGATGACTAGAAATCATTACCACACCCAGACAAACTTTGTCACAAACTATCATATTTCCTATTCACTTTTCCTAAAAATCATCTATAGTCTCTAAGCAGCTTATATCTCCTTGACCCTTCCTGTACTGAGACAATACATAAGCTCTCAAATCTTACCACATTTTGCAGTTCTCTAATTCCATTTATTATTTGATAATCACATTATTGCTCTTGATGCTGCATCATCCATCATGAATATTGGCTTCCAGTGACACTCTCGAGAGATACGCTATGCTTCATTGGTATTGACCACAAATGCAAATCTTACTCAGAGCATGCAGAAAACCATGAATATTAACTTATTTTGTGGTCATGCTAACTGTACTATTTGGAATGGTAACACACAAATACGAAGCATCACATTATACCATGGGAGTAGCATAAGTGTAAAGTAACACATTTTTAAACATGACTACTATTGAACTCTTTAGGCAATAATCATTGCATTTCTAGAATATCATATCTTTGTATGTTGACCCTGGCCTTCCACATACCAGCAGCAGGGAGACTAGGCAGGGGGTCCATACACAGTTTCACTCATGCAAGAAATGTCTATCCCTTATTGGCATGGCTCAAGGTTGACTCAGAAGTGCATAATATAGCCACATTAGTTGGACAAAAAAGGGTCATCGACTGGAAGGTCCTACCAATTTTGCATAGTACCAGTCTCAAAAGCAGTTTCAAAAGGAAAAAAGCCCTGCTATCCTGAAAAACTGCCTGAAACATGCTTCCAAGCCTGCGGAGGTGAATGTCCTTGAATGCTATAGACTAGAATTAGTGCAAGTCAGAAGATGGACAGGGAAAAGCACACATATAGATAGATAAGAGCCTTCACTCAGATCCCTAAATTGTCCTGTGTTTAATGTGAGTTAGAAGTCACCTTAAATCAGCATATTCAGACCATCATCCTGGAAGCCTAATCCTGTGTGATCCAGTGGAATAATTAGCATACCAATAAGCAGGAGCAATTTGCTGAACAGGCCACCTTCCTGGAACCAGGATGCTGACACTAGGGTCCTGAAAAGATCTCAGAGGTACAAGTTCAGGAGCTCCTCAGGGAATCTGGCTGAATCCACACAGGAGAGGAGATTAGGTAAAACCCCTAAAAAGAGAACATGGGGATGGACACTGCCACTTATTTTTTCTACCAGCCCCAGATATTTCCAGATATCAGAAGAGGACTTAAAACTCTCAAGGGAGTCACTCCAAATGGTAGGATCCTTTGAGACACAGGGAAAGAGCAGGGGAATGAATCATCCTTAGAAGGGTGATACTGGCTGCTGATAAACAGACCTGAAACTCCATCTGAGTGCTTGTTTCCAAACAAACCTGCTTTGACAATAATTTACATGGGAAGTTATATACTACAATCACAAGCTATTAAAATGAGCAATAAAAGCAAAATTTGTGGATTTTTTGGGGATAGCGGAAGGGTGCCTGGGTGGGGGTGGAGGGATTTCATTTCCAAAAAGTCTATGACCATGGCAATGGGAATTAATCCAGTATTAGTCTCCTAGAGCCACTATAACAAAGAATCACAAAGTGGGTAGCTTAGAAGAACAGAAATGTATTCGCTCACAGTTCTCTGGAGGCTAGAAGTCTGAAAGCAAGGCCAGTCCCCCCGGAGACTGTGCAGAAGAAACTGCCCCATACTTCTCTCTAAGTTCTAGTGGTTGCCTAGAGCCCTTATCCTTTGTCCTGCGATAGCATGACGTCAATTTCTCCCTCCATTGTCACATGGTATTTTGTGTGTTTGTGTGTGTGTGTGTGTGTATCTCTTCTCTTCTTATAAAACCCCCAGTCATATTGGATTAGGCCCATAGTAATCCAGTATGACTTCAATTTGACTACATCTGCAAAGACCATACTTCCAAATATGATCATATCCACAGGTACCCAAAGTTAGAACTTCAGCATGTCACTTCGGGGAACACAGTGCAACCCAAAACAAACCCTATGCTATAGAAATATGTTTGTTTTAATTTTATTTTCTTGTATGGATTCTGCAAGAGAATTAAATATCAAGACATTCTACAATGATAAAGAGAAATTGCTCCTAGAAGTAAACCTTAAAATTCTTAGACATGGTTTTAATTATAGCTCAGGGACAAAATGTTAAATCAATAAGAAAATATACAGGGATGAGTTCGCATAAAATTATAAGCTTTATATTCAATATTTCAAGAGAGTTTCTAATATAAAAAGTAATCTTAGATCACAGTGCATTAAATAAATTCATTAATATGAAAATCAACTACTTTGAATTTTTTTTCCAATTTTTTTCATTTAATGAAATAGCAACCAAATTATTTTCTTGGAAAAATTCCCTCCACCTAATGTATACATCTCTCAATGTTTATACTCAAAGTCCAACTCAAAAGGAAGTTTTCTGATATTGCACAGTACTTAACCGTTTGCTATAAGGAGCTCCCTAATGGATTATTATATTGTTTTTGTAAGTACATTACCCAATACACTTCGAGTTCTTTGAGGACAAGGACTACCTTTATTCTTATAATTGCATCATTTATAATAATGCCTGTTAACATTTAATCTGGAGACTTTCCTTACAAAGAAGCTAAGAAATATAGGTCATTTTCTTTAAAAAAAAAAAAAAAAGTCCATTTTTCAAGAAAAAAAAGAAAGAAATCTTAGGTTTCATTTTGTTATCAAACATTAGTTAAATGAATGGGCATCTATTAAAGGAAAATATGATTGGACCTCAGTAGTGGATTATTTTTATTATTATAATTACTTAAATATACACAAAGAACTAGGTATAAATTTCCATAGCTGATGTGAATTTCAGAGTATAATTTCATGTACACAAGAAATATAGCCCTCTTATCTTGCTTTGTCCTAACTAAATTTCTCCTTTGAGTATAATTTCTTAGGGTTTCCCATTTTATAACAACACTGGGGATGAGACCATTAAGCACCTAAATACCTTCCGGCTTTATAGGCATCACTAAAACAATTTGTTAATAGTTTGCACAAGTCTCAATGAAAACTTTTGGCTCCTATCTTGTGACCTATTTTTGGTTCATAGCTCTCTTTCTGCTACTTCTATTCCATTCTTGGGAATATGAGAATCATTTGGCAATTCATACTCCATGCTGGAGGGCTGAAACTTGGTGACACTATCTGTCTAGACACATCTTACGTCAATTTCTTTGTTGTGGTATTTTTCTATCCCTAGGAAATGTAGGATAGATGTCTTGTGTTCTTGGACCCCATAAATCTATCTAGAGGTAAATGGAAAGGGAGTGGTCTCTGCTCTTAACTCATGTGTCTGTGATGTGTTTTAACTACACCATGAGCCTTTTCCACTCCCGTACGAGACCAATCTTTCCTAAGTAAGAAAGACTGTCTCTTTTCCTCTCTCTACTTTCTGTCATATTTCTCCCCTTTGCAGAACCAAACTACTTCAAATGGATAAAGGCAGGAGCCTGTGTGCCTCAGTTGGTTAAGCATCTGCTTTTGGCTCTGGCCATGATTCCAGGGTCCTGGGATCAAGTACTGCATTAGGTTCCCTGCTCAGTGAGAAGTCTGCTTCTCCCTCTCCCTCTGCCTCTCCCCTCTGCTCATGCTCTCACTCACTCTCTAAAATGAATAAATAAAATATTTTACAAAAAAATGGATAAAGGCAACAGAAAAAAGGAACTTCCATGGTAAAAAAGAAAAAAAAAAAAAAAAGTACTGGGACGCCTGGGTGGCTCAGTTGGTTAAGCAGCTGCCTTCGGCTCAGGTCATGATCCCAGCGTCCTGGGATGGAGTCCCACATCGGGTTCCTTGCTCGGCAGGGAGCCTGCTTCTCCCTCTGCCTCTAGCCTGCCACTCTGTCTGCCTGTGCTTGGGCTCTGTATCTCTCTCTCTCTCTCTCTCTTAAAAAAAAAAAAAAAAGTATTCAAGAATATTTTTGACTCAGATATCTTATGCTTATATTAGGGGACACAGCAGATGTAGATGCAGGGCTCCGGAAGAACTCTGCTTGAGAGCAATGGGACATGAAGCAAGGTAGCAAGGGAAATAAGAGTCAAAGTAGAGAGGAATTTGGTTTTCATCCTTTGGTAAAAGGAAGTTATCAATATGATTTTAAAATTAGAATGTTACATGCTGGATTCTCCTACTTTGGAAGAATTTAGTGATATAGGATGAATTGGAGATAGGATAAATTAGTAGGAGGCTATTGAGTCTAAGTAGGAAATCAGAATGACCTAATTTAAGTAAATTTACAATGATTCAGATAACATTTTTAATCAATACAAACTATTTATTTAATAGCTTGAATATTTATATAGTCCATTTCATGAATTACATACAAGTTATCTGTTTTGTAGAAAATAAGTCATCTTAGATATGTTACTTTGAATAAAAAAATCAATTTACTACTAAGTGATAAAATTTGAATGTGATTAAGGGCATTTAAAGACTTTTGATGGTGATCATAAGTAAACTATTATAATTCACTACATTAAGGCAGCTTTAGATCATCATCTGTGATTAATCTAGAAAAATGTGTAGATTACTTATATTATCAAAATGATTACATCCATCATAGTAAAATAACTTAATGGGATTCCATTTTAGGAATGCATAATAATTAATTATCTGGGTTATTAGAGCAATTAGCATAGGCTTGAATTTGCACTATTATAAATAATTTCAATTTTATAAATGATATTTCTCTTTGGATCTATGAGAACTGAAAAAATTAAAAAGTACAAATAATATGCTGTTGTGCTGAATTTCAACAGAACTGACTTTTTAATGGAGTAAACTGTAATTATCATAATATTTTTATATTATCTTCACAGTTCAGTGTTCATTGTGTTTAGTTTAAATTTTCACTGAGAATGAAATGTTCACTTAGGGAAGAATGTCAACTGCATGGAGAGCAGCATAATGAATGAATACCCTGGGCCCATTTCCTCAGCAACTATGCACTCCTCAGTAAACCACAATGTGAAAAATAATCTCTTGATTTCTTTAGACTATTAGTACTGAATTTAGGAAGGACTTATTTCCAAGGTCAGCCTCTTTAAAAATCCTCATCTTACTGAACTCTTTGCAAAAGATCAGCCATGCCATCTTTTCAACTCTCTCTTTTCTCTTGGGGTTTGAGAAACTCTTCTGCCCTGGCTCTCTATCATACTCACAGTTGATCTGTCTGGTATCTAGGCACTGCTTCTTCCTTCCTTTATAGAATCCTGATTTTGTCAGGTATCTGATTCTCCTCCACAAAGTAATTTGCTTTGTGAATAAAGCTGTAAAGGGAGACCTGTCCAGAGTTAGAATAAAGTCTTGTTCTTTCCTACTGGATAGACATTTGCCTCTGCAGTCAGTCATAAACCTGAAGGGAATCAACCTAAATAGAAAGATGACATGGCAGAGATTCTGCTATGAGCTTACTAACCTGAGCACACATTACCCAAGCCTCCCTGGCAGCCAAAAATTCCATGTGGCTAAGATCTGGTGGTATGTAATACTCCTGGGACCAGCCATGAAACCCAGATTGGAATATTCCACTTTTTTTTTAACCTGTCTCAGAAGCTTGAAGGCCATGTGTTCAAGACATCAGCATTACAAAAATAGAAAAGATTCTACATCCCTGAGATTCCTTGAGTCACCACTTGGAAAAGAGATGCTCAGAAAAGCTATGCAAATGAGAAAATGTCCATTGACTAGTTTCAGGTGAGAAATAAACTTTTATTGTATAAGTTTCTGAACCACAGGAAACCTGGATAGCTCAGTTAGTTGGGCACCTGACTTTTGGTTTTGGCTGGAGTCATGGTCTCTGGTTATGGGATCAAGCCCCCTGTTGGGCTCTGGGCCTCCATGCTTAGCAGGGTATCTGCTTGGGATTCTCTTCCTCCCCCTTTTCCTCTCCTCCTGCTTGTGCACATTCTCTCGTTCTCTCTCCTTAATTAATTAATTAATTATTTTTTACAAAGTTTCTGAACCTCAAACGGCCAAGAACATGTATAGGAATGAAATATTAGAGGCAGAGATAAAAAGATACTTCTGGAGAGCTTGTAGGTCCATATCCTCCAAGTGATGCATCCCTTGGAAGTACAGAATGAATCTGCCACAGTGCATGACCTTGTTAGGTTTGGAATGAGTCTGTGCACATGTAGAGCACAGAGAAGCACAGATAATGTAATATACTAAGCTCCTCACAAAACAGCAAGTCAAGAACAAAATGTCAGGGAGATAGGTAATAAACTTAAAATATATATATAGAGAGATGATAGTGTACACAAGTATCAAGGAATAGATAGCATTAAACCTGGCACAACTTTAAAAATAGTTAGCTAAAGGCATTAAAACCAGACTCCATTAACCAACCTTAACAGGTTCCAGGAGCACTCTAAGGATGCCAAAGTATTACCCCACCTAATATAACTAAAGCTGATGGAACGGGCAATGCTGAGGATATTGGGAATCACCAGTAGCAGTATGGGGCTATTTCAAGTCTTGATGGGTAATGAAGAGCTAGCCCTAAAGATTAGGGTTGTGTGTTGGTTACTCCTTTAAAGGCAATGGAGGTTAAAAATTTCCAGGTCCCACTAACTATAAGGAATCCCTGAAGAGGGTGTCCCATGTTCTGTTCAGCAGGAAGGAATGACACTTTTGGAAAATCCCGGTGGTATTTGGTATAACAGCAAGGGACAATAGGCTGGAGTCAAACAGGCCTACTAACACTAGAATGTTCCCTTTTGGTTTATGTAGCCAAAACCCATCCTTTCTGTACTCACAACCAAGAGCCACTCTCCCTTCCACCAGAATTTCTAGAACTAAAGATTGAAAGGACAATTAATACAAACAAACTTTATGTCAGGAGATGCTACACAACAGCTCTCAATCCTTGACCCTTTTTTTCAGTAATCATATATGAAGTTCTTTCACATGACCTGATAGGTTTAGGGCTCTGCAGCTTGAGCCCAGAGAACAACCCGTTCTCGCAATGTAGTTTGAAAGTGAAGTTTACCTTATTTAGAGTCTCTCTGTTCTCTCTCTTATGCTTGTTCTCTGTTTAATTTCATTTATCATGCTACATATTTGGAGTAGAATTAGTAAATTTATATGAGAACTTATCCAAAAGTCTAGTTCATTATTCAAGTTACTATCTTTCCCCTTCATATGCATTCCTATATATCATTAATTTTCAGTGCCACCGAAAAATTATTTCATCACTGAAATAACAGACTCTAAGTATAACTTTTATACATTAACAACCATCTTAGCTATTCAAGTTAAAATACAATCTGTACTTCTGTAAAACAAGAATATAATAATTTATTTCATTTTTCTCCTAAAGGGAAAAAATTACATACCTATAGTTGTATTTTGTTGGGATTCACAAAGAAAACAAAGCTTAGAACCAAAGTATTGTGAATAAAAATATTCTAAAAAAAAATAAGAGTTTAGGAATAAAACACTATAATTTTATATTTTATTATTTGTATGTTAGTCTTCTATTTTATACATAGTTGTAAACTATTACTTTATATCTATCAAAGATGAGATGAGAATGAATCTGAGACCCTAAAAGAAATATAATAATATAACTTTTGAAAGGTAGGAAGTACCAGAAACACTTAAGCTTGATAGTAGAAAAATTATAATTTAAAATATAATGTTAGAAAGGTATTATTATATCAAGAATAAGAAATCGCAGAGAAAAATTCATTGTGATACAAAGGTTCTTCCTTTTTAAGTTGCCACAGTCTTTTCCAACACACTTCAGGGTTAAAGAAAAGTAAAATAATAAAATAAATAATAATTATGCAATATAAGAATCTGACATTTATTTTCCTAAATCAAATTTTGCTTTTAGAACCATTTTATCTCAAAATGCTACCACCAAAAATGCAGAATTATATTTCAAGAAGACACTGAGTGATTTATTTATCTATATATATTTTCCAAATGTGGAAACAATGATATTTTCTCTCAAAATGGCTTTCAAATCATGTTAGTGTTTTCACTGATATTTCAAAAGTGATGGCATTTGAAATTCATTCCTGCTCAAGAAATCCAGACCCCTACCTGAGATGTCTACCCTCATTTAGTTGACATAAAAGCTAATAACATCATATGAAAATGTTCTCTTCAGTCAGTCTGAATGTAAGTCAATGTGTAAACTTCTGAATATCAAATAGGATACCTCTGTGTGAAGCAGACAAATTACTAAAAATAAGTTGAACTTTGAGGTTCAAATGAGAACAATGTGAATTATTTCCTTGTGGATCAGGGAAGCTCTGTCTGAGATAGCGACACTTAAAATGAATCTTGAGTGATGGGTAAGAATGGGGAAAGAAAAGTTTTATTAAACTTCACACTCACATGTATATACCCATACACCATTTATTATTTTTTACATTTTAATAATTAAATATAATTCTTAAATGACCTAAAAAATTAAAATTAAAATGCAATTATTATGATCCAGACAATCTTATAAACCAAATTTACTTGCATGGCAATTTAAACATAACTAAGTAAGAAAGGAAGTATATGAAACTGTGGTTTCAATAAAATGAACTACACATGAGCTTCAGGATTAAAGATATATTCAATTATTAGGAATATAAACAACATTACATATTAATCATAGCTAGGTACACATAAGCATATTAAGTGCTTACTATATGACACAATGTATTACTCACTAATTCACACTTAATTCTGTAAAGTTGGATGTTCTATGTTCAAGACCACTTGTTGGGTGAGAAAATCATGCCTGAGTGAAATTCAGCCTTTACCAGAGACTGCATAGTGTTACAGACTGAATGTTTGTGAACCTTCAAAATTTATATGTTGAAGCCCTAACCTCCAATCTAACTATATTCGAAGATAGGGCCTTTACAAAAGTAACTAAGGTGAAATGAGGTCCTAAGGGGGAGGCCCTGATTCAGTATTATTAGTATCCTTATAAGAGACACCAGAGAGCTCTTTCTCTCTCCTTGTGTACATCCACTGAAGAAAGGCCATGTGAGGACTTAGCAAGAACGTGGTCATCTGCAAGTCAGGAAGAGTCCTGCTGGAAACTGAACCCTGTTCGAATCCTGATCCTGGATTTCAGTCTCCCCAGAGGTGAAAAATAAATTTCTGTTGTTTAAGCCCCCAGGCTATGGTATTTTTGTTGTGGCAGCCTGACCAGCCTAATACATACGAAAAGCAAGTGATAAAGTCCAGGCAGTATAATAACAGAACCCATAATGCTAGTCCCTGAGAGGCAACAAAAAGCCAAGTATAAGTTATTTCTGGTTACACATGTCTAGACTCAAATATATTCCATATTGTGTTGAAGTTTAATATCAGATGTAATATAATCTCTATCTTTCATGAACTATTAAAGAATCCCAATCCAACTTTAAAGTTCATAGTATGCCTAAAAGCTGACAGCATATTACAGAAATATATGTGACCATCATACCTAAACAAAACAGGATAAAACCAAGCCAAATGGTACCTATGTCCTTTCACTACAACATTAAGTACAGTAGAATCTTAGTGCTATTATAGAGAGACCAGAAACCTCTAGGAAGGGTTCCATATGATATGAGAATAACTAGAATGTCAGGTTTCATAAAGTGCTGTAGAAGGGATGTCCAAATTTTTCAGGGACCAGTAAAAATCATTTATCAACTCAATAAAAATACCGCTTTTTAAAGTTCTTTAAAAAACTGTTCCTGGGGGGAAAAAAAGATATCTTTCTTTTTAATTATTTTATGGTCATGACACATAAAATTAAACCAAAAAAATGGCATTTTAATGGCTTCAAATTATAATAAAATTGGCATAGCAATGATAAATACAGGTTCTTCCATCAAAAGAGCCATTATTAATATGCTGGTGTTTATGCTTCTATTGATAGATGGATAGATAGAAAATGGATGGATGCATATATGCATACATATATATATATGCATACACAAAAATACACATTGTCTATCTTTTACAAAATTGTTAGCATAATGAATTTACTGCTTATTAAAACAACTTTGCCGTGTACCAATATACCACAAATATTTTCCCATTTCTTAAAAATTTATTAAAAGTGTCACTTAACCAATTTACTACTATTGGATATATGAGTTGCTGTCTAATATTTTCTATTAAACATATCTTATGTTCATCTCTTTCCAATGTATGTGTGTGACTCTCTTGAGTAAATTCTTATGCACTAAATCAATAAGAGAAAAAGTAGGTAAAATTTTAAGACCCTTAAACTTTTTTTTAAAGGCACAGAATGAGCAAGACAGTGTGCATTTCAGTAAAAACAAAGCTAGCCAGCTAGATAGGCACACAAAGGCTCACAACTTAGAGACAGATGCTCTGACATCAGACTCTAGACTTTAGACTGCAGGGGTTTTTTTTTAGCTTAGAAAGACAGTTGCCAATGTATTTGCATTACCCAGTTTATAAATACTATATTACATGTACATATATTTATTAATTTACAGAAGCAAGAAAGCTTTGAAACAGAGTGAATATCAGAACTCAGTGTATTTTCTCCTCACTATCAAATACTTAAAAGAATAGAAAATAAAAAGATGTTTACCTGTTGAGCCCAGAATTAAATATTTACTGTATCTTAAATCTTTTTTTTAAATTTTTTATTTTTTATAAACATCTATTTTTATCCCCAGGGGTACAGGTCTGTGAATCACCAGGTTTACACACTTCACAGCACTCACCAAAGCACATACCCTCCCCAATGTCTACGGCCATACCACCCTGAAAGCGCCCGATCTCGTCTGTATCTTAAATCTTAATGATAACTGTCATAAGATTTATTGATTGATGTATCAATTACTACTACATCACTATACAAAAACAAATTCTGTGTTTGTAGGCTAAGACACCCCCATTTTACAATGTTTTAGATCTACCTAGTTCAATTTACTCTTTGAATCAACCTGCTTAAAAACTATGCAGATTATTTTTCTTAAAACATATTTACTTTAGACCGAATACAATAAAATTTCTTAGTTCTTAATTTAAATACAAAATAATCAAATTTCTTCAAAAGATTACTGAAATTAAATATTTTTAATTCTTAGGTAATACTTCAGGTGATTTCTATAAATAAGTAATCTTATTTGTTATCTTTTATTTTGCCTATTTTCTTTTTTATCTCTTTTGGTTTTTTTAATTATTTTTTTATTTTTATGTTCTATTAGCCAGCATATAGTACATTATTAGTTTTTGAGGTAGTGTTCAATGACTCATTAGTTGCATATTAATACCCCGTGCTCACCACCACACATGCCCTCCTTAATACCCATCACCCAGTTACCCCGGCCTCCCACCCCTCTCTAACCTTGTTTGTTTCCTAAGGTCCAGAGTATGTCATGATTTGTCTCCCTCTCTGATTTCTTCTCGTTCAGTTTTTCCCCCTTTCCTCAGTGGTTCTCCATGTTATTCCTTATGTCCCACATACTAGTGAAACCATATGATAATTGTCTTTCTCTGCTTGACTTATTTCACTTAGTATAAGGGATTACCTCCAGGTCCATCCATGTTGATGCAAATAGTGGGTATTCATCCTTTCTGATGGCTGAATTATATTCCATTGTATTTAGGAACCACATCTTCTTTATCCATTCATCTGTTGAAGGCCATCTCAGCTCCTTCCACAGTTTGGCTATTATGGATATTGCTGCTATGAACCTTGGGGTGCATGCACCCCTTCTGTTCACTATGTCTGTATCTTTGTAGCAGTGCAATTGCTGGGTCATAGGGTAGTTCTATTTTTAACATCTTGAGGAACCTCCATACTGTTTTCCAGAGTTGCTGTACCAAGTTGTACCAAGTTGCATTCCCACCAACAGTGTAAGAGTGTTCCCCTTTCTCCACATCCTCGCCAACACTTGTTTTCTGTCTTGTTAATTTTTGCCATTCTAACTGGTGTAAAGTGGTATCTCATTGCAGTTTTTATTTGTATTACCCCAATGGCTACTGATGTTGAACATTTTTTCATGTGTCTGTTTGCCATTTGTATGTTTTCTTTGCAGAAGTGTCTGTTCATGTCTTCTGCCCATTTATTGACTGCATTATTGTGTTTTTCAGATTTGGAGTTTGAAAAATTCTTTATAGCTCTTGGATACCAGCCCTTAAGTCCATAATGCCATTTGCAAATATCTTCTCCCATTCTGTGTTTTGCCTCAGTTTTGTTGACTGTTTCCTTTGCTATGCAGAAGTTTTTACCTTGATGAAGTCCCAAAAGTTCATTTTAGCTTTTGTTTCCCTTCCCTTTAGAGATGTATCTTGAAAGATCAGGTTGCTGTGGCCAATGTCAAAGAGGTTACTGCCTATGTTCTCCTCTAGGATTTTGATGGATTCCTGTCTCACATTGAGGTCTTTCATCTATTTTCAGTTTATCTTTGTGTATGGTGTAAGAGAATGGTCCAGTTTCATTCTTCTGCCTGTGGCTGTCCAATTTTCCCAGCACCACATATTGAAAAGACTTTTTCCCATTGGATATTCCTTCCTGATTTGTTGAAGATTAGTTGGCCATAGATTTGAGGCTCCATTTCTGGGGTATCTATTCTGTTCCCACCGATCTATTTATCTGTTTTTGTGCCAATACATGCTGTCTTGATGATCACAGCTTTGAATAACTTCAAGTCAGGCACTGTGATGCCCCAGCTTTGACTTTCTTTTTTCAACATTCTTCTGGTGATTCAGGGTCTTTTCTGGATCCTGGTATTTTAGGATTGTTTGTTCCAGCTCTATGAAAAATGTCAAAGGTATTTTGATTGGAACTGCACTGAAAGTGTAGATTGCTCTGGGCAGCATAGACATTTTCATAATATTTATTCTTCCAATCTATGAGCATGGAATGTTTTTCCATCTTTTTGTGTCTTCCTCAATTTCTTTCATAAGTGTTCTAAAGTTTCTAGGGTATAGTTCCTTTACCTCTTTG
Source organism: Mustela lutreola (assembly GCF_030435805.1). NCBI lineage: Eukaryota > Metazoa > Chordata > Mammalia > Carnivora > Mustelidae > Mustela > Mustela lutreola. The sequence continues at coordinate 187,262,869 of NC_081292.1, forward strand.
GTTATGTTTATTTCTAGGCATCTTACGGCTTCTGGTGCTATTGCAAATGGAACTGATTCCTTAATTTCTCTTTCTTCAGTTACATTGCTAGTGTATAGAAATGCAACTGATTTCTGTGCATTGATTTTATATCCTGCCATGTTGCTGAATTGCTGTATGAGTTCTAGTAATTTGGGTGTCAAGTCTTTTGGGTTTTCCACATAAAGTATCATGTCATCTGTGAAGAAAAAGAGTTTGAATTCTTCTTTACCAATTTGAATGCCTTTTATTTCTTTTTGTTGTCTGAATTCTGATGTGGGAATTTTAATACTATCTTGAACAAAAGTGGTGATAGTGGGCATCTCCATTGTGTTCCTGACCTTAAGGGAAAAGCTCTCAGTTTTTCCCCATTGAGAATGATATTCACTGTGGGCTTTTTGGTAGATGGCTTTTATGATATTCACTGTGGGCTTTTTGGTAGATGGCTTTTATGATATAGATGGTATTCCATCTATCCCTATGCTCTGAAGAGTTTTAATCAGGAAAGGATGCTGTATTTTATCAAATGCTTTTCCTGCATCAATTGAGAGGATCATGTGGTTCTTGTGTTTTCTTTTATTAATGTGCTCTATCATGTGGATTGATTTGTGAATGTTGAATCACCCCTGCATCCCAGTAACAAAGCCCACCTTGTCCTGATGGATAATCCTTTTAAAGTACTGTTGGATCCTATTGGTCAGGATCTTGTTCAGTATTTTGGCATCCACGTTGATCAGGAATATTGGTCTGTAATTCTTCTTTCTGATGGGATCTTTGCCTGGTTTGGGGATCAGGGTAATGCTGGCCTCATAGAATGAGTTTGGAAGTTTTCCTTCTGTTTCTATTTTAGATTTCTATAACAATCTGATATGCCATATATTGTACACATATAAAACAGTCAAACAGTCCCACCAGAAAAGTTGAACAAATTAAAACACAAACATAATATGAGTGTATTACACCATCAATTATTAAAAATAATCATAGAATATCCTAGTTTGTATTTCTTATATTAAGTACATTAAGTACAATTTCACTTGCTAATTGGCTATTTGCAGTTTTTTTCCTCACATTTCAAGGTCTTCTATTCATTTTACTCTTTCTTTCAAATGTTTCCTTCATCTCTATGAATTAGTGTTGCATATATGAAGATGAATCACATTATTAATCTTTAGCTTAGTCTTACTCTGAACTCCAGATTCATACCAGTTTAATATAGCACAGGCATCTATAACTCACGTGCTGATGAGTTGACCATCTCCATCCAAAATTTACCTTCAAAGAAATGTACCACATTAACCCATCTTAACATTTTATAGAGGATAATATAACAAAAAGCATGTGCCTTTTTAAGAATAAGGGTATACTTACATAATCAATATCTAAAACATGGCTCTTATTCCAATCCACTACACATGCAAATCTACTGAATATTATTTAAGTTATAATTCAATAAAAATCTATAAATCATTGAAGGGAAAATATGTATCATCTCTATCTTTGGTAAAATTGTTCATTTCTTTTTCTCCTCTATTTTTTTTTATCTTAATTCTTTCTAAGTGTATTAAAGATTTCAGGCAAGGGTTTAATAAGTCATAGTGAATCTCTCAGACTTATTTACGAAGCATATTTATGGTATATATATATATATACTATATAAGTTATTGTGATCTATTCCACTCAGAAATATTTAAAGAAAATATTAAAGACTACAGAACTTGTAACTATTACTTTTACTTATCACTTAAACTAAAAGAGAAAAGTACACATTATGATGAGTACTGTTTCCACTTAATAAGTTTAACATGTAAATAATTTATTGTAGCTGGAGATCTTGTTCCAGCCAAATGAGTAATCTACTTCTCTATCTAAAATTGTCATCTCTGACAATACACTATTGATTCATGGCTGTTTACTTAGAGGAAATGAACAAATAGAGAATGATCAGAGCAAAAAAAATATTTGCCTTCTAGAATCACACATATGCTTAAATATATTAAAATAGAGATTCAGCTGGGAGAGCAAGTCATACTATTCACAAATTAACTCAATCTCCAAACAGCACCAGAAATCACAGATGAGTTTCAACAGGTACAGCAATACTCACAGGTCCAAATTAGTAGTCAAGGAACATTTTAAAGATATATTCATAGGTAATGAAGGCACTATCTCAGGTCACTACATTGGTAAGAGGAAGACTGATAGGAGGAGAGTAGGGAGACTGCAAATGAGCAGAAATGAAAGACCAACATCTGCAGAGCACACACCATGCTCCAGGAATTATGTCATGTATTACTATGTAAATCATTTCTTTTAATCCTTACCATCTTGTCATCCTGAAAAGTGTTTTCTTTTGCTTGATCTGTCCAAGATATAGCACAATGTCCTCAGCACATAATTGTTGCCAAATAAAAAGTTGAATGCCTAATATCTGTTATTACACAATCCTAAATATAATAGAACAGGACCTTCAAAACAAATAGCAGAGCAAATATTCAGAGACACCAGTTGAAACACATGGGAATATACAACAACTTGGGGGAAAAGGGACTGTTAGCATTGTCTGTTTATCAGGTAAACCTAGCAGAAATAAAAATCTGCATACCGCAGCAGATACTTGTTTCAAACCAATCCTAATGTCTCTGGCAACAACACCCAGGCTTCTTTGTTTGCTTATTTGTTTGTCTTTAGGAATGGCTCTCCTTTATTATCATGCAAAAAACTCTAAGTCTTAATTATTTTATGTCAAGAGAGTGGTTATTCTCCCTGGAATGGCCCTTAATCTAATCTGTCAATTAAACACAGAGAAGTATTTGCCTCAGTTTATAAGGAAAGAGAACTTTCATTCTCTCTCTCTCTGAGATATGGAAAGAGACACTCTGTATCTCTGGATGGTGTTGCGAAGAATATGAAATCTAGAACTGCTTCAGCCATGTTGCTATCATGAAAGAAAAGCTTGAAGCCTCAGGGTCATGCTGATACAAAAGACAGAATAGAAAAACAGTGAAATCAGGCACTTAGTGATATTTTTAAAACAGCTGATCAATCTTGTTCTGAACTTACTCCTACTTCTGACCTTTTCAGTTAATCGAGTATTTCCTTTCATCTTTTAACCAATTTATGTTGTATTTTCAGTCACTCTCAACATAAAGTGTCCCAACTTACACTGGTAGCAGATGGTATCACAGTATGGCTCAGGTGATAAAAAGTTTCCAAAACGGCCATCAGGAAAGATATTTAATAAGCCCCCGTGCAGGAAGAGCTGAGATAAGGGCAGGAGGTATTATGGGGGAGAGTTTCTAATTACCATGAGTTTGAGTGACCTTGCAGGGAGGTCAATTGGTCCATGAGTGAAAAAGTCATAGGAGAAAATTAGGGAAGAAGTAATGTATTTTCACTTTATAAACAGGAAAACTTAATTTTTATAATTTGAGATAAAAATATTCATTATTGCATCCACACCTAACTAGTTTCTTATCTAGTTTCCTTAGTGTTTTTTTTTAAGGTTTTATTTATTTATTTGAGAGAGAGAGAGAGAGAGTACAAGCAGTGGGGAGGGACAGAAAAAGAGAGAGAAGCAAACCCCCCAGTGAGTGGGGAAGCCAATGCGGAGCTCAATCCCAGGACCCCAGGATCATGACCTGGGCCAGAAGCAGAAAATTAAGTGACTGAGCCACCCAGGTGCTCCTCATATCTTTAGGTCTTGAGTAGGAAAGAAAAAAAGTAAAACATGAGTAGTAAAGGAAAACTCATAGAAATGGGTTATACTTTCTATAACAAAGTTTAACCCCAAATATATACTGCATTCATATATATCAAATATAGATATAAAAACGCAAAATATCAATAATAAATTCAGATTAAACAAATAATATACAAAGATCTATGTAGAATATAATCTAGTGGGGCTATATATAAAATAATAAAATGATCAAATGATTATTATATATTGAGTATCGATACTAATTGGTTATATAAACAAGGATAGAATAGTTAATATACAAGGATATCCACACTGTCCTTACTGCATAAAGTAAGTTCTAGAACAGTTTTTATAATATGATTCCAAATGGGGATGATGGGGAATGAGAAAGGGAAGGGGATAAAGGTTTTAAAGGAATTCTGAAAGAATAATAATTACCAGGATCTGTTTTGATATTTGGAGGTGGATGAAGGGAGAACATATATGATTCTTAAAATAAGAAAACAAAAGAATAAAAAGCTATTTCCATTAAAAAAATAATATACCTAACTAAACATCCCACCTAAACTTAGAGTTGCCAAAAGTCATATATAATTATGTAATACATAGTGATTTCTCTTATAATTAGAAGCTGTCATTATTATCATTAATTCCTTCACTCTAACCAAACCAAGCATAACTTTATGCTTTATATAATACATAGCACACTATTGTTGCCAAATCCATATTGCCGATAACCAATATTCTAACTATATGACCTTTCAAAATACAAGAAAGAGCAATAAAATATTTATGTGATCAAGTCATGTAGAATGATATGATCAAGATATGCATAGCAGAATTTTACTCAACTCTCCAAATAACTTAAAAGTAGAAAAAAGAAAATTACATGTGTGTGTTTAACCGTAGTAAGAAAATGTTTTTCACACATAAATATCATTTCAGTTGTAGCTGGTAGTTTTGACATTGTACATTTGAAATTGATACCTCCTTTACATTTGTATAACACTCTTTAACCTAAATCTCCAATATATAGAATCTATATTGTCCAGGTGACAAAGGTCATAGTTATCAAGCAGATATGTTTATACAAAATGCTTGTCGCTATAAATAGTAAGGAATTCTGAAATGTTGATGATACAAATATTTTAAGTGCACACCTTAAATATTCTTCTCTGAATGGAAATAAGTATCTCTATAGGCAGTGGAGTAAGTCTGAGGCCAAAAATTGCACGACTGTGAGCACATTGCTGTGGACACATCCAGAGGGTTTGAATTTGTTGACAAGGGTAACTCTGTGCTTCACTGATAGATGGTTAGGGTGAAGTAAAAGGGCGATTCTTGAACAGTCTCTTTATAGAGATATGCATCTTGAACATCTCCATAGGGACATTTAGCTATGATTCAACTTCACTGGCCTGTATCTTGGAATTTTTATATACTCTCCATTTTTGCCCATTTTTCAACATTGTTTTCTTACATCTTTATAGAATGTACAATTTTATCACCCAGCTGCAGCTTGCCTTTTTTTTTTTTTTTAATATTTCCAATTGCTTTGATTTTTGCTGGTTGTTTTAAATTAGTCCTTTCCCCAACTTCAACTGGCTCACTGTATCTTTTATCTTTCGTCTCCCTATTTCCACCTGATTTTCTTCATCTTTACCTAACATATATTTTTATAAGGCATAAAGAAAAACCTATAAAGAAAACACCTCTAATTGTCTTCAATTTTACAATGAAAATTATTTTTATCATTTTTATTTTTACTCTTCTAGATTAACCTTTCTTTTTTATGGCTTCTTCTTTTAGGTTTTTAATTTAATACCTCTCATCTTTATTATGTTATGTTAGTCACCATACAGTACATCATTAGCTTTTGATATAGCGTTTCATGATTCATTGTTTGTGTATAACACCAATAACATTTTATTTCTTAAAATTTTTCCTTGATTGAACTTGAAACATATTTTATGTTTCTGTCACCACATTTTAGTTTTAAATTTTAAACCTCTAAATTTTACTATATCACTTTCATTTTAAAAATTCCCTTCATTCCTTGTCACAAAATTATTCTTATTTTAGGATTTATTTTTCATTTTTTAAGAGATTTTATTTATTTATTTATTTGAGAAGGAGCACACGAGGGAGAGAGAGCACAAGCAGAGGAGGAAGGGTGGAAAGAGAGAGAGAACAAGACTCCCCCTGAGCAGGGAGCACGATGTGCAACTCTATTCCAGGATCATGACCTGAGCTGAAGGCAGACACTTAACTTCTGAGCCACCCAAACATCCCTAGGATTTACCTTTAAAAATAGTACTAAACTATGGGGAAACTTCCTCCAAATAAGGGAATTTAGAGACTTTGTCCCTCAACTTTACCTGCAACATTCTTATGGTATCCATAAATAGGTCCTCAGACTTTTCACAAAGGCTTCCCCAAAAAGAAAAAGCCAATTTCACATCAGAAAATTTAGGTGACATTATGGTCTGAACTAGACCTGTGGAGAATAAACAATGATAAGGACGAATGGGAATGGTGGCTTCACCATCAAACATTCTTCCAAAGCGACGACTTTTAAATACTTTTTAAGGTAATATGTCAACATGACATTTCTTATGTGTTCAATGAAGAGACCTAAAGGAACCATCATGAAAATAAGATGGTGATGAACATAGAGAAGATAGTCAAAGAGCAAAACTCCAACCATCTTCTTTTTGAGAGAATTAACACTGAAATCTCTTCACCCATTGACTAACTAGCATTCTCAACAAGGGCAATACTGTCCCCCAGCAAGAGGCAAAAACTGCTTCATGGGGGAGGGTGAAAAAATATTAGATATGAAAATGGCTTATGGAGCTTTAAAGGGTCTGAGTATATAAACAGACACACAGTGTGTCTGTACCATCAAAATTTAATAAGGCACAGGGTGCAATTAGGGAAAAAATATCTTAAGTGGAGAAACCGGCTAACTCATATCTCTGTCAGAAGAATCTTTAAAAATCCTCCATATCTAGTACAGGTGCCTTGGCCAGAACACCTGCAAACTCTCCTCTTTTAAGACATTCACTCGTTTTTTCATTTGCACTTCTAACAACTAGGTTTCAAGTGACATCTATATGTCACAAACTATATACAGTGCAGTAGGATTTTTTGGTAAAGAAGGCCTGCAACTTTTCCCAAGAAACTGATAACCAGAAGGAGATTCAGATACTCAGACATATAAGTGGGTAAGTATGATATAAACTTTGATTAAAAAAAAAATGACTACCGCTTGTGGGATCCCATGGGAAGGGGAAAGTAATCTAAATTTGTTAGGTCAAGTAAGGCTTCTTGAAGGACATGGTACTATGAATACAAGTACTTTAGGCAGTCGAAGCTGATTATACGACACTTGGAATCAAGACAAACAATGCTATGTTCAGGAAACGAATGTAATTGATTAAAATCAGTATGGTTGGAAGGGTAGATAACATTAAAAAATGGTCCAAAAAGTCCACCTCTCGGTGTGTGCACATGCCACTCCGTCTATCAAAAGGAATCTATTTCCCACCCTTTGAATCTTGGCTAGCCTGTGATTCACCGATAGAATCTAACAAAAATCACTCTGGGACTTAGAGGCCCAGGGCTCACATACTAAGAGAAGCACTAACTTTTGTTTCCTAAGTTTGAGAAGCCAGCTATCATACTAAAAGGCAATCCAGGAAATCTTGCTGAGGGATGGGGGTCACATGAAGAAATTCTATGGAATGAAAAGAGAAGAAGAGAAGAGGAGGAGGGATAATAGGAAACTGAGACACCAAACATGTCAGCTGGAAATTTACATTCACCTGCTGAGTACAGCTGACTGAGTGACATCAGCTGAACCACTGAAAACAAAACCAAATAGCTGAGCCCAATCAACATACAGAATCTAAGTCTTTGGCTTCCGCCACTGTGATAGGAAGAGGTCCAGTTGTTGAAACATCTGGAGTATACAGTGTGTAGGGAGAAAGAGTTGAAGAGGTAAGCAGGAACTAGATATGTAAAGGTCTTAGGAGTTTCGCTTAAGAGTTTAAACTTTCTTTGCTGTGGACAATGGGTACTCTCTGAAAGTCATTCAGAATGGAATGATGTAACCAAAATCAAATTAGACAGGCTAGCTGGGATCTTCCCCAGACTGGAGGAATCAGGTAGCTCCTAATGGGAAATGATTCTTTAATAAGAGCTAATCTATAACTTAAGGACAAAGGCTGAATTTCCCACTCAATGTCTTCTTTTTCTAAAATTATAAAGGTGAGAATGTAAAGGTGGTGGAACTTTTTTTTTAAATGGGCGACTGCTAAAAACATCAAGTCAAAGTTATGGTCTATCTACAGAAAATGGTCAGTATCACTTGATGTAGATTTTGTATAATTGTAAGATAATAGAAAATACATATTCTTCTCTGTCCCTGGTTCCTGGCACAGAGCTCCTAAAACCCTTGGAAATTCCTACCTTGTAAGAATACTAGGAACAGGGGTGCCTGGGTGGCTCAGTGGCTTAAAGCCTCTGCCTTTGGCTCAGGTCATGATCCCAGGATTCTGGGATCAGGTCCTGGGATCAAGCCCTGCATGGCATCGGGCTCTCTGCTTAGCAGGGAGCCTGCTTCCTCCTCTCTCTCTGTCTGCCTCTCTGCCTACTTGTAGTCTGTCAAATAAATAAATAAAGACTTAAAAAAAAAAAAAAGCTTCTTAAAAAAAAAATACTAGGAGCATCTTTTGTTTTAATATTTGGTCTTTGACCCGAGTTCCTGACACAAGGAACACATGTTCCTGGGTAATAGCAGTCTTTCATTCTAATTAGGCAGCTCTGGGCTCCTGAATGGCTCCAGGGTGAGGGCTGGTCATCAGAAATGCCAACACATAATTAGAAGCTTAGGATGTTCAGCCCTGCCCCCACTCTCTTGAGAAGCAAGAGAGGCTAAAAATGAGGTTAATGATGAGTCATGCCAACATGATGAAACCCTCATAAAATCCTAAAAGTTTAGGGTTCAGAGAGCTCCCAGGTTGGTGAACACATCTCCATGCTGGGAAGGTGATGGACCCTAAGTCCATGGGGACAGAATCTTTTTCCAGGACCCTCCCAGACCTGGCCCTATGTATCTCTTCACTGGATGTTTATTTGTATCCTTTATCATATCCTTTAATAAACTGGTAAATATAAGTTTTGCCCTGAATTCTGTAAGCCATTCTAGCAAATAAACCAAATGTTAGCCAAAGTACAGACAAATAATCTGGGCTTGTGATTGGTGTCAGAAGTGTGGAAGGGGGTGGGGGCCTGAGAAAAATAGTCTTGTAGGACTGAAACCCTGCCCTATGGAATCTATCTCTGAGTACACAGTGTCAGAACTGAGTTGAAGTAGAATACCCATCTGGTGTCATAGAGAATGGTGTGGGGAAAAACTTCCACAGAACTTGTAGACAGAACTGCCAGAAGTGAGGTGTTCTTTGTTAAGGTAAAGGAGACACAAGGGAATAAACACAGCAGGGAAGAAATACATGGTAGAAAGAACTGGATTTCTTCCCACATAAAATGGAAAAAATGAGTTTTTCTTAAAGAACAAAAAAGTCCTTCCAACTTTTACTTTTTAAAAATATTTTTAACTATTTTATTTTACTAATTACTGTAGAAATGTATATTTTAACTCCTTTAAATAATTTTTGACAATACAGAGTATAAGTAAATGTATGCTTTTATTCCACTGGGTTTGGGTAAGATCATGATATTTCTTAATTCCTTTATCTACTGAGGTAAAATAATCTAAAAAAAAAAAAAATCTTTTTAAGTCAAGCCTCATATTACTAAATTTCTCAATAAACCCAGAAAACTGCCATCTTGAAATATAGAGTATACCTTACCAAAAATTACAAAATTTGTTCTACCTTCAGTAATTTCCTAATAGAAGTATTATAATTTAGCCACTCTTCTTAGATCTTTAGTTTCTTATTATTAAGTAATATTTAGAATTTATAATATCATGAGTTATTTACAAATAGTAATTCCCTTAAACATCATAACAGCCATGGGAATAGGGTATTTTTTTTAGGTTTGAATTAAACAGAGGTTAAATAATTTGTCTAAGATCACAGAGCTACTGCAAAGAAATAGAAATAAGTAGGTTAAGTAACTTGCTCAAGATCACAGGTTCAGTATGTACTAGAACCACAATCTGAACACAGGCCAGCGATCACTAGCCTTCTTAACCACTAACCTGTAGTGCTTCCCTAAGATTATACTTTTTAACAACAATAAACGTTTCACATAAATCGTGAAAACAGATGAAACAAACACACAGCAACAATGAAGGATAAGGTACCAAACATTCCGACGTCTCAGATTCCTCCACTGTAAAACAGGTAAGTAGCAAGTACTATTAAGGAATTTTAATGTGGATCAATTGAGACAATACGTGAGAAGCCTTTAATACTGGGATTGGCTCTGCTTCTCATTAGATGTTCACTGTGATTATTGTTGTATGGGTAGCATCCAAGATTTAAGAACAAATGTTAGTGATTTACAGTAAAGAGAAACTAGTTCATAAAGCATTATTTTATTTAGCCTATTATTTTGAAGTTTAGACTTTGAGCTAAATGACTTTGCAGTAAGGTAATCAATAAAAAAAAAATTATTTACTGTGGCTCTTTGTATAAAAGGTAAAACTTTTGAAATGCCAAAAAAAAAAAAAATAGTTACTGCATACTAATCCATGCTAAAAGTCATTATTTAAATCAGAAGTCACTTTAGAAATACCCAGCTGACCAAAAATAAATTCATTTAATTATTAAATCACTTATACTTTAAGATTTCACTTCATTTGGACTAAACCAGTCCCTAAATCTGTGAGTTAAGAATTTTCATCATTTTTCTCTTGTTGGTTTCCTTTTAAAAAGAAAAATAGCTAAAGCTCAAGATATCTAACAATAAAAATTGACATCAATAATAATAGTTTCCTAGAATAACAAGAATTTAATATAATCAATCAAGTGTCTACTTTAAATACCTACTAAAATAATACAAATAAACGTATATTTTCTACTAAGCACAAAAGGAAAAAGATATGCTATTTTATATACTAGACAACTGGATTTAAATGACTGCTATACACTCTTCCCAAAAGAAAAAAAAAAAAAAGCCTCAAAATTACCCCCAAGAAATTGTGATATAGTCATTTATCAATCATTTCTCCCACCTAAATATAGACAGAACATTTGGTGTCTTCTGGAGGATTGCTGGCATTATTATGGTAGTTCCTAACAATATTTTAAATAAAAGAATATTAGGAAGAAAAGATGGAAAATTTTAGAAATAGATAAAATTTTTTGTTTCACCAAGGCTTATGTTGGTTGTTTGCATTTCCTTAAGGATAAAAATGCAAAAATGTAAAGAAAATGCAAATAAGTTCTTTCTACTCCTAGAACACTATTTCTCATGCAGTTGATATTATCAGTTCAAGAACTGAACATCAAGAAATGTTCAATATTATTAGTAAATCAAGGTAAGTATTATCCAACTTATCACCAATTTGTTAGACCCCTTGAGAAATCTTTGATATGAATCTGGTTTAACATAATAAAATAAAATGATAAAACCTACACAGTAGCAGTGTCAGTTGCAAGAACTGTCTCAGACACCATGAGTTTGAAAGTTTTATCTAGAACTTCATATTGAGATCAGAAATTTACAGTTACTGTTTCCCTATGGAAAAGGTCTCTCTCTTCCCTCCTCCTGTAGAATTACCCTGTATTTATATAGAAAAAGCCTTCATTCTATATCATAAATCATATTTCTCATTATGCTGTTCAAATATACCTATTCCCACCCCTACCCTACCCCACCATACTTTCCAGACATTGCTCTGATGTGAGCGGGAACTAGTGCTGTTTGGAAACTGGAAGGCCCAAATCCTTACTCAGGCACTCAGCACCTTGTGGAGAAAAAATGTTCAGAACGAACATTCAGAGTAAATTCAAGCTATTTGATCTCTATTCCCACATGTGACAGCTGGACTCCTTTGTCCTTCTCCCTGCGAGGCTGTCCTAATGCCTAAAATAACAACAATCCTCTTCCAACCACTTCTTCCAGGCTCACTGTCAATGATTAGGTCTCAAGGTCTTACCGCTGTAATGATAAATAGAAACAGGGAAATTAATCAATGTGTCTCTCTCTTTCATCATTTCATTCCCAATGTTTAGAACAGACTCTGATACATAATAGAAATTTGGTATATAATTATTGAACAAATGAAGAAAATCAAGGGGGAAGGGTGTGTTTGTCCCAACTGAAAACAATTTATTTTCCTTTCACATATAGATCTAAGTTTCAGCAATCTGACACAATCATGTCCTGTGCCTTGTTCAAATCAATTCTCCTCCTCCTCAGTAATGATCTCATTGGAAAAGAAATGAGATTTTAACTGTATTTTTCCTATCCCTTACCCCATATCTAAGACATTCATATGTTGGGGATACCCAAAATGCGTAATGTTCCTTCTCATGTATTCTTTATCAGCTGAAAAGTCCCCAGTACATGGAATCATTTAAGAATAGGCAATAGAGGGCACCTGGGTGGCTCAGCCCATTAAGCCTCTGCCTTAGGCACAAGTCATGATCTCAGAGTCGCTGAATAGAGTCCTGTGTTGTGCTCCCTGCTTAGTGGAGAGTCTACTTCTCCCTCTGACCCTCCCCTCTCCCATGCCTCCTCTCTCTCTCTTTCTCTTTCTCTCTCTCTCTCAAATAAATATATTTTTTAAAGAATAAGCAATTTTTTTCTAAATTTGTACTTGTTCAATTTTTCAAAAAACCATTCTTTAGATTTTTCAGGAATATCCTCACTCCTCAAAAGGAGAAAAGTATGGAAAATCAGGTTGGACAGCTAAGGAATAGATCTGGGAGATGACTGAGTGAAAGCACAGGTTCTGGGTCACTAAGGTCAGGGTTAAAAGTTACTCAGCTTCAGATTTCTGAAGCAAACTAAGAAGGCCAAGTATGTGAGGGAAAAGCAGAAGAGTCAAGAATCCAGTGAGTGTGTTAGGAATATTTCTAAAAAATCATTTGTTTAGGAACTGGGAGAAGAAAGTACATATGAGGATGGCCAGGAGACAAACACGCAAGAGCAAGGAAACCAGTGTCAGGCAAATAAAGCAGGCTGTATTAAAGGGAGTGTCTTTTGTATCTCCCACAAATGTGAGAGAACTGAGCTGTAAGTGCATCACCAAAGTCACTCTAGGAACTGTTTCTAGCCTCCCTGTTGGCACAGAGGATGACTGTAAGTAGGAAACTTAGATCACAGGCATTCACAGAAACCACTGGACAGTCAAGTGAAATTGAATTTAAAGGATAAGGTGACATCAAGTAATACCTAGATTATAAGTGGATACTATATTTTTAAAAGTTAGCTAAAGAATTATGACTACACACAATATTTTCACTCAAATCTATGCACTCATTCCTTCAACACATACTATGTAAGTCCTATATGTCAGGTGCTATTCATAATGAGACACAATCTATGTCATCAAGATCCTTGATGAGAGGTTGGGAGAAATAGACACATCATGGGATTCAACAGGACATATGTGCTCTTATGTCATGTATTTAGTACCAAGAAAACAGAAAGGAGGATTGGTTTATAGATAGGAATTTTTTTAGGTTGCTTGAGTATTCACAAAGAGCAAAAGGAGGTACCTATATTCCAGCCAATGGAATATTTGCCAAGATATGAACATGTGAAAAGACTTCACCAAATCTAGAACATAGTGTTACAGAGGCAAGGGGGTGCAACAGAGCTAGAAAAATAGGCTGGAGCTAGATTGGCAAGAGTCAACTGTGTCTTGAGGCTTTAAAATACAATTAAAGATTTTAAAGCAGAAATTTAAAAAGTCACTTTTAGAAAGATTACTATAATGGTAGTAGAGGAGATAAGTTCTATTTGTAGGGACAATTGGAGGAAGAAAGACTAGTAGGAAGCTATTAGGGGAGCTTAGTGACAAATGATTGGACTTTGAAATAAATGGCTGCTCAATTTGTTTTGGATATAGAATACCCAGTCGTAAGTGATTGACTGAATATAGTAGTAAGTGGTAAAAAGGACTTAAGATTCACAGATCATCTTAGATAATTATATGGATGATAATGTCACTAACCAAAATGGAAGAAAGAAGAAGGTGAGGGTGGAAGGGAAGGGGATGGTCGAAAAAGGAACTTGGCTTTGCGACCTCCTAAATTTGAGGTGCTCACAAAGCATGCAAGTTGGAATGTCCTATTTTATGAGGTACTCTCAGTTAACAGTCATTGCCTTGAGATCATGACAGCAGTTTTAAGTTGAAGTGGAATTCTGGGCATAAATATTGTTAAATATGTTGGGTGCATGAATTTGATAAAAAGTTCCATTATTTACTCTTAGGTTGTGAAAACCATTGATAAGAATAAAGCAATATTATAAAATGAATATGATAATATCAACCTAGTCATTGTCATATAAAAATTGCTGAAATTGTTTAAGATTTAAAGCCTGGGTGGCTCAGTGGGTTAAGCCTCTGCCTTCGGCTCAGGTCATGATCTCAGGGTTCTGGGATCAAGCCCCGCATCAGGCTCTCTGCTCAGCGGGAAGCCTGCTTCCCCCTTTCTCTCTGCCTGCCTCTCTGCCTACTTGTGGTATCTCTCTCTGCCAAATAAATAAAATATTAAAAAAAAAACCTTCAGCACAAGCACAATGTTCACAACCCATTCATCATAAAACTGTAAATAACAAGAAAAAATAAATTATTGGATACCGTTCTACATGTACCAATTTTTAAAAAGGTCTTGGCAAGTTTAAGTGAGGCACCCCACCAAGTAATAGCAGAAATCTCTGGAACCACTGATTAATCATATATCATCAAGTCTTGTCACCTCTAATTACTTAAACTGAATTATGAGTATATGTGTGAATATAATGTAGTTTGAAAGACTAAATAAAATACTAAATAAAACAAACATGTATATTGGTACTTGTTCTAAACTATCTTCCCTGACATTCTACATAACAAAGATTAATCTTTGTTTTTAACTTTCATTTCCCTTTCTGTCACACGGTAGGTAATAGGCAATACCAGTATTTAGTTACGCAAGAAAGTGGAGTGAGACATGGTTTCCATATTTACTGGAATATTATCACTACAAAGTCATTTCATGGAATTTGACTTGCCTTATCATAATAATATGTTCCAGAAACAGTTTTATGTGAAAAGTAAATGACTTGTTTGGTCCAAAAACTGAAACCTGGATGTCCTAAGGGAGACAACAATAGTTTTGTTTTTACCAATGTTAGTTAATAGGTGGGATTTTTATACATTGTTGGCACTACAAATAATTGCTATATATAATTATAATATGTCCAACAATGCCTTCCTGTAAGTAACTGTGGTTATTACTATGGGTCTAGATATTTAAAACAGAATGAAAAACTGTTATAGTCCCAGAAGGGCAACTGTCTTCTCTCTGAGTATATGAAACACCACAATTGAAAATACTTTGTGCATCATCTGTGACCAATGAGAAGACCTTTCCATAATTTTAGCTGTAAGTTGACCCAAAAAACAAATCAGAATGCCTTATGGAAGATGACAGCTGCTCAACAAACCCAAAGTGTCTAAACAAAGTTGGTTTAAACCTAAAGATAGATACATGCAAGGGCACTAAAGACAATCTAAAATAAATTGAAAATCTAATCTCCTAATTAGATGATATATTTATTCATGAAACACACCCAAGAAGATAAACACGTCATTAAAATGCATGTTTACATTTACTGTAAATTCATGTACCTCTTCCTTCTTAAAAGGTAATGGCATAAATATTATCATTATTTAATGGAAGTTAACCAAACGTCTTATCATGTTGATAGTAAACTATAAAACCAACTGACTATATCTTCATAGTATAAAAAGTGTTTTAAATTATTCTGTACACTACTTATAAGTAATGATTACACACATTTTTATCTGTATATAATTATTATCCTCTTAAGGAGAATTTGCTTAAAGCTTCAAGAAACTGCAAGTTCTTTGCCTGTTTGGAGAATACAAACATCATACCAATTACAGTATCATTTAAATTTATTTTAAATATATGTTATAAAATACCAGTTAAATTTATAGTTATAAAAATAATTAAATATTTAATTTGAAAACTGATGTTTTAAAATATAACTAGCAGTTTCTTATAAGCCCATATAATTTATATCCAAATCAATAAGAGAAATTGAGCTTTATATTGACCTATATTTAAAAATTACACTTTTAAATGTCTCCTTTTTTGATTAGAAGTTATTTAGTTCTTTATTTCTGGTGTCTGCTTCCATGGAAGGGCACAGAATAGTTCTAACATGAGCCTAACCACTTGCCAGATGGTACACACAGTAGTGATTGCGTTCACAGTACACTTTAAGAGGTCTCGTCTAAATCTAAGCCTACTTGCAAGTTTAATAGTCATACCAAACATAAAATACCCAGCTCCAGATTCCAAAGCTTCCCTTCCCTTAGCTTTTCCCTTAAAAATTAATGGTCACTGTATCCTCAATGGCTCTGACCAAAAATCTTGGACTCCTCTTTATTATTTTTTAATTTATTTTTAATTTATTTTCAGCATAACAGTATTCATTTTGGACTCATCTTTAAATCCCCTCTCTCATACTACATCCAGCCTATCAGAAAATCCTGTTGCTTTCTCATAAAAAAAAAATAAATAAATAAAAATCTTACTATTTAGCCTCTATGCCAGAAAATCCTAGCCCAGAAAATCTTCATAACTCTCTTCAATAAATGAAATAGTTTCTTTTATTTTTTAAGATTTTATTTATTTATTTGACAAACAGAGATCACAAGTAGGCAGAGAAGCAGGCAGAGAGAGAGGAGGAAGCAGGCTCCCTGCTGAGCAGAGAGCCCGAAGCGGGGCTCTATCCCAGGACCCTGGGATCATGACCTGAGCCAAAGGCAGAGGCTTTAACCCACTGAGCCACCCAGATGCCCCTAAATGAAATAGTTCCTAACTAGTCTGCCAGCTTCTAATTACCCTAGCTCCTATGGCAGTCTAATTTATACACAGCCGTCATAGTGATCTTGTTATATAAATCAAATCAGGTAATTCTTCTCAAAATCCTCTAACAGCTTTCCAGCATTCTCAGAATAAAATTCAATATTCTCTTTACTATCACCTAGAAGTCCCTTAAGTCAAACCCTTTTTGGTCCCCAAGTACCTAACTTTATTTTCTCCTCCCCCTTTCTAAGCTTTCCTACTCTGTTTATTTTAATCTCCTTGCTAGAACATTTTGGACATCTCATCTTAAGGGCTTTGCATTTGCTGTTCCCCCAACTCTAATTTCCATCCTTAGTTCTCTGTATTTCTTACGTCCTCACTTACTTCAGGTTTCCATTATATGTCACCGTCTCAGAACAACCTTGGCTTCTCTCTTTAAACCTGATTTAAAACCACCCTGCACTCTGTTTCCCTGGGTTCTGCTTTATGTTTTTCTCCAGCACTTATGGCCATCAAACATACTATAGCATAGATGTGTTCATTATTGGTTTGTTACCCTTTTCTTACAACAGATACAAGCTCCCTGGGGACAGATTTGTGTGTATTTAATTAATAGCCCACAATAGTGCCTGACAAATGCTCAATAATTTTTCTTGAATGAATAAATATGAAAGTACTATCTGTCTTTTAAAATTTTATTTCATCCCTCTTACATAGCCTAACTCATCTGTTTTCACAGAAATATAGTGCATTGGTCAAGGCAATTAAAGCAGTACCGTAGACAAAGCTAGATGAAGGTCGTGAACCCACCAGGCAACAAACGAATCAAGAACACATGTTTCTTCTAGAATGTGACTCATCACTTTCAAAGTCCTTTGATTTCAGGTAGGGAAATGAGGATGGAGACAGCATAACACCAGTGGAAGCCGTAGGGTTTGGATCTGGAAGTGGTGTACACTGGCTTTGGTTAGAATTGGTATCACATAGCTTAGCTTGTGATACCAATTGTGATAGTTCAGAAGGCTGGGAGATATAATCTTCCAATGGGCCCAAGGAAGAGAAAACTGGGGTGGTGAGCATCTAGCCAGTCTCTGCCACAGATAAACTAGAAAAGCACTGACATTTCATGTTTTTGTTTTTGTTTTTTTTTTTTACTTTTATAAAATACTTTAAAATTTATGCTACATGGCATGCCTCTGGAGAACCATGATGAAAACAGAGTAGAATGACAGGATCGAGCATGACTGGAGAAATGAAGAGAGAAGTATTAGTTACATTTTTTTAAGAACTGTCTCTCTGAGTAGGTGACATTTGAGTTAACATATTAGAAAGGAAAAAGCCAGATACAAAAATGAGAGATGTAACAACACAAGGAGAGGGAAGAACTAGTAGTATACAGCCCCGGGGCAGGAGTAATGTGGCATGTTTGCAGGATAGTGAGAAGACTGAGGAAGCAGAGGGTACTGCGTAGGGAGTGTGAGGGAGTGTCTGGCCAGAGATAGGCAGGAGAAACTTGCAAAGCCTGGTATGCCACAGAATGAAGTTTGGATTTTATTTTAAAATGAGAGGAAGCCATTATGGTGTTTAAAGAAGGGAATCCTGTAGTCTGATTTGTATTTTTAAAAGACCTGTTTGGTTATTGTGAAGTGAGTGAATTATTATAGGGTAAGGTAGGGCAAATTAGTAGGCTTTTGCAATAGTGTGAGAGATAGGGAAAATATGTAAATGTATTCTGGAGGAAGGGCCCATCAGACTTACTGGTAGATTTAATGGTGGCAAATGCCTTGTGGGAGAATGAGCAATCCCAGGACTCCTAGGACTTTAGCTTGAGTAAATTCACAGAAGTTCACATTTTGCTTTTACGAAAATGAGAAGATTAGAAGACCAGGTTTTCTGGTAGGGGAAAAAAAAAAGAGAGAGAGAGAGAGAGAGAGAGAATTCTTTCTGGGCATGAAAATTTGGAGAGATTTATTAGATGCCCAAGTTCAGGGGAGAAGTCAATAGTAGAGATATCACCCTGAGGATGATCACCATATGGGGAAGTATTTATAGCCTGAGTATGGGAGAAGCCACCTGGGGAAGTGCAGCAGCGAGAAGCAGCAGCTGCAGGGGTGAGCCAGGAAGGAGAGGAGGGAGGCTGAATCCATCAATCAGAAGTCTGGCAGAAGAGGAAGAGCCCCCTGAAGATGCTGAGCAGGCCAGCTTGGGAGTCAGCAGGACCATACAAATAATGGGGTCAGGAGAAGAAAAGCAGGTGTGGTAGGTTGATTTGACTGAACCTGAGAGGTAAAGAAAAGAAAGTTAAGTGGCACTCGTGGTGGGCACGGAAAGAGCAAATGACTGACAAAAGTAGTTTCAGGGCCGAGGAAAGAAAGGAAACTCCAGAAACTCTACTGGAGGAAAGAACAGAAAGAACAAGTCGAGGATGTTAGTTCCTTCATCACTGCTGCCAACGTTTTTGGTGGAAATGAGCAGAGCAGCTTCTGAGGAAACAGCATAGGTGTGATGGAGGCTTGTCTGGCTAAAAGAAAAAAAGTGTTTTTAACCGATGGAAGGTACTGAAGGCCATTTTCTATGCTGAAAGGAAGCATCCTTTGAAAGTAGGAAAAAGACATCTACCTAAATCAGAACTTAAAAACTCTCTTAACTAATCTGATTTAAAATCCTTCTGAAGTCCGGAATTGTGATGCCACCAACGTTGGCTTTCTTTTTCAATATCCCTTTGGCTATTCGAGGTCTTTTCTGGTTCCATATAAATTTTAGAATTATTTGTTCCATTTCTTTGAAAAAGATGGATGGTACTTTGATAGGAATTGCATTAAATGTATAGATTACTTTAGGTAGCATAGACATTTTCACAATATTTATTCTTCCAATCCAGGAGCATGGAACATTTTTCCATTTCTTTGTGTCTTCCTCAATTTCTTTCATGAGTACTTTATAGTTTTCTGAGTATAGATACTGTGTCTCTTTGGTTAAGTTTATTCCTAGGTATCTTATGGTTTCGGGTGCAATTGTAAATGGGATTGACTCCTTAATTTCCGTTTCTTCTGTCTTGCTGTTGGTGTAGAGAAATGCAACTGATTTCTGTGCATTGATTTTATATCCTGACACTTTACTGAATTCCTGTATAAGTTCTAGCAGTTTTGGAGTGGAGTCTTTTGGGTTTTCCACATATAGGATCATATCATCTGCGTAGAGTGATAATTTGACTTCTTCTTTGCCAATTTGGATGCCTTTAATTTCCTTTTGTTGTCTGATTGCTGAGGCTAGGACCTCTAGTACTATGTTGAATAGCAGTGGTGATAATGGACATCCCTGCCGTGTTCCTGACCTTAGCGGAAAAGCTTTCAGTTTTTCTCCATTGAGAATGATATTTGCGGTGGGTTTTTCATAGATGGCTTTGATGATATTGAGGTATGTGCCCTCTATCCCTACACTTTGAAGAGTTTCATCATCAAGACAGCATGGTACTGGCACAAAAACAGACCCATAGATCAATGGAACAGAATAGAGAGCCCAGAAATAGACCCTCAACTCTATGGTCAACTAATCTTCGACAAAGCAGGAAAGAATGTCCAATGGAAAAAAGACAGCCTCTTCAATAAATGGTGCTGGGAAAATTGGACAGCCACATGCAGAAAAATGAAATTGGACCATTTCCTTACACCACACACAAAAATAGACTCAAAATGGATGAAGGACCTCAATGTGCGAAAGGAATCCATCAAAATTCTTGATGAGAACACAGGCAGCAACCTCTTCGACCTCAGCCGCAGCAACATCTTCCTAGGAACAACGCCAAAGGCAAGGGAAGCAAGGGCAAAAATGAACTATTGGGATTTCATCAAGATCAAAAGCTTTTGTACAGCAAAGGAAACAGTTAACAAAATCAAAAGACAACTGACAGAATGGGAGAAGATATTTGCAAACGACATATCAGATAAAGGACTAGTGTCCAGAATCTATAAAGAACTTAGCAAACTCAACACCCAAAGAACAAATAATCCAATCAAGAAATGGGCAGAGGACATGAACAGACATTTCTGCAAAGAAGACATCCAGATGGCCAACAGACACATGAAAAAGTGCTCCATATCACTCGGCATCAGGGAAATACAAATCAAAACCACAATGCGATATCACCTCACACCAGTCAGAATGGCTAAAATCAACAAGTCAGGAAATGACAGATGCTGGTGAGGATGTGGAGAAAGGGGAACCCTCCTACACTGTTGGTGGGAATGCAAGCTGGTGCAGCCACTCTGGAAAACAGCATGGAGGTTCCTCAAAATGTTGAAAATAGAACTGCCCTATGACCCAGCAATTGCACTATTGGGTATTTACCCTAAAGATACAAACGTAGTGATCCAAAGGGGCACGTGCACCCGAATGTTTATAGCAGCAATGTCCACAATAGCCAAACTATGGAAAGAACCTAGATGTCCATCAACAGATGAATGGATCAAGAAGATGTGGTATATATACACAATGGAATACTCTGCAGCCATCAAAAGAAATGAAATCTTGCCATTTGCGACAACATGGATGGAACTAGAGCGTATCATGCTTAGCGAAATAAGTCAAGCAGAGAAAGACAACTATCATATGATCTCCCTGGTATGAGGAAGTGGTGATGCAACATGGGGGCTTAAGTGGGTACGAGAAGAATAAATGAAACAAGATGGGATTGGGAGGGAGACAAACCATAAGTGACTCTTAATCTCACAAAACAAACTGAGGGTTGCTGGGGGGAGGGGGTTTGGGAGAAGGGGGTGGGATTATGGACATTGGGGAGGGTATGTGCTTTGGTGAGTGCTGTGAAGTGTGTAAACCTGGTGATTCACAGACCTGTACCCCTGGGGATAAAAATATATGTTTATAAAAAATAAAAAATTAAAAAAAAAAATCCTTCTGGTTCTTCAACCTGTGGAATTGCACTCTATAGAAATGCAAATTAGGTAAGACATTAAAAAAATTTAATTATCTGGAATTTAATATGCATTTATTTTATTTTGACCTTGTTAGAAAAACAGTAAAAATACATTTTTAAAAATCTGGTTTTCCAAGGAAAGAACATATAATTAATCTGCATATAAATACAATCTAATTAATTATTTTAATATTTAAGTTTAAAGCAATTATCAAGGGAGAAAAAGGATACTGGCCAAATTCATATCTAATTTAGTTGTATGTTACTGGCGAACTTGTATGCCTGATTGTAAAAATAGATACTATTTCCTCAGTTTCCTCAGTATTTTTCTTTAAAATAATTTCTTTACTATTTAGGAGTTTGCTTTTGAGTAACCAGACCTGATACAAATTCTTTCTCCATGACTCTCAAAATCTCTAAGGCTTGTGTGTGTGTGTGTGTGTGTGTGAGAGAGAGAGAGAGAAAGAGAGAAAGAAAGAGAATTGGGAAAATAATAAATGCCTTAAAGAAATGTAAAGTTAAAGATAGCATGTATAAATCAGCTGAATTCTAACAATTATAGATGCTTATTGTTATTATGATACCCTTATTATCATCATCATCATCATCATTGTTATTTTGATTAAGAAATCTATATACCACAGAGGAAGAATTTGATTTCTGTTGATGGTAACTGACAAAAACAGATAAATAGTTACTTGTAAAACAAAAGCTTTTTCTTTACTCCTTAAAGAAATATATCAAGGAGACAATAAACATTTTATTACAGAACCATACAGTACTAAAGCTTTTGCGTGTACGTGGGGGTAGGGCATGAGTGGTTTGGTTTTGAAAGTAATAGAAAATATGAAATTATTTGAGCAACACTAAAAGTTTATAACTGAATTTTATATTATGGCTAGTTAATGGTTGGTAGTCTAGAATGACAGTATAAAGATAGAAGAATAAAATGGTGGGAATAGAAGCAAGTATGTGACAATGAAGAAATGGTGGTATAAGGAAGCAGCAACTGAGACAAACTGAAAATGAAGGCAGGCAAGAAAAGGCACAGATTAAAAAAAAAAAAAAAAATGAAAAGGCTCAGGTAAATGAGTTGTCCCAAAGTCACAGCTTAATCTTCTTTTGAGGTATGTTACTCTAGAAGACTGGTGATTATTCTTTCTACTAGTGATTGATTTTTCTCTTCTTTACTGCCTAGCTTATAATGTTAGTCTTCTCTCCTAATGGGCTAACTAGTGAAGACTGTGGCAGAGAAATTATTTCCTGGGTTGCAGTAGTAGTTACCAGGGAAGCTGTCTTTCCAAAGGCTGGAAATAAAGCTGAAATTCAGATTTTGTCTTTTACTAAAAGTTAAATATTTCACTCCTTCTCGTCTCTTCATTTTCATTTAATAGAAGTTTTTCCCTTAACCTCCAGTTAATGGTTAGATTGACCAACATTTCTTATTTTCTCTATAAAACACAAGAGTTGTGCACATCGCACTTACCTATTCAGAGCTCTCAGACCATGCCCAAGTAGACCAGCACAGGCTACTCCCACCAGCTAAGATCGTTGATGACAGAGAGTTCCAAGGAGTGTGTCATTAACCCTCCTTATAAGTCAGTCATGTTTGCTATTGTAATGTAATTAAAGATCAAGGTGATGAAATAGTGTGATAAGAAGAACTGCTGTCCGTGAAAATTAAAGGCATGCTACAGAAAGGTGAGAGGACCATCTTTGAGTGTCTCAAGTTCTTGATACAGATCAAGGAAATCACAAAATTGAAACTGAAAATGTAAATGATACATTATTGGTATAGCTTATGCAAGAAATATGGTGTAGCATTCCAATCAATAGTCACTTAATCAAAGAAAAAGCCATGACTTTACATCAAAAGACTGGCATGGGAATGCAAATGCACTGTTTTAAGTCCAAGTAGAATACTTAAGATATGAATGTGTCATTTTTATGACTTCCTTTACTAATAGACCCTTTCAATTCATTAACTTACTGATTTTGATCAGGGCAGATAGAATCACATCTGCTGTGCTCTTAAGTAAGATAACACAGACAATAAATATTCCTGCTACATGGAAATAATTAAACACATAGGATTTAGAAAATAAGTAACACACCCAGTCATTGGGAGCAGAGAAAAGTTTGCAAAAGAAAAAAAAAGAAAAAAAAAATACTCAGCACAGATTAATGTATGTAAGTTATTAGAGTTGGTCAGCATTTTATTCTGAGACATTTGTCCTCGTTAAATATAATAGGAGCAATTACATTATGTTTGCCACGTATTATTCATAAACCTAAAATTTCTTGAAGATCGATGGCATAAAGTTGGGAATATATGAACAAAGGTAAGAAAATAATATTACTGCCTAAACCATAATCAAAATGATATATCCATGATCATATATAAAAGCTACTTCCTAAAATTTTAATATACCACAGAACTATATGATAGAATATATGTATGGATTTGTCTATATTAATATTTTTCTTGAAAACTGAATACTAGTAAAAATTTTATGACTTAAAATAAGTTTCCTATGAATATAAATATGCAGATTTATAAAATAATGCATTTTAATAAATACCAAGTAATAAGTTTTGTCTTTATACTGATGTGATTATAGTTCACGAAACTACAGTCTTCAAAAAAATCCAAAATAAATTACTTGTTAATGAGGAAAAAACATATATTGGTAAAATAATCAAATGAAATGCATAGTTGCTGAGATCCCATCTTTAAAAGAAATCCTACAAACCTCTCTGGAAACCATCTGTGCTTTATTCTAAGCCTAAACTACAACCTCTACAATAAATACACACAATAGTGCACTTGGTCTGTACTGCCACCAAGTGCCTAAACCAATTAGTTTAAAGATTCTTGACACAGCTATAAGCAGATTCTTTTGTTGTTATGAGTAGCAATTTGGAAGCAGGCTAAGAGCAAACCACTCTGATCATGAATGGCTATAAGAGCAACACAATTTAGACATGACAATAGAATCTCAAAGGCATTAATAAAAGAATCAGAAAGGTAAATAATCCTACCAGCTCACTGGAAGTTCATGAAGTCTAAAAATGTTATTCAGCTTGTAGTCAAATTTTGCTGGACCAATGTTTTCTTTACATAAATACAGGTTTGGATTTTGTTGCATATCTGTGGGAAATTCTGAATCCTAGAGGAAAAAGAAAAAGCAAGAGCTATATATAAAATAGCCTATCACTGCACACATTAATACCATATTCTTTAATACTAAATTACAACATAAATATTACTATTATATTCCCTCAGGAGTTACCTTAAGTCCTTCATTTCCTATTTAAGTTTTGAGAAAGCATGCAAAAAAGATAAAATGTTAAATAAGGCACATATTTATTTGCATAAGTCTAAACTGCATGCTACATGGAAAAATTATTTAAAAACAGCCCCTATTAAATTACAATGAAGTACAACATGGTATTGTCTTATATTATTGGTCAGTTGTCCTTTTTCAATAAGTTTCCATCCCCAACAGTAATGTCAGCAAATCTGTGATTATTCTTATATTCCTTTGTCCTCTATAAATGGTGAACCAAAAACACTTTCATTAGGAAACAGAACAATAACATAAGTTATTGGATTAATTATGGTTTTCTTCTTAAACCTGAAGACACAGGGCTAATTGAAAGGACTTACTAAAGGTAAAACATTTAATTATTTTGAATCTCACCTACAGAATAATCCACATTTGCCAAGCAATTGTAACTGGAGATCAAAGACCATTTTTAGTCCATGAGAAAGTAGCAGTGGAAGGAAATATGCTATAAAAAGGTACTTAGTTAATATTTAATAATGGATGGATTAACTGCTTAACTCTACAAAAGAAGGAAGTAATCAACCCACTTATACTTAATACTTTAAAACTGCCTTTAGAGAGGGAGGTATATCATTTGTTTGTGTACTCATTCATTTATTCAAAAAATATTTATAAGAGCTACTTTATCCCAAACATTATTGTAGGCATGGGGAATCCACCAAAGAACAAAGCAGATAAGAAGTTTTGCCCTTGTGGAGGTTATATTAGAGTCAGAAAATGATACAACCAATTTTTATGAATGAAGTATTTTTCTGGATAACAACGTAATACATATTCATATAGAAATATCATGCATTCCATATACTACAAAGAAAAAAATTAAAAGAAACCTTATTTTCACCACACAGATATAACCACTATTAGCACTTTGATATAATATTACATCCCTCAATTTTTATAAATTTGAGACCATATTCTATTTTCCACGCTCCATTTTTCATTTAACATAGTGGTATACTACATTTTCATTCTACTTAGTATATTTTGAAAGAATGCCATATTTTATTCAATATTGTTATATTTGTTTTCCTTATGCTTATCAATGCTATGAACAGACTTTTCTGTCTATAAATCTGCATTTCACTGATTATATTCTTAAAGCACATTTCTAAAAGTGTAAATAAATAATTTGAATAAAATACTTAACATAAAACACGATTCCTCTTCACAGATTGCTCTTCAGAAATCTTGTATGAATTTATATACTGCCTGTCATATAATACTGTGTGCAATTCACCACCATATTGTTAATGCTATCCATCCATACATTCACACATGTGTAATACATGTAATACTTTCAGGGTGGGTTAAATCAGTGATGGGTGTGTTAAGAAGGGCACTTGTGCTGATGAGTACTGCATATTGTATGTGAGTGACGAATCATGAAATTATGCTTCTGAAGTCATTACTATACTATATGTTAACTAACCAGAATTTAAATAAAAACTTGAAACAAAAAAATCAACGAAAACTAAAACAATACATTCAGTCAACTGTTTAACTAATACTTATCATTGAATGTCTATTTCATGACAGGCACTGGTTTCAGCTCTTATGTCTTTGAACAAAATAGACAAAATTCCCTTCTTTGTGGAGATTGCATTCCAGCATGAGGACACCATGGACAATAAAAAAAATAAACATATAAATTACATTATATCTAAAGGTAAAAAGCCTTGGGGAAAATTGTTGCTAATTCATATAAAAACTATATAATATTGACATTTCTTAAATTAACTGAGTAAGTTTTTGTGTTTCTTTTTTCTTTTTTTACTGCATCTTTTCTGAAAGGTATGTCTATGTCTTTTGTCCATTTTACTATCATTTTGATGATAATTCATTTTAACAATATTGTCTGGGTTGGAAATGGAGGGAAGGTAAACTATTATGCCAGACAAGGTAGCAAGGTGAATCAGAATCCAGGCTTACATAATTTTTTGATGGCAGGGAAAAATCTAGAACCATAAACTTATTATCCCCAGCAATTTGTATAAGCACTATTAAACCAATCATTATATAAAACTAAAATAATGAGGGGCGCCTGGGTGGCTCAGTGGGTTAAGCCACTGCCTTCGGCTCAGGTCATGATCTCAGGGTCCTGGGATCGAGTCCCACGTCGGGCTCTCTGCTCAGCAGGGGGCCTGCTTCCCTTCCTCTCTCTCTGTGATCTCTTCCCTTCCTCTCTCCTACTGTGATCTCTCTCTCAAATAAATAAATAAAATCTTAAAAAAAAAAACTAAAATAATGAGACACTTCATGAAATCTTATCAACTAAGCTCAATATAACCGTCTCAGCTACAGCCTCTTTGGTGTAGCTGAGAAGAATACAGGAAAATATAAAAATACCTGAACAGATATTTAAAGGAAGATTTATAAGGGCAGTGAAGGCCTAGAAACAGCAATCCTATCTAAACATAAATGCACCTGCAGAGGTAAGATGTAAGACCCCTTCCATTGCCCAGCATGTATACTGAAATGTTCCAGGAAACGGAAGCAAATGGGCAGGCAGAATCGGTGAGGCAAGTGCAGATACATAAGTAAGGACTGTGCATAGAGAATAGAGGGAGCAAAATAAATTTTAAAACTATTATTTTAAGTTACATGCCATTATCATTTCTCTGTATTGACAAGGTATAACTGGAGGGCATAGCTAAGCTCTCAATAATATGCTTGCATCAGTCAGTAGTTCTTTAGTCTGTCTACCCACTGAAACCATCAGGCAGATTTTTTAAAAATACCAGTATCACGGGATCATACCCCAGACCAATTAAGTAATAATTCCCCACGGTAAGGCTCTAAAGTTTGTATTTAAAGTTCCCTATGTAAAATAAAGGGATTAAAAAATTCTGGCTTTCTCTAGGGATTGGGTTCTACCACATACTAGCATGTGAATTAATCAAGCTTTTTAACAAATTTTTTAGGATGCATTTTCCCATCTGTAAAATACAACCAAAAATCACACCTAATTAATAGGCTGCTGTGGGGACTAAGTAAGATAATCTCTAAAAAGCAGTAATCACATGCTTAGCACCTAATAAATATTTAATAATCTTTAGCTATTTCTGTGGATATTTTTATTATTGCTGTGATTAGTGGCACATGTTAATTTCAACCAGTTAATAAATTCATTATGAATTATATCATACTGTATTGATTATAAAATATTTTATCCAACTCAACTTTCAGGTTTAATATTCTCCTGGGATATTGATTAAGGCAGATTTTCATATGATCCCACCTGTCAGAATCCCAGTCCCATATCTAGTTAACTGTTGATTATCTGTTTGTCCCAGGATCAATAATAAAAGGAACTCCTGTTCCACTGGCCAACCAGTAGGAATGTTATAGTCTCCCTTCCTGCTTATAGTCAAAGGATGAAAAACCTGATGAGTAACTCTCTTGCTATTTCAGGGATGTATCAGTATAACATCCCTTGAATCCATCCTGATTAGGAAGCTGAACTATCTACTTGGCCTCCTTCCATAAGTCTCCTAGGGTCTTCCAGGCCCTCTATCTATGCCTTTCAACTCATGTCTGCTTCTCTATCTTGTTCCTTGCTTTCCATTGATCTGACATTCAAGGGAATTACCCAGACCAATTTTGAGCCCAAAGTTCAAGATTGTTGATTCAACATTTGAATGTTTATTCTGTATCAGATACTGTGTTAGTTACCAGATCAAAAACAGAACTGGAATACATTCCTTCCATTGAAGGACTGACAGTCTCATGAAGGAACAACATAAAGGAAAAACTACATCATTGAGAAAAGCTAGAGTGTAAATATACAGAAGATAATAAGGTGAAAAAACGAGCAATAAATCTACTGGAATGAAGTAGACATGCAATTAATATCATGAATTGCAGATACTGTCAGTCTATTGATAGATTCCATGGACTGATATAACTTTAGTGCACCAGTATGGCCTTGCTAATAGTTAAAATACTGAAAGATATCCATATACTTGGAAACAACTGAAACCCTGAGCACATCCTCATGTTCCTCTCCCTCCACCAACCCTAGCCCCTTCGTTGGTTACTAATCCTTGCCCCCAACTTATTCAGCAAAATGCCCTAATTAAAGTAATTGTTAGCACACCTGAGCCTCCAGGACCTTTCTCCCATTCTACAGCCAGCATCCATCCTGACTGGTCAGTGCCCATGTTAAATAATGGTTGTTAAATATTTTGGCTATCACTCTAAATTTATATGTATTTATAGAGAATTAGCTCTTTGATAGATGATTAACTAAAAAAGAAATGTACACAATAGCATATAAATAAAATAATCCCATTTTTAATGAAGTAAAAAGCATCTACATGGTAAGCACTAATGTATGTATAAAACATTTTTATAGAGAGAAAAAATCTAACAGTGGTCACCAATGGATGTGGTAAATGGAGATCAGAACAAAGGGAAGAGAATCATTTGTTTTTAATATTATATCTTTCTTTACTGTTTAAATATTTTGCCATAAGCATGTAATTTTTTCCTTAAATTTTCAAATAAAATAATGTGTATAAGAAAAGTAGTCCTACATGTATGAATTATCCCCCTTTTTTAAGATCTTATTTATTTGCGAGAGAGAGAGAGAAAGAAAGAGGAGCAGCAGAGGGGGAGAGAGAGAGACATGCAAACTCCCTACTAAGCAAGGAACCCAAGCAGGGCTTGATCCCAGGACCCTGAGATCATGATTTCAGCTGAAATCAAGAGTCAGCTGACTGAGATACTCACCTGACTGAGACACCCTTCCTGCATTTCCCTGCCTCCCTTGCAATTATATTGAGGTAAAGTGATTGGGTTTTGAAACAGGATATGAGCAGAAATGATATAAACCATTTCCAGTCCTAGCCTTTAAACACCCTGACATAGTTCACCACTTTTCTTCTCCTGCCACAATGACTTTGGAAAGCCATGTAGATGACGGACGGTAGAGACGACAGATGGCTGCCCACATTACTTTGTCATTGAATGGAGGAAAGCCACAGAGTCATACCATCCACAAGTTAAGAATGGACCTTTGTTGTGAAAGGGCTTTGGATTTGCATCTTACCTCTTGCAGCAGCTAATGCTGTTTACATTGACCAATATATTTGGGAAATGATTATGATTAATCAACAACCATTTATATTAATCTTTCAAAATTTAAAGGTAAAAGATGAATATTTTAAGATAGATACTATGTTAAATAAACACCCATTAAAACATATTTTAATGTATTTTTTTCTCTTCTTATTTTAAATCCCCATGTGGATTTACCAGAAAGGGAGAAGTTTTGTTCAGGCTTCTGTGCCCCCATTACTTCATTTATCACTCAAGTAGTCCACGCCTGCTGACAAACTTCACTCATCACCATCTATAATGACTGACAGCTGACATTATCAGCAAGATTTCATTGAGCTAATTGACATTTACAGTCTAAGTATGAAAATGGAAGTGAGTCAGAGAAAACCTTCCTTACTCAGGAATTTGTTCAATTCCTTGACCTTTATATTTGTTTGTATTATTGTGGTCTTAGATTGTAGAGAGAAGGATTTTACTTGCAAAATGCTGTTTTCACATGTACTTAAGAATTTTTACCTAATATCCTAAGTTTCTAATTATTCTTTAAAGTTCCTTTTTCTTTTTTTTTTTTTAAATAATTTTTGTTTTAATTTATTTGACAGAAAGAGAGTGAGCATAAGAAGGAGAAACAGCAGGGAGAGAGGGAGAAGCAGAGTCCCCGCTGAATAGGGAGCCCAAGGCAGGGCTCAATCCCAGGACCCCAGGATCAGGACCTGAACCAAAGACTGAGGCCTAACCAACAAAGCCATGCAGGCGCTGCTAAAGTTTCTACTCTACATGACTATATCAAGCAAAATAATTTTAATGTATGTTAAAGCTATCACTCAGTCCTTCTTTGCTTTGATCCACATCAAATTAGAAAGATCATCATAGGGCGCCTGGGTGGCTCAGTGGGTTGAGCTGCTGCCTTCGGCTCGGGTCATGATCTCAGGGTCCTGGGATCGAGTCCCACATTGGGCTCTCTGCTCCACAGGGGGCCTGCTTCCCTCTTTCTCTCTCTCTGCCTGCCTCTCCGTCTGCTTGTGATTTCTCTCTGTCGGGTGAATGAATAAAATCTTAAAAAAAAAAAAAGAAAGATCATCATATCTTTTCTTCTTAATAACATGGTAATCATTACGAACACTACCACTGAGTAATACAACTTTGCCTACTTTTTAGTTTTTCTAACTATAATAATTATGCTAATTCCTGCCCTTTTCCTAGTCCCCTTTTTCTGCTCTTTCTAATCTGCATATAGACCCCAAAATACCACAACTAAAGCTGTTAAGAACACCATTAAGAACATTATTTCAACTACGCCAATAAGGTTCTGTATTAGGACCTTCAATCCGGGAGTACAGTAGTTTGTAATGTGGGTCATTGTCTCCCGAGATACCCTGTTGTCTTCCTTCCAGTGTAAGTCTACATTTTTGATGATCAAGTCTCCAGAAAAGACTCAGCAAGAATTATGCAATAGAAGTTGTTATAAAAACTAGATTAACTTTTTGAGAAGAAAATGTAGAACATTGCCTCTTATCCTGCTTCCAAATGAATTCCAGATTAACTAGATTTCAATGTTCAAAAAAAAAAAAAGAAATCATAAAATCCACAGAAGCACATACCGCTAAATATCTATATGATCTGAATGTGAAAATGAATGTGGAAACCCCTTCTAAACACAACACTAAAGAAAAAACTGTGAAGTAGAAGACAGGTATGTTTGATTAAGTAGTTTTTTAAACTTCGAAAAGAAAAAACTGCAAGAAAAATATTGGTGTGTTAAAGTAATATAATTACATATAATTTAAATTTATTATTTAAAATCATAAAAACTAAATTCTTTTGAAGAAAAATGTACAGACATTATGGATACATGTCACCCAAAAAGTAATCAGTAAACATATGAAAAGATTCAGTCTCACTAATAATTAAATACTAATTAAAATAACAAATGAGATGTTATTAATTTGCAAGCTGATAAACTACATTTTTAAAATAAGATTAGTACAATGGTGCAGTTACTCTCATACACTGCAAGTAGTAATTGATATAAATTGATATAAACTTTCAAGAAATTTAGCCATATTTATCAAATATAATTAAACCTGGTGATTCACAGACCTGTACCCCTGGGGATAAAAATATATGTTTATAAAAAATAAAAAATTATATTAAAAAAAAAAGAATATTAAAAAAAAAAGTGACCAAATACCTTTTATCAGTAAGTCTTTTTCTAAAAATATATACTAAGGAAATATTCAAACCAATGTGCTAGGACAAATACACAAAGATATCCATGAACCATTATTTATTAAAATTAAGTACTTAAAACACTTAATTTGTAATAAAAATGAACTACAGAATATCATACATCCAGGTGATAAGATACTATGTAGTTATTAATAACTGTATTCACAAAGAATATTTATGAACATAAAAAAGTATCCATGTTGCATCACCACTTCCTCATATCAGGGAGATCATATGATAGTTGTCTTTCTCTGCTTGACTTATTTCGCTAAGCATGACATGGAGGCTTAAATGGGTAGAAGAATAAATGAAACAAGATGGGATTGGGAGGGAGACAAACCATAAGTGACTCTTAATCTCACAAAACAAACTGAGGGTTGCCGGGGGGAGGGGGTTGGGGAGAAGGGGGTGGGATTATGGACATTGGGGAGGGTATGTGATTTGGTGAGTGCTGTGAAGTGTGTAAACCTGGTGATTCACAGACCTGGGGATAAAAATATATGTTTATAAAAAATATATGTTTATAAAAAATAAAAAATTAAAAAAAAAAAAGTATCCATGTAACTTAGAGAGCATATGTGTGATATATCAATACATAAAAAGTGGGACTAGAAGAAAGTATGTCAGAATATTAATAGTAACTAAGTCTTAATGCTTTTTATTTTGTATTCATTTCTGCATTTTCAAACACAGCTGAGTTTTTACCCTTTTATTTTTCTGGAAGTCATCCTGGTAACTCCCATAGTCCCCAAGAGCCTAAAAATGATACTTATCAAAATCCAAGCAGGATTCAAGGAGATTGGGGGTCATTCATACAGTATCTAGTTATTGCTTATATGTAGTTATTAAAATATAGCTTTTTATTTCCCCAACAGTTTTAAAATAGGACAGTTTACTATTGTAAGAAAATAGTTATTACCTTTTAAAATCCTATTTGACACAAAAAATAAGCAGTTAATTGAAAGATAACAAAAATTAATGAATTGGACATTTGCCAATAAAGAACATAATCTATTTAGGTTTGTAAATTAAGGCAATTCTCCACTAACAGTTTTATTTGAAAATGGATGAAGAATTTCTAAGTCCTTATTAATACCCCTCACTTAGCCTCATGCAAACTGAAATTGATAGACACAGAAATTTCAATGACTTTTAGATTATATTTCTTTCACTATAATTTTCATTTAAAATAAACAGTTGTGTAATCTCTGTGAAGCAGAGACCAAGAATAAGTCTTATAAAGGTTAAATTTGCCTGAAGATATATCTTGACCAGCTAGAAATTGCTGAATTAGATGACTTGTCTAGTTTCATTCACTGCCTAATATATTCTCTAGTTGGCAGGCTTCCAAAATGAAGAATAAGCATGCATTTTTGTAATTGAAATTGCAACACTTAGCTTAGCTATCTTATCTTGACTTTAATGTTGTTAAATTAATCATTATAATTTAATAAAATTTTTCATTTTGAAAAAGCTAATTGTTATGCAATAATGCAAATACCTGAAAAGCATCAATAATATATTACATGTAAAATATTCCTAGATAATAAATTATAAATCTGTTTAACGCTATTATAATCACATAAAAGTGTTGCAAATGCAAAAAGAGTCAAAGCTATGGTGAAGGAAATGGAGAGATAGGTAGCACAAAGCACATGAAGGTTAAGAAAAGTGCACCATAATGATGACACCAGTGACCATTTCTCTCAGTGCCAGAGACTGCAGCAGTGCTAGACGATGCAAATGTCAATAAGTGGAGCAACTTCTGAAAATGGTGGCTCTGTTTTCAACAGATGACTAAGTCATACTTTCACCTACTGGACTAATGGCATTACTCTGAGAACATATCAAGAGATTTCTGGTTAGTTTTGTGGATAGAAAGTATGGATAATTATTGATATCTCTCCTCACTAGTTTTATTCCATTCCTCAAAGGCAATGCAAAATTTTGTTCTAGCAAACTTAAGTTATTTGCATTAGCAGCTAAGGAGGCATGTCTAATACTTCTGACCCAACTGATTGGCATCAGTTTGTTTTACATGTCCAGAACAAATGCAAGCCTGTGCCTAAAGTAATATAATCTTAGCTATGTTTTCACCGTCTGTGAATTTCTACAAGGAAAATTTTCTTGTGGTTTGGTGACTTATAGCATCATGAAGCTCCACAGTAAAATAACTAACTTCCACTCTAAGTTATTCCAGGTTCTTATAATTAATATGATCTTCTATACTATTTATCTTCTTTTTGTTAATATATGTTTCAATGATCCTTCCTATTGAATTTTAAAAAGATTGCAATTGTGAATATGTAGAACATGATCAGACATTGAAAAGCCAGGCATCAAGAAAATAATTCAAATGAATTAATTAGGTTGACTCATTTGGTTATCTTTAATCTTTATAAGACTCTTGATACATAACAGATTATCTCTCCCACATACAATCCGGGTTTTATTTTGTATCCACCTTCTAAGAAAGGCATAGAATGGGATGCCAGTCAATTTCTAGGAACTGTGCTGAGGCTCTTCTAAGGCTATGGGTATCAGTTATAAATGGCTGAATATAATCTGTCCAGCTGAAATTAATGCCACATACTAGTTGCACAGTTAGATGTATTGTTTGATGCAAAATTCTGCCTTTGACTGTAGAAATTCCATATGCCATCCCCAAAGTCTATCAATTCTTTAGAAGTGGCAGGATAGTATGGGATAGGATAATAAGTCGGTCTATTAAAATCTGCACTACAGAGTGCCTTTGCATCTTATTCACTTGTTATAGATCTCACTATGAACACTTTAAGCAACAAACAGAATCTAAGTTTGGGATATTTTTTCAACATTTACCAAAGCCTCACTTATACAGGTGATCAAATGTCAGCCATCACTTTCTCTGGCCTCTCTTAAGCACTCACTGAATTTAATGTAGTCAGCAGGCTATATATGTAGACCTGCCCTTTAAACACTGAGCTCCTCCAAACTCCATACTGCCCTTTTCTTTTCTCATTCCACACTAAATCCTATAGCATTTTTGTCCATCCTTGAGGTTTACCATAATGTGTTTGCGACCTTCATCTAACTCTACCTAGATGTTCCACAGAAGTCTCACTGTCTAGTGCTAAATATTTTTCTTCTTTCACTTAAATCAGTTTTACTTTTGAATTCATGATCATGATTAATGACAATATTTTTCACTTGCAAGCCAAATTTGGCATCATTCTAACATCCATTGAACCACATTTTAAAAATTCATTCCTCCTTCTGTATTTTCTTGTTTCTTTCTTAGTATAAGTCTCCATCTCTGTCCATAAGAGACTGCTGCAGCCTCTCACATGTCTCTCAACTTAAGGAAACCCACACAAAATGGCACTACTAAAAGGCATTAAAAAATATATCATTCATCTATGTATTACCATCAAATGACTTCATATTGTCCACAGGGTAAAGTTTCAAATCCTTTGATACAAGGTCGCCTATGGGGATAACCCCAGCCTGCCTCCCAAACCTCACCATCCACTGCTTCCCTGAATATACAGCTATGTCACATTACACATTTCTTTGTGTTGCACCTGTTATCAATGTCAAAATGTACTTACAAGACAATATCACTATTGTGTCATTGCACAGTCCTTCCACTCAACTATGAGGTTATTAGAAGACAAGTATGACACATGATTCACTTTTGTCTCTCTAGCACATACTCTTACACGTAACAGGCACTCTAAATGCCTGTTTAGTGAACAAATGGCCTTCTCAAAAGTCAATGTATTGTTCATATCTCATTCATGGAGCAGAGCCAAAATATTTCTGGAAGGTAGAAATGATATAAAAATAACTTTATAATTTACATTATTGTGCATGAACTCACCTAGGAATTTTATTTCCCTAATTCAGTGTAAATCCTATATGAGACTAGCTCCCCAAATCATTCATTTTTCACCTAGAAAGATAATGAGTGCTAAGATTTAGTGACTCCAAAAAAGGTACCTGCTGATTTACAGTGACCAACAGTAACACCATGTTAATATGACTTTTAAAGTCATTATGCATTTATATTTCAGAGATTCTGATGTAACTTCTACCTTTTGACTTCTAAATATATAAACATATGCCAAATTTATTATCCATTCAAACCAAAAATCAAAGATTAGGTAGCAATAATTCAAGATAATCTGTGTTTTAATGATTTCAAGCATTTGTCTTCTGGTCAAAATGAGCTTAATCACTTTGCCAAAGGTGGTTTCCTTCCTGTTTGAGTATCCCTGCAACATTAGCAGGCACATACAAGGGTATGAAGCACACTTATCTACAGCCAGATGATTTTCAGCATAGTGAGACAACTAGAAAGGGACAGGGTTCCAGATATGGGTCTATCCTGACATGATAATTAAGCTTGTTTTAGTGATATAGACTTACTAATTTCAAACTCAAGGGAATTACACTCTTGTAGATAGAAAATGGTATTTGAGTAAGATAGCAAACAATGTGCATTAATCTAAAATGGAATTTGTGCTGTTAGAAAATCAGAACCTAGTTCTGCAAGCATTTTTAGAAACAGAGTACAGGAATGAGAAACCCAAATGTAGGGAAAACATAAATGGAAAGTATAAGCAGGTAAGAATGGAAAGGCTAGAAAGAAAATGGCAAAAGACCATGAAGAAACAGGAAGAAAAGATAAAATAAGTTAGCTTTTACAGACACTGGAAGCACCACTTTCTGGGCAAAAATATGATCTAAGAAATTATATCACATTTTTTAACAAAACTATTCATTGTAAGTTATTCAATAGGTGGTATATTCTGTATATAAACATAAAAAGTTAAGCTTATGAATATTTCTCCTCAAAGCAGAAGAGAGTTTCAGCAATGATGAATGAGGTTATGTGGAACAAGTCTTTCACTGAAAACAAAGAAATATGGTAAAAATACTTTTTTTTAGGAAACGTTTTGAAAGCATCAGAGAATTTAACTATGTAGTGAAGAATAATGGAGTCAAGATCTAAGAGAAGAAAGACACACATGGAGGTTAACCTGGTGTTTGGAGTTTGTTTCCTGCTGAAGCCTTGGTTTCAGATAATTTTGATAAAGGAGGCAAAAAGACTGAGACAAAAAGGACCAAAGTGTAGCTGAGAGCTCTAAGTATGGGTTCTGGTAAAAACTCCAGGCTTTGGATTAAAACTCAGAGGAATGAGAGGAAATTAGAAATAGACTTAACATTCCAAAGACTAAAACTAAACTTAGAATAATTTCAATTACTAATTAGAATAAGCTTATAATGCAAAAGATAATGTTGCCAGCATAGCTGCCTGTAAAATATCAGCATAAACACTCTTTGGAAAAAGACAATATCACTATTGTGCCTCAAATCTGACCTCTGTTTTTTTTTTTTTTTTTTAAAGAAATACTGTGTGATGCTCAACAAATAAAAACAAGACAAACAAAAATAGGCATATGAACATATAGGTTTTCATTTTCTTTAAAATTTTGGAACACAATTTCTTCTAATAGATCAAAATATACCCTAAATTTAGCACATGGCTTTGTTCTAGCCTCCAACCCGATCACAATATTTCCTTTATTCTTCTTTTTTCAACCAACCTTTATCTTTTTAGAATATTTTTAAATTTTCATCTTTACAGTCATATTTCATCCCTTCATTGTGTTTACCCTTATTTTTGTATTTGGCATACATATGTTTTTCTTTCTTTAAACAAGCCTTTCTCAAGAAACGAGAAAGGTTAAAGTACACAACCTAACCCTATACCTAAAATTGCTGGAGAAAGAACAGCAAAGAAAGCCTAAACCCAGCAAGAGAAGAGAAAGCATAAAGATCAGAGCAGAAATCAATGAAATAGAAACTAAAAGAACAGTAGAACAAATCAATGAAACTAGAAGCTGGTTCTTTGAAAGAATTAAGATTGATAAACCCCTGGGCAGAGTTATCAAAAAGAAAAGAGAAAGGACTCAAATTAGTAAAATCATGAATGAAAGAGGAGAGATCACAACCAACACCAAAGAAATACAAACAGTTATAAGAACATATTATGAGCAACTTTGGCAATCTGGAAGCAAATTTGACAATCTGGAAGAAATGTATGCATTCCTAGAGACATATAAACTACCAAAACTGAACCAGGAAGAAATAGAAAACCAGAACAGACCCATAACCAAACTTATTTCATGAAGCCAGCATTACCTTGATCCGAAAAACAAAGACCCCATCAAAAAGGAGACTTACAGACCAATATCCTTAATGAACATGGATGCAAAAATTCTCACCAAAATACTAGCCAATAGGATCCAACAATACATTAAAAGGATTATTCACCATGACCAAGTTGGATTTTTTCCTGGGCTTCAAGGTTGGTTCAACATCCACAAATCAATCAATATGATATAAAATATTAATAAAAAGAAAGAACAAGAACCATATGATACTCTTAATAGATGCTGAAAAAGCATTTGACAAAGTAAAGCATCCCTTCTTGATCAAAACTCTTCACACTGTAGGGAAAGAGGGTACATACCTCAATATTATCGAAGCCATCTATGAAAAACCCATCGCATGTATCATTCTCGATGGGGAAAAATTGAAAGCTTTTTGCCTAAGGTCAGGAACATGGCAGGGCTGTCCACTATCACTACTGCTATTCAACAGTATTAGAAGCCCTAGCCTCAGCAGTCAAACAACAAAAAGAAATTAAAGGCATCCAAAGAAGTCAAACTCTCACTCTGCAGATGACACGATACTTTATGTGGAAAATCCAGAAGACTCCACTCCAAAACTGCTAGAACTCATACAGGAATTCATTAAAGTGTCAGGATATAAAATCAATGCACAGGAATCAGTTGCATTTCTATACAAAAATAGCAAGACAGAAGAAAGGGAAATTAAGGAATCAATCCTAGTTACAATTATACCCAAAACCATAAGATACCTAGGCATAAACCTAACTAAAGAGGCAAAGAACCTGTACTCAGAAAACTGTAGAATATTCTTGAAAGAAATTGAAGAAGACACAGAGAAATGGAAAAGTGTTCCATGCTAATGGATTGGAAGAACATATATTGTGAAAATTACTACACTACCTAGAGCAATCTACGCATTTAATGCAATCCCTATCAAAATACCATCAACTTTTTTCACAGAAATGGAACAAATAATCCTAAAATTTATATGGAACAAGAAAAGACCCCAAATAGCCAGAGGAATATTGAAAAAGAAAACCAAAGCTGGTGGCATCACAATTACAGACTTCAATCTCTATTACAAAGCTGTCATCATCAAGACAGTGTGGTACTGGCACACAAACAGACACATAGATCAATGGAACAGAATAGAGTCCAGAAATGGGTCCTCAACCCTATGGTCAACTAATCTTTGACAAAGCAGGAAGGAATGTCCAATGGAAAAAAAGTCTCTTCAACAATGGTGTAGAGAAATTGGACAGCCCCATGCAGAAGAATAAAACTGGAACATTTCCTTACACCACACACAAAAATAGGCTCAAAGCAGATGAAAGACCTCAATGTGAGACAGGAATCCATCAAAATCCTTGAGGAGAACACAGGCAGCAACCTCTTCGACCTCAGCCACAGCAACTTCTTCCTAGAACCATCACCAAAGGCAAGGGAAGAAACGGCAAAAATTAACTACTGGGACTTTATCAAGATCAAAAGCTTTTGCACAGCAAAGGAAATGGTCAACAAAATCAAAAGACAACTGACAGAATGGGTGAAGATATTTGCAAATGAACATATCAGATAAAGAGCCAGTATCCAAATTCTATAAAGAATTTATCAAACTCAACACCCAATGAACAAATAATCCAAGACATGAACAAGCACTTCTGCAAAGAAGACATCCAAATGGCCAGCAGACACATGAAAAAGTGCTCCACATCACTTGGCATCAGGGAAATACAAATCAAAACCACAGTGAGATACCACTTCACACCAGTCAGAATGACTAAAATTAATAAGTCAAGAAATGACAGATGTTCGTGATGATGCAGAGAAAGGGGAACCCTCCTACATTGTTGTGGGAATGCAAGCTGGTGCAGTCACTCTGGAAAACAGCATGGAGGTTCCCCAAAAGGTTGAAAATAGAGCTACCCTACAACCTAGCAATCACACTACTGGGTATTTACCACAAAGATACAAATGTAGTGATCCAAAGGGGCATGTGCACCTCAATGTTTATAGCAGCAATATCCAGAATAGCCAAACAACGGAAAGAACTTAGATGTCCATCACCAGATGAATGGATAAAGAAGATGTGGTATAGATATACAAAGGAATACTATGCAGCCATTAAAAAAAAAAAACCTTGACATTTGCAATGACATGGATGAAACTAGAGGGTATTATGCTAAGCAAAATAATCAGAGAAAGAAAATTATCATATGATCTCTTTGATATGAGGAATTTGAGAGGCAGGGTAAGGGTCGTGGTGGGTAGGGACGGAAAAAAAATGAAACAAGATGAGATCAGGAGGGAGACAAACCATAAGAGACTTTTAATCTCAAAACAAATTGAGGGTTACTGGGGGGTGGGGGGGTAAACATAGGGTGGCTGTGTTATGGACCTCGGGGATGGTATGTGCTCTGGTGAGTACTATGAAATGTGTAACCCTGATGATTCATAGACCTGTACCCCTGGGGCAAATAATATATGTTAATAATAATAATAATAATAACAGGCATATAAAACTCAAGACAATATGACCAGTACATGAAAGAAATGTGGACATTTGGAACTCATCCACAGGGAATACAGATGATGGAGAAAATCAGGTGAGGGTGTTATTTTGTGACCTGAGAAATTTATCCAAAGGAAACAACCTGGCTGACATAGGAAGAGGTTAAATATACAGAAAAATAAAATTAAAAAAAAAATAAAAGGGAAAATATCTACAAAATTGTTAAATGGCATCCCTGATAGGAATAGAGAGAAAATGGTGAGGTAGCAATATTTGAAAAAATAATGGCTGAGAATTTTCCAAACTGATAACTAACATCAAGAAAACCATATGTAGGTCTGTCATAATATAACTGAAAATCAAAGAGAAAGAGAAAGTCTTTAAAGAAACCAGAAAGAAACATATATTGTACTGAAAAGAGATATAGTAAGAATTACAGTCAACTTCTTGACAGAACAAGGAGAGACAAAATATGATAGAACAGTATCTGAAAAGTGCTAAAACATTTACTATCCATTTGTTAAATACCTAGTAGCACAGTTTCTTGATCATAGGGTGGTTCTATTTTTAACTTTTTGAGGAATCTCCATACTGTTTTCCAGAGTGGCTATTATGTATTTACCCAAAGGATATAAAAATACTACTCAAATGTTTACATGTCCCCAATATCTATAGCTGCATTATCAATAATAGCCCAATTAGAGATAGTCCAAATGTCCATTAGCTGATGAAAGGATAAAGAAGATGTGGTACATATACAGTGGAGTACTACTCAGCCATAAAAAAGAATGAAATCTTATCATTTGCAACAATGTCGATGGAGCTAGAGAGTATAATGCTAAGAAAAATAGTGCAGTTAGAAAAAGAAAAATACCATATGATTGCACTCATATGTGGAATTACGAAACAAAACAAATGAACATGAGGGGAAAAAGAGGCAAACCAAGAAACTGACTCTTAACTACAGAGAATAAACTGATGGCTACTGGGGGCAAGGGTGGGAAGGATGGGTTAATCAGGTAATGGGTATTAAAGAGGGCACGTGTGAGGAGCACCAGGTGATGTACGTAAGTGATGATCACTAAATCCTATACCTGAAACTAATATTGTACTCCATGTTAACTAGATGGAAATAAAATAAAAATTGGGGGAAAAAAAGAAAATATTTGCCATGGAGTAAAATTATCTTTCAAAACTAGAGATAAAGGCATTTTCAGACTAAATTAGAGAAC
Source organism: Mustela lutreola (assembly GCF_030435805.1). Taxonomy (NCBI): domain Eukaryota; kingdom Metazoa; phylum Chordata; class Mammalia; order Carnivora; family Mustelidae; genus Mustela; species Mustela lutreola. The sequence continues at coordinate 187,305,120 of NC_081292.1, forward strand.
TTTTCATGAGTTGGTCTGTTTCTCAGGAAATTTTTTTAAACTACAGTTAAGAGGAAAATGATTTCAGATGGAAATTCAAGAATATATGAATAATACTAAGAAATGACATAGGCAAATATTTAACCATATCTACAAGAAAATAGGCTGTATTAATCATGAAGCCTTAAGAGTTTAAAATATATTCAAATGAAGACAACAGCAAAATAGTAAAAATGTAAGAGGAATAAATAAAATTCTAAGATAATAGGAAAAGGCAAAGTATTAGTTTGTATTCAAATCTGATGAACAAAGGATACAGGTAGTAACCTCTGACACACTATTAAACAAGAAAATATACAGAAAGAATATGGAATAATACTAATAAGTTATTTTTTAAAAGGCTATAAATTATGAAAAAAAGGAAGGAATATAAACATGAGCTTCAAATAAAAAGACTATAATCAGATAATAAAATTTATCCCTATACATCATCTAATTCATTGAATGTGAAAGAGTAAATGCTCTATTCAAAATAAATAGTTTGTCAGACCAAAAGTAAAAGCAAAATTCTGGTATAGTATATGCTTTTTAAGATATGAAACTAAAGTATATGGAAACAAAAATGATGAAAAAGAATGAAAAATATATACCATGCAAACCAAAAAGAAATTGGGCCTGGCTAAAATAATATAAGCAAACTTTAATACAAAAGTCTAATACAAGTGAAAAGAGACACTCATAATATTAATAAATTCAACTCATTGGGTAGATATTATAATTTTAAGATTTCTGCACATTTTCTCAAAATACAAACCTCAAATACTTAAAGACCTATGGTATCCACAAGAGTATCTCACAATATCTCCCCCAAAACAATACAGAAAAGCACAAAGAACAAGAAACCACAAAAATCAAACCTTTAGCACAATTGTCTCAAAGTTAAAAATAAATCTAAGTTATTAGGACAAAAAAGCCAAATACCAGCAAGATAGTTCTTAGGCTTCTCCCCTTTGTGAACCTTCCTAGAAAGCAAGAACAAGCTGAGAAAAACTGCAAGGACAGAGGGATACTAATAAGGCAGAATCATCTTCAGATGGGGTCCATCCTTCATGATGAAAGAGCAAACTATTCCCTGGCAGAGGACTGGGATGTGGAGGACAGAATCAGAAAAACATCCAACATTAAATGGTGGTTTTCAAAAGGCAAAGTTTCTGGGAAGAGAAAGCCAAAAAGAGAGGGAGATGTGGCCTTTGGGAAATGAACAATGAAAAGCTAAAAATGCAAGTAAAAAATTTAGGATCCTATAATACCAAGAGACCAAAATACTGGACACATAACCCCACCCACAATCTGGGGGGAAAAAAAATCCACTAAAGAAACTAGCTTTGATGTACAGATAAAGAAGAGCACTAGTGGAATTAGAAATTAGAAATCTTGGAAACAACACAAAATCAACAAAAATGAACAGAGGGGAAAAAATCCATACAGGATTATTATAAAAAAATCAGGAAAACAAAAAAGATTGGTCACATTTGAACTCATAACCTCCCCACACACACACACACACACACAAATGTGAAACAAAAGAAAATTGCATGACACAACTTAAAACTGAACTAGAACAATTCAAAGAAGCATTTGAAGGGAAAGCATCTTTAATTGGAAATTTGAAAGTTAAAAACAAATGAAAAAAGGGAAAAAATATAGAGAGTTCACTGAACTCAAGAAAGAAATGGAAGAAAAGGACAAAATTACCTCAGAAATAAGAAATAAATTACAAGATACTTAGGAGAACACAGATTCAAAATGATATTTATTAAGAAACATTGAAGAAAGATAGAGAAACAATCATGAGGATGAAAATGAGGGAAAGAAAGTAGTTCAAAATTTCAAACAATGTCAGGGAAATGAAAGACAGGTAAAGAAGGAATCATACCGGGGTGCCTGAGTGGCTCAGTGGGTTAAGCCTCTGCCTTCAGATCAAGTCATGATCCTAGGGGCTTGGGATCAAGCCCTGCATCGGGCTCCCTGCTCAGCTTCCCTTCCTCTCTCTCTGCCTGCCTCTCTGCCTAATTGTGGTCTCTCTCTCTCTGTCAAATAAATGAATAAAATCTTCGGAAAAAAAAAAAAAAGAAGGAATCATACTTGCATAACTATATCTCTGGAGTTATATTGTTAACAGAAATAATATTTAAGACTAAAATCTAAAACAATCTTCCATAAATTTTAAAAAGGCTCAAATGTACATATTGAAAGGAGACCAATGGAACTGGGAAATATTAACCCAGAATATATATCAACTCTGACACATATCCTAGTAAAACTATTACCCTTTAAAAATATATAAGAAAAAGTAAGATATCAATGGTGCAGCAAGTTAAAAAAAGAAAAAGTTCAGTAACAGTAAGGAGGAACCAAGAATTTAAAATGCAACTAAACCATCCTTCAAATATCAAGGCTGCAGAAAAACAATTTTAAGTACAGAGGAATTTAGGGAATTCTGTACCCATATGTCCTTCAAGAATCTGGGTAGAACTTAAGTCAACCAACAAACGACTGAAAATGCTTCAGCCAAATGAGGGAAGGTGATATTTTAACATATCATATACATATAACTAATGTATAAATGGAATGTGTAATGACAAAGTAGAAATGAGGTAACCAAAAAATGGAAACCAGGTACAGAAAGAAGATAATGGAATAGGTGCACTGACTGATGAATGGGACACTGGTTCCCAATTTTTCCATTTGTTGGTCTCCCTTCAAATGCTTCTTTGAATGGTTCTAGTTCAGTTTTAAGTTGTATCATGCAATTTTCTTTTGTTTCACATTTGTTTGTTTGGTTTTTTTTTTTTTTTTTTTTTTTTTTTTGCTTTTGTTTTTGTTTTTTTGTGGCTCCTGCAGTGCCTTAACATTTTCAGGGTAATGCCAGTATACTTTTTTCTTTTCTAAGTTACTTGATATTTTTGCCTGGGGACCTTTAAGTTTTTGTTATATTTTTGTGTGCATGAGTATGTGTTTTGTTTGTTTTTAGCTTTGTTTTTTTTAGGTCTAATAGTTTTACTAGAATATGGGTTAGAGTTGATATATATTCTGGGTTAATATGTCCCAATTACATTAGGAATTTTCAGGCAGCTCTAGGCCAAAAGAAATACATTATAGTTTCTTTACTAAAGGGTTAGGTCCAAATGACTTAGTATTTATGTCTCAACAAAATAATGGTACATTTGAAAAAAAACACAGAGATTAAAAAAAATTTCATTCTTAAGTAACAATTATGACTTATTAATTGCACTGTGAGCCCATTGGGAGAACACCACTTTTCAAACCTTGGCTCAATCAGGTTGGACCCTACCACCCTCAATTCCAGTTGCACACTGATTTTCATGCAATACTTGCTTTTCTCTGAGTATACTTTTGCAGGGATATGACATCATTGATCCCAATGTAGCCATCATCTAAGGATGAACTATTTCATGCCAGCAGTTGGTGCAGAATCCAAGATATGTCACTGTGTTTCTTTAAAAATTGAAAATATAGGCCAGAGTCCCTGTGAGTTTATGGTGGTACCAAGAGAATAGTTGGCTTTCAATTCGGGAACAATGGGAATAGGAAGTATGGAAAATTAAAGGATGTAGTTAAAGAACAAAAGAAAAAGATAACAAGAAGTTAAATATGAAAACTGGAGTAAGTTAATATAAAAAGCTTTAAGTTCAAAAGACAAAATTACAAACTGCAAAAATAACCAAAAATATTTTTTGAATGAAAAAATACACACCTCATCAAGAAGAAAGAATAGCAAGATTATACAATATTGTGACAAATTTGAGATGAAACACATCACCCATTTCAAAAAATATAAATGGACTTAACTCTTACATTAAAAAAGCATTTTTTCAATCTGGATCACAAAGCCAAGATGCAACATTTATACAATATGCAATTACCACATCTAATACAAAGTGACCTAGGAAACTCAAAGAGATGAACAAAGGTAAAACACGCAAATTAAAAAGTAAGAAAGCAGGAACAATGATCCTCATATCAAACAAAGTAAAATTTCAGTGAAAAGCATTAAATGTAACAAAGAAAGGCACTTTTTAGTGCTAAAAGCCACAACTCACAGCAAAGATATAATATTTATATCTATGCACAAATTAACATAACAACTACCTTTATGAAATAAAACTATATGTGACACAAAGAGGCATAAAAACAAATGACATATTTAAAGATACTCATAGCAACATTTTGTTTAATAGACCCAAAGACAAAATAATTTAAGATGTCTACCGACAGAGGAAGAGAAAAACAAATTCCAGTATATTCATATAATAAAATACTAAGCAGCAATATAAATACATATACTACTGCTACATGCATCATGGAGGAATCTTACAAAGATAATTTTGAGTAAGACCAGCCAAACACAAAGAAATACACACTTTTCATATTTCTACACATTCCAGACACAGGCAAACATGACTACAGTGTTTGATGGCAGGATAGCTGTTAGTGCTAAACCGAGAAGGAAGGAGATGGAACTTACATATACACAAATGGCCAACAGACACATGAAAAAATTATCATCACTGATCATTAGGGAAACACGAATCAAAACTACAACAAGATATCACCTCACACCGATCAGAATGGCTAAAATCAACAATGTAAGAAACTACAGGTATTGGCAAGGATGCAGATAAGGGAGGACCCTCTCCCCTGTTGGTGGGGATGCAAACTGGTGCAGCCACCCTGGAAAACAGCATGGAGGTTCCTCAGAAAGTTTGAAATAGAACTACACTACAATTCTGCAATCATAGTGCTAGGTATTTACTTAAAGAATACAAAAATATTAATTCAAATGGATACATTCACCCAGATGTTTTTAGCAGCTTTATCTACAATAGGCAAATTATGGAACAGCACATGTCTATCAATTGATGCATAGACAAAGAAGAGGTGGTATAGATAGATAGATGATAGATAGATAATATATATATACACAATGGAATATTACAGTCTTAAGAAAGAATGAAATCTTGCCCTTTGCAATGACATGGATGGAGCGAGAGTATTATATTAAGTGAAATAAGTCAGAAAAAGACAAATACAATATTATTTCACTCATATGTGGAATTTAAGAAACAAAACAAATGAGCAAAGGGGAAAAAATAGAGAGGCAAACCAAGAAAAAGACTCTTAACTATAAAAAACAGGTGATATATGGAGGTACTGAATCACTCTATTGTACACCTGAAACTAATATTACCCCCTACGATAACTAACTGGAGTTTAAAAAAAAAAAAAAACTTTTTAAAAATGTCTGCTTACAAGAAAAAGTGGGGGAGAGTTAAAGATAGAGATTAGTAAAATTATAGATAAGTAATGTCATAAACACTTGGATTTTCTCAGTCTCCTAATTCTGGAAATTCACTTTCCCCTCTCCTGAGCCATGGAATCATTTTAGCTCAATCTTTTCTGCTTTCAGTTTGATCCTGTTCTTCAAACTTGTTCCTCTACAGACACAGCTATCTTTCTTTTTCCACAAAACTTCTCCCTTAGTTTTTGAAACACAAAGTAGTTTTCTGTTTTTATGGGGGTGTTTGTTAAAATGTCAAGAGACAGCAACTTTGATTACAAAGCAATGCATGGAAAATTTGCTGAGAATTGCATACACAATATTAGTGGGAAAAAATTTTGTAAGTGTATTCATGTGAGTATAGATATTTCAGTTCTGAAGAATCTAAAAGACTTAAGCTCACCCATACTGATAGCAATGATAATCCACCATGGCCCTTCTAATAAGAATCTTGGCCAGGGCATATGTATCTGTGTTGCAGTTTGGGGCAGAGACAGAAGAAGGACACCCTGTTACTCATCTAAGACTTAATCAGTATGACTTACTTTGAATGGAAGGATTTTTTTTTAATCACAATTTTTTTTAGAACAATCTTAATCCATTATTACTAAGATGTTTTGTTTTTTCTTCTTGCTACTGGACCCACTTGTTCTTTTCACAGTGGTATATGAACGAAGGTTTATACACTTCCATAATAATCATTTGGCTTGGGGCACCTGGGTGGCTCAGTCATTAAGTATCTGCCTTCAGCTCAGGTCATGATCACAGAGTCCTGGGATAGAGCCCAGCATCATGCTCCCTGCTCTACACTCCCTCTCCCACTCCCTCTGCTTGAGTTTCCTCTCTCACTGTGTCTCTCTCTGTCAAATAAATAAATAAATAACTTTAAATAAAAAATAATAATTTGGCTTCAATCCATTTCTGACTTCAGTTTGGGAATCCCCATTCTCTCTCTGACTCATACAAATGTATATGCTCCTTCCTTCTACTAAGTCTACTTCCTGGCCATTGATATTCTTTCCATAGCCACACACACCGAACAAATCTCCCTTAGTAGAACGTGGGATTTAAGTGTATATGCCATTGATTATTTGATTTCTTCAAGGTTGTAGATCACAGATGGAGCACAAGGGAAAGACTTTTGGGAACACTTGAAATGCAAGTAGAGCATGATAACAAAATTACATAATTACAGAATTCAAACTCTTCTAAACGTGTTACTAGCAAGAAGAAACATGAAAAATCTTTATAACAGTATTATTAGGAATAATAATATAACATTTATAAAATACCTTATGCAAAAAAGTACATTTGTATTTTTCTTTCCTTTTCCTCAGATAAAACTTTGGATTACCATAATAAAGTTTATCATATTCTTTAAGAAATTTAATTAATGATAAGAGAATATCAAGGAACTCTCTAGTTACTAGGATAAGAAAAATGGGTAAAACTTCAAATTTTGGACAAATTTTATTATTGGTATTTGCTAAATTGGTAGTTTTGAAATCTAGATTTCAAAAAACACTGAAGTGATTTTTCCACTCAATTAGAATTACTTCTAGATCTTTTCAGGGTCTTAAAATGACTTTGGAAGTTTACAGCACAGAATCAGACAAAACCATTGGAAAAAGGCAAAGTTTGGACCTCTAAGAGAGGTGTGTATCTAACATACAGGAAGAATATGTTAGTTTCAGAATAGAATGAAACCATAACTGATTAGTTGAATTACAAACTAATGAAGCAACTTGTACTTGGGTTATAAAATTTCATGCATTCTAATCAGGCAATAAAGAAATAAATAAGATGTATGATTTAAACCCTAGGGCATGCAGAAGCTGACCACTTCATTTTTAGGTTTGGGTGTACATTACACAGTATTTATGAAAGAGTTGCTCAACCTATAGTCAGGCTTATGAGAAAAACTGCCTTATATGATGGCAGATCTTGGGGCCCAGCCAGAATGTGTCTAATAGGCAAGCTCAGGCTGCTCAGAAAGTCACTCCTAAGCAATATAATTACCCATTTGGCGACAAAATTTCTTTAATTCTGAGAAAATTTTGACTAAGTGTATGTAGAGATGAAGAAGTAAGTCTAACCTATGATATTAATTTAAGGTCATATTTCCAAAGAAATTCTAAAGATAGCATATCTAGAATACAAATACAGTGTCAACCTCAATCTTTTTAACTATGCTTAAGGATATAGAAAGCAAAGTTATAAATAGCAAAACAAATACAGAGAAAATATAATCTTGATATTATTCTACAGACTAAAAAGTAAGTATATATATATATATAAAGTAAGTATATATATATATATATATATATATATATATATATATAAAGAGTTAAATAATGAATGAAATAAATGACATTTAAAATATTTAAGTGTTAGAATTTTGGAATGAAATATATACTGTTATCTTAAAATAATAGATCGGTATTTTGTTAACATCAAAAACAAAGCATTGAAACTATTACTGCAAAAACTTCTGTATTTTCTGTTACATAAAACTGTTATAATCTACAAGCAAACAGAGAAAATGCTGTGGATAATACGGCTATTACCTCAATTTCACTGGAGGACTGTAGTTATGCATTTCCCACACGCCATTAGGGAAAGGTATAGTGAGGATTTCTGGCTGTGCATATTACCTTAGTCTAAAGAATCAGTGGTCACAGTAGAGACAAGAAAGGGAAGAGGGAGTAGGAGCAGAGGGACAGGAACAGGAAAGAGGGAAAGAGGGATAGATGGAGGGGGAATGAGAACAGATTTCAAATTCTGTCAGAAATCAACTCTTATTAATATAGAATCATTTCTGCTTCCTTCTGAGATGTTTTTAGATACAAGTACAAACAACATGAGATCTGCTACATGTCTTATACTCTTCCACTGGAACCAGTTCATCGTCACTGACTCACTTTGCCTACTCCATTTTGAGGCTGGGTCAAGAAAAGAACAAGGGGAGCCAGCAGTGCCACACTCACTGCCTAGTGCCTGAGTCCCTCCAGTAGCACAGCTTGGGGTCTTGTTCTGCCCTCCAGCCCCGCAAAGCCAGCCCTAAAAGGCAGATGTCCACTGGGTCTACCTGTAAGGGTCTCATCCTTCAAAATTCTGCACATGAACCTACCATCTCTGTCACCAAATTCCCTTTTCATTAATATTACAAATTATAAAAATAGTCTGATTAAACAAAAAAAGGTAAAAATTCATATATTGATTTTGAGTATGTCCAGGATGAGTACTAGACATTAATTATCATAATTTGTTATTATAATGCACTAAAAATATACTGTAACTGCAGAATAGTGATTTTAGAGTCAGATCTGATTTAAAAATTCCAGCTCTTTCACATAATAGCTCTTTATATTCATACATTCAAAAATCACTTATTGTGAGCCAGAAACTATGATAAATTGCAGAGAAAGCAATGAACAAAAAGGTAAATATGCTCTACTGTCTCAGAACTTAGAATGAGAGAAATAGACATTAATCAAGAATTATACTAATATATGTAGAATTATAAACTGAGAAACAAGGCTCTAGGTTCTCTGAGGTAGAAAACAGCAAGACTCTGACCTAGAGTGAAGGGTCAGGGAAAAACTTTCTTGAGGAAAAGATTCCTGTGTTGATATCCAAAGGAAACAGGAGGAGTTAATTAGAGCCTTAAAAGTTAATTGAAAAGATATCTCCAGAAGAAAATTCAAATTCTAATATTTTATATCATATATATATTTTTTGGTTACTGAACTGCTAGTTCATTAAAAAGGGTATTAAAGGACATGAATGAATTGGTAGATGAAGACATATATAGAGTAAGATCTGGAAAGCAGGAGGTCCCTGTGGATCTTGAGGCTTGGCATGAAGATGCATTCTGGTTCACCAACCTGGAAGCTTCTGTGCTGTATTTTTTTCATGTTATGTAAATAATAATGGAAAAAATAATTATTTCATGAATAACTTCTACTGATACAATATCCCATCTTTTAAAGGTAGGTGATTTTGAGTTGGGTAAGGGTATATGCAAAGGCCTAGTCACAAGGAGAGAAATGATACTTAAGAGCACCTGAAGAAGGCCAATGGGAATTTGGTGCAAGGTTTAGGAAGCACTCAATGGTAGGATCAGAACTTCTTACTAGCAAAAACTGAAATAAAACCTAACTGGGCCAAATAGCCAGAAGACTGAGGTAGCTTGAAAGGTAAACAGAGACAGAGAGACATAGAGCTGAAGAGAGAAAAAAAAAAAAAAAATCATGGCATTGCTTCAATTTGCAGATTCAACCTTCCCTAAATCTAGAACTGGCATATGGGCTTCTCAATTACATTAACCAAACATTTCCTATCTATTTGGTGTCTGGGTGGCTCAGTTGTTTAAGCCTCTGCCTTCAGCTCAGGTCATGATCCCAGGGTCCTGGGATCAAACCCCACATTGGGCTCCCCGCTCAGCAGAGAGTCTGTTTCTCCTTCTTCCTCTCCCTCTGCCTCTGCCTCTCCCGGTTTATGCGCTCACTCTCTGTCTTTTTCTCTCAAATAAATAAATAAAATCTTAAAAAAAAAAAAAAGAATACAAGACTTACAAAATGAAGGTATAAAATATTATTTATATATATAATTTAATATAATATAGTTTCTTAGTTATAATAACAGTATAAAGGCTTGCCATGTGCTGAGCATCTGATTAAATGCTACGCACACTTTACTATTTAAATCTAATAAAAGTTACTTAAAAGGGTATTATGATCCTGATTTTATAGATGATAAATTGAAGGTCAGAGAAATTAATTTGCTCAAGGTCCCAAAATTAGTAAGAGACAAGGCATGGGCAGTGTGACTCTAAACCTACTTTTCATCAAAACTGCTTAAAGACTAAGACTGTTTCCATAGTATTATGTGCTCTACTGAGGAGGAAAAGACTTCAAATCAAGAAATGTAAAATATTTAGTCTAAGGGTACCACTAGTGGTGATTAATGCAAATATTCTCACAAAAGAACAGGAATTTAATGGTATTTAAAAAGGAATTAAATGGTATTAGGAAAGGAATATCATTTCAGTAAAGATTTGCTAGTTGTGGGTAACATGAGAAAATTCAACATATCATACAACTAGTACTTCTGACCCTCAAGTAACTCATAAGCTACTTGACTAAGACATTAAGCTTAATGGCATGCTAAGACTAAAACAGTGTAACAATACAATTATATTAAAAGCAATTTTATTTGTGCTAAATTATATAGATTTAACAATACAGTACCAGAAGTCTACAGTACCATGTATTTTCCTAAATGCCCAATATGTTCATTGCTTGACATATAGGGATCAAATAAATCTGTTTTCAGAAGAAACTAACACAGATGTTTTGTGGCATTTCCCTTCCTACTCAATGCCTCCACTAGCCACAGACATTTCTTTTCAGTAGCTCAAGTATGAAAACGCTTAACATTGTTTTCAATTGCCCCATTTAGTCCTCCTCACATCCTAAAATTCACTGATGAAAAGCTGCAGCAAAATGTGGATTAAGTAATTTAAACAGCTGATAAATAACAGCTCGGAGTAAAACTCAGGACTTCTGACTCAAAGGCAATGCACTTTCAGCTACATCTATCTGACCAGAAATTTGAGAATGACTTAGGTTAGTTCTCAGAGATCTCAATTCATCCGCACAGAGGAATTAAAAGGCATAAAGGATATAGGGAATAAAAGGCATATCTGCCTTTCATAAAAGTGAAAGAGGGTAACTAAGAGAAAGGTGAACTGGTTCCAAAGACCAGTGTTAAATTACTTGTCCAAGATTCCAGAGCTTTCAAATAGTAGTAGAATATAGAGAGAGACTGGACACACACCTTAAAGACTGCCAACTCTGTCCCTAATTACATATTGTATTATCTGGCTATTTGATAGACCACATTAAAATAATTTGATGTAGGTAAGTGAGCTCAGATTTGTTTTCAGTTCAGAACAACTGGTCCAATGTGATACAATTTTCAGCCTCTTTATATTTAATAAATATTAAGTCAAATTTCACTGAACTCCATATGGATGAACAATACCCAAAACACTAATCAATTATTTTTTCACTAAATACATTTTTTTTATTTTTTATAAACATATATTTTTATCCCCAGGGGTAGAGTTCTGTGAATCGCCAGTTTTACACACTTCACAGCACTCACCATAGCACATACCCTGCCCAATGTCCATAAACCCAACCCCACTCTCCCAACGACCCTCCCCCCAGCAACCCTCTGTTTTGTGAGATTAAGAGTCACCTATGGTTTGTCTCCCACCCAATCCCATCTTGTTTCATTTACTCTTCTCCTACCCCCTTAATCCCCCATGTTGCATCTCTGCTCCCTCACATCAGGGAGATCATATGATAGTTGTCTTTCTCCGATTGACTTATTTCGCTAAGCATGATACCCTCTATTTCCATCCATGTCATCGCAAATGGCAAAATTTCATTTCTTTTGATGGCTGCATAGTATTCCATTGTGTATATATACCACTCTTCTTGATCCATTCATCTGTTGATGGACATCTAGGTTCTTTCCGTAATTAGACATTGCTGCTATAAACATTCGGGTGCACGTGCCCCTTCGGATCACTACGCTTCTATCTTTAGGGTAAATACCCAGTAGTGCAATTGCTGGGTCATAGGGCAGTTCTATTTTCAACATTCTGAGGAACCTCCATGCTGTTTTCCAGAGTGGCTGCACCAGCTTGCATTCCCACCAACAGTGTAGGAGTGTTCCCCTTTCTCCGCATACTCACCAGCATCTGTCATTTCCTGATTTGTTAATTTTAGCCATTCTGATTTGTGTGAGGTGATATCGCATTGTGGTTTTGATTTGTATTTCCTGATGCCGAGTGTTGTGGAGCACTTTTTCATGTGTCTGTTGGCCATCTGGATGTCTTCTTTGCAGAAATGTCTGTTAATGTCTTCTGCCCATTTCTTGATTGGATTACTTGTTCTTTGGGTATTGAGTTTCCTAAGTTCTTTATAGATTTTGGACACTAGCCCTTTATCTGATATGTCGTTTGCAAATATCTTCTCCCATTCTATCAGTTGTCTTTTGGTTTTGTTAACTGTTTCCTTTTCTGTGCAAAAGCTTTTGATTTTGATAAAAGCCCAATAGTTCATTTTTGCCCTTGCTTCCCTTGCCTTTGGCGATGTTCCTAGGAAGATGTTGCTGAGGCTGAGGTCAAAGAGGTTGCTGCCTGTGTTCTCATCAAGAATTTTGATGGATTCCTTTCTCACATTGAGGTCCTTCAACCATTTTGAGTCTATTTTCGTGTGTGGTGTCCAATTTTCCCAACACCATTTATTGAAGAGGCTGTTTCCCCCCACCCCATTGGACATTCTTTCCTGCTTTGTCGAAGATTAGTTGACCATAGAGTTGAGGGTCTATTTCTGGGCTCTCTATTCTGTTCCATTGATCTATGTGTCTGTTTTTGTGCCAGTACCATTCTGTCTTGATGATGACAGCTTTGTAATAGAGCTTGAAGTCTGGAATTGTGATACCACCAACTTTGGCTTTCTTCTTCAATATTCCTTTGGCTATTCCAGGTCTTTTCTGGTTCCATATAACTTTTAGGATTACTTGTTCCATTTCTTTGAAAAAAATGGATGGTGCTTTGATAGGAATTGCATTAAATGTGTAGATTGCTTTAGGTAGCATAGACATTTTCACAATATTTATTCTTCCAATCCAGAGCATGGAACATTTTTCCATTTCTTTGTGTCTTCCTCGATTTCTTTCATGAGTACTTTATAGTTTTCTGTGTATATATTCTTAGCCTCTTTGGTTAGGTTTATTCCTAGGTATCTTATAGTTTTGGGTGCAGTTGTAAATGGGATTGACTTCTTAATTTCTCTTTCTTCTGTCTTGTTGTTGGTGTAAAGAAATGCAACTGATTTCTGTGCATTGATTTTATATCCTGACACTTCACTGAATTCCTGTACAAGTTCTAGCAGTTTTGGAATGGAGTCTTTTGGGTTTTCCACATATAGTATCATATCATGTGCGAAGAGGGATAGTTTGACTTCTTCTTTGCTGATTTGGATGCTTTTAATTTCCTTTTGTTGTCTGATCGCTGAGGCTAGGACTTCTAGTACTATGTTAAATAGCAGTGGTGATAATGGACATCCCTGCCATGTTTCTGACCTTAGAAAAAATGCTTTCACTTTTTCTCCATTGAGAATGATATTTGTGGTGGGTTTTTCATAGATGGCTTTGATTATACTGAGGTATGTGCCCTCTATCCCTACACTTTGAAGAGTTTTGATCAGAAAGGGAAGCTGTACTTTGTCAAATGCTTTTTCAGCATGTATTGAGAGTATCATATGGTTCTTGTTCTTTCTTTTATTAATGTGTTGTGTCACACTGATTGATTTGTGGATGTTGAATCCACCTTGCAGTCCTGGAATAAATCCCACTTAGTCGTGGTGAATAACCCTTTTAATGTACTGTTGAATCCTATTGGCTAGTATTTTGGTGAGAATTTTCACATCTGTGTTCATCAAGGATATTGGGATCCTTGTCTGGTTTTGGGATCAAGGTGATGCTGGCCTCATAAAATGCGTTTGGAAGTTTTCCTTCCATTTCTATTTTTTGGAACAGTTTCAGGAGAATAGGAATTAGTTCTTCTTTCAATGTTTGTAAATTCCCCTGGGAAGCTGTCTGGCCCTGGGCTTTTGTTTGTTTGGAGATTTTTTTTTTTTTTTAATATGGTTAAACCACTTTTTTTTTAATTTTATTTATTTATCAGAGAGAGAGAGGGGGAGAGAGCGAGCACAGGAAGACAGAATGGCAGGCAGAGGCAGAGGGAGAAGCAGGCTCCCTGCTGAGCAAGAAGCCCGATGTGGGACTCGATCCCAGGACGCTGGGATCATGACCTGAGCCGAAGGCAGCTGCTTAACCAACTGAGCCACCCAGGCGTCCCTGTTTGGAGATTTTTGATGACTGTCTCAATCTCCTTGCTGGTTATGGGTCTGTTCAGGCTTTCTATTTCTTCCTGGTTCATTTGTGGTAGTTTATATGTCTCTAGGAATGCATCCATTTCTTCCAGATTGTCAAATTTGTTGGTGTAGAATTGCTCATGTATGTTCTTGTAAGTCTTTGTATTTCTTTGGTGTTAGTTGTGATCTCTCCTCTTTCATTCATGATTTTATTTATTTGGGTCCTTTCTCTTTTCTTTTTGATAAGTCTGGCTAGGGGTTTATCAATCTTATTAATTCTTTCAAAGAACCAGTTCCTAGTTTCGTTGATGTGTCCTATTGTTTTTTTTGTTTGTTTGTTTGTTTGTTGTTGTTGTTGTTGTTGTTTGGTTTCTATTTCATTGATTTCTGCTCTGATCTTTATGATTTCTCTTCTCTTGCTGGGTTTAGGGTTTCTTTCTTGTTCTTTCTCCAGCCCCTTTAGGTGTAGGGTTAGGTTGTGTACGTGAGACCTTTGTTTGTTAAGAAAGGCTTGTACTGCTATATATTTTCCTCTCAGGACTGCCTTTGTTGTGTCCTACAGATTTTGATCCATTGTGTTTTCATTATCATTTGTTTCCATGAATTTTTTCAATTCTTCTTTAATTTTCTGGTTGACCCATTCATTCTTTAGAAGGATGCTGTTTAGACTCCATGTATTTGGGTTATTTCCAAATTTCCTCTTGTGATTGAGTTCTAGCTTCAGAGCATTGTGGTCTGAAAATATGCAGGGAATGATCCCAATCTTTTGATACCAGTTGAGACCTGATTTAGGACCGAGGATGTGATCTATTCTGGAGAATGTTCCATGTGCACTAGAGAAAAATGTGTATTCTGTTGCTTTGGGATGAAATGTTCTGAATATATCTGTGATGTCCATCTGGTCCAGTGTCTCATTTAAGGCCTTTATTTCCTTGCTGTCTTTTGCTTGGATGATCTGTCCATTTCAGTGAGGGGAGTGTTAAAGTCCCCTACGATTATTGTATTATTGTTGATGTGTTTCTTTGATTTTGTTATTAATTGGTTTACATAGTTGGCTGCTCCCACGTTAGGGGCATAGATATTTAAAACTGTTAGATCTTCTGGTTGGACAGATCCTTTGAGTATGATATAGTGTCCTTCCTCATCTCTTATTATAGTCATTGACTTAAAATCTAATTGATATGATATAAGGACTGCCACTCCTGCTTTCTTCTGATGTCCATTAGCATGGTAAATTCTTTTCCACCCCCTCACTTTAAATCTGGAGGTTCTTCGGGTTTAAAATGAGTTTCTTGTAGGCAACATATAGATGGGTTTCATTTTTTTAATCCATTCTGATACCCTATGTCTTTTGATTGGGGCATTTAGCCCAACAACATTCAGGTTAACTATTGAGAAATATGAATTTAGTGCCATTGTATTGCCTGTAAGGTGACTGTTATTGTATATTGTCTCTGTTCCTTTCTGATCTACTACTTTTAGACTCTCTCTTTGCTTAGAGAACCCCTTGGGCTCAATATTTCATGCAGAGCTGGTTTGGTGTTTGCAAATTCTTTCAGTTTTTGTTTGTCCTGGAAGCTTTTAATCTCTCCTTCTATTTTCAGTGATAGCCTAGCTGGATATAGGATTCTTGGCTGCCTGTTTTTCTCGTTTAGTGCTCTGAATATATCATGCCGGCTCTTTCTGGCCTGCCAGGTCTCTGTGGATAAGTCTGCTGCCAATCTAATATTTTTACCATTGTAATGTTACAGACTTCTTTTCCCGGGCTGCTTTCAGTATTTTCTCTTTGCCACTAAGACTTGTAAATTTTACTATTAGATGACGGGGTGTGGACCTATTCTTGTTGATTTTGAGGGGGGTTCTCTGCACCTCCTGGATTTTGATGCTTGTTCCCTTTGCCATATTAGGGAAATTCTCTCCAATAAACCTTCTGCTCCCCTCTCTCTTTCTTCTTCTTCTGGAATCCCCATTATTCTAATGTTGTTTCGTCTTATGGTATCACTTATTTCTCGAATTCTCCCCTTGTGGTCCAGTAGCTGTTTGTCCCTCTTTTGCTCAGCTTCTTTATTCTCTGTTATTTGGTCTTCTATTTCACTAATTCTTTCTTCTGCCTCATTTATCCTAGCAGTGAGAGCCTCCATTTTTTATTGCACCTCATTAATAGCGTTTTTTATTTCAACTTGGTTAGATTTTAGTTCTTTTATTTCTCCAGAAAGAGCTATTATATCTCCCGAGAGGGTTTCTCTAATATCTTCCATGCCTTTTATGAGCTGGGCTAGAACCTTGAGAATCATCATTCTGAACTCTAGATCTGACATATTACCAATGTCTGTATTGATTAGGTTCCTAGCCTTTGGTACTGTCTCTTGTTCTTTTTTTTGTGGTGAATTTTTCCGCCTTGTCATTTTGTGCAGATAAGAGTATATGAAGGAGCAAGAAAAACACTAAAAGGGTGGCACCAACCCCAGGAAAATATGCTTTAACCAAATCAGACGAGATCCCAAATCATGGGTGGGGAGAAAGGGGATAAGGATAAAAAGAGGTTCAGAAAGAAAAAAGAAAAAAAGAAAAGAAAAGAAACAATTAAAAAAAGAAAATGAATAAAGAAAAAATATAAAAACTATACACACACACACTAGATTAACTAGTTAAAAAAGAAAAGGGTAAAAGTTTAAAAAAATTTAGCAGAAGAGAAAAAACAATGAAAAAGAAAAAAAAGTTAAATTAACTGCAAGGCTAAAGAATCATGGGGAGAAAGCCATGAGTTCCATACTTTGCTTTCTCCTCCTTTGGATTTCCACTGCTCTCCTTGGTATTGAACCTGCATTCCTTGGTAGGTGAACTTGGTCCTGGCTGGATTTCTTGTTGATCTTCTGCAGGAGGGGCCTGTTGTAGTGATTCTCAAGTGTCTTTGCCCCAGGTGGAATTGCACCACCCTTACCAGGGGCCAGGCTGAGTAATCCGCTGGGGTTTGCTTTCGGGAGCTTTTGCTCCCTGAGCGCTTTCCGTAGAGTTCTGGAGGATGGGAATGAAGATGGCGGCCTCCTGGTCTCCGGCCAGGAGGAGCCAAGAGCCCTCAGAGGAGCCCCACTCCTCAGTGCGTCCTCAGAGAACAGCGCCCAATCACTCCCACCACCTTGTCCTTTGGCCGCGCTCCGAGCTCACCGAGCCAGCAACCAGTTCAAGGTACCCCCAAGCTGGGAGCTCACTCCTCGGCTCTGTCTCTGTAGCCAGTTTACCCGTTCTAATACCTGTAAGCTCTGCGACACTCAGACACCCCTGATCCTTCTGTGACCCTGTGGGACTTGAGGCCACGCTGACCGCGTGTGGGCTTCACCTCAGGTTAGCCTCTGAAGTGATGTCCCTCAGCAGAACAGACTTTAAAAGTCCTGATTTTGTGCTCCGTTCCTCTGCCGCTTGCCAGGAGCCAGCCCCCCCCCCCCCCCAGTCTATGTTCCCGTCGCTTTGGATTCACTTCTCTACCAGTCCTACCTTTCAGAAAGTGGTTGATTTTCTGTTTCTAGAGTTGCTGTTCTTCTCTTCGATCTCCTGTTGGATTTGTAGGTGTTTGCAATCTTTAGATAAGCTATCTAGCTGATCTCCGGCTGCCTGAAGTAGTCTCAGCCTGCTACTTCTCCGCCATCTTGACTCAAGAGCTCACTAAATACATTTTAACCCTTTTCTACATCAGCTTTTAATTATTTGTTTGATTTAACTACATAATGAGAGACAAGGGCTTTGATTTTCCAATCAATACTATTTCCCTCTAAATCACTGTTTAGAAAATAAAATGCACTATTCCTTAGATGAATTTTATATTCAGGAAAAGAAATTAAATTTGCAGTGGATATTTTAATGATAGTCATTTGCCAGAATAATCTTTCATAAACAATCATTATAAAGCAGATAAGATATTCAGTTTTGATGCAAGAGTTGAGATACCATGTAATAGATCCCTACAATATAATATAGCAATTATCCCTGGAAAGTAGCATCATTGTCCTTACTTTCATTGCTTTGAGGAAACAAATCCAACATGAATTATTTGAAATTTAATCTAATTCCATTCATATTAGATAAAAAAGAAATTTGGGCTATCCATTCAAGGAAAAAAATATCAAAGAAAATATTTTAAGGAGTATGGCCTTTTAATGTAGGGTATATCCCAGTTCTAGCCTTTTTTTTTTTTTAAGATTTTATTTATTTATTTGACAGAGAGCTCAAAAGGAGGCAGAGAGGCAGGCTGAGAGAAAGGAAGGGAAGCAGGCTCCCTGCTGAGCAGAAAGCCCAATCCCAGGACCCTGAGATCATGATGTGAGCTGAAGGCAGAGGCTTAACCCACTGAGCCACCCAGGTGCCCCCAGTCTAGCCTTTTAAAGATCAGCTTATGGAGAAAATTTATAGAGAAAATGGTAGTACAAGAGAAGGTTATAATATCTGCCTTCCAGAAATAGAAGTAAAAATATAGGTACATCATATCCATTATCATTACAGAAACTAGTCAGCTGTGCTAATGCATAATACAAATTTGAGAACATTTTTCTCTATATAGATTTTATATTTCTAAATCTGTACATATTGGGGAAAAAATGAGAGCTGGATTTTAACCTTACACCAAATATGCCAAAATAAATTCCAAATAAACCGAAGATACAATTGTAAAATATAAAACTACAAAAGTACTAGAAGAAAATTTTGGTGATTATTATAATATTTGGATGAAGAAGAATTTTTATGAAAATGTCAGAAAAAAACAGTAAAATGACAGATAAATTTAACAAAATATTAAAAGCTTCCTTGGTGAGCATTACATAAGCCAATTTAAAAGAATAGTAGAAAACTGTCAACAAAATTATTTGCAATGTACATGGAAGACAGGAAGTTAGTGTCCTTATTCAATAAGTAATATTTATAAGTTACACAGGTAGGAAAATAAATGACCCATGCAGATATTTCATTAAATAAGAACTGCACATGGCCAATAAACATACTAAAGTGTTTAATTCACTAATTGTCAAAGAAATGCTAATTATATAAATAATAGCAAACAATTTTCATTTGCCCTACTGGCAAATATGATAAACACATATTGATGATAACATGGAAAAATGAGCACTTCATCATTTTTAGAGGAAGTATAGCCAGTTTATCTTCTTCTAAGGTAAATATTGCAGAATATGCATATTTTACATGAATATACTGCTGGACACAGAAATTCCAATTAGGGGAAAATATGCTATGATAATGTAGTAAAGGCCTTCATATTTGTTATTCAACTCTATTTCCCATTATCCTGGTTTCAAGAGTCATGTTGTGCTTGAAAGAATTATTACTCTGTTAGCAAGCAGTCTTGGATGAGGTTATCCAAGACACCTTGCCTTCCAAGGACTGACCTAAGTTAAGCTGCGAAGATACCTTCTCTGGGGGCACCTTAATGGCTCAGGCCTGGTTAAGTGTCTACCCTTGGCTCAGGTCATGATCCCAAGGTCCTGAGATTGAGCCCCATATCCAGCTCCCTGCTCAGCAGAGAGTCTGCTTCTCCTTCTCTCTCTGCCTACTGCTCTGCCCACCTGTGCTCTATCTCTCTGTCAAATAAATAAATAAAATCTTTAAAAAAAAAAAAAAAAGAAGAAGAAGAAAGAAAGAAACCTTCTCTGTAGAAAGTTATCATCGAACCAGCTGACCTAAAAACAGAAAAAACAGAACTTAGCTATCCCAAGAATAAAATACTGTGACTTCCCTTCTTTCCAATACCTAGTCCTTCACACTTTAATTTGTATGATTTATTCATTTTCTTCAATAAATCTGGTATTTTTCCACTATGTTGACTAAGTTCCTGAGGCTTACAACTACAAAACCATGATACAGAAATCAACAATTGATGAAAGATAAATGTGCAAGGATTTGACTGGCAATTATTTACAATGTTAAGGAAATACAGAAGAAAGCTTAAATATCAAAGATTCAGGTTATTCTAAATAAATTATGCTACACCCAAATAATGACATGATAGGCAATTACTAAAAAGAATTCTGTAAAATGACAATGACTGACATAGAAAGATGTACTTATATTATTTTGGAATTCTATAATAAAGAGTTGCCCCTTCTTTCTTGTTTATATGTTTTTTAGTTAGTCATCTATTTATTATAATAGTATTGACTCATGTATATTTATTATTCTTGGAGTTATAACATAATACCATGTTATTTATTCAAACTGCTACAGCTTTGGTCATTGGTAACTCCTTCAGGCTAACTTCTATGTCCTACATTCCTTTGATATTCCCACGTGTTGTTGTCCTTTGCTTTCTGACACTACAGGATACTACAGGCTCATTATATATGTTCCCTGCTCCAGTCCTAGCATCATTTCTCCAGAAAGTCCTGTTCCCTTTCATTGATGAAGGGATACAACCATTTTTAACACAGTAAAATACCATATCAGCATATAAAATAAGATAGATCTTTAAAATCTTACTAATATACTGAGATATTAATAAATTAATATACTGAGAAATCATACAGAATGTTAATAGAACAGTATGTAGAATGTTAATATTACAGTAAAAGTGGAGATATAGAACTTTTGCTGCAATGAGGCTATACATCACCCATAAATTCTCCTGTTTTGAGTGTATCCCTTATTTCTAACAAAAATATTAGACACATTCCTGACGTTGAAGGCCACAGTTCCTGCTTGATCCACCCTCCCAAGTCCATGGCAAAGAAATCAGTAAAACTCAGAGGCCAGGGACGTCTGGGTGACTCAGTCAGTTAAGCATCTGCCTTCAGCTCTCCTGTTTACAGGGAGTCTGTTTCTCACTCTCTGCCTGTCTCTCTCTGCCTGTCTCCCCAGCTTGTGCTCTCTCTCTGAAATGAATAAAAATCTTAAAAACAAACAAAGGAAAACGTGGGAGGCCAGATTCTTAGCCTGCCAGAGGTTTCTTTACTAAGCCCAGAGCTTTGGAAGAAGAAAAACCCTGAACTCCCAGATTCTCAGAGGTCAAATTATGTGAGGATGTCTTTGAAAAACTGTCAGGAGTATGGCATCTCTAGAGTGAGTCTCCACCTGTATAAACAGAACATCAGCCAGCTCATACTGGTACATAAATGTACCATGCATTTTTCATGTCATTGAAGTCATTTAGGTGTCAGGAAATTAACATGTTGAAAGTTAAAGATGGGTTATTAAAGAATAAAAGTATACTTTAAAATAAGCTCTAATACCTGAAAAAGATAACTCCCTCCATAAATTAGCTAAAAAGCGAAGACTGCTCATTTTATTAATTGAGGTGTTTTAATGTATTTCTTTTTTTTAATATAATTTTTTATTTTTTATAAACATATATTTTTATCCCTAGGGGTACAAGACTGTGAATCACCAGGTTTACACACTTCACAGAACTCACCAAAGCACATACCCTCCCCAATGTCCATAACCCCACCCCCTTCTCCTAAACCCCCTCCCCCCAGCAACCCTCAGTTTGTTTTGTGAGATTAAGAGTCACTTATGGTTTGTCTCCCTCCCAATCCCATCTTGTTTCATTGATTCTTCTCCTACCCACTTAAGCCCCCATGTTGCATCACCACTTCCTCATATCAGGGAGATCATATGATAGTTGTCTTTCTCTGCTTGACTTATTTCGCTAAGCATGATACGCTCTAGTTCCATCCATGTTGTCGCAAATGGCAAGATTTCATTTCTTTTGATGGCTGCAGAGTATTCCATTGTGTATATATACCACTCTTCTTGATCCATTCATCTGTTGATGGACATCTAGGTTCTTTCCATAGTTTGGCTATTGTGGACATTGCTGCTATAAACATTCGGGTGCACGTGCCCCTTTGGATCACTACGTTTGTATTTTTAGGGTAAATACCCAATAGTGCAATTGCTGGGTCATAGGGCCGTTCTATTTTCAACATTCTGAGGAACCTCCATGCTGTTTTCCAGAGTGGCTGCACCAGCTTACATTCCCACCAACAGTGTAGGAGGGTTTCCCTTTCTCCGCATCCTCGCCAGCATCTGTCATTTCCTGACTTGTTGATTTTAGCCATTCTGACTGGTGTGAGGTGATATCTCATTGTGGTTTTGATTTGTATTTCCCTGATGCCGAGTGATATGGAGCACTTTTTCATGTGTCTGTTGGCCATCTGGATGTCTTCTGTGCAGAAATGTCTTAATGTATTTCAATATGACTGCTAATGCAAAGAACAATTGGGTCCATCTTGCCATATTAAGTCATAAAGTCAGGTTTTAAAATGAATATGATTAAATGTAGATTGAAATTGTTGGGTCTCTAATGAGTAAAATTATATATTCTTAAACAGAAACCATTTCATTTTTTAAAATAATTTCATCTTCTCCTGTCCCTGCTGGTAATAATGATTTGGTCTAAACCATCTTATGAAGCACCTAAAGTGTGTTCGAGAATTTCCTTTTCCATTTTCTTCCCACTTTTAGCTTTTTTCTCCCAAACTCTTTTCTCATGCTGCCCCTTCAAAACTCAAAGCACATCACTATTGCATCCTGACTGAACTTACTTTCTCCTAAAACAATTTCTTGCTCTATCTTCTTTTCTCACTGTCTCTAGAGTAGGTATATATGGAAATTAAGTTTTCCATGGGAAGTGCCCTTCAAGCTTCTGCATCAAATCTTAAAGTTTAATAACCTTTAAGGCCAATTCTGAATACAGAAAGTGTACACCGCTCCAATGTTATGTAAAAATGAGGTGTCTTTGATAAAACTAGTTTTCAGTAAGGATCATCATTATAGTAAGGAAATGAG
This sequence comes from Mustela lutreola, assembly GCF_030435805.1. Lineage (NCBI taxonomy): Eukaryota > Metazoa > Chordata > Mammalia > Carnivora > Mustelidae > Mustela > Mustela lutreola. Next base: position 187,328,208 of record NC_081292.1, read on the forward strand.
GGGAAACTGTAATGGAGGAGAAAGCAAAGGTCTTGGAGGCAGACAGAGTCTTGCACCCAAGGTTATCTTTGCCCCATAATAATTGGATGATATGGCACAAATTAGTAAAACCTCCTAGGCTTTAGTACCTTATCTACAAAATGGAGATAACATCTCCTCTTTTAGGACTGTTGAAAGAACCAAAATTAAACAACATATTTAGTGCCTATATTTAATAGTGTCATATTGGCATTGCAATTCTAGAGATAATCGCAAACAGTGGACACAGGAATTATTCTAAACAGTTTAAACTTCACAACAGTATGTGATAGGCACAATTGTTAGCCCCTTTTTAGAGACAAAGACATGCAGGCACAAAGTATCTATTTAATTGAACTAAGACCACAGAGCTACTAGCTCTGAGCAATCTAGTATCTGAGTACAAGCATTATATCTCTCTGCAGAGTCTCTGATCTTCAAAGCCCTGCTATGCTATGTCATTAATTTTAAGGTAACCCATCCTTTTATTGAAATATTTTAATACTTATTTATGTCTAATATTGGGAGTTGAACTTAAAAAAAAGTAAAGCAGTGTTTGGTCAGTGTATGGAATTTCCTTCTGCATATTCATTTCTATCCTTGGAGAAAGAAATAGAAGCTACGGCCAGAGAAATGTTCAAGTTTTGGATAGCAAGAATGTATTCATTCAAAACTGTAGCACAAAATAAGATTTTTTTTTTTTCTGGTCAACCAAACCCAGAGATTATTTGATCTATCTCCCCATATGAAGTAAAGACACTAAACCAATACTAACCAAAACATGACCCCCGTGCCTGAGTGTTCATGAAGAAATCACTAAAAGACACACCTCTCATTTGAGGCAACACCCTGGAGAATGAAGCACTAGTAAGAAGGTAGCATTACTGTGATACCTAAGAACTGGAGCATGGAGTACTTAGAAAAGTGTAAGATGTCATCATAGGCTGCTGGTGGTGATGTTAACTCTACCTCTAAGACTCTGAGATCAAATGCTAGGCCTCAGGCTTGCACCATGATGAGAAAAATCCACTCAGACAGCTAATCTTTGACCTAGAGGAAACATGAATGAGCTCCATGTCAGCCAAGGAGTAAAGAGCACAACCTGTAGGAATCTTCTATGTTGAGTCAGAAATTAGAAATGGCATACCTCGGTGTATGGAGGCAGTCAAAGAAGGAAGTGGCTCTGTGATGTCTGATATCATTTCAGATATTCCTACCCATGTACCAAATAAATGGCAGGTGGTTCTCTGTATATGTGAACAGGCATGATGAGGGGTATTGTTTCCTTTTTTTTTTTTTTCTAAGTGCCTATGGAAAAACATGGTTAAATGTTCAAAAAATTATTTTATTTTATTTTATTTTGAGAGAGAGAGAGAGAGAGACCAAGTGGGTTAGGGAGAGAGGAAGTGGGAGAGAGAATTTTAGCATGCTCTGCACCCAGTATGGAGCACAAGCCCAGTGCAGGGCTTGAAATCACGACACTGGAATCATGATCTGAGCCAAAATCAAGAGTCAGATGCTTAACCAACTGAACTACACATGCGCCCCTCAAAAATGATTTTTTAAAATGAGCCAAAAATTACTGAAATTAACACAGAAGCCATTTTATAGCAAATATTAATGCTTCCAGGAGCTCTAAAAGGGTTTTAGTTTATTAAAAGAACTATATGAACCTTATGCAACAGAATAATCCAATACACAGGTGCTCAAAATAACCTTGGGAAACTTATTAAATTCTTTCAAGAGTATTAAAACAACTCATATTGTTCCTATATTCACATCCTTCATTGCTAGGTAACTTCTAAAAACCCCTTCTTGGCCTCTATCTTTTAAAATAAAAGTGTGTATATATGTCTTCCAGTTTACAATAACACTCTTTGTGAGTAATAATGCACTCATTTTTGCTTCACATAGCAACCCATTTTCTTCTGCTCTCTATTTGTCATCTCAAAAATGGGCAATATCTGTCTCTGAAGAAAAATACAGCATAAAAAATATGAGCACACTATCTAAGGATTATCTGACAGTGTCTTGTGATAGATTATTCCAAAGAATACATATAACTGCTCTTATCCTTCATCATCAGATCAAATGCATCATTTATCTAGGGTTTTTTTTTTCCACGAAGAGTAAGTTCCAAAAGAAGGTAATAGACATCACTACCGTTTTGGCATGCATTACAAATGTCGGTGGGAGATATGTCACATGCTAGGTAATAACACAACTAAGACACAGCCTAAGTGAAAATTGTAACTAATGTACGTTGCTTTTACTATTAATGTTTGATAAAATAAATGTATAATTTAACTTTATGTTTTATCAATTGAGAAAGCACTATTATCCTTAGGAATCACTACAAATGCACTTGTTATTTGCTAATCTGATTTAGGAGCAGGAAAAAAACTACATATCATTAGTTGCCCTATCCATCATTTTCAATGTAAAAGTCCCATATAGAGACCAAGTTAATGTAGTAGTTGAAATAAAACGTGTCTTTAACATGACATGTTAAAGGAATCTTGTATACTATTAAATGATCTTCATTTTGACATTCAACATGTTCTTTTAAATCATACTTTCAGTTCAATACCTATAACCTGATTTACCAAACTACAATGTTGTCTATATAACAATAAGCAACAGCAATTTGCATATTTATAATGTAAAAGTTTTTTTTTAAATAGTAGCAAAGGGTTTTAATGTACAATTATTTTTTTTTTTTAAAGATTTTTTATTTATTTATTTGACAGAGAGAAATCACAAGTAGATGGAGAGGCAGGCAGAGAGAGAGAGAGGGAAGCAGGCTCTCCACTGAGCAGAGAGCCCGATGCGGGACTCGATCCCAGGACTCTGAGATCATGACCTGAGCCGAAGGCAGCGGCTTAACCCACTGAGCCACCCAGGCGCCCCTGTACAATTATTTTAAAGTGAAAAACAATACTCATTTTAAAAAAATATGCACCTTTTAAATGTTATTAGACCTCATTATTTCTTGAAGGCCCATCAGGTCATGAGGGCTATACAAATATTATAAAGTTCAGAATATGATCCTTTCTTATAAATATCTTCCTTCTCACCCCTTATTTTTATTTGACCTCAATTAGTGCTACTAAAATAATTTTCTGTAAGTGCATATTAAGGAGAAAAATGGTGGTATAGAATGAGGACGCAAGTGGGAAGGGCAATAGTTAAAATATTTAATATAAAGGAAAATTCAAAAGTATAATTCAATAGAGATGAAGAAAACAAAATGGGATATTGAAAAAAGAGAATGAGTGATTGAAAAACACTGAGAAAATAAGCAAGGAAAGGGAATTGCAGGGTAGAATTTTCATAGAAGGGGTACAGTTCAGAGAACTAACTTGATCTATATATCCACAGAGAGACTGGGACTAGGAAAAAAACAAGCACGCTTTAGACAAGCAGCGAGAAAAGATTTAAAAATATATAGCTCACTGATCTACACATAACAGTTAACTCCGCTTTACTTCCATTTCTCATCACTATCCCTAACCCTATCATACTATTCCTATAGCATTGAATAATCAGGAGCCAGATAATTAAGATCTTCAGGGGGAAAATGTCCTTTTCTAAAGAAATGATAAAAATGCTGGGAAAATTAAGAACTAAGTCAATCAATAATTAGTATAATTAATATAGATGCTGGTACTCAAAGCAAAGCCCCCTAAGTTATGGCATTTAAAAGCCATAGAGTAATGATCAGCTGCCCATCCTATACCAATCTTGCCATAGTTCAAACCCAACTAATCCATCAAGAAATCCCACTCAGGTTTTATACTGAATTATTCTTAAAAGCAAACATATAATCAACAATCAGAAGCCATTTAAGAAGAGAATCTTGCACCACTATAGAAGGCAAAACATATTTTAAAAAATAATAACAAGATTCCACATAAAATAGTAGTACCAGGATCTAAAGATATTATTTTCAAAAATCTAATTACCCTACAGAATATACTGCATTCAGTAAGATCAACTAAGCAAGAACAAGAGGCCATGGAAAAAATTACAAAACAAAGAACTAATTGAAATCAAATGTGTCTCCTCAAAATAAAAATTTTCAGTAAAAATGAAGTTATAGAGTACAAGAGAAAGTATAAGGGAAACAGAGGATTTATATAGGAAGACAAACAACTAAGAGTTCCAGCAAAAGAGAACAGATAAAGATGTAAAATATATTTCTCAGACACATGAATCTACAAAATCAAATTGCCTAGTGAGTGGTAAGTAACTTGATTTAAAAAGGAAAAGAAAAACTTTTAGACTTAAAAAAACTTTTAGACTTATCCTAGTGAAATTTCAGAAAACCAATAATCATGAAAGGAAAAAGGATTACATTGGTTTCAGACTCACTATTAGCGTCTTTGGTTACTAGAGCACGGCATATGAATTCGTTCAAAGTTCTCAGCCAAAATTCTTTCAAAATGAAATTTCATCTTTTCAAACTGGAATTTCATCTTTTGACAAAATTTAGATTAGTAAAAATTGCATATTTTCTTAAGAAGTTATATAAGACATAAAGGGAGTATTTTACTACCTCTACTTTTAATATACTTTGGGTATTCGTACTTGTTTATCCTTTGACACACAGCAACATTAACTAAAATGCATCACAGAACTTTAAAGACTCATGGGCACAGAACGCTTTTCTCCTCACTTCCTTCCCTGCCCCCATCCCCATCCCCTAGTGAACCCAGTGAACAGTCAGCATACTCTCCAAGACATCAAGTTTAAGAACTCCGTTCCCAAAATATAAACATTCCTGTAAATTAACAATAAAGGGTGTTGCTACTCTAATCCTAACATGTTGTTACTTTCAAACATCCAGAAGACTAGATGTTTCAAGTAAGGGTTTATTTAAAATTTGCCCACTACATACATAGTAGCACTGAAAGAATATTCTGGTTTAGAATCCTTCCTCTTCTCATTTCTTTCAATGTAGTGGAAAGTATAAGCATCTGTAATGCTTAGAGGTGATTTTAACAATTTCACTTCCTCTAGTTTTCAGAATAGTCTTTCCTGATTTTAAACACAAAGTGTACAAAATGTATCTGTTTACTAACTACTTTTGTCAGACACTGGCAACCTCTTTAACATCTAGAAAGACTAGATGTTGTAAATTAGGACTCATTTATCCTTTATATATACTATATACACAGCTAAGTAAAACAAAATGCAGACATACAGGACAATGGCTAATCCTCCCTAACTATAAACATACTGGTATAAAGCCCTTTGCTCTTTCTTCTCTCTCCTCCTGGACCAGTACAAATATCATATAATATGTACTGCTCTGAGAGGTGGTTTCATCATTTTGATCATTCCATTTTCAAAGGACAATATTTCATATGAATTTTAACAAAAGGATTATCTACAAAATGTGTTATTTTACTACATCTACTTTTAACATACTTTGTGCACTTCTAAACATCTAGAAAGGCTAGATGTTTCAAATAAGGACTGGAGTTTGTCCACTATATACACAGTAGTGTTAAATAAACTACACACATGTAACAATGGGTTATATCTGAAAGTGTCTTCTGCATGGGAACATTCCACTCTAGAACCCTTCATTTCTCACAACTCCTCTCTACCTCCAACCCAGTGGGTGAGTGCAAATAGGCACGTGTCACTTAGATGTGACTACAATGTTATCTCTTCAAGTCCTTTTCAGAAGACAGCCTTTCGATGAATTTTAACACAAAGTGTACAAAATGTGTTAATTTACTAATTCTACTTTTGTCATACATTGGCAACCTCTTTAATATCTAGAGACTAGATATTATAAAATCAGGACCTATTTGTCCAGTATATATATATAATATATACAGTCAAGTTAAATGCACATAACATGTAGGGCAATGAATAAGCTGAAATTTCCTAGTACACACTAGCAAAGCATCTTTTGCAAATTCTTCCCTCCCATTTCCCTCAAAAAAAGGAACAAGTATACCATTCAGACAGGTGGTTTAGCAATTCCATTTCCAAAGATAATATTTCCCATCAGTTTTTAAAAGCTATTTATAAGAAGCATTACTCTACTTTTAAATACATCAAGCATTTCTAAATATCTAGAAAGACTAGATATTTCATATAAGTACTTGTCCACCGAGTACACAACAGCACTGTTAAATAAAATTGCACACACCTAACAATGGGTATAATCTGAGGTATCATACACCAGTAAAATGAAAATGAACCCCAGTAAAAAGAAAACAAAATACCCACCCAAGAAAGCAGCAAATAGAAATATCAGGATGACATCTGAGCAGCAGACCTAGAGAGTAACCATGAATAACCACTCTTGACAGAGCTGAAAGAAAGATCTCCAGGAAAATGCTGAAACCAGAGCATGTGGAGAATAAATTTCACTAAATAAATAATATGACATGATTGAGAGTTTGGAAAAACTTTAGGATATAATAAAGGAACAGAGTAAGAGGAAATACAAAGGCAAAAAGCAACTTTAAAAAAAATGAAATTCTGCACTGAAAAGTCAGCATCCAAATGTAAAGCAACCAATTATCATTAGAACCAATTATCATTAGAAAATCAGTGGACTTCAAAAGAGAAATGTACTCCAGGTAATAGAAATAATAAATATTATAAATTTTAGAAGTAAAGAAAATAAGTATTCATTTCTTATTCCTACAGGAAATTAGAAAGGTAATTACAGATTTAAGTAGAAAATCTATACCAAAAAAAAAAAAGCATACTAATGCTTCTTTTTTTCCTAAAAATAAAACTAATACCTGGTTCAATTTTGAGTATTCACTGGGGTGTGAAAACAGGACCCTATGTGTGGACATTCGATTTTGAGTAGCCCAAAAGCTTTGAAACAATTAGTATTCACAGAACACTATATGGCTCTCTAAAACAAACAAACAAAACAATATTTGCATCATGATAGCAATGGAAGTGGAGTTCACTGGTCTTCAATTTTTATAAACAACCTAGAGACAGAGCACAAAAGATTTATAAATTGGTTGCAGATTAGAATGTAAATGTTACCAATCTTTAAAAATATAAAATCACTGCTGAGAGATTTTAAGAAATGGAAGGGAGAATGAGACATAAAATAAAGGAGCTATGATAGCATGCTCTTAGAAAGAAAGGACCCCAGATAATCCATTTCATGAATCTAAACATAAAGGTTTAAGTACATCAGTGACTATAAGTATCTAATCCATTTATAAGGAAGAATAAAGATTGTGATATAACAGTATCAAGAGAGGAACAAGAAGGTTAAAATAGTAAATGACCTAAATTTTCGACCAACATATCAGGAAGTCAATAAATAACATCTAAAGTTGGTAAATCAAGAAATAAAATACAGGAATGTTAATAAGAAATTACAGTTAAAAACAAAAAGAAGCACAAATACAGATCTTCAAAGACAATTGTCTCTCAAAGGCAAAGTTTCAGGTAGCTAAAAGTGGTATAGGATATCTATAAGCTCTTTTGTACAATTAATTTGTGTGAAGGGTACAATGTCTGTGTCTAGATTCCCTTTTTTTTTTTTAATTTTTCCAGGTGAATGTCCAGTTGTTTCAGCACCATTTGTTGAAAAGATTGTCTTTACTCCATGGTATTGCCTTTGCTCCTTTGTCAAAGCTAATTGGCTGTATTTATGTGGGTATATTGATCTTTTTGTTTCTTTTGTGAATACCATACTCATTTGATTACTGTAGCTTTATAGTTAAGTGTTAAAATCAGATGGTATCAGTCTTCTTTCTTCAGTGTTGTGTTGGCTATTTTGGGTCTTTTGCCTCTCTGTGTTAATTTTGGAAATAGTTTTTCAATAACTACCAAATACCTTACCTGAATTTTGAAAGGTGTGGTATTAAACCTAAAGATCAATTATAAAAAAAAAATAGTTATAATTTCTTCCTTAAGTATTTGGAAGAGTTCACCAATGGAACCCATCTGTTGTACTTTCTGATTTGGAGTATTATTAATTATTGATTTGATTTATTTAATACATATAGAGCTACTCAAATTGACTTTTTTGTGTCATTTTGGCCCATTATGTCTTTCAAAGAATTGTTTCATTTCATCTAGGTTTTCTATTTGTTAAGGCTAGAGTTTATATTAATTTTTATTACCTTTTTAATGTCCATGTGATCAGTAATGATGTCCTATTTCATTTATGGTATGAGTAATTGTGTCCTCTCTTGTTTTTTCTTAGTTTACTAAAACCTTATCATCATTATTCATCTTTTAAAAAAACCAGTTTCCAGTTTTGTTTACTTTCTCTACTGATTTCCTTTCTTTGATTTCAGTGATCTCTACTCTAATATTTTTTTTTAAGATTTTATTTATTTATTTGACGGGGGAGAGAGATCACAAGCAGGTAGAGAGGCAGGCAGAGGCGGGGGAAGCAGGCTCTCTGCAGAGAGTCCCATGTGGGGCTTGATCCCAGGACCCTAGCAGAAGGCAGAGGCCTAACCCACTGAGCCACCCAGGTGCCCCTCTCTGCTCTAATTCTTAAAATTTTTCTTCTCCTTATGTGGGATTTTAATTTGCTCCTTTTTTTCCCCCTTAGTTTTCCAAGGAAGTTTAGATGATTGATTTTATTTACCTCTTTTTCTTTTTATTGTATGCATTTAATGCTGTAAATTCCTTTCTAAGCATTCCTTTCACTGCACCCTACAAATTTTGGTAAGGTTTTTTTTTTTTTTTTTTTTTTTTTTAATTTCATTTAGTTTAAAATATTTTTAAAATTCTCTTGACATTTATCCTGACTCGTGCATTATGTGGAAGCATGTTGTTTAATTTCAATGTAGTTTAATAGTTTGTACTGTGTGCCAGGGACTGATCTACATGTTTAGTATATATTAAATCATTTTAATTTGTTAAATGACAATTTCTAATTTAGAAATAAGCTCCTCTATAAAGAACATAAAACTTAGTAGGAAATATACCCTTACATAATAGTAGTCCCCACAAGTATGTGATTATTTTATCTAATTACATTATATAATAGATATATTATGTATGTAATTTAATTGGCTTCATAGGCATATTATTTTATGTATAAACATAACATACAGATTATATTACAAAATATTTATGTTATGGTTTTGCACTTTATGCATACACTATTAAACATGCATATACATAGGTATGCCACACACACACACACGCAGGACTGAATCAACAGCATCCTCTGTTGTTGCAGAAACTGGCACCCCTGAAGGATGATCCCAGCTCATTTTAGTGGATTTCCAGGAAGTGGTTTGAAGGGTTTTTAGGAAGAGGTTCAATGTATTTTTTTCAAATTCCTTTGTGGCCTCTCTTTTTCAAGTTTGCTGCTATGTTGGGCATTTGGGTTTTCTGCTTTTAAATATTTTTGAGTGTTCTACTTACTCATGGATTAAAAAAATTAATAGTACAAATGTAAAATGTACATTGTAAATGTAAATGTAAAATGTAAATGTAAAGTGTAAGATGTAAGATGCAATTGCAAGATGCAATTTTACATTTACCTAAATGTAAAATGCAAGACTATAAAACTCCTAAAAGATAACATAAGGAAAAAAACCTAGATGACCTTTGTTATGGCCATGCTTTTTTTGACATAATAACAAAGGTATGATCCATGAAAAAAATACTTGATTTCATTAAAAAATTTCTGCTCTCCAAAAGACAATGTGAAGAGAATAAGAAGATAAGTCACATAAGGAGGAAAAATATTCACAAAACACACATCTGATTTAAAAAAAAAAAAACAAAACTCTTCTCCAAAATATACAAAGAACTCTTAAAACTCAATAAGAAAGCAGACAACCCAATTAAATAAGCCTATGACATTAATAGACCTCTCACAAAATAGCATATACAGATGGCAAAGAAGCATATGAAAGCATATTCCACATTATATGTAACCAGGAAAAAGCAAATTAAAACAATGAGATATCACTACACACTATTTGGAATGGTCAAAAACCAGAACACTGACATCACCAAATGCTGGTGGAGCAACAGGAACTCTTCTTATATGCTGGCTGAAATGCAAAATAGTATAGCCACTTTTGGAAAATATTTTGGCAATTTCTCAGAAAAATAAATACACTCTTAACATGCAATCCAACAGTTATGACCTTAATATTTACCCAAAGGAGATGAAAACTTATGTCACACAAAACCCACACATGAATGTTTATAACAACTGTGTTAATAACTGCCAAAATTTGGAAGTAATCAAGATGTCCCTCAGTGGGTAAATGGATAAATAAACTGTTATATATATAGAAAATGGAATATTATTCAACGCTAAGAATAAATGAGCTATCAAGATGGAAAGACATGAAGAAATATTAAGTGGATATTACTAAGTAAAAGAAGCCAATTCTAAAGGCTACATACAAAAAAAGTATGATTGCAACTACATGAAATTGTGGAAAAGGGAAAACTATAGAGATAGTAAAAGGGTCAGTAGTTGCCAGGGGCTAGGGGGTGGGAGGGATAAATAGGTCGAGCACAAACAATTTTTATGGTGGTGAAAATACTCTGAACGATACTATGATGATAGGTACACACCACTATACTTTTGTCAAACCTATATAATACACAACACTAAGAGTAAACCATAACACAACTATGGACTTGGCTGATTATAATGTGTCAATGTAGGTTCACTGATTGTAACAAACACACCACTCATATTGAGAATGATGATAATCGGAGAGGCTACACATGTGTTGTGGCAGGAGATATATGGGAAATCTATGTACCTTCCTCTCAAATTTGCTGTAAACCTAAAACTTTGGAAGACTTTGCTTAAAAAAAAAGTCTTAAAAGATACCTAGTATTAAAAAACTATCTTATAACCATTAAATAAATGCCAAATTTTCTTAGTGAATATTAATTTTCAATCTGATAAGTAAAAGCTACCTAAATTTTAAATTTGGTATTTTATTTATCTGATACTTTATTAAGGTATAATTTATTAATTAAATTATTAAAATGAGTCAAAAAATAAAATAACTAAAATCCAATGGTTGAATTATTTTAGTTCATAAAATCAACTTGTAAGTTCTCTAAATGTAAATGATAAATATTAATATGTGGTTAAATAAAATATTTTGATACTACATTACCTTTTATGTAGTACATATACACTTACACACCAAAGCTGGCAGTTTAGAATGAAATAAATAAAATTATTTTTCTTCCTAAGTATAAAAACCACTTGATGTAACATGTGAAATCCTCAAAACCAAGATTCGTCCATTCTTTGCCATACCTACACACTAACTTGAATATGTATATATTGAATAACTCTCCAATGAGAATAGATGAAATAATAAAGTAACTGCATGCATTTTATAAACCTATTCTTCTACTACTAAGCCTCCACTATCTGAGTCATGAGAAAAAGTAAAAAAAAAAAAAATTAGAAATAGAAAACTACTGAAATATGTGAGAAAATGGTATTTATAATTCATTATATACATGAATATACAAAATATACTAATTTATATACCAGATAGACTAATCAATCTACTATTCTTTTGCCATCAGTTGGAAGAAGTTGAACGTAAGGCAAACTCCCTTTTGATTAATTATAATTTTATCTCACATTATGCCTCTTCTTGTTATCAAAATCTAAAGCTCCTTTTGACATTACTTCAACTCTTACAGACCCTACACTAAGTTAATGTACTTCCCAAACTCATCTTTTTTTTCTCCTCTCACCCTTTCTAGGACAACTCTAATGAAAAGATGAGATTATCCACAGAATAGAAAATATTTTAATTCCAAATAAAGCATTTAAATTTGTTATGACTTTACTTCATAGATAAAAATAGACTACCATTTACTTATATTCTCTCAAAAGACATATCAAAAAAGAATGATAATTACTAAACTTAAATACTGGACTTTCAATTGCAGCAATTTATGACTATATACTGCAAAAATTTTTTCTGGTAAAATCTAAGTAAAACATACTTTTATTACATTGTTCCACTCAACATGAGATAAGACAAAAATCAGGAAAAATAGCTGATATATATGGATGTATATACACACACATACATATACATATATATATAGGCTATTAGCAGTAAACATATGTAAAAATGGGTTGCTGTGGTAACAAATGCCAAAACCAGTATTGCAATCCTGCGACTAAGCTTGAGGACCAACATAAGATAGAGAAGCAGAATTTTAGTACAATTTAAAGAAATAAAAACTGCAAGTACAAGCAACAAGGAACTAGCAAAAATTATCAAGAATAGTCTTTAAAAAAACAAATGTAGCCTTCAGAAGTATAAAACAAAACTCTTAACACATAAAAACATAAAAATAGATTTTAAAAGAAATTCAACATATATAGAGAGAAAGCTTTCGAAAAAGAAAAAATTTCCAAAAATGCAGCAAAGGGAGATAAGTATGTAAAAATTTTAAAAAAGAAGTTAAGAAATATGTAAGACAGAATGAGGCAGTATAACCTACATCTAATTACAGCCATGGATAGAATAATTATTTTTTAAATGTTGAGGAAGCAATAGTCACTGCAATAATGAGTAGAAGATTTAAGATATGACAAAAGACATGCCACCCAAACACAGGAATCATAACATAATTCATGGGAAATGAAATAATAGTATACCTATTATGAAAAAACTACTGGACAAAAAGACAAAGATGAAATCTTAAAAGCGATCAGAAAAATGAAATAAATTTGTAGATATATCTAAATAAGAATTATCTTTAGAAATGATTTGGTTATGTTAAAAAAGCAGAACTAAATACCAAACCAAATATATATGTAAATTGGGAATGTTCCATTCAGAGTTAAAGAGTTTGAAGAGCTCTGTATTATTCAAGTAATTAATTTTAGGTTGTAATACATATGCACATTAAATTTTTAAGGGTAAACACTAAAAAAAAGGAAAAATACATGGTAAAAAAAAGCAATGTATTTTAAAGCAAGGAATGAGAAATAAAAGTATGAAAAGATGAATGTAACACAAAAAAGAGATGGTAGGTGATATATCAATAATCATAAAAGGTATAAAACACCTAAACAAATGTAAGTGAACAAAATTACCAGATAAATAAAAGAGATTATCATCTATATATTATTTTTTACTAAAGCAACAGCTAAACATAACAGAAAATTTTTGAAAGTAAAGGAATATAAAGATGTACTAGTAAATATTAATCAAAGAAAGTAGCTATGTAACAGAAAATAGATCACAAGACAAAAAGCATTGCTAGAAAAAGAAAAGTTTGAAGAAAAATTACGTACAATAAACATGAATAAAATAAATGGCTTTTTAAAATGTTTTTTTTTTTTTAATTTTATTTATTTGTCAGAGAGAGAGAGAGCGAGCACAGGCAGACAGAGAGGCAGGCAGAGGCAGAGGGAGAAACAGGCAGATTCCAGGACACTGGGATCATGACCTGAGCTGAAGGCAGCCACTTAACCAACTGAGCCACCCAGGCATCCCAGGATTTCTTTATGTTTCACTTTCAAAACAAATTCTAGAACAAATAGTTATTTATAATCTTTGACCCAATAATGTTAATTCTTTAGGCTTATCCCAAAGAAATAATCAGAGATATGTAGAGAGCTTTTATTTACAAAGATGGCCTCATGGAATTATTTGAAATCAAAACAATGGAAATAATCAAAATGAGTAGATACTGGGAGATAAAATATGAAAATATACAAATAATGAAATATACAAATAATGAAGCATTATAAGGACATTAAATTTTGTTTTCTAAAGAATATATATCATCATGAGAAATGCTTATGCTATTCTATGTAAAAATGAATATATAAAATTGTATATTAAATGTGTCAACTATATTAGCATTTTTACTGGAAAACTATATAAAATGTTACTCCAATTTCATTTACTTATGCATATACTTTATATATGTGTGTAAATATATGCATAAAATACCACAAGGAAATAAATATATCATTGGTTATTAAAAATGATTTAAAATAAAAATACAGAATTTTATCTTCAAAAGATTGAGATCATATCATATCATGAAACATGAAGTCAACCACAAGAAAAAATCTAGAAAGACCACAAATATATGGAGGTTAAATAACATGCTACAAAACAATAAATGGGTCAGTCAGGAAATCAAAGAGGAAATTAAAAAATACATGGACAGAAATGAAAATGAAAACACAATAGTCCAAAACCTTTGGGATGCATCAAAAGCAGTACTAAGAGGAAACTATATAGCAATACCTTAAGCCTACCTTAAGAAGCAAGAAAAATCTTAAACAACCTAACCTCATACCTAAAGAACCTAGAAAAAGAACAACAAAAACCAATGACAGCAGAAGAAGGGGAAAAAATAAAGATTAAGGCAGAAATAAATATTATGGGAACAAACAAAAAACAATAGAACAGATTGGTGAAACCAAGTCGTGGTTCTTTGAAAAAATTAATAAAATTGTTAAATCCCTAGCCATACTTATCGTACATAAAAAAGAAGGGACCCAGATAAATAAAATCACAAATAAGAGAGGATAAATATCAGTCAATACAACATAAATACAAACAATTATAAAAGAAAATTAACAAAAACTATATGCCAACAAATTGGGTAACCTGGAAGAATGGATGAATTCCTAGAAACATAAACTATGAAAACTGAAACAGGAAGAAATAGAAAATTTGAACAGACTGATAACTAACAAAAACATTGAATCAGTAGTCAAATATCTCCCAACAAACAAAAGTCCAGAGCCAGATGGCTTCACAGTGGAATTCTACCAAACACTTAAAAGAGTTAACACCTATTCTTCTCAAATTATTCCAAAAAAAAGAAAAGGAAAGAAAACTTCCAGCTTCATTCTATGAGGCCAGCATTACCTAATACCAAAACCAGATAAAGACTCCAATAAAAAGAGAATTACAGGCCAATATTCCTAATGAACACAGATACCAAAAATCTCATCAATAAAACAGGAGCAAACCAAATACACAATACATTAAAAGAATCATTCTCCATAAAAAAGTGAGATGTATACCAGGGATGCAAATATGGTTCAATATTTTCAAATCAATCAACATGATACACATTAATAAAAGAAAGGATAAGAGTCATATGATCCTTTCAATAGATGCAGAAAAAGCATTTGACCAAGTATGATATCCATTCATGATTTAAAAAAAAAAAAAAAAAAAAAAAAAAAAAACCTTAACAAAGTAGGATTAGAGGGAACATACCTCAACATAATGGAGGCCATATATGAAAAATCCACAGCTAATGTCATCCTCAATGAGGAAAAACTGAGAACTTTTCTGTCAGGAACAAGACAGGGATGTCCACTCTCACCACCATTATTTAACATAGCACTGGAAGCCCCAGACACAAAACTCAAACCAAAAATACAACTAAAAGGGATACAAATTGTCAAGGAAGAAGTCAAACATTCACTATTTGCAGATGACATGATACTCTATATAGAAAATCCCAAAGACTCTACCAAAAAAAATTGCTAGAACTGATAACCAAGTTTGGTAAAGTCACAGAATACAAAATCAATGTACAGAAATTGGCTACATTTCTATACACCAATAATGAAGCATAAGACAGGGAAAACAAGAATCAATCCCATTTACAATTGCACTGAGACCATAAGATACCTGGAAATAAACCTATATAGATATATATACAAAACCAATAAAGAGGTGAAAGACTTCTACTCTAAACTATAAAACCCTGATGAAAGAAATTTAAGAACACACAAAGAAGGAAGAGCATTCCATGCTTACGTATTGGAAGAACAAATATTGTTAAAATGCTTATACTACCTACAGCAATCTACACATTTAATGCAATCCTTAACAAAATACCAACAACATTTTTCACAGAGCTAGAACAAAGAATCCTAAAGTTTGTATGGAACCACAAAAGACACCAAATAGACAAAGCAACTCTGAAAAAGAAAAAGGAAAGCTGGAGGCATCACAATTCTGGACATAAGCTATATTCTAAAGCTGTAGTGAGCAGAACAGTATGGTACTGGCACAAAAACAGACCCACGTATCTACAAAACAGAACGGAAAACCCAGAAAGGAACCCAAAACCCTATGGTCAACTAATCTTCAACAAAAAATAACCAATGGGAAAAAGACAGTCTCTTCAACAAATGGTGTTGGGTAATTGGACAGCAACATGCAAAAGAATGAAACTAGACCACATCTTACACCATACTCAAAAATAAATTCAAAATGGATGAAAGACCTAAATGTGAGACCTGAAACCATAAAAATCCTACAGAACACAGGCAGTAACCTCTTTGACATGGGCCATAGGAACTTCTTCCTAGATATGTCTCCTGAGGTAAGGGAAACAGCAAAAATAAACTATAGGGACTTCATCAAAATAAAAAGCTTCTGCACAGTGAAAAAAACAAGTGACAAAAATAAAAGGCAATCTACAAAATGGAAGAAGATATCTGCAAATGACCTTTCTAATAAATGGTTAGTATCCAAAATATATAAAGAACTTATAAAATGCAATACCCAAAAAATGAATAACCCAATTAAAAGTGGGGAGAAGGGGCACATGGGTGGTTCAGTTGGTTAAGTGTTCTGCCTTCAGCTGGGGTCCTGGGATTGAGCCCTGCATCAGGCTCCATGCTCAGCAGGAAGCCTGCTTCTCCTTCTCCCTTTGTCCTGTCCCCTGTTAATACTCTCTCTCTCTCCTTCTCTCTCTCTCAAATAAATAAAATCTTCTGAAAGAAAAAATAAAAAATACAGAGAAGACATGAATACACATTTTTCTAAAGATATACAGATGGCCAATAAACACATGAAGACATGTTCAACATCCCTCCTCATCAGGGAAATACAAATCAAAGCTTTAAGCAAAACCTCACACCAGTTGCAATGGCTAAAATTAATAACATAAGAAATAACTGGTGTTGGCAAGGATGTGTAGAAAGAGGAATGCTCTGACACTGTCAGTAGAAATGTAAACTGGTGCAGTCACTCTGGAAAAAAGTATGGAGGTTTCTCAAAAAGTTATAAATAGAACTACCCTTCAGTCCGGTAATCACATTATTAAGGATTTAGCCAATGAACACAAAAATATTCATTCAAAGAGATACATGGATTCTGATGTTTATAGCAGCATTATCAACAACAGCCAAATTATGGAAAGAGCTCAAATATCCATCAACTGATCAACAGGTAAAGATGTGGTATATGTATGTATAGTGAAGTATTACTCAACCATAAAAAAGAATGAATCTTGCCAGTTGACATGGGTGGAGGTAGAAAGTATTATGCTAACCAAAATCAGTCAGTCAGAAAAAGACAAGTACCCATATGCTATCACTCATATGTGGAATTTAAGAAACAAGACAAATGATCATACTGAAGAAAAAGAGGAAAACCAAGAAACATAATCTTAACTAATAAAGAACAAACTCATGGTTTTACCAGAGGAAAAGCTGAACAAACTTATGGTTTTACCAGAGGGGAAGCTAGTATGGAGATGGGTGAAATAAGTGATGGGGATTAAGAAGTACTTGTGATGAGCACTGGATATTATATGTAAGTGTTGAATCACTAAATTCTATATCTGAAACTAATATTACACTGTATGTTAACTAACTGGAATTTAAATTAAAATATATAAATAAATAAATAGGAAATATTCCCCACCTCATTCAATGATACTACAGTTTTATAAAAAGACAGTGACTAAAAAGAGAAACAAAGGCCAATTTTGTTCATAAACTAGAAGCATCCTTAAAAAAACAGTGAATTAGATCCAACTATACATAAATCAGATAACATATAATGAATAAGTTTAGTTTTATCCCAAGAATGAAAGAGAATGTTCACATTAGAAATTCTATGTTACTCATCACATTAAAATATTAAATGGAGAAAATTATCTCAAAAGCATAAAATTCAATATTAATTCAATATTTAACCCATAAACATGAGAAAAAATTACCATTTACTTATTTTTACCAAAATTAACACTAATTCATGATAAAGCACAAATAAACAAACTTAGCAAGCATGGAAGTAAAGGTTAACTTTTTTAGCCTGGTAAAGAATATCTACCAAAGGCTCACAATTAACATCATTTGCTCATGTTAAAACAACAGAATCATTCCTTTAAAATGAAGAAAAGAATGGGAATACCCACTCCAACCACTTTTACTCAACAACTTTCTAGAGGTCAAAGACCATGCACAAAGATAAGTTTACATAAAATATTGCAGGTTTGGAAAAGGAAAATCACAGCCATCATTATTGATAGATGATATTATAAACAATAAAAGTTAAAAAAAAGAAAAGCTTTTGAAAGGGAAACTGTAGCAAGGTTATTGTATTTAAGTTCTACTTAAATAATCAATTACTTAAGTAATCAATTTCATGTCTACAAAATGTCTAACAGCAAGTAACTTTTTTTTTTCATTTATACATTCATTCAAATACAAATATTTATGGATATTTACTATTTGCCAGTAATGTTTTTGGAACTGGGAATATATCAGTAAATAAAACAGACAAATAACCCTGCTTTCGTGGAGCTTACATTCTAGAGGAGAAGAGGTACAATAAGGAAGTCAATAATAAGTAAAACACAGATATGTAAGAAAAAGATAAGTAAAACACGTATGGAGGGGGTGGGAAAAAGGCAGGAAAGGGACCAAGAAGGGATTGGGAAATGAGGGGTGGAATTAAAATTTAGATTAGAAAAGTTTAGATTGGGTGGCTATAGGCAGTCTCTTTATAAAGAGATATTTGACTAAAGCTTTAAAGAAAATGAGGGGACAAGCTATTTGGGTATCTGAGAGAAGAATGCAGGCAGAGGAAACCTCAGGTAAAAAGCCTAAAGGCAGGGGCATGTATAGAGTGTTCTACAAACAGGTAGGTGGGTAGTGTGGCCACAGTTGAGCCGAAGATGGACGAATAGCAGGAAATGAGATCAGAGAGTTAAAACAAGGCCACATCATGTAGACCAACAGAGGCCATAACAACTTCACTTAAGATAGAACGCCACTAGAAAATTTTAAGCAGACAAATGTTATGGACAGGCTTATGTTTTAAAAGAATCACTCTGGCTGCTGTGTTCCAAGATGACTAAAAGAAAATGAAGACAAAGGAGAGAGAGCAGTTAAAACACTATTGCAATAATCCAAACTAGAGATGATGGAAACAAAAATTCAAGAACAGACCAACAGTGTTAGCAGCCAGGAAAGATGAAGTGTGGACATTTTCAAAGATAGACCCAAAATAATTTCTTTTCATATCTGATGTCAATTGTGTGAGAGAGAAATGACTCAAGGATAACTCCAGAGTTCTCTGGCTAAGTAATTAGAGGAATGAAATTTCCACTAATTAAGATGGAGAAAACTCCTAAAGACAGAGCTTTAGTGGAGAACTGACAGCTAACTGCATGTGTCAAACATGCAGTTGGACATACAAAACTAGAGTTCAGAAAGAGAGCTCAGCATAAGATATGAATTAAGGAGTTGTTAACATATAGGTAATTTAAAACCATGAGACTATATGAGATCACCTATGGAGTGGTGATGGCAAACAGAAGAGATCCTAGAATTGAGCTCTAGAACACCTCAACATGCAGAAGTTGGAGAGATGAAGTTCAAACAAAAGTTCAAAGCAAAAGTAATGAAAAATTATGAAATCTACCTCCAATATCAAGGTCTAGGAAATAACCAGAAAGTGAATGACTGAGAATGGAATAGGATCACTAAAACAGAGGCTACCAAGGAATTGAAAGTCCTGGGTTATGAAGAATTAAAAATCATGAAAAATTATAGCAGAAATCATTTTTAAGAAAGTGACAATGTCACAGGGATTTTTTTTAATTTAGCAAAAAAAAAAAAAAAAAAGAGAGAGAGAGAGAGAGAAAGTGCCTGTATTAAAAGTTACAGTGAATAGGATAATCTGATGATATGAGAGTCAAGGTAGATTGTATTTATGAAGGAAAGTGGAGAAAGGGACTTGAAAGCAGGAATGAGAAGCAGAGGGGACATTTATCTTAATTCCACATCCAATGTTATGGTTGAGTAAAATACTCAACCATACTCTTAGTACTCAACAGTACTCTTAAGAATGCTACAGAACAGGGTGACCTGGAGTTGGCTCATACTGGCTTATTTTTTAAAAGATTTATTTATTTATTTGAGACAGAGAGAAAGAGAGAGAGAGAGAACACGAGCAGGAGGGGCAGAGGGAGAGGGAGAGAGAGAATCCCAAGCAGACTCCTGCTGAGTGTGAAGCCCATTGTGGGGCTGGATCCCAGGACACTGAGATCATTATCTGAGCCCAAACTCAGAGTCAGACACTGAGTTTAACCCACTGCTCATCTAGGCACCCCTAGCTCATATTGGTTTATAATTGCTGACTGTGGACATCAATTTCCAATTCCACATTTGGCAAATTATGATGGAAGATGAATAACTCTGACGCATTTATAGCACAGAGACTGGAAAAAACAACAAATCAAGGGGTTTTTTGTTTGTTTCTTCTTCCAAAGAACTATTAAATATTTACTAGCATCCACTGGCTTCAGGAAAAACAATAACTAGGGAAAAACTAGATTTCCATTAGCACAGAAGGGGAAGGTAACATTCGCAGTATTAGTTAAAAATACAGAGGATTTGCTGGCCAGTAATCTTGAGTTGCAAACAGTACACAGAAAAAGTTTCAGGAGTCAGGAAGAGAGATTGGGTCAGAAAAAGTGATAGGGGCGCCTGGGTGGCTCAGTGGGTTAAAGCCTCTGCCTTCGGCTCAGGTCATGATCCCAGGGTCCTGGGATCGAGCCCCGCATTGGGCTTTCTGCTCCGCGGGGAGCCTCCTTCCTCCCCTCTCTCTCTCTGCCTGCCTTTCTGCCTACTTGTGATCTCTCTCTGTCAAATAAATTAAAAAAAAAAAAAAAGAAAAAAATTAAAAAAGAAAAAAAAAGAAAAAGTGATATAAGGAAATGCAGGGAGAGTTAGAATTCTGGAGCAAATGAACTGGGAGTCCTGAACTCCTTATAAACACTAAATATGATAGATACAAGGTATGAGTGTCAAAGAAAGACATTAAGGTTGGGCAGGCCAAGAACATGTGTTGCTCAGAATCTCCCGTTTGGCTCCTGCTGACAAAAGCATGTCCTGTAGGTGGGTGGTCTTATTCTGCATACTTGGGCACTCTGTTGTCTCCTGCCAATGGTGTCCTGCAGAGGTGTGGTCTTACTCCAGGCTTGAGAGTTCCCTCTCCACTCCTGCTGATAGAGGAGGTGTGGAGTCGGACAGAAGGTGTATCTTGCACTGAGCTCAGAGGCTCCTTCCTGATTTCTGTTGAAGAAAGCCTCAAAGCCAACAAAGGAACAGGTTATTTAACTACTTGTAAATATCATTTATAATAGCAAAAAATTATAAGGCACTTGGAATTACATTTAACAAAAACATGTACGAGATCTGAATGAAATTATAAAAATGTTACTAAAAGATATTAAAGAAAATCTGAATATATGGGGAGATAAACTATGTTCATTAATGCATCAAAACACTCCATACCAAAAGATGCTAATTATCATTACATTGATCTATAAAACCTAAGCTATTTAAAAGTCCTTAGAAATTTTTTTAGAAATTTGACAAGTCTATTTTAAAATATACAGAGAATTACAGAATAACAAAGTGCTTCTGAAGAACATAAATAAGGTTGAGAAAACTGCTCTAAGATATATCCAAACTTATTAAAAAGTATAATAACTAAAAGCATAGAAATTGCACTGGAGTAAACAATTAAACATAATATAAAGAAAGCCACATGTATCTAGAAACTCACGGAAACTAGTTAAATGACAGAGTTGATACTGCAGACCACTGGGCAAAAAGAAAAACCATATGATAAATTGTGCTAGGACAAACAATTTTCTTAATGAAACAACAACAAAAAAATAGATTCCTGCTTCATTCCACAATTTTAAATAATTGATTTTAAAGTAATTAAATATTTTAAATTGGGAAGCAAAATTTTATGAAGAGATGTCCAGTCCAAACTAGACTTTATAGATTCATCTCTCTTCCTATTTTTACCTACAAGGTACAACTATAAATCCTGAAATAATGCAAGAAAACCAAAGTGGAACTCCAAAGAGGTAAAATAAGAACTGGTTAGAGATACCAAGATTAGAAAAAAAGTGTGCAGCAGGATATTTTAATACCTCCCACCCAAAGAAAAGAAGATGATACAGGTCCAACCCCTAACCAAATTTAAAAAAACAATATGTTCTCTGATCATGATCAAATCAAACCAGAAATCAATAGTAAAAAGATATCA
Organism: Mustela lutreola; assembly: GCF_030435805.1. NCBI lineage: Eukaryota > Metazoa > Chordata > Mammalia > Carnivora > Mustelidae > Mustela > Mustela lutreola. The sequence goes on from NC_081292.1 coordinate 187,350,563, forward strand.
AGTAAAATATTTTAAATCCACAGAGATTATACAACATGCTTCTAAGTAATCCATAGGTCTAAGAGTAAATCTCAAAGGAAATAAAAAGAAAAATATACAGAACTGAATGAAAATGAAAGTGCAACATATCAAAATATGTAAGATGTAGCTAAGGCAGCTGAGAGGGAAATTTATAGCACTCACTATATGCTTACATTACATAAGAGGAAATGTCTGGAATCACTAATCTAAGTTTTTACCTCAAGAAAGCAGAAAGAGAAGAGCACTATGAAACTCAAAGCTAGAAAAATAACAAAGGAAATAATAAAGATAGCAGAAATCATTGAAATTGAATATAGAAAAATAATTCAGAAAATCAGGAAATAAAAAGTTTTTTAAAGAAGTTAGTAAAATTGATAAAACTCTTATCTACAAAGATTGACAAAAATAAAAAGGGAGAAGACACAAATAATATCAAGAATAGAACAGAGATGAGAAGGGAGTTGAGGGAAATTGGAAGGGGAGGTGAACCATGAGAGACTATGGACTCTGAAAAACCACCTGAGGGTTTTGAAGGGGCGTGGGGTGGTAGGTTGGGGGAGCCAGGTAGTGGGTATTAAGGAGGGCACGGATTGCATGGAGCACTGGGTGTGGTGCAAAAACAATGAATTCTGTTACGCTGAAATTAAAAAAAAAAAAAAAGAAAGAAAGAAAAGAATGGAACAGAGAATACCACTATATATCCTGTAGTCATTAAAAGTATAATAGGGGACTAAAGAACTTAATGCTGAGTATAAATTTAGCAATTTAGAAAGGACCAATTTCTCAAAAAACACAAACTACCAAAATTCAATTAAAATTAAATAATCTGAGGTCCTAAAACTAGCAAAGAAAGTGAATTTATAATTAAAAGAAATTCTCATGCCTAGGTAATTTTTTAAAAGATTTTTAACGATTTCATTTATTTACTTGACAGAGAAAGAAAGGCAGAGGAGAGAGCTTAAGCAGAGGGAAGAATAGAGGGAGTGGGACAAGCAGACTCCACACTGAGTTCAGAGCCCAACACAGGGCTCCATCACCACCCTGACATGAGCCAAAAATCCAGAGTGGGATTTTTTTTTAAAGATTTTATTTATTTATTTGACAGAGAGAGATCACAAGTAGGCAGAAAGGCAGGCAGAGAGAGAGAGAGGAGGAAGCAGGCTCCCTGCTGAGCAGAGAGCAGGATGTGGGACTCGATCCCAGGACCCTGAGATCATGACCTGAGCCAAAGGCAGTGGCTTAACCCACTGAGCCACCCAGGCGCCCCAGAGTGGGATGTTTAACTGACTGAGCCACCCAGGCACCTCCAGATGGTTTCATTATAGAATTCTGCCAAATATTTTTAAAAGAATTAGTATCTACTCAGCAATAAAGAAAGGAAAAAATATTGATCTATGCAATAGCTTAGATGAATCTCAATGGAATTACAGTGAGTGTAAAAGTCAACTCCCAAAAGTAAAATGCCATATGATTACATTTAAATAACAAACTTGAAATGACAAAAGTTTAAAGATAAAGAACACATTAGCAGTTGTCTACGGTTGGGAATTAGAGGAGTAAGGTGGAGGGAAACAGTATGATTATAAAAGGGCAACACCAAGAACCTTGTGGTGGTGGAATTGTCCCATACTTTGATTGTATCAATGTCCATATCCAGATCGTGATATTATATTTTGTTTTTTCAAGATGTTACCACTGGAAGAAAGCTATAGAAAAGTGTACAGGATCTCTTCATTATTTCTTACAAGTGCACACAATTCTACAACTATCTCAAAATAAAAAGGTTAGTCTAAAAAAATTACAGAGATATTGGTGGAACAGTTAAATTTAAATAAATTCTATAGATTAAATCATAGTATGGTATAAATTTTAATTTTTTAAAGATTTATTTATTTTAGAAAGAGAACATGAGTGGGAGGGGCAGAGGGACAGGGAGAAAATCTCAAGCAGACTCCATGCTGAGTGTGGAGACTGACCTCCATGCAGGGCTCTATTTCACAACCATGAGATTACAGCCTGAGCCAAAACCAAGAGTCTGACACTTAACCATCGACATCACCCAGGCACCCCTAAATATTGAATTCTTGATTTAAATAATTATATTGTGGTAATATAATAGAGTGTCTATGTGTTGAGTAATTATACACTAAAATATCTCATAAAGGGAAAAAATATACAATATGGAAATAAAAGAAACATACAAGCACAGAATTCTGACCTTGGGATAGGAAAGGATCTCTTAAGCATTGTCAATAATTCTTCCATATAAAAAAGTATTAGTAAATTTGACTACATTAATTTCTAGTTCTCAACTCCCCACCTCCATCCCCATATAAAACTCAGAACTTATCAAGTAATGTGAGACTAACACTAATGAAACAGTGGGAGACACCATAAAGACAGGATCAAAGATGATGCCATAATAGAACTGAATGAGCTGTAGAATGTGGATACTATTAGAAGCCATTTCAAAAATGAAGAAATTAGCCTATTTGGGAAACAAGATGAGTTTTGTAAATTAAGTCATGTTAGTCTCGAGGTAATGGTAGTAATTCAAAAGGGAAATTCCTATAGCTAAATTATTACCATAAAACTATGATACGGTAATATGAATGTCTGGAAATCATCAGCAAAGAAATTATTATAAGTTAGGAAATTCACTTTGGGAAAACCAACTCTAACACAGATTTTATGGAGAAAATTAATTTGTTCTGTGGTCCAAGAAGTTTCCTGGTTTCAGTTGGAGGGGTGGTGAGCAAAATGGCAGAGGAGTAGTAGACCTAAATTCTGTCTGGTCCCAGGAATTCAGCTAGATAGTTACCAAACCATTCCAAACACCTACAAACTCAACAGGAGATCAAAGAGAAAAAAAGCTCTAGTTCTAAGAAAAGAAAATTGACCACTATCTAGAAGGTAGGATGTGCGAAGAAGTGAATTCAAGGCAATAAATGTAAAGAGACCACGGGGGCAGGGGCCAGGACCCAGCAAGCAGTAGAGCAGCAAAGCACAAAATCAGAACTTTTAGAAGTCTGCTCCATGGAGGGATGTCACGCCATTGGCTCAATGGGGAGTGAAATACTGACTGGGTCAGTGTAGTCTCAGGATGTTCAGGAGTCACAGAAAGACTGGGCATGCCTGAGTGTGGCACAGCTCCCAGGTATCAGAATGGGAAACCAGGGGCAACAGAGCTAAGAAGAGGGTTCTCAGCTTGGAGTTGTCATAAACCATAATCTGAGGCAAAGTCGGGCCACTACTTTTGAGCAGGGACCCCACAAGTGGAAGATCTGGGGAGAACACCCCCCCCAAAACCAGGACTAGTAGCATGAAAGCACACTTCAGGAATCTGCTGGGTTTGGAAACTTAAAAAAGGACCACATGCCAGAGATAGAAACACTCTGTCACAGGCTAGGTGAGCTCAGAGTTCAGCCAGATACCAGGGAGACAGCAATGACTGAATGCTTTTCCCTGAAGATTCACTGCGGGGGAGCTCTTGACTCTTCTGGGGCTGGAGATTGGGAGGTCAGATCTTCATTCTCATACTCCAAATCTGTACAGAAAGCTTTCAGGGAAAAAAAGCTATTGAGAGAAACCCTGAGCAGATTCCTTACCCTGGCCCCAACAAGGGCAGTGAATTTCCACCTCAGTCAAAGACATCTGAGAATCAATACAAGAAGGCCATTCCACAAAAGATCAGCAAGAACATCCAGAAAAGACGAAGTTTACCAATCAATGAGAACTGTCAAATAACAGTGCTAGAGGACTACAACACAGAGAATTCATAGCTTATTTTGCCATGATTTTTTAGTCTTTCAAAGTTAAATTTCTTAAATTTTCATTATTTTTTAAAATTTTCCTCTTCCCTATTTTAACCTATTTCATCTTATCAATACCTTTTAAAAATCTTTTTTAATTTTCATTTTCATACTCATATTCAAACTCTTCATTGTATTCAGCCTTATTTTTTTGTATACATATAAGCTTCTCATTCTTTAAAATTTTGAGATACAGTTTCTTCTAACAGATCAAAACATACTCTAAGTCTAGAGTATAGCTTTGTTCTAGTCTCCCCCGATCACATTCTTTTATTTTTCTATATTCAACCAATAGCTTATCTTATCAATTCTTTATTTTAAAATCTTTTTTAATTTTCATCTTCACATTCATATAACATTGCTTCATCATGTTTACCCTTATTTTTGTATTTTGTATACCTATAAGTTTTTCTTTCTTTTTCTTTTGGAAGGCAGTTTCTTTTAACAGATCAAAATACAACCAAAATCAAGCATGTGGCTCTGTTCTACCCACCAGTCTAATCATATTATTTTTTTCTTTCTTCTCCCCTGAGTTTCAGGTCTCTTCTGATTTAATTAGTGTATATTTTTCTAGGATCATCATTAACCTTTTAGTGTTTTGTTCTCTCATCCATCTATTCTTCTCTGGACAAAATGACAAGGCAGAAAATATCACCTCAAAAAAAGAACAAGAGGCAGTACCAAATGCTAGGGACATAATCAATACAGACATTAGTAATATGTCAGACCTAGAATTCAGAATGATGATTATCAGGGTGCTAGCTGGGTTCCAAAAAAGCATGGAAGATACTATAGAATCCCTTTCTGGAGAAATAAAAGAACTAAAATCTAACCAAGTTCAAATCAAAAAGCTATTAATGAGATGCACTCAAAACTGGAGGCTCTTACTGCTAAGATAAATGGGGCAGAAGAGAGAATTAATGATATAGAAGACAAAATGAGAAAAGTTGAAAAAAAGAGAGATAAACAACTATTGGACCACGAGGGTAAAATTCGAGAGATAAGTGATATCATAAGATGAAACAATATTAGAATAATTGGGATCCAAGAAGAAGAATAAAGAAAGAGACAAAAGGTATATTGGAGCAAATTATACCCCAGAACTTCCCTAATTTGTGGAAGGAAACAAGTTTAAAAAAAAAAAAAAACCCAGGAGGCACAGAGAACCCCCCTCAAAATCAATAAAAATGGGTCAATGGCCTGTCATCTAATAGTAAAACTTATAGGTCTTGGAGACGAAGAGAAACCCTGAAAGGAGCTTGGTACAAGAGGTCTGTAACATACAATGGTAGCAATATTAGAATGGCAGCAGACCTATCCACAGAGACCCTGTCCGGCCAGAAAGAACTGGCATGATATATTCAAAGAACTAAATGAGAAAAATATGCAGGCAAGAATTCTATATCTACCTAGGTTGTCAATGAAAATAGAAGAAGAGATAAAAAGCTTACAGGACAAACCAAAACTAAAAGAAATTGCAAACACCAAACCAGCCCTACAGGAAATACTGGAAGGGGTCCTCTAAGCAAAGAGAGACCCTAAAAGTAACAGACCAGAAAGGAACAGAGACAATATATAGTAACACTCACTTTACAGCCATACAATGGCACTAAATTCATATCTTCCAATAGTTCCCCTGAATGTAAATGGGCTAAATGCCCACAATCAAAAGACACAGGGTATCAGAATGTATAAAAAAACAAGACCTATTGATATACTGTCTGCAAAAAAATCATTTTAGAGCCAAAGACACCACCAGATTTAAAGTGAGGGGGTAGAAAACAATTTACCATGCTCATGGACATCAAAACAAACAAACAAACAAAACAAAACTGGGGTGGCAATTGTTATATCAGATCAATTAGGTTTTAAGCCAAAGACTATACTAAGAGATGAGGAAGATCACTCTATCATACTTAAAGGGTCTGTCCAACAAGAAGATCTAACAATTTTAAATATCTATGCCCCTAACATGGGACCAGCCAATTATATACACCAATTAATAACAAAATCAAAGAAACACATCAACAATAATACAATACTAGTAGGAGAATTTAACACCCCCCTTGCTTAAATGGAGAGGTCACCTAAACCAAAGATCAGCAAGGAAATAAAGGCTTTAAATGACACACTGGACCAGATGGACATCACAGGTATATTCAGAACATTCCATCCCAAAGCAACAGAATGCACATTCTTCTCTAGTCCACATGGAACATTCTCCAGAATAGACCACATCCTGGGTTACAAATCATGTCTCAACCAGTACCAAAGCTTGGGATCATTGCCTGCATATTTTCAGACCACAACATTCTGAAACTAGAACTCAATCACAAGAGGAAAACTGGAAAGAACTCAAATACATGGAAGCTAAAGAGCATCCTACTAAACAATGAATGATTCAACCAGGAAATTAAAGAATTTTAAAAAATTCATGGAAACAAATGAAAATGAAAACATAACAGTTCAAAATCTTTGGAACACAGCAGGGGCAGTCTTCAGAGGAAAGTACATAGCAATACAAGCCTTGTTTAAGAAACAAGAAAGGTCTCATGTAAGCAACCTAATCCCACACCTAAAGGACCTGGAGAAAGAACAGGAAAGAAAGGCTAAACCCAGCAGGAGAAGAGAACTTATAAAAATCAGAGCAGATTTTATCTTTGCGTATGGTGTAAGAGAAAGGTTGAGTTTCATTCTTCTACACATATAATACTTTATGTGGAGAACCCAAAGACTCCACTCCAAAACTGCTAGAACTCATACAGGAATTCAGTAAAGTGTCAGGATATAAAATCCAGGCATGGGAATCAGTTGCATTTCTATACACTAACAGCAAGACAGAAGAGAGAGAAATTAAGGAGTTAATCCCATTTACAATTGCACGCAAAATCACAAGATACCAGGAATAAACCTAACCAAAGAACCAAAGAATCTGTATTCAGAAAACTATAAAGTACTCATGAAAGAAATTGAAGAAGACACAGAGAAATGGAAAAGCATTCCATCCTCATGAATTGGAAGAACAAATATTGTGAAAATCTCTATGCTACCTAAAATAATCTACACATTTAATGCAATCCTTATCAAAATACCATCAAATTTTTTCAAACAAATGGAATAAATAATCCTAAAATTTATATGGAACCATAAAAGACCCACAATAGCCAGAAGAATGTTGAAAAAGAAAGTCAAAGTTGGTGGCATCACAATTCCAGACTTCAATCTCTAGTACAAAGCTGTAATCATCAAGACAGTATGATACTGGCATAAAAGCAGACACATATATCAATGGAACAGAACAGAGAGCCCAGAAATGGTCTCTCAATGCTATAGTCAACTGATCTTTGACAAAGCAGGAAAGATTGCCCAAAGGAAAAAAGACCATCTCTTCAACAAATGGTGTTGGGAAAATTGGACAGGCCAATGCAGAAGAATGAAACCCTATCATTTCCTTACACCACACATGAAAACAGACTCAAAATGGATGAAGGACCTCAACGTGAGATGGGAATCCATCAAAATCCTTGAGGAGAACACAAGCAGCAACCTCTTAGACCTCAGCCTTAGCAACTTCTTCCAAGAAACATCGCCAAAGGCAAGGGATGCAAGGCCAAAAATGAATTACCGGGACTTCATCAAGATTAAAAGCTTTTGTACAGCAAAGGAAACAGTCAGCAAAACCAAAAGACAACTGACAGAATGGGAGAAGATATTTGCAAATGACATATCAGATAAAGGGCTAATATCCAAAATCTGTAAAGAGCTTACCAAACTCAACACCCAAAGAACCAATAATCCAATCAAGAAAAGGGCAGAAGCCATGAACAGGTATTTGTGCAAAGAAGACATCCAGATGGCCAACAGACACGTGAAAAAATGCTCAACATCACTCAGCATCAGGGAAATACAAATCAAAATCACAATGAGATATCCCCTCACACCAGTCAGAATGGCTAGAATTAACAAGTCAAGAAATGACAAATGTTGGAGAGGATGAGGAGAAAGAGGAACCATCTTATACTGTTGGTAGGAATGCAAGCTGGTGCAGCCACTCTGGAAAACAGCATGGAGGTTCCTCAAAATGTTGAAAATAGAACTTCCCTATGACCCAGCAATTGCACTACTGGGTATTTACCCTAAAGATACAAATGTAGTGATCCGAAGGGGCACATGCACCCTAATGTTTATAGCAGCAATGTCCACAATAGCCAAACTATGGAAAGAATCTAGAAGTCCATCAACAGATGAATGGATAAAGAAGATGTGGTATATATACACAATGGAATACTCTGCAGCCATCAAAAGAAATGAAATCTTGCCATTTTCAATGACATGGATGGAACCAGAGGATACTATGCTGAGCAAAATAAGTCAATCAGAAAAAGACAATTATCATATGATCTCCCTGATATGAGGAATTTACCATCAAATTCCTCAGAATGGGGGCTTGAGAGACAGCAAAGGAGAAAATGAAACAAGATGGGATTGGGTGGGAGACAAACCAAAATTTTGTTTTAATCTCACAAAACAAACTGAGGGGTGCAGAGGTGGGGGTTATGGAGAGTGTGGTTGGGTTATGGACATTGGGGAGAGTATGTGATATGGTGAGTGCTGTGAAGTGTGTAAGCCTGACTATCCACAGACCTGTACCCCTGGGGCAAATAATACATTATATGTTAATAAAAATAATTTTTTAAAAATCCTAAAATTTGTATAAAACTGCAATACCCAAATAGCCAAAGCAATCCCAAGAAAAAAGAAAAAAGCTGGAGGTAGTATCACACTTTTGATTTTCAAACCATACTACAAAGCTACAGTAATCAAAACAGTATAGTACTGACATAAAAACAGACACACAGACCAAAGGAACAGAATAGAGAGTGCAAAAATAAACTCCCATATACACGGTCAACTAGCATTTGACAAAGGAGCCAAGAAATTCCAATGGGGAATGCACAGTCTGTTTAATAAATGGTTTTAAGAAAACTGGATAATCACATACAGAAAAATTAAACTGTATACCTATCTTACACCAGTCACAAAAACTAACTCAAAACTCATTAACCATCATACCTGACAGCATAAAACTCCTGGAGAAAAAAACTTCTTGATCCTGGTCTTGTCAATGATTTTTTGGATATGACACCAAAAGCACAAGAAATGAAAGCAAAAATCAAATGAGATTATATCCAAAAAAGCCTCTGTGCAGCAAAAGAAACAATCAACAAAATGAAAAGGTGACGTATTGAATAGAAGAAAATATTTGCAAGCCACCTATCTAATAAAGGATAAATATCTAAATACATAAAGAACTCACACAGCTCAGTAACACAAAAAAACTATAATCCAATTAAAATATGGGCAAAAGAATGAAATAAATATTTTCCAAAGAATACATTCAAATAGCCAACAGGTACATGTAAAGATTCTTAACATCATTAATCGTCAGGAAAATGGAGATCCAAACCACAATGCGATATCCTTTCATACCTGTTACAAGGGCTATTATCAAAAAGACAATACATAACAACTGTCAATAAGGATGTGGAGAAAAGGGAACCCTTGTGCACTGTTGAAGAGAATGTAAGCTGGTACCACCACTATAGAAAATCATATGAGAGTTCCTCAAAAAAATAAAAATAGCACTACTATATGGTCCAGTAATTCCATTTCTGAATATAGATAAAAAAAAAATGAAAACAAGATCTCCAAAAGATATTTGCATTCCCTTTGATTATAGCATTATTTATAATTGCCAAAATATAGAAACAAACTAACCATATGTCAATGGATGAATGAATAAACAAGATGTGATGTGTATACACACACACACAGACACACACAATGGATTAGCTATATATATACACACACACACAATGGATTAGCATTCAGCTGTGAGACAGAAGGACATTCTGCCATTTGTGACAACACTGATGGGCCTTGAGAATATCATGCTAAATGAAACAAGTCAGAGAAAAATAAATACTATATGATAGCATTTATATGTGTGAATCAAAAAAGCAAAAACTCATAGAAGCGAAGTGTAGAATGGTGATTACCAGGAGCTGGAGGGTGGGGACATTGGGAAGATGTCAGTCAAAGTACAAACTTGCAGGGAAAAAAATTTAAAAAGAAATATTAACAAAAATGATTACTTGGTAAGGGGGAGGAATTCACTTTATTCTGTACTTAATCACATTTGTAAGGTCCAAATTTTTCTATCATGTTGTAGGTATTATGTTAAATATTTTAATGCACTGAAAAAGATATACTATGCATAAATATTAAAAATGTTTATCCTGTATTTCAGTAGCTTTTTGCCACACAAAAAGCCAACTTTGCATTACTAATGTAAAGTTTTATAAGCCATAAGCACTTAATGAATCAACAAATCATTTCTAAGAATGACTTGCTACCTTAAAGAGAATGCCTATGCCATAAGAAGATGAAAATGTTCCTAATGACAATAGCCACCATCACACAGAAAATTCTTAACTCTGGTTTTTTTCTTTATTTGAGGTGATTTATGTGTTCTTCTATTCCCAAATGAGAACAAGAACTACTTGATGACAGCAAGAGAGTGAGCCACCACCACTACTTGCATTCAGCAGAGACTCAAAAACAGAGGAGTGAGAAAGCTTTAAGGTGGCAAGAACAGAAGATCCATCCTGATGGGAGACCACTGGCACAAGGAAGCTAGAGGCAGGCTGACAAAAAAAGATCAACCCCAAACACCATAAATCCTAAATTAATAATGGTAATAGAGGAAGAGTAAAATCCTAATCTGAATATTAAGAAAGTAATTGCCAAAGCCTAAGTATAACCTAAAATTGTTTAGTCTGTAGTTTATTCAATGTAATGTATAATATTGGATTCTAATGCATACCTTTGAAGAAAAAAACTTTATTGATATTATTAGCTAAATAAAAGGTTTATTACATTATTTTAACTCATAAAAATCTATTGTTCTTATAGAATTACTACTACTAAATATTATAATTTAAGTATTTTCATTTGTAAATAAATATCAGCTATTTTAGAACTTAAAGGTAACAACATGTACTTTGTAAGAAAATTCATTACCTCAGATAGACATTCATGCAAATTTCATAACAAGAAATTAAACCTCTTACAGTTTTATGAGCTTTTTTCCCTTCCTCATTTTTGATCTCAGACCACACATTTTAATACCACATTTTCTTTCATCATTATGTAAGTATTTAAATACCAGCCTGATTGCAAAGCAAAGGTACTCAGATAAAAGGAGATTCTTAAGTGGGCCATCATTCTTCCTATTCTACTTTTAAAGAAAACTAAGAAAAGTTTAAAGTTATACTATGAAAAAAGAAAGGCATGATGTGGGAGTTACTTTTTTCGGAAAGAGTAAGCAGAAAACTTAGTAAGTGAGCACACATGCCTGCGATTAAGTTGGGGTAGGTAGCAGACTGATTCACTAAGTTGTCTCTGCCGCCAATAAGAGTATGTCCCTCACATATTAGTCAACATTTGAGGACCTCCATGTTTATCTATAAACCAAGGGGCTTGGAAAATATAACCTCTAAATTCCTCTTCCAATAAAATAATGTTACCATATGAATTCATGGATCTGCATATCTGAGAGTTAAGCAGGAATTAATGGAAATAAGAACAAAAAGTCATACCTTTTTATTATCTTTTATCCTTGTTTTACATTTGGTTTTTTCCCTGGCTTCACGAAGACCTTTCTGAGTAGGACCTTCTGGTGCATTTTCTTTTTCAGAATTAGGAACTACAAGATAACACAATTTATTCTTAGTATCTATACTATTTCTCCACAATAAATATAACTTTAGTCAAACATATGAAAGCCAAAGTCATAACGATACATGTATTTTTAATGCATTAAACTAATAATATTAAAATACGACAAAATGTTTTAAGTGAGTTATCAAATTTATTTCCCCAAAATTCAGGGTGTCATTACTGCAAGGTCAGTGAAATGGCATGATGAACCAGTTAGAGATCATAGCAGCCAATCTTGCATTACATTATATCCAATTCCTGTCATGAGGTTTAATGTGTATACAAGTAAAGTTGAAAAGGGTCAAGGAGAGAATGATAAGCAATGACAAAACTTCCCAGGTGGAATTGGATAATAAACAATGGATTTTTAAAAGAATGTTGTATTAATAAAATATTATTCTTTATGGTTCCCAATGTTGAGAAAAACAGAAAGGAAAACATTAGGTAATATTCCAATGGGTTGTAACATTAGTCTCCAAACTCTCCTGGACATAAAGAACAATCCTACTAAAACCAACTGAGGGAAAAATAAAAGTGACAGGGAAAGTCTTTCTTTTACACATCCTTCCACATACATATACCTACTTAGGTATACATTATTTCCTCTTTTATTTCTAAACAGGAAACTAATTGCAAATAATTACTAAAATTATAATGATTAACTCTGAAATAAAAGAAATAACTAAATGTTCTAAATTAACACTAGATTTGTAATAGAGAAAAGATAAACACAAAAATTTCTTGATGAGTCCACACTCTTAACAAATTCTAAGGTAATAAAGGCAAGGGAGCATATAGCTGGCATTTAGATTCTTACCAATCTGACTTTTCCTATTCAGTACCAGTTTCGGACATAGGAGAAAATCTCCAAAATAACCCTGACAGTAACACTAAAACAAAATATTGAATAACACAGTTCTACATGAAAGTACTTAGAAGACTTCAAACACTTGGGTGTCCAGATTACCTATCCTCCCTGAATGGTGCTAACAGTTAGAGCCCCACAGCATCTGGCAAGTCAAAGTGTGGGGGAAAGGCAACAATTACATTTTCATTTAAGAAAAATTTTCACTTCCATTAGTGAAAAATTTTTACTACTAGTTCTCTCTTATTATCATCTCCTTTTCAACAACCAACAGTGACATCCTGATAATGATAATAATTTAAAATAATAATAATTAGCATTTATGCCTCATTGATTTTTTTACTACATAACAGCCACTGGTTTAAACAATTTGCATGTATAATTTCATAAAATCCTGTCAACAACCCCATCAAGGTCACTACCTTTTGTTCTCCTTTATATATAAGAAAAATATATATAATAATATCTATAGGGGAAGCAATGAGAAAGCAGTAGAGAAACCCAGGATTCCAGCAGGTAGTTCTTTTTTTTTTTTTTTTTTAAGATTTTATTTATTTATTTGACAGGCAGAGATCACAAGTAGGCAGAGAGGCAGGCAGAGGGACAGAGGAGGAAGCAGGATCCCTGCCAAGCAGACAGCCTGATGCGGGGCTCAATCCCAGGACCCTGGGATCATGACTTGAACCGAAGGCAGAGGCTTTAACCCACTGAGCCACCAGGCGCCCCCCAGCAGGTAGTTCTAAAATAAGAACATGAGCAGATCTTAGGTAGCATGCAAAACATGACTAAGCACCACTTCATAAGAGAAATAAAAATCTAGAAGCAAACAAACAAAATGCTAAGGATAATAAATCAAAGTCAAAAACTAAGAAAGCCTTGGTTTATAAGTATATGTAATTTTCCCACAATAAAATGAAATTACAAAAGTTCACACTTAATCATGTTTTAGAAAACATTCAACACTTATAACCAAAACATGAGAATAAACATGAGAATAAACATGAGAATACATGTGGAATTAGCAGAGAAATAACACTTCTCAATTGTTTCTTGATATAGCAAGTACAAACATGATTTCCATTCTCCATCAGATAAACATCACTTTCACTTGCATAAAGATTTATAGAACAAATAAGAGGCTCAGACATTAAAGTCTATGACATTCATGGTTAAGCACATATAATTCTCAAATTCCATATAGTGCTTCTTAATGTTTAATAATATCCTAGTGAATTCCATGTCTCTATCATAGCATCTTTATGTTTATCACACCTAATGCTTATTAATGACAGGCCTATATTACTGATTGGGGCTGTGCAGTTTCCCAGATTTTATTTGGGCACAATCAACATCTTAAAGTATAATTTTTAAAGAGAAATGAAGCAAACATCATATAAACACTTTTGCATTTATAGAAATTTTTTCTATTGTACCTCCAGTGCTATATTTCATCCTTTAACAATTTTTTATGTATGTACACATTCATTGAATATGTTCAGGCCCTTCATTAAATATTAAAACTGCGCAAAACTAGAAGACAATAGGGGAAGCATGGGAAAACTGAGTGAGAAGAAATCAGAGAGGGAGACAAACCATGAGAGACTCGACTCCAGAGAAACAAACTGAGGGTTGAGGATGGGGGGGCGGGGGGGGGCGATGGGGCAACTGAGTAATGGGCGTGGGCACGGGGTGCTATGAGCAACTGATGAATCGTTGAACACTACATCAACAACGAATGCTGTACTATGTGTTGGTTAACTGAACATAATAATAAAAAATAAATAAATAAAAACAAATTTTAAATGCATGAATATATTGATTTAACAAAATAAATACATAAGCACCTACATTGTGCCAGTCACTAATTCTCCTTCAGATTAAACCCAGCTGAAAAGAGAATTATTTAATTGAAAAAGGTTTTGAAGAGATTATCCACAATTTGGCCCAGAGGGCTAAACAGAAAATATCTAAGAGATTAGATCATATGTAAGCTAAAATGAGGAAATCAAGCACATATCTAATTGTAATTCAGAAAAAGGCAAATAGAGGTAAAGGGGAAGAGGTTTTTCTTTAAATTTACTTTATTTTTACTTTAATTTATTTTATTTTATTCTATTTATTTATTTGACAGAGAGAGATCACAAGTAGGGAGAGAGGCAGGCAGAGAGAGAGGGAAGAAGCAGGCTCCCTGCCGAACAGAGAGCCTGATGCGGGGCTCGATCCCAGGACCCTGGGATCATGACCTGAGCCGAAGGCAGAGGCTTTAACCCACTGAGCCACCCAGGTGCCCCCATTTTTACTTTAATTTTATTTTCTAACCTAGGCCATATATTCCATATAGTCATATGAAATTGGTATCTTATAATGCAATTCTGAGCAGCAACAAATGCCAACTTTAAAAGCAGTAATTTATTAAGCTAAAAACCTTATGGAATACTTTGCTTTACTCCATATGACATCTTTTTCCTGTATGAACATCTGAAGTCAGCTTTCACAGTTGTTTTTCACTTCATCTAACACTTCCAGTTTCTAGATGTTCATCCTGAATTTAAAATCTTCTATCATAAGTTATAAGATATATTAAAATACAATTATACATATCTTCTAAACCTGTTTTGGAAATAGGAATTATTGCATTCAAACTGTGACCTTATAAGAACGCAAAGTAATATAAGTTAATAACACAAACATATCAAAATCAGCATATTGATAAACTTATTTGAAATTAAGTAATTTGTACAAAAACTGCTTTGATCTCAAAATACATATTAAAGTGTTTCAAAATACATAATATTAAATACATAATATTAGTTTCTTGTAAATATTTGATATATATTATATTTCGTAACAATGAAGAAAAATAGTACAAAATTGTCCCTTTAAATATCTAATCAATAATAATTCATTAAGGAATTTTTCTATTATTCTACATACCATACAAGAATAAATGTAGAATTAAAAACCTTTTTAGGTGAGAAAGTTCAGTACTATAGTATTAATAATATTCTCTCTGGGTAGTACAATTATGGATAATTTTAAAAATAAAGTTTATCAGGGGCGCCTGGGTGGCTCAGTGGGTTGGGCCGCTGCCTTCCGCTCAGGTCATGATCTCAGGGTCCTGGGATCGAGTCCCACATCGGGCTCTCTGCTCCGCGGGGAGCCTGCTTCCTCCTCTCTCTCTGCCTGCCTCTCTGCCTACTTGTGATCTCTCTCTGTCAAATAAATAAAATCTTTTAAAAAAATAAATAAATAAAAAAAATAAAGTTTATCATTTTTTTTTTTTTATTTGACAGAGAGAGATCACAAGTAGGCAGAGAGAGAGGAGGAAGCAGGCTCCCCACTGAGCAGAGAGCCTGATGCAGGACTCAATCCCAGGACCCTGAGATCATGACCTGAGCCGAAGGCAGTGGCTTAACCCACTGAGCCACCCAGGCGCCCAAAGTTTATCATTTTAAAAATTTCTAAAACAGGCATTTCACTTTGATAATAAAAAAATATGGTATATTAATACTTATTTGATTACTCCAAATCAGTTCAATTTTTGTCTTATCCCTAAATTTGGATTGAATAACAATTAATTTGTCTTTTTCCCAAAATTCAGAGTAAATGATGATCAACTCATTGTTCCCTAAGTACAGAGTGAATAATATTAAATTTTAAGAATCTCTACTGCCATACCAACCTCTGTCTAAAATAAATGGTAGACTTTTGGATGGATGACAGGTTGATAGAGTTTTTAAAAATTAAACTAAAATAAGCAAATGGAGGGGGAGTTAATTCATATCATGAAGGATGACAGTATTTATGAGAGACAACCAGTTCACCAATAAATCAACTTCTCTTCAAATTAGAGTTCTTGGCTAAGTAAGGTTCCAAGTTGATCAGACAATCAGGGAGATGAGACAGTCTGACACGACAGAGCCAAATGCTTAAACCAGAAGCTTGGGAAAAGGTACAGCAAGTCCCATATCTAGCACTAGAATGCATGTTTATAAAAATCATAAAATTATTCAGTCTGGAATTTAAGGAATTCATTTTATTCAGGTATTTGGGATTATATAATTAAAAGAATTTATTTTTTTGTGTTGTCAAAATTTATTCCTTTTGACCAAAAGCCACTTCAAAACATCACAGATCTTGCTTTAGACTGTATTTTAATTGAAGTCTCAAATTCACTGACATTTCTGCCATCTCCAATCTGTTCTGAACTATAAAATTTTCATTTAAGCTACCATATTTCTCAGTCATAGAATTTCAACTTCCTTTTTTTGTTTCTGTGTATCTGCTAAGATTCCCTATCTCCTTAATTAATGTCATATTTTTCTTTAAGTCCTTGGTCATATTCAAAATAGCTGCTCTGGCATTTTTATCTGCTAAATTCAACACCTGGGCCATCTCAGGATAGGTTTCCATTTACTGATTTTTATCTTGATCGTGGGTCACTTTTTCCTGTTTCTGTAACATGTACAGAAAATTTTAATTACATACTACACAGTATAGATAATAGATTATAAAGACTCTGGCCAACTGCCTTCCTTTACAGGATATTTATTTTTATTCTAGCAGGCAGTTTAATTTTTTTGATGATCACCTTGAAATTCTAGGCTTAATTTTATGCTTTGTTAAAGTGGATCCATGCAAAGCCCTAAATTTTTTCCAAGGCTCTCTAACTTGGCAAGATTCAAACTCCAATTTGTCTTCCCTAGAAATTCTTTTTTTTTTTTTTTAAGATTTTATTTATTTATTTGACACACACAAAGAGATCACAAGTAGGCAGAAAGGCAGGCAGAGAGGGGGAGGGAAGCAGGCTCCCTGCTAAGCAGAGCGCCTACTGTGGGGCCTGATCCCAGGACCCTGAGATCATGACCTGAGCCGAAGCCAGAGGCTTTAACCCACTGAGCCACGCAGATGCCCCCTTCCCTAGAAATTCTATGTAAACTTTGTTTTTTGGTTTTATAGGGCAGGACAATGTTATGTTAATATGATTATATTAAATGTTAATATGTGTTACCAAGATGTTAATGAGGTCTCTCCATTCCAGTCATGGACAGAACTCCAATGTCTCCCATCTCTGACTTTTAGTGTCCCCATTCCCCTCTGAACCCTATAAAATCTTCTTTCTATTAAGTCTCTGGTAGTCTACATGTATAGCCTGGCTACCAACTAAGGACTCACAGTAAACTTCCTCACAAACTGGACCACTGCTCATTGCAGCCCCCTTTTATCTGGTGCACTTTCCTACAGATTTTAGTCACTTTGATAAATGTCAACTATGATCTTTGCCTTTTCAGTTCATCAGAACTGGCATGCTCTTCTTGACCTCCATTTCCATGGAATTTGGTTTGGAAATTTCCACAGGCACGAAGCCATGGTGATGGTGGATCTCAACTTTAAAATTTTCCTTCTGTCACTTGCCTTCTGTGACTTGTGCTATTTTCCGATGCCTAAAAGTAGCTGCCTTATTGACAGCTTATAGAGATTTTTTTTTTTACTGAATGAAGGTTAGTCTGGTACCACATACTCCAACATGGCCAGAAACAGAAGTCCTCCCATTATAGTTTACTCATATTAAAATTAATCTGTACAGTACTGTATCTATATCCCTCTTGATCTTTTCATTAACATTTTAATTTATGAAATAGTTACCATATCATTTATTCACTTTTAAGTATCTCTAACATTTGGAGCACTGATAAGATTTAAAAATCACCAACCAATATTAAATTAGTTTTACCACATTTTACTTTTACCTCTAATTTCAGAAGCATGGTAATTATGTCCTATTTCCATATGCTTCAGTGTTGCTTGAAGCCCAGAAATCTAAAAAATAAAATCAAAAGATATAGGGTTATATACAAAATGACCCAAAAACGACAAAACAAAATGCAATGTTTAAATATCAACTGCAAGATATAAAAATATTAACCTCTAGGATTAATTCCTACATATCAAAAATTTTTGAAACATGAATTACAACAAAAGAAAAATATAATTTTAAGTTTAAATCCAATTCCATGGGTGATTATTAGGTATCCATTATAAATAAACATCTGAAACATTTATTTCACAGCATCATTTCCTGAATCAAGAATACTTATTGTACACTTTGAATGATAATTATTCAGTACTCTACTTTGAAAGAAGTTTCTCCTCTGTTGAAATTACTTCACAACAACTTAATTTATCTTTCTATTTATAAAAGATGAGGAAAGTATTAGTTGGGAAGTAAAATATGAAGAGACTTGTTTTTCTTGAAACTCTTAGCTCATTTTCCGCCCACAGACACTCCTTGTTTTATTAAACATGTTTTATAATTAAGAACATTTGTTAGTTTGGTGGCATATAATTTACCTATATTTCCTGAACAATAGTCTTGAATTAAAAACTCAACCTTAAAGAGTTCTCTCATCCCTCACTGTATGTGATTATACCAACACAAAAACCATCTGTTTAATTATATACGGATACACACATTTTTCTACTATCACTGAGTAGTAACATTCCTTTATTAATAGAAATAACAAATAATAAATTGTAACCTATAGATTAGTGCTCATGAAATGCCTGGCTGGAAAAAAAAAGTTAAAAATGTGTATTTATTCTTTGGATGTCAAATGGATTATGGAAGTTTTAAATATACTTATTTAGAGTAGCATAAGATTTACATAAAAGCTGAAATGTAGGGGATACCTGAGTGGCTCAGTCAGTTAAGCGGCTGCCTTCGGCTCAGGTCATGATCTCAGGGTCCTGGGATCGAGTCCCACATCAGGCTCCTTGCTCCGCAGGGAGCCTGCTTCTCCCTCTGCCTCTACCCACCACTCTGCTTGCCTGTATTCTTTCTATCTCTCTGACAAATAAATAAATAAAATCTTAAAAAAAAAAAAAAAAAGCTGAAATGTAACAGAGTTCCTGTACACCAGCACCTTATTCCCATTGCTAACATCATGCATTACCATAGTGTGTTTGACACAATGAGACAATATTGATAATTATTACTAACAATGTCCATATTGCATTCTAATTTCATTAAGGTTTTTCTTTTAATTTACTTATTGGAGAGAGAGAGAAAGAGTACAAGCAGGGAGAGGGAGATGGACAATCAGACTTGATGCTGAACAGGGACATAATGCAGGGCTCTCTCTCACCACCCTGAGATTATAACCTGAGACAAAATCAAGAGTCAGACCCTTAACTGACTGAGTTACCCAGGCTCCCCAAAATTTTTCTAATATCCTTTTTCTGTTCTAAGATCCCATCCAAGATATCTTACATTGTCATCCTGTCTTCTTTTATTATTTTATTTAAATTCAATTAATTAACATATAGTATATTATTCATTTCAGAGATAGAGTTCAGTGAATCATCACTTGTATATAATACTCACTGCTCATTATATCATGTGCCCTCCTTAATGTCCATCACCCAATTATCCCATACCTCACCCCCTCTCCCATCCAGCAGCCCTCAGTTTGTTTCCTCTTATGATTTGTCTTCTCTCTGATTGTGTCTCATTTTATTTTTCCCCTCCTTTCCCTTCTGCTCCTCTGTTGTGGCATCACAATTCTGGACTTGAGGCTCTATTACAAGGCTGTAATCCTCAAGACAGTATGGTACTGGCTCACAAACAGACACATATCAATGGAACAGAATAGAAAACCCAGAAATGGACCCTCAACTCTATGGTTGGCTAATCTACAACAAAGCAGGAGAGAATATCCAATGGAAAAAAAGACAGTCTCTTCAACAAATGGTATCAGGAAAATTGGACAGCCCCATGCAGAAGAATGGAACTGGACCATTTCCTTACACCATACTCAAAAATAGATGCAAAATGGATGAAAGACAACCTCAGTGTAAGACAGGAATCCATCAAAATCCTTGAGAGCTGCATCAACTTCTTGTAAGACATGTCTCCGAAAGCAAGAGGGAAAAAGGCAAAAATGAACTACTGGGAATTCATCAAGATAAAAAGCTTTTGCACAGCAAGGGAAAGAGCTAACAAAACCAAAAGACAACTGACAAAATATAAAAAGATATTTAAAATGTCTTATCAGATAAAAGGCTAGTATCTAAAATCTATCAAGAACTTATCAAAGTCATCGTGTCTTCTTAGCTTCCTCTGGACTGGGAGAGTTTCTTGGACTTTCCCTCATTTTGATGACCTTGACAATTTTGAGTATTGGTCAGGTAATATTTTGGAGCATGTCAATACATTTGGGTTTGTCTCATGTTTTCTCATGATTACATAGGAGTTACCGTTTTGAGGAGGAAGATCACAGAGTAGGAGTGTCATTAATAGCTCATCAAGAATATATCAACATGATTAAAGATAGATGATGTTAACCCTGATCACCTTCCTGAAGTAATATTTGCCAGGTTTGTCTACTATAAAATTAGTCTTTCCCCCATTTTCAATGTACTTGTGGAAGCAAGTCATTTAGTTCAGCCAACAGTGAACAGCTGGTGTGTTAAGCTCCACTTCCTTGAGGGAAAGATTGTCTACATATATCATTTGAGATTCTTTTTTGAGAGAAATATTTTTATTTCTCACCATTTATATACTCATCCATTTATTTATATCCATATGAACTCATAGATATTTATTTTATACTCTGGGTTATAATCCCATACTGTATTATTTATTTTGTTGCTCAAATTGTTCAAAATGTGACCACTGGGAGCTCTTTCAAGATGATTCCTATAATAAGTATGACTCCATTGTTTGATGCTAGACTGCTAACCATTTTTAAGCCTTAACTTCCTATTTCCCTTAGGAGTAGGCTGATATGAAAGACTAGATTGCTCCCTTCTTTTCCAAACCATATAAGCCTCTCCTCCCATATAGGAACTCTCATCCTGCTCCTAAACCCTAAACACAACAAAAACCATAAGCCAGTCTCCTTCTTAGTACTAACAAGACATTTCAGGCCTGAATGTAAGGCTTGTGCCACTCTCCCCTCAGAGTTCAATTATACAATGTAGATGTTTGCATACCTTCTTGCTGTGTGTATAGCACAGTCAGTCTCAACATCCAAACAAAATGTGGTTGTTGGTCCACTTAGGAAGCACCCTCACAGTTCCTTTGTCCCTTGATATACCCTAACATTTTCTTCAGTCCCTTCCCCTCCCTTTTACCTTCTTCCCTCCCTTCCTTCCTTCTTTCCTTCCTTCCTTTCTCTTTCCTTCTCTCTCTCTTTCTGAGTATCTCCTAACATTCTAGTGCAACAATATGGGACAAATGTTCCAGGTTCATTTTGTATCTTCCCTGCCCAGCCTATAATCAGCCACTTCTCCAAGGAGCCCTAGCTTCCTTTTATTGGAGAATGGTATTAGAAAGAGAGATCCATGCACCAGGTATATTTATTTGCTACTGGAGTGTCATTACTTCTAGATTCTCTCAGCAAGCTGACCTAGAAAATACATACATTTATTTTTAGAATGCCTCCTGAATTAGAGAATCATGACCCCAAAAAAAGATAAAATGTAACTTTATGCATACACACACATACACACACAACCACACAAATTACATATATTTTCATAGGACTATAACTCAGAATTTACAACATTTTCACTAATTTTGCAAAACAAAATAGATTTTTCTATAAGATTTAAATAAATTTGAAAGTTGCTACATCATTACTAATGAAAAGAATTTGAAAACAGATACTCCTTTTAGATTTTTGTCATCTTACAGTATACTTTCACTTTTATATAGAAACTGAGAATCACTAAAAAATTCTAAATTCTACCCTTTCTTCTTTCAAGATATTAGAGAGATCTATATATTTAAAGAGAAAGTGAGCTAAATGTTCATTAAGAGAAGGTTTTAAAGAAGTGATGATTAGGAACACAGATAAAAATTATAAGACACTTCCTACTGCTTCAAGTATATACCCAAAAGTTTTGGTTAGAAGTGACTTCTAAGAGGGGTGTCTGGGTGGTTCAGTTGGTTGAGCATTCAACTTGTGATTTTGGCTCAGGCCGTGGTCTCTGGGTTGTGAAACTGAACCTCGTGTAGAGCTCCATGCTCAGTGGGGACACTACTTGAGATTCTCCCTCTCCCTTTTCCTTTGCCCCTCTCCCACTTCTCTAAAGTGAATAAATAAATTTTTAAAAAAAGTGAATTCTCAGAGCATCGCTGAAATTAAACAGACAATGAAAATAGAGATGTAATAAAAAATAATAAGTGCTTAAGAGTGGTGCAGGGGAATCAGGAAAAAGAAAGATGGGGGAGGAGTAGGAGAATGAAATATCATTATATCCCAGGAGTTCGGTCAGAGAGTTATCAAACCATTCTGAACACCTACAAACTCTACAGGAGATAGAAGAGGAGAATAGCAGCAATTCTAGGAACAGAAAATTGACCACTTTCCAGAAGGTAGAATATGTGGAGAAGTGAATCCGAGGCAACATATAGAAAGATAAACCACAGAGGGAGGGGCCAACTCCCAGCAAATGAGAGAGCAGCAGAGCACAAAATCAGAATTTCTAGAAGTTGGCTCCACTAAAGGACATCACTCCAGAGGCTAAGCAGTGGTAAAGCCCTCATAGGGAGTGTGTGGTCTCAAGACCACACTAGGGGACCACAAAGACTAGGGGCATCTAAGTGTGGCAAAGCTGCCAGGTATCAGAGTAGGGAAGCCGGCTACAAAGACAGAGCTCAGGAGTGAGCTCTCAGCTTGGCGTTACCTTAAACCATGGTCCTAGCCACAGTTGGACCACTGCTCCTATACCAGGGACCCCGCAAGTAGCAGATATGGAGAAAACCCCTCCTTCCTCGTCGAAGAGGAGTGGCATGGGAGTGAGCAGCAGGAACTTGCTGGGTTTGGAGACTCCAAATGGAGCCATGCACCAGAGATAGAAACACTCAGTCAGGGCTGGGTGAGCACAGAGTGCAACCAGAGACCAGGGAGACGGGAGGGATTGACCACTTTTCTCTGAGGGCACACTGAGGAGTGGGGCCCAGATCTCTGGATCCTATGGAGCCAGATGTTGAGAGGCCGCCATTTTCATTCTCATCCTCCAAAGCTCTACAGAAAGCATTTAGGGAACTAAAGCTACAGAGAGTGAACCTCAGTTTATTACCTCGCCTGGCCACTGGCAAGGCCAGTGCAGTTCTGCCTCGGGCAAAGACATTTGAGAATCACTGCAACAGGAGCATCCCCCAGAAGATCAGCAAAAATATCCAAACAAAATCAAGTTCACTAAACAATGAGAACTTCAGAAGTCCAGAGCTAGGGTAAAGCAACACATAGAATTCATGGCTTTTTTCCCATGATCCTATAGTCTATCAAAGAAAATTTGTTTTAATTTTATTTTTTTATTTTACTCTTTTTAAATTTTTCCTTTCCTCTTTTAATGTTTAACTATTTTTATCTTATCAATATATTTTTTAAAAATCTTAAGTTTTCATTGTTATACTCATGTTTTATCCCCTCATTGTATTTAACCTTATTATATATGTGTGTGTGTGTGTGTGTGTGTGTGTGTGTGTTTTCTTTAAAATTTTGAGATACAATTGCAGGGTCATAGGGTAGCTCTATTTTTAATTTCTTAAAGAATCTCCACACTGTTTTCCAAGGTGGCTGTACCAACTTGCATTCCCACCAACAGTGTAAGAGGATTCCCCTTTCTCCACATCTTCCCCAACACTTGTTATTTACCGTCTTGTTGATTTTGGCCATTCTAACTGGTGTAAGGTGGTATCTCAATATGGTTTTGATTTGAGTCTCCCTGATGGCTAATGATGAAGAACATTTTTTTATGTGTCTGTTAGCCATTTGTATGTCTTCTTTGGAGAAGTATCTGTTCATGTCTTCAGACCATTTTTTGATGTGATTATCTGTTTTGTATGTGTTGAGTTTGAGGAGTTCTTTATAGATGTTGGATATCAGGCCTTTGTCTGTAGTGTCATTTGCAAATATCTTCTCCCATTCTGTAGGCTACCTCTTTGTTTTGTGAACAATTTCCTTTGCTATACAGAAACTTTTGATCTTGATGAAGTCCCAAAAGTTCATTTTTGCTTTTGTTTCCTTTGTCTTTGGAGACATGCCTTGAAAGAAGCTGCTGTGGCCAAATCGAAAAGGTTACTGCCTATGTTCTCCTGTAGAATTTTGATAGATTCCTGCCTCACACTGAGGTCTTATATCCATTTAGAGTTTATTTTTGTGTATGGTGTAAGACAAATGCACTACTGGGTATTTACCCCAAAGATACAGATGTAGTGAAAAGAAAGGCCATCTGTACCTCAGTGTTCATAGCAGCAATGGCCACAGTAATCAAACTATGGAAAGAGCCAAGATGCCCTTCCACAAACAAATCGATAAAGATGATATGGTCCATATATACAATGGAGTATTATGCCTCCATCATAAATGATGAATAACTAACTTTTGTATCAACATGGACTGGAGGAGATTATGCTCAGTGAAATAAGTCAAACAGAGAGTCAATTATCATATGGTCTCATTTACTGTGGAGCATAAGGAATAACACAGAGGATATTAGGAGATGGAGAGGAGAGTAAGTTGGGGGAAATCGAGGGGGAGACAAACCATTAGAGATTGTGGACTGTGAGGAAAAAACTGAGTGCTGTAGTGGGGTGGGGCGGGGTTGGGTGAGCCTGGTGGTGGGTATTACAGAGGACACATATTGCATGGAGCACTGGATGTGGTACATAAATAATGAGTTTGGAACACTGAAAAAAAAATTAAATTAAACTAAATTTTAAAAAACTGGGATACAGTTTATTCTAATAGATCAAAATATACCCTAAATCTAGCCCATGGCTTTGTTCTAGTCTCCGCCATCACATTCTCTCTCTCTTTTTTTTTTTTTCCAACCAATGTATCAACTCCTTTTAGAATGTCTTTTAATTTATACCTTACACTCATATTCCATCCCTTCATCGTGTTTATTCTCATATATATATATATATATATATATATATATATGAAAAATCTTTAAAACTTTGGGAGGTATTTTCCTCTAAGAGACAAGAATACACCCAAAATCAAGTGAGTGGCTCTGTTCTACTTACCAGTCTAATATAGATTTTTTTTTTAATTTTTTCTCCCTTTCTTGTCCCCCGGGTTTCAGGTCTCTTCTGATTTGGTTAGTGTACATTTTTCTGGGGACTTTGCCACTCTTTTAATATTTTGTTCTGTCATTCATCTATTCTTATCTGGATAAAATGGCAAGGTGGAAAAAAATAAAAAAAATTTAAAAAAAAGGACAAGAGGCAGTATTGATGGCTAGGGACCTAATCAAGGAAGACATTAAGAATATGTCAGAATTAGAATTCAGAATGACAATTAAAGGTGTTATCTGGGCTCCAAAAAAGCATAGAAGGTATTAGAGAATCCCTTTCTGGAGAAATAAAATCCCTTAGAAGAAATAAAAGAACTAATATCTAACCAAGTCAAAGTCAAAAAAGCTATTAATGAGGTGCAATAAAAATGGAGGCTCTCACGGCTAGGATAAATGAGGCAAAAGAAAGAATTAGTGATATAGAAGACAAAATACAGAGAATAAAGAAGCTGAGCAAAAGAGAGACAAACTACTGGACTACGAGGGGAGAATTCAAGAGATAAGTGATACCAAAAGGCAAAACAATATTAGAATAATTGGGGTCCCAGAAAAGAAAGAGAGAGAGGGGCAGAAGTTATATTGGAGGAAATTATAGTAAAGCATTTCCCTAATATGGCAAGGGAAACAGGCATCAAAATCCAGGAAGCACAGAGAACCCCCTTCAAAATTTAAAAAAAAAAAAAAGGTCCACACCCCATCATCTAAGAGTGAAACTTACTAGTCTTAATGACAAAGAGAAAATCCTGAAAGCAGATCAGGACAAGAAGTCTGTAACATACAATGGTAAAAATATTAGATTGGCAGCAGACTTATCCACAGAGACCTGACACACCAGAAAGAACTGGCATGATATATTCAGAGCACTAAATGAGAAAAATATGCAGCCAAGAATACTGTATCCACCTAGGCTGTCATTGAAAATAGAAGCAGAGATAAAAGCCTTCCAGGACAAACCAAAATTGAAAGAATTTGTAAACACCATACCAGCCCCACAGGAAATATTGAAAGGGGGGTCCTCTAAGCAAAGAAAGACACTAAAAGTAGTAGATCAGAAAGGAACAGAGACAATATGCAGTAACAGCCACCTTACAGCTAATGCAATGGCACTAAATTCATATCTTTCAATAGTTATGCTGAATGGAAATGGGCTAAATGCCCACAATCAAAATACACAGGGTATCAGAATGGAAATAAGAACAAGACCCACAAATATGCTGTCTAAAAGAAACTCATTTAAACCCAAAGACACCACCATATTTAAAGTGAGGAGGTAGAAAACAATTTACCATGCTCATGGACATCAAAAAAAAAGCTGGGGCGGCAATCCTTATATCAAATCAATTAGATTTTAAGCCAAAGACTATACTAAGAGATGAGGAAGGACACTATGTCATACTTAAAGGGTACGTCCAACAAGAAGATCTAACAATTTTAAATATCTATGCCCCTAACACGGGACCAGCCAATTATATACACCAATCAATAAAAAAATCAAAGAAACACATTGACAATAATACAATATTAGTAAGGGACTTCAACACCCCCCCCTTGTTGAAATGAGGGGTCACCTAAGCCAAAGATCAGCAAGGAAACAAAGGCTTTAAATGACACACTGGACCAGATGGACATCACAGGTATATTCAGAACATTCCATCCCAAAGCAACAGAATGCACATTCTTCTCTAGTCCACATGGAACATTCTCCAGAATAGACCACATCCCGGGTCACTGATCAGGTCTCAACCAGTACCAACGCTTGGGATTATTGCCTGCATATTTTCAGACCACAATGTTCTGAAACTGGACTCAATCACAATAGGAAAACTGGAAAGGACCCAAATAAGTGGAGACTAAAGAGCATCCTACTAAAGACTGAAGGGGTCAACCAGGAAATTAACGACAAATTGAAAAAATTCATGGAAACAAATGATAATGAAAACACAATGGTTCAAAATCTGTGGGATACAACAAAGGCAGTCCTGAGAGGAAAATATATAGAGATACAAGCCTTTCTCAAGAAACAAGAAAGTCTCAAGTACACAAATTAACCCTACACCTAAATGAGCTGGAAAAAGAACGGCAAAGAAAGCCTGAACCCAGCACGAGAAGATAAATAATAAAGGCCAGAGCAGAAATCAATGAAATAGAAACCAAAAGAACAGTAGAACAAATCAATGAAACTAGGAGCTGGTTCTTTGAAAGAATTAATAAGATTGATAGAACAACTGGCCAGATTTATCAAAGAGAAAAGAGAAAGGACCCAAAGAAATAAAATTATGAATGATAGAGGAGAGATCACAATGAACACCATAGAAATACAAACAATTATAAGAACATATTATGAGCAACTATATGCCAGCAAATTTGTCAATCTGGAAGAAATGGATGTATTCCTAGAGACATATAAACTATCAAATCTGAACCAGGAAAAAATGGAAAACCCAAAGAGACCCATAAGCAGTGAGGAGATAAAAGCAGTCATCAAAAATTCCCCAACAAACAAGAGCCCAGGGCCAGACAGCTTCCCAGGGGAATTCTACCAAACATTTAAAGAAGAATTAATGCCTATTCTCCTGAAACTATTCAAAAAAATAGAAATGGAAGGAAAACTTCCAAACTCATTTTATGAAGCCAGCATTACCTTGATCCCAAAACCAGACAAAGACCCCATCAAAAACCAGAATTACAGTCCATTATCCTTAATGAACACAGATGCAAAAATTCTCACCAAAATACTAGCCAACAGGATTCAAGAGTAGATTAAAAGGATTATTCACCATGATCATTCCTGGGCTGCAAGGTTGATTCAACATCTGCAAATCAATCAGTGTGATACAACACATTAATAGAAGCAAGAACAAGAACCATATGATACTCTCAATAGATGCTGAAAAGGCATTTGACAAAGTACAGCATTATTTCTTGATCAAAACTCTTCACAGTGTAGGGATAGAGGGTACATACCTCAATATCATCAAAGCCATCTATGAAAAACCCACAGCAAATATCATTCTCAAAGGGGAAAAACTGAGAGCTTTCCCTCTAAGGTCAGTAACATGGCAGGGCTGTCCACTATCACCACTGCTATTCAACACAGTACTAGAAGTCCTAGCCTCAGCAATCAGACAACAAAAAGAAATTAAAGGCATCTGAATTGGCAAAGAAAAAGTCAAACTCTCACTCTCTGCAGATGATATGATACTTTATGTGGAAAACCTAAAAAACTCCATTACAAAACTGCTAGAACTCATACACTCAGTAAAGTGTCAGGATAAAATCAAGGCATAGGAATCACTTGCACTTCTATACACCAACAAAAACACAGAAGAAAGAGAAATTAAGGATTCGATCCCATTTACAATTGCACCCAAACTATAAGATACCAGGAATAAACCTAACCAAAAAGGCAAAGAATCTGTACTCAGAAAACTATAAAGTACTCAAAAAAGAAATTGAGGAAGATATAGAGAAATGGAAAAATGTTCCATCCTCATGGACTGGAAGAAAAAATATTGTGAAAATCTGTATGATACCTAGAGCAATCTACAAATTTAACACAATCCCTATCAAATACCATCAATTTTTTTCAAAGAAATGGAAAAAATAATCCTAAAATTTATATGGAATAAGAAAAGATCCTGAATAGCTAGAGAAATGTTGAAAAAGAAAGCTAAAGTTGGTGGCATCACAATTCTAGACTTCAACCTCTATTACAAAGCTGTAATCATCAAGACAGTATGATACTAGCACAAAAACAGACACATAGATCAGTGGAACACAATAGAGAGTTCAGAAATAGACTCTCTACTCCATGGTCAACTACTCTTAGACAAAGCAACCTCTTTGACCTTAGCTGCAGCAACTTCTTCCTAGAAATGTTGCCAAAGGCAAAGGAAGCAAGGCCAAAAATGAACTTTTAGGACTTCATGAAGATCAAAAGCTTTGCACAGCAAAGGAAACAGTCAATAAAACCAAAAGACAACTGACATAATGGGAGAAGATATTCGCAAATGACGTATCAGATAAAGGGTTAGCATCCAAAAGTGTAAAGAACTTACCAAAGTCAACACCCAAAGAACAAATAATCCAAACAAGAAATGGGCAGAAGACATGAACAGACATTTCTGCAAAGAAGACTCAGTTTGTTTTTTTGTTTTTTTGGTTTTTTTGGTTTTTTTTGGTTTCTAATTTTATTTTTTTTTAATTTTTTATTTTTTATAAACATATATTTTTATCCCCAAGGGTACAGGTCTATGAATCACCAGGTTTACACACTTCACAGCACTCACCAAAGCACATACCCTCCCCAATGTCCATAATCCCACCCCCTTCTCTCAAAACCCCTCCCCCCAGCAACCCTCAGTTTGTTTTGTGAGATTAAGAGTCGCTTATGGTTTGTCTCCCTCCTGATCCCATCTTGTTTCATTTTTTTCCTTCCTTAAGCTCAGGAAACAAACTGAGGGTTGCTGGGCGTGGGGGGATAGGGATAGAGGGGCTGGGTTATGGACATTGGGGAGGGTATATGCTAGGTGAGTGCTTTGAAAAGTGTAAGCCTGATGGTTCACAGACCTGCAGCCCTGGGACAAATACTACATTATATGTTAATAAAAATAATTTTTAAAAAAACATAAGGCAAGTAATTTGATCTCTGTTCAACAGTAAGAATATAAGTAAAATTATCTGAATGCTCATATGGCTACTGTGCAGCTCAGCTGGAATTCATACATACTCTCCCAATCTTTAGTTCTTCTAACTAAACCAATAAGAAACAATCTGAAATCCAAAGAGTATATGTGACCTAAAAGTCTTCTCAAAATGACCTTTGATCTAACCTCAGAAATTCAACTCATATTAAAATTAGAGGAATTGGGGGCACCTGGGTGGCTCAGTGGGTTAAAGCCTCTGCCTTCGGCTCAGGTCATGATCACAGGGTCCTGGGATCGAGCCCCACATTGGGCTCTCTGCTTAGTGGGGAGCCTGCTTCCTCCTCTCTCTCTGCCTGCTTCTCTGCCTACTTGTGATCTGTCTGGCAAAAAAATAAATAAAATCTTTAAAAAAAAAATTAGAGGAATTGATGGCTTTTCAGGAAGATAACTTAGCCCTAATTACACATAAGATAAGTATAGATCCAGTGTAGGACAGGTGCAAGTACAGAAATCAAAAATCGAGAGAGGAGTGTAAGCACTTGCCAGTATGGATTCCTGGAAGACCCTAGTAGTCTCCAATAGTGAAACTCAGTGTGAGTGGTCTGTCAGAGGTGTCAGAGTATACATGATCTTTTGGGGATATATAACCAGATCATAGATGGATTCCTCCCTGGAGAAGGATAATAGTGAAATAAGTGTGAGACCAGGGAATAAAAAGAATAAGATGGGTAGCAAAAGCAGGGCCTGTGGCAGGATACGAAGTAGAAGCAACCTAAATCTAGCATGAAGCACTCCAAGAGTTGTCCCTTCTGTTGGGATGCTGGGGAGAGGGGCTGGATTAAAAAAAGCAATGAGATGAAATTCTGAAGTTTTGATATATAATGCTATAAAAATGTAAATTATTGTTAAACTCATTTTATGCAGTATTACCAATAATACAATTCAGACATTCAAGAATACAAAATCAAAATTCAAGCACAAAGGAGCATGGAGACACAAGTAATGTTTTGCATTTTAGTAGCTAAGAATTACACTCAAAAACAGACAAAATACAACTTGATTAAAGCATATCTTAACAATAAAATCATTCAAGGAAGAATATAACCATCTTGCAAGTTATTGTAGCTTCTGAAAGTTTGGCCGAAACTGAAAATCTACAGAAAACAATAAAAAAATGTTAAGCATAGTTGCACTTTTATATTTTCTAATAAACTGTTACATATTTTTTAAGTGACCCATAAACATTTTGTTCTACCTTTCTTGATTTCTGTATCAGATATTCCTCATCGCTGTCCTATGCCTATGCAAAAAACCCCAGGAAGAATGGAAAAGGGTGTTAAAAAGCAGAAATGACTGACATTGAGTCCAAAACTAGGGTTGTCGAATTCATTTGGGTGTAAATTCCAAGGAATTTTACTCATTATCTCACATACATTTCACAAAAATGGTTTTTAAAAGAGCAAGTAAGTCATTGTGGCTATACTTTCTGCACGAGAAATCTGAGTTCAAAGTGTTTAAGGCCCATGTTTATGGTTGTCAAAGTTAGCACTGAAACCCAAGTTTGGGGATACCTGGGTGGCTCAAAATGTTAAGCATCTGCCTTCGGCTCAGGTCATGATCCCAGAGGCCTGGGATGGAGTACCGAATGGGCTCCTTACTCAGAGGGGAGCTTGTTTCTCCCTCTGCCTGCGGCTCCCCCTACTTACGCTCTTTCTCTCTCGCTGAAAAATAGATAGATAGATAGATAGATAGATAAAAATCTTTTAAAAAATTAAAATAAATAAATAAGCCCATGTTTACAATGGCTGAGTTTTTTTCCTCTAACTATACTTTGTATCTCCTATACATTTATGTTTCGGTTAAATATATAATCTTTATAGGTCTAAAAGGAACAAAATAATTTTATGAATACTTCCAAATAAATCTCTTTAACAACATAATTGTTCAAAACCTTTTTAAATTTATCTCAGAAATAAAGCCAATATTTCTACTTATATTATTAAAAAATGAATGGTTAAAAATCATTTTGAGTTGGCTTTGACGGCCTCTTTACCTGCCCAACTGCTCTGTCTCTTTCCAGAGAGGTCAGCATTTTCTGCTTCAGTAAAGTGTGGTGCTTCTCATGTAACACCCTGAGAGCCGGTTCATACGATGCATAATGTAACTTTAACCTATGAAAAGTAAAGGGCATCTTAAAGGGTAATTGAGTTAAATCAGTGATTTCCATCTAACATCTAAACCTTTTCTCTCTTTTTTTGCAGTCAAATAAAAAATGAGTAACTATATAAAGGTCAACATAGCAATCCAAGAATTGCCAGAAATAATACTTGGTATGCTACTTCTCTAAATTTGGTAGAAACAAAGAAGTCAGATTTCTTTTGAGTTAACTAGTTTTCTATTTCTTACCAACAGTTTTGCTGTATTCAAGCATGTACTCATAAGACTGCCATTCACTGAGAGGAAAAACTTGCAGTTTCTTTAATCAATTCAGAAATAATGATCAAAAAGACAAGTGCTGCAGACAACGGAAGATTAAACAGTGTGTCACCCACATCAAAATAAGCTAAAGGATGGTCTTCAAAACAACTTGATTAACTTATATTAAGAAAATTAAGTATAAAAATTTCATTATCTCATAGGAGAAATAGTTCAACTCAACATATGATATAAGCACCTTTAAGAAACAGTTTTATTCGAAAATGCCCTCAAAATATGTATGTATTTTTTTACCTTTTTTATTTACCTGGAGTAAAACATACAGAGCTTAAATGTTACAGTTCAGTTTTCAGAAATATGCCTGCCCAGGTAGTCCATATTGTTATCAAAATATAGAGCATTTCTAATACCTCAAAAGATTCTAGAACTCCATATATGTGGAATCATAGAATATGTTCTCTTATATAACAATCAACATCTCAGAAATACAAGCAATTATAAGAGATTATGAAAAACTATATGCCAACAAATTGGGTAACCTGGAAGAAACAGATAAATTTCTAGAAACATATAAACTGAAACAGGAAGAAATAGAGAATTTGAACATGTTTGAACAAAAGCCCAGAACCACATGCTTCATAGTCGAATTCTACCAAACATTTAAAGAAAAGGTAATACTTACTCTTCTCAAACTATTACAAAAAATAGAAAAGGAAGAAAAACTTCCAAATTCACTCTATGAGGCCAGAAACTGGCTTCTTTCACTCAGCATGTTTTTTAGATTCTTCCAGACTGTTGTGTGTATCAGTAATTCATTTCTTTTTATTGTGAGTCACATTCCCTTATATGTATATTATACCATGTGTTTATTCAATATTCTACTGATGAAGAACTGGTTTGTTTTTAGCTTGGAGCCATTATGAATAAGGTTGCTATGAACATTCTTACACTGAGTAATATAAGATATTTTTTGGTGGGGTGCCTGGATGGCTCAGTGGGTTAAAGCCTCTGACTTTGGCTCAGGTCATGATCCAGGGTCCTGGGGTTGAGCTCCACATCAGGCTTTCTGCTCAGCAGGGATCCTGCTTCCCCTCCTCTCTTTCTGCCTGCCTCTCTGCCTACTTGTGATCTCTGTCAATTAAATAAATAAAATCTTTATTAAAAAAAAAGACATTTTTTGGCTCTCTTTCTCTTAGAAAAAATACCTAGGAGTTGAATTGCTGGGTTTTAATTTACACTTCCAACAGCAATAAATGACAGCCTTGGTTACTCTACATTTGGCGATTAGTCTACCTAGTCTTGCCAATTTTATTATCAACTTCATCAATTCTATTTCCAAACATATGATTTCATTTTTATATATTTATTTTTGTTTATTACTTTTCTAATTTATTGGTTTCTGATAATTTTTTTCTTTCATTATTATTTCATTTATTTTTCTTTCTCTGCTTTTGTGGGGGGTTTTTGAGCATCTAAAATACAAGATTAGATTATTAGTATAAAGTTTTCTTCTCTAATATGGGCATTTAAAACTATCAATTTTACCTTAAGCATTGCTTTGGCTGTATCCCACTATTTTTAATATGTTGCATCTTCAGCCATTCATACTGAAATACTTTCTCACTTCCTTCTTTGACTCATGGACTATTTAGAACTATGTTACTATATTTCCAAATATTTGGGAATTTTCCAGAGAGCTTTTCATCATTGATTTTTAATTTAATTTGGTTGTGGTCAGAGAACACATTTTGTACAATTCTCTGAAATAAATACACACTTGTCTAGACACAAAATATTACCTATTTTGTACACATGAAAAGTCCAAAGTAGAATTCAAGGAATGTCAATTAAACTCAATTAATTGATGCCTTATTCTATAGACCTAAGAGACTTTTTGCCCATTTTTCTAATAATTGCTAAAAAATAAAGGTTAAAATATCCACTTGTCACTGTGGAAATATGAATTTTTATGTTCTATCAGATTTTGTTTCATATATTTTGCAGCTTTTACTTAGAGTCATGCATATTATGACTTCCTGATAAACTGACTCTTTATTATCTCATTGAAATGGCCTCTTTTTCTCTGATTCTCAGGATGAGCCTGGGGATGTTGTTTCTGTATCCCTTCTCCTTAGGCCAGGTGGGCATGCAGACGTTGGTCTCCTTCCCTAGAGAGAGCTAACACTTTGGCTGTGCTGCAAACTGTGGAGGAGGTATCTTCCCCAAAAGATAAATGATGCCCTCCTAAAGTTGGTTCTACTTCATTCTTTCTTAACAGCCACGCTAATAGTTTGGTAAGGGAGAAAAGAAACTATATATCCAAATTGCTGTAAGAATTAATCATATAGTACCAGGAACCAAAACACCCCAAAGACTGGATTCTGAGATGCTAAAAAGGGCTATAACCTAAGACTGGATAAAAATAATTTTCATAAGACACTGGATTTTACAAGTACTAAAACAAATACTCCAATGGATGCAATAAAGCCATTGCTGAGGTGACTCTTAGAAACTTGGAACGCTCAGAAAAGTGAAAATACCTTGAGCTGTCCTACTGACAAAGAGTAGAAAAGGAACTCCATAACACTACAGCAATTATATACTATGATGACAATCCCTATTCTTCCACAGAATTACCTACAGCCATTTACTTGTGTGACTATGTACTGGGAAAAGATATTTTAAGAAGTTATTATGAATATCCACATGACCAGAGTGACACCACAGCCCCTATGTTAGAAAGGGGATTTACAGAGGCCAGAGAATAAGTAACATCATGGCTAAGGTCTGGCTCAAAGTGGGCTTATTTGGTCCATGTACCCACCCAATGATCAATCCCAGATTCCTTGAATAAATAATTTTAACATATATGAGGAAGCTATCAAAGTCACTCCAGTGTCGTCTTCTGACATAGGATAGACTACTTGAAATTGCCTCACAGCCACAATTCTGTTTATTTTTTAAGTCATTTTTTTCCCTCTGAGGCTCTATTAACTCTTTTCAGCTTCTTAGTGATTTTTTGTTGTTGTTGCAAATACATTTTTCAGTTTGAGAACTTCCATTTGGTTGTTTATAGTTCCCATTTCACTTCTGCTATTTCCCAACTGTTCACTCATTATATTCATTATTTTATTTAAAGTTCTAAACATTTTATAAGAGCTGATTTGAAGTCTTCATCTACTAATCCTGTTATTTCTGTCATTTCTGGGTCTGTTTCTACTTTTTCTTGGATATGGGACACATTTTCCAACTTCTATGTATATTATATATTTTATCATATGTTGGACATATATTTATCTGAACTTTGTTCTCTTCCTTTAAAGAGTTTTGTCCTGGCATACTGATGGGCAGTTTGAGCTTTTCAAAGCTTACTTTCAATCTTTTATTAAGGCAACTTTAAAGTAGTTCCCTCTCTAGGGATAGAATAGCTCTGCTCCTATGATACGGTTTATCAAGGGTATTTTTTTTAAGATTTTATTTGCTTATTTGAGAGAGAGAGAGAGACAGAGGGAGAGTATGTGTGAGGTGGGCTAGAGGGAGAAGCAGATTCCCCACCAAGCAGAGAACCTGACATGGGCTCTCTCCTGAGACTCCAGGATCATGGCCTGAGGTAAAGGCAGACATTTAACTTACTGACCTACCCAGGTTTAGCAAGGGTCTTAACTGAATGCTCAGAGTTTTTAGTGGAGGTTCCTCCACTGTAGCTGGTCAGAATTCCTATATCTGCAAACTCCGGAATCTCCACTGAGCTCACAGTTTTCTAGCAGCTGTTCTTTGTAGGCATCATTCTCTCACTATTCCACAACTTAGTATTTGGTCAAAAGATTAAAGGAAACTACTACAAATATTTCTTAAATTTCTTTCATGCACCTTCCACCTTTTGTGTATCCTATTCTGCAAATTCTAGCTCCCTTGGCAGCCCTGATGAGATCCCTCATCAGTTAATCAAGACTACTGTGCTCTGAGTTCTACTTTGTCACACTATTGTTTGAACAGTATTTCTGGGTCAAAATCTAAGGTGATTATGCCACTCGCTTTAAAGGGTTCCCTTCTCTTAGGCATCACAGACCTACTCTGTCAATTTTCCAACATCTGAAAAAAACAGCTGCCTAAAATTATATTCAGTTTTGTAGTTCATTACAGTTGAAGAGCTCATCTATTAGCAGTTGGAAAGCTAGTTCTATACCCGTTACTCTGACAGGGTGGCAAGCAGAAGAGCCCCAAAATAATTTTAAAGGCCTTCCTATTAAAAAAAAATAATAATAAAAACAAGCGGGCACCTGGGTGGTTCAGTCAGTTAAGCCTGACTTCAACTCAGGTCATGATCTCAGCATCCTGGGATGGAGTTCCAAGTCAGGCTCTCTGCTCAGCAGGGGGTTTGCTTGTCCTTCTCTCCCTCCTTCAGCTCCTCCCCCAACTTATGTGCTCTCTCTTAAATAAATGAATACAATCTTTATAAAAATAAAAGGAGTCCTTGTTTTGCAAAATATTTTCACAGAAGTATAAAAGTCATTGGTTTGTAAGTCATATTTATCTTAATATAACTTATTATTATACCTCATTGCTGACAGTAATAAAGTCTAAGAAATAAAGTTACATATACATTTAATATATATTTTGCATAGCAACCTCTTCGACCTCTGCCGCAGCAACATCTTCCTAGGAACAACGCAAAAGGCAAGGGAAGCAAGGGAAAAAATGAACTACTGGGATTTCATCAAGATCAAAAGCTTTTGCACAGCAAAGGAAACAGTTAACAAAATCAAAAGACAACTGACAGAATGGGAGAAGATATTTGCAAACGACATATCAGATAAAGGACTAGTGTCCAGAATCTATAAAGAACTTAGCAAACTCAACACCCAAAGAACAAATAATCCAAGCATATTAAAATTCAACCATTTTCAGTAAAGCATGAGAGAGTAATAAAATAAAAATGTAAGTAGTATGTACAGTTCTATTACTCATTCCATTTAATGTGCTTAACTCTATACTCTTTGCTGTATGCTGTACACTTCCATGAATATTGTATATTCATAAACATGTATTCAGGTACAGAGTTCTATACACAAAACAATGTGCATTGTAATTTGTGGACAAACTGATTGATTGATTGCTATTGATGGAACAACTTTTCCTGTATTTACTAACTTTAGCATCTAACTCATTCATGGGATATGACTTGATAATCCTCTATCCCAAGAATTAGCATCATGTAGAATACCACTAGGATATAACAAGGAAACAACATTTTAAAAAACCTGTTGGCAAGGATGCAGAGAAACACAAACACTCTTAAACTGTTGGTGGGGATGCATACTGGTACAGACATTCTGGAAAACAGTATGGAAGCTCCTCGAGTTCAAAACAGAACTACCTTATGACCTAGCAATTACACTACTAGGTATTTACCTCAAGGATAAAAAATACTGTTTCAAAGGGGCACCTGCACCCTAATGTTTATAGCAGCACTATCAACAACAGCCAAATTATGGAAGGAGCCCAAATATTTATCGACTGGTGAATGGATAAAGAATATATGTTGTGAGTACACACACACACACACACACACAGAGGAATATTGCTCAGCCATCAAAAAGAATGAAATTTTAACATCTGTAACAATGCAGATGGAGCTGGAGTGTATTATATAAGCAAAATAAGTCAGTCAGAGAAGGACAAACACCATAGGACTTCACTCATATGTAGAATTTAAGAAACAAAACAGATGAACATAGGGGAAGGGGAACAAAAAGAGAGAGGAAGGAAACCATAGGGCCCCTAAAGATTACAAAAAGTATAATCCGAAAATGCTGAATTTTTACATTAAAACAAGTACAATAGTATTCCTTTTAAACATATTAGGAAATTTAAGAGCTCTGATATATTTTTTAACATGGGCTACAGACACAAGAAAAAAAAAAAACTTAAAAAAGTCAATTTACCAAAGGGTAGAATATCCAAGTAGTAACAGTGAACAATCATATTTCAGGTGCCACAATTTGATACAAAGGTGCCCTTAAACTGTTATATACCCAAAAAACTGAAGTACTGAAACCTGTTTGAATTAGCACAGATAGTGGGAATAGAGTCAATCCTGTGAATTTTCTGTGAAAGAAAGTTCTGTGATTCAAACTCAATGTGTGTGTGCATACACACAAAAACTATTAAAATACCTTTGGGCTTTTCCTCTGGGTAAATAAGTGGCTCACCCTAATGAAGGTACAACAATTATTTGTCTTTGGACAAGAAAAAGTTTAGCTACCTTTAAAGAGCTTCAGCATGACCAGTAGGAACAACAGGCCCCTATATTGTCCTGAGTGCAGAACAATTCCCAAATTTAAAGAATGTACTTTTTTTTTTTTTTTTTTTTTTTTTTTTTTATAAACATATATTTTTTATAAAGAATGTACTTTTAAAACAAAATACAATATATACTTCTGAAAAGACCTGTATAAAAATGCAAAAGGGAAATCTAGATCAAGTAGTATATATTCAACATACACTTTCAATGTTATGGTATATGCAAAAAAAAAAAAAAAACCTGCCATTTATTATATTCCATGTACTGTGTCATGTATATATACATACTGATCCAAAATATATCATCAACATTGTTAAAGAGAAGAAACAAAACACAACAGCCATCTAAAGGTCAGTGGTGAAGCCAGGCTTCCAATGTTTACTTGAGACCAAATCCAAGCTCTTTCCATTATACTGTACTACTTCTCAGTTACCATTTAAGTTAAAAAGGGAACAAATCTTTTTGAAAATTTTTTTCCTGAATTTCTCTGAACTAAGAACAATTTTATGAACCAAGAAATTCAAACCAAAATATTGGACCAAAATAATTGGTTAAAGTCAAAGAATAAACATTTTCAAAGTCCTTTTTGTAAGTTAATGCAATTTCCCTCTTAAAATAGTGTTTTATTCCTACAGACACTTAATTTAAGAAAAGTAAGAAAAACTCTAGTTTCTACAACTTAATACATTTAAGTACATTGATTCTGAAGCTTCATGGGACAGCCTATGATTTAGAAATCATAAGAGCCACAATAACCATACTCATCTATGAAAGACAACTGTCATTACCATCCCTAAATTGTATTGTCCCATAAGTAGCTATAGCTACATGTGGAATTAAAATTAAACTTAATTAAAATTAAATAAAGTTAGAAATGGGGTGTGTGGGTGGCACAGTCAGTTACGTGTCTCCCTTCCACTTAGGGTCTTGGAATCAAGCCCCACGTTGGGCTCTCTGCTTAGCAGGGAGCCTGCTTCTCCCTTTCCCTCTGCCTGCCATTCCCCCTACTTGGGCTCTCTCTTTATGTCAAATAAATAAAAATATTAAATAAATAAATAGAAATCTAATCCCATGGTTGTGCTAGTCACATGATCAGTGATTAACACAACATGTGAATTAGTAGCTATTGTATTAGACAGTACACATATAGAATATTTATAACATCACAGAAAGTTCTATGGGATAGCATTGCCCTAGAACAAATAAAAGAAAATTCCCATTAAGGATTATAAGTTATTTTCTTGTTCTCTGTTTTATTTTGGAAAGGAAGTTTCTTTCTTTAATTTGGAAGCAGGAGAGAAAGGGAGAAGGGAAAATAAAACAGTAATATTTTTAAAATAATTTCTAAAACCTCTGCGTAAATTCAAGGCCATTCAGTATATGCACCCTCTCCATGTCACTCCTGTAAAACAGCTTTTGCACTTATTTGCTATGCATAAAATATGGTGAATATGCCATATTTCTTCATGACTTGGTGCCTTTGCACAGTATGTACTGTCTGTCCAGAGCACCCTGCTCCCCACTCCATTTGTTAACTAATACTTCAGAATTCCTCTACAAATAGGTTCCTGAACCTTCTTACACCTCATTCTGGTTAGAGTGACCATCCTTGGTTAGCATAATAACACTGTAGAATATTGCAGTTTAACTCCTCCCCTATCACACACCCTAGAAGTCTCTGGGAATCTTGAGAGCAAGGACCTAAACTTGTTTTTGTATTTCACACACATAGTATAGTCTGGCAAACAGTAAACACTCAATAAATGTTGAATGATTGTTTTACCTCAAACCTTCTGCCATAGCCAAGTGTACTTAACATTAATTAAATAACTCTTTAATAAATACGCCAACAAATATTAGCAGCTTACCCTTTGAGGTCATTAATTAATTTATTCTTTTCCTGGACTATTCGCTTATGGTGCATTCGGTGAAAATCACGCTCTTTTTGAGTTTTCAGCAGATCTTCTCTGGCCTTGCTGAAAATAATAATTTTAAAAATCACTACTAATTTGAAAAAAGCATTTGAAAAAGTAAAACATTAATTCATGATAAAAACCCTAAACAAAGTAGGTTTAAAAATAACATGCCTCAACATAATAAGGATCATGTATGAAAAACCCACAGCAATATCAACCAAATTGAGAGAAAACTGAGAGCTTTTCCTCTGTTCAGGAACAAGACAGTGTTGTCCACTCTCACCACTCTTATTTGACATAGTATTATTGGAAGTCCTAGCCACAGCAATCAGAAAAAAAAAATGAAACAAAAGGCATCCAAATTGGAGGGAAGAAGTCAAACTTTCACTATTTGCAGATGACGTGATATTCTAGATGAAAAACCCCAAAGACTCCACCAAAAAACTGCTAGAACCAACA
Organism: Mustela lutreola; assembly: GCF_030435805.1. Classification (NCBI taxonomy): domain Eukaryota; kingdom Metazoa; phylum Chordata; class Mammalia; order Carnivora; family Mustelidae; genus Mustela; species Mustela lutreola. Next base: position 187,391,896 of record NC_081292.1, read on the forward strand.
GATGATTTCAGTAAAGTCCCAGGATACAAAATCAACATACATAAATCTACTGAGTTTCTATATACTAATAATGAAGCAGCAGAAAAAGAAATAAAGGAATAAATCTTATTTTTAATTGCACTAAAACCATGATACCTAGGAATAAACCTAACCAAAGAGGTAAAAGAGCTGAAGTCTGAAAACCATAAAACACTGATGAAAAAAATTGAAGATGACACAAAGAAATGAAAAGACATCCCGTGTATTGATGAACTGGAAGAACAAATATTGTTAAAATGTCTGCCAAAGCAATCCACACATTTAATGCAATCTCCATCAAAATACCAGTAGCATTTGCCACACAGAACAAACAATCCTTAAACTTATATGGAACCACAAAAGACAACAAATAGCCAAGGCAACCTTGAAAAAGAAAAGCAAAGCTGGAGGGATCACAAGTTTGGACTTCTTACATTAAAAAGCTGTTGTAAGAGCACCTGGGTGGCTTAGTGGGTTAAAGACTCTGCCTTCAGCTCGGGTCATGATCCCAGGGTCCCGGGATCGAGCCCCACATCGGGCTCTCTGCTGAGTGGGGAGCCTGCTTCCTCCTCTCTCTGCTTGCCTCTCTGCCTACTTGTGATCTGTCTGTCAAATAAATAAATAAAAATGTTTAAAAAAACAAAAATAGATGTTGTAGAGAGAGGAGTCAAGATGGCGGAGAGGTAGCAGGCAGAGACTACATCAGGTAGCAGGAGATAAGCTAAATAGCTTATCTAAATATTGCAAACACCTACAAATCCAATGGGAGATCGAAGACAAGAAGAACAGCAATTTTAGAAACAAAAATTCAACCACTTACTGAAAGGTAGGACTGGCAGAGAAGTGAAACCAAAGCGACGGGAAGATAGACCATGGGGGAAGGGGCTGGCTCCCAGCAAGCCGCAGAGCAACGGAGCACAAAATCAGGACATTTAAAAGTCTGTTCCACTGAGGGACATCGCTCCAGAGGCTAAACCAGGGTGAAGCCCACGTGGGGTCAGTGTAGCCTCAGGTCCCGCAGGGTGACAGAAGGATCGGGGGTGTGAGTGTCGCAGAGCTTGCGGGTATTGGAACGGGGAAGCTGGCTACAGAGACAGAGCCAACATTGAGCTTACAGCTCAGGGTTACCTTGAACCGGTTGCAGGCTGGGTGAGCTCAGAGCATGGTCCGAGGCCAGGGAGACGGGAGTGATTGGGCGCTATTCTCTGAGGGCACACTGAGGACTGGGGCCCCAAGCCCTCAGCTCCTCCAGGCCGGAGATTGGGAGGCTGCCATTTTCATTCCCGTCCTACAGAACTCTACGGAAAGCATTCAGGGAACAAAAGCTCCCAAAAGCAAACCTGAGCAGATTACTCAGCCTGGCCCCTAGTAAGGGTGGTGCAATTCCGCCTGGGACAAAGACACTTGAGAATCACTACAACAGGACCCTTCCCCAAAATATCAATAAGAAATCCAGCCAGGACCAAGTTCACATACCAGGGAGTGCAGGTTAAATACCAAGGAGAGCAGCAGAATTCCAGAGGAAGAGAAAGCAAAGCACGGAACTCATGGCTTTCTCCTAATGATTCTTTAATCTTGCAGTTAATTTTTTTTCAATTTTTTTTCTTCTGCTAATTTTTTTTAACTTTTACCCTTTTCTTTTTTAACATTTTTTAACTAGTTTATCTTATATATATTTTTTTTTCTTTTTTATATTTTTTCATTTGTTTTCTTTTTTTGATGGTCTCTCTTTTTTTTCTGAACCTCTTTTTATCCCCTTTCTCCCCCACCCCTCCATGATTTAGGGTCTCTTCTGATTTGGTTAAAGCGTATTTTGCTGGGGTCTTTGTCACCCTTTTAGTATTTTACTTGCTCCTTCATATACTCTTATCTGCACAAAATGACAAGGCAGAAAAATTCACGACAAAAAAAAGAACAAGAGGCAGTACTAAAGGCTAAGGCTAGGGACCTAAACAATACAGATATTGGTAATGTCAGATCTAGAGTTCAGAATGAAGATTCTCAAGGTTCTAGCCAGGCTCAAAAAAGGCATGGAAGATATTAGAGAAGCCCTTTTGGGAGATATAAAAGCCCTCTCTAGAGAAATAAAAAAAACTAAAATCTAACCAAATTGAAATCAAAAAAGCTATTAATGAGGTGCAATAAAAATGGAGGCTCTCACTGCTAAGATAAATGAGGCAGAAGAAAGAATTAGTGATATAGAAGACCAAATGATGGAGAATAAAGAAGCTGAGCAAAAGAAGGACAAACAGCTCCTGGACCACGAAGGCAGAATTCAAGAGATAATTGACACCATAAGATGAAACAACGTTAGAATAATTGGGATTCCAGAAGAAGAAGAAAGAGAGAGGGGAGCAGAAGGTATATTGGAGAGAATTATTGGAGAGAATTTCCCTAATATGGCAAAAGGAAAAACCATCAAAATCCAGGAGGTACAGAGAACCCCCCTCAAAATCAAAGAGAATAGGTCCACACACCCCATCACCTAATAGTAAAATTTACAAGTCTTAGTGACAAAGGGAAAATCCTGAAAGCTGCCCGGGAATAGAAGTCTGTAACATACAATGGTAAAAATATTAGATTGACAGCAGACTTATCCACAGAGACCTGGCCATCAGAAAGAGCTGGCATGATATATTCAGAGCACTAAACAAGAAAAATATGCAGCAAACAATACTACATCCAGTTAGGCTATCATTGAAAATAGGAAAGATTAAAAGTTTCCAGGACAAACAAAAAGTGAAAGAATTTGCAAACACCAAACCAGCTCTACAGGAAATATTGAAAGGGGTCCTCTAAGCAAAGAGAAAGTCTAAAAGTAGTAGATCAGAAAGGGACAGACACAATATACAGTAACAATCACCTTAAAGGCAATACAATGGCACTAAATTCATATCTCTCAATAGTTACTGTTAATGGGCTAAATGCCTCAATCAACAGACACAGGGTATTAGAATGGATAAAAAAACAAAACCCACCTATATGTTGCCTATAAGAAACTCATTTTAGACCCGAAGACACCTCCAGATTTAAAGTGAGGGTGTGGAAAACAATTTGCCATGCTAATGGACATCAAAAGAAAGCAGGGGTGGCAATCCTTATATCAGATCAATTAGATTTTAAGTCAAAGACTATAGTAAGAGACAAGGAAGGACACTATATCATACTCAAAGGGTCTTTCCAACAAGAAGATCTAACAATTTTAAATATCTATGTCCCTAATGTGGGAGCAGCCAACTATATAAACCAATTAATAACAAAATCAAAGAAACACATCAACAATAATACAATAATCGTAGGGCACTTTAGCATTCCCCTCACTAAAATGGACAGGTCATCCAAGCAAAAGATCAACAAGGAAATAAAGGCATTAAATGACACACTGGACCAGATGGACATCACAGATATATTCAGAACATTTCATCCCAAAGCAATAGAATACACATTCTTCTCTAGTGCACATGGAACATTCTCCAGAATAGATCACATTCTGGGTCCTAAATCAGGTCTCAACTGGTGTCAAAAGATTGGGATCATTCCCTGCATATTTTCAGACCACAATGCTCTGAAGCTAGAACTCAATCACAAGAGGAAATTTGGAAAGAATCCAAATATAGGGAGACTAAACAGCATCCTTCTAAAGAATGAATGGGTCACCAAGGAAATTACAGAAGAATTGAAAAAATTCATGGAAACAAATGATTATGAAAACACAACAGTTCAAAATCTGTGGAACACAATAAAGGCAGTCCTGTGAGGAAAATATATAGCGGTACAAGCCTTTCTCAAGAAACAAGAAAGATCTCAAGTACACAACCTAACCCTACACCTAAAGGGGCTGGAGAAAGAACAAGAATGAAACTCTAAACCCAGCAGAAGAAAAGAAATCATAAAGATCAGAGCAGAAATCTATGAAATAGAAATGAAAAAAAAATAGAACAAATCAACAAAACGAGGAGATGGTTCTTTCAAAGAATTAATAAGATTGATAAGCCCCTGGCCAGACTTATCAAAAAGGAAAGATAAAGGACCCAAATAAATAAAATCATGAATGAAAGAGGAGAGATCACAACTAACACCAAAGAAATACAAAGACTTACAAGAACATACTATGAGCAATTCTACGCCAACAAATTTGACAATCTGGAAGAAATGGGTGTATTCCTAGAGACATACAAACTACCACAACTGAACCAGGAAGAAATAGAAAGCCTGAAGACCCATAACCAGTAAGGAGATTTAAACAGTCATCAAAAATCTCCAAACAAACAAACGCCCAGGGCCAGATGGCTTCCCAGGAGAATTCTACCAAACATTTAAAGAAGAACTAATTCCTATTCTCCTGAAACTGTTCCAAAAAATAGAAATGGAAGGAAAACTTCCAAACTCATGAGGCCAGCATCACCTTGATCCCAAAACTAGACAAGGATCCCATCAAAAAAGAGAATTACAGACCAATATCCTTCATGAACACAGATGCGAAAATTCTCACCAAAATACTAGCCAATAGGATTCAACAGTACATTAAAAGGGTTATTCACCACGACCAAGTGGGATTTATCCCAGAGCTGCAAGGTTGGTTCAACATCTGCAAATCAATCAGTATGACACAACACATTAATAAAAGAAAGAACAAGAACCATATGATACTCTCAATAGATGCTGAAAAAGCATTTGACAAAGTACAGCATCCCTTCCTGATCAAAACTCTTCAAAGTGTAGGGATAAAGGGCACATACCTCAATATTATCAAAGCCATCTATGAAAAACCCACCACAAATATCATTCTCAATGGAGAAAAACTGAAAACATTTTTGCTAAGGTCAGGGACATGGCAGGGATGTCCATTATCACCACTGCTATTCAACATAGTACTAGAAGTCCTAGCCTCAGCAATCAGACAACAAAAGGAAATTAAAGGCATCCAAATCGACAAAGAAGTAGTCAAACTATCACTCTTCGCACATGATATGATACTATATGTAGAAAACCCAAAAGACTCCACTCCAAAACTTCTAGAACTTGTACAGGAATTCAGTAAAGTGTCAGGATATAAAATCAATGCACAGAAATCAGTTGCATTTCTCTACACCAACAAGACAGAAGAAAGAGGAATTAAGGAGTCAATCCCGTTTACAATTGCACCCAAAACTATAAGATACCTAGGAATAAACCTAACCAAAGGGGCTAAGAATCTATACTCAGAAAACTATAAAGTACTCATGAAAGAAATTGAGGAAGACACAAAGAAATGGAAAAATGTTCCATGCTCATGGATTGGAAGAATAAATATTGTGAAAATGTCTATGCTACCTAAAGCAATCTACATATTTAATGCAATTCCTATCAAAGTACCATCCATTTTTTTCAAAGAAATGGAACAAATAATCCTAAAACTTATATGGAACCAGAAAAGACCTGGAATAGCCAAAGGAATGTCGAAAAAGAAACCCAAGTTGGTGGCATCACAATTCCGGACTTCAAGCTCTATTACAAAGCTGTCATCATCAAGACAACATGGTACTGGCACAAAAACAGACACGTAGATCAATGGAACAGAATAGAGAGCCCAGAAATGGACCCTCAACTCTATGGTCAAATAATCTTCGACAAAGCAGGAAAGAATGTCCAATGGAAAAAAGACAGCCTCTTCAATAAATGGTGTTGGGAAAATTGGACAGCCACATGCAGAAAAATGAAATTGGACCATTTCCTTACACCACACATGAAAACACACTCAAAATGGATGAAGGACCTCAATGTGAGAAAGGACTCCATCAAAATCCTTGAGAACACAAGCAGCAACCTCTTTGACCTCAGCCTCAGTAACTTCTTCCTAGGAATTTCACCAAAGGCAAGGGAAGCAAGGGCAAAAATGAACTATTGGGACTTCATCAAGATCAAAAGCTTTTGCACAGCAAAGGAAACAGTTAATAAAACCAAAAGACAAGTGACAGAATAGGAGAAGATATCTGCAAATGACATATCAGATAAAAAGCTAATATCCAAAATCTATAAAGAACTTAGCAAACTCAACACCCAAAGAACAAATAATCCAACCAAGAAATGGGCAGAAGACAAGAACAGGAATTTCTGCAAAGAAGACATCCAGATGGCCAACAGACACATGAAAAAGTGCTCCATATCACTCGGCATCAGGGAAATACAAATCAAAACCACAATGAAATATCACCTCACACCAGTCAGAATGGCTAAAATTAGCAAGTTAGGAAATGACAGATGCTGGAGATGATGCGGAGAAAGGGGAACCCTCCTACATTGTTGGTGGGAATGCAAGCTGGTGCAACCTCTCTGGAAAACAGCATGGAGGTTCCTCAAAATGTTGAAAATAGAACTACCCTATGACCCAGCAATTGTACTATTGGGTATTTACCCTAAAGATACAAACGTAGTGATCCGTAGTGTTCTATAAACACCCGAATGTTTATAGCAGCAATGTCTACAATAGCCAAACTATGGAAAGAACCTAGATGTCCATCAACAGATGAATGGATAAAGAAGAGGTGGTATATATACACAATGGAATACTATGCAGCCATCAAAAGAAATGAAATCTTCCCATTCGCGACGATGTGGATGGAACTAGAGGGTATCATGCTTAGCGAAATAAGTCAATTGGAGAAAAACAGCTATCATATGATCTCCCTGATATGAGGAAGTGGAGATGCAATATGGGGGGGGGGGGTTAAGTGGGTAGGAAAAGAATAAATGAAACAATATGGGATTGGGAGGGAGACAAACCATAAGTGACTCTTAATCTCACAAAACAAACTGAGGGTTGCTGGGGAGAGGGGGGTTGGGAAAGGGGGATGGGGTTATGGACATTGGGGAGGGTATGTGCTATGGTGAGTGCTGTGAAGTGTGTAAACCTGACGATTCACAGACCCCTGGGGATAAAAATACATTATAGGTTTATTTTAAAAAATTAATCAATTAATTAATTTAAAAAATAAATTAAAATAAAAGGCTATTGTAATCCAAACTATGGTACTGACACAAAAATACACACATAGATCAATGAAAGAGCATAGAAACTTCAGAAATGAACCTATAACATATGTCAATTAATCTTCCACAAAGCAGGAAAGAATATCCAATGAATATATCTTTGGATATTAAAGATACTGTCTCTTGAACACACAGTTTTGGGAAAAGTGGACAGCAATGTGCAAAAGAATGAAATTGGACCACTTTTTTACACCATACACAAAAATAAACTCAAAATGGATGAAAGATCTAAACATGAGACCTGAAATCATAAAACTCCTAGAGGAGAACAAATGTAGTAACCTGTTTGACATCAGCCATAGCAACTTTTTTCTAGGTAGGTCTCCTGAGGCAAGGGAAACAAAAGCAAAAATAAACTATTGGGACTTCATCAAAATAAAAATCTTCTGCACAGCGAAGGAAACTATCAACAAAAGTTAAAGACAATGTAGAGAATGGGAGAAGATATTTGCAAATGTTATACCTGATAAATGGTTAGTATCCAAACTATATAAAGAACTTTATGTAACTCAACACCTAAGGAACAAATAATCCAGTTTAAAAATCGGCAGAAGACATGAATAGACATTTTTCCAAAGAAGACACACAGATGGTCAATAGACACCTGAAAAGATTCTCAACATCACTGATCATCAGGGCAATGTGAATCAAAACTATAAGAAGATATCACCTCATACCTATCAGAATGGCTAATGCAACAACATAAGAAACAACAGGTGTTGGCAAAGATATGGAGGAAGAAGGGGAACCCTCTTGTACTGCTATTGGGAATGCAAACTGTGGCAGCCACTCTGTAAAATAATATAGACGTTCCTCAAAAAGTTAAAAATACAACTATCCTATAATCCATCAATTGCACTATTTGGTATTTACCCAAAGAATACAAAAACACTAACCCAAAGGGATACATGCCCCAAGATGTTTAGAGTAGCATTATCTACAATAGTCAAATTATGGAAATAGCCCAAACATCCATTTATTGATGGACATCCATCAATAATGGACAATGTGATATATAGATGCAACGGAATACTACTCAACCCTAAAAAAGGAAATCTTTCCATTTGCAACAGCATGGGTGGAGCTGGAGAATATTATGCTAAGTGAAATAGAGAAAGACAAAATACCAGACGATTTCACTTATATGTGGAATCTAATAAATAAAACAAAGGAAGAAAGGGGAAAAAAGAGAGACTCTTAACTACAGAGATCAAACAGATAGTTACCAGACAAGAGATAGATGAAGGGATGGGTTAAATATGTGATGAAAATTAAGGAGTGAATTTTTCATGATGAGCACTGGATGTTGGATGGAAGTGTTGAATCACTATATTGTACACCTGAAAACTAGTATTACACCGTATGTTAGCTGACTGGAATTTAAATAAAAACTTTTAAAAAGTCACTCCTTAGGGCCACCTGAGTGACTCAGTGGGTTAAAGCCTCTGCCTTCAGCTCGGGACATGATCCTGGGGTCCTGGGATCGAGCCGCGCATTGGACTCTCTGCTCAGCGGGGAGCCTGCTTCCTCCAATCTCTCTCTACCTGCCTCTCTGCCTACTTGTGATCTCAGTCTGTCAAATAAATAAAAAATCTTTTTAAAAAATAACACTACTTATTCTTTTCTGAAAAAAGTATGTAATTATCAGTTTAAATCCAGTATTAAGTGATTCTAAAGATAATTAAAAAAAAAAAAAGATTCTGTTATAATTCACACTGAAGGATTCTAAGCAACACAGTACCTGTAGGATTGGGAGATAAACTGGTCACCACCTATAGCTTCAAAAATAGTCATTCACACTTCATTTAAGAAAACAAGAAATTAAATATATGGACCAAAGTAATTTATATTCCATCTACTTCCAAAAAGAACTTGTTTATAAAACTGAAATATATATTTAAAACAGGATAACTCAAAATAATTACAAATAAAGGAAAAGACTTACAAAATGCTTGAATATATAGTTAAAAGACAATATACTGGGTTACTTAGTTCTGATAATTGTGAAAAAGAAAGCATGTATGTTCTGGGAAACACAGATTTTATTCTTGTAATACATATGAGAAATATGTGCCACCTGTAGATTACAGCAATAGAAGAATTGGTAACTTGATGAGAAAAGTTCTTTAGTATCAGTGTTGTAATACAGAAACATTCTTCAACTGGATAGACCTTCTGAAAACCCCTGATAGAAAGCAAACAAGGGTATTCTTTTTAAGCCTAGGCTGTAGGTAAAAAATTAATGGGAATGTTTCATCTACTTCCACAATAAGTTGGTTTCAATATAATAATGTAAAATATAATTATAATGTTACACAACAGTCTTAGTTAACTGATAAAGTGCTACTGGACTGAGACTCTCATGTCCTGAAAAATGGGTGCACTGAATTCATGTGCTTACATCTCGTAAGAGGTCACAATGGAACAAATCTGCTTCTCTGTACTACAGAATTTCAAAATACAGATTCACATAAAATAACTGCAAAAAATGTGTATTTCTGCATGAAGAACTATGTCAAAGCAATCCCTGAGGAGCAGAGACTGGAATGCTGCCAGTGGGATGAGTTTAGGTTTTCAGGCCTTTAATGGGGCATATTGTGATCAGTGGGACTTGTTACTGCAAGATCAAGTCCCATATGGCATATGATGAAAGTGTCTCATCCATTCTTCCAACTTTCTTTCTTCCCTTCTCCTCAAATGCTCAAACTCCCCCATTTTTTAACACGATCCTTTTTTGGACATGTTCTTTATTTTACTGCCAATGTTGTAGTTTTTTTTGTTTTGTTTTTTGGTTTTTTTTTTTTTTAAAGGAAAGCCCAAGTTATATCTGTTTGGAAATGTGAACAAAGCCTAACTCTTCAATACTCAATATTCCATTTTTTTAGTGTATTCTGAATATATGTATTTAATTATATTTCCTTATTATTAAAAAGACTAATATAGTACATATGTCTAAGTAGCAGACACTCAGTTGGATCTTTTAAGGATGAAAATGTACATAGATGTCCTTTCAGACAGGAAATGATGACATACCAAGTTTATAATAAAATCAATTCTAATAATAAAAAAGTTGTAGTTTTTATCACAAGTATATAAACAATAAGTCTTAGTCCCCACAGGCTACCACCACCATCTAACCTCAACTTCACCTCCTTGCAAACAACTTTGAAGGTACAAGAAACGGTTCACATACCTTTTTGCACATAAAAATATTCAATAAATATTACTGTTATCATCACATCACTATTACTATTTAGTATATCAGAAAAGATATACTAAATTTCTCTAACAGCTTGATTTATTTACCTAAAATAGGAGGTTTGCCAGTAGATAAATATCTTTTAATGGACAAAAAATATCAGGGTACGTGTTTATTAGTAACACTGTAAAACTTTATAAAAGAATTTAAACTTTCATGAACATCTATTTTGAGTCTACTAAAGTGGTCTTACTTTCAAAAACTTGATGAGTTCTATAAATGAGTTAATGTTCCATTTCTCTTATCTGAAATATAAAGCCATACAGACTAGGTTTAAAAGTACTTAAAAAATAATTTTTTTTGCAAATTATCTTAAGCAAAACTACAAATATGCAGCACTGCATCAGCTCCCTTTTTATACACCTTTACAGGCCTATTTGTACTTATCCCAGGAAAGAAAGCATAAGAATTGATTGAAGTAAAGACCTTAAAGATTTCTGACCATTAAATTGGTTTTCAGGGACTTGCTTTCTATTTGCACAAATGAAGTCTACTCAGTAAAACAATTTAGATTCATTTCATGGTGATGCTTCTTTTATGACCTTCCTGCTGCCCATCCGCTTAATAAAAAGAAAATAAAAGTTGCACTAAAAAGTAAAATTTATAATATTCATATAAGCAATTAACATTTTAAACTATACAATATTTTATTAATACGGCATCTTTTTGATTTAAAAACAAATCTACTAAGATACCAGAGATTCTATTTAAGTACAATGATGTAAAACTTACTCGATGAACATTCTATTTAGATTTGTTAATCAAACAAATGTTCTTTAGAACATACTTCTTACAGGCTTTTTCTTAATGAGGTGGCAGAATGACTAATTTTCTCACTTCAGGAAACCAACATACCCAAATCTACAATTAAAGCATAAAATATTAAAATACTCGTGTTTTTATATTACAAAAGCACTGTCCCAAAGTCTCCATATTTCAAATTATGAATGTGATTTAATAGTGGGCTCTTAAAAATTATTTTTAAATTAATGCCCCCAGTAAAATAATTTTGATAACTGAAAAGTTTTAACTAAGTATTTTAAGTGACCACTTAATAATAGATTTATTGAGTTATTTTGTTATAATTTGGCAAAAGGAAGCATACAATCATTTTCTTGTTTATTTGCACCAAAGTAGGCCATCTTTGTCATGCATTTTTCTCATGTACAAACACAAATCAAAGTAAATTCTGGTAACAGTATTACACAATTACCAATTATTTCATTGTTTCAACTGGATATAAATGAATTCATTTTACTCACTAATATTAATATTGGAATAATTGTTGGATAGCCAAAATGAGTTCAATCATATTTGAGGAAAACTTTCATTATATACTTAACCAAAAAAGAAAGAGATACACCCATGTTCAGAAAAAAATACCTTCTTAATTTAACAAGCAATTACCTAAACACTAAACCATAAAATTTTATAGGCCTCATTATTATCTTTATTTCCACAGTGTTTGTTTCTGAAAGTCATTAAATTAAATGGGTCTTTGGAAAAGCTGGATGCTCTTTGACCTTCTATAGAACTGAATTTTGTAAGTGAAGTTAGGGCTACTTAGTAAAGCACCTAAATTTTCAATATTAATTGCTTTTTAATTTTAGTCTTTTTTATGTCCATATTTTCTGACAGAAGATTAAAAAAGTCTTTCATTATTTTTCAAATGGTACATTTTAATCTTCTAATTAGCAATCTTGGTCAATCTTTATTTTCTGTCAAACCTTCAGTACACACTCAATAAAACTTTTCTAGTCTGCATTTCTCTAACATAGAAGCCCAGCAAAAGACAGCAATACTCTAAATGAAGCAAAACTTAACTTTATGGAAAGTTATTAAAAATTCCATTATGAAGGGAAAATGATGTCTACTCCAAGGGAATGGTATAAAAGGGACAAAATCATCAATTACTCTAAAAATTATGAAAAGCTTAACTAAAAAGGCAAAATGTTAATAGCACACATTCATTTAAGCCTCTCCTACTTGTCAGAGGTATGCCCTGGGGTTATGGTAATCACAGGACACTCCCATTATATGGAGCTCACAAAATAACAACAAAATATAAATTAGATAATTAGATGCAAAGGATGCAAAGGTATAAATTTCAAGCTCCTTCATACGTACACAGTATTAAGTTAAGGATAATCTAAACAAATGAAGGGATATACCATGAGATAAGAAACTAAAATCTATGAATACATCAATCCTTAAAAATATATATGTATATGTAAATATACATGTACACATACACATACACACATACATTCTTCTCAACTCAATCAAGAATTCAATGAATCAAATTCAACTCAATCTCAAACTCCCACCTATCTACAGAAATTGACAAAAGTGACTCTAAAATTTATATGGAAATACAAAGGACCCAGAATAGCCAAACTATCTTTGAAAAACAACAAAGTTATAGGACTAATGTGACCTGACTTCAAGAACTTACCAAAAGCTACAGTAATCAAGAGGGTGGTACTAAAATACAGACAAATAAATGGAACAAAACAGAGTCTAGAAATAGACCCACAATTATAGGACCAAATGATTTTCAATAAAAATTCCAAAAAAATTCAATGATGGATAAAATGTTCTTAAGAATGGTGCTAGAACAATTTTATATTCCTTTAGAAAAGAAAATTAATCTCTAGCTCCTACCTTACACCATATACAAAAATGAATGATAGATACAGGCTGAAATAAAAATTCTTAATCTTTAAAGGTTTTAGAAGAGAACAGAGACTACTACCTCCAAGACCTGGGAGTAGGCAACAGTATTTCAGACAAAATATCAAAAGCAATACTATTAAAAATAAATAATTTTTATTTTTATATTAAATTGTTTTATACTTTTAATATTTATGAAATATTAAAATATTTAAAATTTTAAAATATTTTTATTTTATTTTATATTAAATTTATTCAAAATATAAGACTTCTGCTCACCCAAAGACACTATAAAGAAACTATAATTATAAAATTATAAAGAGTGAAGCCATAGCTGGGAGAAAATATTCACAATGTCCTGACAAAAGATATATACCCATAATATGTACAGAACTCTTACAACTCAACAATAAGATAAAAAATCCAACCAAAAATGGGCCGGACTTACACAGAAAGTAAGAAAGATGAAAAGCCAATAAGTACACACACACACACACACACACACATACAAATATGTTCAATATCATTAGGTATTAGAAAATGCATATCAAAACCACAACAAGCTGCTATTATACAATTAGTAAAATGGCTGAAATGAAAAACACTAACAACACTCAATGTTGGAGACAATGTAGAATAACGAGAATGCTCATAGACTGCTACTGAGAATGTAAAATGACCCAAGTAAATGTTGGAAAATGGACTGTCGATTTTTTTTTTAAGATTTTATTCATTTGTCAGAGAGAGAGAGAGAGCACACACAAGCAGGGGAAGCAGCAGGCAGAGGGAGAAGCGGGCTCCCCACTGAATAAGGAGCCCAATGTGGGACTTGATCCCAGGACCTTAGGATCATGACCTGAGCTCAAGGCAGCCACCCAACCGACCAAGCCAATTTCTTAAAAATACACACTTACCCTTTGATCCAATAATTCCACTCCTAAATTTTTAACCAAAATAAAGAAGACACATTTCCACAAGAAGCTTTGTACACAAATCTTCATAGCAGAGTTATTCATTAGGAACCACAATTGCCAACAATCCAATAGAAAAAGAATAAACAAAATGTGACATACACTATATAACAGAATACTGCAAAACAATAAGGAAGAATAAATTACTGATAAATTCAAAAGTCATATATATTTTACAGAGTTTATGCTGAATGTAAAATGTCAAATACAAAGAAACATATATTCTGTGATTGCAGAGGCAGAGATGTCTAAGAAGGGACACGGAAATTTCTGGATAGAGAGAAATGTTCTACATTGAGATGGCTATGAAAGTGACAAGAATTTAACTGTTTGTCAAAATTATGCAGCTAAGTCTCATACATCCCAATATAGGTAAATTATAACTCAAAAAAGAACTATAAAAAATAATGTATTACACTAAGGAGATTTAGGGTAGGGTGTGGTTGGGGGTACAGATGAAATAAGAATGCCAGAAATATGGTTATGTTCATTACTCTATGATAGGTAAGTCAAGCACAACCATTGCCTTCATCAAGTTCACAAGAGTACAGAGAATATTAGTAAAGAAATAAAATATAAACTTCTGTAACTATGAACTAGTGAATGTTATGAAAGGAAAAAAGTGTACTATAATATAGAATACTGGTTTAATCTTTACTGAGCACTCACCATGTGACAGACATTGTGCTAAACACTTTAAAATGATTCCCCTCAAGGACCATTAATACCTTCTGACTTACATATGAGGAAACTAAATGGTAATTATATTATTATAGCTAATAAGGGGGAGAGAATCAAGTAGTTGCGTAGCTTTCTCCACAATACCTGACCTGGTATCAATGTTTGTCCTCAGTGAAAGTTCGAGTGGTATTAGTAATGCTGAGTTTGACAACAGCAAATACTGTCCTTTAAAGAACCTAACTGTTCCATAAAATTATGTTTGACTTCATTATTATGCTATAACCAGTTAAGTCAACCTACAAGAAAGTTATGCAGGATATAACGTATTCCATATTTTTATCATGTCCCTCCATCCAGTCTATTTTCCAACAAAAACAAGCTCACATTATGCTTTTCTTCAAAATTATCCATTGGCCTCACATACCACTTGGGAAAAAAAGCAAAGTTCTAACATAGGGCTCTACCACTTATCCCCTGGTTCCAATGACTATGGTCTCCTTACTAGCCCCGTAACAAGCCAAGCTGTGCCCACCACAGGCTCTGTGTACTTCATTTCCCCTCTGCCTGGAATTCCCTTTTCCCAACTTCATACATGGCCTCCCTCAGTTTCTTCAGGTATCAGACAGGATTTCTCTCACCACCCTATATAAAACTGCACCCCATTTATCTCTGTCTTCTTTACCATGTTACTTTTCTTCCTAGAATTGGGACTGTGTCAGAATAAACTATTGAGGACTGCCTGGGTGGTTCAGTCAACCCAGGTGATGCCTTCAACCCAGGTGATGATCTTGTGGTCCTGAGATGGAGCCTTGCGTTAGGCTCCCTGCTCAGCATCGAGTCTGCTTCTCCCTCTCCCTCTCCCTCTGCCCCTCCTTCTCTGCTCACGTTCACTCTCCTTCTCTCAAATAAATAAAATCTGAAAAAAAAACTATTAAAACTGCATCTAAATAAAAAGCTTTTTCACAGTGAAGGAAACCATCAACCAAACAAAAAGGCAATCTACTGAATTGGAGACGATATTTGCAAATGATATATCCAGTAAGGGGTTAATATCCAAAATATATGAAGAACTTATACAACTCAACACCAATTTAAAAATAAGAGAACCTGAATAGACATTTTTCCAAGAAGACATACAAATGGACATGTGAAAAGATGCTCTACATCACTAATCATCAAGTGCATGCAAATCAAAACCATGATGAGATGTTCTCTTACACCTATCAGAATGCTAGTATGAAAAACAAAAGAAGTAACAAGTTTAGGCAAGGATGTCGAAAAAAGCAACCCTCATACACTATTGGGGTAAATGTAAATCGGTGCAACCACTGTGGAAAAGGTATGGAGGAATCTCAAAAAATAAAAAACTAAAATACCATATGATCCACTAATTGCACCACTGAGTATTTACCCAAAGAAAGTGAAAACACTGATTCCAAAAGATATACATCCCCTAGCTTACTGCAGCATTATTTATAATAGTCAATATATGGAAGCAACCTAAGAGTCCATGAACAGATGAATGGATAAGGAAGATGCCTCACACACACACACACACACACACACACACACACACAGGAATAATACACCACCATAAAAAAGGATGAGATGGTAACCTTTGGAACAACATAGATGGACTAAAGGGTATTCCGCAAAGCGAAATAAGTCATGTGCAACATAGTGATTCAATTTCTGTTATGCTGTACTCTCCTTAAATATGGCTATCATCTGTCACCATGCATCACTATTAAGAGTATACTTATGCGGAACACTGAGTAACGGTGTATAGAACTGCTGAATCACAATATTGTACACATGAAACTAATATAACACTGTTAACTATACTGAAATTAAAACAAAAATTAAAAATAACATTAGGAAACCATTGGGGAATATCGAAAACAGGAGTAATTCTAAATCTAAGAATTATTGAAGCAGATGTCAAGAAAATGAGAAAGTGAATTAAATTCATGATGTTGAGTTTCAAAATATGTTTAAGTGTATAATAGTAACTTTGTAAGAAATTGCATTTGGAGGTCTTGTCTATTCTTTAACATGTCTGAAGTGGTCACAATAACCAAATTACAAACAAATGTGTAATTCAGAAATAAATTCTTATGGGAACTTAATTGATTACATAATCGGTCAAAAGTTACCAAAAATGGCTTTTCACATGTTTGTCTACTATGACCTTAACATTAAAACTGAGTATTAAAAAAATTTTAAAAGTAAGTAAAATTGAGTATTCAAATATATATACAATAAAAAATAATAGATAAATGAAATGAAAAATGGTCTGCATTTTATCATAAAAGTATTGTTATATTCTTCTTTTTCAAGAAAGAATATCAAACTTGGAAACCACTCTGGAAAACAGTTCAGCAGTTTTTATGGAACTACCCCATCATCCCAGGGAAATGAAATTATGTATCTACAAAAAGTCTTACATAAGAATGTCATAATTGCATCATATATAAAGCAGAAACTTGACACAACCCAAATTTCTGTCAAATGAAGTATAAATAGACAAATCATGATATATTTGCATAATGCAATACCATTTAATAATTTTAAAAACGAACTATGGATACTTACAAATCTATGGATGAATCTCAAAAATCTTAACTGAAAGAAGACAAACCGAAAAGAGTACATACTATATGAGTCCTTTCAAAAGAACTTCAAGACTGAGTTAAACCAATAGATGGTGGTAGAAATCAGAACATTAATTGCCTAAGAAAAGGAGTACAGGAAAATTTTCTGCTGTGATGGAAATGTTTTATAATTTTGATTTGACTCAGTGACTATATGGGTATATATGTTAATTAAAACACACTGAATGTTAAACATCTGTATACTTTACAGTATATAAACTTTTTTAATTAATAGATCTTATTTTTTAGGAAAAAAATGATCAAACTGCTACTTACATTATTCCTCTCCAGTATCTAGTATATACTTTTACCTTCAAAGTAACTATAAACACTTTTTAATAGTATATTTTTCCCCCTTAAAAACATCTATGTAATGGATGTAATTTAAACATTTATTTCTAAAGCTTTTTTTAAAATCAAGGTATAATTTACTGGTAATGTTGTACCAGTTTCAGGTACACAATGATTCAATATTCAGATATAGTGCAAAATGATCACAATAATATAGTTAACATCCATCACCACACATACATATACATACATATATATATTTATCACACAAAAATACATTTTAGATAACACTTGTAGCAAGATAAAGAAAACCTCTGTTCTAAAATAGGCATTGCTTACAACAGAGAAAAAGACCATTTTTTTAAATTATAGCAATTCAAATTAAACTTAGAGTGAAATATTTCCCTTTTCACGTCTTCCTTTATGCCTCATCATTGCTGAATTTCAAAAATATTAATGAGTGATGATTAAAAAAAATCCAAGGATGATAGTCTTTAGAGATATTGATGATAATAGCTGACATTTTCAAAGCACTTTGTGATTTACACAGCTCTTTAATATAGATTGTCTCATTTAATTATCACCTCACTCCCTAGGAGTTAATAATATTATGCATAATTACTCCCAGTTTAACAATAAGAAAACTGAGTTAATAAGTAGCAGAATATTGGAAGCTAGATATTTGAACCTTAAGTTCAATACTCTTTCCATGGCAACTCTCTTCTCTAGATAAGTATTAAGCTTAGAGCTATATTATGATTTCTCTGATTTTTTTGATATATCATTAAATGCTACCAGTATAATCAGAACAACATATAACATATCTGTAAACATTGGTTATTATTAGATATTGGTTATTATTAGAAAAGTATTTAACATCTACACTTAACTTGCTTTAAGAAACAGTCTTAATCCTGAAAAGGAAAACTTCATGGTAAAGTCTATAAAAGGAATCCCATATTTACTCTAATCCCTATTGGAAAAATATCTTCAGGGGCACCTGGGTGGCTTAATGGATTAAAGCCTCTGCCTTCAGCTCAGGTCATGATCCCAGGATCCCAGGATTGAGCCCCACATTGGGCTCTGCTCAGCAGGGAGCCTGCTTTCTCCTCTCTCTCTGCCTGCTTGTGATCTCTGTCAAATAAATACATAAAATCTTTAAAAAAAAGATATTACTTATAAAAAAAAATCTTCAAAAGTCAACTGAAAAACCTGTGATAAAACATTACAATGTAGAACTTATAGCATGACAAAAGTAGTTTGGTAATATTTTACAAAACTTCATTCTCCATTTTCAAAAATGTATCCAACAGAATAAAGCTCCAGAGATGTGTTTCACCAAAAGGTGTCATGAGAGCCTAATATTCACTTAATGATATAAATATTAGGCATCTTCTAAGGGGCAAGCATCTTTCCTTCAAATTTTCTATGTCAAGTAGATTAAAGCAAATAAATATTTTCCTTTCTAATCTGCTAAAGCTTAATTATATCAAATAAGATATATTTAAGAGATAATCATAATCATTGAAACTAAAACTGCATATTAATAAATATAGCAAATTTTATATACATTTAATATGATTGTTTAATAAACACAAATAAGAATGAGATTTCATTTGAGTGATATCTGTTTTAATTATGGGATAATGATTTGCATAGGTAATAGTTTATATGGTTTTGATTATAGTTATTCAATATTATACTCAATAAAGAACCAGTAATCAACCAGAACTATTTAATGTCACTATGACAAAATTCATTGCAGAAAGCAGCTCTTATCTATTCAAAAGAAATTAGCAAACTCAAGCAATAATTCTAAGATCAGGAACTGAAACAGTATGCCAGGCAGCACTCTGAAAAATTTGCTGTGTCAAATTCCCAGCGCATCCATTAGGTGTCTATACAATATCACAGTGAGCATCAGGGCCAATAGTGCAAACCACTTCTGAGAAATGAAGGGAGAATAAAGAGCATGCTGGTTCTAGTAACTTACTATTCTGCAGATCATCATACACTTCTCTTTAAAATATAAAAGGAAGTTGTATAACTTGTAAAAACACTTCTACAAGTATAAGTAATAAGGAATAAATGATCATACAAAATTTTTTTATATACTACCACCTTTTAAAAGTAGGAGTTTTAAAATTTTCCCTCACTTTGCAATACAAAGTTTTGTTTCTTTACATTAAACTTCTTTTTTTTAAGATTTTATTTATTTATTTGACAGACAGAGATCACAAGTAGGCAGAGAGGCAGGCAGAGAGAAGAGGAGGAAGCAGGCTCCCTGTTGAGCAGAGAGCCTGATGTGGGGTTCAATCCCAGGATTCTGGGATCACGACCTGAGCCAAAGCCACCTTGGGTGGCTTTAACCCACTGAGCCACGCAAGCGCCCCTACATTAAACTTTTTTACAAAGATTAAAAATATTATGTTCTTGTATGGTAGTTCTGCTTATCGAATTTTTTGTTTTGATATAATTCTTTAACAGAAAACCACTCTTCAAGTATGTTTAATAAAAAATAATGAACAAAGAATGAACTTTCTCTACTCCATATCTAAGCACTGATTTTCCATTTAACATTTTCTTAGATGAGTAGACTCATCCCTATTCAACACATTCACATGTTTGTCTTTGCCAGAATAACAGTGTTTATCTAAATTTGTTCACCAAAAACTATGTCTTCCATTAATCAGAGAAAGAAAGATTTGGCTTCCGTTAAGCTTCTCTTCTATGCATAAATTCATGCTAGGAGATTATAAAATAATTTCCTTTGGGGAATTTTCAAACACCAAAATTCCTCTAACTAGGAATACACTAGCTCCTTCCTTCCTCTTTGACTTCTATAATTGTATTATTATTTCAGACATTAGCTTATCCTCATAAAGGAAGAATCCACAAACCATGAAAAGATTATCAAAACCATAAGAAAGTGAGTGTATCATAACAAATTAACCATCTCCTGTATAACTTCCTACATTCCATTTTTCCTAATGGGTTGCAATTGTGAGAGTTCTGATCATCTATTCAATTAATTTGCTAGTGAAGCCTTTCACATTCTTTCCAACTAGAACTTAAATATAATTCAATTCAGAATTAAAGCTCTGGTACATTAACCATAGTTAGCTTCATTCAACTCTCCCATTTAGTCCAAAAGAAAAAAAAATATCATTTAAAAATTAACATACTCAGCTGCCTGTTTGTAGCATTTCAAGTCTTTCTTCAAATTTTTGTTCTCATTTTCTAAAAGCATATTCTGCGTGTAGACATCTGGAACATTCCCAGTATCTCTAAGTTTAGTTACTCCCTTCTGTATTAACTCATACCTAGAATAAAATCAAACAAAAGGCTTTATTTTGTTTCTTTCTACTAACTTGGCTTAATTTATGTACAATTCAGAAAGTTAAGTCCTACAGGATATTAACAGAAATGAGCTGCGGTATTACTTTTGTAAACTAAAATGTCAAAATTCATAATATGTATTTACAATTTTAAAAAATAATTGCTAGGTACTAATATCATGGTACATATAACCAAACATCTCGTATATTCCAGGCACTAATGTAGACACTGGTGAAATTAACAAAGCAGTCCAAGCCCCCATATCACAGTCTACTGTGAAGAGTGATACGTTCTATGAAATAAAATAAAGCAGAATAAGAAGGATAGAGAGATTGAAGTGGAGAGTGATGGGGGCATTTGTGCTCTTTACATAGGTTGAAGACAGAAAGTATGACTTGCAAAGTGCTACTTGAGCAGAGAACTGAAAGAAATAAGGAACCAAGTCAGGGGGATATGAAGAAGGGAGCATTCTTGGTTGACAGAAAAGTAAACGCAAATATCCTTAGGAAAAAAAGTGCATGACATGCACAATTAAAAGCAACAGCCTGTATATCTGGAGTATCTGGAACTGGAGGAAGGAAGAAAGTGGTGAGATACGGGTCAGGAAGACAGCAGGAAGCTGGAAAGAGGAATGTGACTTTACCTGAATCAGACTGAAGCCATTGGAAGGCTCTGAGAAACAAGAGATACTCTTGCTTTAAAAGGATTAGTCTGTTGGAGGGAGGTGAGGGGATGGGTAGATGAAAGATGGGTATTAAGGAGGGCACTTATGATGGCACTGGGTGTTATAAGTGTTGAATCACTGAATTCTACTCCAGAAATCAACATTAGACTGTATGTTAACTACATAAAAATTTTTTTTAAAAAAGGGAACTTCTACTGTTAAAAATATGTATTAGTCTGACATCTGCTTAAAGAAACTGACCCTAGAGGAGCAACAGTAGAAATAGAGAGACTAGTTTGGAGGCTGTTGCTGTAGTCCAAAAGAGAGAGAATGGTGGCATGAACAAAGTTGGTAGCAGCAGAGATTATGAGAAATATGTCCCTTTTGGACATGCTGTAAAGGTGGAGCCAACTTATTGGTGGAGCCAATAGAGATTTTCCTACGAATCATCTCCCAAGTGTTGATTAATAAAAGAGGTCAAAAATGACTCCAGTGTTTCTGGTGGAAACACTTACAAAGCCACTTACAAAGATGGGAATGAATGCAGCAGGAATTGGATGGTTGGAGAAATTAACGATGTTCAATGCAATATGTCTACTAGTCAATTAAGTGAAATGAATACTGGGTATACATGTCCAGAGCTCAGGGAAAAAGTCAGGACTTGGAATGCAAATTGGGGAATCATCAGTAAATAGATACAATTTAAAGTCACAAGACTGTAAAAGGCTACCTAGGAAGTGAATGTAAAGAGAAAAATGAAGTTTTTGGATTGTTTCAAGACTGGAAGAGAAGGAAATACTACCAGAGACTAAGAATCAGAGGGGATAGTGAAGTAGTGAGTGAATATGAGAACATTGTGGTTCAGGACCTGTTGGGCACAGCAAAGATGGCGCTGGCCTGCCTTCTCTTCCGGCTAGAAAAGGCACCACCGTGGCAGTATTGGCGCCAACGTGGCGGTTTCGGTTCCGCATATCTCTGATATTTCCTCCTCTCGCCCAACACACCCTACCCAGTTACTGACTACGTAACCAAACCCCATAGGCTCTCTCCCCACTGACCTCATTTCCCATCCCCTACCCAATATAAGCTGCAACCCCACTCAATAAAGTGAGATCCTGCTTCGACAGATCCCCGAGTGTGGTGTGGTTCGTTAATGCGCCTGGACTCGCGACACTCGCCATCCCGCTCAGCCCCAAGGGGAGCTACCGGCTGGCCCGGATGCTCTCCTCGTGCCTGTTGGCCCGCAAAACCTACCGGAGTCCGACAAGGACCCAAATAAATAAAGTTTTCCAAAAAGGAAGACATGAACAACAGTGATGAATGCTGCATACAAGATGAATAGGAGTACTAAGGATCAGTCACTGAATTTGGCAATGAGCAGCCCTGAAAAACCTTTTAAGATGATAGTTTCATTAGAGTAGGTATAAGAGTAGGAAATAAGGAAGTGGAAACATACTCGTTGAAGGAGACATGATAAAGTGGAGCCTAGAAAATCAAGATGAACTTAAAAGAGGATGTGGAATTCAGGGTGTTTTTTTTAAAATATATGAAATACTGTATATCTATGCTTATCGGAATGATCCAGCAGAAAGAGAAAAAGCTTAGAGTGCAGGAAAAGAGAGAGAGGACAACTGCCAAAGCAATGCCCCTGAGTAGGTAAGAGGAGCTGGGCTCCAGTAGACAACTAGAGGGTTGGCCTTAGATGACAGCATGCACAGCTCAGCCTCTGTGACATGTGAGGAGGAGGAGGCCTGAGAACAGAGGTGGCAGGTTAGTAAAGAGAGAATCAGGAGTCATAGAACTTTTATTTTCTCAGTGAATTAAGAAGCAACATCAGAAAACCATTTATAGATTTGGAAATAATTATAATTTTAATTATATATATGTATATATTATATATAGCAATAAAGCTAAATAAAAAACGATACAAATGGAAAAACATTTCAGTAATAAAGTTATTAATCAAGAAATCCCTATAAACTTTGCTATAGATGACCTAAACATTTGTTTAAAAATGTTTAATTATCAGCATTTTCATATCATAAATCTTAATTTTATTAACATATTACATATTAATAATCATATGGCTGTGTTATACTTCTTATCCAATACTAAAAAAAAAGCCAAGAAAACAAAAGAACAGCAAGACAAGTTCTGCAGAATATCTAAAAGGTTAAGAAAACAGAATCAATATTAAGTAATATTTGCCATAATTTATAAAACAAATAGAGAACTATTTAATCACAAATTCACTATTATATTCATACATAGAATGTGATTTATACTTCTCTCAGAAGAAGTAAGGATTGATTAAAGTATTAGACTATAGTGCTCACTTCAGCAGCACATATACTAGACCATAAAGTTTTTCTGACCATAAAATGGGTTTTCAGCTACCTGCATTATTTAATACAGAAAAAAAATCCATAAAGAAATTATTTTGATAAGAAAAAAAGTGGATGTAGTCCTTCTCTAAATGCTATGTAAATAAATTAATATGTGGTAAAATATATACAAATCAAGCATAATACAACATATCACATACTATATCATATATATCTTGAAGACATTCAAAAATAATTTATCGTGAAAAATTTCTGTAGTTTATGCTAAAATATCAAAGATGACTTTAAACTCGGCAAAACTATTCTAATACTATTAGATAATTAGCAATCATAATCCACAAACTCCAGAAACACATTAATACATTTCTCAGTAAAATGAGCATTTCCTACATAAAATTTTTTGGTTTTGTTTCAGGTGTGTTTGTGTTAAAGAAATATCCTGGTCCTTTCATTTCTTCCTCTTTATTCATTCACACATAGAGTAAGACTGGAAAGTGTTCAGACAGGAAAGATTGTTATGTAACTATAAGGAACAGGAAATAAAATTTACTACCAACAGACCTGCCAATAAAATTACATTGATGGTCTTCATATTTATCATAAGATCCATAAACTACTTAGAATTATATACAGAAAATACACATGTTTTTCAGGGAGAAAGTATAAAGGCTTCCATAATATTTGTCTATATACCACAAGAGTTTCAGGCCCATTGTCACAAATGGCAAATAGTGTGACAGAATTTCAGTAAACATATCAACAGCATCATAAGAGTAAGGGTTATTTTTCCTTCCTGATGGCACACAAGGTATAGGATATAAAAGACAGGAAAACAGTCACCTAGATAATAACAAATATCAAATGAGAATTCTTCCTCCAAGTTGTCAGGGACAGTTAGGGAAAATACGTCAGCAACGAAGACAAAATTCTGTTAGCTACTGCTAACACACAGTGCAGACTTTTTTGTAGTTCATAGAAAAAATTCCTAATACATTCACACACATACACACAATCTTTTTTGTTTGGTTTGGTTTGGTTTTGATTTTGGTTTTTGTGAACAGACAGAAAATAGTTTGGAATTGCAAAAAAGGGGGGGGGGGAAGCTTTCTGGTCTATATGTTCTCCACTGTGAGTGACTAACTTTGCTATTACAGCATGAAAGCAGCCACAGAAAATACCTAAAAGAAAGGTTACAGCTATGTGCCAACAAAATTTTATTTACAAAACAGAGGCAGGTCAGATTTGTTTGCTGACCTTAGATTTAAAGAATTTACTGCAATCATTTTTTGAAGATTGAAAGATAACCAGTCCAATTTTATTGCCCAGCTTTTTCATTACTTTGAGGTTTTTGTTTTACAAACTAACAATGGGGAAAACCTGTTTGTCAACTTTTGTAAGATTAAATGAATTCACAGCAATGAATATTATAAATGTCTTTCTCCATAAGAAAAAAATGAAAAAAAATTTATTTAATATTCCTATAGTCTTACTATGCAGAATAAGTGTTTCTGATCAAAGTAAAGAAATGTTTCATGTGAAATTAAAATATTCAATACTGTGCAATCTAATTACAAACAGTTTGTAAGTTTATTACAAACCGGCACCTAGGAATAAGAATACAATTATTTGAACCACAGTATTACTAAACCCATATATAAAGAATATATGAATTTTACTTTAATATTATTGGAATACACTAAGTGGCATGCTTATATAGGGAGGGATTCTATAAGTCCTAATACCATTGTAGTTTCCTGAAATATCATCTCAACCCAAACTGCTAAATCTAAAAAGATAATATGATCCAACGAGTGCTTAACTGTTAAAAGTACACTTGGTTCCAGATATCTCGATGGAAATCATTTCACACTTTGGACTGGACAAACATGTAGGTATTATATGTCCTAACATGTCTTCTTAGAAGAAAAAAGGAACTGAGCCACACTAATTTCTCATTTCATTAGTACTGTAAATCAATTATCTACCTACTTTCACAAAAATGTATTTTCTAATACATTTGTAATTATTTCCTATGGACATTTTTATAAAAATCATTCACACAATTTCCAAATTTAATAGGAACACTATTATTTTTCTACCACCAAACTTGCTTTTTTTCCTAAATTGTATTAATGAGAAATGGTTCTCATCATTAAATTTATTAACTTTAGATATGCAACTTGAAGTAATAAAACTGATTTCTTCTATGTACGTGGTCTCAGTAGATAAGAACCAAAAAAAGCAGCAAATAAAAATTGCATCACAGGAGGATTAGTAGAAATTACAAATTGCTTCTTATATTTAAAAGTAGGATTTAGTCCCAAAACACTATGAACATCTTTCTATACCTTAGTATTCCCTTTCCATGATATGGAATGGCTTTTAAAATGGCTCAAACATATTTTTATATCCAATTACTTAATAATATTTCTTTAAAGAATGTTGGGCCTCTGAAAACATTCCTGGTGACATTACTGCTACAGTAAAGGAATAAAGACAGCATGCCTGCTGATTTTCATAACCAATAAGTTATTAAAATTTTCATTATAACAAGAAAATCTGTGTTTAGATAGCTTTGAAAATATAATTCTTCTTATTTCTAAATGGAGAAATATTTACAGAAAAAGAATCAATCAGTTGCGTGAGTAGAGAAAGGCAGGCCATTACACACTAGAAGTAAAACAAATAAAGTAGTACTCTTGGTAGAATGTCTTAATGCAGGAAATATTACCCTTAATAATTATGTAGAATATATTAGAAAAGTATTTCATTAAAGAGCTTTGTATTATAGAATCCCAGGACATACTCTAGTTTCTGACTATTGAAAATCACTCAACTTTGAATATTTAGAAAGTGTGTTTAATAAAAACTTCTTTTAAATTGGTTTCTTAATTATGTGAGAAAGAGAAAGAGTGTGTGTGTGTGTGTGTGTGTGTGTGTGTGTGTAAGTGTGTGTGTTGTACTTCCAGTGGTAGGGATGGGAAAGGCTTCCATCCCTTTCATCCATTTTGCGTAAGCTGAACAACTTCAAGTCCTTGAAGACAGTTAAAAGTCTACATGTTAGCATTCCTATTTATCCACATAATTGTTTACCATTCGGACTGAAAGCAATCAAGAGTTCTGGTCATTCCCATTTTGATTAGGAAATTGCAGAGAAAGTCTTCTATAACTTCAGGTATTAGTTGCTTTGAAGGAAGAACTGTTTTCTGTTCCTGAAATTTAAATGCGCAATTATTTATTTTGAAAATATAAAATCATCACTAATCTTTGATTATTGGTACAAATAAGCTGTTTATTTACTCATTCATTTGTTCATTTTTTTCATTTATTTTTGTTGAGGGTTATGTTTCAGGAACCATTTTAATCACTAGGGATAAAGCAGTAATGAATTTACACACTAGATGAAACTCAGTCTTCATACCTAATAGTCAAGTGGATGGATAAAAAAAATGAATAACTACATTAAAAATATATAATATAGCAGATGGCACTAAATGCCTGGCAGAAAAAAAGCAGAGGGATGAAGGGAAGGAGAGCCAAAGGTTGGGCAGATATGTGTGTGGAGCTTGGCTGCTATACATGTAGGGTGATGAAGAAAGATTTCACTGATAAAGTGGAATCTGAGCATAAATCTAGAGGAAGAAAGAGTCATGTTTCAGTTATAGCGTCAGCAAACACAAAGACTCTGAGGCAAGAGTGTGACTAGAACATCTAAAGAACAATGAGGACAGCTTGTCCTTTCAATAGCGAATAAAACATTAAAAAAGGGAAAAAAGGTATGGGCCTTTTAATTATTTCTATTATTATCATTATAAAAAGAAATATAATGAATTTTGGAGCCTTGAGCTTTAGAAACAC
Source organism: Mustela lutreola (assembly GCF_030435805.1). NCBI lineage: Eukaryota > Metazoa > Chordata > Mammalia > Carnivora > Mustelidae > Mustela > Mustela lutreola. The sequence goes on from NC_081292.1 coordinate 187,419,678, forward strand.
TATGCTACAGAAGAAATTATGTGCTAGTGAGTGGCTTATCCTACCATTTCATAAAAGAAGTAAGTTTATCAACTATATTGGGGTCAGCTAACTATATATATTAAAACACAGCAGCGCCCATTTGTTTACATATTGTCTACAGCTACTTTCCTACAAGAGAGAAGTGTGTTGCAACAGACACCTTACGACCTTCAAAATCTAAAATATTTACTATATGACCCCAAAGAACAAGTCTGCAGACCCCTGAACTAGAAAAGTAGAGTTATTTCAGCAAGTGAGATATGAAATTAGGACAGCCATAAAACTACCACAAGTCAATATATAAAATAAGTCAAATACTGGGTAGATACTTAAGAATATCAAAGCATCACTGTCTCTAGAGTGCCTTCATTTTCTTTGCATTGGCAAGAACTTACCACTTTAACAGCTGATTATTTAGACAGATCTATTTTCAAATATACAGAAATTTAACAGCAGACTTTTTTCCCTCCTTCCCCTTCTTAACATGGTAATGGTCACACACCAGGTAAATGTTATATACCTGGTAATAGTTACACAGAAATTCAGTGAGGAATCTCTGTTGCCCCAAAAAGTTCTTTTCAGAAGTGCTACACGTGGGCACCTGGGTGGCTCAGTGGATTAAAGCCTCTGCCTTCAGCTCAAGTGGTGATGCCAGGGTCCTGGGATCGAGCCCCTCATCGGGCTCTCTGCTTAGCGGGGAGCCTGCTTCCCTTCCTCTCTCTCTGCCTACCTCTCTGCCTACTTGTGATCTCTGTCAAATAAATAAATAAAATCTTTTTTTAAAAAAAGTGCTACACATAATTTAATGCTGATCTTAATTACTAGTAGCTGCTACCACATTCAAAACAATGATCAGCTAAAGCAAATTTAGGAGGCTACAGAAACCTCCAGACAAATGACTAGGGTTTTTTAACACTCAAGAAAGATAATTTGTAATATCTTCCCCCAAGATCATTTTATTTTAAAGATTTTTATTGATTTATTTGTCAGGAGAGGGATGCAGAGAGAGAGAGAGGCAAGCAGAGAGAGAAGCAGGTTCCCCACTTAGCAAGGAGCCCAATGCAGGACTTGATCCCAAGACCTTGGGATCATGACCTGAGCCAAGGGCAGATGCTTAACTGACTAATCCACCAAGGCGTCCCTCCTAAGATCATCTTAAAGATATTATATAAGAATGTTGATTATGTGCAGAACCCTGCCTCAAACATGGAAGATGCCAGGGTGGCAGAATATAGCATCTCTGCCTGCAAGTCTGCATTCTGGTGGGAAATTAGACATAATTGCTGGATAACGGTATAATATGGCCAGAAGTAAATAAATATTCATTACACAATAATAAATGCTACCTTGGCATTTTTGGTCAATAAATTTGAATATGATATTTAGAATGAGATGGATGGTAGTTGAAGGAATTGGGAATACAGAAGGAAAAGGACAGAGGACTATACGTTTTTTCTTATTTTTTAATGTGTTACAAAACACATTTTAGCATCCATATCTAATACCAAATTCTGTACATTAGTGTTAAAAATCTTTGGTTTAACATCCAGTGATATTAAACATGCAGAGTTCTGAAGGAAGGTGTCATTTTTGTGAAGTTATGCAAGAGTAACCATGATGTAGAAAATTACAATCCAAAAAAGAATAAATATGACTACTTACTTAAAGTGAAGGTACAATGATAAAAACACAGAAGAGAAAAAGGTGTAACAAGTGATAGGACAGCATTTTATATGTAAAACTTAAGTTTATCCAGTAAAACTTAGTCTCACTGCTAAACTATAGATTGTATTCTAACGACACAAACAACAGGTTTTGTTCAATTCTCACCAAAATCTGAGTATCTGTAGCCTGTTCCTGGACCATCTGAATTGCTTTTGCCAGATCTTCCTCACCTTCTGGAATACTAAAATTGTCATCTGGTATCTAAATCAAAGAGAAAGAGAATAGGAAGAGCAATCAGGAGCATAAAAACACCTTACTTCATTTCAGAAAAAGTTTTTCTCACAAAACAATGGATCAAAAAAAAAAAAAATACACTTTATGTAAGACACCATGTCAGGCTGAAGTTCTGTGACAAATGGATAACTTACAAGCAGGACATAACTCAATGTCACCTTTGATAAACTCGAGATCAGCTTATGGGCATTTGTTCTTATATATAAGGATAAACACAGTCTAAACACAGAGATCAGCTTATGGGCATTTGTTCTTATATATAAGGATAAACACAGTCTAAATTTTTTCTCATATAAAACCTTCAGTAATTTCATGTGGCATGTATTCATATTATCTTTATTTTACTAATAGTAATAAAAAGTTTATCTACTGTTTGTTCTTTTACTTGCCCAGGCCACAAACTGCCAGGCTTGCTTTCACAGTTGTACTTACAACGTCTGTCATCTAGGAGCAACTCAATGTACCAACTCTCGGAAATAATGATAAGTTCCATCTGAACGGTGAATTAAAGAGAAGATGTGAGACAGGAACTACATTATACAGAATTATAGTTAAGCTGAAGGGAAACATGGGATCTGAGCTACAGACAGTAGTGGGACTCTGGGAAACCCATCCAAGAGCAGAATGGATATTAAGGAATGCATGCTGGATAGAGATGACAGTCTGTAATAAGGATCCACAAAGCAAGGGAGAAGAAGCTAACTTTGAAGCACAAGTACCAGGAAAACCAAAAGAGCCAGATGCATTAACCAATCCAAACTTTCAAACAGAACTTTTACCCTTCACTCTTAAATAGTTGGTATTAGGTAATTCAGCGAAAAACCAGCATCTCTTAAGGAAAACAAAAAATTATAAAGTAAAATGAATGTTTCATAAGAATGACTAGTGAATTTACAGGCTAAATACCTAAAATGAAAAAATTACCTCTTCATATTCATAATCATCTTCAGATGCTTCAGTTATGGTGACCTCTGAAATCTTGTCAAGTGTCAATCTCAAAATATATGAAAAAATTATTTATTAAAATTGATTTGATGTTAAAATTTAGTATCAGATCCAGTTATCTTACCAAGATGGTAAATGTAATTTAAACTGTTTTTTAAAATTTCTCTTCCCCGTACAACCTACGAATACATTTTGAAACAAAGTATTTTTTATTATTACTTTAAATTATTGTTCTACATAACCCAAACCTATGAAAAACTACCTTTCCATATGTCTATTTACTATCTAATGATTTCCAATTCAAGTCTAAGGCTTATAAAAATGTACATAATAAGATAATATAAATTAGAAAGAGATAAGAAAAATGATAGACAGGAAAACTATGGCAGTAAATTTTTTAAATCTATTTCAAACTAACTTAATTTCCCAGAGCTCCTGAGTCTCTCACAGTGTACTCTGACTTCTTTATTTAAAGTACTATGAATTTTTCAGAAGCACACCTATATTTAAATATAAGTAAAAAACACATTTCAATGTTTTCATAATAAAAGTTACTTTAATCTCATTTTTATTACCTCAATTTTAAAATTAAATTTTGTTCTCAGAAAAGGAAGCCTAATTTTTAAGCAAATATAAACTATACAGTAATCCTAATTCAGTACTTCATAAATTATCAAAAAATTAACATTACCCAACTTTTGTATCAACACAGATGGGACTGGAAAAGATTATGCTGAGTGAAATAAGTCAAGCAGAGAGTCAATTATCATATGGTTTCACTTACTTGTGGAGCAAAAGAAGTAACACGGAGGACATTGGGAGATGGAGAGGAGAAGTGAGTTGGGGGAAAGCAGAGGAGGAGACAAACTATGAGACACTGCGGACTCTGAGAAACAAACTGAGGGTTTTGGAGGGGAGCAGGTTGGGGGACTGGGTGAGCTTGGTGGTGGGTATTATGGAGGGCACGGATTGCATGGAGCACTGGGTGTAGTGTATAAACAATGAGTTTTGGAACACTGAAAAGAAATAAAATTAAATTGAATGATATAAAAAAAGAAATGAACATTAAAATATCAGGGAAATGACCCTAATAAAAAATTCTAACAGCATGGTTATAAGACTTTCAAAAATTACAAGTTACTTTAATTATAAATGATAATTTCAAGATAATATTTAATTTTGAAAGAAATCACAACATACACCAATAACATTATTTTGTTTACATTTTTCCTAATGTATACATGTGATTATACCAAGTTCAAAATGTTTGAAATTAAGCTTTTTAATATACAGTAATGGTTATGAAAATCAAAGATGAGATTAGCCTAGTTTTCATCCTGCTACTGGTTATGAGAAATCATCTTCCAAGAGCTAGCGAAAGGTGAATAAAACACCTGAAGCTACTGGTAATAAGAATTGGTATCATTTACTAAGTATTTAACAGAAGCCAAGCCCTGTCCTTAAGGTCTTTACATGATCAATCAACTCCTTCTGTCTTCATCCTACCTACAAGCTATTTTCATCTCCATTTTGTAGATCAGGACTTACAGGCACAAGGTCACACAAGCTAGGACCTAACACAGCTGGGAATCAGCCCTGGAGTTAGGTTTCACTACACTAGCCTTAAACCTCTCATTATTCCATGTTTGTTTTCTATATTACGTAAACACTTGAAGTGTTTGCCAATTATCTTACACACAGTTCTAAACCTCTAAAAGATAAGTTATGTAGTCTTTAGTTACTCAGCTCCATCATAAGCTATAAGTCTTCACTGTTTGCTTTATCCACTTGAGGATGCACTTAAACCTAGTTCAGTTATAACCAATCCTTAGGAACCTGATACTGTCAAACAAGAATGTATCTTCCCAAAAAATGGTGAAAAGTGATTTAGGCTCAAAAAAATAACTATTTAATTCACTAATTAAACAACTAATTAAATGACTAATTAAAAACTAGATTTTTAATTAAATTAATCTAATTTAGTAGATTAGTAGATTAAAATACTACAGAAATAAAAAGCTGCATAAAGTTGCATACCTGCAGCTGATCCTATAATTTTTAACTTACCCGTACTGGGTACCAGGACTAAAGTATATACTATGTTAGTTATCTACTGCTATGGAACAGTTTCCTATAGCACTGACCCCACTCTCCTTTAATCCCTTGCCAGCAGCATTCTTAAAGACCATGAGACTTCCACTAATAGTCTGTTCAAGGTATTTTAGCTTTCACTAACATCCTACTTAAAGAACTTCCAACATCTGTCCTATATTCAGTTCCAGGGCCACTCTAATACTGTAAAGTATTTCTTATGTTGGAATCCCACTTTCAGGTATCAAAATCTGTACTTTTTATTATTGCTACATAACCAACTCCCCAAAACTTAAGGCCTAACAATAAGCATCCATTATCTCATAGTATCATGGTCAAGAATTCAGTGGTGACTTAGCTTGTGTATTTTGATTTGGAGTCTCTCATGAGACCTCAGTCAAGAAGGCAGCCAAGCCTGCTGTCTTCTGAAGGCTCAGCTGAGGCAAGAGGATTCATTTCAAAGATGAACTTTGTTGGCTGAAGGTTTCAATTCTTCCCCATGTGGGTCTCTCCATAAGCTTCTTAAGCCTTCTCAAGATATAGTGGTTAGCTACCTCCAGAATAAGAAATACAAGAAAACAAAGTAGAAGCCACAATACCTTTTATGACCAAGCCTCAGAAGTCACACATCATCATTTACTCACTATCCTATCGGTTACATAAGTCAACCCTATTCAGTACATAAGGGAATTATACAGGAGTATGAGGACCAGGATGCGGAGATCACTGGGCATCATTCTGAAAGCTGGCTATCCTAATACCTTAAGAGGTTTCAAGAGTATGAAAGGAGTTAACATATGTAAAGCATTTAGAATGGTGCCTGGCTTCTAGTTAATGCTATGCAAGTATTTGTTATTGTGTTCCTCTTCTAGAAAGAGAGGAGTACCTGTGGAAAAGTCTCATAAGTCTTCCATGGCCCAGTTCTCCCATGCATTAAGATAAATGGATTAAAAAATACATTCTAAATCTTCCTCCTTTCTAAATTTATATCTTTCTGACACATTTTCACTTAATTAGATGAAATTTCCTGAGGTTCAGCTACAGGAAATCAGTCTCTTTTTTTATGGAAAAGAATGCCCTCTTCTGAATGACAGTTACTAAAACTTGATTTTGTAAGAATCACTTGTCTTTAAGTCTCCAGAAAAGCAATGCCATCCTTAATCACTGATCATAACATAAAAATTTCACAAGAAGTAAACATTCTAAAATCATTTGGATAGACTCTGAAATTGTAAATAAGCCAACTGATAAGATTATGTGAAGATGAAACATCAAAGCATAGGTTGTTAATGGCAATATACAGAAAAAAGTGATTTGTCCTCAAAGCTTTGGAATTATCAAACTTGCCACACTGCTACCTAGAAAATACTCGAGGCAACAGCTTTCAAATCCTAATAATACATTATGTTTCCCCAAAATCAAAAAGAATGAAAAAATATCATTTTATAAACCTTAAAAAGTATTGTCATATGGATCACTATCATATTTATCCTAATAACAATCCTGTGAGATTGAGTAACACAGATACAGTCATTTCTAAATTAAAAAAAAAAAGAAAGAAAATGAATCAAGGAGATTAAGAAATTTGACAAAAACCATATACCTACTAGTTTCCTGAATAAAAAGACCAGGAATTTTCTACAATATCATATTTCTACAGTTTCTACATGTTTCTACAGCGACACAAAAAGAATGTGCAATTTCTATCAAAATCTTAAGCAATGGGCTCTCACTTATTTTCCAAACCGTGAAGTGTTATTTTATCAACAGCTAAATCAAGTCATTTAAACAGCTCAATTTGAAGACCCTGAAGGAGGGAGAGGTATAAAAAAGCTACAGGGCTGCAGGCCGAAAGATAAAATCAGCCAAGGGCAATAGATTAATGAGACAAAAGGTCAGGAAGAGGACAAACATCCAAAATAGAAACCACTATTTTCCTTGATTGGTATTTTCAGTATCCACAAAAATGATTTGTAGAGAAAAATCTTCCCAGGAGCAACTGATTTGAAATGTGATGTTGCAGTGTTACTGAAGAAATAAATGTAGTTTGGCAAGTATGTTTGTATGCATCTGTCTATCTGGCTTAGCTGGCTGGTAACACAGGGACAAATGCACAAAAGAATCCCCAAATAACTGTGTGGCAGTTTACAAACAAGCATACAGTAAAAAAATATATAAAAATAAGTAAATATGAAAATTAAAAGAGAACGAGAAAGAAGAGAAATAAGACAAAGGTAAAGCTGCAGTGTACCTGCCATAAAGTCTCATGAATTTGGTCAAACCTAAATCACAGGTTTGACCCAAAGCTTCCCAGCAGTCAGGGTAAAGAGGGCAATGTAATTAGATACCAATTCAGTATCCATCCAATGAAAACAGAGGAGTTTCTCAGCAGATGTACACCAATTTCTGGCTCTGAAGCCTGAGAAATACTTCGCTCTTCGGTTATCATAAAAAGGACACTGTGGATGGTACAGATATTGATTTTCTTGGCCCTTGGAACAGCCAGAAAGACTGAGTGAAGCAAGATATGATGAAACACCATGTGTAAAAAAGGTTGGAAAGCACTGCTTTAGAAACAGTGTTGCCAGGATAGGAATAAGCAATTGACCAAGAACTGTCTGACTGATAAAAACCCTTTACTCTGGTTCTACTTTTACTGAACAACTTTCTTGTGTAATCTAATCTCTTAAATGATCCTATTCTCCAGGAAATGTCCATACAATGAAGCTGGTCACAGTTCTCAGGCAAGTGATTTTTTTTTTTTCCATTGCAGAATAAACCAGAATTCTGGCTTAAAATCAGTTTCCTAACGCCAACCTGCTTCTGAGTCCTTCCAAAATTCCCTTTTTATTATCTGCCTAGTATTCCTTCAAAGAACATTGTTGAACTCCATTTCCAAAATTCATTTTTTCTGTCCTTTCTATTTCCTTCAGATGTAGTTAATGCCTTTCTGCCTGTTCGAGGTCAACTTGACATTTGAAATTGGGCCTGGTTTTCTAGTCTGCTCTTGCCCAGGGTACAGTCTGTGATTCCCCTTCCTCCCTGACCTGCAGACACAGCCCATAGCACCACCCACTTTCTGGAGTCAGAGTCTACACTCAGACCAAGGGTCTCACTCCACATGTCCACTCGTTATGGAAGAAATTTAGTAGGACTTGTGATTTTGCATACTATGAATCAGTTCCCTATACTTGGTCACCATGAGTGAACTAATTGGTTGTTTCTACACTAGCAGAATTTGTACCAGATCCTTACCTTGTAGATCCTATCAGAAAATAGGCCAATATACATCCACACTGAAATTGCCGGGAAACCCTAAATCCAACACAGCACTACAGAAGACACAACTGCAAGAAGCCTCAGAGAAACATTTCAGCTGGGGTAACGGAGCAGAGCTTGAGGTCACAGTTGATACAATGGGGTCACAAACACGGTTCTGCAAATGGACCCCAGCCAGAAAGCTATGAACAATTTTCAGATGTGAGCACCATACAAACTTCCTCACACTGGTCTCTTCCATTGCTGCAACTGGGGGTAGTGATCACTGCCAGCCACAGCATCTTTATAAAGAACTGGAGTGAAACATATAGCTAATTATATTTTACATGATTTCCCAAAGCTACTATAGTCAGAAATTGCTTTCTAATCTTTGCCATCACTGCAGAGCCAATGTACACAGAGGCAATCGAAAATCTAGCCTGGATCCTCGATGATCAACATTTTACTTACTAAATTGAAATAAAAGTACTGTAAATAGCAAACATCATAGTCATGGTCCACTTTCTAAGGAATGCCAGTTTCAATAATGTAAGTTAACTGAATAATATATACCAAAGATGGCAAATAACTGGCACACTTGCTTCCACTTCCCCCATTGTTGTTTGCTTCCAACAGTCTTTCCCACTAAGGCTTCAGGGGATCTCAGAACACTTACTAACACAACATACCAGAAAGCCTCTACTGATTCAACAGACTCGGCAAGAGTGGAAGTTTACGGACTACTCCTGCCCCAGACACCACCGCCATCTTCTGCCTCAGAAGCTGAAAAATAAGTTTTTTTCAAAATATAAGTCTCTTTGTTCTCATGGTGGGTGGTGGTTTAAGTTTTTCCAACTTCTAAGCCAGGAGATCCAAGGATATGAGCTCTACATATTATACCTCTTATCTGAAAATATAAAGGCCAGTAGTTAAGAAACTGGCCTATAGCTTTCTTACTTCAATTATATTCCTTAGACCAGCAGCACCTGCAGCACCTGGGAGCTTGTTAGCAATGCAGAATCTCAACCCTGACTGGGACTTACTGAATTAGAGTCCTTTTTTAAAGATCAATATTCTTTGATTCATATGCACATTAAAGTTTGCCCAGACTAGAGGGCACACAACAAAATACAATTTTTTTCTTTTCAAATAGCTTATGATTTTCATGCAGGTGAAATTTGGCACGACGGGTTTAGTTACATGTTTTTTGGTCTAGAGTCTACATTCAGACTGTCTATCCTTTTATTTGAATATATGTAGGGTGCAACTAAGCACCCAGGGGAAAATTCGTTTTTCCAATGACAGTAAGAAATAGGTGACTTGAGTACATAATGATTATTAAGGCTTTTAAAAATATCTTCTCACTCAATACTATAAACATTCCAGAGAAGAAACAAAACAGATGGGAAAAATAACTAAATGTTAAAAATAATAGAATTTTAAATGAAAAAAATTCAATTTTAATTAAAGTGATCAGTGAACATTACTATTGCAATGAAAGATGGTCTATGGATGTCATTTAAGAAAACAAGCATGAATCTTATTACATGGGGTATCTAAGTATGATGACCATATTTCAGGTGACTAGTTTAGTAGAATCTATAATTTTGCACTTTCATAAACAGTTGACTTTGGGACTGCATTCAGAGTTGATTAGCTTCAAAGGACTGGCTTAAACTCACTCAACCCTCAGAAATTGCTGTTGGGGCCAAAGGAGACCTTTTCAGTGGCCAGCAAACATGTCCATGATCTAACTAGTGAAATTCTTAGTGTTGGAATGCCTTGTAAGATAAAATAATCAAAATCTAGTTAAGGGAGCGACAATCAGTGCAAAGGGAGGTACACTTTGGGGGAGGTTCACTTTCTTAGATTCCACATATTCCATTATTCTTCCTTGAACAAGTCTTTCAACAAGTAGCAACAAAATCAATTAAGTATTAGCTTTCTTAGTACAGTAATACCAGCCTGCATCTGCAGTTGGATTGAGCATTCCCAAATGTCCACAGCCACATATTAACTGCAGTTCCCACTGTAACTGAAAACCTTACCCAAGAGTACTCATTTCTAACACAGAATTCATTGTCAAAGACAGCCAACCTCTACAAGCACTTGACCCTTTACAAAGCACATAGTTAAAACCTAGCCTTGTAGGGCAATTGGGTGGCTCAGTGGGTTAAAGCCTCTGCCTTCAGCCCTGGTCATAATCCCAGGGTCCTGGGATCAAGCACTCCATCAGGATCTCTGCTCAGCAGGAAGCCTACTTCCCCAGACTTTCTCTATGCCTGCCTCTCTGCCTACTTGTGATCTCTGTCAAATAAATAAATAAAGTCTTAAAAAAAAAAAAAAAACTTGCCTTATATTTTACAATGTTGCAAATATCTTTCAAATGAAGAGTTCTCCAGAGAACTCATACTCTGTAAACAGATTTCTTAAAAGCTCTGGAGATAGCTAAAAAAGGAACTAGGTTCATGTGTGTTTGTATCTTGCCTTGTGGAAGTTTAAAAAATAAAAGCAGCTATATCCTGAACAGCTCAGAAGAGAAACAGATAACTCCTACCTTTACACCTATTAGATTACAAAGAAGGGGTGTTGCAGGGTTAAGAATTATTTTTCCTCTACACAGTCTCTGAACTCATAATAGAACCTTTACTAATGAAGCCATTTCCCTCATAGTGGATCCTGGCTATTTCTGGTTTGGGCCCTATTAATCTGTACATAATGTTCTTTATGTTTAAATGTTTAACACCAAAGAAAAGGGTAACTTCCTGGAGAATTAGAGTCAGTATTTTGCAAAGACTTGATATTTTGTTGTCTAGTGTTCTACGGAGCATCTGTTCAGTCATAAATAAGGGCAGCCCAAGACCAAACGCAGTAGATTAAAAGTGATTAAGTATATGTGCAAAGTAGAGAACATCAGATTTCTGATTCATTTGTGCATATTATAACTTTTATTTATCTACTGTGATAGTTCAATTAAATTACCTGAGATCTAAAGACTTGAAACTCAGAAAGTCTCACTTCAGCAACTATCACAATTGCCTTAAGCAACAATGTCAAATAACATTATACAGTCAACTCTTAATTATGCATGTTAAGAGAGCCCGGGGAAACAGGGATAATTGGCATTCTAAAGTAATCCTCGAACTTCATTTTAACTAACAGTTAAAGCCTCTCTCATGACTAAACCTCTTACCTAAACACTGAATGTAGGAAAATTGGCAAAATATGTAGTTTTGCTATCCCTTGACTACCCTTTGGTTGAAACACAAAATATCAGCCAACTAAAGAAAGATGGAAGAAAAGCAAAGGGGACAGGTAATTCAGAAATTCGATAACAAAATTGTAAAATGTTAGAGTCATTTATATTTACAAATATGACTACTTGGAAAATTCTTTGTAAGACAGGTTTTGTGCAGACTACTATATATTGACAGTTGTGACTCAGCAATCTCTCTGAAAATTAAGTAAACCTAAAACTAGGCTATATTGAAGTCCCACAACTTGCAAAAAAGCTAACTCAGTGTGTTTGTTTTAGATTAACAATTAAACTACATATTACAGGAATCATCTTAATGTAAATAAAAACAAAATGCCTGGGTACCATTCACTACCAGGGACACTAGATAACTTTACACTTGATGTAAGTAAGTTCTGAAAGAATTGTTGACTCATTTCTGAATTTAAAAAGGAATATTACTGGAAAAGGCAGCTATTTATAGAGTTATGAATAGTATATAGCCTCATTTAAGACATTGAGGCACCAACATTTCATTTAAATTGATTTTGAACTATTCAAACTTACATTCCTACAAAAATGATTGCCTTAAATAAAACACTACATATTATCTTTGGTCTTTGCAACTAAGTTCTTCAAAGCTCCTCGAAGTACCATTGTGTACAGACAGAGCCTAAGTCAGGACAGGTGAAACAGTTTGCCAAAGCCCACAAAATGATATCACTGTTAGATCTCTAAAGTCTTGAATTAAAGCTGGGGCATTCACAGTTGGACAAAAAATAAAGTAGATTTTAGAGTTTCCTCGATATCTTTAAGAACAAAACAGATAATCATCTCTCTCCTACCTTCCTGGGGAAAAAAAGGTATCTTTTTCTCATGAACTCTCCGATCTCTCCAGTACAATTAAGTCTACATGCCTAGACAATGTGAGCTCAAAAGCCATCCCAAGAAACAGTGAACCTAATTATTCACATATCGCTATTCCATTTTTCTCGTATTTCCACTGTTAATTGTTCATCACTATCTGATTTCTTCCTAACATCTCTGAGCCTCTCAGCTCTCCAGTCATCATTTAGTTGCTTTAAAATAAAAATGCAATAACTGTATTAAATAGCCAAAATTGAAACTACCTAGGAAGTTGACGCTTACAAAACAAATCATTTTAAGCACTGGACAACGGAAGTATCTGCAGAATCACAGGCTGAATGCTCAGAGCTTCAGCTCATTAAAGCCCAGAGGCAGAGGTCCTCCCCGGTTTCCTAACTTGCCTGACCGAACTGATTCCCACGATATTCTGAAGGCTGGGGGCTTATTTGGGAAGCCCTAAGGAGGGCTCAATCAATTCGTTGTACCATCCTAACAGGAAACTTCCATCCAAAGTTTGCAGAGTGGTTACTAAGTACACGATTCCCGAAGGTTCTTCCAACAGGAACACGGTAGCCTAACACTCCCAAAAGGCATGTCTTTGCGGCGGGTGGCTCTCAGGGGTACACGGTGTCGCGGACGCCACCTTGAGGTCCAGGAGGCGTTCTGGCCGGCTGCGAGGCCACAAACCGCAGAGGACGCCCCGGATGGGAAGCCCGCGCCCTCGCCCATAAACCCGTTACCAAAGGGAGCGCCTGAGGCCGCGCCTACACGTAAGGATACGCTCCAGGTAGTAGGCGCCCTCGGCGGCCACCGACTCCGCGGTGTCCCCAGCCGCCGTGAGGTCCATGCCCAACGCTTCCTCCAGCACCCGCAGGGCTGACGAGGGCATCCCTTGCTTAGCAGCCATAGGAGGCGCTCCCGGGCCCCGCCCCCGGACAGCCTCGCGTCTCCCGGAGACCAAAAGCCAAGACGCTCGCCCACAACCGCACGCAGCTCTCGCGAGACTCTGACACCCTCGCGGCTCCCACCCGGCCAGCTCCGCGCTCTGAAGGGCTGCCCAGCCTTAAAGCGTTGTTGCCCTCTGACCTGCGCTGGTTACCACGGCAACGTCGTTGCCTCGTTACCTGGGACGCAGTTCCTGGAGTGGATGAGAGGAGGAGCAAGAAACAGTTGGCTTGGATTATGTACATTTTCATACAGAACCAGCTTTTCTTTTCTTTTTTTTTTTTTTCCTCCCCGTTTCTCGACCCTAGCGTTTCTTTCTCGCTTCATTTTCTTACCTAAGTTTCCTTTCTCCTGGTTTTTACATACCCATCATATCAGCCCCTTAATTTTATGTGTGGAGACCCTTAATTGTCCCTAGGGAAGACTCCTGGAAAAAAGAAAGAACCAGGGTACAGGAGGAAAAAAAAGAGAGAGAGAGAGAGAAATTATTATTGAGAGACTGGCTCAGCAGCACTAACCTCAGTCGCTTAGCAATAAAGACCTAGGGTAGTCACCTTGGTCAATTTCCTCCTTGGCTTCCTTTAAAATATTTATCTGGACATGTGTTTTGACTTCAATTTCATACACTGGGGCTTGAAAGAGTATGTAAAGTGTTGACTTCTGCTAAGAGAAAGACACTTTTATAAGAACTATGAGGTACAGACAGTCTTAACACAATGTGTGATAAATAATATTGGCCCAATCACACACGCTCCTTTTGCAATGACAGACTCTTCAGGTTTGTATTGTGTATATATCGGAAGCATCTGCTAGGCCTTTTTCGTTGCAGATTCTTTTCCATTCTATGTTTTTTGATGAAAACTGGATGCCATGTGTGGAATATAAGAAACAGCACAGAGGATCATAGAGGAAGGGAGGGAAAACTCGATGGGAAGTCATCAGAGAGGGAGACAAACCATGAGAGACTCTTAACTATAGGAAACAAACAGGAGTTCCTGGCGGGGAGGTTATTGGGTGATAGACATTAAAGAGGGCATGTGATGTGATGAGCACTGTGTGTTATAGGCAACTGATGAGTTATTGAACTCTACATCTGAAACTAATGTTGGCGAATTGAATTTAAATTAAAAAAGAAAACAAAGAGCAATTCATTATAAAAGCTCCCATTTATTACCAAAAAAATATAATAATTATAGTGGTAACTTCCTAATAGATGATTGAGAGCCTGGATGTTGGAACCAGAGCCTGCTCCAACACTTACTAGTTGCATTCAGAGTCTGGCCCCAATACTTACTAGTTAGGAAACCTTGGGGCAAACCACTTACTGCCTCCAGCCTCAATTTCCTCATTTATAAAATGAGGATAATAATAATACCTTCTACAAACCATTGTTGCAAAGGGTAAAATATAAAGAATGAGGAACTTACCAGACACAAAGTAGATACTAAGAAATAGATTTGTTTTCTATTGATGTTAATTGCTTAGTTTTGTTACATTTTTTAGAAAAACCAAGGGTCGCAATTAGTCATAATCCTCCCTCATTCCTCATATTTATTATTAATAACTTATTCTTTGTCCTTGATGTCTCACACCAAACATACCCTCAATGTTCATCAAATGCAAGAAACAATTATCAGGGGCTGAAAATACAGGAGAAGAACTCTGAAATTGGGGAATCAGCTGCTTTTACAGAAAGTCTGTTATTTGTTCCAAAGGGAGACATTACCTCACACACTCAGGTTTGTCTTCTGTAAACACTTGCTTGAGAAATGGCCTGGGTGAGGAATGGTCAGGGTTTTGCACATCCAGCAAGGCATGAAGGAGCATGAGAGAGCCAGGAAGCAAGGTCTTTCTGAACAATTAATGTTTACTTTGATTCATGTGTGTGTGTTACATTGGCTGTTGGCTGTTGTTAGCTTTTAGATATAATATGTATATCATGTTCTACATAAGGTTTGAATCCTGGCTCTTCTGTATGACCTTAGTTAACTTAAGCTCCTTGAGCCTCTAGTTTCCTCTTCTCTAAAACGGATATTTTAATACCTATGTTACTAAAATATAAATAGTAAATGAAATGTCTTCTATAGGAAAATGTATATTTACCTCTCCTGCTTATTTTTTAATTAGATTATTCATTTGGAGAGTGTTGAATTGTATAAGTTCTTTATATATTTTGGACTAACCATTTATCAGATATGTCATTTGCAAATATCTTCTCCCATTCCATAGGCTTTCTTTTAGTTTTGTTGATAGTTTCCTTCACTGTGCAGAAGCTTTTCATTTTGATGAAGATCCAACAAATTATTTGTGCTTTTGTTTCTCTTGCCTCAGGAGACCTGTCTAGAAGCAGTTTGCTACGGTCCAGTTCAAAGAGGTTACTGCCTGTGTTCTCCTCTGAGATATTTATGGTTTCAGCTCTCATAGCTAATTCGTTCATCCATTTTGAATTTATTTTTGTGTATGATGTAAGAAAGTGGTCCAGTTTCATTCTTTTGCATGTTGCAGTCCAATTATCCCAACACCATTTGTTGAAGAGACTGTCTTTTCCCCATTGGAAATTGTTCCCTGCTTTGTTGAAGATTAGTTAACCTAGAGTTTTGGGAAACTTTCTCAGTTTTCTATTCTGTTCTGTTTATCTATGTCTCTGTTTTTGTGCTAATAACATACTATTTTGATCACTACAGCTTTGTCATATAACTTGAACTCCAGAATTGTGATGCCTCCAGCTTTGCTTTTCTTTTTCAAGGTTTCTTTGGCTATTTGGAATCTTCTGTGGTTCATAACAAATTTTAGGACTTTTTGTTCTAGTTCTGTGTAAAATTAAAAAGTAACACAGGAAAAAACAGGTATTGATGAGGATGTGGAGAAAGGGGAGCCCTCTTGCACTGTTGGTGAGAATGCAAACTGGTACAGTCCTGGAAAACAATATAAAACTTCCTCAAGGGACGCCTGGGTGGCTCAGTTGGTTAAGCAGCTGCCTTCGGCTCAGGTCATGATCCCGGCGTCCTGGGAGAGAGTCCCACATCGGGCTCCTTGCTCAGCTGGGAGCCTGCTTCTCCCTCTGCCTCTGCCTGCCATTCTGTCTGCCTGTGCTTGCTCTCCCTCTCTCTCTGATAAATAAATAAAATCTTTAAAAAAAAAAAAACTTCCTCAAAAAAGCTAAAAATAGAACTACCCTATGATCCAACAATCACAATACTGGGTATTTACCCAAAGAATAAAAAAATACTAATTCTAAGCGATACATGCACCCTGATATATCTACAACAACCAAATTATAGAAACAACCTCCACTGATGAATGGGTAAAAAGATGTGGTATATATGCACAGTGGAATATTACATAGCCATTAAGGAGAGTGAAATCTTTCCATTTGCGATGACCTGGATGGAATTAAAAAGTATTATGTTAAGCAAACTAAGTCAAAGAAAGACTAATACCATATGATTTTACTCATATGTAGAATTTAAGAAACAAAACAAACATGAAAAAGTGGGGGGACAAGAGAGAAAGAGAGGCAAACCAAAAAACAAACTCTCTGCCATGGAGAACAAACTGATGGTTAGTAGATGACAGTAGGTGGAGGGGTGGGTTCAATAGGTGATGCTCACCACAACATCTGTTCTATGGAAGTGTTGAATCACTATATGGTACACCTGAAACTAATGTTGTGCTGTATGTTAACTAACAGGAATTTAGTGAAAAACTTTTAAAAAATACAAAATAGTAAATGAAATTAAATATGTAAAAAGCACTTATCTCCATATCTAATATATCAAATATTTTTAATAAAAAATTGTTAATAAAATTGACTTAAAATGTTGAGTGATATGCTGATCCCAAACTGCATATTATATTTGGAAGAAACTTACATATATAGGAACAATTTTAAGACAAAACTTAAATGTTTTTAGAAACATGTAGCACTCAGAGCCTCTGGGTGGTTCAGTTGGCTAAGTGTCTGCCTTCTGCTCAGGTCACAATCTCAGGGTCCTGAGATCCAGTCCCACATCCCACATTGGGCTTCCTGCTCAGCCAGGAGTCTGCCTCTCCCTCTGCCTGCCCCTCCTCCTGCTTATGCATGCATGTACTCTCTCACTATCAAATAAATAAACAAAATCTTTTTAAAATTTTTATGAAAACATGTAGCACTCAAAAAAGGGGAAGGTTTAGGGTGCCTTGGTGGCTCAGTGGTTAAAGCCTCTGCTTTTGGCTCAGGTCATGATCCCGGGGTCCTGGGAATGAGCCCCGCATCCGGCTCTCTGCTCAGAAGAGAGCCTGCTTCCTCCTCTTTCTCTGCCTGCCTCTCTGCCTACTTGTGATCTCTGTCTGTCAAATAAATAATTTTTTTAAAAAGGGGGGAGAAAGGTTTTAATAGAATCATAAGAAAACAAATAATGACCATTATCCACCACATCAGGTAGAAGAGAACTGGGAAAGATTCTTGTCAAAGAACTTTTTATTTTTTTATTAAAAAAATATTATAACTCGAAAAAAATACCATCACTGTACTCCTCAAAAAATTTGTTTTAATCTGGACATCTTATTCTCTAAAAATTCCAAATAACCGAAGTTTAACTTCAGAGTTCACAATCTGACTATATCAATTTCATGGATTTTAAATTGACAAGTCACCCAAGATATTTTTGGTTCAATTATAATTTAAACACATTTCACAGGGACCTACATTACAGTATATTTAAAAGTTCAAATGAAAAGCATCTTTAAAATTTTTAAAACTTTAGATCTCTATGATAAACATGTAACTTGTTAAAACAATGAAATAAAAGAAAAGATAATCTTAACAAATACAATTAGAATCCAACAATTTGTTAAGATAATCTTAACAAATACAATTAGAATCCAACAATTTGTTGGGAATTCTGGTAAAGAGACTCTTACTCTGTTTCTTGGGACTTACGTTCCAGAGTTGCCACAGCTACCTTGTAAATATAAAGGAAATTTCTGTCCAAGAACTGAGTCAATGTGAAAAAGCAAGAAAACCCAAGCCCAGATAAAATTACCTGAACCTCTAGTACACACATATATTTCCTTGTTCTGTCAGCTGAGAACCTAGAAACAATATCCCTATAAAAATGAGCACATCTATGAGCACATTAAATGCCTTTAAATACAAAAGAGGATATAAACTTCTGTGGCGACTGCTAATATCTTAAAACTAAGGTTTTGCAAGGGATGACTTTTAAAACATTTTTACATTGGTATTACTGTTCTGTTAGTGGCTGGTTTAATTTTAAAAGGGTGTGAATGCCTCACTAAGGAAAAACAAAAACTTCAGATCATAGTAGTAGTTTCAATTATCATGCTGTCCTACAGTCCTGCTATCATGTAGTCTTTCTATTCGATAGCCCTTCCTTTTAAAAATATTTTACAAGCTTCTTTGAAGTGATGAAAAAGAAAGTAACTTCACATTTTGACGAATGAATGGCAAGCTCTCTACTTTTCTCTTGAATATGTTCCTGAAAGAGGTAAATAAAGAAAGAAAATGGAAACAGTCAATATAAAGCAACAAGTACAAAGGACAACAGATTTTATTTGATCCCGGCCTAAATGCTACATTTTTGTAAAAGTGAAATTATTTTTAAAAGCAAAACCAGGAAGTAATTTGACAATGGCTTTACTCTCCCCATTTGTAGTTCAAAGCAGAAAATATTCATATGCAAAGATATAGCAAAGTACTATTCAGCTTTCACAAGTATGAGTGTTAATTGCTTCCAATGGAGCCCAAGCCATTTACTGATATATCTCTTTATAAAAGTAACCATTTTGCTTTCTTTCAAAACTTCACAGTAAGTGGTAGTCAGTTTTAGAATTTCACAATTCATAAGAAGTAATGGTCACTATGGTGAAAATTATCATTTTTCAAGAATACATCTGTATTTTCCCTTTTTATATGTTTAAGCTTTTGAAAATCCATGTCTTCTGTACTCTCATTTCAAGTAGGTCAAACATGTTCAATCCTCTGATTCTGAAGATCACAAGACCTTGGCTTAACCTGGTAAGAATATTTCATTCCATTTGATTACAGTGATCAGTTCCTGAGTTGGCATGTGATCTAATAGGAACCAACGATACATGATGGGAATTTGTTGGGAATTCTGGTAAAAAGACTCTTACTCTGTTTCTTGGGACTTATGTTCCAGAGTTGCCACAGCTACCTTGTAAATATAAAGGAAATTTCTGTCCAAGAACTGAGTCAATGTGAAAAAGCAAGAAAACCCAAGCCCAGATAAAATTACCTGAACCTCTAGTACACACATTTATATTTCCTTGTTCTGTCAGCTGAGAACCTAGAAACAATATCCCTATAAAAATGAGCACATCTATGACAAAATCTTGGTTTCTAATACCATTTTTCAATAAAAGGGATGGCCATTGGAGAATTGCCAAATGTAGGGCTGAACTGAGAATGTATGAGTTGAGCCTGGAAAATCTTATAGTCCCAGAAAGTAAAAATACTCCCATCACTAAAAACTAACAATAATAGAGTACATTAAAGAGAGCCAGTTGAAAGAGTTCCTTAAAATATGCAAAGTTAGAACAATTTGAGCAACAAAATTAATAAAGTAGTATTGGAGTATAACCCAAAGTATAAAACAAATATTTGTTTTAAAATATTTGAAATATTTGTTTTAAAAAATATGAGTCAATTTTATGAGTCAATTTAATATAAATAAATGATTACATACATAAATAAACAGAGGAGAAGGACACATCTCCTGTCAAGAATTCCAAATAATATACGTAGATGTGCCACATTGTAAGAGTAGAGCCTAATTCTCCATCCTTTAAGTGTTACTACATATGGTGACTTTCTTCAAAGACTATAATATGGAATGGGGGAGTGGAAAGAGTAACTTCAAAATGGAAAACCTTGGCAAACCACCTCAAAAACCCATGACCCCAGACTAATTATGAGAAAAATATGGGACAAATCTCAGTTAAGGGACATTCTACAAAGCACCAGTACTCCCTAAAATAGTCAAGATCATCAAAAGCGTGGAAAACCATCACAGATATAATGGATAACTGTAATGTAAGATCTTGGAACAAAAACAATGGACCTTAGGTAAGTACTAAAGAAATCTGAATAAAGTATGGATTTCAGCTAATAATAACTTATCAATATTGGTTCATTATACATGGTAATTGCACCATATTCATGTAGAATGGTAATAATAGGGAAAACTAGGTGTGTGTATATGGGAATTTTACATACTATCCTCACAACTTCTTGGTAAATCTAAAACTATCCCAAAACTCAAAGTTCATTTAAATAAAATTACTCAAATCTATATTCTAATAAAGCCCTAAACAAAACTCACCTCTTGACATTTCTCTTACTAGAAACAATAAATTACTTTTGCTTCAGCTAATTTCTGTTGGGCTTTCTGCCACTTGCCATTCAACAAGACTCAGGTGATACATCTTTATTATTTTCACACAGTTTAAAGATATACTTTACTGCTATGGGGTTTTTTTTCCTTAAAGAAATGTCTTATATAACATATATATGTGCATTTAACACAAAGATGGAAGAAACACAGTTTCTTCTCACACATAATTGAAAACTGGTGAGTTATTTTAAGAATTTGGGGCACCCTCCTCTATCTTGTCTACTGGTCACATGCTTCCTTATCTATGGATGGAAAAGAGAAAGAAAAAAAGAAGTTGCCAAGTTAAAGGCAACAACAATGGCAGTGACCGGAAAGAGAGAAATCTTGCAGAGAACAGTACAAGTTAGAAGTTGTAGTTGGAGCAGGGGTAGGTAGAAAAGGAAGTCCAACATGGGAGATCATCATGACAATTCCAGCAGTGAACATGAAATGAGCATCTAATGCCCACATCCAGCATTGGAGGCTTGTGGAAATTCCTCCGTCCAATATTCAGTGGGGTTTATAGCAATTTCCAAGACAGCCTTGTTAGATGGAGCTTTCTTTCAGACGTTGAAAGTTTAAATGCCACATTTCCATAACTAAAAGCAATGGAGCAGATTTATCTAAAGCGTTTTATAATCCCTGATTGCTTATAATATTTCTTAGCATTCCACAGTTATTCAAGCCAGTAGAAATAACAAAGGAAGAAAAACGAAAGGAGAGGAGAGGAGATGGGAGGGGAGGGGAGGGGACTTCTGAAAGAGTCAGATTTTAATTATTATAATGAAAAATGTTGTATATGTTATGATAAATGAATTCTTCAGTTCAATATCCACTCTTGCTTTGAACGCTACATCTCCCCTCCACACCCCATCAAAGTTCTGTCACTTTTTGCTGTTTTGGTAAATTCTGCAACTATCATGGTAAATAAGAATACTTATTTCATACCATTATCATAAGAATTTAGAGGAGCTTAACAAATACGAAGCATAATGCTTGGCATACTGTAAATAAATGATAAAAGATCACAATTTCTAATTGATTAATTACATTTTACTCACTGAGCATACCTATATTAGAAAACTATTTTGTGCTAGGCACAACACTAAGCTTAAGAGAAGATATAAAAATCCATATACTTATTCTATGCTACAGAAATATTAGTATTGAAAATCTCTATTTTTTTAATCTAGGTTTTTTTTGGTGTTAATAATAAATGGACCTAAGTTCCAGATGCACCTTCCTCCAACCTCACACAGACACGCCATTATTTTGAGCACTTATATATTTTGTTTTTCTTATCAATAATTTAAAAATTCATTGGGCACAAGGAGGTGTTTCTAAACCTTTAGTAATATCTGCAGGAGAAAAATAATATATGTTTTACAAAAATATAAGAGGGATTTTGATAACAAGAGTTGTCTGATGACAAAATAAAGCAGGAGAAATAGGATCTAAGTAAGGATAGCAACAACTAAGCTAACAATTATGAAGGCTCTAATTTTCCATACTTTAAGTAGAATTCTATGGAAACTGACATCCTCCCAATAGTCCCTCACATTTCTCAGCATTTACAGAATATTAGTTTAAAATTCTTTACTAACACCAATATCCAGAAAAGGTTTGTTTATGTAAATTTACTTATTCATTATCATTTTTCATATTTATATACTTTAAGCAGTCAATGCCTTGCAATAATTTCTTTTTTACACAGAAACATTTGAAATATTAAAACCAATAGAATGTAAAATATTCATATGACTGAACTTAGAAGCAAGAGAACATTAAGTAGGGGTTATTACTAGATGATCAAGAATTCCTAATAAACATATCAGAATGTCCAATGGCTACTGTATTGAATACGTGAATTTAGAAGGAAATAAATATTTTATTTTCTAAGAGACTTCAGTAGTAGAATAAAATCTTTTCAATAAGATTATTCACAATTTTGGCTTCTGAGAATAAAACATAATCTGGAAAATATTTCTGAAAATCCCTCTTCCTATATGATTTTGTGACTGTGAAGGCCATTGAGCCTACAACCACCCACAGCACTCTCAACCATTGGTTTTCATTCCTTAACAAGTAGTGAACTATAGTGTCTTTTTATGCTTGCTATCATTTCAACTTATGATATAGCAAAGTGTATTTTATCATTTTCTTCTTCTCTGTATTTT
The DNA here is from genome assembly GCF_030435805.1 of Mustela lutreola. Lineage (NCBI taxonomy): Eukaryota > Metazoa > Chordata > Mammalia > Carnivora > Mustelidae > Mustela > Mustela lutreola. The sequence goes on from NC_081292.1 coordinate 187,442,573, forward strand.
TGGCCAATTTGTGAGAACTGTTTGTAATTACTGATATTAGGTTTTAGTCTATAAATTCTATTATACATATTTGTCCACATTTATCATCTTGCTATTGACCTCATAATACATTTAAAAATGAAAAACTTTTAATTTTCCTGTAGTTAATTATGGTTATATTTTCTTTTATGTTTTCTGGGTGTACAGTCTTGATTAAGAATATTTTGCCAAATCATGGATACTATAAATGCTCTCCTAAATACTAAAAGCCCCTATGGTTCTTATTTTTTATTTTCTATATTGGTCTTTAATTCATCTATGGTTTATTTTGTGTAGGAGATAAAATAGATTCTGACCCAGTGGCTAGTCAATAATACCAGAACTTTTTAAAATAATTTCTCCTTTCCTATTGAATATATCATCATTTTATACTGAGATTTATTCATGAAATACTTATTTTATTCTTTTAATTTGTTTTTTTTTCCTATACCAATGCCATACCAATTCATGTTTAGTGGTTTTAGTTTTTTGTTGTTTTATTTGTTTGTTTGTTTCCAGATATAGCATTTAGCTATCTAGAACATCGAGACCTCTTTCCTATACTTCTTTTTTCTTAGTTAATTTGGGGCAATAGACATTCATATTATTTATACATGCCTCCTCCCTCACAAACAAAGCCCACTTTGGAATTCTAATAAGAGATGCATTGAATATGTATATTAATTTTAGAAGTATTGACTTCCTAACAACATCTTCTCATCCAAGGACATAGTATACTTTTCCATTTGCTCAGTATTGTTTTATGTCCTTCAATAAGATTTCATACTTTTACATCATGAACTATTCCAAAGGTATATAAAGTATGATAAATTATTTACTATGTACATTTTATAGAGATTAAATGATTCTTTCACTTAAGAAAATATTTTATATAAAACAACTCCCAGTTATGAGGAGTTCCTTGATTTAAACTGCTTCATTTTGTCTTGCAAAGCATATCTATGATTTCATTTCACTTGATTTATCTAATAGTCATTGAATTTAATAAATGTTCTCTACAAACTATTTTCAGATAAAATTCTATTTAATAGTTTGTTCCATTCTAACCCATTTTTGATCAATATAGTTGTATAGATTGCTTCATCTTGATAGATTGCACCACAAAATATCAAAAAAATAAGGAAACATGGTATATTCCAATAAAGGATTTAGTGGTTATCATCCAAATTGATTCAGATTTGATTAATGCATACTACTCTTTCTTCCTATGAGCTCCTATTTACTTTCTATCCTTCCTCCTTTCTTTGCCTTCCTAATATTCAAATTTCAGATGATTTAAAACTCTATATATGATTTTTTTGGTCTTCAGAAGAAAGTGAGTAAAAAATATAATATTCAGGGGAGATTGGGTGACTCAATCATTAAGCATTTGCCTTCAGCTCAGGTCATGTTCCAGGAATCCTGGGATTGAGCCCCACTTCTTGCTCCCTGCTAAGTGGGGAGCCTGCGTCTCCCTGTCCCGCTCCCCCGGCTTGTGTCCCCTCTCTCACTGTATCTCTCTCTGCCAAATAAAAAAATAAAATCTAAAAAAACATATGTATAATACTCAATGCAACACATATTTATTGATTTCTACCAAGTGCAAATAACACATGGTTCCTTATTCCAAGAAGTTTACAATCTAATAGAGAATTCTACTTTGAAAAATTATTTAAGAAAAAAATGACTGTTCCAGAAATATATAGCAGCATAAAATTAGAAAATGTTACTGAAATAATGAGAAGGGGGAGGAGACATAACTTAGGTTAAGAATAAAACAAAGATGAACAAAAAGAAAAATATCCAAATAATGAAAAAAAGAAAATTGGATCCAACATGATGGTGTGTGACCACGTAGAATACATTTTGAAAATAAGCTTTAAAAATCTATGGTGTTGGGGCACCTGGGTGGCTCAGTCACTTGAGCATCTGCCTTCAGCTCAGGTCGTGATCCCAGGGTCCTGGGATTGAGCACTGCATCCAACTCACTGCTGGGTGAGAAGCTCACTTTTCCCCCTCCTTCTGCCTGCCACTCCCCCTGCTTGTGTTTTCACTCTCTGTGTTAAATAAATAAAATCTTAAAAAAAAAAAATTATGGTGTCACAGTTGACTTTCTATTTAAAGCTATAAACTGATCATATAATTTCAAAGTGTAAAACCATCACCTTTCTAGCAAGTGTTCTCTAAGCTTAGTGTTCAAACCAGCAGCAGCAGCACTTGGGAACTTGTTAGAAATACAAATTCTATCTCACTGGTCTCTGCTCTAATCTTGATTATTTCCCTTCTTGTGTGTGGGGTTGGCTTAATCTGTTGTTGATTTTCCAGTTCTTTAAAGTGTAAGGGGAGCTGGTGTATTCTGAATTTTCAATTTTTTTGAGGGAGGCTTGGACGACTATGTATTTCCCCCTTAGGACAGCCTTTGCTGTATCCCAGAGGTTTTGGACCAAAGCATTTTCATTTTCATTGATTTCCATGAATTGTTTAAGTTCTTCTTTGATTTCCTGGTTGATCCAAATATTCTTAAGCAAGGTGGTCTTTAGCTTCCATGTGTTTGAATTCCTTCCAAACTTTTTCTTGTTGTTGAGTTCCAGTTTCAAAGCACTGTGGTCTGAGAATATTCAGGGAATAATCTCATCTTTTGGTATCAGTTGAGCCCTGATTTGTGACCCAGTAGTTGTCTATTCTGGAGAAAGTTCCATGTGCACTCGAGAAGAATGAGTATTCTGTTATTTAAGGTTGGAATCTTCTATGTACATCTATGAAGTCCATCTGGTCCAATGTGTCATTCAATGTTCTTGTTTATTTATTGATTTTCTGCTTAGATGATCTGTCTATTACTGAGAGTAGTTTCTTAAGATCCTCTATTATTAATGGATTCATATCAATATGATTCTTTATCTTGATTAACAGTTGTCTTAGGTAGTTACCTGTTCCCATATTGGGAGCATAAGTATTTACAATTGTTATATCTTTTTGGTGGATAGTCCCTTTAAGAATGATGTGGTGTCCTTCTTTACCTCTGACTACAGTCTTTAGTTTAAAATCTAATTTATCTGACATGAGAATTGCTACCCCAGTTTTCTTTTGAGGCCCGTTGGCATGGAAGATGCTTCTCCATCCCTTTACTTTCAGTCTGGATATATCCTTAAGTTCAAAATGGATCTCTTGTAGACAACATATAGACAGACCAAAGGCAAAGGAAACAAAAGCAAAAATGAACTTTTGGGACTTCGTCAAGATCAAAAGCTTCTGCACAGCAAAGGAAACAGTCAACAAAACAAAGAGTCAACCCATGGAATGGAAGAAGATACTATAGACAAAGGGCTGATATCCAAGATCTATAAAGAACTCCTCAAACTCAACACATACAAAACAGATAATCACCTCAAAAAATGGGCAGAAGACATGAACAGACACTTCTCCAGAGAAGACATACAAATGGCTAACAGAAACATGAAAAAATGTTCTTCTTCATTAGCCATCAGGGAGATTCAAATCAAAACCACATTGAGATACAACCTTACACTAGTTGGAAAGGCCAAAATCAACAAGAAAGTAAACAACAAGTGTTGGAGAGGATGTGGAGGATACTGTTGGTGGGAATGCAAGTTGGTGCAGCCACTTTGGAAAACAGTGTGGAGATTCCTTAAGAAATTAAAAATAGAGGGATGCCTGGGTGGCTCAGTGGGTTAAAGCCTCTGCCTTCAGCTCAGGTCATAATCCCAGGGTCCTGGAATTGAGCCCCACATAAGTCTATCTGCTCAGCAGGGAGCCTGCTTCCTCCTCTCTCTCTGCCTGCTTCCCTGCCTACTTGTGATCTCTGTCTGTCAAATAAATAAATAAAATCTTAAAAAAGAAAAAGAAATTAAAAATAGAGATTCTCTATGACCCTGCAATTGCACTTCTGAGTATTCACCCCAAAGATACAGATGTAGTGAAAAGAAAGGCCATCTGTACCTCAATGATCATAGTAGCAATGGCCACATTTGCCAAACTGTGGAAAGAACCAAGATGCCCTTCAACAGACAAATGGATAAAGAAGATATGGCCCATATAGACAACAGAGTATTATGCTTCCATCAGAAAGGATGAATACCAAACTTTTGTATCAAAATAGATGGGACTGGAAGAGATTATGCTGAGTGAAATAAGTCAAGCAGATAGAGTTTCACTTACTTGAAGAGCATAAGGAATAACACAGAGGACACTGGGAGATGGAGAGGAGAAGTGAACTGGGGGAAATCAGGAGGGGAGACAAGCCATGAGAGACAGTGGACTCTGAGAAACAAACTGAGGGTTTTGGAGGGGAGGAGGGTGGTGGGTTGGGTGAGTCCAGTGGTGGGTGTTAAGCAGGGCACATATTGCATGGAGCACTGGGTGTGGTGCATAAACAATGAATGCTGGAACACTGAAAAGAAATAAAATGAAATAAAATGGAAAAAAATAATAAAGGTCATTTCAACGTAAAAAGAAAAGAAAAAAAAAGCAAATTCTAAGTCCCAAAACAGACTTACTGAATCAGAATCTCTGAGGTGCGATCAGTAATCTGTGTTGTAACCAGCTTCCCAGATAATTTTAATGGACTCTGAAGTATAAGAATAATTCCCATAACACATTTTTCAACTAGTTTCCAATGGTTGTCTTTAATACATCTGGATGTAAACGATGCAAAAATTGGTTGTAAACAGGTGTTTGGTACTGTGCTTTCCAGTTTTCTCCGGCCAGTCATTAAGTAGCTGATAAAGTCACCAGCATGTTCAAGATAGCTCCTTATCAACTCTTGATCTCTGGATAATCTGCCCCAAATGCTACTACCTATTCACAGAAATTTTTCCCAGTAGATAACTATGCCCATTGTAATTTTAATTACGACCCAAAAAGGGTCCAATGACATGCCCACTAAGTGAGAAAATGACATTAATTCCACCTCCAAAATGATTATTGTTTACAGTGCCCTGGGGGTATCTGCTGGAGAGACAAGTGGCAGTGGTCAGTCTATAAACACATATACCCACACACAGAGAATGCATTTCAACAGCTTTGGATTACGTTTCCTGAAGACCTGGAGATCTAAGCAACACCAATAAGAAAACCAATGAAACAAAAAATGCTTTTGCTCAAGAAATGATGCATGTTAAGTACAGAGGGAATACTTGAATTACCTTATCCAGGTAAAATTTTTAGAAGTGTTAAGTAAAATAATACAAACTTTAAAGTGAAAAAACAAATTACATTTATGTATTTTTAAGTATTATTTTTATTGAATTTTAAACAAAAATATAGGCGTATATGTCCTTAACCAAACCATGAACTTTTTCGTCTGTGCTAGAGCTTCATCATCATCACCTGGCAGATGAAGGGTGACAAATAAAGATACAGAGACAACTTTTGGAACTGGAATTTGATGCCTGTCAATGCACAAGATATTGAGGAAAAACCCAAGACCAAGAAGAGAATATTAGTGACTACAGCACAGTCATAAATAATGCAAGCTCTGAAGCAACCATTTACCAGCAGGGTGACACTGGAAAAGTTACTTAACCCTTGTGAGTCTCAGTGACTCATCCATAAAATGGGATTATAAAATAATTTACATGGAGCTATAGCAAAGTTTCCGGAACGTTATAAGAGCTCAGTAAATCCTATATATTACTAACTATTTTTATAGACTAATCTAAGACAGGTGTGCCTCCCGGGGCTTAGCCAATCTGCCAAATTTTGACTACCAGATGCAATGGAAAAGCAGAGCAAATTTCCTCTGAAGCACTCCCAGATGTCTCCCACTAGATTTTTGTAGCCCTCGAGTTTCTCTTTCAACTTCTTGGGGAATTGAGCAAGCAAGAATGGGATGCCTGGGGGCACTGGTTCTCAAAGTATGTGCCCGCCAAAGTAAATTTCACTAGCATGATTCCTTTATTTCTACGTACACTTATTCTGAAATCGAAGATAATTCTTCCCAATAGGGCTAAAACTTCTGTAAGGAAATATGCTAGCAGATGATGGGGGGAAGAGAGAGTCCCACAACTTCTCAAATAAACATCTCCAAATTTAGTGAAATTAAATGACAGTTAATGAGCAAATACACTGAGTTTAACCTGGATTTCATCACACTGGAAATAAATGAAAACATTTGATTATCTAATCACAAACTAGAAATGTGAATTATAATGTTTCAGTTAATCAACTCATTGTCTTGAGTTCCTGAGACCACAGGAAGGATCCATTTTTCTTTCTGGTAGTCATATGCTAAAAACAGAATTACTTCTACATAATTTCATTTTGATAGTTAAATAAATATGTGCACACAAACAATATTTGCTTAAAAAAAGGACAAAATATAGTTATAAAAAGAAAAACGTATAGTATGACACCATCCAAAATGGGAATTAGTGATTCATTTTGTAGAAGTTAGAATGCTGTTTCATTTATTTTAAAATATATTTACACTCAAACTAATTCAACAGTATACCTATAGAGCTACTGAACTGGAGCTAATTAGGTTATTATTCAGCCTGTCAGAAAATATTTAATAATTGTAGAAAGTTCAAAAAAGAAATCAATTGCCCAAACCATTGTTAATTGAAACAGACAAGTCAAAAAAATAAATCAGCATTATGTCAAAATATATTAACACCGGTTTTGATTGATGGATTTTTTCTCTTTTGATGTAGCTAGCATCATTATGTAAGAAATTTCCATTTGTAAATTCAAAAATATAACTTCTTCGCTTTCTCATTCATCTCATCTATCATCTGAAAGTACAAATTTTCTTTTTTTTTTAATTTTTTTTAAAGATTTTTATTTATTTATTTGACAGAGAGAGATCACAAGTAGGCAGAGATGCAGGCAGAGAGTGAGAGGAGGAAGCAGACTCACTGCTGAGCAGAGAGCCCAATGCGGGACTCGATCCCAGGACCCTGAGATCATGACCTGAGCCGAAGGCAGCGGCTTAACCCACTGAGACACCCAGGCGCCCAGAAAGTACAAATTTTCTATTTACCTATTCTTTCATCCATATTTATATTCATCTTCATGGGCCAAGTTAAGCAGAAAAAAGTATGAGCACTCACTATTGAAAAGCTTCTAATAAGTTATATAAAAACCCTAACTAATTCACATAGAAAAGACATTGTGGTTAAAATGCCAAAAATATTGAAAGCCGGCAACATCTGACTTGAAAGTTACCTTCTAATATGACATCCAACCAAAAAGACTATACTATTTTCTGCTCAGGCCACAGAGTCATTGCAACTAAAATACAAAATGTAATCAATCTATATCTTATTTATAAGAAATGAAAGTTTTTGACTTGGAAGAAAAAAATCTCCCTCAATTGAATTTATTTCCACACCAAAACCAGATTAAATCAAAAGTGGAACCCTTTCCTATTTAGAGTTAACCTTTGCTCAGTGAATCACATATTAGGTCCTTCTGATATATTTGAAATAATGAGTTTTGAAAGAAAAAGAGGAGTGTATAGAAATAATCCTGGTGATGGAACTAAAAATGCTTTATTTTTGCCAGTGTGAAACTATTAATTATTTACAAAATAGTCAAGGAATATATCTTATAACTCAAACCTTGGATTAATGAAATTTGGTGTTAAATTAAGAAAAAGCAAATCAGAAAACATTAGAGTATATTTCAAAAAGCTAAGTATTATAAAACCCCAGCTATCTGGAACTCTTGAATGCTTTACTATTTTGGACCCTCAGATTTTTTTTTTTTTTAAGATTTTATTTATTTATTTGACAGACAGAGATCACAAGTAGGCAGAGAGGCAGGCAGAGAGAGGGGAAAGCAGGTTCCCCGCTGAGCAGAGAGCCTGATGCGGGGCTCGATCCCAGGACTCTGGGATCATGACCTGAGCCGAAGGCAGAGGCTTTTAACCCACTGAGCCACCCAGGCTCCCCTGGACCCTCAGATTTTTACACGCACGTAATGCTCTACCTCTGAAAGTTAAAGAACAAAATTTTGGAACATAACTGTTTCTAAAAGGTATTGTGCATTTCTCTGAATCCTTTAATAAATAAAGAATTTTGCTGAAACTCTAAGTCAGCTTCCAGTTGATGAAGCATCATTATTATGAATATCTGCTATTTCACTATCTGTAAATCAAACACATGTAAGACTGGCTTATTTGAAATGTCTCTAGACTTTGTACTTTGTAGTCCTACAACAGCTTTCAGTTTCCTCCTTTAAGGATAAACTGCTCTCTCTTCTACACACGATCAGCATGTCTACATAAAGTATCATTCTAGATTTTATTTTGTTTTCTCTAATCTATAAAGAACCTGCCCAAATTGTGTGCAAAATAATAATAAATATCTTTTGAAAAACCAATGAAACAAGGTGGCATTAAGCTAGGTGCTATTTCTTTAGAGAAGGCAATCTTTATTTACCACTCAGTGGGAGATAAGATTTCTATTTGGGTTAGGTAATATTGCAAACCAGTAAATTCGAAATAGGTATTGTCATTTTAGGAAAATACAATTAGCATCAGAAAAATAATATATTTAGATTCAGACATTTAATGTAGACTAATTGATATAAAAATCAAAAAGCCCTTTAATTTAAAGGATAAATTATACCAGTGTTTTAAAGGCACTTACAGACAAAGATAAAGCAGTAAGAAATCCTATTTAAATTATGCTACAGTTTATGCACTTAAGAGAGATTGAGAGCAAACAAATAAATTGTTCCAGTAATTTTTTATGTATGTTTGATCTCAGAATCTTAAAATGATGGTTTTCGGCATGGAAACTTCAAAGATGATCCTCTTCCTTCCTTTCTTTCATAGATGTCAGCCTGATGCTTTGATCAAAGTGTGAGTTAATGGCAGAGCTAAGAGCATTGGAAGCCAATAATCTTATATCTAGGTTTTTGCTCTTCTGACTAATGTATGTATTAACTAATGCTCAACAGAATAACCCTAATTATATCAACTGTCAATTCTCATATGAAGACTACCCAATATATAAATAAATAAATAAATAAATAAATAAATAAATAAAACAAAAACAAAAACAAAGCTGTTGAAAGCAAAGCTAAGTGCATTAAATTTACTTCAGCAAGGGATATTATCATCTTGGTTATCTTAGCAATATTTCAAAGAAAGACAATAGGGAAGAATATTACAGAGTTTTAGAGTCTTCTCAAGTCATTTAAGGTGAGTCTTTCAAGGCAGGGGATCTATCTAGTTAGAACTGGACAAAGTTAGAGCCTTAATAGTTTAGAATCTGATATGAAAGTCTTAAAGTATGTCTTAATGAAGTAATTGGTGTTCTAAGAGATGAGTTCTTTATTCAGGTGAGCAAACTGGTATTCTGACAAGTTATTGACCCAGATGAGAAAACTGGGAAGAAAAAAATGATTTGCAAGTATGTTTTAAAGCAAACAGCCAAGATGTTTATTGGTTTGGAGCTGATTTAAAATTTCATGGCTCAAAATAAAGTAATGTTGACACAGGTGGTCTCACATTACTTTCTGAGATTTTGTCTGAGCTCAGAAAAATTACTTATCAGTTAATGTCTCATTTTTCTCATTACCAAAATGAAGCCCAAGCTCTTACTGGGCTGTCAGAACATCTGGAACTCTTTATCAGTTGGCCATTGTCACAAAATTGAGGACTTACAAGCCACTCCAAAATTCAGAAGCAAACAATGGTAAGACTTTCTTTCTTGCTTATGGACTTGTGAGTCAGTTGAGGTTCACTTGATCTATGCTTGGCTCACTTAAGCTTGCCTCCAAGTTTGGGTAGAATCCAAGTATATTTCAGGTGTCTTTCATCCTCCTTGACAAGATGCTACAGAAAGCATGTTCTTCTCTTCGTAAAAAGAAAGAGCATAAGAGGGCAAATTCAACCACTCAAGCACATTTCAGGTCTTTGCACATGTTTGTAGTGTAAACCCTGATGGTTGGATTTTCTCTTTTTTGTCGTGTACATACCTGACATAACTTTCGATTGCCAAGGCACCCACTTCAAAGATGGCCGTCTCCAACAAACACCTCACCAGCCACATGATCAGATAAAGAATCAGACAGTTCATTTGCCCTAAGGCTCCTTTGTTTTAGAGCTCTTGATTGGTTTCCATAACTGACCATTTGACCACTTGTTTTTATCTATTCCTGTGCTTTTAATGCTAACTGTTTTAAATTCACCAGTACAGAGTGAGCCCCAAAACGCTACACACCCACCCTCAATCCCAATAAAACAGAATTCCAGGTCCACTCTCTTTTTCACCCTTTCTCTCCCCATGAATTCTTTGTGTGGCACCAGGACTTGTATAGTTTTTTCACAAAGTTTCCTGATGGCAATTGCCAAGGATGCCATAAAAGATGCCTTCTAAGAGCTACAAAGGCCAGCCCAGGCACAGCATTGGTTATCCATAGGGTGACAGTGGCATATAACAATGTCGTACCTCATAAAATCCCCATTGGTCAAAGTAAAACTCAAAAATCCAACCCGGGACACCTGGGTGGCTCAATTGGTTGGGCGGCTGCCTTCGGCTCAGGTCATGATCCCAGCCTCCTGGGATCGAGTCCCATATCGGGCTCCTTGCTGCTTCTCCCTCTGCCTCTGCCTGCCACTCTATCTGCCTGTGCTCACTCTCTCTGTCAAATAAATAAATTAAAATCTGAAAAAAAAAAAAATCCAACCCCCAAATCTATCCAAACCAAAGTCCAAAAATCAAGTAAAAAAAAATCACCTGCCATGAGGCCATATAAGGACTGAAGAAGCTGGGCCCAATTCAACCCACCAAATCCTTTGAAAGAAATATCCTTGAATTTAGTCTTCAACCATCCTTAGTCAGAGACAGTTGGGCATATTAGAAAGCCTCCGTTCAGGCTTAGAGAAGCACTCAAATGTGATTAACGTGGGTAGTTTCTCCCCCACATCATTCTTTGTATCATTTCCACAAATCAGTTTCTAGCCTGTTAGAATTAGAATCTGATGAAGTTTTAGGCATTGGGCCAATCATAGAATATAAAAAATACCGAAATACTGATTTCACATGAGATTGTTTCGATGTTAAATCACTTAAATGTACCCAATAAATCTATCCGCTTGTAATGAATATGTAAGAGTCTTACAGAGTTTATGAGACAAAACAGCTTCACTGCCCTTTGATTATGCCAGTAGCCCCCAAAGAGCTATCACTGTTCAAATTACATTCTTTCTTCTTTCTTTCCAAGTTCTCAGTTGCTATTTCTAATAATACAATGTCCTTTTGCTCCCATGAGCCCATACTGTTTTTTGTATAACAAAACTAATGATTTCAGGGTAAATTATGAACTACAAAAAAAAATCACTAAAAATTCACATGAAAGTGATTAATAATTCAAGCCAAAATTATTCAGGCAGTTATTGTTTGTTATTTTTAAAGAAGACAATCTTGAATTGGTTTTGGTTGTAAGTCCAAACGTTAGACCTGAAAAGATGAAGATATGAAATTATTGTGCCCACATTCTATGCCAAGATGCAGTATTAATATAACTCATGACCGGGGCACCTGGGTGGCTCAGTGGGTTAAAGCCTCTGCCTTCGGCTCAGGTCATGATCCCAGGGTTCTGGGATTGAGCCCCGCATCGGGCTCTCTGCTCAGCAGGGAGCCTGCTTCCTCTTCTCTCTGACTCCCTCTCTGCCTACTTGTAATCTCTGTCTGTCAAATAAATAAATAAAAATTTAAAAAATATATATATAACTCATGACCTAGTGATTAGAGTGTCCTTTTGATTTTTTAATAACAACAGCAATTTATTCACCCTAAATAATAGATAAATGATAAGAAGAGATAGGACAAGAAATATTGCTGAGATGCAATCTCATATTAAGAAAATATTTTCAAGTTAAATTTTAATTCTAAAGTGTTCAACAGAAGCCATTAACTCTAGAAAACAATAAAATCAATATTCCCACATTTTACCAGCATTTTCTATACTTACAAAATTTATTTGTATGAAATGGGAAAACATAGAAGTACGGTGAATCACCACTACTTTTACCCTCTCCATATTAACTATTGTTTTTAATTAAGCCTTATACAATATTTCTGTTAAATTATAATAATACTGATAACTTGTTTATTTATTGAAAATTATTCTGAGCATCTTCTATATGCCTGGTGGTATGCTAAGCATTAAAGAAACAAAGTTGAAGAAAGCTCTGTTTAGGGGTAACTGGAGTTTTCCTGGAAAAGTGAACAGCTGTGCTTCTTTTATTCAACCATAGCATGAGCACACACTCTGAAACCAAGACTTGCTACCAGGCACACAAATTATCCATGGTAGGTGTCCAGGACTCCTGCCCTCTAGCAATCAATCGAGAGAATAACAATTAGAAAACAGCAGAAAACAGACGCATGAAGAACAAACCAAATACTCTGGGGAATTCAGAGGATGAACTCATCAGGCTTCATGAAAGATCTACTTTTGACTTTTGACTTTGACTTTGACCTTGAGGAATGTAAACTTACGGGAAAACAAAGAAATCACTGCTGGTAAAGAAAATCATTTGGTTGAAACATTGAATTCATAGAGAGAGTCTTAGTCCAATCAGGCTGCTGTCATAAAACACCAGAGCCTGGGTGGTTTTTAAACAACAGACATTTACTTCTCCCAGTTTCAGTAACCTGCGAAGTCCAAGATCAAGGCTCCAGCATGGCTGTGTTCTGATGAGGGCCCTCCTCCTGGTCCATGGCTGGTGCCTCCTCCCTGTGGCCTCACATGGTAGAAGAGGCTAGGGGTATTCTCTCAAGGCTCTTTCATAAAATACTAATCCCATTCACGAAGGCTCAACTCTCATGATTCCAGCACTTCTCAAACACCTACCTATTAATGTAATCACCTTTGAGTGGTAAGATTTCAACATAGAAATTGGTGGGGGTGGGGAGAGAGACATTCAGGCAATTGCAAAGAGAAACAATTAAAAAGTAGTTATAATAATTGCATGAAACACACAGAACAGTTCTTGTTCTACTTTCCACTCTCACAAACTAAGCCCTTTTCTATCTCACCGCTCACCGTTCCCCATGCACTCCAACTTAGAGAGTTGTTTCTTTGGTGGTTTGGGGTTGTGTTGGGGAAGGTGACCACCCGTCCCACCATTTATTCAATCCAGCTCACCTTCTTCCTGTTCTGTGGACAAAGCCATCTCGTTCTTGCCCAGGGTCTTTGTGCTGCTATGGCTTCCTCCTGGACGTCTGCAGTCTTCAAGGAGGAAAAGTAAAATTTCTGCATTGATTATTGCTGGAACATATTCCCTCCAATGCTTTAGAACACAGGAACTCTTTCTTGTCTTCTCATTTCCTGTGACACACGATCAGTCTGCCTCCACCTTCTGTCCTCTCCAACCCTCATCAACTTCCCCTACGGCAGTAGCCACAGTTAAAATACATTTGCCTTAAACTAATGAACTTTATGTCTCAGGGCCTCTCATTTGTATGTCACTTCCAAGGCCTTGAGAGAGAGCGGAGGAATTATTTTCATTGGAGTGAATTTTTGTAAACTTGGAGAAAAAAATAAGATGCTTTAGCATCAATGAATCCATCTGTTTCCACTCTAACATCCCACTTGTGATATTTTTCTCTTGTTTAAGATGTATTACAGGGGCCGCTGGTATTTGGGGGATCCTATTGAGGGCAAGGTGAGTTGAGAATATATTTAGTCTGGGTAAAGTGGGCTCTGTTTACATGGTTCACAGTCATTTCTGTGTATAATTAAGTTCTTGCTAGCCTCTCTGGTGTACTGTGTTCGCTGCATCCGCTTGTTGACTCACCAAGGATCTTAACAGTAAAGTGAAAAGGTAGAGGTTTTATTTCTATATGAATGTGTCCTATGGCACCAAGAATTGAAAGAACGTGCAGCATGGAAGAGGAAAAAAGTCTGAAATGTGAGACTTTATTTTTTTTTAAGATTTTATTTGTTTATTTGACAGAGAGAGAGCAATCACAATAGGCAGAGGGGCAGGCAGAGACAGAGAGGGAAGCAGGCTCCCTGCTGAGCAGAGAGCCCAATGCTAGGCTCAATCCCAGGACCCCAAGACCATGACCTGGGCCAAAGGCAGAGGCTTAACCCACTGAGCCACCCAGGGACCCCAGAAATGTGTGACTTGGGAAGCACATCTGTGGACGATCCTTCCAATAATCAAACCTATAAAATTGGGAGCAAAAGATTCCATTCTTATGGCTGACAAGCCAAAACAGAAACATCCTCCTCTCAAGAATCAATTCAATAATGCAACATTTACTATTATTAATTACTATTAAACACTCTTTGTGTTTTGTCTCTTTTTTTATTTCACATGAAATAGAATTCATCAGAAACCCTGTCCTGAACACCAACTTATAGCAGGAACTGAAAAGAGAGAAATGCCTGTTTGTGAAAGCATATGTTTTGTGCCTTATAATATGCATGTTGCAAGGCTGAAATAAACTTTTCTCAAATATCAGTAAGAACGAACAAATGTCAATTTGACTGTGATAGAGAAAACCTAAATTATCTATTCCCTTTATAAAAAATAAGGTTAAAAATTCATCATGTGACGAGGTTATCAAAGACTCAGTAGCCAAAAATACAGGCCAAAAGAAGTGTTATGAACAGCTATTTAATAAATACATTGTATTTCTTCCTGGACTTTGTGGTGTTTTTTCATGTTTTAAAAATTTGTGACTTATTATAATTTTTTCTCATTCAAAATGATTTTGAACTTTTATGCTTAACTTTATTCATAATTCTGTATTTCTTTTCTTAAGGAAAGACTGCAAAATGATACAAGCTTCAAGCCCTAAAAAACTGAAACCTGCCCCAAATATTTACAAACATTTACATAGAGTTTTGGGGTCTTGAGTAAAGAATAGAAATAATACTGGATCAGTAAAGTATAGTACAGCAGATAACAGAATTGAAGATAAAAAACCTATATAGTAGTTCTTAATGAGGTATGGGCAATTTTGCCTCCCAGGGGACATTTGACCATATTTGGAGACATGTTCAATTGTCGTAACTGGAAAGAATGTTACTGGCATCTAATAGATAAAGGTCGAGGATGTTGTTATAATACACAAGACAGTCCTTCAAAGCTCTCCAAATTATCTGAATTTGTCCAAAAATTATCTGGTCCAAAATGTCAACAGTGGCAAGGCTGAGAAACCCTGACCTATACTAAGAATGTCAGACAGAAGATGAACTTGCACTTATTAGATCAGTGCTGAGGCAAGGAAATAGCCATTCTGATGTGGATCCGTATGAACCAAAATGAGCGTGTGGACTCTCCCGGCTTGTCGAAGCAGATGACGTAGATCTGGAGTGATGGCAGGAGACAACTAGGCCAGAATTAGGAAATCTATTTCTCTGGTTTCATGGCTACAATTTTCGCTGGCCATCATGCCTCTCTATCATTTGTTGTTACAACATCTTTATCTTTCTAAGCCTCAAGCTTCTCACCTGTAACAAGGAAATCATAATCCTTTATAGAGTTACGATACATTATTTTTAAGTGGGTAGTGCCCCTTCCTTCTAGGGTGCACAATTTTGTGTTAGGACGGGAGTGATATGTGAGGCATGAACAGACGTCTCCTTTCTATCTTACACTTCTGCTCACTTTTAACCCTTAAGACCAACAGAGCCAGATGATGTCAGTGGGAAAATCAGAAAACCTAGAGTGAAGTCTTAACTTCTAAGTTTTAAAAAAGTCAGGCTGGATGTAAAATATTTAGAAGATTACCTACTTAGGGATGTGTTTTGTTTTGCTTTGCTTTTTGCCTACTTTGTCCATCAGAGAAGAGCTTCCAAACCAGAGGGAAAAAGAGAAACCAAACTACTAAGAGACAGACATGCTGGTCTGAAAAGTCCTGGGTCATCTTCTCCTTCAGGTCAAGTGTGTGATAATGGAGCAAGGAGATGTAGAGAGAAGAACAGACCTCTAAATGAGGTTGATAATCCAAGAGGAAAGAAGAATGACTTACTGTCTCCCTGAAACTCCTAGAAGCTAGAGCTTCTCACACATGCCACCATGTCACAGAGCAAGAGAGCAACGATGGCCACAGGGACAGCTGGACAACCTGAGGTAGGCCCAGTGACTTATTCATAGCCCAGAGGAGTACTTGAGAGAGGCTGTCCATTTCCAGTGTCCACGAGGAAAGCACCACAATTAACAGAGAGAATGACAGAGAGAGAGAGCTGGTGGGTGTCGCCCAGATCCAAGGAAGAGATACCAAATGGAGAGAGGCTTCAGCCCTCTCTCTCAGCAGCAAATGTGGCGTAGGCTGTTTCAGCCCATGTCATCGTGAAGGAACTTGCCACCTGAGAACTGCACAGAGCTGCTGTACAATTCACTAGAGGTCTGAAGAGAACTGATTAACACCCATCCCCCAGTAGCCTCTGGAATCGCCATGATATAAAAATCAAATTCAGACAGAAAGGAGAGAGGGAGGTAAAATCCTAAGTTAAACTGAGTTCTAACCTCAAATGCCTAAGAGAAATCCCAGAAATGATTGAAATTGCCTGGACATAGCTAGATCACAATTTCTTTTTTTTTTTTTTTTTTTTTTTTAATTTTTTTATTTTTTATAAACATATATTTTTATCCCCAGGGGTACAGGTCTGTGAATCACCAGGTTTACACACTTCACAGCACTCACCAAATCACATGCCCTCCCCAATGTCCATAATCCCAACCCCTTCTCCCAAACCCCCTCCCCCCGGCAACCCTCAGTTTGTTTTGTGAGATTAAGAGTCACTTATGGTTTGTCTCCCTCCCAATCCCATCTTGTTTCATTTATTCTTCTTCTACCCACTTAAGCCTCCATGTTGCATCACCACTTCCTCATATCAGGGAGATCATATGATAGTTGTCTTTCTCTGCTTGACTTATTTCGCTAAGCATGATACGCTCTAGTTCCATCCATGTTGTTGCAAATGGCAAGATTTCATTTCTTTTGATGGCTGCATAGTATTCCATTGTGTATATATACCACATCTTCTTGATCCATTCTAGATCACAATTTCTAAGTGTGGTTTTATGATTGCACTTATGGGTGTATGGCTTATGAAAAATCACACACACACTACACACACACACACACACACACACACACACATAGTTTCTGTACTTCTCGACAAATCTTCTGTATTGTCTTGATGAAGTTTCAACATTAGGAGAAGGAAAGGGTAAGTGAATTGGGGGAAATCGGAGGGGAAGACAAACTATGAGAGATTGTGGACTCTGAGAACAAATTGAGGGTTTTGGAGGGAAGAGGGGTTGGGGCGATGGGTGAGCCTGGTGGTGGGTGTTAAGGAGGGCATGTATGGCATGGAGCACTGGGTGTAGTACACAAACAATGAATCTTGGAACACTGAGAAAATAAAATAAAATTTAAAAATATTCCACACCCACAAAAATAAAAACAAAAATAAATGCAACCCAGCAACAAAAATCTCTAGGTATTTTTTTAAAGAAATGTGTGTAAATCAAATAGAGAAGAATACTGTTTTTAGAGAACTTTTTGGTCCTTAGAGAGTGTAGAAGAGAGAATCAATACCGTCGTCCCCAGAAGACAGACTGACGTGGGTAGCCACTGATAGATTAAACTTGAAGAGCAAAGTGTGGGGCTTTTCCAAGAGCCATCTGTCCTGTTTAAAGCTTGAATAAATATTTGTTGAGCAACACACTAGCCTGTAAAGGCATCATACTAGTCATGGAACACAAAGCAAAATAAGAATATTCCTTGACTCCAAAAAGCACATAAGGACTTCTCCCTGTTTACCTGTAGCATAGCACCTAAAGAAATAAAAGTCACATCTTATATGGATTCTGATGAAAACAGCCTTGAACCTGAGAGACTTGAGCCAAACTGAGATCGAAATTGGAGATGATTTGGTCTCAAATAGCTCCAGTTACTGATAAGGCTAAAGCATTCAACACCGAGCTCCAGGCTATTTGGCATCTACTACCAATCCTAAATATAAAAAGGATAGCAAGTAATTTGGTCCTGATTGAGCAAGACCTATAGAAGAGTAGAGTTGAATGATGCTAGGCACTAGGCTTCTAAACAGAACACAATGTCCAAAGTCTTTGCATATTCCTAGAAAACATGTTTCACTTTAGTTTACATTATTTCTATTTAAATATAAGACCAATCAGATGTTTAAAAGTTAGCTTCTTTGGGGGGGGCCTCTCATAATAGAGGTATAATGAATGGAGGAATCATAGGATACACTCTTTGTACCTAAATTGTTGGCATAAAATACGTCTTTTTGCAGATGAAAGGCATCTCAAGCCTGTTGAAGTAAACTATATATACATAAACGCACGCCCAAATATAATTGTCATCCATCAATTTTCTGAGCTAGCGAGAAGCACAACAGCAAATGAAACAAAATACAGATGATCTCCCTGTGGTTTTCTCCAAATTATTCTTTTATCGATGCATTATTTCACACCATCAATCAACCCTGAAAATCCTAGGAAAGCAAACTAGATCTCCACGATTAAAGTCAAACGAAAATCCCAGGATGGCAAACCCTATCTCTTTGATTGGAACAAAACCAAAACGTTCCAAGAAGGAATTCACATGCTTAAAGGCTCCTGTGAAAGTAACATTAGGGAGGAGTTTCAGAGAAATGCTTAGAAATCCATTTGTGCCTGTCAATAACATCCCCCCTTTCGAGCTATTAATCCATTAGAGACTACCTGCTGAGTTGGTACAAAGCTGGACAATAGAGAAAGTACAACCATTGTGGGGGAGGGGGACGGAGAGAGGGAAGTAACAACTAAGTTTCTATTTGTTGTTATTGCTATCGTTTTCTTTGCTTTTGGGTAAAAAGTAGCAGTAAATGGATTTGCCATTGACAAAAGAGCTGGTGAGAGGCAATTTCAGCGATCTGTTAGGAAATGCTACTGTGGAGCATCTAGCTAATGAAAAGCATGTTGACAAACCTTTATGACCATTGCCATGTTATGCATGTAATGTTATTGAAAAGGGATAATAAATATTAAAGAGGTATAAAGAGTATTATTATCCTTATCATAAAGAGATAGATTTTCCTTACCATCATTTATGGAAGACTTTGTTCTGGTGCGCTAGCAAAAGCACTGAAATTGTTTAAAAAAAAAATAATTACACATGAAAGAATTTCTGGCTACCCCAATGAAGCAGTTCATAGCAAAGGTATGACGGATATTTTAAAACAGAGAGTAGCGAAAAAATGAAACTTTGATGTCATTTCAAATTAATAAGGACTTTCAAGATTGACTCTTGGATGGCAGTTCTTCTCTACCCTTGGAGGAAACTAAATGTGCCCCTAGCGTGAGCCTCCGCCTGCCTGGAAGCGGCACATTGTTAGAAAAGGACAATAGTGCCATCTACTGTCGAATTGCGGTATTACTCATATCAGAAAGAGAAGCTGATTTTTCCAAGTACTTTGATAGAAATCTTTGAAATATGTGGTAGTTAGTGTAAATTCTTTAAGCTGTGAAACACTATAAGGACGCTCTTTCTACATAAACAAGAGCTACACTGTATGCTTTTTCCACCATTATTTTCATATGCATTTATATCTTATTTAAAGCACTGTTTTACAAACCTTATAAAAAGTAAATTGAAAATAAACCTTTCAGGGCAGCAGTAAAGATTTCATGGATAATTTTGGACTAATTACCCCCTCCTCTTAAATTTATTTTTTCCATTAGTTTCCAGAGTCTTTTCTAAATCTAATTAGCAATGAAATTTTCCTTGTTAAATTTGGAGAAACTTGTTTGGCAGACAACTACGCAAAGCAAGATAGTTAAGAGAAGCACATAGATGTGTTTATAACTTTACTATATTGCTGCTAAACATTACCAATAATGAGTTTTAAATGGTAATTGTAAATCCGTTAATGCATTTTCTATATTAACTATCCTTTAGAAGAGAGAAGGTCTAAAGTCCCTGAATAAGTAAATCATACATATGGAATTTTAATTAAAAGGTGTAGAGATTAATTGCCTTTTTTATTATACAAGTCATGAAGGGCTCACATAGACCTAGAGGACAGCAAAAATTAGCCAGGCCTAGAAGAAAACAATCCATCTTAGTCAACAGATACTATTAAAAAAATATAAAATCTGACCTGAAGTAGCATACTATACTTGCTAAGCCTACTGATACCATAGTTGTTACAACTGCACAAGTAGTAAGAAAATTAGCTGATTGTCTTTAAGTCTATTGTAAAAATTTGAGATGAATAATACTCTGCCATATATTTTTTTAAATGCAGGATATTTCCACGGTGTAGAGTCGGCTATGGTGAAAGATGGGTACATTCCCACGTGTCCCTGCTGAAGTGAATTTGACCATGGTCACAATCTTACCTGCCAATTAAAGAGCACGACTATGCTCTTTACTTATTCCAGTCCTCTTTGTCAGTCCTGGACCATCATATACACCAAAAGAAGTCACGATTATGAAAGTTCAGAAACTTACTTACTATGGTATAGAAAATCCAGTGGAGAATGGGAGGTGTAAGTCATTAACTACGTAGGGATATTGCTGCTATACAGCAGAAAACCCTGCTTTTGCTACCTGAAGACACATTTGACTTGGATATTCTAGGAGTTATATAATCTCTTCAACCATTTCCATAATTTTAGACCAGTTTTTACCTTGCTTGGGGATCCCCAAAGTCTACTTTCTCCTGTCATTTCACTCTGACTTCACGGACGTCAACCCAAACCATTACTCAGAAATCCTGGGGTGTTGAAGACCAAAATTTATTCCCTGTGGGTTTTCTTAAGACTCTCCTGGCCCACCAGTCACAGAGGTCAATTCTAATTAGTGTGTGGAGTTAATAGCTTCATTTCTTCCCTCAATCTCATTTTTCTGTTCACATTTTTGATCTTTCAAATTTCTTTCTGTGGTCACATGGATCTGTCCTAAACTATAATAGAAACTAACTAGAAAGCCCTTGTATTTTTTTGTTTCCTATCCAGTCAGTTTTTATTCACTACAAACTTAGGTGTAGCTTAATCTTGGTTCACTCACTGGTTGTGAGTATCTGCAGGGTTATCCACTAGTTTAAAACAAATCTCATCTCAATAAAATCAAATGGAGGCAGCAGGCTTAGTTCAAACAATGGGTTCTAACTGAGTCCTTTTAAGTTTATCACTTGCTCCCAAGATAAGCCTATTAGCTCCAGAAAGCAATGAAGGAAAGCTGCCTCAAAAACTGGGCAACAAAGAATCAGACAGCTATGAGTAGAGAGGAATCTTCCAGATCTTGGGACAGAAGAAAATTCTATGTTTACAGGCATAGTAAGAGCCTAGTGAAGCAAAAGCTTTTGGAGTTGGAAATGGTATCTTAAGAGTTATGTTCTCCAGAGGCAAAGGAAACAAAAGCGAAAATGAACTTTTGGGACTTCATTAAGATCAAAAACTTCTGCACAGCAAAGGAAACAGTCAACAAAACAAAGAGGCAACCCATGGAATGGGAGAACATATTCGCAAATGACGCTACAAACAAAGGGTTGGTATCCAAGATCTATAAAGAACTCCTCAAACTCAACACACACAAAACAGATAATCAAGTCAAAAAATGGGTAGAAGACATGAACAGACACTTCTCCAAAGACATACATTTGACTAACAGATACATGAAAAAAATGTTCATCATCATTAGCCATCAGGGAGATTCAAATCAAAACCACATTGAGATAACCACCTTACACCAGTTAGAATGGCCAAAATCAACAAGACAGTAAACAACATGTGTTGGAGAGGATGTGGAGAAAGGGGAACCTTCTTACACTGTTGGTGGGAATGCGAGTTAGTGCAGCCATTTTGGAAAACTGTGTGGAAATTCCTCAAAAAATTAAAAATAGAGCTATCCTATGACCCTTTAATTGCACTACTGGGTATTTACCCCAAAGATACAGATGTGGTGAAAAGAAGGGCCATCGGTATCCCAATGTTCATAGCAGCAATGGGCACAGTCGCCAGACTGTGGAAAGAACTGAGATGACCTTCAACGGACCAATGGATAAATAAGGTATGATCCATATACAGTATGGAGTGTTATGCCTCCATCATAAAGGATGAATACCCAACTTTTATATTTACATGGACAGGACCGGAGGAGATTATGCAGAGTGAAATAAGTCAAGCAGAGAGATTCAATTTTCATATGGTTTCATCTATGTGGAGCATAAGGAATAACACGGAGGACACTGGGAGCTGGAGAGAAGAAGTGAGTTGGGGGAAATTGGAGGGGGAGACAAGCCCTGGGAGACTGTGGACTCTGAAAAAGAAACTGAGGGTTTTGGAGAGGAGAAGGGTGGGGGTTAGCTGAGAAGACTCAACAGTAAGGGGTTAGCCATCTAGGCAAGTCATCATTTGATATCATGTAACAGGGTGCCCGTAAGTGAGACCCAGTGATAAGAATCCTGAGCCCAAGTTAAGAGTCCCAGACAAGAGTGACCAAAATTCATGTGGTTATTTGTCAAAGTTGTAGAATCTCAGCAGCAAGAAAATCCTGATTTAAATGACATTGTTTATAACTATATTTAGTCTCATCTCTGAAGACTTTCAACAGTTATTAATTTTCTGAAGCATAGACGGACCTCAGAGTAAAAACAGCCTACATCCTCCTAAATGAAATTGCACACAATTGGGCACGTGATGAAAAATGGAAACGTTTGGAGTGGAGATAAATGTTTCCATAAAAGGGAGAGGCTATGGAGGGCTGAAATCTCCAACAGGAGGGTCTTTGGAGGGCTACAACCGGGAAGCAGTTGAACACATTCATGAAGAACTCAGTCTGATACAGCTTGCTGGACCACTGGAGGACAGGGCAACTAGGAAAATAAGCAAGCTGCTCTGGGAATACTAAAATAGTGTTTTCATGGTTTAGCTCAAAGGCGCTTCTCTGCTTTATTTACAGCTTTGTTTTGTAAGAGTCAAATATCTCCTTTTGGAAGTCATAACTCATGCTAGCCTTACAAGCTCACCATGATGCTCACCTTCCAAAGGAGGGTGCTTTGAGTCTTCCCATATGGGAAGCTGTTTAATCCTAAGGCATAACAAAATGGTCCTGGGGGAGGGCGCCTGGGTGGCTCAGTGGGTAAGCCGCTGCCTTTGGCTCAGGTCATGATCTCAGAGTCCTGGGATCAAGTCCCGCATCGGGCTCTCTGCTCAGCAGAGAGCCTGCTTCCCTCTCTCTCTGCCTGCCTCTCCATCTACTTGTGATTTCTCTCTGTCAAATAAATAAATAAAAATCTTTATAAAAAAAAATGGTCCTGAGGGAAAGGATGAAACGGAGAGGGAATCACAAATTTCTGAATCCCCACTGTAGTAAGACTTAAACATTCACTAAACTGTACATTTCTTGAGAACAAGAAACTTACCTTCTTTATTCATGAAATCCGGACACTTTTTGCCTCGGAGTAAAAGGCGTGCAAAGGTGTAAATTCTATAGATGATTTCTGTTTATACTTTAGAATGTTCTTTCATTAAAATGTTAACTTTTGAAAAATAATTACTTAAAGTCCAAACCAAGTGAAATGTTTACCTTCTCAAATTCTTTTTTTTTTTTTAAGATTTTATTTATTTTTTGACAGAGAGAGAGAGAGCAAGGGAACATAGGCAGGGGGAGTGGGTGAGGGAGAAGCAGGCTTCCCACCGAGCAAGGGGCCTGATGCAGGAATCGATCCCAGGACCCTGGGATCATGACCTGAGCCGAAGGCAGACTCTTAATGACTGAGCCGCCCAGGTGTCCCTATCTCCTCAAATTCTTAAAATTACAAAAAAAAAAAAAAAAGACTATTTGTCAACTTTGAGCACATTCCAAATCTGTTTTATAAATTAGAAAACAAATGAAGAAATTAAATCTACTCAGTTTCATTGATAGCCCTAAGAAAAATAAATGTTACTTTTTTATTCTAGTAAAACTATAATATTTTCATGGAAAATAAATTAGATATTAGAAATATTTTGAAAATTAGATGTAGGAAACATTTCTATATGTCCCTCTAAAATGTATTTAACAAATCTGTACTATAACAATAGCCAAGGATTAAAATTTGAAAACTTAAACTTAAGTAACATCTCTACAGGAAAATATTTTCCACAGAGAGAATCTTTTACTGCATTGTGGGCATGCAGAAATTATACAGACAGCATAGAAAGCAGTTTCTGTTACTGTCACTATAAATCATAACATTTATTTCCAGGAAAAGAAAAATTCATGGGTAGCAAATTATTTCAAGTTGCATATGTAATTACCAATTTTACTTTAATTCTGAATTACACCATTTGCAGATCCTAAGCACCCCCTTGTGGTCATAAATAAATATTTCTCATCAAGGTTCTTTTATACGGGAGAGAATACTTTTAAGGTTTAAATGCCTTGCTTTGAACTAATTGATATTTAAATTGCATTCAAATAAAATATTTATTTCTATGTAACTATGGGGCATAACACATGCATTCCAGTATATATGGATATGTGTACAGATATATGTATATATCCCAATATATATCTATAGACATGTATATATTCAGTATAATATATACATGCAAGTAAATCTCAAAAAATCATTTAGGTCATATAAATGTCCTTAAAATGTGTGGTAGCCTCAAAAACATCTTCCAAGAATATCTTCTCTCTCTTCTACTACTTACAAAATTACATAGAGGCTTTTCATCTCGTTAGCCATGATCTCAGAGTGGCTCTCACTTTTGATTGCCTATTAGAATCGCCAGGGGATAATAACAACAATAATAATGTTGGTAATAATAACAATCATAATAAATAATATTTAAGAATAATAATAATACCATTCTCAGGCATCCCACAGAACATTACATCAAAATAGCAGGATAAGCTGCAGGAATCCATAGCTTCTTTAAGTGACTCCAATACACCCAGTGTTTCAAACCTCTGATTTAAAAGGCATCATAAGGATTCTTCAGTTGGGAAATAATATATAAAATAGAGACAAGAGATGAGTTTCCATTACCTGGACGTGTGAGAATGGTAAAAAACTGTCTGATCATTCAACACGACATGTTCTCCTCAGGCACTATCACTACAAAAACAGAGACAGGTGCTTCCTCTCCTAGAGACTTTGGGATTATTTTACAAATGCAACAGTTTCACTCAGTTTAAAAAAAAATTATTGTGCAAAATGAATATCCTAGAGAAAGAGATGGGGAAGGACTACATTTTCTTGGGAAAATCACTACCTGACTTGTACAAAGTCTGTTACCTTATTTAACTGTATATGGACAGGTGTTTATTTTTAAGGTTCATAGGTAATAGTCTGTAGTGTGAAACATTTAAAAATAATTAGCATTTGTACCTTGGATGTTTCGAGGTGTTATGTGAACTTTGGGGCCATGTGTGAATGCCAAGCTTTTGTAATGAAAAGACTGGTTTTACTGCCAGTAGACATCTAAAAACACTCTGCAGTTCATATTAATAAGACTGAATGTAATTGAATGTCAGCAAATATGGTGATTTATAAAGTACTTTGCACCGTGTATATAATGAAAACCCTTGGCATTGAATCCTAATATTTGATGAAACATGATAGTGGCTTTATTTCCAATAGCCAACTTGACCTAGAACCTTCTATCATTTTTATAGTGAACTGCTTTACCCTGTTTCTACCTTTGACTCAAGTTTTCATGTATAATTAAAGAAAAGTGGTACAATTTGAATTTAGCATTTCCCCTTTCTTTGTCTATTTGATATATTTTCAAGACAATGAAATGAATACTTTATCAAATATATCAGAATTATATAAAGGTCTCAATGTAAACTCCTTGAAACCAGATATCAGGGAAACTGACATTTATCCCATTATACGGACCTTGCTGAAACTATTTTTTGGAACTTGTCATTTTTGAATATCTGTTTCTGTGGCAAACCCTTGTTTTGGGTGATAGATTTGAATTTTTCTTTTTAAAGATTTTATTTATTTGGACACAGAGAGAGATCACAAGTAGGCAGAGAGGTAGGCAGAGACAGAGAGGGGGCAAGCAGGCCCCCCGCTGAGCAGAGAGCCCGGATGCGGGGCTTGATCCCACAACCCTGAGATCAATACCTGAGCTGAAGACAGAGGCTTTAACGCACTGAGCCACCCAGGTGCCCCTAGATTTGAATTTTTTAAACAACATTAAAAAGTATGTGCAGCCAAGACTAATGCATAATTGGGTTAAGCTGGGTATGGAACAAATTTAAACGAAACAAAACAACATGAAATAAGGTGTGTGGGACTATAACTCAGCAAGCATGATAGAGACATTGTGGGAGTTGCAAATTAACACTAAAAGGCTGTTTTGAAACCCTCCATACACCACCAGAGACATTTCCCAAATAATTTGAGTAATTTCAGCATTTTGGGACTATGTATAAAGTCCCACAAGTCTACTGCTTCTTTAAAGGTAGTAGGTGTGCTCTGTTGGTATAGATTTCTTTTATAATTGAAACTGAATTATACAGACACATGCACACACGTTCAGAATTATATATATAGCATGACCACGGAGCCCAACTAATTTTCACCAAACTGAACACATCCATGTAACCTATACTGAAATTAACAAAGAGAACCTTACTATGTTAGTAGAGTATTTTTTTTAAAGATTTTATTTATTTTTTTTTATTTGATGCGGGATGGGGGAAACACAAGCAGGGGGAGTAGGTGTGGGAGAAGCAGGCTCCCCGCTGAGCAGGGAGCCTAATGCGGGACTTGATTCCAGGACCCTGGGATGCTGACCCCTGCGGACGGCAGACAGATGCTTAACGACTGAGCCACCCAGGCGCCTGTTAGTAGAGTTTTTTTGTTTTGTTTTGTTTTGTTTTTGTTTTTGTTTTATTTGACAGAGAGAAATCACAAGTAGGCAGAGAGGCAGGCAGAGAGAGAGGAGGAAGCAGGCTTCCCCAGCGGAGGAGAGCCCGACATGGGGCTCGATCCCAGGACCCGGGGATCACGTCCTGAGCCGAAGGCAGAGGCTTTAACCCACTGAGCCACCCAGGCACCCCTGTTAGTAGAGTTTTTAAAGCAATCTCAATGCTTTATATTCACACGTTTTTAAAAAATAATGTAAAAGAAAAATGCTGCATCCAATTACAACAAAAACCGGAAAGGAGTACTATTTTCAATGTAAAAAGCAAGCCCATCATTCATTTCAATGCATTAAAATAAAACACTTAATGGGAATCTTTGACTGCTTGCATACTTCATAAATACCTTGGTACTTAAACATGCCTTAAGAAGAAAACTGAGACAGAACAAGCATTGCTAATATTTGATAAGATTTCTAGCATTTTCCCATAGTTTAAAATGTGAAATTCAAATTTCAAACAATAATTTCCTAAGTAATTTTGATACTGTCTGAGTGTATATTTTATTGATTTTAATGTCAAAAAACAGGCTCCCCAAAATCTCATCGCAAACATCAACGTGCGTCCTGTCTTCCACCGGACGTCGTTAAAAGTCTATCCTGGCTCCGGGTTGGGCGGCTCTAACTGGTTCATGGTCCGTGGGGACATACTAGGTCTTGAATCAAGCTTTCAAGAGCGAGAGTGTAGCCTCTTGTTATAGATACCACATGATATTTTCTCCTCTTTCCAGTTCTTCCAAATATTTTCCCCAATCCCTGGACATGCCATTCATTTTTTCACTCTTTCTTGCCTCCTTGGTTGGTTAAAAAAAAATAATAAATAAAATCTCATGTTACTCTTGATTGCCTGAATCTATACTGTCAGTGCCCAGGAATTCACTCAAAAATCTCTCCTGCCTTGGCCCATTCTCCTCCCATTCCCCACACCTGCATCTTCCCTAGGCCCCCTGGTGTCAGAAGCCCAGTGTTCTGCTCTGCCTTATTGCCCGCCTTAAGTTTTCAGTGTGATTCTGTGGAGTAAATGAAACTGTAATGTCAATGTCCTCGACCCATAGTGGTCAAAAAGCTCAATGACGCTGATGTTAAAAAAAAAAATCAATTCTGCTTGAATCAAACAAAACCCTGGGATATCTAAAACAACTGTGCTGGGGCTCCTGGGTGGCTCAGTGGGTTAAAGCCTCTGCCTTCGGCTCAGGTCATGATCTCAGGCCCTGGGATCAAGCCCCGCATCCTGGAGCCTGCTTCCCCTGCGTCCCCCCGCTACCTCGCCCCCTGCCTGCCTCTCTGCCTACTTGTGATCTCTCTCTGTCAAATAAATAAATAAAAATTTTAAATAAATAAATATATATATATATAAAATAAATAAAACAACTGTGCTGTAATACTTTTGTTCATCTTTAAGCAACATCAGCTGATACATTTTTTTTAAAGATTTTATTTATTTATTTGACAGAGAGATCACAAGTAGGCAGAGAGGCAGGCAGAGAGAGGAGGAATCAGGCTCCCTGTGGAGCAGAGAGCCCTATGTGGGGCTGGATGCGGGGACCCTGGGATCATGACCTGATCCAAAGGCAGAGGCTTTAACTCACTGAGCTACCCAGGTGCCCTAGTTGATACATTTTTGAAATATACTTATTTTTGTGTTTTGGTTAATAGGAGTTTCTTTTTTCCTTTTATACTAATTCTGCAAGATGATGGTGAAACAATGATTTCCAATATGAAGAGGGATCTGTGCTAACTTGTAAGGTTATAAAGCAAGAACAGAAAGCAAAACTATCAACTTAATTTTGACTGGATAGGGTGCTAATAGCTTCGAATTTATGGCTGAATTTTCAAATAATACAGGAATCTAACCTGTATAAACTTTCCCTTCAAATTAGGTTATTAGGTCAATTCAAGGACAGGAACATTCAAACCATGATAATATAAAATCTCAAGAACTGTCTTTTTTTTTTTTTTTTTAAGATTTTACTTATTTATTGACAGAAAGAGAGAAACCACAAGGGTGGAGAGGCGCAGAGGGAGAGAAGGAGCAGAGTCTTCACTGAGCAGGGAGCTTTATACAGGGCTCAATCCCAGGACCCAGGGATCATGACCTGAGCCTAAGGAAGACACTTAACTGACTGAGCCACTCAGGTGTCCCTCAAGAAAAGTCTTAAATGCTAAGTCTGGAGAATGAAAGAAAAGAAAATTTTATAGTAAGATAGATACATGGAATTATGTATTTTTCAGTAATTCGCTTATAATGGAATTTTCCAATCTGAAAATCGTATGATTGTTGATAACCTATAATGAATCCATCTATGATCAACTTATAGAGATATATAAATAATAATCAGAAAAATCAGTCAATTTGGAGGCTTTCTGAAAATCCAAGACAAATATGTGTATATCTTTACTAGATACGCCTGTGACTTACTTCATTTTCTCTCCAGTAATCTGTCCCTAATTATTAATTCTCTTTATAGTTATGAAACAACATTGACAAGTGAATATGTCAAAAACAATTAAATATTTCTTTATGCACTTCTGGTATGGCATAAAGAGCCCTGGTCTAGAACTGAAAACCTGGGATCTAATTTTGGCACCAGTGCTAATTAGCTTGTGATCTTGAACAGGTCAACTAAATTCTCTGACTTGTGGTATCTGATTCTGGGACATATCTTTGATGCTAAGGAGGAAGATTTCACGAGTCCCAAGAGCCATCTTAGAATCAAATCTCATTCTGACCTTAAACCCAGCTTTTGAAAACTAGGTTCTTAGATTAAGAATCTAAGAACTCTTAAGACTAAACATCTTATTCCCGCCGCTGGGAGAGGATTCTTGTCTCTCCGATGCTTCTACCTTGGTTCCCATTCAGGACTGGAGTTGCTCCAGGACTGGAAGACAGACTTACTGCCCCCAGCACTCTGCTGATACTTAGACTTTGTTCTGAATCCCCATGCCCACAACTACAGTCCCTTTCACACTGACTTCTGCCTAGGCTGCTGGCTAACTCTTCTTGCCCAAATCTTCTTGACACTGAAATTGCTCCATCTGCCTGGGCTCACGTGCTGCCAAGAGCCACTGCTCACCACATGGCCTGTCTGAGCACTGCAGGATCTCCAAGCCCCATCCAGGAATCAGCACAGGAAACAACACAGGGGTTGAGCTAACACTCACCTGGAGAGGATAGAGGGGGCGCTAGATGGTGGTCGTGGTCGGTCTGAGAGTGACAAACTGAAGAGCTGAAGAGACAACCACAGCAAGACAAACAGGTCAGGTGGAAAAAAAGTCGAGTTGAAATGCTTTCTTTACTGAACAGAATCACGCTGAAAAGTAGTAGATTAGGAAAACAAGTACAGTTTAGTTTAGACAATTGCCGGCAGATAGGACTCCTGAGATCATGGTAAAGAGAAGTTTATCTTCCCATAGTTCATACCACTTCTGCCTCTTGGCTAGAAGAGGATAATCACAAGCATTTTATCTTTTAGGAAGCGCTCCTTTCAACAGGTGGGAATATACCGACAGGAAAAACAGAAACAAATTGCAACACACCATTGAGGACTTACTTGTATTAATCTATATACTCACATTACTTCCTTTCCTTGAACTCCACTGCACACTCTGTCTGAATTTTACAAAAGCAAAGCTCAAAGAGAACAAATATAATAGAATGTGTAAAACAAACCAGTGTTAAACACCACGATTGCCTCTCCTCTGACCTCCCATTTCAGTAAACACTACCTCTTCAGTCACTTGTTATCATTTCTGGGTCATTTTTGAAACGTGCAACTGACTTTAATGATTCTTCATATATTTTTAGCAATACATTCTTAGAAATATACACTGGTCTGCACATAAAAGTATGGGTTCCTGGGCCTACGGAGTTAAATTTCCAACTGTGAACTAGAATTTACATTAGCAAACTAATCCAGTCATTCCCATTCCTGTGCCTGCTTTCTGCAGAGGCCACTGGAGACCCACTGTTGTATATTCAGTTTAATTTAGCCCCTCTGCCTCAAATGCTAGGGAGGCAAATGGTTTTGTTTGAGGAACCCACCACTTTAAAAAGCGAAGAGAGCATGGAAATACCTTTAAGTAGAGTACACCAGCGTTTCCTGCCAAGTCTTCTTCCCACCAACTCCAGCAACTCCAGCAACTCCAGAAGGTACTTACAGGCCTGGCCCCTGAGGCATTTGAACCTGCTATCCTAGACTTAAGCTCTCCCAGGAAAATGATCATTACCATTTGCAGAGAAGTATTAAAACAAATAACGTAGACAAGCAACTGTGCCAATTTACGTTACTTAGTTCAACTAAGCTTTCTTTTCTTTTTTGATTTGGAGATAACCCAAAGCTGGACAGTCAGTGGCCATGGCTGTTTAAATCTAAGAATAAAGATCACCTTTCTTTTTTTTTTTTTTTTAAGATTTTATTTATTTACCTGAGTGAGAGACAGTGAGAGAGAGCATGAACGAGGAGAAAGTCAGAGAGAGAAGCAGACTCTCCATGGAGCTGGGAGTCCGATGCGGGACTCGATCCCAGGACTCCAGGATCATGACCTGAGCCGAAGGCAGTCGTCCAACCAACTGAGCCACCCAGGCATCCCTAAAGATCACCTTTCAATTAAAATGCTTTCCTTTCAATTATGAAGAGACTGAGCTACATTGGCACAATGGTTTTAAAATAAAGGCAACACATTTTTAGAAATTAACCTGTGATATCTGAAAGTAAATGAAATCCCTCTTGAATACTGGGCATTATTTTTAGTATATGAAGTTTAAATTACTTTGGAAACTCAGTAAATATTTATTGAATATCTACTATTATTCAATAAATGGTACTTCAGATACAAATAGAATGGCAACAGATTCCATTGAAGAATGCATACTATTTCTCATCTCCCTTGGGTTAATGCGAGCTAATATATAAATATAGATTATGTATATTGTGTGTGTAGGTATATGTGCACATATGGACTGATCTGCCAATTGATTTTTCACCTGAAAGAAGTTTCTCTAGTCTTAACTATTTTTCAGTGTCTTGAAGCAGATCTTCACAATCTATGTAGTATTATGAGCAGTACATTTACAAAAATAACCATGTGTTAAAGTAGAAATGTCAAAGAAAATCAGGCAATACTAAACAATGCTTTTTCAAAAGGAAAGAGAGTTTTAGCTACAAACATTCACTTATTTTGCAGGCTCAGTATCTTTAAAAGTTAGGTATTAAGTAATAAGGAAATGAAGCCAACAACTAAATTATAATTTTTGTCTATTTTATTCCCTATTTTAATATATGTTTATTTTTAAACCAAAACAAAATGCCTCCACCACTAACATTGTTCTGACATAACAATAAGTTTTCATACATGTCCCTGATTTCTAAACACCTTGTATGGGAAATCCACCTTGTTTTGGCATCTTTACAAGGACTTGATTTACAACTGTTGCTTTCATTTATTAATCAATGTACACTAAAAAGAAACCATCTTATTTGTTATCTGGTTAACTCATTATAATTCAGAGATAGAAATGATCCATTACATTCTGTCTCATTCCAAACTATTCTGGAACAATCTCCACTTTCATAACATGAGTTATTTCTAATTTTTCTTGTGACAATAGAGTATATTGACTTTAGAAAAACTAAACTTTCCAGTTTGGTAACCATAAAAATGTTTAAAATTGAGTAATCTCCAGAAAAGCAATTATTTGTATATTTTGCAGCTCAGGGACATTGATTAAATGTGAATGGATCTGATATTCAGATCCTGTAACATTGTAGCCCTTATACAAGGGCTTGAACTCTCAAGATGGCTTTGGCACCACTCCAAATCTCAGCGCAAAGGGTGTTGGACGTTTATCTGTTCAGATCCTAGGTTGAGCAACAAAACTGCTTTTGTTCAAAGAATAACTAATGGATGAGTAATGAAGTCACTTACCCAAAGCCAAATTCCATTGTCAATAAGAGGAGGTTTGGATTGTATAGTTTCATCTAACAACTATGTTGGAATT
The DNA here is from genome assembly GCF_030435805.1 of Mustela lutreola. NCBI lineage: Eukaryota > Metazoa > Chordata > Mammalia > Carnivora > Mustelidae > Mustela > Mustela lutreola. Next base: position 187,475,470 of record NC_081292.1, read on the forward strand.
TAGATTTTCTAAGAGAAGCCAGAAAGCAACTGTACCTTCAACGGGACTACTCTTTCTCAAGAAGATACCAGCAATGTGTGAAGTATTTTCATCTCTTCAGTTTTTTCGTAAGGGGCTCTTGAACATGTGTTATATTGTAAGCTTAACCTGTTAAGTTGAAATTTTGACAAATTACTATTTTCCCTGTTTATTGTCGGGTTTTTTTTTTTCCCCAGTAGAGCTTTTGAAAGGTGTGGGGGCTTCTTGATTATTGTTTTTGTTTTATTTTGCTTTGCTTTCTTCTAGAAGAGCTTTTAAATGCTTTTGTAATAAGAGAGCCAAATTGGAACTAGGAAGGCAATTCCTTAAGACTGTTTTCCAAACTTAAACTTCCTGTGGCTGTTACTCTGTTGTATGAATACTTTTCCCTTATGACAGGATGCAAATGGTGTTAGGGCACATCCTCTAACAAAATACAGAAATTAAGCTAACTCCATTGAGTTTTGTTGCTAGGGCACTAAATAAATATACTTTTTTTCAAGTTTTTATTTATTTATTTGACAGAGAGAGAAAGAGATCACAAGTAGGCAAAGAGGCAGGCAGAGGGGGAGGGGGGAAACGGACCCCCTGCTGAACAGAGAGCCCCATGCAGGCCTTGATCCCAGGACCCTAAGACTATGACCTGAGCTGAAGGCAGAGGCTTAACTACTGAGCCACCCAGGTGACCCGCTAAATTAAAAAAATAATAATACTTTTTATGTATATTATGATTTATATACTATTATATTGACACATTTATATATATATGTATATACAATGTGTATTTATACAATACGTGTGTGTGTGTGTGTGTGTGTGTGTGTGTGTGTGTAACACTGCATCCTTTACATCTTTACTTATCACAAAAATGCTTAGAGTTAGAAAGGTGAAATTGATACTAACTTCTGCATAGCACTCTTGATGGATTCCTCCCAGTTCAGTAGATTTGGCACTTCTCCTTGAAATAGGAATAAATTTAAAAATAAAATTGGAAAAAATGTGTCCTTCCTTTTGTCGTGGAGACAGCTACGATGGCACTCATGGAAAAGTATCGAGCTGGCTACAGACACATTTTTAGTAAATATATTTGCACAGTTCTCAAATTTTTTTTTTTTGGTTATAGTGAATTAACAGTGTTCCTGCCACAAAATTATTTCTTCTCAGTCATTTTTTTAGAAAATTTTAATGACTTTCTTTACCTAATTTTAAGTAACTTTTCTACTGCTGTTCTCATCACTTTTTCTCTTTCTCCAGCAAATGTTCTTTCTAATAAATTTTGATTTTTCACAAGATTCTGTTACTTCTGGTGTTAGGTCTCTCCAGGGTACCTTTCTTGTGAACTCCAGCATCCTGGATAGCATGCTGTCTTCTCTCCAGGGAATACTTAGCCAGCTACAGGTCTTGGTCTCTGATGAATAAAACAGAGGTTTTCATGGCTTTTTATTTTATTTGAGCCCTTTCCTCCCGTTTCTTTTCAGTCCATATTCCATTATTGTTATTGTAATTGTTATTACTATTTTTTCTCAGTTTTGAACCCTTTATAAAATTGCAAGCTCAAAGGATCATTTCTAGTTTCTAAGTTTAAAAAGAATTCTTGTAGTTTATTTACATAATACCCCTGCATAAGGAGGTGTTTGGAACTTGGAATTTTAGCCTATGCAATGAAAGTGAGAAAATAATCTTGTCTTAAATCTATAAACTTTTCCAAGGGCAGCATGACAGGATAGTCACTAACAAAATTTATGGTTGGGGTCATAAATGGTGGATCAATGTATGAGTAAGAACATATGCCTTTCCATTTTTTCCTATAACCATGGCATTGTTAATCTAATAGTTTTTCTGTTCTTTGAACCCTCAGGTAATGACTGTAGCTAAAGACAGGATATTAGGTCACACAATTATCTGATTTATTGTTATAAATTCTACATGTTTGTACTTTCAGATTTTTCACCATGATGGCAAAAATTCTAGACTTGGAGGAGGTTGCAAATTTCTCTAACGTCCATTAGATTTTTCTAAGGACTCTGATGGATACTTTTGGTATGATCTCTTTTAAGTTCATTGAAATTCAAAGTAATTAATTGAAATAAAGCCCTGTATTTGTGCATGCATTCTGAGTAATTAATTGAAGTGAAACACATGTATTGCTAATCTTGCATGCTGTGATTAAGATAGAAATAAAGACATCCATCAAACTAGATTACTTCTTCATCAAGGAGGTGCAGAAATATCTCCACAGCTGTTTGGATCATTTTAATTGTATCAGAGCCTCTTATATCACAGGTTTAAGTGAGACACTACCCCCCCCCAATCAAAAAAAGAGAATATTAGGATATAAAAGTATACTAATCAGCATGTGAAAGGAATTTCAGTGCATTCAAAGGTCTCCTCACTAGTAACATTAGATTAATTAAAGTAACAAAACACATTTGTGTGTTTATTGATCTATTTTCATTTATAGATGCATAAACACAGAGAGGACCAGATGGACCCTTAAATTTACTCTCAAATGAGTTCAAATGATCCCCATAACCTCTCTAACCCCTTTAAAAATGAGAACAGTGCAACCATACCTATATAAGGAAGAAATCTAATTCATGACCAAAAAAATGACACTATATTTTTCTTAAGTTAATATTCCTTCCTCCAATAGGAATATAGTTTCTAAAAGCACCTGCTTATTCCAAAAAGAAAAGACTCACTTACTCTAACCAATTTCTTGGTTAGTTTCTCAAAATTACCTCTAGTAAGGAGTTTGGGTCACTCAAGACAACTGGAGAAAGTTGTCACAGAACAATAAATGATTTGACACAAAGTGATTCCTTGAAAGCCAAAGTTACCATTTCAGGAAATCCATTCTCTTGTGGTTCAGTGAGCCATGAGGGAGGTGAGCTGAACAGAATGAGAATAAATCAAGATCAGATATTTCATGGATAGAGAGCCCACTCTTTAGGGATCTCAAAATGCTACAAGAAGCCCTGTTTTTTTATAGCACTTATGTATGATAAAAATCTACATATTTTCATCTTAAAGACTAAGTGAAAAACTATAAACTTCAGTGATTTATATATAAATATAAATATATACAAATATAAGTATATATCCACATACATAATAACTTGAACCAGCAAAAAGACTTCCTAATTACTTATAATTACATTAGTAATTAGCTGTGCAAAAGAAAAATTTGATTTCAATAAACACTTATTTTTTTTGTTCATTCTGTTGTACAAGTAAGAATTTATATGATTTCTACCTGTTTTGATTGATCTTCAAGTTAAGCACAAAACAGACATGACCTTAGATTCTAAGACTTCAGGAACCTGTGGGTTGGAGTTGTTCAACTGCAAATGCAGAGAGACAAACACATGCAGATCCCTGATGACAAAATAGCTGAACCCTACACTTTGCTTAAACTGGACAAGCAAATAATAATACCACTAAAAAAAAAAAATTGAATAATGTATTAAGTAGTAATACTGAAAACAATATGCATTTATCACACATAATCCAAGTACTTTAAAAAAATCTCTAGGTTTTAAAACTTTGGTTATAATGACTAGATCAAATGGCAGCATCAACAAAATAAATTGAAAAATATATGTTAGGTTGAGAAAAACAAAAACAATAGGAAGCAGACATGTAACAAAAATATTTATATAAAAATGCACTTATTGACATAGAAAGAACTACATATTATATTTTTAAAAAGCTACCAGAGTTTCTTATTCTATTTATGTCATATAATATAGAATAAGTAATATATTACATGTAATAGTAATTGATAATACTAATGTAAATAAATTACCTACTGACTTATAAGACACGTTTTTTATATATTTAGGATTTTTAACCATCTCTGTGTCTCTTAATTTTTTTACAGTAAATATGTATTACTTGTGTCAAAAATATTTTTAATTCAGGGCACCTGGCAGTAGAGCTTGTGACTCTTGATCTCCAGGTTTTAAGTTCGAGCTCTACTTTGGGTATAGAGATTACTCAAAAACAAAAGAAATCCTTAAAAATATATATTTTTAAATTCAATTCAAGATACTTTGGGTTCATTCTGGCAATTGTTGAACCATATGTGATTCAAACTCCCCTGCTTTTCCAGTGAAATATTTCCCAATGAGATATCCATGGAAACACAACAAACAATATAATTTCTCAACAGCACAGAAAATTAAGAAGCTCTGTCAGCTAACTGAACATCTCTTAAAGGAAGTCCTCCTAGTTCAGGGTGAGTTAAATAGACTGAGAGATGACAAGAAGCGGTCAGCCCATTCAGAGACCTCTTTCTCCCCCACGCTACTCCCTGCCTCCATGGACCCCCAACCACAGAGACATGGGGCCTTCTACCAGAAAAACCTAAATTCTGTCTTATTCACGATTTGCCTGCTAAGGTCATCAGAGTTGTCTCCTCTTCTTACATCAGATCTTGCATCTTTTACTACTATTTGAAGGCGGAGGTTCCAGAAATCCAGTGGGGCCAGAGACACAAGAGGAACAGCAGTGGTAAAAGGGGAAGAAACAGAAAGAGCACTTGGAGCCCAAGAGTCAGGAACACCAAGAATGATTGAAAGAAGGTCAGATAATCAGAGCCCTGTCCCTCCTCTGTGGGGATAGAGGCACGAGGGGAGACAGAAGCTGTTTCCCCTTGGGAGGGGAAAGGAATCCAGAGGCTTCCTCTCCTGCTCCGAAGCCTTCCTTATTCTTAAAGCAAAGCCATGGGATAGAAATAATTGTATCTGTTTCAAGGGAAACATCAAAGCCCAGAGAGATAAATACTTGGCCTAAAATCACAAAAAAGAGCTAACGAAATTCTAAATCCTCATAATCAACCCTAGCACTCCAAATGATGATGTTAGTACTTTTAATTGCAAATACCAAAGATCAAATTAATCAAGAGTCAGCACCAATAACCAATACACTGAAAAAACACATGGTTTTTATTTTTTTTTAAGATTTTATTTATTTATTTATTTGAGACAGAGAAAGAGCATGAGCTGGTGATAGGGGAGGTGCAGGCAGATGGAGAGGGACAAGCAAAGAGCCCAACTCAGGGCTCGATCCCAGGACCCTGAGATCATGACCCGAGCAGAAGACAGGTGCTTAACTTACTGAGGCACCCGAGTGCCCCAAAATATATGTTTTTTGATAGTTTTGTTTTCAAACTAATCATTTCTTTACCTAACTAGTGTCCTTTGAGGCAATGAAAGTGATAAAATTATCGCTACTATAAATTTTTCTATTGTCAATAGTTTTTTAAGTTTATGATGTATTATTATGATTCAGTTAACAAGACAAGAAATATATACACAAATAAATAAAGCCAATAGCCTGCTGGAAGTACCTCGTCACCACAACCTACACTCCTTTATTAGCCATCTGCTGATGGCATTTTTCTCTATCATTAGTTTCTTAACTACTTGAGAGGAGGAATGCTATCTGTAGCTAAAGAGACTTCTCAATACCATGTTGTACATTCAATACAAATTTCAAAATATTTTTGATAAAATATTCATTAATCCTAGGTGGCTTAGAGGTAAAAGTTGTGGGATGCTTTTTAATTAATACAACTTTTGAATTCATTCTGAAATTCCTACTATAAATGGTAATTCTACCTAAACTATATTTGGTAGAAAAGTCAATGCTCTCAACCAAGGACAACATCATTTCAGTTTGTACTGAATAGGAATTTAAGTGCTACTGATTCCCTGACGGCAAAGGACAAGCATAGATAAGGGATGTAGATCTGAATCACTTTTCACTAACTACTGGAGAGCATTTTTATTTTAAATGGGATAATCATTTGCTGACGATCTAATATGCAAGCTTCACAGTATGCAATTTATGTAATTATGTCATTATTAAGTAGAGTGTCCACTATCTTCTACAGATTACTAAATATGCCTCCTCATATAGAATTCAGCAATCTGTAAAGATTTTTTTCATAAGACAGGTAGAAAGGTCAACTTCATAGTCTAGGTTTTGTATCCAATAGTGTTTGATTTGATACTTCGTATTAATTGTTCTGAAGTGTGGGGATGTTACGTTATTTAGGGTGCCTAAACCACAAATGTCTCCTGGCAAGACCTCCTACCACTAACAATGAGATTAGCAGAGGAAAATTCAAAAACACTCATGGGGATTGTTTGTACTTTTTTTTGTTTTTTTTCCTGGTCGAGTGTGTTTTTGCTCTGTGGGAGAGAAGACAGTTTAAAACAGCACTGCATGAAAAAAGAAGCAACTGACCGCAGGTTGCTAGTGTGCTTCAATGAAGCAGAGGTTTCTACCGCTCCTCTCAGCAAAGGGGAGGTTTCTAACGGTCCCCTGCTGACTTCAAATGGGCTCACAGCCTGCACCCAGCAGCCACAGTGGAAACTTACCGGTGTGATAATAATCACTTAGAGTGAGACTGTGGTGCAGACCCTTTCCCCCCAACCAGAAATCCCCCGAGTAAAAGCTTAATCCCCTGGGGAGACACAGAGATGCAAAAACATAAAAACAGGTGTACAGTTCCCTGACACTAAGAAAAAATGGGTATGAACAGCTTTTCACTCTTGATATCCTCTGAGTCAAAAAATGAGCACAAGAACAGCATTACCTGAGCTTTTGACTCAGAGGTGCCTTAAAACATTCATTGAGAATATCTTTAATATGTAAAAAGGGATAATCTTTGTTAAAAGAAAACTAAACTAAAATCATCTCCAGTAGAGACTGTGTGTATGTGTGTGCGTGTGTGCGTGTGTATGCAGCATGCATCGATATGTGTAAATAAAATATTGGAATAATACACACCAATATATTAATCGTTATTAATAGTTATTGTCTCTGGAGCATGGGGTACAGGGTAGAGTAGGAACCACTCCTTTTACTTTTTCAATTTCTGCATTGCTTGCATTTGTTACAATCGCCATACAATAGCATGGTAATTATTTTTAAAACCTTTTTTCACTGTTACTTTGAACAATCTCTTCTAATAAAGGTAAACGCTATTCTCTAAGAAAAGTGTCCTAGATTTTATGTAAAACAATTTGCAGTTTGAAACAATTTTATTTACCTTTGCTCTACAAGCATTTTGAAAATTTCAAGGTTCAATTAATTTTCTTCAATGCGGTTTATTGTTGCCAGAAAGCAAAGTTTCATGTAGTATCTGTGAATAAAAAGATTAGTAAGTTTAAAACAAAAAAACTGTCTCAACGTTTTACAAAAGGTGGGGTTTAAGTAACTACCCGTAGTAAAATGTGCTTCAAAGATCAGCATCCTTTAGATCATTAAATTCATGATGGTGATTTTTAATTAGATGCAACTTTTGTGTTACAAAAAGCTTTGCTCTTTCATAACCACATTTTCTGCAACAACAGCCCTCTGAATTGGATGTTAAACTAATTTTAAAGAGTAGTGTAAACCAAGAAAATTGAAAAATGTCAAAGTCCAAGAAAACACTACATACAAAAAAAAATACTCTTGCTCCTTCACACTGAGCTACCACTGAATGCTGTCAAACTCTAACAGGGATTCCTAAATGCTAGTGATTCAACGATTTCGCGGATTCACCCCTTTCGACAAATTTCATGAGGAATAAAGGTAAGACAAAAGAACACAAAAGAAGCTCTAGTTCCACACAGGTGAACTTGGCGCTAGGGCCCGCGTAAAGCAAGATGGCATAGCCTTTCTCTCACACACTCTTACTTTTCACTCTATCCAAACACACTTAAGATCGGAAAACAACATTTCTGGGAAATTGGTAGCATGTTCTCTCTACAGATGTGGCTGCCAGTGCTAGGGAAAAGCTAACCTTACTCTTATATTTAAAAAGTCTGTGAAAGCCACATGATAGCTTAATTAAGGACTTGCTTTAGAATCACTGTTGGATCATTTTGAATTTATAGATCCCAAGGCAGGCCAAACTGAATCAGAATTTCACAGAGTGAAGTCCTAGTGGGCATAGACATATTAAATATATACCCATATTTACACCTCCACAGGGGATTACCATGCCCTGATTATAAAATATCTGTAGAGAAATCTATGATAATAAAAAGAAAATTACCCAGTGGAAAAAAAAATTATTTTAAAAGTATATACTCGATGCAACATGGGGGCTTAAGTGGGTAGAAGAAGAATCAATGAAACAAGATGGGATTGGGAGGGAGACAAACCATAAGTGACTCTTAATCTCACAAAACAAACTGAGGGTTGCCGGGGGGAGGGGGTTTGGGAGGAGGGGGTGGGATTATGGACATTGGGGAGGGTATGTGCTTTGGTGAGTGCTGTGAAGTGTGTAAACCTGGTGATTCACAGACCTGTACCCCTGGGGATAAAAATATATGTTTATAAAAAACAAAAAATTTTAAAAAAGGTATATACTCCATTTTCCCAATTCCAAAATTAAGATTATTGACCTGAAATCAGCAAACTGAACGAACAGTGATTTGTGCCCTTAGACAGTCCAGACCTTCTTTGAGCTAACATAAGGTCACCATGATAAAGTGGGTATTTTCTAAGTTTCTTTTGCCAGTGTGCAACCATTTTCAATTTTGTAAAAGGAAACTATCAGAAACTTTTCACACGAGAACTTAAAAATTCTTCAAAAAAGTAAATTCCAGTGACAAAAACACAGTTTCCTGTTAACATACAGAGAGAACCCCTTTTCTGTCACCAAAGCACTTTTCTAACTGAAGCCTATGTGACCTAATAGTATAAACTTTATATATGCATATTTCTCCTTTCAACAGAATTCAGGGGAGTAAGGAAGCTCAATCATCACTCCAGAATTCCTGGGAAAGGGAAGAGAAGGAGTTAATTCTATATATATGTTTAAGAAATTGAGGCATACACATATTAATAAGTTAACGGGAGTCTGCAGCAGGCCAGGAATAGAATCCAGGTTACATATTTTTAGACTCCTGCCTCTTTGATTTTCACACACAATATGATACTTGCCCATATGCTTTAAAAGGACACAGCTTTCAGCAAGTAGAGTAGCAAAAAAGAGAGACTTTGTATGACCCCAGAATGTAGTAGAACTCTTCATGGCACAAGCATGCGTGTGTCCGAAGCGTTTTCCCTTCAAACCACCATGCCTTCCTTTACGTATTCTTTCCCCCTCCCCAAGCTGCCTGCCCTCCGAGGAAACATGGAATGCTCAAGGACCACCTTAACCTCAGCTGCTTACCATAGTCCAAGCACACGAATAGGCACTTAACACGAATTAGTTTCTTAAATAGTCACGATGATCCCGCAAGAGGGGTGTTATTCCCAGCGGATAGGTAAAAACAAAACAAAACAAAACCAAAAACCTAAGGTTTCATGACCTACCAGAGGAAAACCCGAGGGTTTTTTTTTTTTGTTTTTTTTTTTTTGGACACATTCCTGAAGGTAATGAAAAGTTAATACTGCAGCTGAAGTCGATCCAAATATGGATTGACTTCATACTCTTCCAGGTGATCGATCGGATCAAGAGAGGAAAGATAGCCCAGAGGAGACCAGTGGTAACTCGGGCTCTCACTCCTAAAATGCATCTTAGAGAAGAAAACGTTAAAGGATTCATTGAAGCAACACGGTGTAGAATAAAAGTAGGAAGTTGAGGATTCGGCCACCAGGTTTAACTACTAGCTCTGCAATTTTTGACCTTTTTGACCTTGGGCAAATTACTTAAATCTCAGTTATCATTTCCTCCTGGTTGTTGTGAGGATTCAATGAGACAGTGATATAGGTTAATGTTTAGTTTTTGCAGGGCACAAAGCCAGTGCTCAGTGAACATCAGCCATTGCCATTTAAGAAAGCCTAATGTGGTTAGAGACCCAGGTGTGGACCCCACCTCCTGGGGCTGCTTGTCTTCTCTGTTGTCAATAACAGCAGGCAGCCAATCACAGAACAGCCCCTGGCCAATCACCTTTCCTCAAATAGTCTACTAGTACTTAGCATGGTATAAGAAATATTTTCTGTACATTTTATTTTGGCCTGCATTGGTTTGGAGTTGTTAAAATACCTAATACTTATTGAACATTTACTGTTCTCCAAGCTCTACGTGTCTTAATGTATTTAGTTCTCAGAATGAGGCTATGAGAAAAGATGTTGTCACTACGGATGGTGTCACCACGGATGGTGTCACCATTTAATAGATAACACAAGGAGAGGTGAAGGCAGGACTCAGATCCAGACACTCTGGCCACAGAGAGTACACCCTGAAGTGTCCTACCCCAGTCCTACCCCAGGGCTTCTCACTCGGCTGTGCACTTGGTCATTTCACTGATTCACTCTGCTTCACAGACGACACCCATAAACTTGCTTTATTACTCTCCATTCCCAGCATTTTAAAGCCTTGACTTCTTTTGTCATATGGATAGGCATCATCTAGACGGAGCCATGGAAGAGGATAAAGGAAGATCTTGATTTCTTATCACCTGACAAGACCTTTGCTTCGGGATTATAGCGTTCCCGAGTTCCACACCTGATCACACCATTTGCACGAGGAGCGCCTTATGTCAAGTCAGCACATTACCCATGTCCTCTGAGTCTTAAAAATTGAAAAACATGGACTGTAAAATTTGATACTGCTCATTAAGCTAAATGTAAAATAAAAATCTTGCATAAATAAAATTTAGTGTTAACTTTTTTTAACACGAAGGGTAATATATTAAGAAGAGTCTATGTTAATACAGTGAAAGAATTTCAACATTAAAACCCGGTTCCTGCTTGTGTTATGTGGCAGCACCCTATGCTTACCATAGTACAGATTTTTCATGAGAGAATTTTCCAGATCTGCAAATTAATCCGACATTCTTGCCACTTATATTATGTAAAACAAGATTTGTTCAAGGCTTCCAGTCTCATCTGCAATTAGTTGATCACAGAGAGTGGGACTGTGAATAAGGATTGTAATTAAGTGCTCTTTCTCATAACGTTCATGCACACACACACACACACACACACAGACACACACAGCCAGAGAAGCTTTCTTTCGGTATTTTTTTATGAGACCGCAAGAGCTTCCTCTCATTTTGTCCCCCAGGCTTAGAGGTGTTTCTCAGTCCTGGGACAGCCAGGAGGAGCCTAAGGTGGCCTAAATTGTGTCATCTGTTTATTTCACAGCCCTGTTTATATATTGTCATTTTCAACCTACCGTGTGTCCCGAGGAAGGGAGGCCCGGTCTAAGATGTCGCTCATTGTTTTGGTTCAATGTGTTAAGTGTATTAATGACCTCTACACACAAACATATCCTTTCGGTGAGCAACCTATATGATCTGTAATTATTTTTCCCTATGTTATGTTTGTTCTGATTACGTTTATTGAACTCCAACTCAAAAACTAGGGCTTTATGTATCTTTTTAAATTGCATTTTTCGAGTAATTCATTCTTACTATTTTACAAAGGTTGCGGTTTGAGAAGTTGCAGAGGCGCTGCTCCAGGCTACGGAAACCTTGATTCGTAGGAAGTTTAGCCTCTTTTCTCTTTTCCCCCATGCTTATTCATGTATCTAAAGGGTCAGACTTGATTTTACTCTCTCAGCACTTGAGCCAGAGCTCATACCTGCCCCCTGGAGGTTGGAGGAATCATAGGTCACTTCTTGATGGGTATCCCAGGAGGACACTGGACCACGATACTGGTAGGGTCACCAGACACGAAGCCCAGGGGCCGTACATGAAATCTGGCTAGCAAAAGTTCTACTTCCTTTGGCTTTCCTATGGCTAATGCTAGAGCATCTTCTCCCTGCCTGTTGAAACCTCACCAGGTCAATGTAAGTGCGATTTCTGCCCTTTATAAAGTTTTCTGAAACCTTGACTGTCAACACTCTCTTCCCATGGTAACCCTCAGCCTGGGGCATCAGTGCGCAAGCTTGTCGGACTGCCTTCCATAACCTGCCCCGCGGTTAATAGGGACAGTATGTGTTCACCGTTCCTGGTGGATTCCGTTGCGTCCTACATTCAGAATCATCATTCAGATTCACTCACCTGACATGGCGTCGGGGTCGGAGCTCCATTTTTAGGGAACGGTTGCGCTTATACGCTATAAGCCTGAAGTCAAGCCTACCTCAACTCATCCTAACAAATTTCAGTAACTTTGAATTTCAGCTGGGAGGGGTGCGGGTCCTGGTCCTTTTTCTACCAAATAACAGTTGGGTTTGATCACCTTCTTCACCAGCAGAATTCGAGTTTTGCTCATTAGTGGTTTTTACCAAAGGATATACATCGCATGTATTAATTCTGCTTCCCTAGAAATCCTCTTACATAGTTTAAAATTTTTGTTAACCTTAACATTTTTCAGACATCACAGCTCATTTTAGACTTTTGCACCTCTGACATTATCCTGTCAGTCAGTATCACCGTAATATTTAAATATGTGGCCTTTCTTCTCGTGTTTCACCAATTTAAAATCTGATCCTGTCAGTAATTTCCAGGGAAGTTACACTGGTTTCTCTCAACACTTTCTTCTTTCTTTTCTTTTTTTTTTTTTTTAACGCAGCAAGTATGCAAAATGCATAGTTCCCTAGCACCAATTTTCCTAATAACTTTCTTTTCCTTTTACTGGATGAAACTATCAAGTGAGATAAGACAAGAACTTAATCAAATGCTCTGCTTTTGAAGAGTGAGATTTTCAGTTGAATGTGTACTTGAAGTCTAGTTTTTCATGCCTACCAGGTGAATTTAATTATTTGCTTTCTTTAGTCAGGTCCTTGTAGTATAATCTTACAGTGATGATAGCTAATATTTATTGAGCACCCCCTTTATGCCAGGAAGTTTATGTTTAATCTCATATAATTCTTAGGGCAATGATAATCCACATTGTATAGACAAGGAATCTGAAGCACTGAGATATTAAATAGTCTGGGGACCCAACTATAAGTGCCATGTTCGGGGTAGGAGCTCAGGCAATCCAGCTCCCAAGTTCAGCCTTGTAACCACTATGCTATGGCACTACCTAATTTTATTTCCTTTTTTTTTTTTTTTAAGATTTTATTTATTTATTTGACAGAGAGAAATCACAAGTAGGCAGAGAGGAAGGCAGAGAGAGAGAGAGAGGAGGAAGCAGACTCCCTGCTGAGCAGAGAGCCGGATGTGGGACTTGATCCCAGGACCCTGAGATCATGACCTGAGCCGAAGGCAGCGGCTTAACCCACTGAGCCACCCAGGCGCCCCCTAATTTTATTTCTAATGTTCTTTTATCTTCACATAAACACTCTCCTCAATTCTCCAGATTTTTATGAAGGAATATATCTTTTTGGCACACAGCTATACTCTGTTCTCATAATAACAGTTCTGTTTCTTTTGAACCAAGAATGCTGACATCCTTTCATGGTGCATTTCCAGTAGTGAATTCCATCCTTTCTCACCTCTCAGATCATATTTACTTTCATATCACAATCTCAGTTTCATTTTGTTGATTAATCATGTTTTTCACTGGCCTTTAGATAATGTACAGGGGAAAAAAATTTTAAAAAGATGCCCTGAGCAAGTTAATCTAACAGACTTCCCTCAAAAGTATACTAGGCTTGACAAGTATAGGGAGGAGTATACCCCATATTCCTATTCCTATTACTTATAATAGATATTTTTAAAGTGAAAATACTGAAGAAGAGTCGTTTGTAAGGTTAAAGTTGAAGAGATGATACTTGCGTATGTTAAATGATCTGCCTATAGTTAAACAATGTTGGTTCCTTAAATTGTTTTACTAAAGTAATGCTTTCAGCAAGTGATCAATAGTTAAAATGACACTTGGTTTTAAATTTAATTATATTAATTATCTTTCTCCTACATCTTTCTCCCAATTTAATAGGTAGTACATTTAAAATACCCCCCTTTATCATTTTGCATTTTGAGTTGCTAAGGCTATAGTTGTTTCAATTATATCCATAGTGAAAGATTCAGAATGGGTGAAAGACTAGATCTTGCAACATAAAAACTTCTACTGTAATTAGACAGCACATGTTCTGAAAAATACATGTGAACACAGTGTACATAAAAATTCTGTAGCATTTCTAATGAAGAATCCTTTCTAAAAATTTCAAATATAGGCAAAAGGAGAATAATAAAAATAGAATACTGGTTCTCAAAGCAATCTTAACAACAGAAAAATATGCATTCAGTGGGAAAGCATACAGCCCTTTTTCTCTAGTAGTTTTTCTTTTCCTGAATTGGAAATACAACAGATTTCTTCTCTCATTCTAGTAACACTGTATTTGATAAGGTAACAGAGTTCCCCGTGGTTGTTTAATTCATTACAGATGTACCTCATTTTATTGGGCTTAGAGATACTGTGGGTTTTTTTTTTTCCCTTGGTTTTTTGTTTGTTACAGATTAAAGTTTGGTGGTAACACTGAGTGGAGCAAATGAAGTGTATTGGACCCATTTTTTCCAACAACATTTGCTCACATCGTCTCTGTGTCACATTTTGATAATTCTTGCAATATTCCAAACTGCCTCATTATTTTTACATTTGTTCTGTGATCTGTGATCAGTGATCATGACTTGCTGAAAGCTCAGATGATGGTTAGCCTTTTTTTAGCAATATTTTTATTTTTTAATTTTTTAAATGAAGATTTGTACATCTTTATAGGCATAGTGCCATTGCACACTTAATAAACTACAGTACAGTATAAACATAACTTTAAATGCACTGGGAAACAAAAAAAGTCATTTTACTTCTTTTATTACAATATTTGTTGCAATAAGTGTTCTGGAACTGAACCACAATATCTCTAAGATATGCCTGTATTTTGCCATAAGTGTAATTTACTGATACATTTCATTTAAAAAAAACATGGTTTTATATGTAAGCATTGACTTAAAAAAAAAAAAAAAGACCCAGAGCATTATGAAGAAACATTTTCAAAATCTGTAATTTAATGACAAAAATTTGCATTAGCAGGTCAAAATGGTCAACTGGAAAGTCTGAAAAAATTAAAGATTGTGGAAAACCCAAAGTTTCCTAAAGTTGATATAGTTTTAATTATAACCCAATGCATATCCTTTCTGGCATCTGATCTCATATTAAAAATAAAACTCAAAGGTAAAAAATAAACTCAAGTGAAATAAAATTTCATTGCATATTATATACATCATTTCTGAGAATAAAACTTTGCAAACAGGGGCTTGTGGGATGTCTTGACAATAGCATAATAGAAAAATAGGGGGCACCTGGGTGGCTCAGTCAATTAAGCCTCAGACTCTTAATTTCAGCTCAGGGTCATGATATCTAGTCCCATTCGGGCTCCATGGGGGCTTGAAGCCCCCTTAAGGTTCTCACTCCCTTTCCCCTCCCCCTCCTGGTGCACACATGTACTCTCTCTCTCTCTCAAAAAAAAAAAAAAAAAGAAAAGTAATGATCTCAGAATAAAGAAAACCATTTCTTTTCAGCATTTCTCCCCTGGGTTTTCGTAATGGTGGCCAACTACTTTAACAAGTGTCTCCTCCTTGTCAGCCACCTAATGTGATAGGATTCACCTTTGTTATATCCTGCAAGGGACTTATCCTCAAGGCAGGGCAAAATCACTTAATAAAACAGACTAAAAGTACCCACTTTTAAGACCTATGATTTCAAACTTGGAAAAGGATGTTTCAGAAAGTGAACAGTTTGTTTTTTAAAACAAGAAATTAAGACACTTGAATTATGGTCATTACAATTAAACTGGCTTCATAAATGTCCTCAGAAAAGCCAGGGGGCTCCACTGAAGGGAATTTTGGGTCCAGAATCAGAAGTGCTTGAGTTCTAGGTCCTAATTTGCCACTATAAAAACCGTTAGTACGTGGAGGCAAGTCACTCACCTTTATAAAACTAAGATGATGATGCTACTTGTTGTACAGCCTTCCTTTTTCATTCAGGTTAGTTTTATTTATGTATTCATAACTCAATTTCATGTCGAAATAAGTTTGATACAGCTTCCAAAACAAATAGAAAAAATAAGTAGGAGAGTCAGAAGAAGAGGAAAATTATGGAGAGTGAAAATAAAAAGAAGTCAGGGGAAGGACTGGTGGACAGTTTACATGGTGTTGTATGTGGGCATAAGCTCTTCCACAGTCAATAACACTCATCTTAGTGTGAATTGATGCATTCATCTCTCTGTCAGAGACAAGCTTTTCATAGTAGGAAAGAGTAGAGAAAACATAAAAAAAAATCCCTAAATTAATAAGGAAGGTAAACATTCTTTAATTATTTTCCAGTTACGTTGTCACTGATATATACCTTTAAAAAAAAAGGAGCATATTTCTGAAACTTAACATAGGCCAGTATTGTTAGCTCTGACTATATATCTAAATTATAATATCATTTCTACAATAAAAATCTCATAATCCCAGAACTGAAAATATCTTTCATTGATGCCAATATGGGAAATAATCCTATATAATACTCGCTTTCCTGACATGACTACCATTAAAACATAGAATCTTCGTGTAACTAATACTTACAAATACTTTCTTTCATTTTCTGCCACTCTCTATTTTTTTTCCTTCCTCAGCCCCAAATTATGGAGGCAGTTTTCAATGTCTTACAGATGCATTCCCTTCCGATCCAAAATGAGCCTTAATAATGTAAGTGTCAGAAACCAGTTCCATAGCAACTGCAAAAGGAGCTTTTACATGGACACATGTTTCGAGAGAAATTACGTTTGGAACTCACAATAGTACAGAGAAACTTAAACTAAAATTATCTTTTGCATCTGGTAGAAGAGATAGGCGTGGTTCAAATATCTCAAGGATGTTTCTTAAGAGCTCTCCCTCGGTCAATGAAGTCGTATTATTTTGCTTCCAAGCCTGTGCCACTTTAAAGCAAGATTCAGAGTCTGAAAGTAATACTAACCTCCTCTAGCTAAGTGATTTAAATGATCACGGTTTTCAAAAGATTTCAAAAAAAAGAAGAATAAGAATTTTGCCACGATATTTTGTACTTTCTCGTGTATAAAATAATTTTATTCCTTTAAGAAATCCTGCTGAGTTAATATGAAAGACATTTCCACTACGGGTACTAAAAATTCACAGTAACCCTTATAGTTCATACAAAGAAAATCAAATTCTATTTTAGTGAAGTTTTCATAACAGCCTTTTGGCTAATAATGTTGAAGAATCATGATATATTTAAGAGATATTAATTCTAGTAATAGTCATTTATCTTTGATGTCAAAGAGAGACAAAGGCTTGGGAAATAGAAGATTTATGATGACATATTATAGACTCACTTGGTAGATGTTAGATTTTTTTACTCTTCCTCTGAAACGACAGATAATGAAGCTTTATCAACTTCCTTTTATTAAGGCTAAAAATATATCCTATAATAGGATCATAAACATTTAATGAAACCCACAGCTGTACTGAATTTTAAAATTAGGTGAGGATGGACAAAGTAGTTCATAGAAAAGTAAATCAGCATAACTCATACATTATGATATGACAACCCAGCTTGTTTTAATTTAATATATCTCCGGGTCTGACCTCTGTCCTGGAGTCCAGATATGTATTTCCAACTACTTAAATGAACCTGGGTATCCAAAAATGAGTCGATTTTCTTGCCAAGCACATCTGGATATCTGAGACATGTCAGTGGAGAAAGCTCAAATTTGAGAAGCTAGAACAGGATGATTGACCTTTCTTTTATTCTTCTACTGCTTTCTGAGAAGATTGAAATTCTTCCCTCTGTCTGAAGTTGTGTTCCCCAGAAATACTCTGAAATGAGGATTCATGAAAAGGTGATTAATAGGAAGCTTTCCCAGGAAAAACCATGAGGGTTGTAGGGAAATGGGACTAGCTAGATGTTTAAGGATGTTTAAGGTTATCTAGCAAAATTTCATGAAGGGTAAGTTTGACTCTGTCCCACAAAGAGTGTCTAAAGATAGTGTAGGCCACACCTCAGAGTTATCTTGACCAACACAAAGTAGCTAGAATATTTATTCTCTTGCACCTGTCAATCATTGGTTAAAAATTGCCCCTCAGGGGCGCCTGGGTGGCTCAGTGGGTTAAGCCGCTGCCTTTGGCTCAGGTCATGATCTCAGGGTCCTGGGATCAAGTCCCACATCGGGCTCTCTGCTCAGCAGGGAGCCTGCTTCCTCCTCTCTCTCTCTGCCTGCCTCTCTGCCTACTTGTGATCTCTGTCTGTCAAATAAATAAATAAAATCTTAAAAAAAAAAAAACATCACCCCTCAGGAGATATAAACTCCCCAGTATTTCTTTCTTTTTTTTTTAAGATTTTATTTATTTGACAGAGAGATTACAAGTAGGCAGGCAGAGAGAAGGGGGGAAGCAGGCTCCCTCTGAGCAGAGAGCCCGATATGGGGCTCAATCCCAGGACCCTGAGACCATGACCTGAGCCGAAGGAAGAGGCTTAACCCACTGAGCCACCCAGGCACCACCCCCAAGTATTTCTATCAAAGTGAAGCAAAATGAGTTCTAGCAGCCCAAGTCCAATGCCCTAATAAAGAGACATAGTGCTGATCATTTAAGCATGAACACACCTGGAGCTAGTGTGCACAGGAATGAAAAAAGATCCAAGCAAGCTCTGGGGGTACACTGACTGAGTCTGCTGCAATCTCCATGCTGGTGACTGTTTCAACTTATTTTCCTAACAGCTATCTTTATTCTTCTTTAAATGTTGTTCATACATACGTGGTCTTCTCTGTGCACCCTGCAGTGGGGAATACCCATTCTTGACAGTAGAGTGCTGCAGATAAGCCAGAGCTGAAGTTCCCTCTCTGTTCCACAATTTACTGAGGAAGCTTATCAACTGTGCTATTGCTCAGCCCAGTGTTTTAAAAAATTGAATAGGAATGCCTTCGGATGAGGCTTGTCTCTGATTCACCAGAATTTCCTAATGATACCAACTATAACTTGATTCAGCTGAGTATAACAACAATGACAAAAAAATCCAAAGCAATAGTGGTTCTCAAAGTATGGTTTCCAGACCAAGTGCATCAGCCAACAAATCATATGGTTCTATGAGGGTGGCAAGGACACAGTCTACTCCCACCTTCGTAGGATTAAAAAAATAAATAAAAAATAAAGAATGCCTTAGCAGCAGCATCATATCCCCACACAAAGATGGAGGAAGATGCAAGAAAGGATGAGAAGAGCTTATGCAAGGTGTTTGTAAAGGCGAGTAATACATTTTATAGGTCATTGTCCTGAACCAGTATTGTGCTGGTAAACACTTGCTAAACAGCCCTCCAATTTTCATTGTGTAAATATTCCTGCTATATCTGATTTCAAGCTACCAACTTGACATCATTGAACAGAGATGAGAAGAGACATGCATAATTAAGTAAAACAAAGAACGTGATATTTGGTGCATAATTGTTCATGTATATGCAAAAATCCCTTACATGAAGGAGCAACGTTAAAAAGGAAAGCTAGATACAGTTGCATAGCAACCTTCCACAGTAAAGGGTATTCCCGTTCTGTGTATTCATGGGGTCAGTATGTTAAAGAGCCTTGCTGGCTCCCTCTTTAATTTAAGAATTTCCTGGTAGAAAATGAAACCATTAAAACTATCCTGCCTCCTCTTTCACACAAATTTCTGCTAGTCAATGCTTAGGTACATTTTGTCGTCCCTTTTCCCAATACACATCACAGGTGATGGTGGTTGATGATGGTTCTCAATCTCAGAATATATCTGAATCAAGTCTCATTTCTATTCTGTGCCTAACAGATTTTTGTTGTGGTTATGTTACAGGGTTCTAAATTCAGTCCAACTGAGTTGGAAATCAACTCTGCCATTTGCTATGTAAATAACCTTAGAGATCTTATTTTATCTTTGTGTGTGTATGTGTGTATTCCAATAAAACTTTATTAATGAACATTGACATTTCAATTTCACATAATTTGCACATGTGTTATGAAGTACTATTCTTCTTTTGACTTTTTTTGACTCCTAAAAGAAACTAAAATGTTTGTAACTTGGCATTCTATACAAAAAAAGGCAAAGGAACAGAAAGGCAGGTGGGCTGGTTTGCCAACCCCTGTTCCAATTGTGCCTCCTTTAAAACAACAGCATTATTGAGATATAAATCACCTACTATACAATTTGCCCATTTAAAGTATACAATCCCAGGTTTTTAAATGCATTCACAGAGTCATGCAGGTCTCATAGGACACCTTCCTCACTCTCAAAAGGAATCTAGTAGCAATCACTTCCATTACTCCCCTGAAACATCCCAAATCTTATAGCCCCAGGCAACAAGTATCAACTTTCTGTCTCAACAACTGTACCTATTTTTTTTTTATATACATGGAGTCCTATAACATGTAAACTTTTGTGCCTGACTTCTTTCAATTACATAATATTTTCATGTTTTGCCCAATTAATAGCATGATCAGTACTTCATTTATTTTTATTGCTAAATGATTCTCTGTCTAGTTGTTCTACCCATTATTGAAAGTGGAATAGTGAAGCTTTTAACTGTTATTGTTGAGTTTTCTATTTCTTCCTTCAATTCTGTCAGTTTTTGGTGTGTGTATTTAGAACAATTAGATACATAAATGCTTACAATTGTTGTATCTCTTAGAAGACTGAAACTTTTTTCATTATTTAGGAACCCATTTTTATATCTAGCCATATATTTTTTTAAATTTTATTATTTGACAGAGATCGCGAGTAGGCAGAGAGGCAGGCAGAGAGAGAGGAGGGGAAGCAGGCTCCCCGCTGAGCAGAGAGCCCAATGTGGGGCTTGATCCCACGACCCTGGGATTATGACCTGAGCCGAAGGCAGAGGCCTAACTCACTGAGCCACCCAGGCGCCCCTGTTTCGTTTTAAAGTCTATTCTGTCTGATATTACTCTAGCCATTCTAGCTCTTTCATGTGGCTACTGTTTGCACTGCGTGTATCTTTTCCATTCTTTCACCTTTAACATATTTTTAAATTTTTAAACCCAAATAGTATCTCCTATTTCAGTAGTGAATTTCCTACAGCATATAGTTTGATTTTGTTTTTGTTTTTCTGTTAAATATAATTTTACTATCTCTTTGTTGTTGTTATTGTTTAATACCTTCACATTTAATGTTGTTATTTGGTATATTTAGATTTACATCTGTCTTTTTGCTTTTCTATTTTCTGTATATCTCATGGGGTTTTTTGGTGCCTATATTCTTCCTTTATTACCTTTTTTATAGCAAGTGGGCATTTTCCACTGGAACATTTTAATTTCTTCAATGATGTGTTTAATTATATGTGTATGTTATTTTCTTAGCAGTTGCATTAGGGCCTACAAAATGTATCTTTCAGAATCAACTTCAGATTTATATTGACTTAATTTCAATGAAATCTAAAAATCTGACTCTCATGTAGCTTAGTTCTCTCTCCACTTTATTTGTGTTATTACTGTTACACCTATTAAGCCTAGACTTGCTATAAATGCAACAATACATTGTTCTAATTATTATTTTATATACCCTTATACATTTTAAAGAAACTTAGAGAAGAAAGAAACCTAGTACATAAATAAAGAGTTTGTAATTTTAACTTTTCTACTTACCTTTTGAGGTTCTCTTCATTTTTTTCTACCAGATGTACATTATCATCTATTGTTATTTCCTCATTCCGATATAGCTTTGTTCACACCCCTCTCCTTTATGCCATTATTATCAAATACATTTCTCTGTTTAGACCCCCAATATAGTTATATTTCTATTGTATTACGCAATTCCTTTTAAAAGCATACGAGAGGTGAAAGGAGAAGAAATATGCAATTGTATTCTCTTTCATAATTTCCTACATACTTACCCTATGAGATTCCTACAGATGCTGTAACAAATTATGGTGGACTTCATGGCTGAAAGAAATGCAAATTTATTCTCTAATGAGTTTTAATGGACTAACGTCAAGATGACAGCACGGCTGGTTACTTTTGGAGGCTCCAGGAGAGAATCTGTTTCTTGTTTCTCCCAGCTTCTAAAGGCTACTCATATTCCTTGAGCTGTGGCTCCATCACTCCAGTCTCTACTTCTACTGTACATCTTCTTGCCTATCAACCTGTCTGATCTTTTTTAATTTTTTAAAAGACTTTATTTATTCATTTGACAGAGAGAGAGAAAACAAGCAAGGGGAATGGGAGAAGGAGAAGCAGGCTTCCCGCCGAGCAGGGAGCCTGATGGAGGACTCAATCCCAGGACCCTGGGATCACGACCTGAGTCAAAGGCAGCTGCTTAACTGACGGAGCCACCCAGGACCCGTCTGAAATTCCAGGAGAACCTCATCATTGCAAGACCTTTAATTTAATCACACCTGCAATGTTCTTTTGCCATATAACTTTGTAACATGTTACATTGCCATGTAACATTATTAGGTTCCAGGGATTAGGGTATGGACATCTTTATGAGAACCATTACTCAACTTACCACAATCTGCCATCTGGTCCCCAAAGATTTGAGTACCTTTCACATGCAAAGTACACTCATCTCATTCCAAAATCCCAAGTCTCAACCCATTACAGCATCAACTCAAAGTCCAAAATATCATCTAAATATTATTAGCTTGAAGTCCCAAAACTAATCATCTAAATCACCTGAATCAAGTGTGATTAAGATGTTCAGTATGATCCATTCTGGGGCAAAATTTTTCTCTATGTCTGGACCTGTGAATCTAGAAAACAGGAGGAATTATCTGCTCCCCAAATACAATGGTGAGACAGGCATAAGATAATAGTTATTGTTATTTCCATTCAAAAGAAGACAAAAGTTGAAGAATGAATGGAGTAGCAAAAGAGAAGAAAGAAAGGAGTCACCTGCTCCAAGCAATTGAGATTGTTTCCTGAGTATGTGCTGTCTACATTATGTGCACAACCTTTTTGACTTCTGCAGTTCACTGTGATACCAGGAAGGCTTTTTTTTGTTTTCTCTTCAACTGGTTCTGTCTAGTGAACTTCTAACTACTCTGCAATTTTATTTGTATCAGAACTACCAGCCTCTTAATTGCTCTCCACCAGGATCACCATTCTGCAGGACAACACCCTTAGGTATGGAGTTCTAGTTCTGTTTCAAATAGGAACTGTGCCCTCGGGTAAAACTGTGGAGCTCTTCCTCTTTATGCCTTGCCTTACCCCTTGGACAGAGTGACTACACCAGAGCTGGGGTTGGGGGTCCGCTTTTCCAGGAGGGATACTTCTGCTCTACAAGCAGTCCCAGGGGTAAGTGGTGACTGCCCCAGCTCTTCTTGGCTTGACTCTCTCAACATGGAACTTCAACTCCACAAATGAGCTGGGAGAAGGGGAGGAAGGAAGGGGAAGGTTTATATTTGGGGCCTCAATGTTCTCAATCTCTCATCCCTGGAGCAGGGCTTCTGCTTTAAAAATGGGGGCTGGGTAGAGAGGGAAGTCCTCTCAGCCATGCCTACTTCTACAATATGGCTCTTGGAGAAATAAGAACTTCTGGCAGCCAGCTCCTCATGGTAAGATTTATTACTCTGGACAAGGAGCTGGAGAAATAGGCAGCTCCCATCTTAGATGCACACGCTGGCATAGAGCTTCTACAACACTAAGCCACGTAATGGAGTGGGTCATGGTTCAAATGATACAGAAGCTCATTGTTCTTTTCTTTTTTTTTTTTTTTTAAGATTTTTATTTATTTATTTGACAGAGATCACAAGTAGGCAGAGAGGCAGGCAGAGAGTGAAAGGAGGAAGAAGGCTCCCTGCCGAGCAGAGAGCCTGATGCTGGGCTCCATCCCAAGACCCTGGGATCATGACCTGAGCCGAAGGCAGAGGCATTAACCCACTGAGCCACCCAGGTGCCCAAGCTCATTGTTCTTAATGAGATTAAGTGGTCTTTCTTGAATAAATGCTTTCCCATTTGCTGTATGCTCTTGGGACAATTTCCAGAAGTTTAAATTAATATTTTTCATAACATACACAAGTTATTTTTTTATTTCCTTGGAAGAGAGTTATTGTCATTCTGGAAACCCTGCTCCCTAACTTCTTTAAGCCTCTTGTTCCCCGTCTGTAACATGAAGAGGATGATGAAGGTTGTGTGAGAACTACACATTGATGCGTTTTTAGTAGCTGGGAGATACTAAATACCAAAAATAAGGTTACCTATAACTAGAAATATATGCAGGTATATTCTTCCATTTTAAACCTTTATTTTACTACCGTCCCTTAGTTAACACAAAAGTAGCAGCAATGCATTATAGAGCAGAAAAAAATTTAGGGGATATGATTCTCTCAAGCTATGAAATATTCCATACGTGTAGATACTCAAGTGTTAATTTCAGTTCTGTCATGGACCTCCAGCGAAATTTCCGATAGTCTATTCTACTACACAAATATTGCTTCATTATTTAGTCTTGTTCTTTATTTTCACAGTTTACAAAATGATTGGATATGGAACCTGCCCTAATGAAGAAAGAGCTTTCTCAAGGAACAGTACCCTTTTCTTCATGTGAAATGTAAATAGAAAAGATAGTCTTGAAACACCATCCTGTCAGGAAATAGCAGTTGGTTGAATATATGCATGAATATTTGTGACATGAAGACAAAGTGTTCAACAACAAGGAGGTAGTTCCATTTCTCTTCTGGGAATGCTGAAACTCTGTTTGACCCTGGAACAAACCTGAATAGAAAACAATCAGTTATTTAAAAAAAAGGAAAAAAAAAAAAAGATTAGCATTGTAGCTTCTGGTGACTCACATAGCACTTGGACTTGCCCAAACTGGTTCTGGCTGTTCCTTTTTCTACATTAGCCAGCCAGGAGATTACCTCAAGGGAGCAGATCTTGATTTCTAATAGGGACTAAACTTGCTACTTTTTTAGTTATGTAGGTGGATTTGTGCTCATTCATCTATAATTTCTTCCAAGAATAAATTCTATATATTTGTAAGTCCTAAAACCTGGAGTGTAGTGTAGAAACACTACATTAGAACCTCATTACATCAGTTTTACAAGGCCTATCTTAAATTAAAACAAATTTCCTAATGTTTCTGAGCACTTAAAACTTCCATACATCAAAAAATATATGTCCATTTAACTATGTTTGATGCCTGTAATTCCATTAAAGCAAAATTTATCTCATTTTTATATGCAAATACTCTTAGAGGAGTTATTATATTAACCTATGACGAGTTTTGAACCACTTTATTGTTTTATTTTCAACTGTGGAATTCTTTGAGAGAAGTCTTTGGTAAATGGAAGAAGAGGCTGAAAGAAAAATCAATTATCTGAGAATGGCTGTCAATGGACTAGTCTTTCAACACTGGAAAAATGGCATCATGGAAGATTATATAGATCCCAAAAGGAAAAAGTAGAATCTCCTGCACATACACAAAATTCAATCACTTCCCAGTTGTCCCTAAGCCAATATAGAATCCCCAAAACACTACATTAAAGTTGTATTTGAAGGTATACCAAAAGACAGCACTAATGTGTGTGTCCAAAAAGCCTTTCTGATAGTTTGTCAGGGGCAATGAGGCAGTGCAATGGAAAGAGAATTTGACAGTTCTTCATAGCTTCAAAACAAGCATAAATCAAATGAACAACGTAAAAGAATCTAAGATAAGATGTAGGGTTATTTTTCCACTGTACTTTCATATAGATGACAAATATACATCATTAATTTATTCTAGTTATATTCCCATTTTCATTCCTAATACTGGTTGTTTTAGTTCTTTTTTTTTTTAAGATTTTATTTATTTATTTGACAGAGATCACAAGTAGGCAGAGCAACAGGCAGAGAGAGAGGGAGAAGCAGACTCCCCGCTGAGCAGAGAGCCCGATGCGGGGCTCGACCCCAGGACCCTGGGATCATGACCCGAGCAGAAGGCAGAGGCTTAACCCACTGAGCCAATAAATTTTGCCACTCTCACTTAGTTTTCATGTTATAGATCTTCTTTATTGTTTATATTTTATTTCATCGATCTGTACATTGGCTTATTATTCTCTACTGTCTAGCTTCTATTCTGTTGTTCTAACTCTAACTCCGTAAGTTCGGTGATTACCTCACTATTTTTTCCATCTTTTGTGTCTTCCCTTAGGTATTTATGCAAAGAGCTAAATATGTCTAAGAACTTCTATAACTGGGTCCAGCAAATGTCTAATACAATGCATTCACTGAAATCTACTTCTAAATGTCATAATTTACATTTTTAATTATTTTTGGATCTACAGTTGCTTAGAATTTTAAGGTTTTAGTTTGCCAAGATAGGACTATAAGCTTTCTTTTCTTATTTATTTTATAAATTAATTGCATTTTGATCTGAAAGTGCAATCTACATGATATTAATTTCTTGTTTTTTATAGAGATTTCCTCTGAACCTAATTGTGGATTATTTTTATAATCAATACGTGGTTGAAAAGAGAGTATTCTCTATTTGTTTTGCGAGTCTGTAATTGACCAATAGTTCAGGTTTCTAAATTTATTATTCAAATTTTCTTTATCATTACCATTGTTTGCTTAGCTTGAATTTATTGACTTTTGAGCAAAGTGTTAAAATTATCTAACTATGGGGGCTCCTCTGGGTCAGTCAGTTAAGTGTGGGACTCTTGATTTCCACTCGGGTCATGATCTCAGGATTATGAGATGGAGCCCTGTGTAGCTCCATGTTGGGCATGGAGCGTGCTTAAGATTCTCTCTCCCTCTCCTTTTGCCCCTATCCATCCCCAGTACCCCTAACCCCATCAACCCACTTATGTGCATGCTTTCTCTCACTAAAGAAGAAAAAAGATTATTTAATTATGCAGTAGCTCTGCCAATTTCTTATTATAATTCTGTCCTTTTTTACTTTATATATTCGAGGCAATGTTATTATACTATATGCCTACACCTAGAAACTCAGAAATATTTTGTCTTCTGGTGAATTGTAACTTTGTAATTAATATATATCCTATCAATAATAATTATTTTTCCTTAGAGTCTATTTTCTCTGGTATTAATATATCTGTGCCAGATTAATTTTGATAATTATCTTGTGATTTTTTTTTCTATCTCTATACATCTGTCATGTTTTAAGTGACTGTTTTGTGCAATCACATTTTATTTATTTTTCTAAAGATTTTATTTATTTATTTACAGAGAGAGAAAGAGCACAAGCAGGGGGAGCAGCAAACAGAGGGAGAGGGAGAAGCAGGCTCCCCAATGAACAGAGAGCCCAATGTGGGACTTAACCCCAGACCCTGGGATTATGACCTGAGTTAAAGGCAGACACTCAACTGACTGAGCCACCCAGGCACCTCTCATGCAATCACATTTTAAATTTAAATGAATTTAAATACATTTAAATGAATTTTAAATGAATCCCTTATAAACAGCATTTTGGTTTTCAAAAAAAAATCTAGCTTTAAATGCTTTGTTTTTCAACTTGCTAGTGTAGGTTATGATGGTTGTATCCACTGTTTTTTTTATTTGTTTCTACTATATTATTTACTACATTATATTACTGTATGTACTATGTTTCCATTTACTACACATTATCTTTCTTCCTTTTTTCATTCTTACGGCCTTTTAATAGAGAATGATTTTTCTTTCTTCCTGTTTTTCCGTAACTTGTTTAGAAGTTTATATATTTTATTTCTACGTGTATAATGATTATCCTTATTACATAAAATACTTACTTGATTAAGAAAATTTAAAAGTAATCATTATACAGAGGGCACCAATTAAATTAATTTATTTTACTTCAAATGGTAGGTTATAATAAATGTTTTTTTATTTTAAAAAAGCATCCCAATATGTACTGATACAGAACAACCTCCAGTTATGCAGTCTAATAAGTAAAAGAAAGGAAGAGTTATGGAGTAATGTGTTACTATTTTCACATACCCAGACACATATGCAAATGAACGAAGAATGTACAAAACATCTCTGGGACTATCCCTAAGAAGCTGGTGACAGTGGTTGCCTCCGGGGAAAGGAAATAGGCACTCCGTGTGGAGTAAATATGGGAAGGAAAGTCATTTTCACTGCATACCTTTATATATTTGAATTTTGTACAACGTCCATATTTCTTTCAAAAAGAGCAATAATAATTTAAAATAGATTAACCAGTACCTCCTCTCCCAACAATTCAAGAGACTTAGAATGTTTTAAACCCAATCTTCCTTGCTTATACATCCTTATTAGTAGCTTTTATATCAGTTAACCATTCCTGCTTGACCAATAACCTCAAAATCCCAGGAGCATTCAGCCATAAGCAATCATTCCTCACTGGGACGTCCCATGTGGGTGTGACTGAACTAGGCTGGATTTGGCTGGACTAAACTTTGGGTCCAAACTATGTATTAGTCCAGATCTTCTTCAGAGGTCTCTCGTCTTCCTCAAACCAGTGGCTCCCTGGAGCACACTCCTCACTTTGTTAAAAGAGGAAAGCGAGAGCGAGGCAACAGGAATGCACATTTCAGGCCTTTTCTCTTATTACATATGCTAGCATTCCATTAACCAAAGCAAGTTACAAGTCCAAGTCCAACATCGACGATGAGGTGGAGAAATATATTCCTCCCATGCATGCGAAGAATAGAGTGAGACAGTATTGGCTGAAATCAAATCTAACACATCAGTTATTTTAGTTCTTCTTTGCTTTGAACTGTCCCCCCAAAAGTATTAGTCTTTTTATAATACTTAGTGTGTGATTTGATTTGTTTAAGTCTTTACCTATGTGTTTGCCCAAAATGTCTACTTGAATTCCATTCCTTTTTACTCAGTTCAATTTCTTTTTTAAAGTACATAGTTCTTTCAGCAAACTTCTTGAGTAGTAAAATTTGTCTTTCTTTAAAAATGTATTTTGGGGGCGCCTGGGTGGCTCAGTGGGTTAAGCCTCTGACTTCATCGCGGGTCATGATCCCAGGATCTTGGGATCGAGCCCTGCATCGGGCTCTCTGCTCAGTGGGGAACCTGCTTCCTCCTCTCTCTGCCTGCCTCTCTGCCTACTTGTGATCTCTGTCTGATAAATAAATAAAATCTTTATAAAAAAAAGAAAGAAATGTATTTTGAATGGTATCTTAGCTAACTCTAGAGCAGAAATGCCTGGAACTAGGCTCAACAATTAAGTATAGTGTTTTACAGTATTAAAAACCTTGGATTCACAGCCCTGCCAAATATTTTGTATGAAACTTAGAATCTAATTTGGAATGAAAGGGACCTTAAAACATGGAGTGAGCATATCTAGGTGTGGTCAGACAAATATGAGGACTTGGAGCTGTCAAATGTCCCTGAACCACCCTTGCCCTCAAAGCCGGTTATGCCCCTATTGTCTGAGAAGACAAGCATTTCCTTGTGTGAGGATCTTGTAATAACCTCATTAGTGGTCTATTTTCAATATGTTCCAATAGACTTCATCATCTCCAGATGCATAACCACAATCAAATCCAAGCATGCCTTAGAGGAAGGTACAAAATCTGACCATATCTATCAAACTGTGAGATTTTGCTATTTCTATTGACACATTTCTGAGGAATATGATTCTAACAATGTTAGGTCAAGTGGGATAGAATTTAAACATTGGCTCAGACCAAAGTTATCAATATGATGTACTTGTCAGAAATTCTGAGTTTTGGGGCACCTGCGTGGCTCAGTTGCTTAAACATCTACCTTCGGCTTGGGTCATGATCCCAGGGTCTTGGAGGGGAGTCCCACATAGGGCTCCCTGTTCTGCAAGGGCCCGCCTCTCCCTCTTCCTCTGCCTGTCACTCCTCTGCTTGTGCTGCTTTCTCTCTGTCAGGTAAATAAATTAATTAAATTTAAAAAAGAAAAGAAAAGAAATTCCAAGTTTAATGTGTAAACTCCAATAGCTAAATCTAAAAGTTATCTTGTTGGCTTAACTTAAACCTGGACTTGGTGATGGATTATGGCTGAGGGTGACATTCCAGAATTTCCCTTGCATAATGTAGAGAAAATAATCCAGATACATGGGAATGTCACGGTGCATACATCATCTGTGTCTCGCACATCCTTCTTCCCATGATGTTCCTCAGAAGGGCCTAGCGCATATCCCCTCCTTCAAGACACTGAGCAATGCATGAGAGGGGGGCACTAACATTGAATAGCACTGTAAAATCTGACCTGGGTAGGCCAAGGAAGATAGTGAGAAGTACCAGCACTGAAATGCACTTTCTGATTTCAAAAGGTATGATGGATCTTGAAGTGCCAAGCTAGGTAGATACAATTACCTAATACGTAGCAGCAATACAGTTGACTGTATCTCTTATTCACAATGTGTATTTATTTGGAGACATTTCTTAAACAAGAAAGTTTTCTGGGCACCTGGGTGGCTCAGTGGGTTAAGCCTCTGCCTTCGGCTCAGGTCATGATCTTAGGGTCCTGGGATGGAGCTCTGCACTGGGCTCTCTGCTCCGCAGGAAGCCTTCTCCCGCCCACCCCCGCCTGCCTCTGCCTACTTGTGATCTCTGTCTGTCAAATAAATAAATAAAATATTTTTTTAAAAAAAGAAAGTCTTCTTAAACAGGAAAGTGTTCTCCATGACCCCCCACCAGACCATACACATACACACACACACACACACACACACACACACACACACACGTCTGATGCTAGTCCTTAAGATAGCATTCTTGTCACTATTATGAATGTGAAAAATACTTTGGAGGAAATATCAGGACAATTTGGTGACTTGTAATAAGATCTTCAAAGGACCCTCTCTGTTGCCCCAGAACTGGTTACTAAGACCCAAAGTTCAGGAAAAAGAAGGCTCAGGTATGCTCACTCTAAATAAAGGAGTAAATAGTAGGAGTTAGATATCCCTTTTGGTCATAAAAGTCATCTGAATCAGCAACCTCCCTCTCCCCCACTATAATCTCTGCTGCAGTCTGCTCTTTTGTCTCTGTGGAGAGAACATACAGGCAGAGTGAATGCGAAGGTTTTTTTGTTTTGTTTTGTTTTTAATTTGACAGAGAGAGAGATCACAAGTAGGCAGAGAGAGTGGGGGGGAAGCAGGCTCCCTGCTGAACAGAGAGCCCGATGCAGGGCTCGATCCTAGGACCTTGAGATCTTGACCTGAGACAAAGGCAGAGGCTTAACCCACTGAGCCACTCAGGTGCCCCGTTTGCTAAGGTTTTTATTTACCCTTTCCACTCCCCACTTCCATCCCTTAGGTGGAAGAAGACAATGTACGGGAAGGGTGCTTTCCTTCCCAAAGACTAATAAGAGAGGAACTCCAAGAAAATCACTCATAAATAATTGAAAATGCCAGAATTGGAGAATGGCATCCGATCCAGTTCCGCTGATGCATTTGTTTTTGTTTGTTTGTTTGTTTGTTTTTGAGCCTACCACAGTCAAGGAAAAGATAATTGGAAATGACAATTGGACAAAGACAAGAAGGTAATGTGGCAACCAACTCCTATCATTTATCATTGAGGGCTCCCTATGTTTTCTACGATCCAAGAAACACAGATGAAAGTTTTGCTCATCTTGCTGGTATCTAAGAAGGGAAAATCTGATAAGAAAAGGGAAGATCAGCAAAGAGTAGCCATGGACGGTAATCACAGCAGCGGGAACAGGAAAAACCTGACCAGTATTGGTGCACGGAGCTCCAGAAAATGGAATCTTCCTCAAATGTCATTAAGGATGGCAAAGTTTTTTTACTGTTGATAGAAAGCAGTAATTTAAAAAAATAAATAAATAAAACCTTTTCTGTGTTTGTGTACTATTGAGTTCAGAAGTCTCAATGTATAGGTTATAAATCCACCGAATGTTGAAAAAGGATGAGCCAAAGAAGAAATCATGAAGACTCTGAGGTTTCAACATTTGGAAGATGATGATTCCTTAACCAAGGGAAAGGGGAAGAGAGGATCAGTGGGGCCTGGAATAACTGATGGGTTGGACACTGGAGTTCCATGGAGTGCTGGGATTCTCAAGTGGAACAATCCACAAGGTATTAGGAAGAACATGAAAGAAGGTAAAAAGGAGGTCAAGGAATACAGGTATGGCAGGGGTTCAGAAAGAGATGATCACCAAACATATGAAATGGAATAAATTTTCCACGGTAGATGTTCATTAATGATACATGTACACTCTCTCCAAATCATAATGCAGGCTTCCTCTTGTCGGCCTCAGGTCACAAACAGAAAATTTAAATATTTAAATATTGCATTAAAGTAATGATGGAAAAATCAAAAAAGAATGGCCTATGCCTTTTAATTATTCCTTCAGTGATGAAACCTTAAGCTCTTACATTTGATGGTAGCCATTATATTTATAATAAAGTCCCTTCTATTTTTTATGAAAAGGACATTTCTTTTCAAGAAAGCCAAACTTTGTTGAAAGATCCTGTCACTTAATAACCCCAGCTTTGCTATTTAAACAGCCTGGATTTGTCCTTAATGACCAGACAACTGTCTGTCACTACAAAATTAGGCAAGTCAAACTTTTAACTTTTGGAAAGTTACAGTTAACTTTCTGAGAGCCACTCTTCACAGGAATGGGAGAACAAAAGTAGAAGGGCCTAATTTCCTAGATATATAATCTTTCTCAACCCAAAAGATAAGCTATATTTATTTATTTTTGATAAATTTGCCCGTTATCATGTGAATTTCATTCATAAAAACTAAAAATTAGACAGCCATTTGGAACAGTGGAGGTGTGAGATGTTCCGGATGTTCATGGTCTTTAATAAAGCATAGCCTCTTATGAATAAAGAAAAAGAAAAGCCACCTTTCTTCTGGAAGCAAGGGTGTTTCCCCCCCATGACACTTTATGACACTTCGCAGCTCATTATCACACTTCACAGAGTCTCGTGTCAGCATGTCAGATTTCTCTAAATTTTGACAGAATTAAAGTAGTGCCGTTTGATATAATTGATATTGTACAGTTAATCAGGCAGAGGCTCCATAACAGAGTAACATTCTCAAAAGGCTTAATTACTGAACTGTGAAGATTTACTGCCATCTGGAAGTTCTTTCCCAAAGTTCTGTTCCTGAATTTTATGTAGGGTTCACAAAAATAACTTGGTCCATTTAGAAATCGTGCCCTCGATTTGAAGATTAAAATTGTTATTTTTGGAAGCTCATTTGGCCTAGAGATCATAGAAACCTTATGAAAAATAAAGGAGCAATGGCAAATGAGAATAGAGGAAATAAAACGGGGAGCTCTGGAAATTATTTTCTTTATGTCACGTTTAAAAGTGCAGACTCCGAGCCAGATGGCTGGAGTTCAAACCCCAAATCCACCACTTACTCAGCATGTGACCTTGAGCACGTTATTTAAACTCTTGGAGCCTCAGTTTCTTCGTCTGTAAAATGAGGATACTAATAGCACTTGCATTACAGGGTTAGGAGAAGGATGAAATGTAATAATATTCGAAAAGTGCTTGGAACTATTCCTGGCATGTTGTAAGAGCTATGTAAGTGCTTACTGTTATTGTTGTTATTAAGATTTTAAAATTACTTTGTCCTCAGGATTGTGCTCATCCTAAGAGACAAATACACCATTTGAAGAGATTCTTCTGGCTAGTAAACTTCCTGCACCTAAAAAGTCGTAAGATAAATAGAAAGTAGCACTGCCACTGCCTAGGGAAATAGCCAGGTCTTGCTTTTGAGTGAAAGGTTGAACTGGAATTTCTCAATTTCATCCTGGCCTAAGAATCCATGAGTCTGTAAAATCAGTTATAACAAATGCTATGGACTGAATTGTGTCCCACCAGAATTCATATGTTGAAGCTCTAATCCCCTATGTAATAATAATTAGAGATGAGGCTGTTGAGAGGTTATTAGGTTTGAATGAGGTCATGAGGGTGGGGAGAAGATCAGTGCCATTATAAGAAGACACTAGAGAGCTTTCTTCCCCTCTCTTTTCACTATTTCAGGACACAAGAAAGAAGCCACGTGTAAGCCAGGAAGAGAGCCTCCCACTAAGGACTAATTGAATGGCACCTTGATCTTGGATTTCTGTGACAAATAAATTCCTATGGTTTAAGTTGACTAATACAACCAGTAAGGTAACCGATACATTTCAGAAAAAGAGGCTTTTATCCAGAAGGAACATTAATTCATAATTCTCTATCTTGCTGATGAAGAAGGTGCCATGAAGAATAAGAGCAAGAACGAAAAGAAGCAAAAGAAAGAGAAAAAGAATTATTGTTGTGGAAATTCTTTCTTAGTAGGAAGTAAGAAATAATTTTTGGAGAGAAAGTAAGGTCTTCTGTTGCCTGAGTAGAACCCCAGGAGGATACAGCAAAATACATAGGAAAAAAGAAATAATAAAGAAGTACATTAGTCATCCTGAAGAATTAGAAAAATATTGATTTACACGAAACAGAATTGATTTTATAAAATCAGTCATACACTGCTGATATACCAGAAATTTCAATTTCATATTTATTGTGAATACTTTGGGGCACCTGGATGGCTCAGTAGGTTAAGCATCTGCCTTCAGCTCAGATCATGATCTCAAGGTCCTGGGATGGAGCCCCACCTCAGGTTCCCTGCTCAGTGGGGTGGCTGCTTCTCCCTCTCCCTTGGCCCCTCCCTCCTGCTCATGTTCTCTCTCGTGCTCCCACTCTCTCTCCCTTTCTCAAGTGATTAAGTAAAATCATTATTGTGAATATTTTAATATCATCATATATCCTTCTATTATTGTAACTTTGGCTAGGGATCCACAGTGTTTCACTAAACTGACATACCACAATTTATTGAATGTATCCTGAATTTAGAGTAATTTATCAATTGTTTTCCCCTATTTAATAGTATGATAATTATTCTCTTGACCATAGATAGTATTGGACACGTCTTAAGCACATCTTCAGTACCTTTCATTCTTACCTGGTTTTATCACAGACACTTCTGTGACAACCATTTCTGTACAAGGTTTGATTGGCTTGACATGGAGGCTACCAGATAGCATCTTTCCTCAGGTACCTGTGATGAGCTTCATGGCTCCCATCCCAAGAATTCTCCATTGACTCAAAGTTAAGGGATTCCAAGAAACCTCCTGGTGTCCATGCCTCATGGGATAAAATTTTGATCAATGGGAATGAACCTGGTGGATATAAGTTTATCACCTTTTTAACCCAGGATAGATAGACCTGGTAAGAATTTTATAAATTTTCTCAGATGGTCCTACAGGATTTAGCAACCAGCTGTCCACAGTGATTTTCCTCTTTCTCTTCTTTTCTTCCCTGTATAAACCTCTCCAAATAAAGCATGGGTACATAAAGCCTTTGTTTTATGTTACACTCTCTGGGGGAAATAAATCAAGAAAGATGATATTAGGAATGACCTTAGAATCATATCATTGCCATAGGATTTTGCAGCTGGATTACTCAATGGTCAGACACTAATGAGGACCCCCCCACACCCTGCTCCCGAACACGCAGACAACCACACACACACACATTGGTAGCATCCTAATTGCTAAGGCTTTCTCCTTTGGTTGATTAAGATGAGATATAGTTAGAAGGTGAGACATCTAAATGGTATGAAGGCAATTATAATTACAGTTACAACTGTAAGGATTGTGGTATAGGCTAGCTTATATGTTCACTGTATTAGAAATCTTAAAAAAAAAGAAAACGAGGTCTAATAATAGCCAGTTGTCAACTCCAGCAAACTGTGAAACTCAGAGATCCTCTATGGCAGTTCTGAAGAGGAATCTCACCTCCTCCAATTATAGTGCCCACTTGGCTGAAAATCAGCCCAAAGATAAAATTTTAAGGGTGGCAGAGTTTAAATGAGATTATGAGGCAACATCTGGAGAGAACTTCTATATCGGAGTTGCGGCCCTAATAAGGAAAGCCTTGAAGTTTGGAACTGAAATGAGAACATTTGGATGGAAAAGCCCAAGAATCACACACTCTCACATTCTCAACTGGATATTTTGCTGAGACAGCAGCACCTTTGCCAGAACAGAGGACTCTTCTCTTGCCTGAGAATCTGCAATGACCTCATCTGAGTCTTAGTGCCTTGCAAGATGATGCAAGACCAGCCACTGAAATGTTTCTTAGCCTCCCAGTCGGTAACCAGGGTCAGATTGCTGAGTAACCACCATGTATATCTCCTGCTCTTAGGAGAAATAACTTCAACACCAAGAACTTGCAGAAGCTGGATAATATGTATAAGCAGAATTCAGAAGAACATGTAAGAATGGCTCTTCAACCTAAATAATGAAGATGTTGGAATAAAAATACAGTTTGCAGAAAATTTTTTGACATAGGGGTAATATTCACAACCTATAATTCAGGATTCAGTGTCTTATCAGGAGTATCCGGAACTGGTTTTAATACTTCCCTGGGATGGATTCTTGGAATGTGTACTAAAGCAAATGATATGGTTGTAGATGTTAGAATTTTTTTGGAATGGTAATAAGAAAGTGATTAAAAAGTTTATGGAGTTGGGAAGGCAAAAATGGACTTATTATGTGAATCCAGAGAATACATGTAAAATATCATATTTCTCCCAAATGACCACACCATTATCTCCTATCCTGCATTTTATCCTAGGAACTTGCCTTTCTCCCATCAAGAGGTGGTGGTTTGAATCTGGTCGGGTTGATGACTGCTTCCAAGCATAGACTTCAGTAAATTTGGTGTTATAAGATTTCTGAGGTTTCGTCACTTGTTGCTGTACTCTAAATGACATTACACTAATTTGCCCCATGAGGAGATGATTCCCTAGAGAGAGACCCATGGCTTTCAAAGATTGAACAATAAAACCCACAAAAATTCAGGAGCCTGTCACATCTATAAAGTTTGTAGGGCCCATTGATTTGGGAACATGTTGGGTTGGTTAGGGTATCTTCTTTACGTAAAGACATGAGCATGTGAATCAGACACCCTATATGAACCACTGTTTTACCAATACCTCCTTATAATCTCCAACCTGTGACTTCAAGGAGGTAGAGGGTCTTGTCTATAGAGCAACTGACGTGGGAGAAAAATAACTAGACCTGGTTCACAGATGGGTCAGCACAACACTTTGATGTTAACTAAAAATGGAATGCCATGTTATAGCACCACTCAGGATGACCTAAATGACACTGGTGAAGGAAAACTCTCCCAATGGGAAGATAGAGAGTGGCATACTTTGTTGTTCAATTCAAATAGAAAAAAAAAAAAAAAAAAAGGTGACCCAGGGTAAGGATAGAGAAAGCTCTAGGCAGTAGCAAATGATTTTTTTAGTGATCATGGTTTTCAGTGATCTAATGGCAAATGGGTTTTTAGTGATCATGGTTTTCAGTGATCTAAAAATAAGCTAAGAAAATTGATGACAAGTAAATCTGTGAAAAAGTCCTATGCACTGGGCACCAAGAATGAAGATTTGTATCTGACATCAGTGTCCACTGAAGCATGTCCACCACAAACAATGTATGACTTATCTTGTGAATATGAACTTCACTCTGTCCTACACTATACTAGCCCCAGGAATGCAGTGTCTTTCGTGGAGAGGTAGAACTATACATGGCCTCTCTTTAATCAATACTGTCCTGCTGACTGACCAACCTGTCAGCAGCAGAGATCAACACATGATACAGCATCATTCTTTGAGGAGATAAGCCAGGAGGCTTATTGCAGGTTGACTACATTGGATCTATTTCCACTCTGAGGGTCAAGAGTGGCTATGGGTGAGGAAAATCTTGAGCTGGTGATGAAGAAGGGAAATGATGAATAGCAAGGGATATGATCCCTAGACTAGCAGTGTTAGTAAGATCATGAGATGTTTGGCTTTGGATTTTTGTGGTTTGTTAGTTTGTTTTCCATTCATCTTCTGATATTAAGTCTTTGTAGAAACTGTAGCTTTTCTCCCCCTTGAAAAACCCTGTGGCAAATTTGACTTGTGTATTTCCTCTTTCAGGAAAGAGGCAAAGACAACCTATTCTCACAAAAAAAGAAGGCCCATGTCACAGTAGGGGAGATGGATGGAACAGAGGACATGAGCAGATCTGTGTTGCAAGGAATGGGTCTTGTTGCATATCTCCTATGCGTCACATCAGATCCTCTCAGCCTCACGTTCCAGGCAATTCAAGGACATTGATAAGCCTCAGACAAGTACAGCTTGACAATGCCTCACCTGGGGTACGGATGGAGTAACCATCAAGCTGGTCTCGAGACACTAGGATGGGGGTAGATGGACATGTGCAACCTGCAAATGTGGTAGAGCTAACTCCCTGTGAGATGAACATTTGCCCAGTGAGAGATGGGAGCAGGTACATACATGCTGCCCCTTTTCCCCTCAGATAGAAAGACTGAGACACATATCATATGGCTTCCCGGATGACCTTGCAATATCAAGCAACTTTTTGCCCATAATGGCGACTAATCAATATTGCATCCATAAGCTGGCTTTCCTTCCTTCCTTCTTTGGCTCCCCTGCCCTCACTTCTCCTCCCTGGCATAACACTGCAGTAAAGGACTCACCCATAAAACTTTGTTTCAGGGTCTGCTTTTGGGGGACACAGGCAGAGACACTAAATTTTTCATATATTTATGTTTCCTTGAGATAAATCCCTATATCTGGAAGTGCTGAGTCAAAGCACATTTTTAAGACTGTAATGTATGTTGCCAAAACTGCCTTTCAGAAAGCTTTGTGGTTCACTCTCATGCATTCTCATTGTAATAAGGTACATACGAAAGTGGCCATTTCCCCACATACTCATTAACGATGGGCCTTATTTTTTATTATTCTGTAATTCAATATGTAAAAAATGATAGATCTCTGTTTTAATGTTTACTTCTCTATAGAAGAATAAATTAGGACTTTATTCAATAAGCAGATGCTTATTGTCCACTTGTTCGTGCTTAGAGAAGTTTATATGCTTTGACCGTGTTATATCATTTTTTCATGTAATTTCAAGAGATCTTCATTCATTAAAGTTATGAATACATCCATTCCTTTTCTTATTTGGTGAATGTGTTTTTCCAGTTTGTTGTCTTTTGATTTTCCTTATGAAGGTTTTGGACTTACAGACATTTACTGTTGTTGTTTTGGAGGTCTGTCCCATTGATCTGGCTCTCCCTGCATCAAAATTATGTTGTTTTATTATGATAGTTTTATAGTGCTCTAATTAATATCTTCTAATGCTGAGTTCCTATGTTCTTTATTCATTTTTAAAAGTTTCCTTGACTATTACTATACAATCATGCTTTCTAAAATCCTAGTTATATGTCAAATTTAACAAATGATTCCAAATATCTGAATTAGTTATTCACTTGTCTTTCATTTTGACTTATTTTCACTGTGAATTATATTCCCAAATTAAGCAAGTATTTAACATCTTGAGTATACTCTACATCGTCTCTTTCTACTCCCACCATTGCTATGTTAGTTTGGATTTTTGTTATCCATTTTGTTATAATGGTCTCCCCAAAAGACTCAATACCCTACAATCTTGCCTCCTGTCCAAAGACATAGAGTTTTCTCAAAGAATCAAATCTGGTAAGTTGCCTGGTTCTCCACACTCTTCAGTATGAACTCCATTTAACATGTGGGCAAGACCCTTCATAGTCTAGCCTTTGGATTTGTCTCCTACCCCATCCTTCACTGTTTTCTTTCTCCTGCCATCCCAACCTAAAGTGGGCCTTTGTAGTTCTTCAGTTGTTTCCAGAAAGGACAACATACTCTGTCATTGGCGCTTCTGCCCAGGTTGCTGCCCCCACGAAATTGTCTCTTTCTTCTGGTTGTCTGCGTGTCTAATGTCTATTCATGATACTTGACTCATGCATCTTTCCTAAGATGTATTTCTTGATCCAACTTTGAATTTGTTTTCTTTCCTGTGCATTCCTAGTACATCTCATACATACTGCTATCTTTATATGTTCATACTCCATGATCATTGTTGTTAAATCTTTGGAGTCAAGGATGATGTTCAGAGTCTAGCCCAGCATCTGGCATATAAAACTCAGTTAATATATGACGTTTGAGAGGATGAATAACTCAGTTTTCATATATTAAAGATGAAGATGATATTTCAACCAAAGAACATGATATAATAGTAAAATTATATAAACATATGAGAGGGATTTGAACACTGTTAATTGGTATAGAATTATAAGATGAGAATAAAAGATATAAAGTCAAACACCCAAATGGTCAGAGTGAGAGAATTGTTTCCTAGAATAAAGAAGATAATGTAATCATTTACACATTTTGTTTAAAATCTATTGATTCTCAGGAATAATTTTGAGTTTATGAATATTTTATTTGGGATTTTTAAAAAAAGATTTTATTTATTTATTTGACAAAGAGAGAGAGAGAGACAGCAAGAGAGGGAATACAAGCAGGGGGAGTGGGAGAGGGAGACGCAGTCTTCCCATCAATCAGGGAGCCTGATGTGAGGTTCCATCCCAGGACCCTGGGATCACAACCTGTGCTGAAGGCAGATGCTTAACAACTGAGCGACCCAGATACCCTTGGGATTTTTTTCAATACCACTTAAAAATGTTCTTAGGGTACATAAGTATCATTATTTCCACCTAACCTTTGTATTTTCTAACATTCTCAAGTGTAGAAACTTTCCTTTGTTAAAAGGTTATCCTTTACCTTTTTAAGAATCAGTTGTATCAATTACCTCAAAAGAAGAAACCATATATATAAACATGTATTATAATCTGAAAACTGTAGATATTTATATTCATTTGGGAGTTCTTTAAAGGGCAAGTACACATTCTGGATAACAAGTTACATATATTAAATGAATATAGCAAATTTGGAAAGCCAAATCATAAATATCTAAAGTTGCTGACATTCTCACCACATGAGAAAAGGAGTATGAAGTGGAACATTTTTTAAGCTACCTGTTTAAAATGAAGTGTATAAGCGGATTGAGAAACTGTGATCTCCTAAAACCTTTTAAAAAATTAAAAAACAAATTTTTACACTAACAAATGTCCTAAGCTGATTTATAGAGGTTATTCAATTTTGCTGAAGGTTTTAAATATTTTTCTTTACTAATATATGTACAGAAGCTTGCCTTCATATAACTTTTATTTTATAATTCCTTAACAGTTATTTTAATGCAAGATGGTTATGATACATTTAGTGTGGGCAAAATTTATTTAAGAACTGATATATAACATAAGAAACAAGAGAGTGATATGAATCCTGTGACCATTTATTGCATATTTATTGAATAAATATCTATCAGAAATATTCAGAAAATTTTCATTAGAGCCCACATCTGATTTCCTTCTATTAGGATCTTTTAAAAATGAACACTTCTCCCCATATTAAATTTTACTTTTGGATTGCTTTAATTACTCTTATACATTTTGCTTCTTTTTAAATGTCTTAATATCTTAAGCAACTGACATTTCTTTGATCTCTCTTATGACTCTCTTTGCTAATGTTAGACCTATGTATAATATATCTGAAGAAACAGTTTTTTATCTTTCTAAAAAATAAGACATATATAATGGGACTTTTCAGTACAGTGCTGGACTCAAAATGTCATGAATTAAAATGATATATTCTTTAGGAGAAAGCAAAGCACTTCTGTTGGATGTGTGTTAGAGGAAATGTTAGGCAGTAATTGTAGTTAAGAAGTTTCCAAATATTAAAGTTCCCTCGCACTTACCAATTCCCTTCCGCCAACCTTTTTTGTTTGTTTTGTTTTTCTTTCTGGCTTCCAGGATGCGTATTTTACCTTTCAAGGGGTCTGGATCCCCTTATACACTTCATTCCCTATCTTGGGGATTTTCCTGTCTTTTCTTGTTCCATCTTTATTCCCAAAACACTTTATCCAACAGATATGAAAGCAAAACAGGAAGATGAGACGGTACATCTGCACATAGTACCACAAAGACAGTGGTGCAGGAGAGGAGTATGATGTATAATCAAAAGCTAATATCATTTTATTCTTGTCGATTTCCTCTTCGCTACTAAGTGCAAAAACATGTTGGTACTTAAATGGACTCATGATAAATTAAAAAAAAAATTTTTTCATTATTTGGCACTGGGCTTGCTGAAAGTAGTTCAGTATGCTGTTTCACTCCCATCTGAAATGCCAGCATGGAATTTTTAGCATCATGGGTATGTTGTGGGATCAACACAACAGACTGAGTATTAAGTCCGTAAAAAGTGAACTTTGCATATTTTTAAATATACTTGTTAGGAAGCAAGGAAAAAAAAGATTTTAAAAAAATTGACAAGAGTCACATAATATAGGGTGCAATAAAGATTACCAACAAAGAATTTTCTATACTGTATAGGATAAGGACATGTTTGATCTTTTAAAATCAAATATCCTTTAAAAAAGGAACTCCGAATCTTGCTTAGTGAGCCATACTCATGCAGCAAGCAGGTAATACTTTATGTAATAGGAAAGAGAGAAATTACTCAAAACTTCCTTTAATCTTAGTAGCTGGTGTTATCAGTTTTGAAAATCTCATGCATACTTCTCCACATTAGGGATAGACATCAGTTCCAAGAGAAACACTGTGGGGCAAACTTTTGGTGGTGGAAAGGGGTCTTTCTTCCGCCGTCCAACTGTATTTCTCAAAATATTTCTCATCAATGTCAAAGGGCCCTCCTCTGTTACCACATTTCGGTTTACAGACAGCATAAAGCTTTCCACAGGAAAGCTTTAAGTCTTTGTTCCCAAATATTTAAACCTACTTTTTTTTTTTTTTTTTTTTTTTTTCTTAAAGAGGGAGTGGGTAGGGGCAGAGGAAGAGAGAGAGAATCTTAAGCAGGGTCCATGCCCAGCACAGAGTCCAACACTGGACTCAATCTCACGACCCTGAGCCAAATCTGAGTCATGATCTGAGCTGAAATCAAGAGACAGACATTTAACGGACTGATCCACCCAGGTGTCCCTAAACCTCTAGTCTTTAAAAGGCATTTTCTCTATTTGCTCTGCTCCCTCAAGTAAGAGTCTTTTATCTACTTTTATTTTTTGTCATTTAAAATCTGTGTTTTCTGTACATTTTTAAGTACATATTTTAACACACTTGTAACTTCTACAAATAGTTGATTTAAAAAAAAAATAAAGATAGCTTTCTTTTCTGATTAGCAAAATATTACATGTTCAGTGTAAACAGTTCAGGCTATAAGTAACCACTTTTCAATAATATATACTTCTATTTATATTTTTTTACAAAAATGAGAACATTTATTTCACAAACATTACCCTTTAGAGATTCTTGTCCATAATGGAGAGAACTGGTTACTTCTTAATGAAGAGTATTCCACTGTGTAACTGGTATCTTAATTAGTCCATCCAGTCCCTTAATTCCTAATATCAAATTTGTTTTCTATTCTCATTCCCTGAAAGAGTCTCCCATTCTTGTACACACCTTTGTGCTCACCCACAAGACTATATCTATAGTATGAAGTCTAAGATGGGGAAAGGCATACACATTCTTTAACTATGTTACGAATTGCCAACTGACCTTGCAGAGGATAAGGTCCCGCACCAACACTGTGGGAGTTTATTTGTATATAATTTTGTCTCCATAGTCTCGCCAATGTTGGGTGGTAGCATTTTTTTAAAAATCAAATTAATGAAAAATAAGACTTTTATTATTTTCTTTGAATTCCTTTTATTTCTTGTGAAATCAATGACTGTTTTCTGCCTTTGAGGTAATACTTAGAAAACATTTCATATTATTTACTCATATGGCCTTTTCTCTGCACACATGCATTCCTGGTGTGTCTTCTTCTTCTTATAAGGACACCAATCATTTTGGATTAGGGCCCCACGCTTATGATCTCAATCTTAAAGACACTTTTAAAAGACCTATTTCCAAATAAGTCACACCGGGTGTTAGACTTCCACATATGACTTTTGGGGACACAGTAAAAAGGCAGCCATCTGCAAGCCAAGGAGAGAAGCCTTGATAGAAACCAGCCCTGCTTGCACCTTGATCTTGGACTTCCCCTCCAGAGCTTTTTTTTTTTTTTTTTTCTTTAAAGATTTTATTTTTTTATTTGACAGACAGAGATCACAAGTAGGCAGAGAGGCAGGCAGAGAGAGAGAGAGAGAGGGAAAGCAGGCTCCCTACTGAGCAGAGAGCCCCATGCGGGGCTAGATCCCAGGACCCTAAGATCATGACCTGAGCCAAAGGCAGGGCTTTAACCCACTGAGCCACCCAGGTGCCCCTCCCTTCCAGAGCTTTGAGAAACAAATTTCTGTGATTTTCAGCTACCCAGTCTGTGGTATTTTGTTATGGCAACCTGAGCTGACTAATACATCTCCCCACCTCAAGATTAGAATATTACTAATCTAAATTTTCATCTTGTGCTTTATGGTCTTATTTTTTCAGTTGCAATCTCTAATTTTAAATGTCAAATAAAATTGGGATATATTTTGGTGTAAATGGGAGTAGGGCTTCAACTTTATATTTTTACAAATGCTAAGTAAGCCATTTGTTCTAAAAGATTTTTGGAGAATGCATTCAATGCACTCATTTGAAATGTCACCTGTAGTACTTGCTAAATTCCCACTTGTGTCTGCTTCTGGACTCCTTAATCTCTTCCACTGATATCCTTGTTTTTTTCTTAGGCTGCTATCACACTCTTTCAATTGTCACATCTTAGCAATATGGTTTAATATGTCTTTGGCAAATTCCTAATCATTACTCTTCTTTCTCAGAATATTTCTAAATAATCCTACATATTTCATCTTCCAAAGGAATGAGGATTATATTGTCACATAAAAACAAAGCATAAAACAAGCAAAAACCAGACGGCATCTCTTTAGTATATTTATAAATAAATTCATAGAAAATACATGCCTTTCCAATATCT
This sequence comes from Mustela lutreola, assembly GCF_030435805.1. NCBI lineage: Eukaryota > Metazoa > Chordata > Mammalia > Carnivora > Mustelidae > Mustela > Mustela lutreola. Next base: position 187,520,084 of record NC_081292.1, read on the forward strand.
ATTCTAATATTATAATGCCCTTTGAGCTCCTTCACTTAGTGGGTCAGTTTTTATTTTCTCTTCCTACATACAGGTTGTATGTATTTCTTGATAAATTTATTCCTGGTTTCCTTTGTGTGGGACCTGGACTTGAAGATGAGAGGCCCTGAGAATTTGGTTGGAGTCTGAAATCTACCCCTCCTTCTTAGGTCTGGTTTATTTCTGAAAACATCATTCTTGAAGAACTTTGATAAGCTTCTGATCAATTTTGTTCTTGAGAGCACCATCATTTAAAATACAGAACCAGAAATGTTGAAATGGGAGGCTTCTCCCTGCATGGCTACGTTCACCTTGTCACTGACTCTCAGGAGCTGCAAACGTGACCTGAGAACAGGCCTGCAAAGCTGTGGTTGCTTAGCAACAAATGGGCCTAGCTCCTCCTTTCCCCATTCTTCTAGAAATAAAGGCTTAAGCCTCAGGGCCCTGAAGGGAAACATCAGTAGTAAGGGGCCTTTCTTCCTTAATCTGCTTCTGCTGACTTCCAAAAGCCCTTGCTGCATTCCAAGCTTTGGTCACAGGATGGATTTGTGAAGGGAAGTCTCCTCACACGTGGGAGAGAGGACCTGCGCGGGAAAGTACCTCCGAGAGGTTAGGGTGCCCAGAATTCCCAGCTCTCCCTATTCTCCAGGATCACATTCTTCCCTGTCAGGATCCCAATTCGAACTAAAACAAAACAACAACAATAATAACAACAACAACACCAAAAAACACCCACAGCTTTCATAGAGGACTCGCTGCTGTCCCAGAATGGTCTCAGAGCAGGAAGCAGGGGTAGAAACCGCTTCCTGCAACAGAGATGTACTATATCCATGCATTTTCTTGTCTGTTCTCCACAGGGTATCCCAAGCCGAAGGCAGGCTTCCTTCTGTGTATTCCTTCCTTTGCTGTACTTCATTTCAGGCTACAAAGAGTTACTAGTTCACTCGAACAACACTCTTTCATGTAGCTCATTTAATCCCCCAATTTAAGAAATGAATCTATCCTCTCCCAAAACTTTCTCAGCCATGCACAGTGCAGACCACTAGCCAGACCATGGTTTAGCTGTCCTTGGTTAGGTGTCCATCTCTGATCCAAGCTGCTGTAGCTGGAGGGCAAGGGATGGGGAATATGGCCTTTATATTGTCTTCAGCATAGTATTGTACACAGCGAATGTAACCAGGTAATAGCAATTAGCTTTTATATCCTACTGTCCTTTATCAACTCTTGAGTCACTTTGTTTCAGTTTCTCTCTTTTATTCACTATAAAGACTATTTTCAACCTACTTTGAAGGTGCTCCTTTTAAAGAAATGAGGTGTTTAAGTCCATTTTCATTGACATTTCGTAATTTAAAGGAAATGCATTGAATCATGTAATAAAAAAATATCGGCATTTATGGGACACTCTGTATGTGCTAGGGACTATCATATTCCCTTTTTATAAAGTGATATATTATCATTTAGCCCCTGCACATGGGATGTTTATCATCTCATATGATAGATATGAACACGAGGCACAAACAGGTTAAGAAACCTGTGAAGTAGCCACATCTAGTAGTAGTCAGTGACCCAGGATTGTAACCCAGGGTAACCGATGCAGAGCAAGATTTTACCATCATCTCATTTCCAATTTTTCATGCAGTGTCCTCTATTTTGAATGTTTTGCCTTGTGGTCCATATTTTCTTCTCCAGCTCCACTGGTCTCCTTATTCCTTTCAGACTTACCCCTTTATAGGGAAGTGCATAGGGATGCACTTCTTCCTCTGAGGGAACTCAGGCAACTATCAAAGGCTCCATTCCAGAAACAGTGAGGAGGGCCCTGGTGCTCACTTTACATTCCAGGGATGCCAGGAGTCCTTGGAATGCTGTTGAACTCTGGTATGAGGCTCCAAGGCCCCATCCTTTCTCAGAGCTGGCCTGTAGCCAGTGGGATCTTTGATATTCTCAGGGCTGGCCAGAATTTCCTCTATTTTCCATAGGACCCTCCCAAGAAAGGGCATCTTCTTTTAATTTGCTTCTAAACTCTACTCTGGAAGAAAGTCTTTGACATTTGTGATGTGTGTTTGATATCCTTTCCAGAGCAAGCATCCTCCCTCTCATCCCCCGCCACCACCTTACCCCTGCCATTGCTTTATTCTGTTCAAAAGGTACTTTTTTGGTTGGGGGTGGGATGTGTGTGTGCCCTTAGGCCACCATTCTGAAATTGTGAGTTTCTTTTTGCTTCATCTGAGTCTAGGTAATCTTTAATTTATTGGTATCTACATAAGAAACATTTTTCAGCTGCTGAATATCACCATTAAAACAAGCCTAAATATTTTAGAAATGAGCAATCAGCAAAAACGTATTGTTTCTGTACATAGACCACGTTTAACTAAGGTGCCTAGAAACTAGTGTTAAAGAAAAATAACAATGGTAATAATAAATGATAATGTTAATATTTCATATAATAAAACCATTAAGTATATGCATATATTATAAATTAATACTTATCTACCAGGAATCTAAATGTCATTATAAATGCTACATATTTATCAAAAATCCTATCGAGACCAGGAAAAACATTAAAAGAACATTAACCTGCTATGTGGCACAAAGTTCACCAGTTTCTCGTTTGTAGTTTCGTATTCTGGGATATAGCAATGAATTAGACTCTGGATGTCTGACAAAATTTCACCGACTCCAGTAAAAGTCAATGGAAGTTTTGCCTGAGTCAGATCATGTTCCTTAAGTTATTTAAACACTAAGTATGAATTTGGACTAATAGATAGAAGAGAAATTGATTAAGGTCAAGCAGTTTATAATTAATGTGTAGACCAATAAGAGCTGCAGAACGTTTAATTCCAAAAGCTATTATAAAGTAGGACAAAATACTGTAAAAATTAACTGGAAGAGCTTTCACTGAATTGTGTATTTTATTGAAAAAAGGTAAACAGAATGATGTAATGATATCTTCTTTTAAAGGGATTATGTTAGCTGAAAAACGCTCATAGTCCATGTGGAATTGTCTGCTACAAAAATGAATTCCGGGAGTTCTACTACTACTAATATATACACCTATATTTATGTTCCATTAGTATTTCACGAACTAGTATAAGAAAATAACTTAAGCCTTTCTGCTACAGAAATATAGCAGTAAAAAAGTCTTAATATAATACTACTAAGCCTCATAAAACACAGAATCCTTTCTCACCACTGAAGTCCTAAAAGGAGGATGCAACATGGTCAGAATTACTTCTGGTTTTGAAAACATCAATTATGAAAACCATTAGGATTGTGTTTTTACCAGCAACTGCTTACCACATATCTGGGAATTTGGTATAATTTTCACAAATGAGGTAGCTAATGCAGTTTTATGCTATAACTTACCTCAAAATAGTACCATGCCTCTCAAGGAGCATCCTAGGTCTTGGAGATATTGAGTGCCACACAGGAAATTATATCTATGCTCTGCAGGAAAAAGAAAAATATCACAAGACATGTAAACCCATGAAAAGAAAGGCAGGTTGAGCAGAACAGCACAAAAAGAACAGAAAGAGGAATAAAAGTTTAAAAAGTGAGAAAATTATGACTTCTATTTCATCATAAAGTAATTGTTCTGGTTTTAATGTGAAATATTTTTCACTGTTATTCAGTTTTACTTCATACATCTTCCAGGAGAAAAAAAAAATCACTTAAAAAATGATGGCGTTATGGCTGAAAGCTAACCTCATGCCCTCAGTGAGAGGGTAATTAATTCGGACAGTGTTTAGCGTTCAGTTGTAACCCTGTGATCCTTACATTTACCTCCGGACAAATCTGGTTCATGACTATTTGGAATATAATTTTTCTACACTGAATCATTTCCATAATAAATTACTTTAGTGGCTCTTTTTATTACATCTGAAATTATTGCTTTACTTAAAAAAAAAAAAAAAAAAAAACCCTAAGGTAGAAGGAGTCTTCCTTACCATATTTTGAAAAGGATTTTTAGAAATCTCCCTTCACCTCTCAGTCTCAACTTTGAGGACTGATCAAAACTTACATATTGATATTTCTTATATACCAATATTGTCTTCCCTGAGAAGGTACCTAAAGAACGTATATACTTATTCAAGGCAATCTGGTAATCTCTCTTGAAAACACAACTCCTGAGCCACCACACCCCAGTAGCTATGTACGATGTGCCAACTTCTCAGTCCAACAAGAAGCAATTAAAGAATTTCAAGGTAATAAAGTTAATCTTTACATGTGTTGGGGAGCATATTTAGAAAGTAGAATATTTCTAGCTTGCTACAACTGACAGTGGTGTGGATCTAAAAAAGTTGGGACTAATGACACATGATTTTCTCAGCCATGTGGACTTTGAGACAGATAGCATGCAATATGGCATAGGACATATTTTTTTTAAAAAATGAAAAGGATCCAGAAAGAAGGACTACTGCTGTTTAACAAACTCCAGGGTCAAAACAGACAGATGACTGAATAGATGAATGTGTAAGTGTATATGCCTGGTCAAGAGGGTAAGTGGGGACAGTGGCAAATTCAAGAGATCCTGTCCTGTCTAAAGGAGAAGACTAATGTGCTGGTATAAACACACACACACACACACACACACACACACACACTTTTTCATGCAGAGCCATTTATTAAATATTTATTAGCACATTCCTACTGATCACCACTCATTCTCCCATTATCCTCATTCACTCCTATGACTTTAGAACCTTATATCAAACAACAGCCTATGTTCTATCCCAGTCCAAACTATCCCTCTGAACTCCATATTGTCATATCCAACTGCCTATTTCACATCTTCACTTGGGCATGTAGGAGGAATCTCGAGCCTAACAAGTTCCTGATCTCTGATTCTGCCTTCTGAAATCCAGTTAGGGTCTTCCCTCATTCTTTCCCATCTCAGTGAATGGCTTCACCATGTCTGGTTGCTCAAGTCAAAACCTTCAAGCACTCCTTTAAACTTCTCTTTTTTTTCCTATCCTTAAATCAGTAAGTCCTGTGGGTTTCACTTTTGAAATATGTTTAGGATCAGACCACTTCTCCCCATGTCCATCATCACTACTCTTATTTTATCTGTGTCCTGAAAGATTGAAAATAGTCTTAACTGTCTCCCTGCTCTCCCTCTTGTTTCTTCATGTTCTCTTCTCCATACAGCAACCAGAGATTCTTTCAGGTATTGAAATAAATAAAATAGAAAGTGCCCCCAGATACTTTAGCCCCAAGATGATCTTAACTGGGGGAACAAAGGCTATTCAGGGCTCTTCCACTTCGGAGATTTGCCCTCTGTTTTCCATCTGTCTCAGTGTTACTATATATGCACATCAGTCTCATCAGAATCACAGCTAAGCACCAGGCTATTGTTGTCTGACATACTATATTTGCTTTCTTGTTAATTGTTCATCTTGTGCCTCCAGCACGAGAGCTCCAGAAGGGTGGGCTTTGTCTGTGTTCTTCACTACTCTGTCCAGAGAGGTAAGAACTGTTTCAGGCACACAATGATTGTTCAATAATGGATCAATCCATCAACTGATGGATCAATGGCTAGATGGAAGAAAGGAAGGATAGATAAATGAACAGTTAAAATCTAAATCCAGGGGCAGGGTGGCTCAGTTGGTTAAGCATCTGCCTTTGGCTCAGGTCGTGATCACAGGGTCCTGGGATCGAGCCCCATATTAGGCTCCCTGCTCAGCAGAGAGCCTGCTTCTCCCTCTCCAGCTTACCCCCCCCCCCCCGCTTGTGTTCCTTCTCTTGATATCTCTCTCTGTCATGAATAAATAAAATCTTTTAAAAAAATCTGAATTCAGGCATGTAATCTCAAAGTTCATGCTCTCACCATTGAATGATTTCATTCAAAGATGGCATCAGATCTTGAAGGGCCTTAGGAGTCAAAACAAAGAGCTTCAATTCTATTCTGAGATCAAGAGGTTATTGAAGGGTTTTAAATAGAAAAGTGACACAATTGGATGCACACTTAAGAAAGACTACTTTGACGGCATTCTTGAGAATATTTTGGTTGGAGGGAAACCATTTAGAAAGATTCACAATAATCTAAGCAAGAGAGATCGGGGGCCTAATATAGGGTTGTAGCCATAGAAAAGGAGAGAAAAGGACTAATTAAAAAGTTGTTCTAAAATGGATTCGTAGGGATTGATCATTGATTGGCTGTGGGGGGCAAGCAGAATGAGGAGTTAAGGATACTTTACATGTTAGATGTTTCATTCTCTGTAATAGATTGGCTTGGGAAAGAATTAGTTCCATGTGGTCATGCTGAGTTTATGTTTGTTGGACATCTACATGAAGTTCTCATAAGGCAGTAATACAGAGGTCTAACCTAGGGCTGTATGTAGATTTTGGAGTCATTTACTATACAGATTATAGTTGGAGTTATCGAAGACGAGATCATCCAAGAACACTATAAAGATTAAAAGTTGAAAGAATCTAGGATAAAAACATGAAGAAAATATGTATGAAGCAGGCAGAGGAAGAAAAACCTGCAATGGAGAATAAGTGGTCAGCGGTAAAAGCAAAACCTATTGTTGTTTGCCAGAAAGAACTAAAGCAGTTGACTGAGGTGCCTAATATATTCTCAAGAAGTAGTATGTACCAGGAGACTGTGAATCAAATTACACCATCATTCAAAAAAGCTAATGTGTAAAACCATCAGAACAGAGTAGATGGACAAGCTGGAAAGACATAATGGGTTGATCAATACAATGTCATGCTTGGTATTAAATATGGTATATGATAAATAAGCAATAACGGATAGCAAGGTGCTGGGAAATGTCGAGTAGAGAAATGATGACAGAGGAAATAAAAGAAAGGGGAATGAAATATCATACCAAGGCTAACAGCCCATATAACCGCTCTACCTCAATCTTCCCACTGCACTCACTTTTTATTTGGAAAGTTTTGCAACACTTTGAAATCTCTGATCGTTGCTTCTTACCAACATCTACAGGAGGGGGGGTAGTCACCAAACTTATATATATGTCTCACTGTAACTGTATTGTACACAGTGAATCGTGTTGTTTATTGCTAATTCTCACAAGGAAGAAGTAGTCATTCTGATAACAAAATCAGCTAATTTTTGATGATTGTTTCAGAGTATTATTATAAGATCTCTGACATTCCTTCTTTAACAATTGTGAATGCATTTTCTCAGCATAATTGTACATAATGAAGATACTCAGAATAAAATTTGAGATTACATTTTAAAAATATGCCTTGTTTAGCAACAGCTTACATTTATTGAGCATTTTTTGTAACTCAGGAATCTTTTAAGTGCTATACACATGTCAACTGATTTAGCTTGCACGATGACTCTGTACAGGGATTTTATTATGATGCTATTTTACAAACGAAGAAGCTGAGGCACAGGGTGTTTGAGTGTTCCAGCATTTTCAGTTCTTTTCAGTTATTTTGCCTATATTGTTTTATCATGTTGGCCATTCATTTATCAATATTTATTTATTTATTTATTTATTTTTAGTGAGAGCTAGATCTCTCACCAGATACATTACACCTCACAAAATGACAAAAAATATTATCTCCATCATTTTATATGAGAGGTATTAAGTTGTTATAACAATAGAAACAAATTATATTGTGTTGCTTTTTGAACTGAACAATAACACAGAAATAGAACTCAGTAATGAAGCACTTATACATATAGATCTTAATATGAAATAAATATAAAAATGTGATCAATATTTAATCTCACAAATATTTCCATTTGTAAATGGAATTCCATTTCCAACCAAAGGGACTTATTTCCATTTCCTGGTGAGAGAACCCCCAGAGATCTCAGCTGACAGAACCTATGACTAGGAGGGAACACAGCTAGACCAGTACTCCCCAAAGTAGATCCTGAATGCCTAGTTTCTTTGCACTGAAATTATTTAAAGGGTACGCAGCTTCCGGCTTTGCACTGAAATTATTTAAAGGGTACGCAGCTTCCGGCTTCATCTTATTTTTACCTTTTGTTGCTATAAATTTCAAATTTTCTGTAATTTCTCACAGTCTTGATCAATGTAATTACTAATAAGTATTTTTGGCTACAATGTTACTTTTAGAGGATATTGATAATCTAGGTATACATTACATTTTATATTCTATACTTAAAATACATATAATACCTTGTCTATTCAAAATAAAAGACATTATGTATTTATATTTTAATATTCTCCATAAAGGGACTAAAATGTCATGTATATCTGATAAACATGGGTAAAATATTGAACATAAAAGGTGAAAGAAGAGAGGCGCCTGGGTGGCTCAGTGGGTTAAAGCCTCTGCCTTCTGCTCAGGTCATGATCCCAGGGTCCTGGGATTGAGCCCTGCATGGGGCTCTCTGCTCAGTGGGGAGCCTGCTTCCTCTCGCTCTCTGCCTACTTGTGATTTCCGTCTGTCAAATAAATAAATAAAATCTTAAAAAAAAAAAAAGGTGAAAGAAAAGCTTGGAGTGATTAAGTCAGATAGCAAAGTCACTGGTTTGAATTTAATAATATTGAATAGATCTCTGCAATTTAAGTAAATGACAATTGAGTATGGAGTAAATAAATGAACGAGTTCTTCTAGTCCCAATACTGTTCTAGACAGAGAAATAAACATGTAGAGATGCTGAAGAAATGTACATACATTTATAGAAATACATAGATATGCCTGTTAATGAATGTTTCTCAGGGAAATTTACCTCAGAAATCCATGACTAATTGTGAATGAATTTGCAGTAGTAGGACTAGCAGGTATTGGTTTGCTTTATTCACAAAATTGGTTTGTTCTTTTTCTCCTTTTTACACTAACTCATTTTTAGTACCAAAAATAAGTACAGAAAGGAATGGAGAGAGGCAGATATGGTGTTGAACTGTTCAGCATCTTGACTGTGGTGGAAACAGGAATGAACAGAGGTGAGGAAACTGTAAAGAACTTCAGATGGGCATGGGCATGCCCACACACTTACAAATGAGGAAAAGTAACACTGGGAATCTGAATAAGTTTTCTGAAATGTTAAAATGTCAATATCCTCTTTGTGATACTATATTATGGTGTTGCAAAATGTTACTATCGGGAGAAACCTAACAAAGTATATAGGGGATCTCTCTGTATTATATCTTACGAGTGCACATCAGTATATAATTATCTTGATGAAAGTTTCAATAAAAGATAATTAATTTTAAATTGGCTTTACTAAACAGTGAAATAAAATAAAAATCAAATTTTTACAATCTACATTTTATGAATTTAAAAATTTTTCGTGTATTAAATTCACTGTAAAGTTCACACTGTTTACTTTATTAAAAAATAACTTATGTAATTATCTTTTTTCCTATAACTTTGCTACTCTCTTTAAGGGCTCATCTATTTGTTAATTTTCTCCTAAATAGACTTAACTGTTGAATGAGCACATGACTGAAAAAGAGTCCAGCCATGATTTATCTATAGCAGGGTACATGGGAAAATTTTGAAGCTGCAAATACAATGTTTAATTGCACCTGAAAATAGAATAAGTGATTTTTTTACATGGAAATAACTGCAATTTCTTCCCAATGTGGATGGTAACAACAGTTGCTTAAAACAATAATGTAGAACAATAAGAAGGAGGAGGAGACAAAGAAGAAGATGAAAAATCCAGTTATCACTTGTGAAGTATTTTTTACATCTGGCATGAATCTAGATGCTTTGCTTTATTAATTTATTTGTTTTCTGTAACAATCTTATAAGATTAATAGTATAATTGTGTCCATGTTACAGATGAGAAAACTGAGACCAACAAAAATTAATTCTGTCAAGGCAAAACATCCAATAATGACCAAGGTTTAAATTAAAAGCAAGGCAGAATTCTTTTGATATTCAGCTATCTTCAGTGTTTGCAAATCCTCACGTAAATCTCTCCTTTACCCAAGATGAGTCTGTACTGGCTAACTAAAATTTCAAGATACTTAGCTTTTGGGTAGAATTACATCAACAGAACTGATGATAATACTGAGTATTTTTTGCTAATCTTTAGAACTTTGTATGAACTGTCATGATGTTTTAGAAATGGGGTCTGTGGGGAAGAAAATATAAACCAGAAATTACTGTTATAGCATTTCCAATAGCAAAGAAGAGAAACAAGCAAACAAAAAAATCAGATGACAAAACAATGATGGATTTATACTTAGTCAACAGTTTTAGAATTATTAATATGTGTTAATTACAGCATGATGATAATGAGATTAAATGCACAAGTTCATAAATTTGATTTATTTATTTTACAAGTATTTATTAACATTATTATGTGCAAAGCATTATTCTGAGAGCTAGGAAAAACATGGAAATATGTAAAATGCAGTCCTTGCCCTCAAGGAGCTCAAAATCTGTGCAGAAAGATAAGAAGTGTAGGCAAATAAATTCAGTGTAAGTCAGTATGTGCTGAGATTCAAATAAATGGGAAAAATAAAATAAAATATTTTAGTAGGTGAGTATAAATGTAATTCAGAAAGGTGTTTCAATTATGATACTTAACTGGGCTTGACAATAAAGGTAATTTGTTGATTTACAAACTCAAAATATCACTAGTAGGGGAAGGTGCAAGTAAGGCTTGATCCAGCAGCTCTATGACATTCACTAAGGAGTTTTTATTTCTCTCTCCAGTTTTTTTCTAGCGTGGCAAACTCATTCAAAGTCTAGTTAACCTTGTCATTACAAAATGGTTACCAACAATGACAATAAGCAGGAGGGAGGGAAATAGAGAGTGAGAAAATGACTGAATTTCTTACCTCAAATACCAATTAAAGTCTTGGACTTCCTTCTAACTGAACTACTGAAGTCCTTTACTGACCCTTGGCCAATCTTTTTGACCAGGGGAATCCCATATATGAAGTAGCCCAAGGCTTTGATTCCCATGACCCATCATCCATGAGCCAATCTCTACTACACCAGGTCCTTTGGTTGTGTCATTCAAATGGGCATCAGAGAATCAGAGTTCAATCTTAAAGGAGCTGAAATGGTATAATTGCATGCAAACCATGTGGCTTTTAGACAAAAAGGATTGTGTAGAAAGAATACTAGTCAGAGCCAGTTGTGTTCACTGCAGTCTGTTCCATATATCCATACACACCCTCCTTCCCATATAAAAGCCCTCTTGGAAGAGGTGGCATTTGAGGTGAAACCATTGAAGAATAGAAAAATAAATACACAACATTCTTTTCTTGATGATTTCACGAGGCATTTCAAGATCTTTTATAAGTTAAGGACATCATTATATTTAACTTACTGCAGTGAAGAAATGATGAAATGTCAGTTATTCAAGTCTCCCAGGTAATCATTCAGTTTCAGAGAGGGAAATCTTTTCCTAGGGGTAGAGTTGTTTTGGCTTCCATCTTACCAAGAATTTCCCTCCCTGCTTTCCACTTCTGCATGTAACCACTCAAACTCAAGGTTTCCAAAACTGAAACCTGACCAGTTGCATGGTGAGGGGGTGTGCTTATCGTACTATGAGGCATTCTATTCTAGATATTAAAACTGGCACTTGTGAGCCCGTGTTTGTGGGGACGCTTGCCTCTTCTGATATCTGGTGACTGCAAATGTTTCTGATGCTCTCAAATGGCCTCTGAATCAACTTCTTCCCCTAATTCCTATCATTTACGTTAGCTGTCTGAGGCCCAAAACGACCCCCGCCACCACTTCCCAACTTTCAAATTTGATTTTATCCTTTGGTTTCCATTTCCCACAATGAGTCTGTTTTTTCTACTATGTCTCATAAATTTCTATTTCACTTATTTAAACTCCCCTTTCTCAGTTCCTTATATATAGTTGTCACCAAAATACGTCAAAGAGGAGCCATCGTTTTTTGTTTTTTGTTTTTTTTTTACCTTACTTCATTTCCCACTCTCCTTAAACAAGACTGTATTTCTTCAGAAAATACTGCATTTAGCCTCTAGTGATGATTGCACCTTTGTTTGCCATTCTCATATCACTTAATGGGGAAAAGAGAAATTGACTGGTATGGGGGTATCCAGCTCTTTAACTCACTATTTTTATTCCATTTTCCTTCCTCTGATGTTTAAAATATCCAAATAAACCACTTTTTAACATTTTTTGCATTTCCTTCTTTTTCTCTGCCCTGAGCTCCCAAAAGATGTTGATCTTTTCTTGTTATTTTCAGAATTTCAGAATTGGGTTCATATTTTTCCCCTGGTATTTAAATATGGGTGCCATTCTCAGTCATTTCCAACTCTTTATTCAAAGCTCACTTTATATAATTAATTTCAAATTCTTTGATTTCTTCAAATCCATTAAGTTCTATATCTCCCCCATAATGGCTTTCCACCAACATGACCAGCTCTCTACAGATGGCATTCTCACAGGGTTCAGACTCACCAGAATTTCAGACTAGATCCTCTCTTGTTGACCCATAAATTTACCTGCCACCTACCCCTCTCCCAAGTACCTACTCTTCCCCTCCATCCAGAGCTTCATCATTTGATCCCTTCCATTTCTCCTGGTCCAGCTGACCCTTCTTGCTACAATCTTCCAAGTGCCAGGTTCCTCCCCACACCTCACCCCAGAGTGAAGCTTTGGCTGGCCCTTCAAGGCTTTCCTTACCTGTTTCTAATTTTCACTTACTCTCTCCCTGTTCCCCAACACAAACTACACATTCTGTCTAAACTGGTTTAATTACTACCCCATGGACACATCAGTGAATATTTTTACCTTGTTGTCTCAGTCCACCCTCTTTCCTGGAGGAAAAGTAATTGCAGAAATAGGTTATCGCTACTTTTATGTTTATGCAACTTTATCATATGGGTTTTATGATTATTGAATCTTTCATATGTATATATGGGCTATTATTCTTAACAGTATAAGATCCCTGAGGGTAGGGGTGATGTCTCATATTTCTTTGTATCCTCTACCCAGTGCTAAGTGCAAAAGAAGAGCATAATGCAGTACTGTTGAATGAAGTAAATGAAGAAAATCTTTGTTCTAAGGTAGTAAACCCCAATTCTGGTTTCCTATCATATGGCTATACTACATTTTGTATGTATTCATGTATTTATGTACTAATATGCTTTAGTGAAAGAACGATAGAACAATGTAAAAGGAAAGCACTCAAGTGAATTAAATTGAGCTTTCCACGAATGTGATGTCATAATCAAGCTTACAGGGTATAGAATCAATAAAACCTGGGTTTGAATCCAAGTTTATTAAATGTTTGAGGATGGGCAAATGTCTTAACTTTTCTCTAAGACTCAGTTCCTCATCTTTAAAATGGAGACTGTAATACCACCAACCATAAGGGATTGTTTTAAAGATTAGAGCCAAGTGTTAAGTTATCAGCTAAATACTCAGTAAATGCTCAAGAAATATTATTATTATCATCATCATCATCAGATAGCCATAATATAAAAAAGATCCATGACATATTAATATGTATATTTTATAGAAGTTTAGTTTCCAAAGACCTAAAATCTTATGATTTAAAAAAAAAAAATGAGAATTCTCCAGGATTTTTTTAAGAAGCTTTTTTTTTTTTTTTTTTTTTTTTTAACATTAAGTTCCACCTCCACTACAAAGATCTTTCAGAGCCATCCTAGGGAATGAGCATCCTCTGTGAAGATGATTGCTCAATCATCAGAACCACTGCTCTCTATTTATAAGACTTTCTACGTTGTATCTTCCTTAGCCAGCAGCCATTCTCAACTGCACAGTAAACCCCATCATGTGGATGCTCTAAATTTCAGTAAGAAATGGTTTACTATGTTCTATGCAGGAGCAATTAGCTTTTGTTCACTTTTTGGACCCTGAGTGTATTTTCCCTACATAATCCACAACTTTAAAAATGGGGAACTAATCATGAATTTCTACCTCCTAAAATTCCTTTCTTCTGCTGACAATTCAGTGCCTCTTCTTAATTTTTTTTACACAGCAGAAGTGTCCAAGTTTTTCCACTGACTGCCCACGATATGGCAGGCACGACTTCTACATAGAGAATTAGGGACCTCTGCCCCCAGGGAGCTTAAGGTTTTAGTGGCAAAGGGGCAGACACACTCCCTTATTTTGTGTTTATTTATTCTTCTCTTTGGATGATTTTGCAGCAAGTTTCTAAGCTACTACATCCAAAGACTGATGACCTTCCTAAACTTTCAAAGAGTGGTCTACTCCTCAAGATGTGTCTTCTTTCCTGTTCCGTACTGACAAGACATTCCAGTAGACTCCAGGTTCTCTCTCAAGGAGCAATAAATAGAAATTGTCAGCCTCTTGGGTATATTGATGACAAGTGGTATCTTAAACAAAGCTGAGTGTTCATCAGCTCCTAAAATATTTGCTCAGAGGGGCAGTTTTCAACTCTCCTAAATCTACTTAAGAAGACCAGAGGTCAGAGCTCTGAATTATTATTTTAACTAAATCCCTGGAATATGGCAGTGATATCTTCTTACACAAATCTTAGAATTATTTTCCTGGGCTGTTGAAGTTGCATTAAATGTACATAATTTCAAAAAATTAAAAACAGGGGTGCCTGGGTGGCTCAGTTGTTGAGTGTCTGCTTTTGGCTCGGGTCATGATCCCAGAGACCTGGGACAGAGCTCCACATTGGGCTCTTTGTTCAATAGGAAGCCAGCTTCTCCCTCTTTCACTCCTCCTGCTTGTGTTCCCTGTCTCGCTGTGTCTCTCTCTGTCAAATAATAAAATCTTAAAAAAAAATTTAAAAACAAACCAAATAAAAGAAATTTTAATTCTGTTTGAGACCTATTGAGAATTAAACAGTCCACTCTTTGTACTATCTTTGCAACTATATATCCATAAATCTAAAACTATTCTAAAATAAAACTTAAAAAATAAAAGGTTTCTGGTCAAACATGGTAGAAGAGAGTAGGTGTCATTTCTCTCCCATTTTAGTCTTTGGGAGGCCATTGGGTAGGAACCTAATATTCTATTCACCACATAAACTGCCTTATAAGATGTTTCTTCTTTTTCTTTTTAAGACTTCTTAATTGATTTGCCAAGAGTCAAGCAGAAAAAAAAATTAAAGTCATTCTAACCTTCATAGCAGATAAAAAAAAGACTTAAGTGCATTGACATAATGTGTTGTCCCTCATATATAATCGTAAGGCTGACATACTGTCAATAGCACTCAGCTTAGAGCTGAGCCCCAGTGACAGGCAGATTCTGGGCTATCCACAAGGGGCCAGAGAACACATTCCCTGAAATACAGGCATGAGGCTTGGCTGGGAGCAGGACTGGGGCTAAATCTGATTCCAGTACACCTAGATGAGAATCAAAAATAGTGTTAAAGACAAATTAGGCACAAGGTATGAAATTCTTAACAACTTTGGGTCAGGATGCTTACCAAGAATTGAGCTAGGACTGAAATTGCCAACAGTGGTCCAACAGCATATTCTTTGGCTGAATGGTTTCCAAGTCATGTAGGTGCACCCTAAGGGGTCTGCAGAAAAGTCTCTTGGGGTTAAAGGAAGAAAACATTAGAACTTGTACTTATATGTATTTTTATCTAAAAAGAAATACATTGAAATGAATTGATATTGAATATATGAGTTGACACTGACACCCTCCCTAGATCTATTCAAGTGCAACCTGATAGAGAAGGACACTGTTTTCTCACACCTAGCTTCCATTAGAATGGACTTTTCTAGATAGATTTTTACTCTTTCCACCCCTCTGACCCAGTTTAAGCAGTATTACCTCAACAGTCTTCTCTCTTGGGGAGGTCAGCCCTCACCTAGCAATGCATAGACTGAATGGGTAAGTCTGCTAATTCAGGGGCCCTGTTGATCCACTTGGCTCTCACACTATACAAATGTTCTGTAATCTAGATTTATAGTAATTAAATGATAATTTGTCTTCATATACCCATATCATTTTATTTCATCATTTGTTTAAAGAAGATGCCCCACTAGGGACCCCCTTATCACATGATAATATCAAGTTTTTCTGAGGGAGATGTAGGGTTCCACAATTAGAAGCTTTGACCATGGTACTTTCATTAATTCATTCATTCATTCACTTTCAGGCTCTTGTAGTTCACATGGGTGTGAGAGTGGTTTTATGGCTATGCCCGGTGTCTGTCTTCCACCCTTCCAGCTCTACTCTTCATCGTTTTCACTCTCCTTGCTGACCTGAAAGACTGACCTTAGTGGGGACACTGCCAGCTTCTGGTTGGTGACATTATCTGTGACAACCAGTGGCAAAAGTGTCTTATAGACACTTGCAAAAATATAATCAATTTTTCATGGTCGAGGTAATGTTTAAACAATGACGGAAATAGTAATTACTTAAAAAAGAATTCATGCTGTGGAGGGCACATTGGGAAAAGGAACTTTTGGAATGATTTCTACTACTTTTTTTTTTTTTTTTTTTTTGTAGCTGAAACAGTGTGAGTAAATCTGCCATGTTTAAAAATATCTCTCATATCCTGATACCTAGAAAATTTAAAAACAGAAATTTTCTGACATGCTTAAAAATATTGCAATGACTTTGAAGTGTATTTGTCAAAAACAAAACAGTCAATCCATTGATTGCTTTGTAAGAATTACTAATTGACATCAGGGAAGATGGAAACTTAAATTTATAAGCAAAATTTCAACAAAGTCTTTGTGTAAACTTTTGGAGAGGACTGAAAACTAAGTATCATTATTTTTTTAGTACAAGCCAATATTTCTTCCATTTGGTTCTACCTCTAATTGTAAGAGGTCTTTTTCAGTAGTTAAGGGAAAGCATTAGGAGATTTTGATTACTGCTTTAATTTCCTTGCTGGTTATGGGTCTGTTCAGGTCTTCTGTTTCTTTTTCTTTTAGTTCTGAGAGTTTATACATTTCTAGAAATGCACCCACTTCTTTTCTTTTTTCTTTAAGATCTTATATGTATTCATTTGAGAGAGAGGGAGAGAGAGAGAGAGCATAATCAGAGGAAGACCCAGAGGGAGAGAGAGAAGCAGACTCCCACTGAGCTGAGAGCCTGACATGGGGCTTGATCCCAGGACCTGCAGATCATGACCTGAGCTGAATGCAGATGCTGAACCATTTGAGCCATCCCGCCAGCCCAGAATGCATCTATTTTTCCCAGATTGCCTAATTTGTTGGCATATAGTTGCTCATAATATGTACTTATTAAAGGAAAGCATTAAACTAAACTGAACTTCTAAATAGACCTTTTGATTGTTGCAGTAAAAAGTTTTAAACCAAGATTTTTTAAAAACATAAGTTTTGATAGTACAAAATAAAATTATTTAATATGGAAGGAACTTAGTTCTGTTAATCATTTAGTGGCATGCCACTGATCATGAACCCACAATAATGTGTAATGAGAACAAAAATAAGCTTTAGTGTGAAGGCACAGAGATTTTAGTGTCTAGTTACAGGAGATATCCTCCCTTGGAAAGTATAGACATTGGTACTTCAACATGTTCTTCTGTTGTAATAAATCCAAGATAAGTGCCATTGGCTTAGAGACCAGCCAGGAGAAGGTAGGAATACAGTATAGCTGGTTAAATGTCTGGAGAGTTCTGCCATGCCTCAGGAAACTTTCAGAAAAGTTGTCATGGGAAAACATGGAAGACAGACCACAAATCTACTGAGCCTATAGTTTGGGGGAAGTACTAGGACCTGTCAACTGGATGGTGTGTTGGCCACCATTTAAACGAAAAAAGCATGTAGCTCAAGTGAGTTTGGGTCAATTTGCAAGCTAAGAATTGTGAGAGTAGAAAGTTCAGGGATGGAATGCCTGGGTGGCTCATTCAGTTAAGCATCTGCCTTCGGCTCACGTCATGATCCCAGGGTTCTGGGATCCAGTGCCACATCAGGCTCCTTGCTCAGTGGGGAACCTGTTTCTCCCTCTGCTGGCCACTCCCCCTCTCTCTATCTCTCTCAAACAAATAATTTTTTTTTAAAATCTAAAAAAAAAAGAAAGAAAGTAAGTCAGTAAGTTCAGGGATCAAAGGCCTTAGAAAAGTTGATAGCTCTGGGACCTGAAATAAAAAAAAAAATGGCCCTACATGACACAGAACCAGTGAGATTTCGCAAATGATTCAACCCTTCAGTAAACATCAGAGACGTTAGCATATCCTTTCATAGCATTCCGTTTCAGATTGCCATTAAATGGAAGAAAAAAAAAATATGGGGCCAGAAAGAAGAAATAAACCAAGTTTAATAACTATTAAAAAACCTTGGCACATGGAACTAACTGAAAGCAAATAGATCAGAAACTTACCAAAACAGTTCTAAAGAAATTGTAGTGCCAAAGAAACCACGAGCCAGGGCTAAAAAAAAGACCTTAAAACTACCCTTGGAGAGGAAGAGAGATATGAAAGCTGCACAGTCCATAAGGAGAAGATATTCTTCCACAACCATTTCAGATGTTTCTGTGGAAGATAACAGTTAAGGAAGAAACTCTCAAGAAAGGAACCCAGGGCCACAGAAAGAGGAATCAGGGACAGAACAAGAAACTATTCACATCTTGGTCAATCACCCTTCACAGGGCCTTTCCAGAAGGATTTAATGATTTCTACAGTTCATTGACTGCTATGTGTATCCTCTTTTTCCCTTTTTTAACTGGAAGCTTTTATTGCAGTTATAGTGGGAAAAGGATGCATAGCACCGGACCCAGGGAAGGCCACATGATTTGCATGCCCCGGTGCAAAATGAATATTTGGGATCCTTGTTCAATAGCAGGGAAAAGTTGCTATTGAAAGTGCCTTATCCTTTCTTTTACACTATGTTTTGACTTATCATCGTGTTTTATACTACTTAATGTCACTCTAAATAAAGAAATGTTTAATTTTGCTATTCATGTTTTCATTCTGCAATGCCAGTTTTAAGTGCAAATATAAGAGCAGTTCATTCAAATGTGGAATTAATAAAATTATACAATTCTTATTTTGTGACCCAAACATGCATATGCATTTTGTTCTTCGGAGAGAAGTGGAAATGTTACATACAATAATGCAACTGTTTTTATTTTGTTTCTCCATGTGCTCACATTCTTTTAATACTCTCTGCCTTTGGCTTACGGGAGGCTTAAGGAGGAATAAGAAAGGAATGAAATAAGGAGCTATGGTGGTTCCATATTTCTCTTTCCTTCTAAGACATCATATTAGTATAGGTGCTAGGCTGATACAGGGAAAGATAGCACCAGGAAAAAGGATATAATAGAGTTCCTGAATCTTCTGTGTTTCTTAGAATGCCATTGCCTTCTTTCTGTGTTCAAAGCAAGTTTTTAGTTCAATGGAAAGCACGGTCTCTCAGGGTTATCAGTGCTTTGCTTACTCAGCCATAGAAATAGCATGCTAACCTTGTACTCAGCATTGAGTCTTGCTAAACTCCCAAGCATCATAGGTCCACTGGGATTCTGCACTCATGAACAACACACACTGCATATGAATGGGGCAACGTGGAACAAAGGGCACACATACTGCACATACCTGCTCTGCTCGTGTGCCTGCTCCATTATCCCACTGGACTTGATTTATAAAACACAAGTTCAACAGTAATAATATTAGTAACTTTATGAGGTAAAAGCAAAGCATTATACCAACTGCTGGGGACATCTGAGTATGGGGACCCACGTAACCACACAGGCCACAAACTTAGGAAAGCATTCCTTCCTGGACTTGAGAGAGTCAAAAAACACATGAGCCTGGAGATTCTAGGCTTTGAGCAGATTCAGTGACTGGGTGGGGCCTTGGATGATCTCATTTGGGAGATGAGGTGTAAGTTCTTCTTGTGGGAAAAAGGAGTGTAATCGTTTTTTCTCCTTCCCTCTCTTCTTTCCTTCCTTCCTTTTTTTTTTTTTTTTTTTTTTTTTTTTTTTTTTTTTTTTGGTGAATAAAAAGATATAGTGTTGTATTCATCAAACCTATTTCCCTTTTTCCTTCAGGGCACACGGCTAGGCTATAGTCTCAGCCTTCTTTGTTGTTAGGTATGCCATATGACTGAGTTTGTCTAATGGAATGTGAGCAGAAGGGATGCAGGATGGTTCCGTGGCTGTCCCACAGAAACTTCCCCCCCATGAGCCTCTGTTTTCTCCCTTTTCTTGTCTGCCAGGCAGATGCAGACGAGCCAGCAGAGGACTCCAGTCCCCCCTAGGGATGATTGAGCAACTTTGGAAATCTGAATCTCACCAAACACTTCAAACAACAAACTTCTAATGCATTAAGTCACTGAGATAGTTGGGCTTGTTTATTATGAATGTTAGGCTCTTCTGAGTAGAACAAACTTCCACCCACATAATATCATCATGTACGTTTAAGTGGCAGTAAGACAAATCAGACTAAGGATATCAGCTGACTTTGCAGACTGGACAGACATATGGGATAAATCAGGAATGCAAAGGAGATTTTAGTGGTGGAAATTATTGGGTGTGGGGAGACCAGAGGTTGATTACAAAAACTGGGAATAAGGCTAACCATGGCTATGAATCTTAAATAGCTATAAAGTTGGTAGACCATGGTAGCTAGGGGTGAGAGCTAGGGTCAAGAAGATTTTCTAAAAATCAACGTTGTATCCTCTGAGAGGCCTTTTGTGATACCTAAGTAGCACCCCTCTACCTGACCCCTCATGCCTTACCATGACACTTTGACACATAATACACATTTTAATAATACATTTATTTGCTGAATTAATTATTTATTGTTTTACCCAGTATGTTTCATAAGATCAACTTTGTCAGTTTTATGAACCTTGTGCCTAATATATTACTCAGTCCTTGGCATTGAACAAATGAATGCGTATATAAAAAATGCATAAATTATGCTCAATCATGGGACATTTAACACTTTAGACCATCTTTAATTGGTGTTCCTGCCTTGTCCCCTGGTACTACATGAATGGGTCTCCCATTTCGGAGCTCAGTCTTACTAGACTGTGTCCCTGATTCAATATTGCCCATCCTATTGCTCAGACCTCTTGCGTTTGCCTGCCATTTTGACTTTTGTGCCCCACATTCCCTGCCTCTGTTTAGATATACTCCCAAGACTTTCTTCCCTTGATTTGGATGCTTTGTCCTTAGGACTTGCTCATTTTCCCATTCCTGATCTATCTTCGTATTCACAATTCTGTGTGTTTGCTACCAGCTTAGCTGACACTTGCTTCATACCAAGGTCCAGGACTGTGCATCTTATTCCTGGCATTCTGAGTCCACGTGTGCTCAGACCACAGCTGCCTCTGAGCCCGCTCTTTCCAAATTGCCTTAACATTCAACATAGAACAGCTTATTCAGGCTCAAACCACCAATTATCCTGAATGAATGTAGTTCATATGAAATGTATACTTTTAAAAATAAAATGGGACTGTTTAAGTAAAAGGGAAATGGATATAATATAAAAATATTTTAACAGGGCTGAAAAAAACATACGATAAAGTAGACATTCATCTCAGAGAAGGGCTGGGAGGTCAGAGATTGCATCTGTCCTTCCTTAAATCACACACAATCTCCAATACAGTGCTATGCATACCGCAAATAATAAATACGTCTTTACGGATTGCTTGGTTATTGTGACTAAAACTTCACAATTTTGACAAATATTGATATAGTCAAACATGCCACAAAAGTCTGATTCTCTTTCCAGTCCTCTTTGGCAGCCTTGGCTCTCTATCCAAATGATTATGTTCTAAGGCCTCTCATAGCCACATTTCATCACGGTAGTGACAGCGTTGAAGTGCCTGAGTGAATGTAGCACCTGCTCATAAAATCATTTCAAGTAAAAGGCCTCAAGATCCTTCTAGCTGTTATTCAAATCTATATCATTATTTACTGTAGAACATAAAACACCAAGGTCTCCTATATTTCCTCCCTCATTGAACCAGCACCAGGCAAGCCATATGACAGGGCATTGAGGTACAATAAAGTCAGTCACCTCAGAATTTGTTTCCTTAAGCATTCTATTCTTCCTCTCAATTGTGGGTAATGAATTGACAGTCTCATGGACCTTAAGGTAATTACATTCAATAGACTAAAGCTTTGGTGCTTTGAAATGCACAGGCCACATGCAGCGGGGGTACAGAAAACTGGGAAGTTATTATGCATCTGTTTTGAAATAAACACTTTGCTGCTGCTGACATTCTGTAACTTTTTATCATATTAAAAAAAAAAAAAAGAAAGAAAGAAAGAAAAGAAAAAAGAAAAAAAGTAAACCAAACTGGTTGCCTTGGAAATGATCATGATGTCACAGAGGATGATGACTTCTCGTAATCTATAAGCAGCTAGAGCAGATGTGCTTGTAAGAAACAAAGATCTTGTTTTCATACAAATGTTCTCAAAATAAAACACAAAGGAAGAAAAATACCCAGAGTACATAATGCAAAGAAGAATTGGTTCTAAATAGAATGTTTTACAAAGTTTTCCATAAAGCCTCAGCTGCTCCTCAAAGCACGACCAGCTTGAACATGGATAACAGACGTGAAATTACAGTACTCATGAAATTAGTATTCAGGGTGCACAATCTCTCCTTTCAAAGGCTTCAAGCATACTTTGTGCATGCACAATTATAGAAGCAGGTAATGAGAGAGATTCTGATTTTCCCCCTATTGTTGCTATTGTACTTAGCTAGATAAGTCTTGATAAAAATTGCTTTGTTAAAAATAAATCTAAGCAATAATTTATTAATTCTATTGAAAAGATTTTTTGCCTTTTATTATAAGATACATTGGATAATTTTTCTAAAACACACATTATTCTGTCCATGGAAATGGGTAGCAACATAATCATTTTTAGTAAAGAATCAAAGCTCAGTAACAATTAATAATCTGCAAGCTATGGTAATTCCTTGCAATTTTATTATTTCACATCATAATTAATTTCACTTCAATTATCAGAGATTTTTAAAAAGGATATTCAAAGTTTATGACTATGACCCCCTGAAATACATAGATAGGATAAACAATATATCACATCAATGGGTTGTGTCAAAATATATTACAGTGCTTTCACTATGTCACTTGAAATTTAATTCTCTACCTTGATGGTCATTGATAACATCTTAAATTAATTCTTCGGATTCTCAAATATCTCCCACAGTAACTTCAAATATTTCTTAGAATTAATCAAAGTTTAAATAATATAAATGAATTAATTATGATAAAGTTTTCACACTTTGCAATAAAAAAACCCCTCCATACAACTTAAAATATGAATTTGCCAATAAAAATTTTTAAATTCTTCTATAGCTAAGTAAGAAATAGGAACTGAGTAGAAAGGAGATAAACTAACAATTCTAACAGTTCCTAAAATATACTGCTCCTAAAGAAATCTATTATAGGGCAGTCTTTTAAATGAAAACGTGAAAAATAAGATTCATTAGGCCTGAATTCTGTATTACTATTCAGTAGTAGCATACACATTTTATTTTACTAATATCTAATGTCCAAATTAACTTTTCATTTCATTCAAATAAAAATTGAATTTGTTAATTTCATTGAGAAATGCACAATACTAGAATAACATAAAAGAAAAACATACAAATCATAGAGTAAAAATTAAAGGTTCACTATGTTCTCTAGCCTGAGTTAAAAGAAACTGAGAATAGGTAACAGGTGTTTCTGAAAGCTAGCCTTTAATCCTAGTTTTAGTTCTGTGATCATATTGAAGTCATATACTATTTTAAGACATAAGCTCACTTCTTAAAAGTACATAATATGAAAACAGTACTCTAAATGGACACCAGTGTTTGAGGTATATGGTGAGAACTGACATACTATGATAATATAACTTCTAAAGAAGAGGAATATATCTCTGGCACTCCAGAGATAGACTTTTTATAAACACAGCAAAGAGAAGAAAAGAAAGTGACTTTTAATACCTCCAATAGGAAACAAAAATTTGGTTGATTTAGTCAAAGTGCAAAGACCTAAATAAAATAAAATAGCATAGATATTTGAAAATAGAAAAAGAGAAAGGAAATTGTACTAAAAGGGCTTTTTCTTACATGATGACTAGACAGCACTGGAATATTTTTTTAAAGATTTTATTTATTTATTTGACAGACAGAAATCTCAAGTAGGTGGAGGTAGGCAGAGAGAGAGAGAGAGAGAGAGAGGAGGAGGAAGCAGGCTCCCCACCCAGCAGAGACCCGGATGCGGGGCTTGATTCCAGGACCCTGGGATCATGACCTGAGTGGAAGGCAGAGGCTTTAAACTATGGAGCCACCCAGGTGCCCCTGGAATATTTTATACTAGTTTATTGACAAAGGGTTCAATCTCAATGATAATTTTAACAAAGACGGTACCAAGCCTGTGTAAATTGTTGTATTAAGAAATAAGACCATTACAAAAAATGATCACCCAATCTTTCTCTGAAATTGCTCTAAAATAGTAAGGGAGATAAGATACAAGTGCATGAAAAAATATATTTTATTGTGAGCTAAATGAAAACATTATTAATGCACATAGTAGATGCTAAGTTAACCTAAATGTAAATATAAAGTATGTATTTATAACATATGGTAGCCAAGTAGTTCAGGGGCACAAATACAAAATGTGGTTTAATAATTCAATAGAACTCAAGTTGCTTATAAATAAGATATGACAGAATATGTTGTTTTTCATATACAAAAGTTTTTGTCTATAATTAGCTTTTTAAAAATCTTTGATTTCATTAAACAATGTTTATGTCAAAATTTTCCATTATAAAGACTCTCAATGAAGGTGAAATAAAAAACTGGATAGTTTCTTGTCTCTGGGGGCGATATCTTAGTTTGCAAATTGTCATAAAAGTTGCACCCCCTACATGAGCGTGGGTTAATTTGGCAGTTTGTTGCTATGTGAGGTTTTTCTAGGCAATGACACACATGCTCTAGTTTATAGCTGGCTGAGATCTGTATTTAAAAAAAAAAAAAAAAGAAAAGAAAAGAAAAAACCCTGAATCTGACATATTTTATTAGGAGGATTATATTTTGAAAAGCAAGCATGAGAAATGTGTATTCTGATCCACGTGGCAGAGATTATGTTTATTTTTCGGATTTTTCTATTTTTTTAAATGGAAAAATGATTTTTAAAACTTGGGAAGGAAATCAATAAAAAAAATAAGGGATAGAGCAATGATCAGTTTATATGTCATTACAGTAATTACTAACCGCAATCCTACTAACTCAAGAATGTCCTTTGAAAAACTGCTGTTCAGACTTTTGGCTTGCTTAATTTATTAAAGAAATACAATATAACCCTTACCGGGGTTAACAGCAGGGCTGTTTTCAGCTTTGGTTTGATCAGTCACAAATATTAACTCGCTTAATCCTATTAAAAAACCTTATGAGGTAAATTGTAATTACTATCCACTTTTAATAGATGAGGAAACAGAGATCAAGAAATTTGTCCAACTATTAAGTAACACAGTGAGTGGTAAAGCTGGGATTTGACCCTAGGATTTCTAGATAGAAGATTTTTGATTCCTGTATCACCAAAGACACTTCTGTCAGAATCAGCTCGGTCAAATTCCTCTTGGAGCACCAAGCCTGAAAATTTTGTGTGTGTTTGGGATGAGTTCACAGCCTTCCTAGATAATTAGAGCAATTAGTGTGTTTCCTCTTTTGCTTGGTTGCATGAGCTCAGAAGAAAGCTCTGTGTTCAATTGTGGCTTTTTCATAACCAGAATTTCTTGATATTTTTCATTCCCTTTTGCTTCATAGTTTCTTTCATGTTATATGTAGTCTTTGATCTTATTGTTCTTTGAATTTACAATGAGTTCAAATTCTTTTAGGAAGTATGAGGGGAATCAATCACTAATCAACTTCTTTTTTTTAAATCTTTCTTTTTTTTATTATTGTGTTATCTTAGTTACCATACATCATTAGTTTTTGTTTTTGTTTTTTAAATTTTATTAGATTTTAAATTTTATTAGATTTTTTATTATTTTTTTAATGAAGCAGTTATTTTTTTATTGTGTTATATTATTTACCAGAAAATACATCATTAGTTTTTGAAGTAGTGCTCCAAGGTTGATTGTTCATGTATAACACCCAGTGCTCCATGCAATACATGCCCTCTTTAATACCCACCACCAGGCACACTCATGCTCCCACCTTACTCCCCTCTAAAACCCTCAGGTTGTTTCTGAGCCCACAATTTCTCATGCTTTGTCTCCCCCTCTGATTTCCCCCAAATAGAGCTACTCTATGACCCTGCAATTGCACTACTGGGTATTTACACCAAAGATACAGATGCAGTGAAAAGAAGGGCCGTATATACCCCAATATTCATAGCAGCAATGTCCACAATCACCAAACTGTGGAAAGAGCTGAGATGCCCTTCAACAGATGAATGGATAAAGAAGATATGGTCCATATATACAATGGAGTATTAGGCCTCCATCAGAAAGGATGAATACCCAACATTTGTACCAACGTGGATGGGGCTAGAGGAGATTATGCTGAGTGAAATAAGTCAAGCACTAACCGACTTCTAACAATAACTACAAATCAGTCTCGAACAGAACTCCTGCATATTCTCCAATTTATAAATCAAATAACTACAGGGGATCAGACAGAGGTATCATCAATTATTTAAAATAAGGTGTGGCTAAACTAAACTGAAAGGTCCCCTAAAACCAGTGATCATAACTTCTTTTAATATTTAACAATAAACAGACATATTTTAATTAAATTTGGTCTTTTCAAAGCATTCACTCTTTCCTTCCGTGGCGCTAGAAGAACCATTGGTCACTAGGCCCATTTTATCTGGTGAAGGTGAGGATAATGGTAATCTCCTGACTTTGTCATCCTAGACAAAAAGATGCCGCGTCCTTTCATCTTTCATCAAGCGCAGTTACGTGGTAGAAAATGAAAGAGTATCATTTTAGACGGCTTGCATCTATTTAGCCTGAGTTCTATCACTAACTAGCTGGTAACACTGAATAGTCATTTAAATTCTATGGGTTGGATATTACATGATTAGAACACATCTTCTTTATACAATTCTACCTCTCTTTCCAGCTGGACACTTTGATCACTCTCTTGTATTCTTTCATTTCATACGTGAAGAAACAAATATCAGAGAAATGAGTGAATCAGTCAGAGGAAAATAGTGTAAAGGTCTTTGGACTTCTGAAATTTTATTAAGAACTCAAACATTGTAGGTACATACCATCTTTCTCCCTCTCAACCCAGAGGTTATTGCTATTCTGAAAGTGGTATCTTTTTTTTCCATTTTTATTTCCATTCCAAATGTATAAATGTATACATTGATTATAATAAAAATATATATATTGAATAAATATATATTTATATTATAAAATATATATAGTATAAATATATACAATAAATATATATATACATATATATATAAACAATACATAGTACAATTTTTGATGTTTAATGTAAGAAAATTCTTTTACTATTGACTTATTTTATCCAACATAAAATTCTGGATTTTATCCATGCTGATATATGTAATGGTATTTAACTGCTATACAGTATTTTGGTAAAGTGATAGACCTCAATTTGTTCATCTGCTTCCTTGAACAGTGGCTTTCAGCCTTTTTTTGACCATGCAATCCATAGGGGGTAAAAATATATTTTAGGTGATGATCCAGTAGATAGAGCTGTGGATCTCTGAGATCAAAGCTTACCTTTTTTTTTATCCCTCTTATATGTGATGTATTCTATTCCATTCTATTTCATTTTTTAAAAATGCTGGTTGTATACTAAATATATAGCCCTCTATTGGGTTACAACCTGACATTTGAAAAACACTGTTCGAGAGGAACATTATTCAAACTGCTACAATGCTTCCAGTACTCCGATATTTCTCTAGGTTGGGGTGGGAAGTTAGGGGTCGGGGAGTAAGTGCTGCTTAGAATTTTTTCAAGCAAGGAATGATGCAACTAAATAGGAATATATTAAGCCTGCAGATGGCTTAGGTACAGAAAACAAGTTTGTGAACCGTGGTTTTAAGAAATTAGGCTGAGTTATTATCATGAAGCAATTCTGAAAAACTACAGAGATTTTTAAATAAATGATTCATATTTTAAACTGATGCTATAAGCTTACTACTTTAAGGATTCCTATGAACAATCGATTTGTGAACTAGAATGAATATTTTTAGAAAGTGAATAAAAACCACTCATTTTAACTTATATATTTATTTGCCATAGTGAATGAAGAATGTCCATAACTCAGGGAAATGGCTTTATCTATATCTCCATAAGCTATATCAATAAGCTTTATGCCTCAGTTGCATTACAGTATATTCTTTGCAGACTTAAACACAAATGACTTCATTGACTTGCAGGTCTCCCATGAAGATACTGTAATGTGGATTTCTATGTCAAGTGGAGGTAGGACCATTTCTTTTTCAAAAAATTCTTGAATTCCAATATGGTTACATATTATATTGGTCTTTGAAGGTGTATTTTAGCCTATAGTCAACACTAGACACATAAAAATATTTTGTTTTCAGCAAGACTGGCCATTACTGTTTGGTTTTTGGCATTGTTATATGACTTAAGTACTCTACTGCTGTCATCATAGCTCTCAGTATACAGTGCTTGGCAAAATCTAATGACTTCAATGAGTACACCAGCCTTCATAAGATCCAGAGGTCAGAAACCGTCTTGTTTTCTTATCCCAATTTTTAAGTAAGTAACAAAGTTAAGTTGACAGAGAAAGCCAAATCTGCCAAAACTCCAAAGAAAGAGAACTGAAAATGTAAGAGCAAAGGAGAGGCAAGTGCTAGGAGACTATCATCCCAATTAGGAGCCATTGTATGGCCATGATCTGCAGTAATTTATACTCGTAAATCTTTCACCTTGGAATACAGTGCTTGGAATACAGTGCTGTGATTTCTGGCCCCAATGTAAGGATATAAATAATGATAGGCATATTTAACCTCTGAAGGCATGGCTGTCAATCTGATTCCAGATCAAAGGAATCAGAAGGTTGATAAGGAAATTGATATGGACGATGGAAGCTCCAGGTGAGGCCAATTCATCTGTTGCACTCTTTCAAGTACTTGCAGTCTCCTCTGATTCAGTGGAACATGGCCCCTTCCCCTCCCAAGCATTTCTTACCATGGTCCCTGGAAATTCTTTCTCAAGAAAAAGGAGCAAGAAATTCCATTCTACATCCTCTCACTGATTTTAAAAATCTTTGTTTCCTAAATGAAAGAACTCTTCCTTGAAGCCATGACTCCTCTTTAAGGGAGGGTGAACATATGGTTTAACATAGAAACCAGAATATATTTAAGAGTAAAAGAGGGCATTATTAATAGTTATGCCAGGACCACAGGTGTAAATTGGAACTATTATTGACAAAACAGATGTTAGGGTCACCCTACCTATAGTCCTCTCAAGAGTAGGTCACTCATTTTCCCATAGTTCACCTATACCTCAGGGTTAGAAAATAGGATCAACATCCCCTATACAACCCAAACGATTTTATTCAGAATATTTACACTTTTTGTGTAAAACTGCAGTTACTCTAATGTCCCTTCTTCACTGCTACCTCCTCACTCTTTTTCCTCTTTGCTTTATTTATCAAACTTTCTGCGACTAGATAGCTCTTCAAAGACTTTAGTACCTCGTTTATCTTCCTCTACCTCCAAGATCCAGGGTAGTCTTCTGATTATCCTATCACTTTTCTGATAATCCAACCCATAGAAGTCATGACTTCTCAATCATGGCATTTTTAATTCAACAGAAATATAAAATTTCTGTCCAAAGTCCCATATAGTTTCATATCTCTCACTTAGCATTCCCTCTTAGACAAGTTCTTCAACCTCACTGGGACCCAAGGTCTCTGTATTCCTCTACTTTTCATATTGGTCAACATCCTATCAGTTGGTACCTTTCTCTATAAAGCTTACTCAATAGACTGTTCCTCTACTTCTTTTAATTAAATTCAACTTTTTTGATCTGGGGTGTTACAGCTCTCTACCTATTGAAATTTCTACACTGGGTCAAGGCTGTGATTCATATTTTCCAAGATTATTATACCTGGTCTGTGAACTCACCTGTAAGTTATTGCATCAAGCATGTAGATGGTTTATTTGTGGTCACCAGCCTTAAATGTTTCCTCTGTTCTGCCTGTCAATTTTTCCATATACTTTTTTAAAGTTACCATCTCTCACATTCTTCATAGCAAGTATTTCAAGCTTATACACTTTTGTGAAATGTTCAATGCAGCCCTTTTTCCCTTCAATCTCAGTAAATAACACTGACACCTTCTTCAAACCCTCCCCAACCTCCTCTCACATCAACTAACAGAATTTACAAGTGCTCATCCTTTCTTGCTTCTCTTTCGCACAAGAGGTATCATTATTTCACCTGTGCTCTCGATATATATATTTTTTTCCCTGTCCCTTCAGGAATTCCCTTCACCAATTTTCTTCTATCTCCGATCTCTAAATTGTTATTGACCCTTTCTGATCAGCATGCTGAATTCTTAAAAAACAAAACCTCGCTCGACCCCACCTCCTCCTCCAGCTTCTAGCCACTGTCTTTCCTTTTAGAGCCAAATTCATCGAGATTATTGTTCTATACTCATGGCCTCTCTCTTTCCTCACATTCTCCTCAGTGACTCTGATCTGTTTTCTGTTGTCATTCTCACAGGCAGCATTTGTTGCTGTTTGTCTCTTTCTTTCTTCTTAGATCTATCAGTTTTCCTCTCAGATCTCTGAATGGTCCATTTAGGTAGCTTATTTCATGTGCACGTGCAAAATGGAATAATCTTAGTGAGCTTCACTCTGCAAGGTCTGGCCTTTAGCCATGTGGGGTTACAGAAATTCAAGTTTATGGGTGCACCTAGGACAACTAAAAATATTTAAACTTATAAAACACGGCTGTATGAAACCTAGAAACATCATTTACATAAAGGAAAATAGTTGTTAAGTATACTCTCTCCACATAGGAAAATGACATGGAAAGTGAAAAAATCACCAAGTGGCTAATGGTGGATTTGGAATTGACCAAAGCACTCTGTGTGTAAAAGACTGTCTAATGGTATCAGGCCTATAGCCTGCAGTGTTCATCTCCACATCAAGAATGAACTCTGAAAGCAATATTCCCAAAGACTTGAGAGAAGGGTACCCCTCTCTCAGATATAATGGACTGTGAAGAGAAAGGATCCCTATCTGACTATTTAATGAATCTTCTGTAGGTACTTATTCTCAAACATAAGTATCAGGAGATGTCCAGTTATTGAGGGTTTTGGAGGGGTGGGGTGGGGGTTGGAGTGAGCCTGGTGGTGGGTATTGTGGAGGGCATGTATTGCATGGAGCACTGGATGTGGTGCACAAACAATGAATTTTGGAACACTGAACACTGTAACACTGAAAAAAAATTTAAATTAAGTTTAACAAAAAAGAAAGAATATATTATGAATGCTGTGTCTGGGTAGCTCAGTTGGTTAAGCATCAGCCTTCGGCTCAGGTCTGCTTGTCCCTCTGTTCCTCCTCAGCAACCCCCCCCAGACCCCCCTACCTGCTCAGCTGTCTCTCAAATAAATAAAATCCTTTTTTAAAAAAGAATATATTATGAAGATATCAGACCCCTTGCTCATTTCATATTTTGGCTATTTCAAGATGTTTTGGGAACCTGCCTTAGGACAGGTCATTCAAAATGTACTGAAACAAATTTCCCCCAAAGCCACCAATCAGCTTCCTTCATAAATAGTATATCTGTTATCAAATAAAGGTATTATTTCTTTTTGTTTTTAGAAAAAAAAAAACCCTGCTATGAGAGAACAGATATGTAACTCCTTTTACCTATGCGAAGTGGGATAGAAAAACCGAATTAAAACAGTATAGTTTTATATCTCTATTCCAGTACTCAATTTGTAAATTAAAACAGAGAAAAATCCTAATCTCATAGGCTTTGTTTAATGGATCTTAGCAAAATGTTCAAATTGACCTTTACTATAAACTGAGAGTTGCTCTCCACTAGAAAAAAAAAAATCTGGTTCTTGAATTCAAAATGTCATTTAAGAATACCATAACCATTTAAAATCACAATGTTCACTACACAAATTGAGTCATTCATTCTTTGCACACATAGGTGAATCAAGTCTACAAAAGGAAGGAGCGTGATGCTTATGTTTTTGGGAGCAATGAACCAGAAGCAATCCCTTTGAAAGAAAAGTGCAAACATGCTTGGTGATCCAGAATTTAAAGTTAAGATCTTGTCTATATCTCTTTGTCACCATTAATTGATACTCAATTCTTTATGGGGTGGTTACCTTTTAATTCACTCTCAGTGGTTCTCTCATGGCATTCACTTGTTCAGAAGAGCTCAAGGAAGAAGGTATCTCAATGGATATCTGATGTTAAAGTGTTAGATGTCAAATAGGTCATGTTGGATCTGGTAGTGTTCTATGTGGATACCACATTTGAATAAACTTCTAAGAACATCGTGGACATTTGGGTTTTCTACCAAGTGGTTCAATATTGGACAGCAGTTACCCAAAGGGCTCGAGTTAACTGCAGCAACAGTTCTGTTTGATTGCTAAATACATCACGGTGGTTATTATTAGGGGCTTTTTAGAATTTAAGACATGTTTCTGAGTCCAGCTCTGACATTATGCTATTCTGAAAAGATAATAATGTATCCACACTTGAATTTTTTTCATGTGAAGATTGGGGTTAATATTCTCTCTTAAATGAGGATGAATGTAACATGCTTACCATGATGCTTGGCGTAAAGTAAAAGCCTATAATGGTAATGATGGTATATAGCTCATCCCACTGATGATACTACATTAAAGTCAGTTATACCACCAATCTAAAGCGCTATAGATTCTGCATAAGGATTTCTAAAAACTGATATATTTCAAAAACATAGTCCTTCAATAAGGCTGTTTCTGGAATGTGGTTTATAGGACTTTTGATGATATCCGTAGTCTATTTAAGTGGGACTTTCCCAGGTGTCTAGTACTTCACTATGACGTCAAGTTTTAAATATCTTTTTGAAGCCTGAACATAGCTGTTGGGGGAGGAGAACTGATGGTGATATTCTCATCTTCATATATCACGTCTTGAGACAGTTCAGAATGCCACACTAACCTCTATATTAAGCTAACCTTTCTCTAAACCACAAGTCATGAGAATTGGGGGAGGTGACATTTGACTTTACTACCTGTAAATGACCTTTCTTTGATTAATTTCCCTCTTCCAAACCACAGCCGTCTTTCAGAGTTATCAGGCAGGAAATGGCTCCCCATTTTTATCCCTGTGTGGCTTTTAATTCCCTAGGTTGTCACCATCTGGCCATAAAAAGGGGGGAGATTGAATCCCAGGATTCTTTGCTTCACTTTCTTGTTGGTAATGTGCTCTTCTATTTTCTTCAGTCTACATAGGATTGTTTAACCATGTGATTAGACTCGGCTATACTGTGAAACAATTTTGGTTTACAATGAGTTGAGACTTTTCACAAAAACTGGACATGTATTCCATGGGCTTTTCACAGGATTAAAAAAAGAAACAAAATAAAACAGGATCACACTCCTATTGGCACTGGTTAAGCTACCAAGTCTTTCCCTTGAGATGTAACCTGTCATCTGCTTTAGACTATGGATATCTCTAGCAGAATCTTTTGGTATTATAGCTCTTTAGACTAACATGCCCTAATTTCACTTACCAATTCCAAAGTTAAACTCCTATCCCCAGAGGGTGTTTAATATTTTGTATCTAAATTAATGCTCAGTAGGCAATTATTATTATCCTTTCTATTTGAAAGCTATGTCTTCAAAGTTGAATAGTCTTTTTCTTCTCTTGTGCTAACATTTTATTGGAGAGTTCAATAACCTCATTATACTTTTTTGTGTTCATAAATTTTAGGGTGTTTTAGAAGAATGTTCTCCTCAATGCCTTTTAGAGTTATTTTTTGAGAATCCGCTATCTACCCTTGACCTGCCTCAAAGTTCCTTGATTTTTGCACTAATAGAATTCATTTCCTCAAATGCTGAACACATCTGCACTTAAAAAAAAAAAAGATTTTATTTATTTATTTTACAGACAGAGATCACAAGTAGGCAGAGAGGCAGGCGGGGGTGGAGGGGGGCAGGCTCCCTACTGAGCAGAGAGCCCGATGCAGGGCTCCATCCCAGGACCCTGTGATCATGACCAGAGCAGAAGGCAGAGGCTTATCCCACTGAGCCTCCCAGGTGCCCACACATCTGCATTCTAAAGCAACTCTGATATATTCTTCTTTTTTTTTTTTTTTTGAAGATTTTTTATTTATTTATTTGACAGAGAGAGATCACAAGCAGGCAGAGAGGCAGGCATCGAATGAGGAGGAAGCAGGCTCCCTGCTGAGCAGAGAGTCTGATGCGGGGCTTGATCCCAGGACCCTGAGATCATGACCTGAACCGAAGGCAGCGGCTTAACCCACTGAGCCACCCAGGCACCCCAACTCTGATATATTTTGATGGAATCTTTAAAAGTGTGTTCTTTCATTTTTTATTCAGAAACTTCTTCAGTCCTCACCCCCTTGGTCTAAGTTTAACTCCCACAATTTATAATTCTCATTTGGGATAGAGATAGCTTATCTTCTGCTCTACATCAAAACATACTCTCTAGAAGAAATCTGATATTATTCTATCAAAGTGTGAATTTAAGTCATAAAGTTACCTTTTCTAGGGACATGGGTATTTATACAAGAGCCTTATCTCTACTTGCAAAGTGACACTCTTAAGAATTGTTAAAAGAAACTACTGTTCAGTGTGGATGCAATGAGAAGACCCTAACCTTGTGGGACTTACATGCCACACAGACAGACCCCAGCTTCCCAGTGTACTCAGGGAGGTATTAGTATACCTTACATATGAACTGGATTTGGTATCTTCAAATGTTTTCTTTGAAATTATGGTTCTATTTCTGGCTTACTTGTTTCTTCATAGTGCCAATCTAGGTCGACAGGAGAATATGAGACCATTGTTCCATATCCCGCTTAAAAGAGTACACCACTTCAAAGAGAACAACACCTGACAAAAATAAAACAAGCAATCAGTTTTAAAACACTGTGCCTGTGTGCTTGTTAATTTTAACTTTTTCAGAGATTCAAGTTACTCTAGGGAACCTACTTTGGGTGATTATGTTCTATATCTGCACAACAAAGACATCTAAATAAAAATAATTAATATATAATTAATTTCCAAAAATTTCTCTTTTAATATTAGGAAAGTATTACAATGTTTAGAATGTTCCCTCTTGCCCTCTGTGAAAAACAAAAATCAAAAGTTAAAAACATGGAATGAATTCTTTGAACAAATTTTTGTTAAATTCCCTGTTATTAAAATTTCTTTAAAAGGTACTAGGGATTTTAAATCTAACACAGATGAAACATGCCATCGAACGAAAACAAATACTTCATAATGTACCTTTTACCTACACTGCCTTTTAAAAAGTTTCTTTTGCTAATTGCATTTAGCAATTACAGAATAAATTGTTGCATTCTTTGTGAACCTAGTTTATAAATTACCAGGCATTAACATGAAATAATTTGTTTATGAAACAGAGCGGTAACATAAAGGCATTTTACACAAAATTATATTTGATACGCAATTTTAACCCCTCTTTCTCTTTATATTTATAAAAGTTATATTATCTATGAACGTATTCACATTCTTCACATGAACATAAGCCAGAGAGTTGACCTGTTAATGATGTTGGTAACATTACTCATGAGTCAAGACTTGACCAAAATCTTTATGGAATTAGAATATATCTTTGTTATCCTACACTTTTTGTCCCTTAAAAACAGTTTAACACACAAAGCTAGGTGAATATGTGATTAGCTCTACATTCATCCATTTAGTAAAAGTTTATTGAGGACTGATGTGCCAAACACTGTGCTAGTTCTGAGAAAACAATTGTTAGCAGGACAGACATAATCTCTGCTCTTAAAAAGATGACATTCTAGTTGGGGGGGGAGACATATTTTCTTTTAAATCTCAACAAATAAAAAAATTTACAAGTTGTATAATGAAAGAAATGTGCAAAAAGCTAAGATAAGGGTTGGCGCTGGGTAGGCACAGTTTCGGTGGGATGGGACAAAAAGAAATGAGAAAGAAGCAGCTATTTGAAAAATGGTGGGTGTGGGTATGTTTTCTCCCACCGCCTCGCTAATCCCCCAAAGTGAATATTTATATGGTACTGCACTTCCCTAGTGATACATTTTTACTCATAGTATAACCATATACGTACTTTTAAAATGTGTGTAGAGTAGTTACAGCAAAGGATGGAAATAAATACATCCTCTAACCACTATAAAAATACTGTAGAGAAAAACTGTGAACGCAGTGAATTACTAAAGTTTATACAAAGGTTCCTTTCTACATGTACAATTGTGAGTCTCAGAGCCAGGATTATTCGACTGCAGAGGATGAAATAGAACCCCTGGTTTAGTATGTAAACATAACCTTGACTTCTTTGGGGTGAGTTGGACATACCATGATCTGCAAATGAGAAAGAAACATAAGATGTTAAAAACAGGGAAAATTTCCCCAAATGGTCTAATTCTCAAAAGTGGTTATATGATCTTTGCCTTTCTAAAATTTGGGAGCTATTTACTCCTGCCTAAATCCCCCATTCTTGGCCACCAAATGTAAAGTGTCTGAATGCTTAGCCACTAGAGGGAGAGTGTGTGCCTCTGGTGATTCTGGAGCCAATGAAAGTAACTCATGAAAAGGATAGGCTTTCAAGGGAGCTAAATTAAGCTCCAACCAGCTAAGGGTAAGGGCTATTCCAGCTCTGGTAGCTTTGGGAAATTTGAGGATGGTTCCTTAAGACTTCACAATGGATCCTCTTTTACTAGCAGTTAGGCTGCTTAAAATATCCAGATATTTCATCATAATTTTGAATATGTTTTAATTCATCTTCTCCAAGGACCTCCATTACTTTGCAGATACCTAAACGCAGGCTTAATTTTTAGGAAGGAGTTGTGGCAATTCAGGGAAGTTAAGTTTCCCCTTATATATTGGTAATTTATATAGAACGAACATTCCAATTTTCTAAGATAATTTAAGATTAAAACCCTTGCTATCTACTGGGATGATCAGAATGACTTGTGGAATTCTAATTTCAGTCTTTTCCAAAAATGACTTCAGGAAAATTAATTCTATTTAGATAAGTTAGGCTTAAAAAAAAAAAAACCCACAAAAATCTGCCTTACAAATATATAATTCATAGGGGAGAAAAAACATATAAGTCACAGGACTTGCAATTTTACTTAAAACTGCCATAAAGTTGTTCTTGCTGATCTAAGTCCAAATGATTTGTTCTCCAATGAAAATTGATTAATCTTGTTTGCACTATGGCACCAACTTTCATTTTCCATAATTTAAAAATGAGCCTATTTGTAGTTTTTAAAAAATACAATGCATGAAATAAACGCTTAAGTAATTCATTATACAACTTACATATAGTTATTACCCAAGTCCCATGGTATCCATTATTCGGTGTTTATTAATGTGAATGAATTCCTTCCCCACCCCAAAATCCAAAGAAAAGACACGGTCCAAAATTTTATAGACCCACAGACTAGTGTTTAAGATATAGTTGATGATTTTATTTTCAGTGTAGCATTTCTCTTTCCACAGCAGGGGTGAAAAAAAAAAAAAAAACCCAACCCAAAACTCAGCAACTATTTTTGGGATTCTTGAAAGGAGTAGGAGTACGAAGCCTCCTCCTAACTCTTTCGGCATTGATTTTCTTCACAATCTGTGATATGGTTTCTCAGAAATGCTGTTTGGCAGTCCTGATAATTTCATGTGTTTTCAAACTTAAGCCACCCAGACTACACAGTTCAGTATTTTCAGCTCCTTTCATTTTCCTTTTCCCTTTAATTATAGAAGCCTCTATTCCCTCTTTTTGCAAATGTGGTCAAGTTAAATGCTCAATGCTACTATTTGTAGACGAAATATGCATTTGCTTTTTTTTTTTTTCCATGACGATCCACAGACGATTTTCCCAAATAAAAAAGCTGGGCTGTACCTGGTAGTGACGGCGACACTTCCCCCGGACCAACTTTTTGGACCCTCACCCGCTCCTTTGACTTTGGTGAATGCGGCACAAGCCCTGGGGAGTAAAAGCAAGTCAACACTCTAATTTTAAACTTGCACTGCAAAGCACTTTCAAAATAGTTGAGCTTCATCTCAGACCTGAATTTCCTTCTCAATTCATTCCCTCAATTCATCCTGATTCGCGTCCTGGACTCCCCGGTGCCGTTTTCTGAATTGCACTGCACAGTTTATTGCGAAGCCTGAGTGGGTGGGTCCAGGCGCACACCCCGGCTCCGGCCAGGACGCCGATGCCTGAGCTCCGCGTCGGGCGCCCGGGTCGTCGTCCCGCTCCCTCCGCCCGGCCTCGCCACAAATCCCAGTTGGAAAGAAAACTTCAAGCGGCCGAAATGAACCTCCCTTCACCGCTCCAATCCTTCCTTCCCAGCCGGCAGAAAACGTGAGATTGATTGAGACTTGGGGGGAGCGGGTGGGGTGTCGCCATGGCAGTCTCGGAAGCAGGTTACCTGGTCCCCCCCCTTGGGGGCGGGGTCTGCCGTCTGGGGGGCCGCAGGGCCGGGGACGACGCGGCCGGGCGCGCGGGTGGGCGCGAGGGAGTGCGCGCGTCGCGGAGCCGCCGGGCAGCACTTGTCCTGTAATCGATTGCCGAGCGCGCCGAGCGGCCCAGAGCGCAGACACGCGCACACGCGCCCTCGCCAACCCGCGCGCACACGCGCGCACACAGACACACACAGACACACACACGCACAGGCTCAGGCACCCAGGCCCCGCACACACGCGCACACACGCGCGCGCGCGCACGTCCGCCTGCCCGCGCTGCGGGCCCCGCCGCCCGCCGCCCGCCGCCCGCCGCCGTCGACAGCCCGCCCTCCGCCCGCGGGCGTCTGCGCGAGCCCGGCCGGCGGGGGAGATGTGCTCGGGCTCCGGCGGATCGGTTTCTCGGGGTTTGACCAGCTGTCCCGGGCTAACCCTGCTCCTCGCTGAAGATGGAGGAAGTAAAAACAGGATTACCCTTAGCTACAGATCCACTGCCTTAGTTTCCACCACCAACTGCAGTGCACAAACACACGTTAGGCACAGGAAAGAAAGAAAGAGAGAGGATACACTAACAGTAAACACAAACAAAAGGGTGATGGGATTATTTTACTGCATGCACTGCTGAGGTAAATCTCCGCTTGGCTTTTGCGTGGTGAAGAACAGCTCTTGTTTTATTTGTCTTCGGATTCATAGATTATATATAAATATGTGTATCTGATTTGCAAAGGGGGGGAGTGTTTTCAAAGTTAAGTGTAATTATATAGCATCTCGTTTTGCACTGTGATGTGATCAAATGACTTGTTGCTGTTAACCAGTAATAATAATAATGTAGATATTTTTCTCTGGGCGGGATGGATTGTGGTTATGATTAGGATAATGATTTCTGTAAAGGACGCTCAGGGAATCGGGTTGAAGATGATGTCCTCTGCCTTAATTTATCGTCCCCTCCTCGTAATGTGTTTCGGGGCTGTTAATCGATTAATCAGTTCTCATCTCTGTAGCTGTCATGGATTTTGACTTGTTTTGCTTTGTTTTAACTTGAATTCCAAGAAAGATTGGGTAGCTTGGAATAAATTGTAGCTGTCCTGGTAGAAGGTAATATTCAGATCCTTGTTGGATTTTTTTAAAAAGCGAAAAACCTGGTATGACACATGTAAAAAGGCAGCAGTTAAATCACTTTGACAGGTTCTAGTATGGGCGAAAGAGATGGAATTAAGATTTATTATTTTTTTCTTTTCTTTCTTTCTTTTTTCTTTCTTTTACCTTTTCTTCCTTTCTCTTTCTTTCTTTCTTTCTTTCTTTCTTTCTTTTTTTTTTTTTTTTTTTTGGCCAAGGGCGAAAAAGAGTCCTGTGAAGTTGGCCTAGGTTCCTCGCTGGATTCTGCCCGACTGTCCCTCCCCTCTTACCCCCCCCCCCCCACCTTTTCTTTCAGTTTTCTTGTCTTAGCTTTTGGTCGATTCTTAAGGAACCGGTGGATCAAGTTTTTTCTCTTCTTGTTAATCGCATTGCTGTAGCACTGACTGACCTCTCTCTCTCTCTGCCCCCCCCCCCTTTTTTTCCTCTTTCCTGAAAGTACGTGGTGCCATTCCTGAGTGACTTTTCCTACTAGACCATCCCAAAGGGACGAGGGGGAGGGGTAGAAGGAGGAGGAGGAGGAGGAGGAGGAGGAGGAGAGGGGGGTGTTCCCTCTCTCTCATTTCTTGGTTTTGTTTATCAGCCGATCTGTTTGCAGGATTTGGGCTCGGAATGACCCACCTGTAAAGTGCTTTTCCTTCCTCCTCGCCTTGAACTCTGCAGGGGGCTTGGCTTGGAGGGGCAAGGGAGGGAAAGAGAGAAGGGGGAAACACAAAAAACTTCTTTCTTTCTCTCTCCGTTTATCTTCAGCCCGACATTGTCACCTCCTCTTTGAAAGGGGTTAGAAGAAGCTGAGATCTCCCGACAGAGCTGGAAATGGTGATGAATCTTTTTTAATCAAAGGACAATTTCTTTTGTATGTACATTTCGTTTCTCTTTCTCCTTTTCTTTTTCTTTCTTTCCTTCTCTGAGGGTTAATAACCATTTCATTGATGGGGCAGACTTCTTTCGCTTCTTCCTGACGTTTCTTTCTTTTTAATATGTGTGTGTTAAATGTGTACATTTTTAAAGAGATAAACTCATTTGTAAAATATCCGAAGAAACTGCCCCCCTTTTAAACTTTACGGATGCCTTTCTTGAAAGCCTTATGTAATCATAATTTGAAAGAATTTGGTAACTGTACAGCAGGTTGAAATTTAAGTGCTATGTAGAGACTGAGTTGGGAATTTGATCTGATTATTCCATAAAGAAAGAAACAAAAGTTTTTTTGGGGGGGTGGGGAGGGTGGTGGTGAAGAAGGGGAGGGGAGGGAGAAGGGAAGTGGTTTTGGAGACAAGAAGTGAAGCTGCCTGTTTTCCAGTAAGTAATGGAGAAATTCCAGGAGCCAGGGCTAAATATACTTGGCGATCAATACAGAAATGGCTCATTGTGAATAATTTAGCTGCTGGTGCAGTGAGAGTTTTGAAACTAAAGGCAAAAAGGACCAGGGCCAAAGGAAAAAAAAAATAAGTAAAAATCTCCTCAGGACATGTCAGTTCTTTAAACTTTTTCCTTCAAAGAATACAGTTAGCTTATCGATCTTTTCATTATGTGAAATCAAAGCTAGGGGGTGTCATCTCATACAATTTACTTTTGTTTCTGAGAATTAAGTACTTGTTTTGTGTCATTGGTGCATGAAAATAATTCCCCAAACTTTACAAAAGTGATTCCCTTTCTAAGAGCAAAAAGTTTATGAAATTTAAAAAGTCAGAATGTATTAACTTGGTTTGGCATTTGTATCCAACCTTGGTCTGGCAGGAAATTAAGGTTACATTGAACAGGTGCTTACACAGAACTTCGTGTAGGCTAAAATGTCAATACAAGTCTGGGAGTAGGGCGACTGCTGCAAAGACTTTCAAGACACACTGGGGCACCAAATTTTTGTTTTGTTTTGTTTTCTTATGTTTGTTTGTCCTCCCCCCTCCCTATTAGAACATGATGAACCAACTTGCAACAATTGTGAATAGAGCTATCTGTATACCAGGGAAGTCCTCAAACTGCAGTGTGATTGTGGGGAGTAGTGAATGGTAAAATACTTAAATCCCAGTGAAAGCTGGCACATTTGGGGTGTACCCTCACTATTTTTTCTTCAAGTAAATTCTGATTAAGAGAGTTATTCCTTTCTCGCTACAGCCCATCTCACAGCACACTTATCTTTCCTATCCTATCTCCAGCAGGAATCAGATCATTTGCAGAAAGAGTTCAGTGACTTGCAGATGAGCACATACAGTACACTGTAGTATGTTTCTTGGGCCCAGGTTGCAGGAGCAGCAACATGGGCTAACCGCTTGGAGCTTCAAATAAGTTAAGCATTTAATGGCAGATACTGAAAGGAATCATTGTGTTAAGGATATCATCTTTTGTATTGCAGCACTGCACTTTGACTATGGAAACAGAGGCTATTGATGGCTATATAACGTGTAAGTATTCATTTTCATTAATTTGTTATTGGTAATAAAATTACATTTGTTACCTGTATTTTATTTCTGAATTATGTTTTCATCAAGAATTCTATACTTTTATTTTGTCTGTTCACAATTTCACCTTTAAATGAATTTGAGAAAATAATAGCATAGAGCCAAAATGAAGGAAATACAGGAATATACCTAACTCTCTATTGATGATAGTATGTTGGCCAGTGTAGTAAGTTGCTTAGCAGATCAACACTTTTGCACTGGAGTTTTTTTCATTTACTTTACTCTCAGTTTAGAATAAGTCAGGTTACATATATGTCTACTAATATGGCGTGTACCGAATATTTACTACTCTGTAACCTAATTTTTCTGACACATAATGTAAAAGCTCCTGAGGCTGACCTTTTTTTTTCCTTAGCCAACTTTTCTTTTAAACATCCAGCTCTCTGATAGCGTTTTGGAAAATGCTCACTCTAAATACTCTGTGCTTAATGGTTAAATTATATGTTAAAAGAAAACTTGTTTTTTTTCAACAGAAAAATACTTTAGAAATCAACTCTTCCAATTGCCCTTATTTTACAGTTAAGATTATTGTGATAATCAGATTTTGTATTTTTTTTTTTTTTTTGTGGGCTGGTCATGGTTTTTCATTATTTCATTCATTTGCTATATATTTCTAAATTATAGTTCTTTGAAGGGGAAAATATGTAACATTGACATTTCAAGGCTATGCATGCCTCTGCATGTATGAAGCAAAGTTGGTAATTAGATTTTACGTGACAATGAACAGAGACCAAAAGATTTTATTTTGTGAAAGCAGGTGACAATGAGCTTTCACCTGAAAGGGAGCACTCCAATATGGCAATTGACCTCACCTCAAGCACACCCAATGGACAGCATGCCTCACCAGGTCACATGACAAGCAGTAAGTCTTCATTTTATGTTTTTTTTTTTTTTTTTTCCTATTTCTCTAGCGACACACTTGAATTTGTTAGGTCTTTGGGGTCCTCTCCTATTGTGGTGTAGCTGCTGCCATAGATTTTGCTAAAGAAAGAACAACCCAGATTTATTCCTATTCATTCTAGTATCATAAAACATGAGCCTGCTTACTAGTCTGACCTATCCCAAGGTGGCTTTTGGGAGCTGGTGCTTACCTGTATCAGGTAAGAAATGTTAGACTTTGCTGGTTATTGTTGTGACTTGCCAGGTTTATGACTAGATTTGTTGTTGTTGTTGGATAAAAGAATATGGAAACAAGTCACTTCCGAAGGACTTTTCAGAGGAAAAAGAAAAAAAAGAATTAATTTTATGTTGCCTTGGTAGAAAGCTAATCCATCAGTGGTAGAGTTGCAGTGTTACTTTTTT
This sequence comes from Mustela lutreola, assembly GCF_030435805.1. Lineage (NCBI taxonomy): Eukaryota > Metazoa > Chordata > Mammalia > Carnivora > Mustelidae > Mustela > Mustela lutreola. The sequence continues at coordinate 187,563,452 of NC_081292.1, forward strand.
TTTTTTTAAACTATGTGCAAATTTCTCTTCCAAAGCATTGGAAGTGAAGTGTAATTGAAAATTTATGGACCTGATGTAAATCCATTTCTTTAACAAAGTGAAAGCGTTTTGTTTTAGACTGTCCAGAGAAGAGCTGTGTAAATTAGGAGGGATGTTTTTAACTTGCAGGAATAGACAAGTTTGGGCTACTATTTTTGAGAAAGAATCATTCATTGATGTAGTAAACATTGTTTTTGTGTAATAAAAGAGCAACTTGTATGCTGTCCGTGACAGAAGACAAAGTACTTCATTAAGATTTTGGTTGGTTTTCTCTTAATTATAATGTTTAGTTATTAAGTGCAAATGGTCTGTTACTCCTCTTCAAACATAATTTGAAATCTTGTGTTTCCCTTACACTTTTGTATGTGTTAGATTCTTGTCTAGAAAGGGCATCTGACTTCTATGTAAATATAACTTAATTTAAAAGTTTTCTCTTTGGGTGATCTGTGAAGGAAAGGCAGTTTCTTTCCTTTTTTTTTAAACAAAGATTGAAAAACTAAAGGAAACTGAATCAGCTGCTAAACTATGAACATATTCTCAAGTAATTCTGATTACCCAGAAAGAACACATTTTCTTTCCATTTCCCTCTTAATAGTTCTCAAAACTTGAGCTTATTCTAAAGCTACTAGCTTTGTAAATAGTAAAGACTTCTGAAGTATAAGCAAAAGTATATAAAGTATTATTGAATACATTTTGTAGTTCATTAATGTTAAGTGATTCTAGCTATTGACTTGACGTTTTGATTGAATTATATGAATTTACTTATATAAAAGTTTTCTTTTTATTAATGGGAAGTATTTCCTAGGAGATTTCATTCTGGAAGTTGTTAAAATTCCTTTATCACATAGAAAGAAAAATTAATAGTGAGTGACTGAATGTATATTACATTATAGTGTTAATCTCTTATGATGGATCTTGTAGCATTAATTTATTTTTTGGCTAGTTGGCTATAATTTGACAAAAGTTATACTACTGCTTCAGTGTAGGCAGTACAATTTTTATATTTTAACATTTAATGTTATTAGTTCCTTGTTAGAATAGATTTTTATTTCTCTGATAATTTTTGTTTCATTTCCTAAAGAGTAAAGATAGGTAGGAAAATTTCTCTTAGCTTACTATTTAGCTATCGGCTTTGGAAACTTGAGAAACTTTGAATAATCATCGACTTCTAGCTATCATCCCCTAGCCACCACTAGGATATCAGCAGGAAAATGCTTTTTAATTGGCTCCTTTCCTTGTGAATTTGATTCTGGTTTTGCAAGTACTCTTCAAAAAAGCAGCTCACCCATTTATTTTAAGTAAACATTGCAGAATGTGGGCATGATCAATTTGAACAAACAAGAGCTGTGCTTTTCACACTGGAGTAAAATTATGTTTCGTAGAGTTTTGTTTTGTTTTTCCCCCAAACTTACTAGCCTGTGGCAATTCCATGTTGATACAGTTTTTGGCTAAGCTGTATGCATTTTCGTGTTCTTTTCCGAAGAGTTGCAGGTGAAATATTTGGCTCTCACTTCAGAGCTGTCTGTTGCATCCTTTATGTAGCCTCTCTTTACAGTATCTAGGTTACCCACTTCGGTGTTAGATGGAGAAGATACCCATTTTTCCTTTCTGTTAGATCTAGGAGAATATCAGCATTTTAGATTGCTCAAGCAAATAGTTGTAAAGAGGGACTCTTGTCTCTTACTTAGAACAAGAGACCTAAAATCGGTTCACTCAAATGTTTTTCTGTAACTTGGAATAATTTGTGTGTGTGTGGGGGGGGTGCTGTCAAATCACTTGTGTCTTGAGATGATTGGTTTTCCTAAATCCATTTAAATGCATTGTTGAACTTTATCAAATGAAAATAGCTTATTTATTTTCTGAATTTTTTAAAATATATTCAAATATACTTCCTGAAGGGCTGTTGTGTCCAAAAACAGAATTGTGATTTTGATTGAAAGTATTCAAGCCAAAAGTAAATGGGAACACCTTTATGATAGAATAAGATAGCCTCCAGGAACAGCAAGGAAAGGGCAAGACTGTATGTGTAAGAGGGGGAAAGTTATTTTAAAACAGCTTAGAAAAAAAAAAAATAAAAGAAGTAAAACTTTTGATTTTTTTTTTTTTTTAATAAAGTAACATTCTGAGTAGTAAAGTGTCACTAACCTGTGATAGCCCATTTATTTTCGTTTTAGAAAGGGGTCAGTTTTACCACAAGGTCCAAGTCATTTGTTTGGGTTATTTGATGACTATTCTAAGAAGAAGTGTGTCTGTACAACTTGCTGCCAGCTATTGTATAAAAAATAATGACAGCCGCTATCATTATTTGACAGTGCTTTGGAAAAGAGCATCGGCGACTTGGGGAAAAACTAAAAAATGTTATAATGTCTGACAGCTTTTGGTTTTAAAATTTAGCATGTAAGGTAAAATCTTAAAAAGTAAAGGGTAATACCCATCTTAACACTTTACAGTAACTACTTCCTATGTTTTAGAATGAATTTGGAGAGCTTTAGACTTTTTATTATGGAATAATATCCCTTTGATAAGAAGATGGGCAGTGTTGCCTGAGATCGTTAGTGTGCATTCTGAGTCTGCTGACAATCTTCCGTGTCAGGGAAGACAGTATATGCCTTGATGGCTACTGGAAATACACAGTGTTAAGTGATTTTAAAAGTAGACTCTGGAAGTTAAGAATCTGAGACAGAGAACTCAGACAGAACAATATAAAAATAATCCATATTGTATTTTGGCCCATTGGATGAGACTTACTTTGTGATTCCTTATGTTTCTGGGTTAGCTCAGTTCCAGTTCTTGCATTGTTGCTGCAGTATCGGTTTCAAACAGCAGAATTCTGTCTATACATGCTGCTTACTATTTTAAGAAATTCAGGTTCAGAAATTTATAATTAATCTTTATCGTCTACTGTTATAATGCCATGAGTAAATTTTCCTTGAGGATAGTTAATGGGATGAAGATACATTGTGACACAAATTTTGTTGCTATTACTTTAAAAGTTTTTACATGGATCACCTTTCCAGTCAATACTATTCACCAGTCAGTTTGATGGCCAGGTGGCATGTATGGAATTGGAAGAAGTAGTAATTCTAGTTGTACAGGACTCTGACCAATAATCAGGTCAGGGAATCTAGTTTATTCTTTTCCGAGTGCTTCACATTCATTTTTTTTTTCTTAGCAAGTTTCCATTTTTAGAGCCTAGTGAAGCAGAAGTATATTATAATTTCCATTTTTCTTATGTAGAAATGGAGGTCTGAAGAGATCAGTTGGCCTTTTATGTCTCCTAACAGAAGAATGGAATTGTCAGGATTGGGACATAAAACTGTGATATTACCTTGTGGGTTAGTTAGATCACTTAACTGATATCTCGCTGTAGTGTCATTATCTCAGGGTGCCCACCATGTCCAATACTGACCCATGACAAAATTGTCTTACAGAAGTAAAGAAGGGTTATTATTTGGGTGGAGTGATAGCAGATAATCTTGTTAAGTAGATACTCTCTTGTACTTTTTAAAATATCATTTGTATTATGGGACTCACCAGCTTCTTGAATTGTCCTCTGTAGCTTAGTTTGGCAGTCACCCTTGGTTGCATTTCCATGGGATACACCCTGATATAACACCAGATGGGCTTGATATAAAAATTCACTCTGCTTTGAATTGTACTTAGGTTTATGTGTATACCCAACATACATTTAGTTTTTACTTGTTGGGAAATTAAGAGGAAAGTTTGATTTTATTTCTTTACACTTATCAAAGGGAAATACCGTGGTTATGAACCAAAAGGAAAACAAAGCAAAATTAAACTAAAGGAAATATGTATGTGCAGGGAATTCACAGCAGAATTGCTTTATTTTTCTTTGCCCCTCATTTCCCCCTCCTGGCATTTTTAGGCGACTTCGACATCAGAATGAAGTCCTGTCTTCAACAAACAAGGCAACTTACTGTAGAGGTGTTATCCTTATTGCCTCTGTTTTTGTCCAAATCTGTCTTCCCCACTGGAAGTGCTTTTTTTTTTTTTTTTTTTTTTAATATAACATGATTGGTTAGATTCTTTTGGGAGTCTTCCTTGAAGCTGTAATGAATTGAGATCTCTGGGTCCTATGCTCTTTTCTCCTAACTTTAAATATTGATAGATTTTGATGTTATGATGTTCTGAAAGATCAATAGCAGGGCCGTAGTCATAAGATTAGGTAGAATGTGTTGTTTTTCTTTGATTCTTCCCTTTATATCTGTTTCGGTCCAATATATTTATTGATCTAGTAATATTTTCCTTTTGGAATTAATCAAGACTCAGAGTATCTATGCTTTGAGAGAGGTGAGGAGTATTTAGGATCTATAGATTCCTTACTATAAATGTTTAATCAGCAGTGGAGTGAGAAAAGGACAGGGAACATAATTTATTGAGTAAGTATAGGAAGTCCAGCACTATCCAGCACTATCTAGATGCATTCATGTTACTTCACTTAGTCGCCTCAACAGCTCTGTGAGGGAAGTAGTTACTCCATTTTTTTTAAAGATTTTATTTGTTTGTTCATTTGTTTATTTTGGAGGGTGGGGGGCACAAGAGTGTGGGGAGAGAAGAGGGAGAGGGAGAACCCCAAGTGGACTCCAAATTGATCGGAGAGTCCATACTCCACTTTATAATACAGAAAAATGACGCACAGGAGCAACAGATTTTAAGTGGTTAAAAATATGGGCTTTGGAGTTATACATGCTTGTCTTAGAATTCCTGCTTTGCCATCAACTTGCTGTGTGACCTTAGGCATGTTATTTCCTGTCTCTGAGCTCCAGTTTCCTCATCTGTAGAATAGGGCTAAGTCATACGTAATACACACCAAATACTGAGCACGGTTCCTGTTGCAAGTTTAGATCCAGGAAAGAATCACTGCCTCTGTCACTCAGAGCAGTGAAGTTACTTTATCATCGATCAATGACTCATAATAAAAAGAGTTTGTTTTCAAATCTATTTCTGCTTGAAATTCAGGTCTTTTGGTCTTTCCTTTTTTACTATGTGGAACAAAGACAGGGATTTCTAATAATTTAGGTAAAAATTAAAGGGAAGCCTTTCTGTTATTTAACATCTTTGAAGATTTGGGTTAACAAAGAAGTGGAATTTATCAGTATGTTAGAAATTATTTTTATAGAGTTTCAGTGTTCCCGAGTATAGTTTTATGTTTTTGGTTGTATGTAAAGAAAATCATTGCTTACCTTTGGTGCTCCAAAGATACCAGTCATTAAGAATGGTAAAAGAAAAAGTTCACTTAGGGCGCCTGGGTGGCTCAGTTGGTTGGACGACTGCCTTTAGCTCAGGTCATGATCCTGGAGTCCTGGGATCGAGTCCCACATCAGGCTCCCAGCTCCATGGGGAGTCTGCTTCTCCCTCTGACCTCCTCGCTCATGTTCTCTCTCACTGTCTCTCTCTCAAATAAATAAATAAAATCTTTAAAAAAAAAAAAAAAAAAAGAAAAAGTTCACTTAGTAGATAAACCTATTCATATCTATAATCAATCCTTTCTAAGAAGGTCTGCATCTAAAATTTCATCTCACTTGATGCTTCTGGTAGTACCATAAATTCTTCTTTGATGGTATCTAATCACATTGCAGGCCAGATTGTGTTAATTGTATATTTTGGGGTAATTGATTTTTTTTAAATTTGAAGTAAGCTTAAAATATATAGTTATCACTTCAGGCTGTTTCCCATGTTGCTGTATCATTTTAATTGATTAATTCAGCAAATTTATAGGCTACCTTTAATGTGTCAGGCACTGCAAGGCGAATCCAAAGGTGAGTAAGTACACTGTCCTCTAGGAGCTCATGCTCTAGTTTGAAAGACATTTAAGCAGGGCATTGTACTGTGGTATGTTTAGTGTTCTGATTATTATGGGGATGCAGTGGTACTAGTTCAGGAAATCCTCCTAGAGAGAGAGGCTGGTTGGGCTGAAACTTAAATTGAAGGAATAGGATTTAGGAGAGAAGTGGAGGGCTTTTTCATTATAAAGGACACATCCACAATGGGAGCTGGGAAATAACACATATACTGTGAAATAAAAGCAGGTTGGTTTTTCTAGAGTGTGAGGTTGGTGTCTAGGATTTGAGGCCAGAGATGACTCTGGACAATTAATCAGGGCAAGATAATGGAATATCTTGTATAGGAGAAAACTTAGATTTCATTTTCAAGGAAGCCAAGGGATTTAACAAAGCAGATGACTTCTGTCTTTTGATTATTATGGGATCACACTGACTGTACTGCTGGGAAAAAAGTTGTGGATGGGGACCTGTCTAGAGGCAGGAGTATTTTTTAACAGCTATTGGAGTGGTTGAGTGAGGAGTTGTGAGAGCTAGTGGTAGTGGGGACAAAAAGGAAGAGAAGGATTTGGGAAATATTTCATAGCTCAAAGTGGATAGGACTTGGTTAGTAGGATTAAGGAGAGAAGGAAGTTCGTGATGACGATCCTCAGATTATTGGATAAAATGGTAGTAGGTTCCATCAGGGAGAATAGGAAATATTGGAGAGGTTTCCAGAAGAAGATTTACTTTAGTTTGATTCTGGATCCAGAAAGTCTGAATCACCTGTGGGATTTGGGAGAAGACAAGGATCAGGTTTATGGACAGATTAGACTAGAGTGTGAATTTTCCTAATTAGTGAAATTTTACTAGGTAGAGTGTGATTTGGTTACCTTGCTACTGTCCTTAACAATTGTTTAGTATTTTTTTTAAAGATTTAATTTATTTATTTGACAGAGGGAGATCATAAGTAAGCAGAGAGGCAGGCAGAGAGAGAAGGAGGAGGAAACAGGCTCCCCACTGAGCAGAGAACCCAATGTGGGGCTCCGTCCCAGGACCCTGAGATCATGACCTGAGCTGAAGGCAGAGGCTTTAACCCACTGAACCACCCAGGTGCCCCAACAATTGTTTAGTATTTCTAAAAAATTCTTCCCTAAGTAAGTCCCAGCATTTGATCAGTAACTTTATTTTCCTTGTTGCCCCATTAAATCAAAATTCTGTATTGAAATGTATGACTATAAGTTTTAGTGACCTCTCTCTGCTTAAGGGAGTCCTTTTATGCCTCAGAAGTTGGATTAGTTGATATGATTGATTTACCAAATTTTGAATGAAATATAGCAGCCCTTCTCTTTAAATTTTTGTGGCATATTTAATATCTGAACTTTTATGGTTATTTATTTTTAAAAAATCATAAAGCTAATGTATACCATGTGTTCCAGTGATTCTACTATAATGATTTGTCTTTATTCTCTACCTATTTATTTAAAAATACATAATTTAAGATATATAAGGAATGATTTGTTATTTACATGCTGGCCATTTCTGCCACATTAATAGCCAAGATACTTAATACTTTTGTCAGAGCTTTTTTGAAAATTTTGAGATAAATGTACATACATGATATATATTATTTTAAAATGATTTAGTACCTACTTGATTTTTTTAAGCTTATAATACTGTGCCTGTTGGGGTAAAATTACAAAGAGTGTGATATAGTATGACATAAAAAACATCCTAATTAGTATATTTATTATCTCAAAATATCTATTATAGAACTTCATCTTAAAAATGTAGGTGCTGGTTACATAAGACACCATAGAATTCCAAGAGAATGTTAATGATAGAAATACTTCATCTGAGATTTCCTGTATATGGAGATTCAGAACTCTCTAGAGAGATATTTTTCATCTTTCAATCATTGATCCAGTAAACATTTATTAAGGAGTTACTTTGTGTGATGCACTGCTAATGCTGGGGCACAAAAAATATGTAGAGAAGGATGTTGTCTTTAGGGTCCAAATGAATCCATATTTTACTTGCGATATCAATAATCCTATTACATTTAGAAGCAAATAAATGCGGTATACTTACCATGAATTATATCAATTATAGATGAATGATTGCTTCTCACCTTTTACCACCAAGAGGTGTTCAAAAGTGTATAAATTTGAAGATGCACAGTGATACAGAGAGAAAAATGCAATAAATTTCTAAAATAGGTTCCCACAGAATAACATTTCCCAAGAAAAATTTTTATAGGGGTTTCTGGGTGGCCAGTCTGTTAATCCGTTAAGTGTCTGCCTTCTGCTCAGGTCATGTCCTGAGATCCCACGGACAGTAGCAGCTGGGAGTCTGCTTCTCCCTCTCCCTATAGTACTCCCCCTGCTTGTGCTATCTCTCTCTCTCTCTCTCTCTCTGTCAGATAAATAAATAAATAAAATCTTTAAAAAAAAATTAAAAAAAATTTATAATGTAGGATTTGGCCATAAGCCTTGCAAGTTCTGAAACGTGATTGGCCACACACTTAGAGTGGATCCCTATCTCAGGATTGACGTACCTACATTAAACAAGTTTACAAAATTGGTGTTTAAAATCAGAAGGCCAATTTATGTCTATACCTTGATAAAAATAAAACAAACAAAAAACCCCAACCAACTAATAGAGAATCTGGATCACTCCACTTGGCTTGAGATCATTTTGGGTGATGAGCAAAAGTCACTTGGTGAGCAAAGGATCTGAACAAAAGGAGTTATGTAATTCAAAGTTTAGTGGCATCCCACTAAGAGAGCCTAATATACTCAGCATCACAATAGAGATAGCATTACCCTTGGTATCATTATGGTTAAGTCCTTTGTCTAATTCCTTCTCCCCTGGATGGACAGGGATTTAGATTCCTTGAATATACGTGCAGTCAGAATACTGGAAGTCATTTTTTCCCCCCTCAGCGTCCTTGGTTAAATCCTCCAGATTCATCTTTAACTTAACATTAATACATATAATCAGGTTACAACCAATTTTCTTTAGTGTTAACTTGCATTCCTGCTTTAGATTTGTTAATTGTTGATTTTATAGCCTAACCCTATAAGAGCAACCTTATAATGCCTGTAAGGATACCCCAACTATTATTACCATAAATTCAAACTTCTATTCAAAGAAATGTTGATAGGTGATAGGGTTAGCAGTTTAAGTGGTCTGAAAATCAGTTCTAAATGAAGATGGGAAACAGCACTGCCACCCAAGAAAGATACCTTAAGTTAGCTGGAGATCTAGAAGTGCTCCTCATTATAGGTCAAGAGAAACAAACACTACATCAGTTTCATGAAATCATTGAAGTAGTCTGATGATAGCAAATGAGATCTTATAGAAAATTATAGTATTTTAGTTTAGTTAATAAGGAAGGTGATCTTAATTACTGAATGTGAATTTAAGAATATTTGTTGGGGTGCCTGGGTGACTTGGTTTAGCATCTGACTCTTGATTTCAGCTCGGGTCATGATCTCAGGGTCATGAGATTGAGCCCCAAATCCAGCTTAGTCTCTGCCCTGGGCGTGGAGCCTGCTTAACATTCTCTCTCTTCCTCTCCCTTCCCTCTACTCATACAGCTTTACTTTGGGGCCACACATTGATTACAAAGAGGCTAATCAGGGAATTTTTTCAGATGTGAATCTTTGAGGAAAATGACCATGCCCTATCTGTCTCTTCAGCCCCTAGTCATTATTTGTTGAATTAAGGAAATACTTATGATTATATTGCACATATGTATTTAAATAATGTGTTTCTAACCTATTTGAGGAAATTTGAAAACTTTAGTTTTTAGGTGTTGAAATAATTCTGAAATCCTAACTTGTGATTTTCTTGGGGAATCTGTTGTTTTTAATCATGCCTCACTCAAAAAAAAGGTTTTGTAATTTTCAGATTAGCCCCCAAAAGATGATTTCTGAGATTCTAAATAGCTTTTAAGTTTTCTGATTCTATACAGTCATGTTCAGTGGAATTAAGTGAATGTCAGTGTTTCCATGAATATTTTATAGTCACCATCATCATCTTTGTTACTATCATCTTTAGATAGCACATTTAGAGTTTACAGATTGAATTCTACATACTTATAATTTTGAAATCCGTTCTCTATCACTTATTTAAAACTAATTTTAGTAGCATGTACAAAATGAAATGCTTCAATTAACTTTTCTTATGCACTCCAGATATTTTGAGGAGCATATAATTAATCAGTGTAAAGTCACGTTCTAATAAATTAACATTCTGGGTGTCTACACCTTTGACATTTTTGTCATTGCTCTCTTATTATCATGGAAGTTATAGTTCTTATTACACCTGGCTATGTCAACTCTACTTTCTCCTTACTAAGATATCTATATGCAGGGCTTGGTCACATTTTGCAGTGTTAAGACGCCACATTGCTCTGCTTCCCTGAATTAACTTAAAGAAGTTCTGGTTGACTTCTAAAGAGGTTGTCATTTTTCTGCAACTACATGAAATATTTTTTGTCATGGTCATTTTCATAAAGATCCTTGTTTAAAAAGATAATATTATAACAAGTAAAAACTTAGTCATTTTTAGGTATTGCTTTAAAATTCAAATACTTTAAAAACAGTGATTCAAATATAGTGTTTTGAAATATGAAATGAATTCTATTATAGTACTGAATGTTCACAAAATATTTGAGAGCAGTTAATAGATTTTGTTTGGAATAACTGAAAACTAGAAAAAAAGGTATTTTCTGTGTGCTGTTTTTAAATTCTCAAAATATGAATTACACAGCACTGTCTGTCTGAACTATGACACATTAATGACCTAATGACAGTTTTTGGATTCAGTATTTTGGAAACAAAAACAAACAAAAAAGAAACACCCTTCTCTCCCTTCCCCCCAAAACCCCCCTACAATTTAAAGTGAATTATTTTTACAAAATTATTATAGTAAGGTGATATGCATAAAATTTTTTTAATGAATTTGCGTAGTTTTTGTTGGTTTCACAGTTTGAATACAATAGCTGGTAACAAATTTGAAGAGATAGTATTTTTTCAGCAAATCAGAGAAGCTTAACTAAAAATTGCTTTCATACAACTAGGTACAAGAAAGTGCCATATATATTTTAGAAGACATATGTGCCCTTGTGTGCACTCTTGTGTATGTGCAGATGTGTGAATGCAGAGAATGAGGACATGAAAGAAGAATCACACTGTTGATAGAGTTCACTTTGGAGTATGGGAGGGTAAACAGGGCATTTTATCATTTATCCCAAATAGTTCTGTTTTATTTGGATCTTTCACAAAGGATCTTTTACTTGCATAATTTTAAAAAATGACAAAACACCCTAATTCAGTCAGGCATCTTCTCAAAGAAATAAGGTCAGAAGCTTTTCTGTAAAAGAGCTAGTCCTAGCTCTGATCACATGGGTTTATCCTTGAAATTTCAGAGATACTATAGAGAGTCATGAAAATGGATTTCCGGTGTTCATGATACATACTGAAGCCAGGGGTATCCTCATACACAAATGGTGTCTATGGGCTCTTTGAATATTATTTTAAATTTAGTCTGGATAGAAGGTATTAATCGCTGTAATAAGGTGGAATTTCCAAATAAAGTAATATACTCTGCATTTTTTTATGAGTGATATTCATTCATAGCAGGAGATGCTGTAAACGGTGTACGTATCAGTGTACTTCTGGCAGTGGTAAGGAGACACAGCATTATGGTACCAAAATAAATCTGAGTAGAGTGAGTTCGAACTTGTACCCTGTATATGATAATCAAGATTATGTTAAAAAGTGCCTTCATCTCTTTTTCATGTTTATCAATTTAAAACTCCACTGAGTGTTGCTAATGTTTACATTAAATCTTTTAAGGATACACCGCTTTTTAGCAAGACAACTGTGGTTTATTGCTAATGGGAGTAGGACCTGTGAAAATAACTTGAGGCAAATGAATGGGAAGAGCAGAGGTGTGAAGTGTAAGGGAACTCAGAAGAGCTAATTCAAGAAGAAAGAAAATAAAATTGATAAATGCAGGAGTGAGGGGCAAGCCACAAAGCCCACTAGAGTTCCTAGATCCCCCAGAGAGAACAGGGCAAGTGAAAAATAGGATATTTCCCTCCTTTTTTTCTTCTTTCAGAAAGTATAAATAAAGATCTGAATTTATAAGCTAATTAAAAATAGCTACCTGTTTGAATGATGAGGGATGTAGAAATGAGGTGAGAATGGTTTCTGGTAGAAGATAAATGGTAAATACTGAGATTCAGTAGAAAGAAGTTTACTTCTTCAGATATCTGAGAGGCAGAGAGTTGATGATGGGTGTGAACTGTTAGAAGGGCTGGAGAACTATGGGTTTCCGCCCGGAGAGATGGGCCGGTGCGAACAGTATGGAGGTTGGTAGAACGAGAATAGGCTGCTTGCTGTCCTAAACAGTGGTATTACTGATGGTCCCACTTCGGACTCATCTATTCCTTTTATCTTTTGCAGAAGTGATTGTGTAATACGCTGTGTGTGAGAGACACCTTAACTGGTTGTATTTCTTTTTATTTTTTTAAGATTTTATTTATTTACTTGACAGACAGAGATCACAGGCAGGCAGAGAGGCAGGCAGAGAGGCAGGCAGAGGACAGAGAGGGGGGAAGCTGGCTCCCCGCTGAGCAGAGAGCCCCATGTGGGGCTCGATCCCAGGACCCCGGGATCATGACCCGAGCCTAAGGCAGAGGCTTTAACCCACTTGAGCCACCCAGGCGCCCCGGTTGTATTTCTGAATTATCACCAATGCAGTAAACTTTGCTCCTGTCCCTCAGCTGCGTTTTTACTTCACGTCAGTGGGAAAGGGTTTAGGGAGTTAGGGAAAGCTGTAGTCCTGTCAGAAACAGTAAGAACTTTCTCTGCTTTCTTTTTTTTTTCCCCCTTGGGAGGTGGCAGTGAAGAAGGAACTTGATATTGAGCAGATGAGATGGGGTTTTGCGTCCAGTTTTTGTTCTCTGATCTGTTGTTTTTCCATTTTCTTCCTGAAGTAGCTAAGACACAGCCCTGAGTGTTTTAAAAGACTTTCTTAAGAACATACTCTGTCAGAGATTTAGAATTCCCAGGTTGGCTTTTGCCCACTGGAACACTCTTCTAAAATTAACCTTGTGATAATACTGCAGTAAAAATTTATCAGACATGAGATGAAGTTTACACATGTATTATTGTTGAATGAAAGGTTTGCTAAGCCCATAAATAATAAAAACAAGATCAGGGTATATGTTTAACTTGCTTAAGAAAACAAACTGCTTTTAAGCTTATTTTTTAAGCCTCAGTAATATTTTATTTTTAAGATACTTTATGATGCTATTTGAAATGCTTTCACATCTAACATACATTAAAACTTTAACTTAAATACTTATTTAAGCAGTCCCTGAGGAATTTATTCTTCCTGCTAGAAAAAAATAAGCATATATATTTTTTAAAAAATTGGATTGGGGGTGCCTGGATGGCTCAGTGGGTTAAAGCCTCTGCCTTCAGCTCAGGTCATGATCCCAGGGTCCTAGGATCGAGCCCCACATTGGGCTCTCTGCTCAGCGAGGAGCCTGCTTCCCTCTCTCTCTGTCTGCCTCTGCCTACTTGTGATCTCTGTCAAATAAATAAATAAAATCTTAAAAAAAATTACAGAATTGAATAAATTTTCTCCTTCCCCTTCCTCCATAGTATAAAAATGAGCCCTGGTATCATATGTCAAATCTGTGACTCCTAGTCAGATATTTCATCTCCCAGCATCTCAGTTTATAAAACAGGGGTGCGAATATCTGCCTTGTCAAAGGAGTGGTGAGCTTTAGAAAGAATATAGATAAAGTCTCCAGAATGGTGACTAGCATGTCAAAGTAAACCAGAATGGTAGCTATTTTATTGTTAGAGAAAAAGAGTGTAAGAAAAAAAACTTGTATCAGGTAACTGAGAAATAGATCCCACAAACATGTTATATTAAACAGTCTTCTAGGGAGGACATGCTGTGAGATCCCTTTTAATCAACAACTGTAATAATAGTAAAAAAAAAAAAAAAGGAATGAAAAGCATTGTCAATAAAACACAAGATATCTGCATCATTGACTAGATATTTTTGTTCTTCATCTGTCTGAGTGCTCTCAGATAGTCCTTGTTTCAAAAGAAATGTGTGTGCAGATATGAGGCAATTATTAATTCTGTTGTATTCAAATCAATTACTAAAGAAATGAAACTAAAATTATATAATTAAAGCGAATCACAAATAAACCTGCTCTGTTTGTGAGGATTATAATTGAAATGGTAATTACGCAGTAGTGATGTCTTTCATTTGTGTGAGGATGGCAGTTCAGAAGGACCTGACTCTAGGGTGTGTCTTCCTCCTGACCAGGCCCAGAGTGATCTTTTAGCAGGGATTTGTTTACTTGTTTAGGAACGTGTTGGTGAATTCTCAACATGGTTCTGTAATTTCGTGAATTTCATACTCATGGTGCTCTGTGTCCTACATCAGAATGCATTGCTCTGTTGTATATCTGGAATTCTCAACTCTGTATCAGGCCCTAGTCTGATCCATTTTTTCCCCTTCAACTGTGTGGACAATCAAGGAGAAAAGTGGATGTTCTTTTTAAAAGATTTTATAGCAGAGTATGTATAAACCGGCTACTCATAGGTCATTTGGTTAAAAGGTGCAGAAATCTTTGTAAATCCCAGTGAGATCATTTAAAGATACACAATTTGCTTTTCATGTCCAAGTTTAACTTTTCTTGGGTCAGGGTTACAAGAGCACAGTGACAGTACAATCACTCTTTCAAGCCAAATGACCCTTATTATCCAGAAGTAATTTCTTCTTTAAAAACAAGGAAGCTTTTATCACTTCCTATCTTGTTTTACCCAGACTCCCTTACCTGTGTTCATCTTATCTTCTCTGTGTGACTGGAAACTCCTTGAGGGCAGGGGAAATGACATAATCACTGCAGCCCAAGGATAGCAGACGGAGATGAACGGGTTTGAATTTATATTAGCTGTGTTGTGTATTAGCCTTCACTTCCTCATTTGTAAATGAGGGAAAATTGATACTTGTCTCTTGGGGTTATTGTGAAGATTAGTAAAATAATTTTAGTTAAAGCTTCTGTCATACCGCCCTAACACATTTTGAGAAGTAATTCAAGAAATATCAGTTACTCTTTTCTATAGAAGTTAGCTAGCACAGTGTTTTACACATAGTATTATCTCAATTAAGAAAGTTGTCTGTTAATTTTTAAATACATTATGAAGTTACTAGGTGTGGCTTATCTGACTGGATACATTAGAGACATATCTCAGTTATTCCTGTAAGTTATTACTCAGATTGACCCCCACAGGTTTGGTCACTTCAGCACTGTGTGTGCTGTGGATACCAGAGACGAAATCACCCAGCTAGTCTTTTTACCCACAAAGCAGTTTTAAAATAAATGGTCTAAAGTTAGCACTAGCTTAGACTCTTTCTTCTCAACACATTCAGGCAGAATACTGCAGAATACTACATTGGACTAAAAGTTTCAAGTACTTAGAAGTTTCACATGGCTTCATAAAAATACATCTTTTCAGGCCAATGTCACGATCTCTAGAATATAGAGATAGGTTTTATAAAAGACTTTAAAAGATCTGTACAGGATGTAGATATATATATATATATATTAAAAGAATTGAAATTCACCCCAAGACATTTTGGTTATTTGTTGGCATTATTTAGAAAGTCTATAGTTATAAAGTTATTATTACTATTATTATTTTGAAGATTTCTAATCTTCATGATCTAAGATCTTCCAACTCATAAACATGCCCATTTACTAGACACATATGAAAATGGGATATCATATTGCTGTTGTTTCAGTGAACTCTTATCCAGTAGCTCAGTCCCAAAGATCATTTAAAAGCTTACCAATCAAATGACTCTGTCTTGAAACTGTACACAGTTCTGCTTATGCTAGATTGTGAGGCCAAACGTCAATTTTCTTAGTATACCTGTGTTAATGATCACATTTGTTGATGTGTATGATGTATAATAACGGTACCTAGGATCCGTTACACAATCTTTACAAAAATTTTTTTTCCAGTTTTTATCTGAATCCTTTCATGAAATCCTGTTTTAATGTGTCCAAGAAATTTTAGATGAGCAATGGTTATCTAGTTTTGGCAACTTTTGTTTGTAATCATAGCTGTAGCTACAAGAATTAAGGCAGTGTATTTAATAGCCTGGAGAATACTAAATCTCCATATTTACACTGTGAAAGATTATCTTCTTGTCTTTTTATTACTTCTCTACCTTTGAGTTTACTTATTTTCAAGTTACAACAAAATTGTA
The DNA here is from genome assembly GCF_030435805.1 of Mustela lutreola. Classification (NCBI taxonomy): domain Eukaryota; kingdom Metazoa; phylum Chordata; class Mammalia; order Carnivora; family Mustelidae; genus Mustela; species Mustela lutreola. Next base: position 187,579,591 of record NC_081292.1, read on the forward strand.
TATTATTTGGAAGCTCGTGAAATGTAATTCTCTTGACATAAATTAAGTCCATTATATTTAACTGGTACATGTAGGAAAAAATGTTCTTAATACTAACTAAAATTAAAGTTCTTGTATCTGTACAGTAGCAATTTAATGATAACAGGGTATCTGCATTTTTATGCTGGAAAGGAACCCTTGGCGGTAATCAATCTGTGATTTTCTATTGGCCATTTTTTTCCTCTTTGTTTTGTGAGTGGTTGTATTTAAATTGCTGTGAAACATTTTTTAAATGCTAGCAAATTTGTTTTTAATCAGTTAATGAGCATTGTTACCTACTTGGGTGGTTCTTCGGGATGGTGGCAAACTTCCCTCCTCCAAATGGTTCCTTTTCAAGTGTGGAGTTCATGGATATTTTGGATGTTAATGTATTTTCAGGATCATGTATCTGGATGGATACAACACTGGCGATTGATGTCTATTCCTGGTACTTATCATTTTATAATAGTGTTTATTATTTTAAAATGCTCTCATTCTTTGAATTCTGTGTTTTTACTTCTCTGTTGCCTATGAGACCTTGGGCTTAGAAATTAGTATTTATTATCAAGTTTCTACTTTTATCATGTGCTTTGATTTTCTAGGTTACTGGCTACTGAGTTAAAGGAAATGATCCAGTTAGTTGAAATCAAAAAGCTAGAAGTTTTGGGTAGAAATGTGAGGAGTACATACTGCCTCTAAGAGAACAATGTAGAGAAGGAATGGCTTCATTAGAAGTGGCATAATCGGTGGCTGCCAATTACTCAATGAACAGGAAACATCTGGGGCTCACCTTCATCTCGCAGCCCTTGTGTCTCCATTGGCCAGTCCTCGTCTCTTGCTCAGTTTATTTCTTTAGATACTGATGATGCTTTGACTTTCAAATCTGTATGTGGTATTGTTCCTTTTCTCTAGTCCCTCAGAAAACATTGGCTCTTCATCTAAAAATACATCTTTTTTTTTTTTTTAAAGATTTTATTTATTTATTTGACAGAGAGAAATTACAAGTACACTGAGAGGCAGGCAGAGAGAGAGGGAAGGAAGCAGGCTCCCTGCTGAGCAGAGAGCCCGATGCGGGACTCGATCCCAGGACCCTGAGATCATGACCTGAGCCGAAGGCAGCAGCTTAACCCACTGAGCCACCCAGGCGCCCTAAAAATACATCTTGAATGTACCTAATTCTCACCATGTTCACTTCAACAACTTTGGTCTGAGCTACCATCATTTATCAATTTCCTAAGCCTAAGATACCGCAAAAACTTTTATCTGGCCTTCCTGCTTCCATTCCTTCTTCTCTGTTCCCCATAATCTACCAAATAGGCAGAACTGGACTTTTCTAAAACCTAAATCAGAATATAGCAATCCATTGCTTTAAACACAAAAGTTTTCCCCTGAGAGTAGACTAAAATTAAAATTCCTTCCAAATTCTACAAGATTCTAAAGGTTGTGGTCCCGGCCTCCATCACTGAACCCCTCTTCCTTCATCCTTCCTGTTCACGAAACCTTCAGAATACCCTCTGTCTTTCTTCTTGGGCATGGCAAATTCATTCCTTTGAGACTCTTTGTATTTACTGTTCTTTTTGCTCAGAGTACTCTTCCTTCATCACTTTGCATGAAAGCCTCCTTCTTTTCTTTTCTCAATTCGACTGTTTCCTCCTTGGAAAGGCTCTTCCTGGGCACCCCAGGTAAGTAAGCCCCTCATGGGCACTCTATGACATTACTCTATTCTATTGTCGTTGCTATATTTACTTAGTCTCTGAAATTATCTAATTTATTTGTTTGACTCTTCTCCCAACACAGACTTCAGTAGCGTTTGTACCGGTTACCCACATAGCCACAGCAGAGTCAGGAGCATAGGAGATGACAAATGTGGGCTCAAAGGCCAATTGAATTCCTTTCCTTTGCCTTCCATAAATAGATTTCTGTGTGTGTGTGTATGTGTGCACACACGCACCCGTATAGTGACCATAGTATTTTATATTGAGATACCCATTCTAAAGCTTGTATTTTAGAAATCTGTGTATTGAGGCCCATGGTCACCTGGGGAGAGAATAGTAGAACATTGAATTAACCTTGTCTTCTGGCTTTTTTGGCTTGGTGTTCCTTACGTAAGACATTCATTCCTTCTTTTTATTCATTTGTTTATTTACTCCGTTTAAAGCAAATATTGGGTACCTGTCTGCCCTGGAACATAGCAGTCCCTGTGGCTGCAGCTTTTCTTATACTTTGAGGTGAGATCCAGTGGAAGTGGTTAAAAGTACTGACTTTCAAGTTACAGAGACTGGGTTTCACTCCTGGCTCTGTTTCTTTAAAGTTAAGCCTTAGCAATTGCTGATATTTGATTGTTTTTCAACTATGTGGCCTTGGGAATATTCTTTGGATTTTCTACATTCACTTACCTTACTTTCAAAGAAGAGATTTTAAGGTTTTACCTTAAGAAGTTAAACCTTTTATAAGGTTTTAAGAAGTAAATACAATAACTTATATAAAGCATTTAGCTATTTTCTGGCACAATTAATTGTTATTGTTTGCATATTATAAATATGTGTGTATGGTTTTATACTTATAAGACATGGTTCATAAGCTATTACTTGGAATATAAGGAATGTCAACTCAGCCTCAAGTTATTTATTGCCTTCTAGAGAATAAGTTTATTTTTCTGACCTGATTGTTATGGTATTTATGTGTACATATATTATTTATTTATTTATTTTAGAAAGAATGAGAAAGCACAAGCACACATGAGTTGGGGGGGCAGAGGGAGAAGGAGAGAATCTTAAGCAGACTCCCCACTAAGCCTGGAACCCAGCACGGGGCTTCATCTTACAACCCCAAGATCATGACCTTAACTGAAATCAAGAGTCTGATGCTTAACCCACTGAGCCACCCGGGAACCCCTTGATTATTATACCATTTAGAATATTTTCCACTAAACAACCAAGAAGTTTGATATCTATAAATTTCACTGTTTCACAAATCAATTGTGGTGTTTCATAAATCTATTTTATAATGGTAACTTTATTTTTTTCTATTTGATTTTACATTCTATTTAATAGTATTTTAATTATTATGGTTGATTATCATGGTGATTTAATAGTCTCTGAGTACTTAGGAAAGGGAATGCTTTATAATAACAATAAAATCTCATTTCTTTAGTTCCTAGGTTGCTTTGCATATACATTTTTTGGTTGTTGTTATTTGAGTGGAAAAATCACGTTATAATTTTTTAGAAAATAAAATTGATATATCTACCCAAAAGTTCTGATGATAGATTAGAATCTAAAGAGAAAATGGAATCAAATATATTATTGAGTTCAAATTACCTTTATTTGGATTGGATTAACTGCCTTCATTCTATGGCTGTATGTGCATAATATAGATCAATAAGGTGTTCAGAATGGGATTAACTATCTGGAAGGAAATGGTGTTATCTAAACCCTACAGCTGGAAAATATGAGACTTAGAAACTTAATTGATTAATAATAGATCACGTCATTATCCAATGATTAAAGACTTCTGGGTAGAACTGACATGGTGAGGGTTTTCTTTTTGGAAAATAATATCTTAATTGTAATGGTTTTCCACTTGGCATTTAGTAAAAAATGCAATTTACTGAGAACACATTTATGGTGTAGAAAGAGATCTAACCTCTGTAGCTTAGTGGTTTAGTGCATCTGATGCAGAGTTGGGGAGAGGTTTAAAATTAGGATATAAAAAATCAGAGCAGCATGACTTTAGCTAATGTTCTGTTTGCCCTTGACCCCTTCCCCACAACTTGCTAGTAATGATAGGTATTTGACAAGTGTTACTGCCTTATGCCCATTTTGTTTACAGTTTTCATAGCTAATGAATAATAAGAAAGAAAGTCCACCAGGACCTGATTGTTTACCTCGCTAATAGCAATTTACAGATGGTACATACTGTGGCTGTTACAAACTATGTCCTATAATAGCATTTGATGTAAGTAGCTGCTCACCATTCTGTATTGTGGTTGGAGCTGGAGAAATAGAAAATTGGTCATTTCCCGGCAGATAGCAGTAAGTTTCAATTCAGTCAGAATGCCGTATGTACTGTGATAGGTTTATAATTATTACCTAAAGATGGATGGTCTTTTGGTGAGTGTAAATTTGTGCAGCTGTAATCCATTAAGAAATCAATAATCATTCCATTCTGATGTGTAGTTCCTACTCACTGTTATAAATGTGTAGCCAGAGCTGAAACCAGTCCCCCCCTTTTTTGAAATTATAGTTGACACTATTGGAAATGAGGGCATTCTTACAACATTTTTTTCTTCAATCACATTCCTTCTCCTTTGCTTGTGCTCTCTTGCCCCATACGGCATCCTGATGAAAAGCTGTATATTTTCTTAACATTAAAAAAATTATTTAGACCTCTACTGTTTCGGTCTTCATCTTTTACTTAGTTGTTTAATGGCAAATTGTTTATATATTTAAAGTAAAGCTGTATATTTTCTTAACATTAAAAAAATTATTTAGACCTCTACTGTTTCGGTCTTCATCTTTTACTTAGTTGTTTAATGGCAAATTGTTTATATATTTAAAGTACCTTAATGTTTCTTTCTGTAATATGAAGGTCACTTATTACCAAATCTACATGACCAGAAAAGTGGTAGGTTCTTCCTTTTAAAATAAATTTTAACCTAGAAGTTCTGATATTCTCATAAAAACCAAGTTTGGTCTTTAACTTGCTCCTGCTAAGCATTGTGCTAGGTGCTTTAGGGGGAAGGAAGGATTGGGACAACATTGACCCTGCTATCAGAAGAGCGAATGTTTTAGAGAAAGAGACTCAAATCAGCACAAATAACATAAGGATGTGAAGAAAGAAGGAAGGAGGTGGAGGAAATGTCAGCTCTGAAACCATCCATTACGTAAGTTCCGAACTGGAACTTTGGTGTTAGGGGATGATAGTGCTGGGGATGAGAGTGTGTGGGCAGTGAGCTTCATCCCACAGGGGATGTGGCCAGTGTTACCAAATTCTGCCATGATCGGGCTGAAGGGTAGTCTACATAAAGATTCTAAAGAAAAGTGATACAGGAATGGAATGTAAAATTAAAACCGTGAAGAAAGACATAAAATGGAAAGTAAAGGCCCTACCGCCTTAGTAATCCCAGTCCCGTTTCTGAATTGTCTTTCCATAATTTTTTCATCTATTCATTCTGGCATGTTCAGTATAGTGGTAGTTCAGCTGGAATATAGATCACCACGTCTCTATGTACTTTTTCATTTAATACAAGTGAGATTACACTGTGCCTACTGATTTAGGACTTGATTTTTCATTTAGGGGTTGGTTTCTTTTTTTATACCAACACTTTGTTCTTGAGTGCATGTAATTCGGTTATACACCAAGGATACACTGTGATTTATTTAGCTAGTCCTTCACTGATGATCATTTATTTTCTTTCTAGGTTTTTGATCTTACATACACAGTTTTGTTGTGACTGTCCTTGTCCATGTATTCACCTTTACATACATCCTTAGGCTAATTTGGCTGTAGATTTGCTATGTCAGGAAATCTGTGGAGTGACCATTTTGGTGGACAAAGTGTGGTCAGAGTGCCTTTTGAAAAGATTACCAGTTCACACTATAAATAGCTTGTGAGTCTCTGTTTTGTTGTTTTTCACAACATTGAATTTTACTATCGATTTTGGTTAATCTGATGGGGAAAAATAATAGGTAGGAATGTTTGAGATTTCTTAGTCGTGGTTACCTAAACATTTCATATATTTATTGGTTTTTATATCTGTGTCTAATTTTTGTCCCCGAGGCTCATTTCCATTTTAGCATGCAGGGGAATTATAATTAAAAGCTCTAATAAGAACTTTGAGAAAGGAAGAAAAATGTTTTATTTTGGGATTCGTGTTTTGAGGCAGATTTGGTGAAAGAATGTCTATCATTTGATGTTAAATAAAAACTTCAGAATGTTGAATACACTGTAGTGGAAGATGTCGATTTTGTTTCACTGGTTGGTTCATCTTGGCCAATCCTGTAAGAAATCCATCCAAGGTATTTAGCATAGCACTTCATAAAGTTCAGAGGTTAATGAAACTTTGTATATGATGAAACGTGGCTATCCATTTAGCAGCAGTTATTTTGAGAGGAAAGAATGTGTATCTAAAAAGTAGAAGGAGGAAACAATCTAAAAGGCAGTCTATGGAATGGGAGAAGATACTTGCAAATGACATGTCTGATTAAGGATTAGTATCTGAAATATATGAAGAGATTATAAAATTGAATACCCAGAAAAAAAAATAATTCCGTTAAAAAATGGGCAGAAGACACGAATAGACATTTTTCTAAAGAAGACACACAGATGGCTAACAGACATATGAAAATATGCTCAATATCACTCATCATCAGGGAAATCCAAATCAAAACTTTCATGAGATATCACCTCACACCCGTCAGAAAGGCTCAAATTAACAACACAGGAAACAACAGGTATTGCTGAAGATGTGGAGAAAGGGGAACCTTCTTAACCCTGTTGGTGGGAAGGCCAACGGGTGCAGCCACTCTAGAAAACTGTATGGCATTTCCTCAAAAAGCTTTAAGTAGAATTACTCTATGACCTAGCAGTTGCATTACTAGGTATTTACCCAGACGATACAAAAATACTTCAACAGGATACATGCACCTTAATATTTATAGCAGCATTATTAACAATAGCCAAATTAGAGAAAGAACTGAAATGTCCATCAACTGAAGAATGGACAGAAGTGGTGCACACACACATACACATACTCACAAACACACAATGGAATATTACTCTGCTATCAAAAAGAATGAAATCTCGTCGTTTGCAATGGTGTGGATGGAGTTAGTGTGATGCTAAGCAAAATAAGTTAGAGAAACACAAGTACTGTAGGATTCCACTCATATGTGGAACAAAACAAATGAACGTGGAGAGAGGCAAACCAAGAAACAGGCTCTTAACTACAGAGAACAAACTGATGGTTACCACAGGGGAGGTGGGTGGGAGCATGGGTTAAATAGGTGATGGGCATGAAGGGGTGCACTTGTGATGGACACTGGATGTTGTTTGTAAGTGATTAATCACTTAATTTTACACCTGAAACTTCAAGTAAAAACTTGGAGGAAAAAAAATAGCAGAAGTAGCAAGCAAAGAATTTGGAGATAAAAATAAGGTTTTGCTTAAAAATTACTTGATTAACTATGACATTTAAGGTGCTAGGTGAAATATAAGGGGATAAGAAGCTACCTGTGTAGGATCCCGTTTCTCCTTCTTTCCTATTTTAAGACTGGTGGAGATCACTGAGCCTTTCAGTTGATAAGAAATTTGAATTGCCTGGAAACTCAGAGGCTAAGTCTAATCTTGAAAAATACTGGAGTCTAGTACTCTTTGTTTTCTCGTACACTTTTCTGGAAACTCCTGGGTTTAGACTTGCCCTGTATTTTACTCACATGGGGTACTGAAATATACTGAGAGCTGAGAAGATTTATTACATGACAAATGTGTTTTCCATGAGCAATTATGTATCTAACTTTGTTTTCTGGTTTTGTAGCTCCTACTCTGTCCTAAGAACTAGACTGTTGTGGCCTGCTACAGAGTATGCTAGAGGTCACCAGCACCTGGGATTGTTCTTTAACTCAAAGAGAATATTAAGGTGGATCAAACTTGTACCTCTTTTCCTTTCTCTCTTCCCTAGAATGGTGGTGTGAGGACATAGCTGATTCAACCTCTGCTTTTTGCCTAAAAAATCACATTTAAAAATAGCAGGCTTCCAAGTTTTCTACTGGGGCTACTGTGTGTGTGTGTGTGTGTGTGTGTGTGTGTACCCATGCCATTCATCTCACCACTGAAAATAACCTTGATGAATCAAACACTTACTTGGAAGTGACCCCAGAGGTCTTTTAGAACAACTTCCTAAACAAAGCAAGAATATTCTTGACAGCATGCCTGACAGGTGGTCTCTGGGATTTTGTTTGACTCCTTCCAGTGCTAGAGGAAGGAAGCTTACTGTTGCATTGTTGATCGGCTCAATTCTTAGAAAGTTCTTTCTTACATTGAGTTCTCATCTGCCTCTCTGGAATGTCACTGCTTTTTACTAAGATACAAACTAAGGATCTGAAGGGAATTTTAGATGCTTTGTTCTATATTAGTGCTTGTAAGCTAGATTTTCATATAAGTTTTTAGAGTTTTGAATTGACCCTTTTATTTAAAAGACTATCATGATTTCTTCTGAGGAATAATGCCACAGGGGTAATAACTTAACATAAATGCCCTGCCTTTTCATTTTCGCCCAAACAGCTACAAGTAAACCGTCTTTAAGAATGGCTAAATAACAAACAAACAACAACAACAAAAAAAACCCTAAATCCCTGGTGCTATTTTCAATAATTTCCATCTTAATGCTACTTTTAGTTATTTACCCTTAAATGACTTTTTAAGTCTTTTCTTGGACAGTTCAAATTAAATCATAGTTAAGATGATATTTTACCGGAAAACAACACATGTTTTCAAGACAGGAATGCTTTGTGCATAGATGTTTCAGTAGTTACTATGTTACTCTAAATCTTAATGCTTTGAGATTTAAAAATGGGACTTAAAAGTAAGGCATATAGGGAAATGTTGCAAAATTCATATAAAGGAGATTGGGTCATCTTTCAGGGATTAATTTAGTTTAGGAAGTGGAAATTAAGCAAAATTTTCCAGCTGAAATTTCTTAGGAAGGATTCCTAGGTGAAAAGATAATATGAAATTCCCTGACAGGGCTTTTAGGATCCCCATTTGTTCCTCCCAGGACATTAGCAATATTTGAATTGGCTTATGCCTTCTTATTTCTCCCTTGCCTGAGTGACAGTGCTGCTGCGCCTTTATTGGATCTACTATTGTAATTGGACTTGGAATTACAAAATACTACAATAGGATATGGAATTACAATATGGAATATGGAATTCTATGCCGGAAGCATATATTTCGATATATGCACCTTAATAATCTAAATTGTTAGGATGGTAACTCACTCTGATTTAACAGGGAAATTAGCTTGCTTTGTCTTTTTGTGAGCATTGGGGAGGAGTTGACCCTAACTCCAGAGATGTACCAGTGTTCCAAATCACTGGTGGCAAAACGTTGCCATGGAGGGTGGAAATTTATCTTGGTGAGTCAGGCTATGTTTTATCAGACCTGTCTTTGCTTTATTTTAGAGAATTATCTAATTAGGGCACTCATTGGCTGAGAAATGATTGGCTGTACATTTAGGAAATGTGTTGGCCCATTTAATCATGTCACTGCAGATTTGATAAGGGTGCTTCTGCAAGTTCACATGCCACCAGTGTCATCGCAAGGGACATTATGAAATTCTTGGGGAAGAATAATCCTTATAACCAAATTATTTTAAAAATTAAAAAAATAAAAACAGTTATAAAGCTCTATTTGTCGAACTTGCTTGATCCTAACAATCATCTAGTTGGCCTGTAAAAATAGAGTCCCACACCTCGCCATAGGTGTACTGAGTCCGGCTCTTCCAGGAAGGAATATGTAATTCTGTGATACTAACGATGAGGCAAGTTTAGGAAACTTTCAAATAGTATAAATGTAGGGAATTAGAAAGGACTGCACTGGGAAAGAAGATGTGATTGCTCTAAGGAGCCAAAGAATTGGAGCTTGTTACTACCACCAGACTCTAAAACATTCTTTACTTGGCAGCGCTAGTATAGGGATATGACTGAACTGTATCTTTAGGGTTTGCAGGAGGTGGGAGAGTGAGGTTGCTCTTTTTTTTCTTCTTATTTATTTATTTATTTATTTGACAGACAGAGATCACAAGTAGACAGAGAGGCAGGCAGAGAGAGAGGAGGAAGCAGGCTTCCCACTGAGCAGAGAGCCTAACATAGGGCTCCATCCCAGGACCCTGAGATCATGACCTGCGCTGAAGGCAGAGGCTTTAACCCACTGAGCCACCCAGGTGCCCCATGGTTGCTCTTTTCAAGAAAAAAGAATAATGTAAAGATATTTTATGTTGTTTTACTGGAATAGGCAAAAGTCTGTATTCTTTTTCTCTACCTGCCTTTGGTCATTTTCCTTTTTCTTGGCCTTCCTGTTAATTTTGCTTGGGAAATTTTATAAAACTATATGCAACATTTTCACACTGGGTTTGATGAGATCCCGTTTTTTTCTCTTCATTTCTTTCTCAGTTGTATTCCTTCAGCCTGTTCAGGAAAAACGGACACACGTTCCTGTCTCAGCCAGGGAGCTTATGTATCTGTTGACACTTCAGAAATAATCAGTCTAGATTTCAACAGCTGATTAGTGCTCAGTTCTAACCAAATTGAGAAGGAACTATGAAGAATGGTAACAAACATTATTCTTAGCCATCTCTACAAAAATGTTATAATATATGTATATTGTATAAAAGTATATGTATAATATAGAAAAAAATCATAATGATCATTTTAAAGTTATAAAAGGCACATGCTGTAGTTAACTTTTTCTTTATTGTGCTTCGGTGAAGCTGTCAAAAAATTTAGTAACCAGTTGGCTAAGAGCAATTATTACAAAAGTAATCACAAAAATTTCATTAGTGTCCTTTTGCTTATCTGCTGTGGTTGTTAGAAAAAATATTGGTGAAATTCCAAAAACATTCTATATGATCTGTTAAGCAGTTTCATGGGGGTTCCAACTTCCACATTGAATTACTACTGCATGTAAGAAATATAGCTAATGGTATCAGCACCCAAGTACCGATTTGTCTAAGATAGGAAGCCGTATCCCCACGAGCTAGAGCCAAAAGGAAAGAAGAGATGCATGTTTTAAATGCACTTGTGCAAACACTTACCTGGTTGACCTTATATTTTTTTTTCAGTAGTCTAGAAAAATAGACTATAAATAGAATTGGAGGACATAATGAAATTGATAAAAATAATACAATGGGTAGAAATAAAATCAGAAAGCATAAAACTGATTTACGGAAGAGATCCCAGAGGGTTTTTATGCATATTAATCAATTAGTATTTATTGGATACTTGGTTTATGAAAATATTATGTGTAGGACAGAGAAGAAGAATGCATTCCTCCTTTAAAGAGAATGAAATTTAGTAAAAATCATAAATAAATAAAAAGTTAAATATCAGTTGAATATTTCAGACATGAGTTTAAGATATTCAGGCAAACATAACAGAGTTTCCCAATTATATCCATATAATTATAAGCAGAGGATAAACCGATTTCTCAGGAAGAATTGGAGGTTGTCTATGTTCTAGTTATATTCACAGAATTAATCATCTTTCTGTAGTCTTGTCACCTATTCGTATGATACAAATCATTTCTCTTCCTAAAAATTTCCCGACTCCCCATCCCTTTGGGGAGCCACAAAGAACTAATAAGCTATCTTTAGTATTTTATACTACTTCCTTCATTAAACAACACCATCTTTTTATCTTCATCTCCTGAAATTCCCTTTTCCCTACCCCATACAAAGCCTTTCAGGTCTTGAACAGCAAGTTGCTTCATATCACCTTTTCTTTGCATAAACCCTTCCCTTTTCCTTGAATTTCTGTCTTCTTTTCTCTACCAGGCAAACTCCCATTCCTTAAAGAGCAAATATTACTGCTTCTTTAAAACCTGAGCTACTTCTACATATTCCTTTAGTACTGAGTATGTATATATCTCCACCATAACATTTACCACCTTCTGTGATTGCTTGTCTTCTGTCTCTCACATTTCAGCCTGAGCTCTTCTAGGGTAGAGACCGTGCCTTATTTACTGGTGTACCTGTAATATTGCCCCTGCACGTGGCACACAGTAGGTGCACCTTTCCCCGGTGTTTTGTGAACACTGAGGAATGGGTTTTCATGAAGTGAAATGGGGACTGCCTTGGAGGAGAGGCAGGTGGAGGTGGCTCCCTTCGCTGAGGGGAGAAAAGATCAAACAGCAAAGGCCAGTTTTCATCGGCCCATATGTGAACAGGCTGCAGTAAGGACTCATTTAGGGTGGTCACCTCTGAACCCAGAGCTCTGGAGATAGTCATGCAATCAGCACTCAAGGCTATTCAGGTCATGCTTCATGTCACTTGGAGCTAGCCAGGATGGGTGCATCTATAGCTGGGCCGCATGGTAGGCTGGAGTGTTAATAAGCAAAATTCGAATGCACTTCCTTGTATGTGTCATTTGTAACATGTACACTCTTCTTTGTCCTTCTCATATTTCTTCTTTCCCACACTTGCATCTATCCTGTTTATGCTGGCTCATGATTTTAGACTTTGTTGAAATCTCCTCTGGCTAAACCTCGGGAAATTTGTTTCAGCTCACTTATTTGCCCTTTGTCAAGCTGACCTATTTCATTAAAAAAAAAAAATGAGGTTGTGGTGGGATGAGTACTGAGAAGGCAGGAAGGGGCATGCCGCTGGTGCCCCAGCAAAGGTTATGTAGATAAGACTAGCTGTCGTGAAGTACCTGAATTGTCTTTGGGCCCCTTTTGCTATTCTTTCTTCTTCCTTAGCACTCCTCTTTAGAAACCCACTTCCCGTGTGGTGCTTTCTTGCTGCTTTACTTTCCCACTCTGTCCTGTCTTCCTTTCAGGGTTGCACGATTCTCTTATGTGTCTCCACAACTCCTCTTCATCCGCATCTAAACTTGTCTGTGGCACTAGGAAACCTTTTCTCAGCCTTCTGTCCTGTTGTAGAACCATTCAAGTAAACTCATTCAAGCTGAGATTTTAGGAAGTGACTTTGTTTAGTGGGTTATTATTATTTTACAGTAACATATATGCTTTAAGAGAGCTTTTTCTAGAAACTCACTCTCAAGTTGTGATAAAAATCTAGTAGAGGAGATTTCAAGCACCAGGTCACACTAGAGCGTATGGAGAAGACGTTTGGGGTCGTGAAAAATATTCTTTTGTTTTCTACCCAATTGATGTCATCAATGTAACTCTTTTCGCAGCTCAAACACAGTACTAGACCTGAGGGGAGACTTATATTCCATGAGTACTAAATATCAGCAGTAAAGACTCATTTTGTGGTTGAAAAGTATTAGAGCATATTAGGATCTGGAAGTGACTCCTTGGCCATTCCTTGACCCTTTTTTAATTAATTTTGGAGGTGGGGGAATTTCTCTGTAAAGCCATACTAGCTTGAGTTAATGATCAGATTTGAAACTCCCTTTTTTAGTTTGTTGGAGTTGATGTTGTTTACTTTTGTTTTGTTTTGATATAGAAACTTCTGGCTAACAGTTTCATAAATACAGAACACATTTACAAATGTCTTTGAATATTGTACAAATATGCACTTGATATTCTCAGACCACAGACCTCTACCCATCCCTTGTCTGTGGGTAAGCAGTGCTCAGTCATGTACAGTGTAGAAAAGTGCTCATTTAATACTTTCCCCAGTTGTCCAAACTCTGCCATGAAAGAGCATTGCAGCTGTTTTGATAAAGCCCCCATAAAGCCACAACTTAAAATATCTGTAAAGTGAAAATGCACAGGTATAAAAATATATTTTGCAAAAATATACCAAACCTTTCTATTCTGGCATCCAATGCATTTGTCCTAGAAGGAGGAAATACCTGATCAGTTGGAATGATATAACAGGAATTGCATTTAAAACCATTTATAAGGGCGCCTGGGTGGCTCAGTTGGTTGGACGACTGCCTTCAGCTCAGGTCATGATCCCGGAGTCCCGGGATCGAGTCCCGCATCGGGCTCCCAGCTCCACGGGGAGTCTGCTTCTCCCTCTGACCTTCTCCTTGCTCATGTTCTCTCTCACTGTCTCTCTCTCAAATAAATAAATAAAATCTTTAAAAAAAAAACATTTATAAGCCACTTTTCTTTTTTATTAAGAATGTAGTTTTGTTCTGTATCCTGATTATGGTAAAATAATTTTTTTATGTGGAACCATGGTAAAATCATGGTTAAGTTTCCAGAATAACCAATGAAAAAGCTTGGTTATTGTGACATTTATCTGACATTTATTTATTTATCTGGTAGTTTTAATAGTATTATTCAGACTTATCATTTATGAGGAAATACATTTCAAATCACAGATCAGAACTCGAGGAACGCATTTTTCCCTATGGAATCAGGAATGGACAACAGAGTGATGGCAGTCCCAGTTCTGGTGATGGCAGTGATAAATACAGTTACAGCGGCTCTGAAGCTAAAGGCAGGGGCTCAGACTGAGAGCTGGAAGAGGGCGGACTGAGAATAATCGTTAGCGACCCTGGCCAGTTGGCAGTTGGGCAACGATCACTTATTTGAAGTACCTAACATTTTGCACATAGTAGATGCTCAGTAACTGCTGATTAGAACCTGGGGCCCAAGTTCTGCCTCAGTTCAAATCCTGCCTCCACTTGTCAGCTCTGTGATCTTGGATAAGTTACTTAACCTCGTGCTTTATCTCCCTCGGCCCTAAAGGTGGTGAAGCACACCTCTCTCCTAGGGCTGTTGGGAGAATTAAGTGAGATGAAGCATGAAGCTGTAGCAGAGTTTGGCACACCTAGTAAGTGCTCCTGTGAATGTGAAATGCTGTTGAAGAACTGGGGGAGGGGTGAATGGCGGTAGCTCCTGTCACGGAGTCAGGGAGGTGGTGTTGAATAATGATGACTCGTTGAATGTTGGTTTGTTTATTGGGGTCAGGAGCTTCTCTGAAATTAATTTCATTAATAGAACAGCACAGAACACTCTGATATCTAAACTTAGAATGTTTGTTTCTTTCCCTTTCTAGATACCTTTATTTCTGAGCTTATTTCCTACTGAATTTTACCTTCAATGCCATTGAGTAAAAATTATTGGATACTCCTTATGTGAAGGATTTGTAATATGGGGTAATTTTCCTGCATTGTGATTATTGGATGTGAAAATGATGATTTTAGTAAAGTATATTTTAATGATATATACACTTCACTGTAAATTTTTTAAATAGAATGAATGCAGGTTAATTAAGGGGAAAAAGAAAATATGTTTAAGTAAAAGGGGAAAAGCACTCAGTCTCACAATCAGAACCAATTACTATGCAAATAATAATCGCAGAAATGCTTATATAGCATTTACTATATATCGGACATTGTTCTAAGTGATTTGCATCTAATTTATTTAACAGCACAAAGTCTATCTATCCAGGTCATTTTCTATGCCCCTATAAACATAGGAATGGCTGGGATCATATAATAAAAATAATTTATGATATGATTATTTTTCCCTTAACAGTATACACACTCTGAATACTTTCTCATGTTACTGAGCGCATATATTCATTGTGATTTTTAACAACCACAAAATATTTTATTCTGTGGTAATTGAACCTACCGGTGCATCTCTTTGTGTTCCTGTAACTGAGGGGGAGTCTACCACTTAAGATCTTAATAAATGATCTTGTTTTTCCTACAAATAGTGTTATTAACCAGAAAATCAATAATGTATCATCTATTATTCTTTCATATTAAAAGAGATCCAGGCAGTGCTTTGGTATGTATAAGGATTTTACCTTGTTTTTGTGTACCTGCTCTACAAAATGGTCAATGTTACGTGGCTACTGTTTTCCCATCATGCACTCAAATGATGATTCTGAGATAGCTGTTTCTTTTCTAAAATGCCTTAAAGTAAAATAAGATCTAGGTATTATGTTTTCTGTGTAAGTAAGTAGATTTTCTTGGTTTACTGAAATTTGGCATGTGGCATTTCTATTATCTTTTGGTTTTGGTGGGGAAAACTTGGTCCAATGCCGATTATGACTATTCCATGACAGTTAATGGAACATATTTGTTGAGAACCACATGGTTTGAGTCATGCACTGCCTTCACCTCTCCCTTTAATATATTTTTAAGGCAGGAGATGAGAGTGATGGATTGGTTTCAGGGTGTGAACACCAGTCTCTGATTGTAATTCGGGAGATATGTGGATCTGAAGTTGATGGGCAGGCTGCCTGCTTGGCCAGGCGAGCTTCCATTATCTCGAGAACCTGTACCGATTAGTCTGCTATCATATTGAGAGACCTCACTATGAAAACAGACGTTTTCCCAGGGTGGCAGAGAAATAAGAGGAAATATTCCATTTGAGATTTAATTCTTCCATTGTTTCGAGCCTATAGAATTTCATCTAACTAATAGGATAGCATGTTTATTCAGGAGGGGATGAGAAGTCTTATTTTCTCTCCAATCAGTATTTCCCCCCTCCCCCACAACTCCATTACATCAGGACTGTTCATATCTGAGGCATACATAAAAATGTATAATTTTCTTTTTGTAGGCCTGTGCTTTGCATAAACTAGAAGTTCAGTATATTTATTGAGTATCAAGTAAGTGAAATTAGATTAAGGCCTACATAGCAACATGAAATATGAGATAATGTATGAGATTGTACACATTATTACCCAGCTTTTCCACAACGACTTTGCCCCAGCATTACCTAATTTATTTGTGATTTTGTCTTCTTAGAATCTGGTTGAAATTCCTCTTTGGCGGCTTTTAAGAGTTGATGTACATTTGGTTTAATTCTAGAAGGCTTTCCCTGTGTAGGTTTATGCTTTTGTTTCTTGAGAGGTTAATGCTTTAAACAGGTTTATGCCACATTAGATTAGATACTGTGGAACATCAGATCTTCATGCATTTGGCAGGGAAATTGTCTCTTTTTGAGGGATCTCTTACCTGGTTTTCACATTCTTTTTCATAAAGTTTTTGCGTGTGTGTGTGAATATGTTTAGTTCATTACAGTGTATACATCACACATTGATTTACTATGCTCACTAATAAAGTATGTTTCTAAAGTCTATCCAACAATAAATCAGTGGGTGAAACATGAAAGGCAAAAAAATAACAAAAGCTAGTTTTTCTTGCTTAATATTTTATGTAACCAAAATACTCTTAGATTTTTCTGTAATGATTTACATTTAGGATCTATCAAAATAAAACTATCAGAGTGCTTGTCAGGTAAAAAAAAAAAATAAAAACACCTTTGTCTTTCCAATACACACAGCTTCACAAATACGAACACTGAAAAAATATTGAAAATTTTCAGCCAGCTCATACTTGAACTTAAACTTTGGAGTTGGTATCAATATTGAAGGAATTCAGGAAGTCATTTAAGGGCAGAGAACAGGGCTCTGGCAGATGTATTAGGCAGGACTCATTGCTATAGGTATCTCAGGAGGAGGGTGGTGTCACCATTTCAGTGGGAGATGGGTGTCCTACCAGCCTGCTAGCACTTGCCGTCCCTGTGATAAGTATAAAAATACTCATTTACCTTTATTTCTGTCAAACTCATGTACCTTGCCCCTCCTTGGTGAATAGGTGCCAAATGTAGGAATACAATCCTAGTCAGATTTAGAAACATGTTAAAACTAAACAAATACCTCTCTTTATCGCTCCACCACAATTAGAAAAAAAAAAAAAATGTGCCAAATATCATAGGTACAGTTGGAAAAAGAGAGGATGAAGGAGGCACGGAAGGAAGGAGGGAATAGAGAAAACAAAATTTCCTACTTCAAAAGTAGATTAGCTTTCAGAGTGCCTACCTGACTTAGTCAGTAGAGCATGCAACTCTTGATTTTGGAGTTGTAAGTTCGAGCCCCCCATTGGGTACAAAGGGTACTAAAAAAAAAAAAAAATCTAAAAAAAAAAGCAAACTAACTTTCAAACATGACTGTCTTTCGTTTTTGGAGAGACAGACACTTGCATAATTAGGGGATTTCTCAAGATTGAATTTAAACTAATGTAGCATATTTACCAGAGGCAGCCTAAATATTAATATTTGATATGTATAAAGTATAGATTCTAGCAAGGTGACAAAGGAGTGAAATTATGGCTGATAAATATCTATTCTTCATTGGTTCCAAAGTTTGCTTTGGAGAGGCCCTGGAATACTGAAAGTTAAGGAGGTAGTAAAGGGATTCTTTCCTGCAGGCTAGATTTAAGATGTTTCTATACCTAGTACTCTAGCCATTACAGTACCCTCTGTCTGCCATTTCAAACTGAGTTAAGAGTTGTACCATGAGGGGTGCCTGGGTGGCTCAGTGGGTTAAGCCTCTGCCTTTGGCTCAGGTCATGATCTCAGGTCCTGGGATCGAGCCCCACATCGGGCTCTCTGCTTGGCAGGGAGCCTGCCTACCTCTCTCTCTCTGCCTGCCTCTTTGTCTACTTGTGATCTCTCTGTCCTTGTCAAATAAATAAATAAAATCTTTAAGAGAAAAAAAAAAAAAGAGTTGTACCATGATATAGCAGTCACCTGGACTGTCCTTTGCTATAGCTGTGCCGAGAGCCAGCATGAGTGTGCATTGGTCTTGGTGGATAAAATGGGCTAATTTTTGTTATCATGGAAATGATCGTAGGATACCTCTGCCCTTTTATATAGAATTTGCCACATTCCTGTGTCCATTTCATTTTGAATTCCCTAAAAATTAGCATATAGATCTGAGGAGGGCAAGCTCTCTCTACTCCCTAGGAAAATATTTGTCCACATCACCTCTCTTAGTGCTACCAACTTCTGTAGGAGTTACGGGTAAGAGACATTGAACCCTGTATTCCAGGAACTTAGTTACTGAAGTCCTTTGGGCATACTTACAGTTATGTTGCAGGTACCATTACCTTTTCACTACTCAATCAGAAGCAGTAAGGAGTAGGGGATAGGCAATAAGCCAGAAGATTTTTGTAAATATCTTAAGAAACATAGCTTCAAAGTGTTTCTTTATCTAGTTTACAGATTTGAGAATTGGGAGCATTAGACTGTATCTATCAGAGATATTTATATGCTTCTGTGGAATAGTTAAAAAGTATGTAATTAAGAGTCATAATATCTGCTGACTTCTTTATAATATCCTGGTAAATTATAATTTTTTAGCATGCATATTGGTTCCATGTAGCCCCTAAAACGACTTGTATGCATCTGTATGTAAAGAGAAAATAAAATGGAGAACATAATGCTTATTTAATTCAGCAAATATTCGTTAATTATTTCCAAGGCCTTGGAAGAGAAGATGTGGTCCAGATCAGACTTTGAGATCATATTGGAATGCTCATAATCATTTATAGTAGATGATAGGAAGTCCATGTTTTTACTGATTTTTCTTTAGTTTCTATATTTTAGGATTTTATTTTCCTCAGATGCTCTTTTTCTTCTGGCAGGTGTAAGCTCAAGGAAATAGTTCATCCAACCATTCAACTTTATTATTGAAATATATATTTATAAGTATTCATTAATTTAATATGACCTCTGTGAGGTATGTACTGTTGCCCTTGTCTTGTAGATGAGACATAGCAGTACAATGAAAAGTCATTAAGAGGTAAAACTGTGACTCAAGCTTAGGCAGGCTGGCTTAAGAATCCTTGTTCTGGTGGCCAGCAACTAGTTCTAGTAGCTAGTATGATGCTTTTCCCCAAACTATAGATTGCGATTTATTATGGGTTAGAAAACCAATATAGTGTGTTGCAAGTAGCACTTTAATAAAAATGATATGGAATAAAAAAAAGAATGGGATTGAAGCTAATATTGTGTGTATTAATTGTACCTTATGTGTAGTAAGTATAAATATTGTCTTATGAAACCATTTTTCATAAACATAAGAATATATATTTAGATACACATAGATATACATTATACTGAGTTGTAATAAAAAATGTATTTCTTATTATGTATCTAGGTCAAAAAACATCTGCAAGTCACTGAACTACACTATAGGGCCACTCAGTGCTTAGAAAATAATTGGTATTCAGTAATTCTTTATTAGGTCAAATTAATGTATTATTAAATTGTAAAATCCACACAGTGTTGGAATAAAAGCCTTCTTTGCTGAACATATAATTTCCTGTAGAGCAGGACTGAAAATGTTAGTCCCACAGTTTCTAACCAATGGAATTGTAACAGCCCAATATAATCAATCAATTTAGCCTCCAACCTAAACTCAAGTTCCCGTCTCCAGATCTTTTTGGTTATTTTTATTGCTTTAAGATTTGCCCTTTTGTAGTTTAATGTGGTCAAATGATAATCACAGTCCCAAATAAGTGACGATTCCTAAAAACAATTTAACAGTCTAGTTTCCATTAAAATAAAAATACATTACCAACAAGTAAGGTTTATTTCAGCAATGTCAGGATAACTCAATAGTAGGAAAATTGTTATAATTTATCATATTAGGAGAAAAATCATATTCTCTTTATAGACACTGAAAAGACATAGGATAAAAAGTTAACAACCATTCTCTACACTCAGTAAAATAGAATTAGAAAGAGACATCCTCAGCATGATAAAAAACTATTTATTTTATCCCCAAAGCTAATACAGTTGGTGAGAAAACACATGAGGCATATTACTAGCATCAGAAAGACAAGAACAAATTTGGTTCACTTTATTCACTATTATTTAGTATCATGTTGAAGAAAATTGCCAGTACAGTTAGATAAAAGAAAACAAGGCATAAAAATTAGAAGAAAGACATGCAGAATACTTGCTGTTTACAGATGAGAAGATTTAATACCCATAAATTTCAGAGACTCAGTTGAAAAATGATGGCAACAAAATAATGGAATGATAGGAAAGTTCAAAATTGACATGCAAATTTCCTTGGACTGAATGTTATTTATATTAAATAATCTGCAAGAGAGGTTTTTAAAATGGAAAGTAATACTGTTTTCTTTGACAAGTATACTGGACATCTTTTCTATCTTATGCTGAACATCAGGGTAAGCACTGAATTAAAACAAATGTTTAAATGTGAAATATGAAAACATAAAAGTAATAGAAAAATATATGGATTCCTTGTGGTCTTAGTATAAGGAAAACCTTTTTAATAAAATAAAATTCAAAATCCAAAAGTCAATGTAAAGATGAATATGTTTGAAATTTTACAAATTTAAAACTTCTGTATTTATAGCAACAAAATACCATAAGCAAAACCAAAAGATAAATGACAAATTAAGGTGGAAATTGTACCTCATTATGAATAAAGATCTAATCTTCCTGATAGCAACAGCTCATAATAATTGACCAAAAAGAACTAATGGAAATCTGGTCAAAGTGTCAAAGTATCCTTCCCTATAGTTCACTATACGTGAACTATATTTCACCAGAAATATCATTGGGTTTTACACATTTTTTAACTTGATTCAAAATAGGAGAAATCTTAAACTATACCAACACATTTTTAATCTAGTACATTAGCAAGAATCCAAATGTTTAATAGCCTGCTTGTTGGCAAGGATCCAAGGGAATGAGAGTTTTCCACTCTTAATGGGAATGTAAGTTGTTATGAATGTAAAATGGAATACATGCATATAAGCTTTGATTTAATATTCTTATTTCTATATATTTATCTTATATATTTATAAAATGTTAAGTGTACAAATTGATTCATTGCAGCTTTGTCTTTAAGAGCAAAAGATAGGAATTACTCTGCAGATAGCATCTATCAGTAGAAGAATGGTTAAATAAGTTAGGCATATCCGTAATGGAATGCTTTGCAGTACAAAAAAGGAGAGAAAATTATGAATATTGAAAGATTTCAAAAATGTATTACTAAGATCTGGAAATATATACAAGAAATCAATAAGCTGGTTAATTGCTTAGGGAGTATGTTGGTAGAGCAGTGGGAGCTGAGTAGGTAGAGAACCAGGATAGAAGCAAGATTCTTTACTATACACTTTTTTTAAAAAAACAAGACATTTCTCTATTTATATGTTTTCAAATTTTGAACATGAAACTATGGATCTATTCAACCAAAAAAATGATAAACACACAAAAAACAAACTATGCCACTTTATATATGTTCATAGAGAACTTAATTTTCCTATGAAATGGGACTAAAAATGTCAACTGCACAGTTTCTTGCAAGTGGAACTGTAAAAGACTAACGTAACCCATCAGTTTGCTTTCCTCAGGTATAATTTCAATGCAGATCCCTTACACTTATATCATTTGGTGGAAGTTTTATTTCTTGTAGACATTTAATAATTTTAATGGCATTTTATGTCTTGATATCTTAACACTTTAATACCATCAATGTATGTATGTATGTAAGTGGCAGTGAAAAAATAAGATTGAACAAAAATTAGGACTGGAATTTATCTTAAAAATTACCAGACATTGTTATATATAACATGCAACACTGAAAATTATAATAATATTATTATTATTTTTAAAGATTTTATTTATTTATTTATTTGACAAACAGAGATCACAAGTAGGCAGAGAGGCAGGTGGGGGCAGGGAACAGGCTTCCCACTGAAAAGAGAGCCTGATGTGGGGCTCGGTCCCAGGATCCCAGGATCATGACCTGAGCCAAACACAGAGGTTTTAACCCACTCAGCCACCCAGGCACCCCCAGAATTATAATGTAATTAAAAATTGTTGTATATATTTTACCTTGCTTATGTGCTTAACTCTCTGAGGTATCAAATTGCCATGCTATAACAGCATAGTAATAGTAATAGTCTTGAGCTTTATTTTCATTAGCATTAAAATACAGTTAATTTTTTTAGAACTTCGAACGTGTATTCAATATGGGATTCAAGAGCTACATCTTAATTTTTGGTAGGATTCATTAGCTGTGTGTATTATTTAATCTTTCAGAAAGCTGGTTTCTCAGTTTTTAAGAAAGGATACTAGTACTTACCCCTGAAGTTTGTGGTCAAGATCAGAGTGAATATCTTTGTATCCAGCATCAAGGTGAATGTTAACAAGATCAATACACAGTTGCTACTACCTAATATTTGATTTATTTGAATAAAATGGAGGGGTTGATTATACTATTTTCACTGCTATGAGCTTGTATCTACTTGCCTTTTTCTTTACTCAAAGTTTGATAGAATCAATTGTTAAAATCACTTTTTAAATAATCTTCTCAAATTAAATATTTAATATGGAAAACTATCAGATTTAAATGAAAACTTTTAAATAATGGTAGATTGTTTTAAAATGGCATTTTCCTGGATAGAGTAAGATGCGGCTATTAAAAATCATGTGGTATAAAGGTGATTATGGCATAAAGTTTTTTTTTAAAGATCTTATTTATTTATTTGAGAGAGAGAGAGAAAGCACGAGGGGATGGCAGAGGGAGAGGGAGAAGCAGGCTCCCCACTGAGCAGAGAGCCTGACATGGGGCTGGATCCCAGGACCCTGGGATCATGACCTGAGCTGAAGGCAGATGCCTAACTATCTGAGCTACCCAGGTGCCTCAGCATAGAAATTTTGCAAAATATGGAAATATAAAAGGCTGCCCAAGTTTATATAGTAAGACCTCAAATTTGTCAACAAAAGTCCACCATATATAAATAAACGTGTGTGTGTATGTTTGTGTGTGTGTATCTATTTCATAGAGAGATGATGGGAAGAATATATATCAAATGTTAATAGTGGACGTCTTTTGAGTGTTAGAATTATGATATTTGTTCATTCTTTATTTTCTAGTTTTCCAAATTTTCTACAATGAATCTATATTGCTTATTTATATATATATACACACATATATATGTATGTATGCATATATGTATGTGATTTTGCAGATACTTTAAGAATAGATTAAGGGTGGATAGTAGAATCTAAATATATGTACTTCTAAAAAAATATATATTTCAAACTATACTAACTTTGTTGGTAGAATCTTATTCCAGAAGAATAGTAGTTGGCACCTGGAAGGACTCTTGGCACTTTTTCGTATTGGGGAGGGGTTTATTTTGGTAAAGTAACACTACCACTGTAGCCTGGTGGCTACTGCAGTAGGATCAGATCTCAGGTCACATCAGTTCAGTAGCTAAGCATGTGGCTCAGCTCTCTGAAATTGTGGGCCACAACTCAGGGATTTTTAGAGGATGATCCTTGTGTCTTTTCACACAAGTAAATCTGCTTATTGAGAACAAATACAGATCAGAGGACATTGGGGAGAGTAAAAGTTGCATATTAAGCTAATTTAAGCAGGTTGTTTTGTGCTATGTAAATGTAGGAGAAATTGAAAAGAAATGTATAGTTCTGTCATACTTCTGCTCAATTTGAAAAAAAACAACAACCCTAACTTTCCAATGAAATCTGTATCTTATATAGTCTTCATTATTTCATTTTTTTTAACAGCTGGTGTTAATCTAGTTGACATAATATATTAAACCCATTGTGAATACTTTGGAGAATATTTAGGGAGCTTAATACTGAAAAGGATGTCTTGTGGATTTCTACTGAGTCATTTCAATCATCTTTCCTCAATGTAGCTTCATTCCAACCTCCTAGCAATTCATTTTGGTGTCCCTGTTCCCTTTATGTTACCTTTTGCCTAACTTAGGATCCTGTCCCTTATTCTTTTCATTTCACTTAATCATAGCTTTTCAGAAATATTTCAATACCCTTCATTTTAGAGGTGTAAGAACAGAGACACGGAAAAGTTAGTGAACTGTTCAGGGCTATACAGTTAGTAAATAGATCGACTTCATCACTTAACTTCCATTTCAGCATGTATTATTACATGTTCCAGTTATTCTGGAAAATTCTCTAAAATACTGTCAAGAAAGGTCTAAGATTTTTGTCATATCTCTCCAAAGAGTATAGAAATATATATATGTAATATATGTTTAATTGATTTTTCTCTATTGAGTATTCATTAAAAAGATATGTATATTTATATCAGGATAAATTATCCAAATAATCACAGAAAACTCTGGTACATGAAAGGTCTGGCAATAACCACAATTCGCCTTACCTATTAAGTTCAGATTTTCACTACAAGATGACCAAATCTTTTTTTATGTAGGGAAAGAAACATGTAGAGACAGTTCTACAGTTCTAGAATTTGAAATTTTAATGGAAACTGGAAAAATGAATGTCTACTCCCACACCTAAAATGGGGCATACAGTTTGTCTGGAGTTCAGATTCCCCTCCTTCAAAAGCTACAACTTTAAAGCCATGAGACCTTATAAATTATTTATCTCTTTCTTGAAATAAATATAATAAACCTCATTCAAATAAGAAATAACTTTTTGTTTTTCTGCCTTGTTAACACCTTAAAGTTCTCTGAGGGCAAGGGACTATAGTCTTCAAAGGACCATTATTTTGACAGTCTTTTATGAACAGTCCAAGTGCTTTTGAAGGTGCCCTTTTATCACATATCTGAGGGAACCTTAACTGTCATTTCTGAATCTGGGCAGCTAATTTGCTCCCCTTCCATGTGACATAGTTAATTTCTACATAGATGATTGTTTCTCAATAAAGCATGATGTGTCTGTTCTTTACCATATGATGACTTGATTGGTGAAATGATAGAGATATTTTGAAAAAAAAAATTCCATTAAGTTTTTAAAAATCTTTCAGTGCTAAATTATCTATAAATCAGATATTTTTTAGTAAGCTTGTCCAAGTTTTACATATTAACTATATCTTAAACATCTGCATCATTTAGTATATTCATCATAGTATTATGAGCTACATATAGGAGTTTGAGATGTGGGGACCCTTTACTTTTATATTTTCCATGAGGCAAAAGGCTTTTAGAAATTTGGTATCAGAATGGAAAACCTAAAAGCAATCATTTTTTTCTTAAAGAAATAAGAAAACATAAAGGACAATTCTTTAGAAAAGGAAAGATGTCCTAAATTAAACAGGAAGAGTTTGATCTCCTTTTTCCATAAATTATCTTTTTAGAAACCACAGGGAAAAAAAAAATGACAGGATCTGTGTTAAAATATTTGAATACTAATTATTTGATTAGTTATTTTCAATCATCATAGTAATGCTTTTTCATGTTTTGTTTTTAAAGTAGTTAATTTTGAAGTTTAACAATTCAAATAAATATGTTTAAGTAAACATATCTTAAAAGGAAAAATGGAATCATTTAATTATTATAACTGTGTTTCTGGTTATAAAAATATATAGACTGAAAAAAAAAGGTCTGAAACAAATTATACATTTTTTTTTTTTTTTTGTCCAGAGGTGTTTTATTATCTGAAGTAGGCAAAAGTTAAATACTATTAATGAAGTTGTTTCAAAACTCTTAAATCTTAGTATAAATATTATTATGAAATAAAGGATTTCTGACAGTTGGTTAAACTGTGAGCTAGAGCGTAGCATTCTCCAACAGGAGTTTCGAGCATGATCCCAATCTATCAATAGTTTTGGCTGAAGAAGTTTGTTTTCAAAATTCTGATTTCTAGTGTTTGATAAGAGGTAACCTGGGTCGGGGCACCTGGGTGGCTCAGTGGGTTAAAGCCTCTGCCTTCAGCTCAGGTCATGATCCCAGGGTTCTGGGATCGAGCCCGGCATAGGGCTCTCTGCTTAGCAGGGAGCCTGCTTCCTCCTCTCTCTCTGCCTGCCTCTCTGCCTACTTATGATCTCTAGCTGTCAAATAAATAAATAAAATCTTAAAAAAAAAAAAAAAAAAAGAGGTAACCTGGGTCTTCTACGCTTCAATCTTTGCACTCCAGTGTTGATTTTTGTCACAATTTTATACTAGTAAGCTTTCTGTAAGTTGTGTTGTTTTTATTAGGAAAATACACACACACATATATTACATTTTTTTAAATGTTTTAGATAAAATCGTTTCATCAAGCAGTTTGGGAAAGTTTGACTGTATCAGAGATGATATGATGTATTATATATAAACAAAACTTTCCGATAAGAGAAAAACCAGTTCAAGAATTAGAATGTCATTTCTTCATATTGTGTGTGTGTGTGTGTGTGTGTGTGTGTGTTATGTATGTGTGTGTTTCTTTGCTACAGTGGTATTCTTTCTCCTCCTTCCCAAACCTCATGTGTGTTTTAACTAATAGTGATGTCAGGTTCTTTTGGGAGCATCTGGAAAGGAAAACAGTAGGGGAGAAGTGGATTGGATCTTTGGGGAATGATTGGGAGGGAAGGCAATCAGGGGAATTGGTTTCTATGGGTAGCTCATGGGAGAGAGCTCCAGGGTAGGAGAAGAGTCAAATCTTTGGGGAGCTTCAGGGGAACTAAGGGTCAGGAATTGGACATTTTAGAGCATCATTGAAATCGAAAGAAAAGAAAGGATGAAGGAATTTTTTTGGATACTCCTCAAAGAGCCTAGTGAAGAAAAACAATGAGCTCCTCTGAGAAAGTTCTGGAATTAGAAGCGGGCCAGCAAAGAGGGGTGGAATCTCTTCCACTACTCTTGTTGGCTCCACTTAGTCCCTGGTGTGAGGAAGGATTGAGATAGCTGTAGTTACAAATGGTTTGACTGTGTAAATCTATTTGTGTATGTGAATGTTGTTCTGATTTCCTCTTCTTTTTACTGTCTTATCTGAGTATGGGAATAGCTGAAGGCTTTATTGCTATCTGTGTGTTGCATGCTATGTGGATCTTTTAAGGCGTGACCTTATCAAAGTTGGCATCTAAATGCAAAGGAAAATGCAGGGCAAGCTTGTTCTAGTTGGGGTTCCTGTCACCAGACCATAGCAATGTGGAACAATGGATACATTACCTGAATTCACTGGGTGCAAGCAGAGTCCCTGCTTCCATGCTTGCCCTTATCAGTGTTTAAAGTAGTGCCCAGTACTAAGAGTACTATCTATAAAGAGAACGCCTCCTTCCCATTCTTTTCTTTTCCTATTCTGTATGAATATTTGAGGGGTAAAGCTTTTGTGTGAGTAGTTAGAAAATGTGGAAAAACAAGATTACAAGGTCGGGGTGAAAGTAGTACAAGATTGGAAGAATGAAACTCTTTCACTTCGCTCAGAGTAAAATGATACTCTTGGCCCAAGGCCAGAGAAGCATAGGCGTTAGGATGGTGCGGACAGGACAGGACCATCAACAAGTTTGTGAAGGAATGAGCTGAGAGAGCCGTGTCTCTGTCCTGTGGTTTACCGTTGTATTTTGAGTTTTCACTCTTTGTTTTTTGCCCGTTGGAAGCAATGGTAGAGAGATTACACTAAGCTTTAAAACCACAGCAAAACAAAACTTTTAAAACACTTGTGTGGTAGTTTAAGAGACGAGCAAGTTTTGTTTTAACAAAACTGTTACTGTTAACTGTTACTAGTTGGGCATTTCTGAAAGTTTGCAGAATAGTTGACTCTTTTTGTCTCCTCCTATTTTATCTCTATGACAGGTAGAATCTGAAGTGTGTGAGCTTTAAAATAAAGGAAATGATTTTTACGCAGAAAATAATATACATCATTTATATGACATAATTAGCATTCATTTTATTCAATACATTTCAAAATATACTTTTTAGAAAAGTCAAAGTAGTTTTAACTTTTTCCTTATAAATCTGATCACTATATTTTTGATTAATAATTTTACAATGTATATTTCTGTAATAGTTGTTCTAAGTTTTAACAATTACCATCTTTAGCAAATCTATATATACTTTAAAATATCTCATTCTTAAGCTCCCTTCAAATATTGTATTATGCCTTATTTTCCCTAATTATCCAAAGTTTACAAAACAAACACTTATTGAAGATTAAGATGTAATTTAATTTTAAGAAGACACTTCCCTTTCAGGGAACAGAAGTAGCAATAAGAAAGGTTAAAGAGATTTCCTATTCTTTCCTCAAAAGAAAAAAAAAAACAAACCTAACCTGTGTCATCTTGTGTTCATTCAATGTACATTTATTAAGTGCCCACTAAGCTTATATTAAGCCTTTCCTTTTTAGTTGTTGATTTGACAAATCAGAGGATTATCTTCTAAAAGGATTAATAAAATATTTTTTGATTAGCCTTTTATGATTTTTTAATTAAGTCGTCAGTCCAGGCTTTGGAGACAGTCAGTCACAGGTTAAAATCGAAGAGTTTCCATTAGCTGTGATAAACATGTGTACATGTCTGTCTGTCTGTCAGTAGTTATCACAGTCTATCATTATTGACCCAGAGAATAGTCAGCTACTGACTGAGTGACCTTGTGTGAATAAATTATCTCTGAGCCTCACTTGACTTGCCTATGTAAAGAGAAATGATAACACTTACTTGTTAAGACAATTAGAATTAGATTAAATGTATATTTAAGCCTCCCGTGTGGCATTTGGAACATGATGGGCACTTAGTAACTTTTGATTGTTATAGTTTATGTTATCATTACTGTGACCACTTTATGGATTTGAACCTCAGATTATTTCTGTGCCTCCTAGCCATGCTGCCTCTCTCATTTTTCCATTACTGCCTGCCCCCAATATTCTAGAGTGAAAAAGGCCTCGTCATCTACCTGACTTGTCACTCTCCCATCTTGTTGCCCTCATGCATGCCTTGTCCATCAGCAGGGATACGCTGAGGAAGCTCTGCTCTCCTCTCTCTGCCCTCTTCCTCTGCTGTAGTGGGAATATGGCAGAAAGAGTGAAAGATTTCGTTATTAGTTAAATAAAGAGTACATTTTTCTGTAGATTCAAAATAACTGAGGCCCTTTCCCTTAAATATTTGATATAGTCTTATTGAAACTCATTTTGCTATATGCTATGGATTTTTATGTACTCCTTTTGCTATTTCTGGTAGTGAGTTATTGAAATCTTAAGAGACCGACATCTTACTTCTTAAAATTTCATATTGCTTGTATGTCAGAAACAAAGGAGAGGTGCAAAGACAACCTCCAAACTTGCCTTGGTGAATTATGAACTGCCCTGGTTTGTTTTTATTTGTACTGCACTTAATGATCAAGGACTGTACAGCACTGTGCATTTTAGTTCAGTATTGGAAATCTAATCTGCAAATTTTCCTTTTCCACTTTCAATTCATGCTTCAGGAGCTTACTTATTACCTTTGCTCCAGCATAAAAGTTGGGCAAACAGATACTTTGGCAACTGCTAACAGTACCACACCTTGGCTTTGCTGGGTACAGAAAGTAGTCAGTTATTTCTGGGAGTATACATTTGTCCCAGCTGAAAGATGCCACTCACAAATTCCAGTGAGAATAGATGATAATTGAAAAAAAAAAGAAAATTGCTATAACTTTAAAAAAATATGTATCCTATGGGCTTTGTTCCTAGTTTTACCTAGAGAGTAAAGAATCTGTATAGCAGATTCAGGTGTCCAGCCTGGAAATCACTTCCTATTGGCTTGCATGGGGACACTGTTCCAAGTGTCAGTTTTGAATACTAGTAACCCGTCATGGATCAGTTATCTGAAATGGCAGGTTTATTTGTTAAGGGAGGAATGACATTATTTCCTGTCCTTTAGACTGAGCTGAAGTGAGAATAAAGTGGTAAGAATGTTCCTTTGCACTTTAGGTGTGAATGTGCTATCATTTGTGCAACTGATTTGATTGCCACAGCTACTATCATTAGCATCTTGGATCAAACGTGGAACAAGCTGTACTGTATTTCATGTGTGATGGAATACAGACAGTGATTAAAAGTACTTGGAAAGGCACTGGATTATTCATTTAAAACTGATCGTGGCCTTCTATGTTTGGGTCTTAAAGTTATTTTCACTTTTGGATGGTAAACATTTTTTAAACATTGCTTTTTGAAATGAAATATGAATTTAATTTGGGTTTAGGAAATACTTCTCTCTTTTTGAAACTAATATGCTTTTGTAATCTCAGAATCATCTTCCTAGTAGGTAGTGTCAATCACCAGGAAAACCTTAATGTAGAGAAAGCTAGTGCTTTCTTAAAGCAGACAGGAGTGAAGCTGTCCAATCTATTTTTTTTTTTTTTAAGATTTTATTTATTTATTTGACAGAGAGAAATCACAAGCAGGCAGAGAGGCAGGCAGAGAGAGAGAGAAGAGGAAGCAGGCTCCCCGCTGAGCAGAGAGCCCGATGCGGGACTCGATCCCAGGACCCCGAGATCATGACCTGAGCCAAAGGCAGCGGCCTAACCCACTGAGCCACCCAGGTGCCCCTGTCCAATCTATTTAATCTCTGATACCTCTGCTGTACTTCCTTATGTAAGGAAACTTTTAGTTTGACATAGGAAAGGAGAAAAAGTCTTTCAGATTGGAGAAATCACTTGTAATGTTGATTTAGAGACTGCCCCTCACTTTCATCTTTAATCCTAATCATTGTATAATAGTGTTTTAAATAACCAGTGAAAACATTTCATGATTCTGAGCTTTTTTTTGAACATGAGTTTGAAACGTTTGAAGTGATATTGATGGTAAACCAAACTTTGTCATTACAGACACAAGAAAGTTTTCTGTCCACCTCACTTTGATTTATTGTATTATTATCTTGTTTAGGGATAGGAATATAGGAGATACTCTTTCATCAGTTAAAGGGATAGAAGTATATAAAAGGTCAACCCTAGTAAAGTTCAACTGTGTAGGTAGGGTCTTTATTGTTATTTGCATTAATGCCAAAACTGATAAGAGATTGTGTTGAAACCATAAAAGAAGAGAAAATACTTAATAAGTATTATATATTCCTCAATAAGAGAAACTAAACGTTTTACCATATTTTTGACTTTGTTGGTTTTACATTATTGGGACTTCTCTAACTCTATACGGGTACATAGCACTTTTTTTTTCTTTCAGTACTACCTGAAACCTGAAGTAGCAACAGGTTCTGTTCAAGTTGCCAAATGTCCAAAATACATTGTAGTTAAATTAGTGTGAGGGACTTATTTTAATTATTTAAATGTAAACCTGTGATGTTATTCCTATTGTTTGTTTTTCATAGTTTATTTCATGACTGTTCTACAGTGTGGAAGTTATTCTGTACTATACTGCTGTATTCTAAATCCATACTCACTTAAAATCCGGTTTCTTCACTCAATGACACTTTAAAATCATAAATTAAGTATGTGGTTTTTACAAAGGGGTGAATAGAGTATACTGGCTACTTTACTTTTTTAAAATTTGTACCTAATTTGGATTGAGATCCATATAGGTGGAACATCATTAATGAGAAGGATTTTTAATTTCTAATTTTAATTTGTTACAAATTAAATTGTATTTAATTTGTAATTTCTAAAATCAAGAGTGTATTCTCTGTAGCAAAGATATGCAGCCTACTTGATAAGTGGTCTGGGAAATGTTTGTTACCTGTCTGTCTGGAAATAAATATAGGAATTAAGTAAGTGTTGTGTAAAACTTTTGTAAAGATTTGACACGGTAATAAAAATTGTGAATTTGTATTTTATATTTTTCAAATTTCATTTCTTTGCATTAATGAAGGTATTTATTTGACAATTTGGAAATTAAAACAAAAGTGTCCTTCACAGATCGTTTGACAAGCACTGTTTTAGAAGACATGAGGAGAGTTATCTATGTGCCCAGCATCAATGACCTTATGCACTGTACATTAAAATGTAAAACATATCCCAAACCAACTTATATAACTAACCTATATATGTAAATAACTGTATAATTTTTATAAAGGATACTAAAGTAAAAATGAAATCCAACTTTTTATTGCATCTGAAGTAGCAGAACTTTTGTTCATATATATATGTATCATTTATTAAGTGATTCCAAAGTGCCAGGTACAAGTTTGCTTTCTGTCTGTGCTATAAAAGCACATTGGAGTGGGTTCCATATTATCCTTATTCTCATCTTTAGAATGAGGGGAAGTGTTGCTAAATGTGTAAATTTTGTATGTTAGGATAGGATATGGTGTTTTCTAATTTATATTCCAGATTTTTAGGACTTTTATTTATTTTTTTTATTTTAGTAATAGAAGGAAAAAAGAGAATGTGTTATGTTTTATTAGATTTTATTATCTTTATGTGCATAGTCCTCTAAAATGAGGAGCTAGTTAGAGGTAGAAGAAGAAAGCTCAAGTATTTGCAGATCTACAGTGGTAAATGGGCACAGGAATTAAGATGAGGCTTCATCACATATGTTGATTTTGAAGTACCAATTATTGATAAGGCAGAGTTTTAAGGATAGTGCATTCACGTTATAGGTGATACTGTTTGTCAAGTGGAATCCTTCCCAAAAGGGAGATGAAAAGTGATTCTTCTTTTTTAAAGATTTTATTTATTTTAGAGAGAGAGAGCAGGGGGAGGGGCAGGGGGAGGGGCAGAGGGAGGGAGAGAGAGAGAATCTCAAGCAGACTCTGCCCTAAGTTCAGAGCCTGAGGTGGGGCTTGATCTCAGAACCCTGAGATCACAACCTGAGCTGAAATCAATAGTTAGACACTGTGACTGAGCCACCCAGGTACCTTGAGAAGTTATTTTTCCATAACATCTCTACTCTTCATGCGGACATAGATACTCAACTCTTAAGAAGCATCAATGACCTTATGCACAAATATATTATATTTGCATCAAGTAAAGTAATACTTAAGATAATTTTCCCTTTCCCTGGCTCTTCAATAACCTATTTTCTCTTTATCTTTGCAATTGAAAAAAAGGAAGGGAGAGAGGGAGTCAGGTGGGAAGAAAAGGACTGAGGATGATTTTCCTCATGTAGAGTCCTCAATGAAATAAGCCTTTAGATCTTCATCAGCAGATGGGTAAACTTGGTTCCTTTGCTAGATGCTTTCCTTCTCTAAAATTCTGGTATTCACCTAGTTAATATATAGTTGGATTTATATTTTGTCTTTATTTGGTTAATTCTACCACTGATCATTGATGTGTCCATCTGCCTGATAGCCTTTGAGCAATGTTTAAAGATTAAGGGTAGAAACTATCAAGGGTGGAACTAGCAGAGGTGACTGACTCCTGATTCTCTGCTGCCCTTGAAGGCACTGGATAATGGAGAAACAAGTGCCTGCATGTGTTGGATTTTGTTAGTTGGATCCAGCTCCTGCTAAGAGACGACTGAGGTCACGTCAGCACCTTGGAAGGCTGGGAAGCTGGAACTGGAGCATCTGAGCCAATCCCTAGACAAACAGGTTTTAACCAGGACAGTGTAAGAGAGAGCTCTGCTTTGGAGACTCTTTGCCCATCACCTAAGGCCATGATTCTATTCACATCTTTTCCTTCTATCTGTTCATTTTTGTATAGAATAGATTGCATTTCCCTAAATAAATTGATGCACAGTGAAAGTCTAGAACCACTGGTATAGAATGGTAACAGCTGACCTAATGTCTGAGATATTTTGAGGTTAATTAATACATATTAACTAATTTAATCACCCTTGCAAAAAGTATTCTTTTGCAAAGCGTCTTTTCTTTTTTAATATTGAGTTGGAAAAGGATCCTTTCACATGATCCTGTAGCAGATTATGTTCAACTGTTAATAGAGTGTAAAAATGTTTGGTGACGGATATTTAAGTATGTAATTATATCCTATTTTATTACACATCTAATTACAAATAAATTTATTTGTCAAGAGTATATGGATAGAAGGGAGTCAGGGGGAGGAGTGAAAAGTAAGGGAGTAATGTTTATTGAACACCTCTGCGGGCTATTGCCAGTTTCTATAACACAATAACCTCTAATACAGGAATCACTCTTCCCTCACCCATAAAGAAATTGGGACTTAAATACTTTTTAAATTAAAATTATTGTGTTTTGTTCTGTTGTATAATATCATGGATATGATTGATTTTAAAAGTCATCCAAGTAACTTACCTACTGGATATAGAGGCTAACTGTAGAGACTCCTGGACAGTTGAGACATACCAAGTCAGGAATGAACCTTGAGATTTAAATTATTGTCAGCAAAAGTAAATGTAGTTTAAAGAAAACACAGAGAAAGATAATTGGTATTACATTTTATTTTACAGGTTGTATAGTGTAAGTATTTGCTTAACTTTAAGTGCAGAATTTTGTTTTTATTTTCTCTATTTGGTAATTATAGCAGAGATGAATTTTACTTTGATTATTTACATATTATTATATACCAATAAAGTGTTTTAAAATATTATGTTATTTTACATTATATCTGATTATTTCTAATTATTACATAGTTTTAGAACCACAGTAGTTCACTCTAACATCTGAATGATTCCACAGTTGTATTAATGAGCACTGTAAACCATGTATTTACATAAATTATACCATTGGCCTTGACTTTACTACCTTCAGTGCATTATCTCTTAAAGGATAAAGACAGCAATAGCTTAGCTTTTCAGTGACTGATAATTAAATTGGTGCTTTCTGAAATTTTTATCACAGGTTAACATCTTACACAACAAACTCAATCTAAAAATGTTTTAAAAATAAGAAAAAGAAGGAAGTGTCCATCCCTATTTGCAAAGATGAAATACATATTATAACAAAAAACATGTTTCACCCATGATCTTAAAGAAGATTAAAACTACTGAGATTATTTTACATTGCTAACATTGTATGGGTTTGATTGATAACACTATTGGTAACATTGGTATTCTCACCTAGTACGCGTACTCATAGAAACAGAAATTGGTGCCCCAATTTGGAAGGAAATTTTGTAGTATTTGTCAGGACCCTTATCATATCCACACAGATTTTTGACCTCTTAATGCTAGTTCCTCTTTTAACACTCTAATCTCAAGAAACTGATCATAAATGCAGACAGAACTTTATGTATAAATATGGTTGCTAAGGTTTATAATTGAAAATTATGTTTGGAAACAATGCTTGAGTAAAGTTTATTCTTTAGATGAAATATTATGTAAAATTAGAAAATTGTGTTGATGAAGAGTTTCTTAATGAAATGGGAAATGCTTATACCAATTTAGAGGAGTAAATAGTATATAATATATACTATATATGTCTATAATTTGTTTATTAATATACATAGGGTGTCAATTCTCCTTGAAAAGATATGACAGGGTGAGACATACTAAAATGTTAAAAGTAGGGATAGATTTGCAGGTGTTTATGTATCTCTGTGTTTACCAGTTTTATGTAGTGAGGGCTTGTTGCTTTGCTAATCAGAAAGAAAAAGTATCAAACAAATTTTCATATAATTATCAGCAGCTTTATTTTGAGGGCTTGGCTTGAGTTGCTATTCTTGGATATTTTTAGATATTCTTAGACATTTTTAGTGTCCATCTTTTAGCTAACTATTAAGTTTGTGATATTTGTATCAAGTTTAGAGTGTGGTGTTCTCTTGATCCAACAAGTTATCCTCAGAGATGGGGTGTTGTTTTTAGTGATTTCAGCTACCCCTTCTTCAGTTCCTCTCTTAAGTTTTTCTGGGTGTATTTTCCACATTATCTTCTCAAAGGCATGATGTCACATAGTCATTTTAACCTCGACATGGCTTCGGTACAAGTATCAATTGATATTAAGGAAACTGCATATGGAATTCTTCTACTCCAAGTCATAATATTTACATGTTATTTTAAGTATCTGTAATTCTGTTTTTAGTAAATGGAGACGATATCCTTAGATGAGCTAAAAATACGAAATTAGGAATTTCTCCTGAGTTTTGCTTCTGTTGAAATACATACGTAAACATATTTTTCGTTAGATTTAGTGGAAAAGCAAAGTGTACAACTTAGCATAAATTGAAATGTCCACTTCTTCAGCCTTTCATTAGTAGACATCTGTCATAACAAACTTAAGTGAACTTAAGTAAAACTAAATAAGAAGGCAACCTCAAAGTTGTATTAATTTTCTTAAAAATACTTTTGGAGTTGATCTTTGAAATGTTTATTAGATACCATTGAACAGTTAAAGGGGTCATTGTATAATTAAAATAATTAATATAAACATGGTTTTAGATTTTTGGCTCTTCGGTGTTTAAACAATTTTTATGATCTAGGTAAGACTTTATTGTTTTATACCTCTTCGGTGAAGATTAAATTTTTATATTTTCTCAGCTTGTGATATTTGACTTTTCTCTCACAAGATCATTTTATTCCGTTAATCACACATGCATTTCTCATTCATTCATATATTTTGTTCATGTAACAAACATTTATAGAGTATTTACTGTGTGTGGAACACATTTCTCCTAGGTCACAGATCTTCCTTCAGAATATTTCAATTAAATTAGCCAGGTGACTAGCTTGGATATAGATATTTTTGCAGTCTTAGAATATTTTTTAATTCAGTGATTCTCATTTAATTATTTAAGCATCAGTATGTTAGCATGCTGGGTCTGGTGAGGACTCTTTCCAGCTTTTACACACCTTCTCACTGTATTCTCACAAGGCAGAGAAAGGATAAGGAGGTGGCGGGGGAGAGAAGGAGAGGGGAAGCTCTGTGGTATCTTTGAAAATGTTACTACCCTCATTATGAAAACCCTACCCTCCTGACCTCATCTAAACCTAATGGTCTCCAAAAAGGCCCCATCTCCAAATACCATCACTCTGTGGGTCAGGGCTTCAACGGGCACATTTTGCAAGGATCTAGTTCATAGTTCAGTCCATAGCAATCAGTACTTTTTTTTTTTTTTAAGATTTTTAAAAAAATTTTACTTTAGAGATTGAGAGTGAGGTCAGAGGGGAGGGGCAGGGAGAGGGAGAGAGAATCTGAAGCAGATTCCATCACCCCCTATCCAGCATGGAGTCTGACTCAGGGCTTGATCTCACAACCCACCATGAGATCATGACTTGAGCAAAAAGCAGGCGTTAGACACTTAACTTGACGGAACCATCTAGGTGCCCCCAGAATCAGTGTATTTTTTTAAAAAATTAGGGTCGCCTGGGTGGCTCAGTGGGTGAAAGCCTCTGCCTTCAGCTCAGGTCATGATCCCAGGGTCCTGGGATCGAGCCTCGCATCGGGCTCTCTGCTCAGCGGGGAGCCTGCTTCCCCCCTCTCTCTGCCTGCCTCTGCCTACTTGTGATCTCTGTCTGTTAAATAAATGAATAAAATCTTAAAAAAAAATTACCCAAATGATTATAGGATGCATCCTGAATTGAGGATCCCTGTTTTGTTGTTGTTGTTGTTTGAGTTTTTATTTATTTGAGAGAGAGAGTGTGAGCAGGAGGAGGAACAGAAGGAGAGGGGCAAGTAGACTCCATGCTGAGCCTAATGCAGGGCTTGATCCCACGACCCTGAGATCATGGCCTCAGCTAAAATCAACAGTTAGATGCTTAACTGACTGAGCCACCTAGGTATCCTGAGGGCCACTGTTTTAAATGAATCTTGGGTTTATTGAATGATTTGTTCAGTTTGCAATATTATATAACACCCTAATTTTTAACTTAATGGTATATTTTGGTCAGTTTTAATTTACTTTATTGTAAAATCTCTACCAATTACTGATTATAATGTTCACTTAAAGAGCTTATCTGTAGTTATCACATTTATACTGATTTTTCCTTAGTTTTTCTCAAAGTCTGCAACTTTGAGTTGAGTTCCGAATTTAAGATTTATATTTCTAGTTGCCTTTAGGATGTTTAGAAATAACTGTAAATAACATTTGAGCTCAACAGATTAAAAATTCAGAATTCTTGGGGGCGCCTGGGTGGCTCAGTGGGTTAAAGCCTCTGCCTTCAGCTCAGGTCATGATCTCAGGGTCCTGGGATCAAGCCCCACATCGGGCTCTCTGCTCAGCGGGGAATCTGCTTCCTCCTCCTCTCTCTCTCACTCTCTCTCTCTGCCTACCTGTGATCTCTATCTGTCAAACAAATAAATAAATAAATATTTTTTTAAAAATTCAGAATTCTTTCAGAATTCAGAATGCCATTTCACTCAAATTTATTCTCTTTCCAAAATATCTTATCCCTGTCATTAATATGATCCTTTATTCTTTAGGGTTCTTCAGGCTTGAAATCTTGAACTTACTGATTACTTAATGTTCTTTGTTTCTGATACTTAGTCTTCTAGTTTCTTATTTTCTTTTTTCTTTAAGATTTCTCTTGGCTTGTTCCTATCCTCTCTTATCCTACTGTTCCTTGTCTCATCTAGGCTTTCTTTACTTGGGGCTGATAATTCGCCCAGCACTCACAGGTACATTATACTGGTTGCTAAAATATTAAAATGCTTCCATACGGGTTTGAGAAATAATAGCCTTTTCTCCAGTTCCCTTGAGTCATCCCCGCGCCCAACCAAC
The DNA here is from genome assembly GCF_030435805.1 of Mustela lutreola. Classification (NCBI taxonomy): domain Eukaryota; kingdom Metazoa; phylum Chordata; class Mammalia; order Carnivora; family Mustelidae; genus Mustela; species Mustela lutreola. The sequence continues at coordinate 187,618,302 of NC_081292.1, forward strand.
ACACACACCCTGGCCTCAACAAATGCTGAGTAGCCCCCTGGGCTCCTACAGCTATCTGTGGTAGTCCCTCTGTCCTGCTGTTGCTTCTGGAAACTGTGGTCTCTTTGCAGTGAACCGGATTATATAAGTGATATGTAGAAGAGTGTTATTACCCCCGTCTTTACTTTGAGCTTCATAATTATTATGGTGGATTAGTAACCTCTTGCTGGCCCTTTATCTCTGACTACTTTTCCTTCTAACAACTTCATCATATACAAATGACTGTCCCTAATATCTTTGCTTTTCTGATCAAGAGATGGAACTCAGTTCAGACCCTTTACCAACTGACCTTACCATTTCTGCCTAACCTGTTCCATGCCTCTCTCAGTGAGTGAGATTGATCTTCTTAGATAAAATGTTCTAATTCCTATTTCTATGTTTGCCTTTGCTCACTTTCACACCTCTGAAATTCTCTGTCTTATGCCATTCCAAGTGAAAGATTTCTTTTTAAGTTCTATGTCACTTCTATCTTGGGTAATTTCTCCTTGAACTGACTTCCCAGATTATAATGACCTCCTCTTCTTAGAATCCACATAGCAGACTATATCTTATCAAGTATTAGTTTCAAAATTAGAAAGTTAGAGTTTGTGTAGCTGATGTTATTTTCTAACTCAGGAATTCCTTCTGTAAAACCTTTGATGTACACTGGAGATTTTTTCCAAGCCTTGAACATTGGTGGTTCTGTTGTTTGGCCACTTCTAGTTATTATTCAGTTTTGAAATATTTCCTGATGTTTTATGTGCTGGGCACTGAACTTGCCGTCCAGTGATTAACAAAACAGACATGGCTCTGTCCTTATAGAGCTTGTAGTCCAATTTGGGAGGAAACATTAAAAATTAAGCATATATAGAAATGTATAATAATGATTTATGATAGGCGCTGCAAAGTATAAGAACAGGGGGACAATGAAAAAGAGTACTAGGACTTTAGTTTATATTTAATACTTAGAAATATTAAATATTAATATTTAATATTTAGGTGAAATTTAAGCTGAAGAGTCAGTAAGAAGGGTATATACACAGAGCTGTGGTGTGTGAGAGATTAGTGGATATATAGCGTGTAACAACCCTAAGGTAGGCAAGAGCTGTTGTGTTCCTCAATGAAGTGAAAGCAGACAAATGGGCCTGTGTTTCCAAGCAAGAGGAAGGATAGGACTGGTTGCTGGGGAGTTAGGAAGGGGGCCTGTTGGCCATTATACTTTCTGGTAGATCATAGAAGTTGTTTGTATTTTTATCCTAATGCAAATGAGCAGCTCCTGATAGATTTTGAACACTGACTTGGCAGGATTTGATTTATGGGTTTTTTTGTGGGAGAAGGGGAGGAGATTTTTAAATTTTAGCAAGGCTGATTTCCTGTATTACTTAAATGACTTTCTTAGTTATGGAAATATAGAGCAAGTACACAGCCATCATCTCAGAGTAGAAAGTTTTCTGACTTCATTAATACAAGACTGCTACCCCCAGGGAATGCAGGTATGTTCTGCTCTGTAAAGCTGGTTTCTGGGGAGGAGGAGGTCAATTTACATAAGATGCTCAGGGCCTTCTGGGAGAGAAAGAACTAAATACCTGCTTTCTGATGGGATGGAGCTCTGTGGCCCTGCCCTGAGAAAACCTGGGCTCAAGAAAGGGCAATAAGACTTCTGAAATAAAAATTACTTGAAAAATTTACTTGAGGACACAAAAGCGGAACCCAGGCTGGGGATCAACTCTCAGAAGAGCTTTTGTGCTCCTGGGACTGATGCTGGAAAGTAGTGTAGATGTCCTGAGGGTAGGTTGTACACTGAAGAAGAGCGGTTGATAATGGTAAGTGTAAAACACTGTGTCTTGAATAGGGAGCCAGTATTGGACCAGCACTGATGAGTGATTTTGACCAGTAGCCTTGGAGGTAGCAAAATAATCAGTACTTTCTACTCTTCTTTAACATATGGTATACTGACTGCTATAGACTTCTAGGGCAAGTGAGAATGCTAATCAGTCATACTTAAAGTAAACATTTAATATAGCCATAATTGTACCTTGAAATGATAGAGCAGGCTACCATGGTCACAGTTTACAAAAGGTGGCCTACCTTGTTTTTTAGAGCATGGGTTAGAAAATTGCAGGAAAAGAAATGGGGAAATTAGTGGACATGAGGAAACCTGTAATAGTTAAGTAAACATATTAGTTAGAACTAGAGTGATGGTAGCAGAGAGAAGTGAACTATTATTTCTTTTATGAAGATCCAGATCTTTCCTGCAAGAACTTTGTTTATCCTAAATCTTCCAAATATCTAGCTTCAGCTTTCATATCCATCTTTCTGTTCTTTCTCTCCTATTTAAACATCTCTAATTCCTTCAGTGTTTCCTCAGTTAGATAATTTCTGGAATCCAGACTTAACCATTCAGAGGATCAGGTATCCTTATCAGCTTGTGTCATCCACAGGTTTGATAAATAGGCCTTGCATTTTTTTTTTTTTCATTCCTGTTCAAGTAGCCCTGTGGCATAGGACTTGAGACTTCTCTTCTAGTTAACATCTTTCCTTAATCAACTCTTTTTGGGTGTGGTTGTTCAACCTGTTATGAATGTACCTAACTCATATTATTTCCTGCATGTTTCTCTGTTCTGACCTCAAGAATATCATGAAAGGTTTCTTCAAAAGTATACTTAAGTTCAGGATAGACGAAGTTCACATTTTATCTACCAGCCTAATAATTGAATCAACAATAAAAATACTAATTTTAGTGAAACCACATTGAAACCTTTTTTAAAGTTGTTACACAAACATTTGCCTACTAATTTTAATGGGTTCGTTGCAAGTTTATTTATCTGAGATTTGCAGAATTCACATCCTTTGCTTTTAAAAATTATAAGAATAGCCCATCTCTGGGCTATTTCAAAGTATTTCAAAAGGTTCTTACAGTAGTTTCTTGATCACTTGTGCATTTCCTTTGAAGTTCATGGAATGTATCTCATCTGAACTTGTATTAATTTTATGGGGCTATCTGAACTTGTATTAAAGTACAACAAACTGGGTGGCTTAATCCATATAAATTTATGGTTTCACAGTTCTGGAGGCTAGACATCCAAGATCGAGGTGTCAGCAGCATTGGCTCTTTCTGGGAGGTAGGAGGGAGAATCTGTTCCTGGCCTCTGTTGTAGGTGTTGGTAGTTTGGCATTACCCTAATCTTGGCCTTTGTGTTCACATGAGTTTCATCCTGTGTGCTTGTCTATGTCCAAATTGCCTTTCTTTTTTAAATAAAATTACCAGTCATACCTCATCTTAACTAATTACATATCCAATTTTTTAAAAAAACTTCCATTTTTCAATTGGTTTATTTCTTGGTGAAAATGAAGAATGATATAAAATCATTTCATGGTGTTATATAATCCTGTCTATGTGTGGGCAGAGCATCAAATAAAAGTAGAAGTGTCAAAGTAAATGAGTCTAGAGCTGATGACACAAAAGATCATATTTGTTTAGTTTCTGTTAGAAAGAAAAAAAATACAAGAAATAGAATAAAAGAAAAAAAAAACTGGGCTCCACCTATAGGCAGAACATAGATGCCTGTAGGTGAACCTGGATGTTACAGATCTCACCAGCCTGTGACTTTCATAGAAAGACACATATACTTCATTGAGCTCATTAATGTAGTTCAGCCTCCCTAGTAGCAACCCCACTGGCCTGATTCATGGAAATTAGCCTCCTTCACAGTGTTACAAGCTACTGCTAGGACCTACTATCACTTTGTACACGTCTGAAAACCATTCCCTTAGTTGTCACTCCCACAGACTGCCTTGCTATTCCTCCCCTGGCTCCTGAATGTTCACATCTATAGCTCAAGAAGTTCTTGACAAAGATCCTTTGTCGTCACTGTCTGTGAGGAGGAAACCAGTTCTTATTTCGAGGATGCCATATGTGTCTTCTGAGATTTTTTTTTTTTTAATAGGGAGTCCTTCCCCCAACTCTGCCATACCATATCCTCTGGGCTTTAAACAAACTCTGCTAGGGGTGCCTGGGTGGCTCATTCCATTATGACTCTGCCTCCAGCGCAGGACATGATCTCAGGGTCCTGGGATAAAGCCCCACATGGGGCTCCCAGTTCAGTGGAGAGTCTGCTTCTCTCTCTCACTCTGCCCCTCCCCCTGCTCACTCTCTCTCTCTCAAATAAATAAAATCTTAAAAAAAAAAAAAAAATCAAAAACTCTAGTGCCCAGAAAATCAGGAAGTCCCTTTTGATCAGTTTTTAGCTGTAATCTCTTTTCCAGATTTTCTTTTCTCATGAAACAAAGCTCCATCATTTATGTGGCCTTCATTCCTCTACTATAAACATTTAATCTCAGACAAGGAGTTCCATAGGGGATAGATACTGGGCTGTACTTTCACCTCTATACTTATCTGTTACCCTTAGTTCAATTTCCTCCCTCTTCTTCCCTTTACAAATAAAGGTTGTCATGCAGATGACTGATTAGGAATAGGGCTGGGGCTAGAGAGTGGAGATTACATTTTGGGCCCCAGATCTGGCAGCCAGAAATGTTCTGTTACACAAAGCATTAGATTTACCAAATGAAGATGTATCGGGATCATTCTTGAGAACTGTGAAACATTGCTTATTTGGTATATTTGAGGAACAAAAAGACCAGTGTGGGGATATTGGTGTGAAGAAGGAGACTAGTAGGGCCACCCTGTGGGATACTCTGTAGAGTGTAGACAAAGGGAGCTGTAGTGCAAGCCAGCTAGTGAAGGGAGCCCGTGTGAAAGTGATCTGTGTGATAGATGGTGGTGGATCCAACTGGAAGCGAGAACGGTGGGGTTGGTGAGAAGAGGTCCGATGTATTGTGTAAGTAGAACCTATCCGACTTGTTGATGGATTGGAAGTAGCATGGGAGCGAAAAGAGGTGTTAGGAATTACTGCTAGTTTTTGGCCCAAGCAGCCCTGTGAATAGTGATGTCATTCACTGATACGGGGAGGCCCGGAGGGAGGAGTGGGTTCAGAGATCGGAGGAAAATTTCTGTTTTGAACAGGTCAAGTTTGAGACTCGTTTCTCTAAGACATGCAGATAGAGATCTTGACTCTTAACCAAAAGGTCTTAACCGAAGGATAGGAGAGCCAGAATGCTCTTGCAGCGCAGAGCAATTTTGAAATTACTTACAGTGTAATCACGGTTCAAAGCTGCCAGATATGTGAACATCATGCATGACTTCCTTTACCCCTGATATGTATGGCAGATCTTTTATGTGTGATACACTCTGATTTTTTCTCCTATCTTTATATGTTTTTCTTCTTTACAAATCTCTACTCTCCAAGATCTTGCTACTTACTAATTTTAAGATTTGGCTAAGCTACTTACTTTTTTTAATTGGTGTTCTCAATATAACTGGGGATAATATCACTTATTTCATTGAATTGTTCGCTGGTTACAATAGATAATGTTTGTGAAACTCATAGCATAGTGCCTAGCATGCAGTTAATATCTATTAAATATCTTCAGTTTTGCTTATCATTTTTGGAAAAGGAATATTATTTTTAAAGCTGATTTTAAATATTTTGGAATGAGCGTATCAGTGAGCAAATAATAATGGATTGTCATTTTTCTATAGACCTATATATAAAGTGATTTTTTCTCATTTAAATGAGCTGCATTTTTATACCTTTTAGAATTACAAAATATTAAAATCAGGATTTTGAATTTTATAAGCACATGTGGGATTTTTTTGAATTGTAAATATGATTAGTGATCTGAGTTAATCTTTGGTACTTCATAAAGTCTCCCATACCTTTATGCAAATCAAAACTCCCACAGAAATAATGAGTCAAGTTGAAGCAACAGGTACAGTTCAAATCACATTTTTTTCTCTGTTCTACCAAGATTAATCTCACCATACACTGTGTATCAAAGACCTTTGATTTGCTCAGGTTGTCTGTTGATTTGGCTTCCGCTACCCTTTGTTTTAAAACCTGTGATTACTACTTTTAGGTGTACTGGTATTATGAAAGATGTTTTGTTTTGTTTTGTTTGGAACAGAGTAAATGTATAACAGAGAATTTAATGTTGAGATGTTCCCTATTGCATTAACACAGAGATCTTTAAGGAGCAAAGGCTAGATCACTTAATAAAACCACAGTCTCTTCTTTGGCAATCATGTTGAACCTGGAAGAAAGCCAGACATGGCCAGTATAAGGTTAGATTCCATTCCATCAGCATAATAGTTAATAATAGTTGACTGACAGGGATGTGAAGGGTGCCCTTTTCTCCTCCCCCCTTCTACTCCTGTTCCAAGCTAGCCTCTCTAGGGAATATGCCATTCCTTTCTCCATTCCTAAAATTCCTTGCTTGAGCACAGCCAGGGGCTGCTGGGCTCCTGTCTGATTGTAAAAGGGGTGGGGGTATCTCCTTGAAAGGATTGTTAGTCTCTGTGGTTCCTGCTGAGGGAATCCAGAAATCTCCAGACAATTGTAGGGATATGGGAAAACGGTGAGCTGCCCCCACTCTGGCTAGTGTTTATGTGTGAAAATAAGTGGACTCTTGTTACTCACCTGAATTAACTTAATACCACATCAGAATCACCTCTGCTTCCCCTCAGCCACAGGGGACATTCTTGTTCACAGAAATTTAGTGCTATTTTAGTCTGATTTTTGTGAATTATACCTCATGTCATATGCAATTTTGCACTGTTAAACTATATTTTCAGGAAGTTTAGTACTGATAAAGTAGTGACAGCTTCCGCTTTCTTCTCTTCCAACCCGCCTGTCTTCTCCTGTCCTCTCCTTTCCTTTCCTTTCCTTTCTTTTCCTTCCTTTCTTTTCTTTTTCCTTCTTTTCTTTTTCTGTTGGATGCAGGTATTTACAGGGTGAACTATTCAAACAGTTACAACATTCCAGAGATTCTTTCCCTGGATTCTGCAGTGTCTACATTCAGAGTTATATTTAAATAGTAAGAAGTAGTGCTGAATATTGAAGAACATAAGAACATAAGGTTCATTAGTATAGTTAGGTGGAAATTCAAAAGTTTTCCTAAATCCAAGTAATTCCTCTTCTTTATTGGGGTGGTGATTCCTATACTAAGCAGTCTTGAGTTCTGTAGTTCAGTGAAGTTAGTATTCGGCGCTGCCTGCCGTGGGGGTTAGCCATTATTCTTTACCCCACATCTCACCACAACAGAGCCACTTGCTAACTTTTAATCACCACCTTCTCAAGTTTAAGAACTTGGCCAGAGTGATCCCGGAAAGTCTCAACATTTTCCAGCAGGTAAAGTCCATCTCTTGGGGAGATCTTGACACCTATCATGAACAGGGTGCAACCTCCTTAAGGATAACGGAGAATGGAGACCTGCGCTTCTGTACACACGGCAAAACATAAAGAGGCTATACATCAGAATAAGGTGATTTGTAAATAGAGCGCATTGTATTGACTGGCGGTGTCGCGTCCTTCATTCCACAGATGATGTTGTGGGTTTCAGATGTTTTTCTCAGGTCAGTTTCCCCATCATTAATGCTGCAACACCTTTGCTGAGTAGATAGCTACTCTCTCATTCTTTTATTACACCCCAGTGAAACCAGCACTCTGACTCTTACGGCCTGCTGAATAAACTCCAGTTTTACTGGCTTTGGTAAATAAGCTTTAGAAATAGTTTCTGGAATCAGAATACAGTGTATAAAGACCTAAACCAGAATTTTTTAAAAAACAAAGCCTCCTTTAAATGATTTCATATTTAAATATGTTAATATGATGTTACTATGTTGTTATACATACCGTTCAATTTGTAATATGTCATGATATCACTTACCTTTGTGGTGAATTTTGCTGATAAAATGAGCAAGTGTCCAAAAGCCTTTCTGTTTGATAACATACACAATCTGGGAAATATTTTGTTGCTCCTTAGCACCTTTCAATAAAAGAAAGATCTCATCTTATTTTAAAAAATGCTTACTGAAAATCTCTTTTATACCTGCTTCTAAGTGTTTTTATAACAAGTTAGAAAAGTAACTTGGGAAAGGATTCAATTTTTTCAGTAAAGATTTTCTGAATATTTTTATGTGCCAGCCTCTGTGTTAAATTCTTGGAATGCAGAGATGAATAAGATTGTTCTCAGGTCCCAGTGCACAGTTTAACAGAAGAGACAGTGAAATCATGTCACTCCCTTAGAATTGGGGTTCACTGCTCTGATAGAAAACATTAATTTTGTTGAAATCGGTCAGAAATGGATATTCTTTGAGGAAGTAACATTGGGGGTCCAGCTGGGATGATGAAAGCTGGAAAATGAAGTCAAAAAAGGACATCCAGTAAAAAGGAATATTGCATGAACAAAGAGCATTTTATCAGTGCAATGGAGAAACAGGAAAGTGCTGCAAAGTTTGCAAAATATGACTCCAACAAAGTTTACTGTTATTGCTGTTTTTCATTTTAGAGAAGTCATGCTAATATTTTTCATGTATGAAAGGTTTTTAAGTTATGCACATCCCAACAAGAGCTTGACACTTTGTAGCTACTTAGAAAATACTTAAAGAAGAGACAACTGAGGGACGCCTGAGTGGTTCAGTGGGTTAAAGTCTCTGCCTTAGTCTCAGGTCATGATTTCAGGGTCCTGGTATCAAGCCCTGCATCCTGCTCTCTGCTCAGCAGGGAGCCTGCTTCCCCCTCTCTCTCTGCCTGTCTCTCTGCCTACTTGTGATCTCTGTCTGTCAAATAAATAAAAAAAATCTTTAAAAAAAAAAAAAAGAAGAAGAAGAAGAGACGGTTGAGGGAATCTGTTTTGTTGTTTCTTAAATTTTATCGACTGCAGTTATGGAATGACTAAGTCATAGAAATAAAAAGCAAAACATATTGGATGCTTGGGTGGCTTGGTGGGTTAAGCCTCTGCCTTTGGCTCAGGTCATGATCCCAGGATCCTGGGATTGAGCCCCACATCGGGCTTCTGCTCAGGAGAGAGTCTGCTTCCCCATTCTCTCTCTCTGCCTGCCTCTCTGCCTACTTGTGATCTCTGTCAAATAAATAAATAAAATCTTAAAAAAAAAAAAAAAGCAAAGCATAAGAAACATAATCAATGATATTGTGATACGGATGTAATGGGACAGATGGTAGCTGTACTGATGGTAAACATAGCATAATGTATAAACTTGTCAAATCATTAGTTGTATACCTGAAACCAGTGTTAACATTGTGTGTCATCTCAAACTAATACATTTTATTTTATTTATTTTTATTTTTTAAAGATTTTATTTATTTATTTGACACAGAGAGAGAGAGAGAGAGAGAGAGAGAGATCACAAGCAGGCAGGCAGAGGGGAGGGAAATCAGGCCCCCCACCAAGCAGAAAGCCTGATGCTGGGCTTGATCCCAGGACCCTGAGGTCATGAGCTGAGCCAAAGGCAGATGCTTAACCACTGAGCAACCCAGGTACCCCTCAAATTAATACATTTTAAACAATTAAAAATTAATGATATAGGCTGCAAAGATTTTCAAATGAATAACAAAGAGAATTTCCTAAGATTGAAATCCCTTAATATTTGACAGGAAAATGAATTATGTCCTTTGCACATTCATTCATTCATTCATTTATATGTACGACAAAATAATAATGGACTACCTACTGCATATCTAATACTGTCTTTGGTGCTGGGAAGACCTCAGATGATGAAAGTAGATGTGATACTTGCCACCACAGAACATTAAGGTTAGGGGAAAGCCATGATTTTTCTCTTCTGGAGTATATTCTTGTTTCAAAGTGACATAGGTTATTTTTTATTCATGTATTTTATCATTTTATGATTATTTCAAAAATACTTTCTGTATACTTTACTTATATTATCTACAAGTAACCCAAAAGATTCCAGATACTCATTTCTTTGTCCCAAGCTATAATAAAAAGTATTACCAAGCACTTTTCTAATAATGACTATAGGAATTAAACTAATATTGTGTGCGCAAACTGTAGTTTAGGAGAATTCTTTAGAGAAGAGCAAGGAATGGAACTAATATTTATTGAGTGCCTCTATGTGCTAGGCCTTATATGAGATGATTTCATGTATTTTATACCATTTAATCCTTAAAGTATCTCTGAGAAGTAGCTGTTGTTATTTATTTATTTTTTTTAAATCAGGGAAGCAGTCTGGGAAAGGGAAACTGAGGCCAACTAACTTGCCCTGTGATATGCAACTGGTAAATGACAGCTTTGGAATTCGAAATCAGGATGAGCATGTGCTCACTTTGCTATGGCTTAGACAGGGGTACTTGAGTAATTGGTAAATGAAGTGTTGTTCTGGGTATTTGAACCAAGGCCTGATTTACTTCAGAATCTGTTCTTTACATGAGAGCTTATGCAGGTTACTTGAACTTCAAACATTATAAAAGTGGAGTGTTTTCTTTATTTAACTTTAATACTTCTTGATGTCTATGCTTTAGTTTTGGTTTTTAAATTCAGTTAATGAACAAAATGTACTGTTGTCTTCAGAGGTAGGAGTCGGTGATTCATCCGTCTCATAGAGCACCCAGTGTTCATTATGTCATGTGCCCTCCTCAGTGCCCATCACCCAGTTCTCCCATCCCCCATCCTCCTCCCCTCAATTGACCCTCAGGTTGTTTGCTATGATTAAGAGTCTCTTATGGTTTGTCTCCCTCTCTGATTTCCTCTTTCCCCCTCAGATCCTCTGTTTTGTTTCTTACAGTCCACAGATGAGTGGCTTTCTCTGATTGACTTGTTTCACTTAGCATAATATCCTCTAGTTCCATCCACGTCATTGCAAATGGCAAGATTTCATTTTTTTGATGATTGAGTAATATTCCTGTGTGCGTACCCCACATCTTTATCCAGTCATCTGTTGATGGACATCTAGGTTCTTTCCATAGTTTGGCTATTGAGGACATCACTGCTATAAACATTGAGGTGCAGGCGCCCCTTCGGATCACTACCTTTATATCTTTGGGGTAAATAGCCAGTAGTGTAATTGCTAGGTCGTAGAGTTCTATGCTGTAGTTTTTGATAGTTTTCACCCATATGGTTCATTTTAACTGAAGATTAGGAAATTTATTATCTTGTATTAAAGGTATAAAATTGCCATCATATAAGCAGACACATTAAAGAAAGTAAATATAAAATGCTTTGTGGGGACTTAAATGAATTGCTAATAACCCTGTAAAGCAAAGCAAAAATCTCTCCTTTGAAATTGTTTTTCAAATGTATTTCATCATGAAAAGGAAAACTTGAACCGTCAAAGCTAGTGAAAAATGTCCCTGTGGATATAATAACTTCATTTTCTGGAAAAGCCCTCCAAAATATTTGTCAATAAAATTTACAAGCCTTTTGGTATTTGTGTAGAGTTGATAGCAGGTGTTTCTTATTCACATACTCACCAAACTTTGAAGAGGAGTTTTTTAAAGAATTTATTAATTTATTTGACACACAGAGAGAGCACAGGCAGAGGGAGCAGCAGACAGAGGGACAGGGAGAAGCAGGCTCCCCTCTGAGCAGAGAGCCTGATGATGGGACTCAATCCCAGGACCCTGGGATCATGCCCCGAGCCGAAGACAGATGCTCAACTGACTGAATCAACCCAGGCACCCCTGAAAAAGAATGTTTTTAACTCTTGCTTCGTTCAGGCAGTCTAAATACCCTTTCACATCTTATATACTAAGGACTTTGTGTAATTTGAATGATGTGGGATACTGACTGCATATATGATCAAACTCTATAAACCTTGAGTTTTAGAATTGACTTGTTCAAAGAATTTGCTCACTGCCACTATTAACACTGATTCCATAATGGCCCTTTTCTCCTTTTATCAGTATTTTTTATTATCAATCTCATCACTTACCACATGAATGTAACATCACAGGATAAGCTAGTAAAAAAGTACATTGGTAAATAAAGGAAAGCCCTTATCTGACACATGTCCTACTTTATATATGTGTTCATGTATTTAGGTGACTGTTTTACTCCCTTTATTTGGCTCTAAGATTCTTTTTTAAAAACATTTTTGATATATTTTTTTTAAGCAATCTCTATACTCACTGTGGGCGTCAAACTTCAAATTTACAACCCCGAGATCAAGAGTTGTATGTTCTACTTACTATGGCTGTAAGCTTCTTGAGTTTAAAGATCATTCCTGTTGTTTCCTTATAATACTAAAATTAACACAAAAATTTTTATATAACAAGTCTTCCTTGTATATTTGTTGCTGCTGGAGTTCATGATAATTTTTTTTAAGATTTTATTTATTTATTTGTCAAAGAGAGAGAGAGGACAAATAGGCAGAGTGGCAGGCAGAGGCATCCCGCCAAGCAAGGAGCCCGATGCGGGACTCAATCCCAGGACTCTGGGATCATGACCTGAACCAAAGGCAGCAGCTTAACCGACTGAGCCACCCAGGTGTCCCAATAAATTGTTTTAATGTATAGTAGACAACATTACTGAGTAGAACAAAACTAGAAAAGTGAATTCCCATTTGATGTGTTACCAGAAATCTTAGATTTCTGTTGAATTATTGGTAACTTGTAGTCAACCTCACTACCTTTAACTTGATCTTGCATTTCACTAGTTCCTTACAGACCTTTATTGGGTCTATATTTTAGTTCTAGTTTAGTTCTTATTAAAATATATTTAATGATCTGCCTGACTTTGCAGCCTGACCACTGACCTTAACAGTTCTCTTTAATGAACTCAGATTCTAGGCCCTAAAGAAGGAGAAAATTAGGAGCTGTGTGGTGGCTCACTAGTTGAGTACACAGTTATATTAATTTGTCGTTTGCTTCCAGGGTTTTGAATTTCTTGCCCTTAAGTCCTACTTTCTCTATGACTAGTTTCTGACCACTAAGCATGTATACTCCATGATTTCATATTCCACTGCATTCGTACATGTTACTGCTTCTGCCTGGATGTTCTTCAACCCCGTTTGGCTGACAAACCCATGTTTCAAGATGGAGTTTAGTCAGGAAGGTTTTGAGAAGCCTTCCTTAACCCATTCAAACTTTTGACATCCTCCTAAGTACACATACCTAAAAAGTGTACTCATCCCACAGTATTCTCATTATTTGTTGACTTTCTATCTCTACTAGACTGAGCTCTTTGTAATTCAATAAATATTTAAAGGAATGAATGCTTTCTGCTGCTTCATTTTGGATCATTGCCAGTCTCCTGTCTTTCATCTGCCTTGAAGATTTTGTGGGTATTAGAGTTAAGTTGAATGTAATAATATCATACTCAGATATCTGGTCATTTTTCCTTCGGTTCCAGCTAACATCTTGATTGCATTCTGTACCGTTGGGCCATGTTTCAGTGGTTGATGGTGAGGATAAACACTGGCCAGCTCTGTAGGATCTGAGTCTTCCTGAACTACCTCCTGTGCTCTCCCATAGCCTGTTATGTCTCCACCTGAGTTTCAGGGCCAATGGTTCTACTTTATTCATCTTTCTAGCTTCTAGGCTTATGATTCTTCTATGTACCTTAGTAGAAATCGGACAAATTAGAATTGGCTTTTTATCAGTTTTAATAGATTTATACTAAAAAAATTCCAGATTAACACCTAAAAAAAAACTTTATAAAAGGGATGTTTAATGATTTGGACTAATTTAAGAATAGATCGGGACTTTGCCAAACATTCCATCTCCTATTAAATAGGTTCTGGAGAGAGCTTAGTAAGTGGCCTTTCTCCCCACCATGTATGTTACAGATATCAAATCTATTAGAGTTAGTTAGGATTTTGAGTCAATGATGTGTTTGGTATCATATACTTTGTTTCATTGCCATCAAAACATTTCTTGCTAGGGCTAACTTGTTCTTCACCTTAAATTTGTCATTGCTTTGAAAACTAATACTGTTCCTTTAAAAATCTTTAATCAGATCTCTGAAATTTCACTAGATTTAAAAAATTCTTTGAAGTATTTTCCAAACATTCAGTTTTCACTTATTTTACACAGTCTTTTTTTTTTTTTTAATTTCGTTTCAGCATAACAGTATTCATTGTTTTTGCACCACACCCAGTGCTCCATGCAATCCATGCCCTTCCTAATACCCACCACCTGGTCCCCCCGACCTCCCACCCCAGTCCCTTCAGAACCCTCAGGTTGTTTTTCAGAGTCTGTAGTTTCTCCTGGTTCACCTCCCCTTCCAATTTCCCTCAACTCCCTTCTCCTCTCCATCTCCCCATGTCCTCCATGCTATTTGTTATGCTCCACAAATAAGTGAAACCATATGATAATTGAATCTCTCTGCTTGACTTATTTCACTCAGCATAATCTCTTCCAGTCCCGCCATGTTGCTACAAAAGTTGGGTATTCGTCCTTTCTGATTGAGGCATAATACTCCATAGTGTATATGGACCACATCTTTCTTATTTACATAGTCTTAATCATTTGCCTTTTACCCTTATTTCTGTTTGTTTGTTTGTTTTAATTAACATAAAATGTATTATTTGTTTCAGGGCTACAGATCTGTGATTCATCAGTCTTACACAGCACTCACCATAGCACACACCCTCCCCAATGTCCATCACCTCCCAACCCCCTTCCCCTCCAGCAACCCTCAGTTTGTTTCCTGAGATTGAGAGTCTCTTATGGTTTGTCTCCCTCTCTAGTTTCGTCTTGTTTCATTTTTCCCTCCCTTCCCCTATGATTCTCTGTCTTGTTGCTCTATTTCCTCATACCAATGAGATCATATGATAATTGTCTTTCTCTGATTTACCTATTTTTGCTTAGCATAGCCCTCTAGTTCCATCTAGGTTGTTGCAAATGGCAAGATTTGGGGGGGGTGTTGATGGCTACATAGTATTCTATTGTATATATATACACACCACGTCTTCTTTATCAATTCTTCTGCTGATGGACATCTAGGCTCTTTCCATAGTCTGGCTATTGTGGACATTGCTGCTATAAACATTGGGCTACAGGTGCCCCTTGGGATAATTACATTTATATCTTTGCAGCAAATATCCAGTAGTGAAATTGCTGGGTGATAGGATAGCTCTATTTTTGACTTTTTAATCTCCATACTGTTCTCCAGAGTGTCTGCACCAGCTTGCATTCCCACCAGCAATGTAGGAGCGTTCCCCTTTCCCTGCATCCTCTCCAACATCTATCGTTTCCTGACTGGTTAATTTTAGTCATTCTGACTGGTGTGAGGTGGTATTTCACTCCGGTTTTGATTTGAATTTCCCTGATGCCAAGCAATTTGAACCCTTTTTCAGATGTCTGTTGGCCATTTGGATGCTTTCTTTGCAGAAATGTCTGTTCATGTCTTCTGTCCATTTCTTGACTAGATTATTTGTTCTTTGGGTGTTGAGTTTGATAAGTTCTCTATAGATATTGGATACTAGCTAGTCCTTTATCTGATATGTCATTTGCAATTACCCTTATTTCTTATTGTCATGCATTGCTAAATGCTTTTTTCTCTTTGATCACTTATTTTCTGTTTCAACCATTTCAAATTTCTTAAATATACTTGCATTTTTATCACTGTTGCCACTGAATTGATTGACTGATTGATTCTTCTCTTCCTTTTTTCTCTTTATTTTTAGTATGGAAAATGTGAATCTATAGAGAAGCAGATTTTTAATGAACCTTCATGAATCCATCATCCAGCTTTAGTAGTTATCAGTTCATAGTTAGTGTTTTCTTAGCTATACCCAAGTTACTTTCCCTCACAGATTATTTTAAGGCAGGTCTCCAACTTCTTTAAAAGTTAATGTTTATGAATTACTAGATGAGCAAAGACTCTTTCTTTCTGGCTTATCACATCAGAACTCTGTGTGTGTACACACACACACACACACACACACACATCTATCTATCTATCTATCTATCTATCTATCTATATATATATATATTTGGCCAGGATATATAGTAGTTCAGCCTTCGTGCTTCTTACTTTTCCTCTTAAAAGTATTTTCATTCCTGGGGCGCCTGGATGGCTCAGCGGGTTAAAGCCTTTGCCTTCAGCTCAGGTCATGTTCCCAGGGTCCTGGGATCGAGCCCCACATCGGGCTCTCTGCTAGGCAGGGAGCCTGCTTCCCTTCCTCTCTCTCTGCCTGCCTCTCTGCCTACTTGTGATCAAATAAATAAATAAATATCAAATAAATAAATAAAATCTTTAAAAAAAAAAAGTCTTTTCATTCCTTTTGTTCCTTTGACATTTCTAGTTCTAAGTTATCGGAAGTAGAATTGGGGTACATATGGTTTTTAAATGTTAATATGTTTTTTTGCTAGAAATTGCTTGTCAGTTTATCAGATGAGGTAATTTGTTTCTTAAAAGCCTTTGTCATAGTTCCAAGGGATGGGTGAAATGATAGGTGACTTTTGATTGGGGAGGGGATAGGAAAGCATATACAGAATGTTACTCATTTAGGATATGCTGTGGAAAGGACAAATTGGATGTTAAAATGGAGGACAGAAGAACATGGGCACCAATTAAGTGAGTACTTTGGAGAAAATGGAAGTAGCTGAAAAAATAAGGAGATGAGAAATTTTGTCCATTGTATTAAGAAATACAGTTTTTTGGTTTTTGTTTTATATTTCTGTTTGTTATTTTAGACAGTTTTACTTGGACTGACAAACATATTCAGCCCAATTGTGGTGGGACAGTATGAGGTTCCTCTCTTAGTAATATGTAAGAAATTTCTGATGGTGGTATAAGTAAGGAACCTGTTGCTGATAAATACTCCTTCACCTCACCCTTCAAAACAATAAATGCCATATATATGTTTTTTTTAATAGAGTTAACCTCAACTATGATGGACTTGTTCTTTTATATCAAACTGATATTTCGCAAGTTAGTATTCACCATGAAAGATGTTGTCCCACACAGAATATACTCATTTGTTATTTTCATTCATTTTCTTGTTTGTGAGCATTCACTATAGATAAGACATAATTAATGGCAGTTGAATAAAAAATTTTCAAAAGATTTTAACTTTGGAAAGTTCTAGTAATTGATTTTCTGTGGTGAGGAAAAAAACAGTATTATTTTACTTTAGCTGTAGAATACTTCAACTTAGCATACGGAACATTTGTGCTTTTTGGAAGTACATTTTAAGAGGCACTAATATAAACAAATGACAATTAGTATACATATTTGTCCTCCATTCTGATATTCATTTGATGATGGAATTCTTGAAATGGAGAATTAAGTCACTGGAAAGTCATTAAAGTAAGCCTTATTTATACCAGATTTGGCGATTCTCACATATGTAAGATGGAAATTTCTGTCATTTTTAAGCAGTCTGCATAAAGATTTTTCACACTCCTTTTGGTAAATTTGAGCCAATGTGTAACAATCTTTTATTCTATGATAACCAGAATTTTTCTTGAAATGATATGTATGTTAGTTATATGCCTCCTGATTTTCTAAGTTCATATACTTTTTTTTTAGTGAATTGTATAGTTTAGATATAGAAGTGAGATATCTTTCAAGTTTCTTCTAATTTAAAGTAACATATAGAAATTTTCCTGAATAACTAAAAATGAATAACCATTCTGTAGTGTTGAATATAAGGAAGTATCCAATTGATATATCAAATGTTTAATTCCAATATATCATAACCATCATTAATACATGCATTTGGCTTTTGGAATTAAAAAACACTTCACATACAATATCTCATTTACATTAAATAGAGGACATATATTGATGGTATGTCAATATAACTACATTACAAGCCATCTTGTGTAATTTTCATATAAATATTATATGCCTGATATACATTACTTTTCTCCAAACAATTCTGTCTTAGAGTCCAGTAGCATAACTGGTTAGTGCCCAGTACTTATACAAATACTTCTTTTATTCATATCTTGTTTATATCTTGTATTTAGGAATTTTATTATGGTTGTTAATTTATTTTTTTGAAATGACATTATATATTAGGAACGCTTTCCTGTTTTAGTGTTTTGGAACAAATGGAACAGGTATACCTAGGTTTTCCTATGTAAGTGAAAAACTATGTGGTAATTCATGTGACAACTTCATCCTTACAAAAATTTTAAGTTTGTAATGGGGTTATTTGAGGCTTAATTCATTTTTTTCCTGCCTGTTTACAAAAGTCTAATTTTAGTTTAAGTGATTTGATGTGTAGAAAAGGGTTGGAAAAAAAACCTGTTATTTCGTACAAACTTATTTGTTTAAAAGCCATAGTTACTAGTGTGTCCATGTGTTTTAATAGCTGTGTATGAGTTACTATGATGCTCTTTGCTATGTGCCATTCACCTAAATTTGATCAAGTCCGGTGTCTGGGTGGTGGTGTATTCTTGGTGCTTGCTTGTGATTGTTTTATGCCCCTGGGTCCTTTGATAATTTTCATACAAGGTGAAGAAAGATCATAAATCTTCTTTTCATATACTTTTGGTTGCATATCAGTACTTGAATTATACAAAGATAGGAGTCACATGAAAGTGTTTTATGTGCTTTTTTTTTCAAACAAGGATGAGTAATACATATACTTAGTGTGTTTAATATAAATTAGTTAATGGTCATTATGTCAACATATAATATCAGTTAATGAAAAATTAAAGAAATGTTTCCCTTGGATAACTAGTTGTTATTTATTTTTTATTTGTTTGTTTGTTTGTTTGTTTTTGAGAAAGAGAATGTGGGGCTTGGTGGTGGGGCAGAGGGAATGAGAGAGAATTGTGGGGTTCGATCCTATGACGCCAGCCAAAATCAAGAGTTGGAAGCTTAACTGAGCCACCTGGGCACCCCCTAACTAGTTGTATTTTTGAAGATTTTTATACTGCCTCTGACAAGCAATAGTTATACTGGAATTCTCAAATGAGTGTTGATAAATATGTATTTAGATAAGATCCACAGCAAATTGTATGTCGCTTGAAAAATAAATTTATACTAATGATATTGTAATAAGATCTACATTTGAATTTACATATGACAAAATTTATATGTATATTCTACTGACTACAACCCAAACACAGTTGGCCTTTTTACCTATTTCATGATTAACTGTAAATATTTCTACTGATTTGCTTAAATGTTTAAATGACCATTTTGCTAATGAATATAAACACATACAGTATGTTTCAATAGATTGTTTCAGTAATACATGGCACGACTTTTAGGAAACTTATCCCAGTGGGATTTACTATTTCATATTTAATGCTAACGAATGGGAATGAAACATATGTTGAAATACTGAGAAGGCTGTATGAAGCCAGCAGACACAGACTGTAACTGAACAAAATTAAGTCAGGATGGACTTAAGCATTCCACTTTAGGTGAGACTAAGTCATATTAATAATAGGGTATCAGCATGGTAGATGGCTAAGAAACAGTTAATTTGTATGCCATTTTTGAATTGTTTCCTAGAAAACCACACTCATAATTCAGATCACTACAAGTTATTTTTAAGAAAACAACAACTGCTTCACTATATCTTTGTAATAGAAATAAAGTTTGTACTTGGAGTTCAAAAAAAGTTGGGTGGGGGGAGGTCTGGGTGGCTCAGTTGGTTAAGTGTCTGATTCTTGATTTTGGCTCAGATCATGATCTCAGGGTCCTGAGATCAGCCCTCTCTTTGGCTCTATGTTGGGCAGGAAGCCTGCCTACAAAAGTCTCTTTTTGCCCATCTGACCCTCCCCACCACTCTCTCTTCTTAAAACAAAACAAAACAAAACAAAACAAAAAAAAACAGTAAATTAGGCTTATACTTAGGATAATAATTTGTAATACTTGTAATGATTAATAATTATAGTAATAATTTTCTGTATCACCATATTAATAGTGAGATTTTGGCAGACTATATAAAGGAAAGGCTTTGGGGTTTTTTGGTAATTGTAACAACCTCAAAAAATTTAGTATACTATTACTTTAGCAAAACTTAGTAAATATTGAAGTACAGCACAAAATCTGAATTCCAAGTGAAATTTAAACCATAACTTTTCTGCATTCATTAATGCTGTGCCAATCTTGTGTATGTGTGTGCACGCACACACACACAGCATGAAAGCATATTTGGTCTACTGGATTTAAGAGGTTTGTTTTGCTTTTGTGAATTCTAACTAATGTTCAGTCTGGATTTTAATCTTTGACATAAATATTTGTATATAATATTTATACCAGGATAATTTTATTCCTTTGGATTTACCTTTATACTGGGTTACCAGGGAAGGGAAAGTACAACAAACAAATACTTTTATTGTGTTCATGTTTTTAGTTTGAGATGGTCCTGTCCCATCAAAGTTCTTTTTTTCTTACTATTTTGCTTTGCTGTTAATTGGTCTGATATTTAGATCAGTGCTCTGGACATTTGCAACAAAATAATGGAAAAATATTTTTACATTTTTATGTTTGAGAGGATATAAAAATACATACATTCAAGAGACTAGGGAAATATGATTGCAGAAATTGGGTCACATGGGTACGTATTTCTGAACCCCAGGGATTAATAAGTGAAATTGAAATTTACTTTTTCTCAGCCTCCAGATTTTGTGTTAGAGACGGTTCTTCAAATGTTTTTGAATTTCTTTAATTTACATTATTTATCAGTTTGTACAGATCTCTCTTTAAGAAGTTAATGTGGTTTTCACTTCCCTGATTTGAGCTTTATATATTTAATATGAAATTTGCATTTTGGAAAGATATAAGCGTATGTTGATTTTTCTGCTACTTTTCTTGTGGTGTAAGAGGTACACCCTTCAAAGACAGAACATGCTATCTATCAATTGCCCATCAAGTGTTGAATAATTCTCTGTCATAACTCTAAATGTTTTTATGATTATGGGAAAATACTTGTATAGTGTTTCCCTGGAAATATTTTCCATTTGACTTTTATAGGGTTATTCTGTGATAAATATAGAGTTAGTTTGCCATTTGCTCATTGGGAAACTGATACATAATGATTATTGTTACTCACTGAAGTCCATTATTAAACAGCAATAGGATCTAGGCATCTTCTAGTTGTGGTTGGTTTATTGTGTATCATTTCCTAGAACCACATTAACTACATTTATTTTCTTTATTAATCTTTATTTGTGATGTTTCTCAAGGAATGGAAAAATAGCCTTTATTTCAGTCTACTCCCTAAATCATGAAGTGTATGGGCTTATGATATATTGCTTAAGTAGATTTTAAGGTTTTTGAGGAAAATATTTGTATCTATTCCTTTAAACCTTCTGCTGCCTTATAGCCAGGACAGTTCTATATTTGCACTGGGTAGTGTTCTAATATTTATTAAATATCTGTATTATTAAATGAATTAATAAGTTAAAAATTGGACATTGAGAGTATAGAACAACATTAAGCAGCATGAATTTAAAGAATGGAGCATAAATTCGGGGTCCCAGGTGGGGGCGCGTAGGTGGCTCAGTGGGTTAAAGTGTCTGCATTCAGCTCAGGTCATGATCCCAGGGTCCTGGGACTGAGCCCCGCATCGGGCTCTTTGTTCATCAGGGAGACTGCTTCCTCCCTCTCTCTCTGCCTGCCTGTTTGCCTACTTGTGATCTCTCTCTGTCAAATAAATGAATAAAATCTTTAAAAAAAAAAAAAATTCAGGGTCGAGGTGGATGGGTTTCATTGCCTGTACTTCATCAGGTTCATTTGTCATTTGAGTTGAATTCTCATTTCATCTTCTAGGCTATACTTAATTTTTATTGGATTGCCATGTTTAACACTTTTCAGCAAAAGCTTAGAATAAGAGCACTAGACAAAGTCCAATGTGCCTAATACACTAGGCTTGATATTTCAGCCTCACATGAAAATAAAAAGGTAAATAAATATGACCTCTTCTCTTAGAAGACTTACTTCCAAGAGTGTTGAAATTCACTAAAGTTTATAGGAGTTCATAATTAAGGTTAAGATATATAGACAGGTATCTTTGCTTTCTTTATTTTATAATGAACCATTCACTGGCATATTCCACAACAGGATGTGTTCAATACCCAGTGAATGGTAATGATAATAAAACCTCCAGCTGGGGTAGAAGTAAATTCTTAACTATCTACTGCATCATTCCTTACCATTGTATTTTATCTTACATATTTTTGGCTCATTTTACTGAATATACTTGCTGGCAACAGTGAGCTTAAAAAAAGTAGCTGACTAGTGATATTTAAAGATCACCTGTGGAAATTTAAAAAAAAAAAAAAAAGGAAAGGAATCTGAAAACTTATCTTTTTTGACCAATTAGTGACAGAAATTTCTGGGTTATTTCTCTTTTCTTATTATTCATTGTTAGCTGATTTGATTAGGAAAAGAAAAGAGATTTTAATTTTACCCTTGTCATGCAGTGCAAGCATTCACTGTTCCAAAATGGAACTGACAAGTGAATTTCATTAAGACTGGTAATATGGCAGCATAGTGAAAGCTTGCAACTATTATCAGCACATAGAAATTTTAACCAAGCTATTATTTTTTGACCAAATGTTCTATTACTTGTCAGAGCAATCTTGTATCTAATGATGGTGAATATAATGGGTTGAAGAGGTTGCATTTTAGATTTTCATTCAGATTTTGTGTGTGTATATGTTTTTATTTTTTTCAGGGTTCTCTCACATTGTGAAGTTACATTCATGGTAAAAAAAAAAAAAACAAACAATTAGGTACTTTTGTTTATATTTGTGATGGAAACAATCTAGGAATTATTAGTGAAAATGCCAGCTGATACTTACATGTATATTTTCAACAATAAATATTTTGCTTTGTTAGTTATTTACATACTAAGAACAAAAATTCAAATTAATAAAATAATGAAGTTATTTCTGATAAAGGGTTATATGGTAGAGTTAGAGGTCCTCAATTGTAGGAACTTTAGTGAATTCTCTGGGCCTTTCTTGTTCCAGATTCTTTGTCTTTACACTACCTCCTCCTTTCACACAAATAGACTCTTGCAAGGCTGTCATCTCCCTTCGTCTCCACCAGATACGGGCAGAATATGAAAGTAAAGACTATATCTGACTTGATGTCACTATGTCTTTATTGCTTAGTAGAGTACCTGGTGCAACAGTTGTGCCCCAGACATTTTTGTGGAGTGAATGAACACTCACATTTTTGCCACCTTAAAATCAGGCATTAAAGTCTAGTGCTTAGACCCATTTATTGTGTTCAGTTCCTTTTCTCTGCTAGTTCCTTTTCTCTTTGCACTTTTTAATTTATTAGTTTGCTTTACATTCATTTGCATGCTACTTAGTGAATGGGTGTATATTTTGTTTGATACTATATATTGTTATTCTGTATTACTCTGAGGTCAGTTACCAATAAATATTTGTTTGTATAGTACCTAGTAAAATATGAATGCCTTAAGATGACACCATCAATAGAAAATGAACTTTAAATTCCCATATCTGTAAAAGTTAGATTTTTTCCCCCATTTGATTCCCTTTGTAGTCAATATATTATGAGAGTATTTGGCTGGTTCAGAGTCATGGTATTATTCAGCATTATCATGTGGTCCAGATCTTCAGCTTCCTTTTGTATAAAACAAAACTGATACCTAACAGAAAGTTTTGTAAATCAAATGGCTAATGTTGAAGGGCACACAGCAAAATGGAACTTCACGAAAATGTCAGTACTTCTCCGATCTTTCGTCTACTCTTTCCGTCGCTAGCCATCTGAAATTGCCCCACGTGGTGAATACGTTCCCATGGCTACATTGGCACTGGATTTTACCTTTAAGATCCTTGATTCTTTCTTTGTTAGTGGTTAATACCAGGTCTTTGAGAGACCTGAACACTATCATTGGTTTTCCTGCCTTTTTTCTTTTTCCTCCTCTTAGACTTTGTATATTTTGTCACTGAGACAGGTGTTACCCTGGCACTCCCTGTCAGAGAACTTCCTGCATTATTGGGATCCTGTCCATCTCCAGCCAGTCAGTAAACCATGCTTGTCTTATTCACCCCTGTACCTCCAACACTTAGCAGTGTAGCTGGTATATAGACTGCACCCTGTACATGTGTACTGAATGAATGGACTTGCTTATTTATCTACTTTTATGGGGAAGTGATGATATGAAAGCAGTATCAGGAAAGCCAGCAAATTCTCTGATCTTGGAGTACCCAGTGCTTCCCAAGTGTGCAGTAAATATTGATGGAAGCAGTAACAAGAATTTTGGTATCTGAAGAGAGAAGCTAACTTTTCTGTTGGTAAAGTGATTTATCAGGATCCTGTGTCTTCATTTGTTTTTCCTTTGTATGCTCAAAGATATGCCATTTAAACCTTACTTGATCTCTCCATGGCTCTTTCTTAAATAATGTACCTTCCTTTGCTAAAATTGAGTGCATTTAAAGATATAAGTTGTATGCTTTCTATGTTATCTGAAAAACTATATTGAGATTTTATTATATTCCCATTAACCTTATAACTCTGTAATTCTGATGTCAGCTGGGAATGTAAAGCTTCATTGGAGTAATGAAGTTAATTCAAATTTTTTTCTGAGTGTAAAACTTGAACCAGATATTTGAAAATAAATTTAATCCTAAAATGTATGAAAATAGTATAGTGTACTGGGTATATATATATTTAAAATACTATTGCACACCTAAGGAAAAGCTATCTTGCCATTAGGTAAATTAGTTATGTAATGGGTTTAAATTGTTTAGAAATAGCACTGTGAGGAAGAAAGTAGAATTAATTCAAAAGATAGTGTCAGATTAAAAAAAAAATCATACAGCTTATTCATGCCAAGCACATACTGTTAACTTCGTTAAGGTGGCAGCTTTCATGGTTTGTTTTAGTTTCAGCTTGTCCCAGAAGGTGTTGCTACACTGTGAAAGTGTTAAGGCACTATAGTAATGGAAAAGGAGATAAAGTGGAAGCCTTATAAAATGTCTTATCAGGTGGGCCTTCCTGGAGAAACCTAGCTTACATTTCTGAGTGGTCAGCTTGACATTTTAAAGCCGGGAGAAGTTTGTCATTATTTCTAGAATACTACAGTGGTTAGAGGAAGAAGATTTAAACTTCATTGCAGTAATTGCTGACAGCTCCCACGGAATGAAGTGCTTTTAGTAAGCTTGTGCTGCTTTGAAAAAAGGCAGCAGCGTACTAGGGATGTGGAAGAGGACAGTGAGCATTGAGATGCATGTGACGAAAATGAAGATTTGGGTATCCTGGTGCCCCTGAAATAATTGCATTCATTTTGCAGGTGGAACAGAGTAAAATGACTTTTAATGGTCCTTGTACTTATTATGGTCTTCAAGCAAAGAAAGACTTCAGGCTTCTGAAACTTATAACTTGTATATTTTCAGTAACTTAAGTATAAAATCTGGTGGCTGGTTGTCCCAGGGAGCAAGGTAGCTAGTGTCACTGGGCTTGGCACCATCCATATGAAGTGCTGAAGCAATCCCTCCTGTAAGTGCATTCCCCCTCCCTGGAAACCTGCAATTTGCCTCTTAGTCCCAGAAGGGGAGGAAACCTGCAAACAGCCGCAGGCCTAACATAATGGCAGGGTTCACATCCTGACAGGGACAAAGTAGAAAAAAGGAAAAATTCAGAAGAGTCTTCATAACATTATTTGAGTCAAGGACTTTATGCTTTTTATGAAGGTTGTAGCACTTTTTTTTTTTCAAGTTTTGTGCATGTTGTATTTATTTTGCTTTCCCCACCCCCTTCTGGATGCCCGCCAATATTCAACTGAAGGAAACTCATGGGGATGGCCTATTAATCATGTTGCACTATCTTTTGCTTAAGTAGCTAACATTTACTGCTTAATAAAGACCATCCTCAACACATAGCAACTAGGTTTCCAGTATTATATACTGTGTATATGTTTAAATGTACATTAACATTTAAATATGCTCTTACTTATGACCTTTAGAAATACATAGATTTAGGAATGCTGCTTCTAAGCCGGAGTTTTATAATATATGATCTAAAATAGATCTTTATCTGAACCCCACACTAGGAAGAGAGTTGATATAAAGAAGCATATTCATTTTTAAATGCATCCTGAAATTTTTTCAGCTTTACTAAAGTATAATTGACAAATGAAATTGTAAGATATTTAAAGTATACATTGTAATGATTTGATATATGTATGCATAGGAAAAGGAATCCTTCCACCTAGTTAATTAACACATCTATCACCTCACATATTTATCTTTTGTGTGTGAGAGAGAATATTTAAGTTCTACACTCTTATCAAATTTCATTTATATGATACAGAGTTAGCAATAGTCACCATGTTATATATTAGCTCCCCAAAACTTATAAATCTCATAGCTGAAAATTTGTACTCTTTTACCAACCTCTCCCTCTTTCTCTCATCCTCCAGCCCCTAGAAGCATACTTTTCTACTACTGTTTCTATGAGTTCAACTTGTTAGATTCCACATATACACATATAAGTGATAACATCACTATTTGTTTTTCCCTTGCTGGCTTATTTCATTTAGCATAATGCCGTCAGTGTTTGTCTATGCTGTTGTAAACAACAGGATTTGATTCTTTGTCATGGCTGAATAATATTCCCGTGTGTGTGTGTGTGTGTGTGTGTGTGTGTGTGTGTGTAAGTAATACAGCCCTATCCATTCATTCATTGATAGACCCCTTAGGTTGTTTCCATATCTTGGCTATTGTGAGAAAAGAGAATAAAAGACATCTAATTCAGAAAGGAAGCTAAACTGACTTTATCTGCAGATGACATATTATAAATAGAAACTCTAAAGACACCCATTAAAAAACTATTAGAAATAACCAACAAATTAAAATTGTATGGTACAGAATCAATATATAAAATCAGTTGTGTTTCTATATACTAAACAACAGACTATCACAGACATTAAGAAAACAGTGTCATTTGCAGGTGCATCAAAGAGAAAAAAATACCTAGAGATAAATTTAACCAAGAGATAAAAGATCTTGTATGCTGAAAACTGAGAAATTGAAGAAGACCTAAATAAATGAAAAGATATTCCATGCTGATAGGTTGGAACAATTAGCATTGTTAAAATGTTCATAACATCCAAAGCAATATATAGTTGCAATGCAATTTCTCTCAAAATTCCAATGACATTTTCACAGAAATAGAAAAAACAATCCTAAAATTTGTATGGAACCACAAAAGACACTAAATAGCTGAAACAGTCTTTGAGGAAAAAAATATATATATAAAAACAAAAACAAAGCTGGAAGCATACTTCTTGATTTCAAACTATGTTACAAGGTTATAGTAATCAAAACAGCATGGTTGGCACTAAAAATGGACACCCAGATGAATATAACAGATTAGAGAACCCAGAAATCAACCCTTGCATCTATGGTCTATTAATTTAAGTCAAAGGAGCCAAGAAGACACATAGAGAAAGTATAAGCTCTTCAGTAAATGGTACTGAGAAAAGTGGACAGTCACATACAAGAGAATGAAACTGAAATGAAACCCATATCTTAAACCATTCATAAAAATCAACTCAGAATGGATTAAAGACTTAAATTTAAACCCGAAACTGTAAAACTCCTAGAAGAAAATGTAGGTGGTAGGCTGCTTGCCATCACTTTTGGCTGATGAGCCAAGAAATCAGTCAGATTTTTTTGCATAAAGTAATTTATATTGAGATATTCAGTAGCTAACAATTATTACCAATTAGATAATTTTTTTTGCATAAAATTTCAAGCATCCTAAAATCATGGGTACCACACACTGAAGGGACCTCAAGAGCCTTGGCCTCAGGCTTGTATGCATTTAGTTATATTACTTGTACAAATAAGTAACATTATCTCCATTTCATAGTTAAGGAAGCTAAGTCTCTAGAAGGTAACACGCCCAATTATGGGTGACAGAGATACAATGTCAGCACTAAATCATAAGTTAATAGAAGGAGAAATAAAACCCAGTTATTATACAGTTTACTTTACTTTTGATGTGACCAGATATCAAATATTTTTTTAAAAAAGTATATTTAAATGAATAAGGAACTCTTACACTTGACAAATGTAATAACTTACCTTTGCTAGTTTTTTAAAAAGCTCTTGGTGTACCCTTTATTTGGCATGTATCATTTGCTCTCTATGATACATAGAACTATGTCATCACTTTAAGAATGTTTTGTATACTTTAGTTACGAGCTTTAGAAAGCTGTCTAACGAATGTTCCGGATATGGAGACAGACAACTCATTGAATAATCAAAACTTCAGTTCACAGATAGATGGCATGCTTAAAGTAACTACTTACAATTCAGAAGAAGCTATCCTTTTGAAATAGTGATCTTATGAGAGTGTCTGATTATTTATGCTCTCCATTTTGCAGTGAAATTTTATAGTAGTAGTATATTCTGGGGTAAGAGATTACCAGTCATTGTAATTCTCATCACAATATTTTACTGTGCATAGTTGAGCTCATCTATTACAAAAAAGATATTTGTACATATACATATATGCACACACACACACACACACATATGTGTAAATCACAAGGGCCATCTTGTTCACTGCTGCATTGCAGTACCTGGTAGAAACCAGATGCTCAGTAATTTTGAATGGCTAAATGAATGAATTCTAAGGAGTTTGCTCTTTCATACTACGATTGTTGAAACACCGTCTGTTAATAAGTTGACAGTACTTGTCTGTGAAATTACTGCCTTACAAACATTAATTTTTTTATGGCTTACTTCATTTTAAACTCTCTTAGATTTTAGGATATTTCTATTTATGTTACTCATTGAATGTATGCATTTCAGAAAAGAAAATGGTGTCACTCAGACCAACATATATCATGCCTTTTCTTCTCTTTATGATTGCCTCCAATGTTGAGTGCAATCTATTTTCTCTCTGATGTAAAGCATATCCAACCTGTAACTACTGTCTTAAATACAACTTTCCTCATGAAGCCTTCTGTATCATCCTGTGCTTCCCCACAGTACACATACCTCTACGTTTATATTTGTTTGATGTCCTACACTTCATGATATGCGTTCATATTTTGATAAATCTATTAATAAGTAAAATAGCTCTAAGGGTATTTATATACAATTGTATTTAGTATTCAGAACAGCCCTGGAAGGCAAGTATTATCATTATCTTGATTTTATAGAAGAGAAAAATGAGATAGAGAGGTTTCTTAAGGTCATGTGGCTAATAAATGAAAGAATCTGGCCTTAAACCCAAGGGTACTGAATCTAGATCCCATAATCTTAACCACAGGCTATACTGCCTGCTCTAAATGATTGTGTGCCTTCCCAGTCTCAGGATTTTTACATAGAAGATATTATCCTCACTTTACACAGTAGGAACCAAGGAGACATTAAGTGACTTAACATTCACACGTGAGAAGAACTTCAACACAGGTATTTGAATCCAACATTTCCATTATCACCTTGGACCTCCTAGTTGCAATATAATTATTTTTTAACCTTTTAATATATGTACTCTATATAACTATCTAAAATGTCTATTCGTTAGGACATTGTAAAAAAAAAAAAAAAAAAAAACAACTGCTGCTGCTACGATATGGAAAATAAGTATCTAACTGGCACTGATCTTTTAAAATTTACTAGGTGGTTTTCCAGATTCATTTTCCTAATCACCACTATAAGTTTTCTCCTCTTTGTTACTACTTGACATATTTCATTCGTTACACATTTCCAACTGACCAATCCTGCATCTCGGGGCCAAATGCTAACCCTGCTTGTTTCACACAAATAGGGAAGTATTTATGGAAGAACACCAGGGAAAGAATTTCTGTGGCCTTGATGGGAGTACGTAGGCTCCAGATTTTGGAAACCGAGGATATGTGAACCCAGAGTGTGAAGAGCTATTGAGTTCCTCTGTCACTTCAGTTCAGAGACTCAGTAAAGCCGCTGAAGTGCGTTGCGTGGCTTTGGTTCTCTCCTCTGTTAATGTTGCCCTGTAATAGAAACCCTGCTCCATTTCTTATCTGTTTCTCTTCAGCGTGCCGGCAGCACTGCCTTCTGACCTGGTTTAAGCGTCCTTAGTGACCTCTGGCAGTCCAGTGTGTTGGGTCCCTTTGGGAATATACCCACTCCGCTGGATTTTATAGTAATGATTTTACTTATTAGAGAAGTTTGGTTAAAAATTTGTGCTCCCCTTATTAAAGAGATAATTTCACAATGTAATTTGCTTCACAAACCTCCCACAGCTATGTTAAGCAGACGGTTGCCAAACACCAGTTCAAAGTAGATTGCTCTTATATGAAATAAAATCCATGCTCAGAAAATCTGGCACTATAAGCTGGTCTTCTTCCAAAACAGGCTCTCAGACAAATTTCGCTTTACTCAAAGCTGACACACTACTTACACCTGTATTAGACTTATACAAAAAATCATGTCAGATGGCACATGCTGATTCAGAGTTGTTCTTCATTAACATTTTAACATCCCTTTTTTCTTTATTTCTTTACTGGTAACTAGTAACCAGTTTGGTTTTGGTGACATAAGGTAACAGCAATTCTAGTTCTAGTCTCAGATTTGGCTCTGGGTTGAGGTGTGACTGGGACATGTTACTTCACCCCATCTGAGCATCCTCATCTCTAAAATTAGGGTAATATTAGGTACTTCACAGAGTAGCAATCATGATCAAACAGGAGACATGTATTAGGCACCTATAGTCTTTCCTGTCATACAGTGGTCCTTTAATCATATTATGATGATGATGTTTTGTGTTTAAAACCCAACTCTGTATTGATATATTTTTTGTCACCTGGGGTTAATTTATGCATGGTCTCCATAATTTACAAAGAGAAGTGTAATATGTAAATTAGCAACAATTCAGCAATTACTGAGTGCCTGGTGTATGCAAGGATATAATGGTTTTGCAACTGTGAATAAAGATAGGACTTTTTGTTTTTTCAAGGATTTTATACTATAGGGAATGTAGAAGTAAGGCAAAAACACTAAAGAAATCACTAAAATGTGTCTTTGTACTCAGGAAATACTCCATGAAAAAAGCCACCTCAGTGGCTCAGTGGGTTAAGTCTCTGCCTTTGGCTCAGGTCATGATCCCATGGTCCTGGGATTGAGCCCCACACTGGGCTCTCCGCTCAAAGCGAGCCTGCTTCCCCCTTTTCTCTCTGCCTGCCTACTTGTGATCTGTCAAATAAATAAATAAAATCTTTTTTTAAAAAGTAGGAGATAAATGGCCTTGAATGGTATGCTAATATTGATAGAAATAGGGATTCCAGAAAATAGTAATAGGAGCCAGGAAGAAAAACTAGTAAGTAGAGATGCATAGGATGTGTTCCAGGAAGAATGGCTGGAAAATGACTAAGGGACTCATAGAACATATGGCTGAGAGCTATGATAGAACTATGCTGAATGTGTCCTTAAATTCCACACCAACACCTTTGTATTTAATTTATATACAGTGGGCTGTCATTGAAGACATTTAGAAGAGTAATAAGAGTTCTGCTTTAGGAAGATTAACTGCACAAGTGAATATAATGGGGCATGAATCATGAGATTGGGATGAATCTAGAAGAATGGAAAGTAACGAAAGACAAGAGAGATCAGTTAGCTGTTCTGGGCGAAATGGCACAGATGATCTTAAAGTCGTTCTGGGTTGCATGAAAATGCCAAAAAAAGGATATGCGAGAAGTGGCATATACTGAATCTTTAGGACTTGGCTAATCATTCACTTAAAGGATGGATAAAGGAGCAGACTGTTGTTTGCTTGTGGTATCTCTATTTAAAGTAGGCTTATTTCCTCCACACTGTACATTTCTCATGAACAAGTTGTCTGCCAAAATATTGAAACTTCATCCTTGGGCACAGTGATGCCACTGTGCTGTGCCACTGTCCTTGGGCTACAATGATGCCACTGTGCCACTGTGGTTTGATGATGGGCATCCTATATAAGGTTTCATGCATTGTGGGAGACCATTAAGGTCATCCCTTTTCTCTTTCTTTCTTTACTTTCTTTTCTTTTCTTTTCTTCTTTCCTTTCTTTGTTAGAGAGAACATATATTTTGTATTTATTTTTCATGAACACCTCTTTAAATGGAAATGAAATACTACATGGGCTGCTTTTGGGTATGATTTATCTTTTAACAACTGACACAAAACTGTCAAAATTTGACCACAAAGGAAGTCCTAAAATGACATCCAGCATAAACTGTTGGTTTAGAGATTAAAACTGATAATATTGACTTATTCCTCAAATGGCTGTCTTTACCTACCACTGATAAGTCATAGCATATCAAGGAATAGAGAAGAAAATTTGGGGATGGGTAGAGGATTATGTATTGACAAATTCTTCAGGAATACAAACCCTATCTCTGCCTTAAGACCAAAGCAGATGTAAAATGTAAGAGGTAGTTGTTTTGAGTGGACATATATATTCCAGACTTGATGGAAAATATTGAGAGTTAATTTTAGGGAAATAATATTATTTTATTTGACCATCATAAACTTGAATTCCTAGTATTTTTTCAGCCAGTGGACATAGTTTTATAGCATATGAAAGACCTGTTTGTCCTAAATACAATATTTTCCCTGAATATAATTAGTTACTTTTTAATTGGAGAGCCAGTATCATGTCATAGAAAGAGGCAGAAGACCTTGAAATGGTATCAGGTTAACCTTTACTAAGTTTGTGTTCTTGGGAAAATCACTTGATGCCTCCATTTGTTTATCTGTAACTGTCCTATCATGCATTGTTGAGTATCAATTGAGACAGAGTCTGTATTTTATAAATCATGAAGAATTATAGGAAGTTGCTGTTTTCTCGTTATTGCTATTATTAGTGTAAAGAGACTATCTAGTGTGCAGTTTTCATGAACATCAAGTGTTATTTTCCCCGTATGTTAGATGGTGCAGGTGGCTGAATCCAAGAAAACAAATATCCCAAGGTCCCACAATTAGTTAGGGAGAGAGGGGGAGGTGAAGACCCTGGTTTCCTGCTTCAGGTACAGGGAAACTTTCTACCATACCATTCTTAGAATGAGAGCATATCAGAAATCAGCACTGTCTTGATGTAGTTACTCTAGTAGGTTTAAGAAATACATAATGTCACTTTATTAGAGAAGAGAAGGTGGGGAGGAAAAGGAAATGCTGTGCTGTGCTGTGCACACTGAAAAGGCCCACAAATGGCCCAGCTGCAGGTGAGCGACACCAGTGTCTGGACTTTCTAAAACCATTTATAAAACGAATCTTTGAAGGATGTTGTGAGGAGCTGTTTTGCAGGGCTTACACATTTATTTATTCACAGTTGCAAGAAACAAAGTGTTCATGTGGTGTGAAATATTGTTGAGAGGATTTTTATAAAATGATTTCACTTACCTTAAAATAATTTTTGTTGTGATTTTACTTTAGTTGTTTAGACTATTAAGTTCTTAGTACATAATTGTGCTTTACATCAGACTTTTGAAGGCAGTTTGTTTTTCTAACATGTTATTTAAACAGCTGCTGGGCTGTTAACATGGATTTAATCATGTTTGGTGTTTCTGTTTCGATAGTTTAAATGAGAGAGAGTTATATTAGCTCAGAAGCAACTTCAGCAGATTATTAGATCGACATATTGATTCAATTAGTGTGTTTAACACCATTTCAAGTAGCTGGCAGAGACTGGGAGAAATTGATGCTTGTAAGTAATAACACCACTCAAGTGTCCTCTTGAATTCTCATGCAACAGAAACCAAGCATATAAAAAGTCCACTTATATATCACACCTGGAGGACTTTCCTCCCCAAATTTAGTAATTAAAGAATGGTTTTAACTATCTTTTATTCATTACTGTGAAACAAATGTTTCTTTTAAGTCTCATAGTATTTACGGCCTTTAAAAATTAAAAAATAGGGACGCCTGGGTGGCTCAGTTGGTTAAGCAGCTGCCTTCGGCTCAGGTCATGATCCCGGCGTCCTGGGATCGAGTCCCACATCGGGCTCCTTGCTCCGCAGGGAGCCTGCTTCTCCCTCTGACTCTTCCTTCCACTCTGTCTGCCTGTGCTCACTCTCACTCACTCTCTCTGACAAATAAATAAATAAAATCTTTAAAAAAAAAAAAAAAATTAAAAAATATAATTGGAAACTGAACAGGTATAAATCACTAATTTGATAAGTAATTAATCTAGACATCCTATTTATACTCCATATAATAAATATATCCTTTTAAATACAGCAAATAAATCATAATCCCTTTGTATTATTTCCTAGCTATGAAATTTTAATAATCTGTTGGTGGATTAGTAGAATCAAGTCATACTAATAACAACATTTTAAGTTATAGGAAGTTTAATTGAGATATTAAAAATATTGTAATAATTATATCTAAGGTTCTGGTTACTGTGCTATTTCCCAAAGCTGACATTTTAAAATGACAGAATTATCTGTGACAGTGACATTGTAAGGATTAGGATAGAATTTGTTCCTTTAATTTGATAATTCAGAATTAACTTCAATGTATTTTACCATACATATTAAAAATTATTTTTCCCCCCAAATTTTAAAAATGGAAAATTTTATTATTTGATGACATCAGCTGCCAGACATTGCAGAATTGTATGCTATCTTGCATAGGTGGGTGGCTTGAGGGAAGCACGGAGTAAAAAGTAGTGAATGTCCAATTTCCGGAAAAGTCTCTTTCCCTATATGTACCATTGGGGTTAATATTTCAACAATTATGTAACCAAAGTATATGTGTTAGTAAAATAGTTCTCTTCTCTTAGTCATGAACTCTTCCATGACCTGTTCCTGTTGACATGGACTTCTTATTTAATACTCTCCATCTCTTAGTCTTAAACCATCATAATCACTTTTAGCAATTATTAGGCAAGCAGCAAGTACTTAATAAGTATTTGCTAGTTTGTTTATTTCTAAGGAGAATTCGGTTTTGGTCTTTGTTTCATACTGGCTGAGATGGATGAGTTCTAGGAGCATCATGTGTATGTAACAATGTGTAGTTTTCATTTCCATCTCATTTTTACATGGTATATATTCAAGTTTTAAATTGTCTTTTTAAATTTTCAAAGTGCAATAATAGTGGCAAAGAAATTTTTGTTATGACATAAGCTGAATTAGTTTAGTTTTTTTTTTAAAGATTTTACTTCTCTATTTAACTGAGAGAGAGACAGCGAGAGAAGAAACACAAACAGGGCAAGTGGGAGAGGGGGAAGCAGGCTTCCTGCTGAGCAGGGATCCCCACGCGGGGTGCGATCCCAGGACCCTGGGCTCATAACCTGAGCTAAAGGCAGATGCTTAACTGACTGAGCCACCCAGGGAGTCCTTAAAATAGTTTTTAACAGCTTCACAAAATATAATATTTCCCCATTTGGTTTGCTACCTTTTTAAAATAGTGATCTACGTGTGTTATCTCTGTAAATACTCTTATTCTTTTATTTCCTTATTTAATACCATCTTAGTGAATTAAAGGCAAGTCTAATGTAACCTTTTCCATTCACTATTATATACCTCAAAACAAGGATAATTATGAAGCCTTTGAGTGTAGAGAGCCTAGTATGGTTACTGAAGAAACTTCTGTAATTGAAAATTATTTAGCCTGGGAGTCACTTATAATATAAGCCCATAGGTAAGTCTCTTTACTTCTCTGCCTTGGTGTGAACATCTGTAAATGGAGGCAATTAAATTTTGTGTTTTTGTAGCATCTAAAAGCTATATCCTAAATTTCAGTAGTACTTTAGAAGCATGAAGAAGAGGGGGGGATTTTAAATTTATAAACCTGTTTGCCTTTTGAAGCAACTTTTTGCTTAAAGGTAAACTTTGTAAGTTTTGTCCTGAAATATATTCAAAGCTTCTATGTAAAATTGATCATAAAATTCTTTTTTATTAACTATTATTTTACCCATGTTCATGAATCTCCAATTCAACTAAAAATATGTATAGTTAACTTTTTCTTCAGAATTGTGAATGCTTTAAAATTTGACTTGTCCTTTTTGTAAATTGTAGAATCAGGGCATCTCGGTGGCTCAGTCATTAAGTGTCTGCCTTTGGCTCAGGTCACCCTTCAATCCCAGAGTCCTGGGATTGAGCCCCATATTGGGCTCCTTGCTCAGTGGGAAGTCTGCTTCTTCTCCCACTGTGTTCCCTCGCTGTCTCTCTCTGTCAAATAAATAAATAATATCTCTTAAAAAAATAAAAATAAACTCTGAAATCACATTATCTCCTTTAACTTAAAAATACCTAAACATCTTTATTTTGTTCATTAAAATATTCAAATATCTATATATTATAGTTATTTATGACTATAGTATTGAATAACAGAAAAAACCGATCAATTAGTTAAAATCTTATTTCAGGGGTGCTTGGGTGGCTCAGTGGGTTAGGCCTCTGCCTTCAGCTCAGGTTATGATCTCAGGGTCCAGGGATCAAGCCCCACATTGGGCTGTTTGCTCAGCTGGGAGCATGCTCCCCCCCACCCCCCGCGTCTGCTGCTCTGCCAACTTGTGATCTCTCTCTGTCAAATAAATAAATTCTTTTAAAAAAATCTTATTTCATATCCGTTTTCATTGCTAATAATATGTTGTTACAAAATATTGTCTTTACTAGTTTGTCATTAGATAGTAATGTGTAGAAATTCCTATAGATATGAAAAGAAGAATGTAAAATTTGGGCATATTGAGGAAACAGTCTATAAAATAATTCTTGGTGTTGAGATTGTAATAACAAGAATTCATCCCTCTCACACTAACAAATTCTCAACTTCATAGAAATTAGCCCATTTATGAGAATGTTTTCCTGTTACCAAACAGTAAAAGAAATACCAAGTAATAACGAGTAAAATTTTGATAACAAATATACTATGAATATTATACAATGATTAATATTTATAGTAGCTTTATATATTATAGCTACAAATAACCATAATACAACTCATTGATATATAAATTATAATATAGAGTATACATAAATTTACTGAAGACTTAAGTTTAATTAATGAGTTAAAATATAGTATTCTGCATTATTTAGAAACATCTTAAATAGTGAAAAAAATTGTGAGGGAATTTCTTTATATTCTTTGAGTAAGAAAGTTTTTTTCATTTAACAATTGAAATTCAAAGACTAATTGTTTTAATCCTAAATTTCAACCTAATTTTAGTGAAGCAGAATAAAAGTTAATTATGATGGGATTTTGTTTGTACATACACCACCATATTAATAGGAAATTTCATCTGTGATATGTATATACTAAAACTGTTACATTTATTGATTTGCTATATCAATGAATATAAACTACTATATTTACTATAGTAATATATACATTCATATGTGATAAAATATAATGTATAATAAAATGTTGCATTTATTGATTTACTATATCAATGAATATAAATTAATATATTTACTATAGCAGTAGTATGTACATTCATATGTGATAAACATATAATACTTTGGATTATAATGTGGTTGGAGAAAAGATTGCTAAAGTTTACCATTTCTTCTGTATTTTAGTTCTAACAAATGTTTACTTTTTTGGATATTCAGTTATATTCCTCTGTGGATGCAAAGCTCTAACTATAATTTTAATACACAGTAATTTTTAAATGACATTTTACCCATTAGATTTTATATTTGTTGTCCGTATTATAATATTCTCACTAGGGGAAAGGTGATCATTTAATATAACATCAAGTTATATTCTTTATAATTTTGTGATGTTTTGAAACTTAAGAGGCCCAGAAGTTTCAAACTCAGACCTACTCTTTTAAGATACATTTCTTTAATTCCTGAAATGGAATGCTTGTAGACTTTACAGTCATTAAATGCAGCTTATCAGATGTCGACCAGTTCAGGAATATAAAT
Source organism: Mustela lutreola (assembly GCF_030435805.1). Classification (NCBI taxonomy): domain Eukaryota; kingdom Metazoa; phylum Chordata; class Mammalia; order Carnivora; family Mustelidae; genus Mustela; species Mustela lutreola. Next base: position 187,655,944 of record NC_081292.1, read on the forward strand.
GATGATGTTGCTGTGTAGTTTCTAACCTCTGGTACATCACTTAAATATATAAGACAGTTTGCTCACAGGTTGGTATATGAAGTCATGCTATATAGTCATACTTTTCATTTTTCTTAATTTTTTCTTTACATGAGAATTATGAATGAAATATGGGACTACATAGGGTAAAAATTAGTGTTTTACTCTGATTAGAATAATTTTCATTCCCAGAAAAAAAAAAAAATGGAAAACTTCTAGGAGTATGGAAAAACTTATTAAAGCAAAATACAGACTCTAGAAACCACAGTTGAAAACATTAAAATTCAAAATGTAAAATTAGAATACATGCTCCCAAATACCCTTGAGTAATAAGATAATGCAACATTTGCAAAACATAACAAACATGGGGTTAAGTTCCTTAGCATATAAAGCTTTTAAATTCAGTGAGAAAAAAACCAACAACCTAGTAGAAGAATGGGCAAATAACTTCCATAACTAGCTCCCCATAAGCCCCCCCAAGCCCTCCAAACATTTAAACATAGACATAGATGCTCAATTTCACCCATAAAAAATTCAGATTAAAATCTATAGTAAAATACCAGTTTTTATCTAACAGATTTGACAGTTCAATGTGATATATAATAATATCTATAATAGAAGCAAACAATCTTCGATTTTATTGATAAAGCCTAGGAATAAATTATATTGATAAAGTAGATTTTATGCAGCTGTTAGAATAGTGTGCATTTCTGTGTAATAATATGGAAAAATTAAACGGATATTGTTAAATGAAGAAAGCAAAGTAAGGTCAGATAATTTGTACACTCCAATTTGTGTAAAGAGAGACCATCTACACACACACACACACACACACACACACACACTCACATACTGTTCTCAATTAGAAAATGAGGATAAGGGGCACCTGGGTGGCTCAGTGGGTTAAAGCCTCTGCCTTGGGCTCAGGTCATAATCCCAGGGTCCTGGGATCTAGTCCCGCATTGGGCTCTCTGCTCAAGTGGGGAGCCTGCTTCCTCCTCTCTCTCTCTCTGCCTGCCTCTCTGCCTACTTGTGATCTCTGTCCGTCAAATAAATAAATAAATAATCTTTAAAAAGAAGAAAATGAGGATAAAAGTTGCTTTTGAGATCAGAATTTAGGGATGGTGAACTTCGAGTAGAAAAGGAGTTAATTTGGGGCGTCTGGGTGGCTCAATTATTAAGCATCTGCCTTTCACTCAGGTCATTACCCCCGTGTCCTGGGATCGAGCCCCTCATCCAGCCTCTCATCGGGCTCCCACTCGGCGGGAAGCCTGCTTCTCCCTCTCCCTCTCTCCCTGCTTGTGTCCTCCTTCTCACTGATTCTCTCTCTCTCTCTCTCTGTCAAATAAATAAATAAAATCTTTAAAAAAAATTCTAAAGAAAGAGAATTCTTAATTTACTAAAACACCACGGCGAATACTGCCTGAATACCTCCTTAGAGGCCACACATTATTTGAACATGTTGGGGAAATGAAGAGGGATAAAGTATTGTGTCTCCTCTTCTCAAAAACTGGTAAAATGGTACTAATTTGTACGTTAGTTAAAACTCAGTGTAGGAGATTTTCTATTATAAATGGGGCCAAAAGGGGCACCTGGGTGGCTCAGTGGATTAAACCTCTGCCTTTGGCTCAGGTCATGATCTCAGGGTCCTGGGATCGAGTCCCACATCAGGCTCTCTGCACAGCAGGGAGCCTGCTTTCCCCACCCCCCGCCTGCCTCTCTGCCTACTTGTGATCTCTGTCTGTCAAATAAATAAATAAATAAATAAATAAATAAATAAAGCTTTAAAGAAATGGGGCCAAAAAGGCTATATACTGTTTTGTACATCTCAGAGTAGTGCACATATATACTATAATTGATCTTTGCAAAACTTTATGGAAAAAATAGAGCACCGTCTGCCACCAAAAAAACAAGAGTTAAGCCCATTTTCTGTATTTGCTCAGTTAATGCTTACATCAGCCTGAGAAGTAGGTACCATTATCATCCTCATTTTATAAAGTACACAGAGGATTTAAGTATCTTATAAAACGTGACACTGCTTCCAAGGAGTGCCAGAGCTGGTATTCAAATCCAGGCAGTTTGGTTATAGGATCCTCAATCCTAATAGCTGAACTATTCTACTTAAACTTCATTTTGTGATTTGAACTTATGTCTGCTTTGCAAACAAAAGACTAAAAAGGTTTAGGCATTAAATAATTAGTTCAAGTTTACACTGCTAATAAATGTCACAGCCATGGTCTTTGGAGTAAAAGCAATCATCTCATTTTGTACCCATGCTGCCTCTATTCTTAGGGGAGTTCCAAGGAAGGGGAGCAGGGAAGAGCCATTTTGATAGCGCTACCTGTTTAAAGTCCTAATGACAAATCAACAGAATGCATGGTTTCTCTAAGAAAATTTCAGCAAAAAAAAAACTTACTTCCTTTTTATGAAGGTATTTCATTCAAGTAGTACCAAATAATTTGCTTTGCACAGGAACTTTGATATGATTTCTGAAGAATTTTCAAGATCAGGGGATAAAAAAACTGGTATTCATTTAAAGCCTGTTTCTGCTTTGTGAAAAGACTTTGTCAGCAATCCAGAATGAGGGCTGTGCTAACAAAATTCCAACATTTCTGTGGGATGATCCAAAAACAGCAAACAGAAGGCATTAAATTTCTTAACAGTCAGAAGTGCGTGCGCGCCTGCTATGCCATTCCTGTCATTCATTGCTTTTTGTTGTGCATAGATTAAAGCTGGAATACTTTGATTTGCAGACTAATATGTTCCATAGAGAATTTTCTTCATATAAAAAAGGAGTAGCTTAAGAGCATGTGAAGTCTGTGCACTCTGCCCTACATTTATATAGCTCTTCACTGAATATATGTTTTTAAGCTGATTTTAGGGTATTTGCGTTGAGGGTATGCCTTCATACATCTAAGACATTTGCTAGATTGAGATACCAAGTTGTTTCTCTTGCTCAGCCCTGAAGCAGGTTTACACAAGTATTCTGATGTAAGACAGAAGTGTTACATATGTGTATGTTGTATGCGTATGTTGTGTGTGTGTGTATATATATAGGTATATATATATAGGTATATATATTATGTATATATTATATGTGTATTTTTATAGTATATAGATATGAGTGTTATGGAGAAGCCTGGCTCAGTGGGTTAAGCAATATCTAATCTTGTATCATACACAATGCCGAGTCTCGGTAGCGACAAAATCAAAAGCCCATACCAGAATTAAGGACTTGTTTAAAATCATATAACTAAGTTAAAGAAAGAAATGAGTGTACAAATAAAGTGTCATTCTGTTGACTAGAGCTTTTCTGAGCCATCTTCACTTTGATGCCAAAGTCACTCAAATAGTTCTGAGCACAGTCTGTATTAATGTTGCATTGGTGATTTCCATCCGTGTTCGTAGAATGGCACTGGGTGGAGAAGAGATGTAGGTGACACCACGACCTGCATTTAAAATCCCTTCATTTCTTCTTTTTTAAATTACAGCAAATTCAGTAAAGCTAGAAATGCAGAGTGATGAAGAGTGTGACAGGAAACCCCTGAGCCGTGAAGATGAGATCAGGGGCCATGATGAAGGTAGCGGCCTAGAAGAACCCCTAATTGAGAGCAGCGAGGTGGCCGACAACAGGAAAGTCCAGGAGCTTCAAGGCGAGGGAGGAATCCGGCTTCCGAATGGTAAACTGAAATGTGACGTCTGTGGCATGGTTTGCATTGGGCCCAATGTGCTTATGGTACATAAAAGGAGTCACACTGGTAAGCAGCTGAAAGAATAACCTGATGACTGCCTGTGACATCTGATGTTGATATTACCTGACACCTATTCTCTTTCCTTTTTATTCAGGGGTGGCAGTGGTGAAACCACCTTTTCAGAATTCTGCTAGTATTGGATTGCTGAAAAGCAGAGAGTAGCCTGGGTCTTGACTTCCAGCCTTCAAATCTGAATAGCATATCAGAAAAGAAGTTTGGGATTCAGTTTCCACAGTTCTTAATATAGCAATAATAGGATAAGGGTTCAAAAGGTACAGGAGAATCTCATTGTGTAACCTAATCTTTTTGTATTTCTATACATATTTTACCATACCCATGGGCAGGTAATATAGTTTGCTAGCTACGAGTTTATACTATAAAATGGTACTCATGCATTTATATAGAGGTGGATCATTTTCACCTTATCTGGTTAACTTCTTGGAATACAATTTCCAATCAATCTCTGCCCATCATGGGTCTCAGTATTGGGCAGATACTTCCCCTAGTTTGAGGATGTTACCATCTTCCTGTAATTGTTTTTATTATAACTCCTGCAAGAGATATGGAGGGTGCAGTATAGCCAAGGGTGGTGGGTATGCTGGTAGGAATGTGTGATCAGGGAATAGGGTGAGGAAAGAGGCCTCCGATTAATGAAAGATATACTTTTAGACATTAGAGTAATGTAAAAAAACAGCTAATGAGAGGAAGGCCTTATTTAAATCCCTCCAAATCCTTTGGCAAAATGAAACAAAAAAGTCTTTTAAATTAAAAAAAAAAAAAAAAACAGAAATGAGATTATGTGTAAGAAAGGCAGGTGGTTGACTATTAGAAAACTTTTAAGTTCATATGAAAATTGATTTAAAGATGGTACCTTTACCTATAATGCAAGGTAGTGTTAGATAGCAAAATATTAATCACTAATATTCCCAGAGTTTTAAAATATGATTCTCTTGGAAGAGAGATAAATCAATTTAATTAGTGAGTGCTTAAAACATGAGAGATACGAGGTACACTGAAGTCTTTTTAACCCAGACCTCTCATTTACACATTTACAGTCAAGTGATTTGTCCATTATCCCTTATGTAGTTAAGACATTATGAGGCTAAAATCAAGGTTTCCTGATGCCCAGACTGGTTTTGTTGAAATGTACTATTCGTGGTATCTTAATGCACCAACATTTAATGATGAGATATGATTATAAGGCTTAAAAATTATAGTAAGGAGTTACACATTAAAATCAGTGTTATCTTAATCAAAATCATCAGGTTTGGATCCTGTACCCTCATTCAAATTCTACAGCTACATGTTTACTTTCGGTTTTGTTTTTAATTTCCTTTTTAAACAACATATTTTTAAAATATTTGTATTACTAGTGCAGGTGTTTTTTTCCCTTAGTTAAAAAAAAAAAAATTCTAGAAAAGTTAAAAGATCAAGTTTGGTATTCGATAAGAAAGATCTGAAAAGACTATAAAATAATGAGTCTACTTTTCTTCTATGCTCATGAAGTAATGTTAACTGCAGTTCTAAAAGAAGAGTTCTACAAAGTTATAATGTTTTCATTATCTCACAGTGATTATACTGAGGAAGATAATACCCACTCAAATGTGTAACTTCCCCCTTCTAGCAACATATAAACTCAAGTAGTCAATTTCACTTGAATTGCATATAGTGTGCATTTTAAGGCTAAAAAGTATACTAGCAACAATTTTTTGTAAGATCTCTAATAAACCTTTTATGGTCTGAGCCAAGAAAATTCAAAGAACCTGAGTGTACTCTCTTGAATATTTAGGTTAATCAATGTTCCACTGTATTTGTAGTGATTTTTATGAGTGTTGTTGGTTTGTAAACACAAGAGTAATTACATACTGACTCTACTGCTTATTTAATATTTACAACTATGGTAGAGTTGAATTATTTTGATTCTGAAAAATCATCAAATTGACAGAAAAAATGTTCCTAAAATAGTTATACAGATTTCCACAATTTCTATGAATATGGGGTTCACTCTACTAGTAAAGGAAAGGAGAAGGGACAAAATAACTAAAGTCCTGTTGCAAATCGATGAACTTTATTGTTAATAAATGTTTATTGGAGTATTGTAAAAATTTTACTTTCCTTAGATCTGGAAAGTTTTTGTTAAAGTTAAAAGCCATTCATGGAGGAGCTCTGGATACCTGCCACACGTGTTGACCTTGAAAATGTGATATATCTTGAAAGTAGCTATTTTTTAGGGCACCTGGGTGGCTCAGACGTTAAATGATGGCCTTCAGCTCAGGTATGATCCCGAGGTCCTGGGACTGAGCCCTTCGTTGGGCTCCCTGCTCAGAGGGAAGTCTGCTTCTCCCTCTCCCACTCCCTCTGCTTATGTTCCCTCTCTGGCTGTCTCTGGCTTAAATAAATAAAATCTTAAAAAAATAAAATTTAAAAAATAGCTGTTTTTATAGGTATTTCTGATGACCCAGCTTATAATCTAAATAGGTCATGACCTTTTCAACTCCCTTTTTGTATTCTTTGAGAATACAAAGTCTTTGTGTGTGTGTGTGTGTGTGTGTTTAACTTGAACTAGATTGAAAAAATGTGGTTGAGATCTAGTCATTAACGAAATTTTTTCTCATTAATGTCAAGAACTACTATCTTCATTTCAGAATTTCCCCCTTTTACCAATTATTAATAGCTACTGTACAAGGCACTGTCTTAAATCCTTATAAAGCCTTTGGGAAACATACTTGTGTGTCATAGAATATCCATTACAAAATGGATAGTAGAAAAAGATACACAACAACCACCCAGTTTACTAAAATGATGTGGAGTATCATATCTAATTCACTTCTTCTTCTTTTTCTTTCAAACTCTACTAAAGTGCCAATTCCAGTGTCTTATACATGGCTTGGTGTCATTTCTTGGTGTTGCTACTTTAGTAGGTAATCAGGTAATATTGTCATCGGATACTCCAGGCACTCTTCACTGCGACAGGGGTGGAGTAAAAGAAGTAGGGGTAGTAAATCAATTCATGCTTCAACATGAATTGATGTGGACCATTATAAATATAGACTGTTCTTAACTTTGCCCTTCTTTGGGGTAGAGTACTCCCATCTTTGTAACTTTGTGTACATTGTAGCTATGTGGAATCATTCTTTTGCTCCAAGGCCCTCTCAACAGGTACATGGGATTTTTCATATTTTTAGGTGGTTGTTCCATCCAACACAGGAACACCCTGTCGCTGATGCACCAAAGTAAACTGATGCATGTATACTTGTATTTCAGTTGAATCTTTAAACACACATCTAGAAATAATGTGTTTATGAAAGTACATAAAATAGTGAAGTGTAATTTATTTCAAAATAAGAATAAATAACTTCATTCTGGGAATAACTAAAAAAGGTCCTTGAGCGGATTAGCAGATTTAAAAAACAAAAACAAAAACAAAACAAAAAGCAGATTAAGCATGGAAATTAATGATAGCATGTCTCCATATTAATTATTCTCCTGGATTCAGAGTTGTTAATCCAGACTTTTGTACCCACCCATGGGGGAATTGGTTATCACAGATACAATAGCCTACATGATTTTTTCAGTTGGATTAGGTAATAGTGTATTTAGTACCTTTGTGGTGTTTTTCTGAAGTTTGCTTTTCTTTATATCAGAAGAACATGATTAATATATTTTTCAGGCAAAGTCTCAACTAATTTGAAAAGAACTAGTTGAGTAAGCCTGTTTATTAAAGAAAAAGCAAATTATTTAAAAAATAATTGAGATGTGTTGTTTCAAGGCACAGACACAATATATGAACCTTTTACTTAAATATCAGATCATTTTACATGTCTCTCATAATCCCAATTCAAGACTTAATCCATGTAGATCAGTGTTTCTCAAAACTTCATCCAGCTGCAATCAAAGTGCATTACTATGATTGCTTCTTTCCTCTTATCAAAAATGGGAACAGGGTTTGTAAACCTTCATCATGCCTTTCTTTATTTCTCAGGGCCATGGGAATATAGTTAGCAAAAGACTCCACACTAAGACACATTCAGCAACAGACAGTATTTCCTAATATACCTAGACCCCTTTTCATTTCTCCTGCCCCTTTAAGGATGATCACATAAATTCAGATGCAATTCTGTTAAAACATATTTGAAGATATCTGGAATATTTTTTAGTGTAAAAATAAAATTACCCTGTCATTGGTCTCATAAACTCAATTAGGTGAATTTCAAAATTCTTTTTAAGAGTTATCCTTATTATTTTTTCCTTTTTGATTAGCATTACTTGGGATGACAAATTTAGTACTCTAAATTAGGAATTTTTAAATATTTCAGTTGTAGGAGGCTTAATGAAAATCTAAGTTAGCACGTTATAGGAGGATTTTCTAAAGGCAAACATGATTTCAAATGGTTTTTGTTCACCAAACTGATTTAATTCACTTTAAAGTTATTACATACTAATTTATTACTTGCCTGGAAGACCCAGACAGATTTCAAAAGTAAAATCAAGTATTTGGACGGGAAAGTATAATTTGCATTTGCTATTTTCCTACAGTATAAAAATTCTCATGAAGAAAGTACATTCTTCTTTTTTATTAGTAATTCCATGGCAGGGGTGGGAAGTAGAAATTCCTGGTTTTAAAGAGCTATAGACTGCTATTTCATTGACAGAAAAAGCCAACAAATTGTTATGTGTGTGTGTTTGTGTGTGCATATGTGTGTAAAGATTTACCAAATTTAGATTTATTTTCAAACTTTGATTACTTTGTGAGACTTCATATAAGAAATTTTTTGGTAAAGTATTTCTCTTTTAAGCTGTATTTAGTGTTGATTTAATTTGCCAATTTCATCAAACAAATGAAATAAGATAAAATTTAAGGTGACTTTTAAAATATTTTTTTTCATGATACACTAGTACAAGGCCTTTTTGTAAATGTAATTCAGATCTCCAGATTTTGTTAGAAAAACTTTTACCCTTCTTACATGAACACATAGATTATAATTTTTTGGATATGTATCTCATAAAGTTCCAAAATGAGAAAAAAGTACAGAATTAGAGATACACCTGATGTATCCATTTTTCAATTTCTTTTGGTTTTATAACAAATCTATATGATAGAATACGCAGTGGCAACTGCAAGAAAATGGCCAATTTATCTTCTTTATGACTCCTAGCTTCCTTTAATAGAAGGAATCATTGAGTTTGTATTAATTAAAGACCCCCCAAAATAATGAGGTTTCATTATTCACTATTTTCAAATGTTTCAGTTAAAGATATAAAACATGAGAATTCAGTATAAATTTTTAAGTATTAAAATTAAAATCTTCATCTGACCTCAAGTACAGAAATAGTCCAGTTAAACCAAAGGAGCATTTTTTTAAAAATGTTATGTCCGTTCTAAACTTTGAACTTTACTATTTTGCACTGTGTATATATTAATTTATAACTTAGTTCATAAATATCTTTAGAGATTAGCAAACTTAAAATAATAGTATTTTCTTCGTGGTTTGACCCTAAATGCTAATTCTACTGCTTCCCCAACTATATGTTTTTATGTTCAGTGACCTTGGTGACAGCCAGTTGATGACAATAGACTAAACTGATAATTCTGGCTGAACAGTTTTATAGCAGTATCCGGTAATGGGAGGAAGGAAGGAAAATGTTTCTCTCAAATTATTTTCACAACAAAAAGAATACAGGAAATACCTGGATGAATAATTTTCTTTGGACTTTTCTTGTTTATGTCAGGGAATTTTGCCAAAGCTTTCACTGTTGGTGACTAGGAGAATGGAGAGATCCGGGCCTGGCCTAATTTTGGGAGATTTCGTGATAATGAACATTGTAACCTGGCCCCCAGGGACAAAATCAAAGGCTAAATCAGAGAGTTAGTCCAAAGAGTCAAAATTCAACTCAAATTCAAAATTTCTGTAATATTAAAAGAGATATAGCATGGTTCATTAGAGCAAGATTTTGTAGTCCAATGGAGCAAGATTCCTATCAGTTTGAGTACTTATTAGCTCCGTAACTAGAATCAGATACTTTGATTCTTGAACTTCAAGTTCTTCATTTGCAAATTGAAATTCTAGAGACCTAATTGGTAATATCATTTTAAGATTTTAAATATTCTATGTAAAGCAACCAGTAAAGTCAGTGAAGTGATGGCACTTAGTTGTTCAAACAGTGGTCAATGCGATTACTGATTCTTTTGAGCCAGTAACAGGAATCCGGTATAATTGTATGAGGAGAGGAAACCATGCTTAACCTAAAGTTTAAGGCTTCAGTATTAACAAATTTTAGGAAGAAAACGGTTCAGAAGTCTGAGGAGGGAGAAAACTCTCAGCACAGAGAGCCGCTGCCAGTTAATAGCATACAGCCGATCAGTCCGTTACACATAACCCACTCGATCGTTCCCACTTCTTTTCCCTTCGGCAGGTGAACGTCCCTTCCACTGTAACCAGTGTGGAGCCTCTTTTACTCAGAAGGGCAACCTTTTGAGACACATAAAGTTACACTCTGGAGAGAAGCCGTTCAAATGTCCTTTTTGTAGCTATGCCTGTAGAAGAAGGGACGCCCTCACAGGACACCTCAGGACCCACTCTGGTAAGTGTCACTGACTCTTTGAGAAGAAAGCTAAAATATAAGAAATTCAGGAAAGTGTTATAGAGTAATACAGAATAACTTACAGCTTTGGTACATAGCTAGGAATGAGCTCAACAATATTTTTATTTGTGTACATTGAATAACTGATAAATCTTGCAAGATGCATATGGCCCTTCCTTTTTTTAGACTTACAGACTTGGCAGAAAGTAGTACCATCAGCTGAAGAATCTTTTATTCCGAGCTATTGAAGTAAGGAAACAACTGTTCTATAGATTCTGTATGATTTTTAATTTTATAATTATTAATTCAATAATTATAGTTAATCCTGGATAATGGAAAATTGAGTAAAATACCATAGTTACATGCTGATATTACCATAGAGGAGATGAAAGCTGTGGTACTTTTCAACTGATAAGAGTGTCCAGGCTGGGACCTCAGTGGGAAAACAAACATTGCTATTTTTAAGCTTGAAAATATTATGCTTATTAGAAAATTGGCTGTTAGAGTATTTTATATTTCCTTTAAACACACCTTGTTTCTTTAACTCTCAAAATGTAGTCATTGGATTTTCTCTGAAACTTTTCTTTGCTTCATAAATCATCATTAAAAAATCTAGAGTAAGTGTGATATTTTTAAAATGCTAGGATATAGTACATAAAAGACAAAGAATGATTAGAAATCTGAATGAATCTCATTTGACTTTTAGCATGAATTGCCATAACCAAAAAGTTAAGGGTGGAAAATTAATATAGAATACTCTCAAGCCAGTTTTATATCCTCCTTCTGTCCATAATGACATATTAAATTTTAATTTTAATATGAAGATTTGATGGAAGTGATATTTTCATCTACATTGACGAATTGTATTAGAGAGTGCTATGGATTGTGAGGTATGCTTGTATTATCTTTTTTTACATTTTCCATATTAATCCTTAAGGCTTTACTTGGTTTTTAATGTGAATATGAAATGTGTGAAACTATTTTAGGCATTAACTTGTAAATTTGGAGCAGTTATAGAAAAATAAAATGAATGCAAACATAAAAACAAAATATTTTAAGTATATACAGTTACTTTCCTCCTTGATTCAAAGTAATTCCCTTATTTCCAACTATGACATTTTATATTTTATTTTAACTTCTGCTATGAAAATTACATCTTTATTATAAAAATTATTCTGTGTTGAAGGATATTTTTAAGACATGACAGTTAATTCCTTCACCTAGCCATGTATTCTGGCTTATTAAAACCTTACTGAATTGACCACAGATGGTGTAAAACATCAATTTTCATGAACATTATCTATTACATGAAGTTGAGGAAAAAATATAACTTTAAACATCTATTTCATTGTTTGCAAAATTGTGTTGCTTTTAATATCATGATATAATATACACATGCTACTTTACCGGGATTGCTATATTGCCCTTAGAAGGTTCAGTGCCTTCGAAGCTCAACCTCTGGAAGGCTTTCAATACCTCAGTTTGTGTTGTCTTGATTTCCTTTTTGTTCTTTTAACACATCTATCCCTGTGGGTGGTGTCTAAGAAGACACCTTGGTTTTTGTTTCTGCTGAACTCTGGGCAGTTGCAATCAGCATCTTTTTTGCGAATTAGTCATGAGTCATCTAGAGGTTCCTGGTTGGCGGCTAATGAAGTGAGGAATGAGAAAGATGTTACTCCAAATGCAGGCCACTCCCATTGGGTTCCACCAGGCCAGACACTTGACAACACTTACATGGTTCTGTGTGATTATGAAGTTTGTGTGTATAAAGTGAAGCTGTTTCTGTGAAATTGCACATTTTGTAAGTAAATCACTGCTACTTTGAGGTTCGAAAAAAATAAAGACATGGAACCTGTAACTGCAATCATGCTATTATTTTGCAATTTGGTATACAAAGTCTTGATTATGTAGATACATAAATAGATAGTATACTCAAACTGGCTAATTAAAGAGAGTTTAACGGAGCAGTGAGAGAGAGGAAGGTGTCATCTACCTACTGCATCATCAACAGGTGATATGAATTCAGTTACATTTCTAACTGTAATCTAAAATATTTGCCATTGCCAATGCTTTTTGTAGTAGATACAACATAAAATATAGCTGCTAAATTCCGTGCCCTCTAATTGTTCAGAAAGCCCAAATTGGTTATTACAGCTTTCTTCTGCTACCAATTCCATCTTTCTCTTACTCTTACCCTCGTTTTAGCACCTGGGCTGAACAGGATTCTTTATCTGATGAGTGACCCAAACATTAATTTCTACAAATTCGGAGGACTTCACTATCCTGTTTTCCTTGCATTACTGCAATTTTTCAGTAACCAGGATTTTTGGGAACATTTTTTAAAAGAGGTACCTGAGTTCCAAACATAACAACCCAGAATCATCTTGGTAGTCTAGAAAAGTTACCAACCAATAGCTCACTTCTTTCCCTCTTAGTTTAGCAGCTTGAGATGCCCCAAATAGCCAGGGGGTAGTCCAATATGACAGTTCCAGACCTCTGATCCCTGGTGGAAAGACTCTTCCCTTGGGTACCTAGCACATACATCAGAGCAGCATACAAACCATGCCTTCTTCATAGTGAAACTTGCAAAGTGCACCCAATTTTCATTTATCATAGACGACCTAATTCATCATGTCCAGACCACCAAATCCATAACATTACACTAATACTGTGCTTCTCTGAACTTTCTGTGGCAGTTATCTCCTGTCCTCTGGCATATATCTTACGGAGGCATCTCAGGTATTTACTACTTCCTGCTCACCATGTCCAGTCAGTACCGTGAATGTAATGTTCCAACTTGATGTTCTATGGGCTGTCAAGATGAACTAGATTTCTTTGGACTGTATTATAACAGAAGAGTTGACCTTGCCTTAAGCTAAGATAATAAAAGTATGCTCTCCCTGCAGTGTGAAGGCAAAGTGCTTCAGATTATCTGTTGATAAGGAATTATTTTCCAAAGAAATTGTTAAGTCATTATCTCCATACCTGGTATCAGGGGCTATGTTATATGTTAATATGTGCCAGTAACGGTATTACAGCTAGAACTGCATCTGTAGTCGGCATTTTGATGTGATTAAGACTGCATGCATCCACAGAACCATCCAGCTTGCATTAACCTCATCAGCAGTATACATGGGTATGTAGTAGGAATCGCCATGCCAACCTCTTTCATTTGTAGTTTACTATCTTTAAGTCTAGGGCTGTGATCTCCAATCTGGTAGCAACTAGCCTCCTGTGGCTAGTGCTGTGTGTTGAAATGATATTTTCTTATTAAATGAAATCTATTAAAATTAATTCCACCTTTTTAAAATGTGGCCACTAGAAAATGTAAAATTATGTGTCTGATTCATACTTGCATTGGACAAGCGCAGTTCTTGGCTTTCCATGATTGCTGTAGGTCAGGGAACCAACATAAGAATTCTATCCATTACTAAGTTTATTTATTCCCAAAATACTGTAAGATGGACTTGAGTAAGGCCTACATATATACCTTGACCTCCATATACCCCCACTTTGAACTGGTCAACTACAATGGCATTTTGGGTTCCAGAGATTAATGTCAACTCAGAGCTAATCTAATAGACTAATAATCTGCGGTAGGATTTGGTATTTCCATTTCCTACCGTAGAGCCTGTGCCACTCTGAGAGCACATATACATTTAAATCAAGGAGGCCAGATCTGTTTGCAACATCTATCATTGTTCTGTCCAGCCCAGAGAAGACAATTACCATAGAGCTTTTCAAGCATGTGGCTTCTTTCATGACCAGTGTAATTCTTTGGTGAAGGGAGTTTCCCACAGGCCCTTCTAGAAGTATGTAAGTGGTAGGCTGAACCGATGATTCATAATAGATCCTTTCCATTATTCTTACTTATTTGAGCTTTTGTTCTTCTTCCTCTTTGCTATGCCAGGAAACCCTGGCATTTCAACTTTTTACTAATAAGCCATCACTGAATCAAGGATTCAATTAGTCACTCCCACTTGTTCAAGGCAATATATTAATTCCCAAATCCAGGTGAATGCATATATATTGATAAAAATTTGGCCCAATCTAGTATTTTGTTTCATCTTCTTGTTGTAAAATACTTAAAATCGATTCATTTCCTTACGTGCTAACTGGACTCCTGCTGGTACAACTGGCCTTTTGTAATTCCTTCAGTATATAGGGCTGTCACCTCCTGGATCAGACCTTGATTTTGTTTATATTAGAATCTAATTTATTATGAGCCTATGGACAATGAGAGTTAGTAGGAATGAGTCCTGAAAAGAATTGCCATTTTCTGATTGGGTTCTTGCCTTGGCTGAAACAATCGATAGTCTTCTTACTTTATGGGAATGCTGATTTATAGACATTAGTTTCCTTAGATGGAAAGGTGGGGAGTGAGGACTGTGTCTTCCAGCAAGGGCAGTTTGAAAGTGTTTGCAGGTTCAACATTCTGCGCCTTGGTATTTGATCAGATAGTACCATTCCATGTTTCACTAATCCATTGCCATGACCAGGTTGTATTGGTACTGCCCATTTTATTTAGTGTGGCAACTCTATAACCCTTCAAATCAGATTCTGGAGTTGGTTTTCAGCCTTATTTGCCCTGAGGCTTAGGTAAATAAGGACTCTTTTAAAGCTGACAGAGGACTTTGACATTCCACCTTCTGCTCTGACATGGAGTGAGCATTCAAGACCTTCAAACTGTCCTTCCTCCTTTATGTAATCCTTAGGGTCATCAGAGTTAGCCGTATCATACTGCAGTCTTCACTCTACACGCCACCACTGTCACTTCAGCAAGGCTACATGCTACCAGCAGTGATAATTTGGGTAATCATATTGCCAGCAATATGATTCCATTAACTCCCCAGTAAGAAAGCCATCTTGTTCTCTTCATATTGAGCAACTCAGTGCCAGAATGCCATTTTGACTCTCTGAGGCCTTGGGCCACTCCTACTACCAGTAACTATCAACCAAGGCCCTGACAGGAGCAATGAGAAATTGCTCAATGGGAAAAATTTGGAGACATTCAGGGTAATATTTACAAGAGAATAGTGAGGCATAAAGGAAACCAGGGAAGGATGGTTGAAGCATTACAACGCTAGCAATAGCAAGAAACCATTAGCAACCCTATGTCTGGAGGGGATCAAGAGATCACTGGAATTAGAAGAGGTAGGAGATGGGTCTTAAACACTGAGCTTTGATGAGGAATGTGCCCCTGCTAACCTGTGACTGAAGAATAAACACCTTGACCTCAGTCTTTCCACTCTCTAGTCTCTTGCTGATTCCTCACATGCAGGAAGGCTAGCAAGAAGCCAAAGGACAGAAAAGCCTACTGATGAAGGCAATAGAAATTAACTTTCTGCAGGAGCAAAGAAGGGTGCAAATGGCTATAAAGGTGACACAGAATATGCCACAGATAGACTAAAATTTAGGAACTAGTGCTTAAAATTACTAGTATAGGATATTAAGGCTAATGTAGTGATTTTAATATTAATTTCTGCTTTTATGGATATTATCAGTACAAAGTATTTTGCTTCCTCCTTCCTCTCCCCCACTTTGGGTAATGACTATCCATTGTTTTAGTTTGTTATTGTGCTGTGTAGTATCAATATTGCATCTTTGCTTCCTATATTTTAGATTTGAAATTTTTTCTCTACTAGGTTGGTAACAAAGAGCTTGGCATTGATTTACACTTATGTGTTAAATGAAAAAAAAATTAGAAAAATACATTCAATAAATGCTAACCCTTCCTCCCCCATTCCCTCACCGACCCCCACCCCGTGCATGATCCCATATAAGCTGATATTTCCTATTTGGAACTCTGTTTGTATAGAGGACACCAGGTAGTGTCTTGGTTTTGATTGTATAGTCCCAATAGTTAGGTTATTTATGCTGAGTGAAATAAGTCAAGCAGAGAGAGTCAATTATCATATGGTTTCACTTATTTGTGGAGCATAACAAATAGCATGGAGGACATGGGGAGTTAGAGAGAAGGGAGTTGGGGGAAATTGGAAGGGGAGGTGAACCATGAGAGACTATGGACTCTGAAAAACAATCTGAGGGGTTTGAAGTGGTGGGGGAGTGGGAGGTTAGGGGAACCAGGTGGTGGGTATTAGAGAGGGCATGGATTGCATGGAGCACTGGGTGTGGTGCAAAAATAATGAATACTGTTATGCTGAAAATAAATAAAAAATAAAAACAAATTTTAAATAATATTGAAAAAAAAATACATTCAATAAATGCTAACCCTTCCTTCCCCACTCCCCCACCACCCCCCACACCCCGTGTATGATCCCATATAAGCTGAAATTTCCTATTTGGAACTCTACTTGCATATTTTAGAGGACACCAGGTAGTGTCTTGGTTTTGATTGTATAGTCCCAATAGTTAGGTTATTTACAGATAATATCTGGCACTTCTTGAACCCTCCTTAGACACAAGGCACTGCAGCAAGCACTTCCCAAGGATTATTTCTTTAATCAAAGCCCTTTTATCTGACATGAGCAAAACTAGGTATTTTATTAATTAACAGCAAGAAGTCTAGCAACATGAGAAATTCTTTTGACAAAAGTTCTTATGTTTATATTTTCAACATAAAAATATAGTGCATCATCTCTAATTCCATTTTCAGTGTCTTTAAGAACTTAGACCCTTGTGATGCAATCAAACTTCTATTAAATTTTTAAGATTTTGCACTAATTTTTATGACTATCTTTGCTCACCTCTAATTCTTTAGTATTTTTTAAAATCAACTCACCTTTATTAAATCTTTCCAAAGTGACAAAATTAGTTTTTAGAACCAATTTTCTTTTTGTACTTATTTCCTTGAAAAATGGATATTTAAATAATTTACCTAATTATAATAGGTGGTACAGCTGGCATAAATAGGCTTGGCTAGAATTATAACTGACTCTTAGGGATTCTGTAATTCAACCACTCAAAAGTGTTTATGTGTGACATGAAAAGAGGGGCCTACACGCTCCAGGAATTCAGTGTTTCTGGAAGAGGCTGTCAGTCGAGAAAGCTTTTTTCTGTTACTATATTTATTATAGGTGAAAAGACAGAGGCTCAGAGAGGTCGCACTTGCAGAGCTTAGATTCACACCAAGACAGTCAAACTCCAAAACCTGTATGTTATGGGATAAATGATACAGCACCGTATGTTTATTCTATAAAACTTGATTAAATTAACTCAAAATGATAAAGAAAAAAGTACTATTTAGAAGAAGTCAAAACATTTGAGTTTGGAATGGGCTCAGTGCAAATTAATTATATTACTTTGCCAAGTCACTTAATGTGATCTTAAGTCTCCCTATACCCCAGTATTATATGATGCTAAATACAGTGTATTATCTTTTTTCCCAGGACTTGACTACTGATTGTTCACTACAACCAAATCTTAAAGAGTAAAAGAGTAGTCCCCACACCCCGCTTTTTTGTCTTATAGTTTGTTGTGGTTTGTTTTAACTTTAAAATAGATTTGCAAAATATGGAATAGGTCTTAAACTTTTCAGATGACCTTCACAGTACCACTACTACTTCTCTACAACTGTCTGCTAACCTATATTTAAGAGACAGCCTTGATAAGGACAGTTTCTGATTTTGTACTTTTAGCTTCAGAGATGCAGAAGTTTACTTAAAGCACATTCCCATTTAAAAGTACTTTTTTAAAAAATCTTTCATTTTTTATAAACATATTTTTATCCCCAGGGGTACAGGTCTGAGAATCGCCAGGTTTACACACTTCACAGCACTCACCAAAGCACATACCCTCCCCAATGTCCATAATCCCACCCCCTTCTCCCAACCCCCCTCTCCCCCAGCAACCCTCAGTTTGTTTTGTGAGATTAAGAGTCACTTATGGTTTGTCTCCCTCCCAATCCCACCTTGTTTCATTTATTCTTCTCCTACCCATTTAAGCCCCATGTTGCATCACCACTTCCTCATTCAGGGAGATCATATGATAGTTGTCTTTCTCTGCTTGACTTATTTCACTAAGCATGATACGCTCTAGTTCCATCCATGTTGTCGCAAATGGCAAGATTTCATTTCTTTTGATGGCTGCATAGTATTCCATTATGTATATATACCACATCTTCTTGATCCATTCATCTGCTGATGGACATCTAGGTTCTTTCCATAGTTTGGCTATTGTGGACATTGCTGCTATAAACATTTGGGTTCACGTGCCCCTTCGGATCACTACGTTTGTATCTTTAGGGTAAATACCCAGTAGTGCAATTGCTGGGTCATAGGGCAGTTCTATTTTCAACATTTTGAGGAACCTCCATGCTGTTTTCCAGAGTGGTTGCACCAGCTTGCATTCCCACCAACAGTATAGGAGGGTTCCCCTTTCTCCGCATCCTCGCCAGCATCTGTCATTTCCTGACTTGTTGATTTTAGCCATTCTGACTGGTGTGAGGTGATATCTCATTGTGGTTTTGATTTGTATTTCCCTGATGCCGAGTGATATGGAGCACTTTTTCATGTGTCTGTTGGCCATCTGGATGTCTTCTTTGCAGAAATGTCTGTTCATGTCCTCTGCCCATTTCTTGATTGGATTATTTGTTCTTTGGGTGTTGAGATTGCTAAGTTCTTTATAGATTTTGGACACTAGTCCTTTATCTGATATGTCGTTTGCAAATATCTTCTCCCATTCTGTCAGTTGTCTTTTGATTTTGTTAACTGTTTCCTTTGCTGTGCAAAAGCTTTTGATCTTGATGAAATCCCAGTAGTTCATTTTTGCCCTTGCTTCCCTTGCCTTTGGCAATGTTCCTAGGAAGATGTTTTTTACTAAAAGTACTTTTTACAGGGGTACCTTGGTGGCTCAGTGGTTAAAGCCTCTGCCTTGGGCTCAGGTCATGATCCCAGGACCCTGGGATATAGCCTCACATCGGGCTCTCTGCTCAGCAGGAAGCCTGCCTCCTCCTCCTCTCTCTCTCTCTGCTTGCCTCTCTGCCTACTTGTGATCTGTCAAATAAATAAAAAACTTAAAAAAAAAAAAAAAACTACTTTTTACAAAGCCCCATCTGTTGTGCTGATCACCAAAAAAGTATAAAACAATGTTGAATTTTCCTTCCCTCACCTTTGCTAATTAGTATCTGAATAATACTTTTTACACTGGCATAGAAAATGGGTTTAAGTTTATAAAACCCTGGTTACTTGATTTGATTGCGTGCTTTAAATTTTTATTACAGACATTGATAATTTTTTTTTAATTGGAAGGATGTCCAGTTATACAATAACCAGTCAGAACCCCTTAAAGAATAGGCACCTGAGTGGCTCAGTGGGTTAACCATCTGCTTTCGGCTCAGGTCATGATCCCAGCCAGAGTCCTGAGATCGAACCCCACGCCAGACTCTGCTCAGTGAGCTTGCTTTCCCTCTCTCTTTCTGCCTGCCTCTCTGCCTATTTGTGATCTCTGTCAAATAAATAAATAAAAAGTTTTTAAAAAAGAACCCCTTAAAGAACAATTATACTTCAGTAGTATTTAACAGTATTTGCCATGAAAATGTTTGTTTTCTTACAATAATTTTTGAATAGTTTAATTTTATTATTTGTGGATACATATCAGATTAATATGATAGTCTTTTCTTGGTAGCAGATAATTTTTGTCAGTAACTCCCATATTTTATTCCCTACTTCTTGAAATAATAACAGAAGAAATCATAACATTTCTTACCTTGGTTGTAGTAGTGATATATCCTATTTCTGAAATAGTGTCCATTCACAAAGAAAGAAAAAGGTGAAATGATAGAATCTAAGTTTTGTTTGTATGGCTATCTTCAGTGTTTATTTTATTGCAATATGATGGCTAAATTTAAACATATCTAGCAATTGCAACCCTCCTTCTACTTTTGCTTTTTGTAACACTCAAAACAAAATGAGTAGCTGAGAAAGGGGGAAAAAACCCATCTTTTTACATGTGAAATTTAAATGACATTCTAAGAGGGAGTGGGAAGGAATGTGAAGGAGAGAGAAATAAAGAATTGGAATGAATTATCAACACTGTATCAGCTGAAGTTCACAGTCAAATTTTTTGGTCCAGTGAGAAAATAATCTATACTCTTGTATACTTTATGTAAGGATACAAGAAAATAAAAGGTACTGGTTTATATTTAAAACTCCACCAATTAGTGGCGCCTGGGTGGCTCACTGGGTTAATGCCTCTGCCTTTGGCTCAGGTCATGATTCCAGAGTCCGGGGATGGAGCCCCTCATCGCATCGGGCTCTCTGCTCAGCAGGGAGCCTGCTTCCCTTCCTCTCTCTCTCTGTCTGCCTCTCTGCCTGCTTGTGATCTCTGTCAAATAAATAAATAAAATCTTTAAAAAAAAAAAAAACTCCACCAATTAATCTTAAGATTTACCACACAAATTATCTGATTTGTTATATATATATAAATTTATAACATATGATGTTTAAAACGTGAGTTTTTAATGATGAATCGGTGAATCAGTACTCCTTCTACAAAAATGATTTTTATTAGTTTTGTCTTTTAGACTTTTAGTTTAACAAGTAATTATAGTCCTTTCATTCTTAGAAATTTGATTAGTGTGCTTCATACGTTATATATTGCTCCTTTTAATTGTCTTTATTATACCCAATACACTGGGGAAATAGTATTTTAATTAAGTCTTGGACCCCTATTAATCAAAATAATACTTAGCATACTTGTTATTTTTTTTAATCTTAGAGGAACTAGAATTGCATATTTTTTTCCTAATTAGCCTTTCAAGTATATATCTCACATACTATGATGCTGTGACCAAATTAAATATTTAAAACAGAATAGAAGATTATTTTTAATATATGGAAATTTATATAATATATATGCATTATAAATTGTTATGTGTAAATGCAAGGAGGAAAAGGTAAGAATATCTCTCTCATAGTCTCAAATATTTTTATGTCATATCTAAAATTAAGATATCCATGGAATTGTCCTGGATTCAGATTATTATAAAAATTACTTATTGCTTAAAACTGGAATTTTTTTAAAAATATGAAAATAAAAAATGCTAATGTCTTAAAGAAATTGTCTCTTGTATTCTAAAAAAAACAAATCTTTCTTAACACTCATATTTTCAAAGATGCTTTCTTCTTGTAACACTGAAATATTGTTTAAGTATTTAAATAAAATATCTTTGAGTAAGCAAGTGTAGGAACTTATTTTTTTAAAAGATTTATTTATGGGGGGGCAAAGCGAGAGGTAGAGAGAGAATCTTCAAGCAGACTCCCCACTGAGACAAAGCCCAATGCAAGACTTGATCCCAGGACCCTGGGATCATGACCCGCCAAAATCCTGAGGCAGCCACTTAACCTACTAAACCACCCAAGGCCCCCAAATTGCCTTTTTTGTTGTTCTTCTCATTTTTAAAAAATAATTCCTTTGGGTTTTCAATAAGACTTACCTATAATAGTCTAAGGAAAACCTTAGCTTTCAGTTAAACCAGTACTTACTATACAATTCTTTATTGGGATATATCATCTAAAAATAAATGCTTTGTAAAATTAGTTTATGTGATATATTTGAATCATACATATCTGTACATATATCTGTATATATGCAGGTATATCACATAACCCTGGAGTTAGAGCTGTTTGAGAAAACTTCTAGTGTCCTGAAGTCTTCATCTTTTTATGTAGGGTCAATAAGCCTATGTTATTCTAAACAAATATCTAGCTTATTTCCAAACACCTTAGGAATGTTGATTTTTACAATATTACTTTGTAACCTATTCAGTGTTTGACAATTTTTAGCCTAAGGAGTTTGTGCTTTATGTCTAATTATCAGTTTAAAACTATTTTGTCCTATAAAAAAACAACTGGACCAAATGTACCATATAAATATCTACTGTTAAAACAATAACTCCCTCGCTATACATTTTTTTAATTCTACAATACAAGGATTGCCTTTTTATTTTTAAAAATCCCATAATCCCAGTTTTTTCCCATAAAAATAGCTCAGAAGTATTGAATACTTGTATTAGTTCCCGGTATTGATTTTTTTAAAAACATTATCAGTTAAATACTGTACTGGCACAAACTCATTTACACATTTCTATTATTTTTAACACTAGTTTATGTTTTATTCAGTTACACTTTTAACTGTTATAGGAAACTATAAAATATTATGACTTTGCCTGTTTTTTTAATATATTTGAACATTCGCCTTTAGTAGAATATTCCATCAACTAACAGGCATTTTTAAAGTTTAAACTACATCCTCTCAGAGAAACCGACAAGAAGACATCACTCCTCATCTTCAGATTCTTAAAGCTCAAAAGTAGTATCTGGCTTAGAGTGAGACAGAGCTAACCTTTGACCATATTATTAAAGAAACAACTTAATGTCAAATGCTCTAGTTTTCAGTCTTCTCACATGGGACAGTCTGTTAATTCATCATAAGAATGAAATGCTTTCAAATATATTGTCATGTCTTGCTACAGGATTCACTACCACAGCCATACCATTTCCTTTTATTGCTGACTGGTCAGGAATTCCATAAACTAGAAGGGATTCTAAAGTACATACAGCCTTTGTTATTACTCTCCATCTTGTTTCATTAAATAATCTTTTCCTCTTGTGTTTCCTTTTGCCTTCTACTCTTTGTCTTTTTCATAGGTTTTTTCCCCCCAATCCTTAAATGTTTGTTTCAGTATTGCTTCATTTTTTTGAGATGACTACCAGAAAAAAGTATGTAAATAAGTACCTTTAGCTTGTATTACATACAAAATTATTTGAATAACATGGAACAGCTGCAGGTTATAGACTTTGGGATATTAACAACTTGTGAAATGACTGAAGAATAAAAAATGTCTGAAAATTAGGTACTTGCCTAAAAGATTATCATTATTAGTTATTTTCATATTGACATTATTTTGAAACAAGATCATCATGACTTTTCTCTCAGATTTGTCAGAGACCCATTTTAAAAATACTAATCCATGGCCCAGGATAATGATGGACATATTGGATTAAATTACCCTGGTTTAGAAATTGAATCTATTGTAGCTCGTGCATAATAGTGATGATGCATTAACTATAGTATAATTTGTCCTGCAGACTTCCCATGAGAAGGAACTGTTTTCACCTGATTGTAGACCTGGCATCTGGCCCACTTTCTGGGTGATCTCCCCAGTGTGAACTTTCCCCACCCTCCTCCCCTCCTTTCCTTCCTGGAGGTGCTCCATAGAGGTGGATTACACTGATAATACACAAGCAGTGTCAGTTGCACACATGATTTGCATAACTGTGCTGTGCTGATTTCACCCAACTCCTGATAATGACGCCCATGGTGCCTCTCTATATGCTTTGGAGTAGACACTGGAGGGAGGGAATGGGATGAGTATTTTTATTCCTGACTCTTCAAACACACCCTAATGGCCCTGCCCATTGAAATATGATCAGGAAGGAAAAACCACTTTCAGTCAAGCTAGCTGGTAAGACGATCTGTGTGATTTCTATCCAGTAAGTAGAACACTTTTCTTTTCCAGACCAATAATCATTATATACTCTACGTTATCTATCCCTCAGAAATGAATTTTTTTTTTAAATAGCATACACGAGCTCATCTTTTTTCAAATATCAGTCGTCATGCTTCTTTAAATTTCAAATACATTTCTAGAAGGAATTATTAAAGAGGTCTTTCTTCTTATAATACATACTCATGTGATATAGTACTTTGGTGCCTTCTTAGTTTGGTTTACTGCTGGAACCTTTCCTTCTTATCTTTTTCTATTTTCAGAAATTCTTATGAAATAAGCTAAACATAAACAGTGAATTTTGGAATACTGAAAAAAATAAAATTAAAAAAAAGAAATAAACAAGAATTTTGGACCTAGTTTTCATTCTTCTCAGTTTTCTACAAACATCGTCCTCATTACAAGTTGACTAGCTCAGTTTTGTACTGTGCATCGATGTTTGTATGGATAGTCTGATTTCGTGGCCATTTCACATTTTCTCTTCCATGTCCTTGAGTCTGTGGGACTGGCACTCTTGAATTCATGGCAGAAGTGGAAGGGTAGCATGCTAGCATCATTACTCAGTGTCCAAAAGGGCACATCACACTGTGTTTTTGTTTTGTTTTTTTGTGAACTAACCTCCACCCTCTCCTTTTATTTTTCCTACTTGATCCGTGTATGTGAGTCAAAAAAACCTGTTCATCCACAGCCTGTACTATCTTGCCAAATCTTGTGAGAAAACTCCCAAATGGTTTAAAAAAAAAAAAAACCTTACAAATGAGGTATATAAAAACCAATATCAGTCATTATAATCATATAATACATATTTAGAATATAATTAAATTTTTATTTAGGATATTATAAATCATTTATTACAGTAGTAATCCCTTTAGTTTATACAGAAACATGATGATAATAAGAAGTATATAGATAAGAATGAAAGATCCTACGTTCAGTAGTTCAAAGAAGAAATCTTATTCTGTTTTGCATCTGTATCCCTTATATTGTATCAAATGAATAAATGAAACTTTGGGTGCTTTCAGTTGCACATTCTTGCGTTAACTAGAAAGTTAGTTTAAGATTTGTAGAGGTCAGTGGTGGCTATATCTATTTCCTAATAAATGATAAATGTCAGTTCATTACAAAAATTAAAGTAAATGGCTAATATTTAATGGGCTCTTATCTTGTGACAAGCACTATTTTAAGAGCCTTGTTTTATAGCTAAGGAAAGTCCAATTTAAAGAGGGTGAGCATAGCATAATGTATAGAGAAATTGAATCATTATGTTGTACTCTTGAAACTAATTTTAACATTGTGTGTCAACTGTACTCAAAAAAATTTTTAAAACAAGTAAATAAGAGATGCTACCTAAGTATAAGAGATGCTACCTAAGATCCCTACATTCTGTAGTTTTAAATATTAAATGTATGGTTCTTCTTATAAAGCTTTACCTTATTGAGGTTATTATATTTTTAACCTAATGTCTTTATTCATATTTTGCCCACAATGTATACTATTTGGATTAGATTTTAAGCATACCACAGACACATCCATAAACCAAATGCTCAGTATAACAAAACTAAAGTATCATACTGAAATAAATGAAGATTTCCATAAAGCTTGAGTACATACAGAAATTTAGAATAAAATAAATCCAAGCATGTATAAATTATCTTTGTGAGAGTACTTTTTAAAAAATTATCCTCTGATGTAATAAACATCTTATCATTAAGACCACATATGCATATTTTATTCAACTTTTACCCAGGAAAAGCTGGGAAATAAGCTTTGCTTTGCCTGACCCCAGAGTCTATGATCTCAGCTACCATACTCCTGCTTTCCAGTCTGTTCTCAAGATAGCAGCCAGAATTCTCTGTAGAAACCCTATTTAAATCATGTGATTTCTCTGCATAAAATCTTTTAATGGCCTTCCATTGCTCTTCTAATAAACTCAAACTGCCTATCATGGCCAGGGGAAATGCTTCCCACCTCTCCTGTCTGATCATATAACACTCTATCCCTCCCTCTGTGTTTTTTGCTATCCTTGGTTCCTTTATTCCTTTCTACTCTTGGGATTTTGCACTGATGATCCTAGAAGTCTCTCCCTTTAGCTCTTTCCCAGTTCTTGGCATGGATGCCTCATTATCCTTCAGATACTTGCTTTTAATAGCTTCTTCTTAGAGTGGACTTCCATAAGCACCCTACCTAGAACATCCCCCTGCTCATTCTTGATCTTGCTCTATCTTAAAGTCTTGTAAAGCTTAAATCAGAATCTGCACTTATTATCTTGGATTTTTTGTTCATGCACATGTTGCCTGTCTCTTCCCATTGTCATCTGAATATAAGCTCTATGAGGTCACGGACATCCTCTGTCTTGTTTATTAATGTATCCCCAGCTCTTTGAATGGTGCTTGGTACATAATAGATAATGAAAAGGTTTTTCCAATTAATGGAAAAAATAATCTGAAAATACACATAAATTGAAAGATAAAATAATGTTTTTATTTCATTCTTGAACAGCCACAATTTTTTACTAATGGGAGTGTGTACCTTGTTGGAAACTACACAACTTCCCATATCTTGGAATCAATTGAATACCTCCACTAGTATCCAAATATTTTTATAGAAAAAATATATTTTCACACAGTACTCGCTTTGTGTTGCAGCAGCTCCTGAAACCTAGCTTCATAAAGATGTGACAATCATTGAAAAGCCTGTAATGTGATATGTTGAAACTGTGAGCAAGTAGTTTGTTTGGTGTCTGAGGGATGTTGAATATTATTATTTCCCTTAAAAATTTAAAATCTCCTGTGCTTATCTGGCTTTACAATATCCTTCCCAAGAGTGTGCTTTAGTGTCCCATTAAAATTTAAGGATCGCAGGCCTAGCACATTAGAGAATTATTATTTTAATCAGAGTTCTGGTTGAGAGTATGGTCAAAAGGCTTTCCCATACACTAGTAGCATGAATACGAATTGGCAAAATCCTTTTTGAGGCAGCAGTAGAACAACAGGTTTCAGGAACATTAAAATTGTTTATATAGAGGTTCATACAATAAAGTAGACAACTAATTCAAAGTATAACTTATACGTACTAAAAACTGAAAAAAAAAATTATTGATTGCACCATATTTCAGTGCTCATCTTTCTTCAGATTAATTTCTAATTCTGTAAGCAATTGTCAAGTAAAATCAGATATCAAGTTCCCATTTTTTACATTATAAATATTTATAGGATGGTGGGTGCTTTTAGTTTTATTAAAGGAAAATGAATGTGCTATATGCATATTGCTGATTTTACATGTATCGTGACAAATGGTAAATATAATTTCTGTATATAGATGTGGTTTCTTGCATGTTTATGTGTAAACATACATACATCTATATAAAGAACAAAACATTTACTACATATATTAGTGCTATTGTAATTTGTTTTATAGGTTTCACTAGGATAACTCTTGAAGTGACATATTTCAAGAAAACATAAGTGAACAAGACTTGATTGTGCTATATACCTTCATAACACCCTATGAATTTATGGTAAACATTCCTACTTCAAAATTATTTATGACTACTTCCTTTGCTCTTCCTTTTGGTAGGTATATGGGGGTCTTAGTACAGGGACAGGTATTTATTCCTAATAATGACAGATGGAGAAAAATACTAGCAAATGCTAGCAAATTTTTTTTCTAATTGAATTGAATTGTCAGGATTATCAAATTTCCTTTATTGCATCTTTAATTTATAATTTATTTCTCAGGTCAGTTCAGTAATCTCCATATCTCTAACAGGTTACATTGATGCTTCTCTTTTTGTCAGTGTAGGATTTTTGTGAGGGACGGTGGATCAAAGGAAACGACATATTAACTTCGGAGAGAGTTGGGAACACTAAGTCTGCTATCTTCTGTCTCAGAATCTTTATTATGCTATATATTATTATTTATTATAATACATATTGTAGAACTTTATATATAATAAACTTCATTTCAGTTACCTGAATTGTATTGGTAACAAAATTTACAAGGTTAGTGTGACTTTTTAAATACTTAACCCAATTGGGCGCCTGGGTGGCTCAGTGGGTTAAGCCGCTGCCTTCGGCTCAGGTCATGATCTCAGGGTCCTGGGATCGAGTCCCGCATCGGGCTCTCTGCTCAGCAGGGAGCCTGCTTCTCTCTCTCTCTCTCTGCCTGCCTCTCCATCTACTTGTGATTTCTCTCTATCAAATAAATAAATAAAATCTTTAAATACTTAACCCAATTACATATATAACTTTTGCTCTCAAACATAATGATGAAGTATTAGGAACCAGATTTACCCCCTGCCCTGAACAATTAGAATACCAGACACAATATATTAAATGACTTTTAGACATTCAACAACAGGCACTGCAGGACTAGGATTCCTAAGAGTAGAAAAACAAATGTGGTGAATCCTATGATTATCCTAGCTTACAAGCCATGCTTGGGAACAGGAAACCCAAAAGAGCCAGTCAGTCTTGCTGATTTGAGGAGACAGATCAGAATTCATGGAGACCAATGTTCTTGGAGTATAGCAAGTATCAGGAGGAAAATGCACAGAAAAAACTCTGGAGTTTTGCTGAAGCCCCTTTGACTCTTTGGCTAAATAGTGATCTACCTATTTTTATGAAGAAACTATGTACAGCTGGGAAAAGGAAGGAAACAGAAGGTCAAACAATTCCTGGAGCTAATGCAACAGTGAGAATAGTCAGTTCTCTCCGGCCAGTGTGGAAAGATTTTGTAATCATCAGGTCATTGAGTAAAATCCTCAGAAAGTTTATTGCCTTGGTACTGGGAATAAATTAGCCTTTAGATTAAAGCATGCCCTGGAACTGCCTTGAAGTGTAAAAGCAAACATCAAAAAAGTCGAACGGATTCTAAGTAATGTAATGGCATACCAGAATAAGTGATCCACAGTCTAAAGAAGTGCAACAAAATCCAGAATCCACAAATGTAAAACTCACAAAATCTAGAATGACACTAAAAATTAACAGATATGCAGAAAAGGCAGAAAATATTACCCATAATGAGTAGAAAACTCAATCAATAGAAATAGACCCAGAAATGCCCAACTGGTAGAATTAGCAGACAAGGTTGATAAAACATTTGTTATAATTACACTCCATATGTTCAAGAATATAAAGGAAAATGTGAAAATAATGAGAGTAGAAGTGATACTAGAGGAAAATGGACAGCATTAGGTGTTTATATTTTTAAAAAGAAGAAAGGTCTAAAACCAATTAACTAAGTTTCCTTAAGATAAAACAAAAGAATAGCAGATTAAATCTAGAGAATGTAGAGGAAGGAAATAATAACTTTAAAGGTAGAGATCAATTAAAAGGAAAACAAGAATATGATACAGAAAAATCAGTGAAATCAAAGGCTGATTCTGTGAAAAGATCAGTAAAATAGATAAACCTCTAGCCAAGATCAGTCAGTACAAAAACATAATACTGAACTTACCAACATCAGAAATGAACATTGGATGTCACTAAAACTCCTATAGCCATTGGGAGTATAATATAGGTATATGATGAATAAGTTTATGTCAATAAATTCAAGTGGATAAAATAAATTCCTTGAAATACAGAAATTATTCAAGCTCACTCAAAAAGAAATACTATGATGGCCTTATATTTCTTCTAGAAATTGAAATTATAGTTAAAAACCTCCCCACAAAGAAAACTCCACATTACTTCACTTGTAAATTCTGTCAAACATTCAAGGAAGAAGTAATTTAAGGAAACATTAGGGAACAAATGAAAGGGGAATAATGCTTCCGTACAGATTGAGTTCAGCATTACCCTGATACTAAAACCAAAGGCACTGCAATAAAAGAAAAGTATATAACCATATCCCTCATGAACACAGGAAAAGAAATCCTTAACAAAATTTTAGCAAATAGGATCCAGAAATACATAAAAAAGGATAACATATCATGACCAACTGGGGTTTATCCCAGGAGTCCAAAATTGATTTGACATTAGAAGAATATCAGCATAATTCCCCCATATTAAGAGACCAAAAAGAAAGAAAGAGAGAAAGGGAGGATGAGAAAGAAAGAAAGAAAGATTGATTGATTATAATCATCTTCATAAATACAGAAAAAGCATTTGACATAATTCAGTATTTATTCATGATTTTAAAAAAAATTCTCAGAAATAGAACATAAAGAACTTCCTCAATATGGTAAAAGCCATTTTTGGAAAAATTTGAGCTTACATTATACTGTTAGTAAATGAAAGCTTACCCTTTAGAATAGGAACAAGGCAAGAAGGTCTGACCTCTCCACTTCTATTCAGCATCGTACTATGAGCCTTGTCAATGCAGTAGGGCAACAGAAAGAAATAAAAGACATAAGTATTGCATTGGAATAAGTAAGACTGTATTTAGTTTTAGATAATATAACTACCTATATAGAAAAAGCAAGGACTCGACCCCCCAAAAATTAAAAGTGAGAGATTTGATTAAGATTGCAAGAAACAACATCAATATAAAGAAATCAGACTTATTTCTATATGCTTAAAATGGACAATTGTAAACTGAAATTTAGAATGCAACATGATTTATTATAGGATCCAAAATATATGAATTACATAGAGATAAATTTATGTAACTTTGTGCAAGGAAAGTTTAAAAAAATGCTGAGAGAAATTAAAGACCTAAGTAAGTGGTAAGATGTGTTATAATTGTGGTTTAAATGATTCAATACTGTTAAAATGTTAATTCTCTGGAAATTAAAGCTATCAGTTTAATACAATCCCAATCAATATCCTAGCAGGATCTTTTGTAGAAATTAACAAACTGATTACAGAATTTGTTTGGAAATACAGAAGATCTAAAATAGCCAAAATAATTCTGACAAAGCATGTGACGTCTGGGTGGTTCAGTTGGTTAAGCATCCAGCTCTGGATTTTGGATCAGGTCATGATCTCAGGCTTATGAGATTGAGTTCTATGTCAGACTCCATGCTGGGTGTAGAGCCTGCATAAGATTCTCTCCCTCTCCCTTTCCTTGTCCTGCCCCTCTCCTTCTCTAAACTAGAGAGAAGAGAAAATTCAGAGTCATATGACTTAAACTACCTAATTTAAAGACTAACTGTGTTAGTAGTATCTATTCTTTTAGTTTATGGATAGACACAGAGATCAATGGAATAGAACAGAAAAACTAAAAATATACTCACAATATACAATCAATTGATTTTCAACAAAGGCCCTAACACAATTTAAGGAGGAAAGATAATATTTTCTATAAATGGAGCTAGAACAATTGGAGATCCATATTTTAAAAAAGACTTGCCTGCAAGTGTTGGTAGAAGTCTTATTCCTAAGAACCATAAACTAGAAACAACCTAAACTAATGAGTAGATTAAAAAACTATGGTATATTCATATAATGAAAACTGCTCAGCCGTAAAAATAATAAACTACCAATACATGTAACAGCATGAATGAATCTCAGAATCATCACACTGAATGAAAGAAGCCAGACACATAGGACTACATACTGCATGATTGAGTTTATTTGAAATCCTTTAAAAAAAAAAAAAAAAAGGCAAAACAGTAGTGGTGTTACAAAGGGAGATTTGTTGCAAAGAACAAAGAAGAAATGTTTAGGGAAATAGGCATGTTCTGTATTTTAATTGTGGCTGTGGTTACACAACTAAATATACTTCTAAACTCCTTGAATTATATAAAGTGGATGGATTTTATCTAAATTTTACCTCCATAAGGCTGATTTTTTAAAAATAAAAATCTGCATATATCATGACTCAGAATTCAGGAGTAACAAATATTTGTGAGGAAGATGGTTGCTTAGAAGAGCCAGTGTAAAGCTGTTACCATGTGATTAAGCCCGACTTTATCAAGTAAGGAAAGTGGGAACTCTAATTCAACTGTTTTCTCTTCATGTAAGCCATAGTTGGAGAGAGAGGGGGAAGATGACTTAATGGTTTTTAGCTGTGTTTCAACAACATATTCCGTTTGGTACTCACCATGGTCCTGTGGAAATTGGGAAAGATAGAATCCCATGATCAGTGCCCTGGCAAACCACTTATCT
Source organism: Mustela lutreola (assembly GCF_030435805.1). Classification (NCBI taxonomy): domain Eukaryota; kingdom Metazoa; phylum Chordata; class Mammalia; order Carnivora; family Mustelidae; genus Mustela; species Mustela lutreola. The sequence continues at coordinate 187,687,815 of NC_081292.1, forward strand.
TTTATTAGTGGAAATGATTAATTTCTATGCTGTTTTCCCTAGTGTGAAATAACATCATATAGCCCTCTAAAAAGATAACAGTACAATTTGCAATTTAAGAGAAATGGTTTAGTAATCACTTTCCCCTTGAATTTTAGAATTCAGGCACACAGGTCAGTTTGAAGGAGAATAGATGCAAAGTTTAAACTAAACTGTATCATTATCCTCAAAATATATAATCATCATACAGGAGTAAACTTCCATATCAAAATATTTCTTTTTTGTGTTATTACTGGTAATAAAATGAAGCTTCATCCAAGGGCTTTTCAGATCTTAATCCCAAAATTTCTTATAAGGTTAATTTCAACTCCTTTGATAATACAATTAAGATCATTATAGTAAGGTGAAGAAAAAACATTCTTTACCTTAAAAATAATTTTTAAGCAGACTTAGAGAACATGATGATTTCTGATATTCTATAAAACCACTATTTCCAACTTAGGTATATAAGCAGCCACTTGGGAAGTTTGTTAAACATGCAGACCTCCAGGTAGCACTCCCAGAAGTTCTAGGCCAAGCATGGTACCCAAGAATCTCCATTTCAACAAACACTCCAGGGAATTCTAACATAGGTAGCCTGCGGTTCACATTTTGAGATCCATTGCAAACGGTTAAGCTACAACGTTTTTGAAGATAGGTAGGGAATTTTGTGTTAGAGTAGTTAAATAAATAACAGAATAGAAAAGAGGAGATATGCAATTTTACATTTCTACAAGTTCTGTGTCTTACTAATGTGTGATTACTCTTTTGGTGGCCAAGCTTTCCTAATATATCATGTCACTTTTTTTAAAATCACTTTGTAAATCACCTTTTTTTAAATGGGAAGGTATGATCCATCCTTCCAGAACTATACCAACAACAAAAGTGATATTGTACATTGCTGTTTGAACATGATGAAATTAAAAGCTACATCTGTCTCTACGCCTTCTTAAAACTCCACTAAAATCACGGTAGACATTTCCAGAAGCTTAAATTCATCAGATCAAGGACAATGCGAAAGTATAGAATAGCAGCGAAGAGGAGGAAGAAAAACAGAGGGAGGGATAGTAACAATAAGACGAGACTAAAACCTTTAGTGATTATAGAGGGGAATACGGGATGAGATCAAGCTAACTGGCACCAGAGAATCCTGAAAAGTAGAAGAAACAGGGTTGTTGAAATCAGGGTTGGAGCTGATATAAAGGTATTTCAAAATCTGCATACAAAACTGTTAGATCACAGAGCTGCTCTCACACAGTACAGCCAGCCAACAAAATCCTCCTCCTCCCCTCGCAGGAAAATAAATGTTTATTTCTTGGAGAAATTGAATTGGAAGCATTCGGGCTTAGGAACTCCAGGGAAAGGAGAGAGTAGAGGGGAAACAAAGAATTTCAAGCAAGGAGATTATGTAAAAAACCACAATTGAACATTTGGATTTGTGGCCCCATTCCTTGCCACAAAACATCCAGCTTATATCACCCTTGGGGTTAGAAATTGAAGGCATCTTCTCTAAGGGAATTGAAAGAGAAGACATGGGAGTCTAGTAATAAAGAGATCACACTGCAATAGTTCACAAACTTCACTTATGTTTCCTGAACTTCCAGTTAACTTTTTAGTACCTCATTGTTCAATATGAATGAACAATAGATATTCAGGCACCAGACATTTAAGAAAGCCCTTCAATACAGGGAACTATATAAAAAGAAACAAGCTCAGAGAAAAGAGACAATATAAAGAGGGAAGAAAAGTTAAAAAGAAAAAAGGCTCAGAGAGGTAAATTTTGTGCCCAAGAAAAAACAGAAGACTTCTATTTAAAAAAAAAAAAAAAAAAGTAAAAAGCAGGAAAGAGCTCTTAGAAATTAAAATACATGATAACCAGGAAACACTTAGCAGAAAGATTCAAAGAAAAAGATGAGGACATTTTTTAAAGTCAAAAGAGTAAAATGTCAATCAGTACAAGGGGGTCAAGATAAAAAAATTTTAAAAATCAGTCCAGAAGTTCTAACATCAAACTAATAGAAATTCCAAAAAGAGGACAAAGGAGTAGATTACGATCAGATGGGGTGGGGGAGAGAGGTGGAGACTGTATTTCATTAAATGCGCTTTGGGACTACTTGATTTTTTTCAGGTGTGGGCATAAATAACTATAGTAAAAAGAGAAATAATTATTAAATAAGAAAAGGACTAGGAATACTAAGCAAGCTAAGTAATTCAACATTATCATAATTCTATTTAGGAAAAAAATTGTCCTCTAACTTCTGCAACAAAAATATTATAACATAGGGAAATGTTCAAACATATTCAGTAAAATAAGTAGAGTATAAATACAGTGTATAAAGACACACAGTTTCATAACAAACTGTGTCTTTGCATGTACAGAAAAAATACAAGATAAAAATGTTAAAAATGGAGGCTCTAACTGCTAGGATAAATGAGGCAGAAGAAAGAATTAGTGATATAGAAGACCAAATGACAGAGAATAAAGAAGGTGAGCAAAAGAGGGACAAACAGCTACTGGACCACGAGGGGAGAATTCGAGAGATAAGTGACACCATAAGACGAAACAACATTAGAATAATTGGGATTCCAGAAGAAGAAGAAAGTGAGAGGGGAGCAGAAGGTATACTGGAGAGAATTATTGGGGAGAATTTCCCCAATATGGCAAAGGGAACGAGCATCAAAATTCAGGAGGTTCAGAGAACGCCCCTCAAAATCAATAAGAATAGGCCCACACCCCGTCACCTAATAGTAAAATTTACAAGTCTCAATGACAAAGAGAAAATCCTGAAAGCAGCCCGGGAAAAGAAGTCTGTAACATACAATGGTAAAAATATTAGATTGGCAGCTGACTTATCCACAGAGACCTGGCAGGCCAGAAAGAGCTGGCATGATATTTTCAGAGCACTAAACGAGAAAAACATGCAGCCAAGAATACTATATCCAGCTAGGCTATCATTGAAAATAGAAGGAGAGATTAAAAGCTTCCAGGACAAACAACAACTGAAAGAATTTGCAAATACCAAACCAGCTCTACAGGAAATATTGAAAGGGGTCCTCTAAGCAAAGAGAGAGCCTACAAGTGGTAGATCAGAAAGGAACAGAGACCATATACAGTAACAGTCACCTTACAGGCAATACAATGGCACTAAATTCATATCTCTCAATAGTTACCCTGAATGTGAATGGGCTAAATTCCCCTGTCAAAAGACACAGGGTATCAGAATGGATAAAAAAACAAAGCCCATCTATATGTTGCCTCCAAGAAACACATTTTAAGCCCGAAGACACCTCCAGATTTAAAGTGAGGGGGTGGAAAAGAATTTACCATGCTAATGGACATCAGAAGAAAGCAGGAGTGCCAATCCTTATATCAGATCAATTAGATTTTAAGCCAAAGACTATAATAAGAGATGAGGAAGGACACTATATCATACTCAAAGGGTCTGTCCAACAAGAAGATTTAACAATTTTAAATATCTATGCCCCCAACGTGGGAGCAGCCAACTATATAAACCAATTAATAACAAAATCAAAGAAACACATCAACAATAATACAATAATAGTAGGGGACTTTAACACTCCCCTCACTGAAATGGACAGGTCATCCAAGCAAAAGATCAGCAAGGAAATAAAGGCCTTAAACGACACACTGGACCAGATGGACATCACAGATATATTCAGAACATTTCATCCCAAAGCAACAGAATACACATTCTTCTCTAGTGCACATGGAACATTCTCCAGAATAGATCACATCCTCGGTCCTAAATCAGGACTCAACCGGTATCAAAAGATTGGGATCATTCCCTGCATATTTTCAGACCACAATGCTCTAAAGCTAGAACTCAACCACAAAAGGAAGTTTGGAAAGAACCCAAATACATGGAGACTAAACAGTATCCTTCTAAAGAATGAATGGGTCAACCGGGAAATTAAAGAAGAATTGAAAAAAATCATGGAAACAAATGATAATGAAAATACAACGGTTCAAAATCTGTGGGACACAACAAAGGCAGTCCTGAGAGGAAAATATATAGCGGTACAAGCCTTTCTCAAGAAACAAGAAAGGTCTCAGGTACACAACCGAACCCTACACCTAAAGGAGCTGGAGAAAGAACAAGAAAGAAACCCTAAGCCCAGCAGGAGAAGAGAAATCATAAAGATCAGAGCAGAAATCAATGAAATAGAAACCAAAAAAACAATAGAACAAATCAACGAAACTAGGAGCTGGTTCTTTGAAAGAATTAATAAAATTGATAAACCCCTGGCCCGACTTATCAAAAAGAAAAGAGAAAGGACCCAAATAAATAAAATCATGAATGAAAGAGGAGAGATCACAACTAACACCAAAGAAATACAAACTATTATAAGAACATACTATGAGCAACTCTACGGCAATAAATTTGACAATCTGGAAGAAATGGATGCATTCCTAGAAACATATAAACTACCACAACTGAGCCAGGAAGAAATAGAAAGCCTGAACAGACCCATAACCAGTAAGGAGATTGAAACAGTCATTAAAAATCTCCAAACAAACAAAAGCCCAGGGCCAGACGGCTTCCCGGGAGAATTCTACCAAACATTTAAAGAAGAACTAATTCCTATTCTCCTGAAACTGTTCCAAAAAATAGAAATGGAAGGAAAACTTCCAAACTCATTTTATGAGGCCAGCATCACCTTGATCCCAAAACCAGACAAGGATCCCACCAAAAAAGAGAGCTATAGACCGATATCCTTGATGAACACAGATGCGAAAATACTCAACAAAATACTAGCCAATAGGATTCAACAGTACATTAAAAGGATTATTCACCACGACCAAGTGGGATTTATTCCAGGGCTGCAAGGTTGGTTCAACATCCGCAAATCAGTCAATGTGATACAACACATCAATAAAAGAAAGAACAAGAACCATATGATACTCTCAATAGATGCTGAAAAAGCATTTGACAAAGTACAACATCCCTTCCTGATCAAAACTCTTCAAAGTGTAGGGATAGAGGGCGCATACCTCAATATCATCAAAGCCATCTATGAAAAACCCACCGCAAATATCATTCTCAATGGAGAAAAACTGAAAGCTTTTCCGCTAAGGTCAGGAACACGGCAGGGATGTCCATTATCACCACTGCTATTCAACATCGTACTAGAGGTCCTAGCCTCAGCAATCAGACAACAAAAGGAAATTAAAGGCATCCAAATCGGCAAAGAAGAAGTCAAATTATCACTCTTCGCAGATGATATGATACTATATGTGGAAAACCCAAAAGACTCCACTCCAAAACTGCTAGAACTTATACAGGAATTCAGTAAAGTGTCAGGATATAAAATCAATGCACAGAAATCAGTTGCATTTCTCTACACCAACAGTAAGACAGAAGAAAGAGATATTAAGGAGTCAATCCCATTTACAATTGCATCCAAAACCATAAGATACCTAGGAATAAACCTAACCAAAGAGACACAGAATCTATACTCAGAAAACTATAAAGTACTCATGAAAGAAATTGAGGAAGACACAAAGAAATGGAAAAATGTTCCATGCTCCTGGATTGGAAGAATAAATATTGTGAAAATGTCTATGCTACCTAAAGCAATTTACACATTTAATGCAATTCCTATCAAAGTACCATCCATCTTTTTCAAAGAAATGGAACAAATAATGCTAAAATTTATATGGAACCAGAAAAGACCTCGAATAGCCAAAGGGATATTGAAAAAGAAAGCCAACGTTGGTGGCATCACAATTCCGGACTTCAGGCTCTATTACAAAGCTGTCATCATCAAGACAGCATGGTACTGGCACAAAAACAGACACATAGATCAATGGAACAGAATAGAGAGCCCAGAAATAGACCCTCAAATCTATGGTCAACTAATCTTCGACAAAGCAGGAAAGAATGTCCAATGGAAAAAAGACAGCCTTTTCAATAAATGGTGCTGGGAAAATTGGACAGCCACATGCAGAAAAATGAAATTGGACCATTTCCTTACACCACACACAAAAATAGACTCAAAATGGATGAAGGACCTCAATGTACGAAAGGAATCCATCAAAATCCTTGAGGAGAACACGGGCAGCAACCTCTTCGACCTCTGCCGCAGCAACATCTTCCTAGGAACAACGCCAAAGGCAAGGGAAGCAAGGGCAAAATGAACTACTGGGATTTCATCAAGATCAAAAGCTTTTGCACAGCAAAGGAAACAGTTAACAAAATCAAAAGACAACTGACAGAATGGGAGAAGATATTTGCAAACGACTTATCAGATAAAGGACTAGTGTCCAGAATCTATAAAGAACTTAGCAAACTCAACACCCAAAGAACAAATAATCCAATCAAGAAATGGGCAGAGGACATGAACAGACATTTCTGCAAAGAAGACATCCAGATGGCGAACAGACACATGAAAAAGTGCTCCATATCACTCGGTATCAGGGAAATACAAATCAAAACCACAATGAGATATCACCTCACACCAGTCAGAATGGCTAAAATCAACAAGTCAGGAAATGACAGATGCTGGCGAGGATGCGGAGAAAGGGGAACCCTCCTACACTGTTGGTGGGAATGCAAGCTGGTGCAACCACTCTGGAAAACAGCATGGAGGTTCCTCAAAATGTTGAAAATAGAACTGCCCTATGACCCAGCAATTGCACTATTGGGTATTTACCCTAAAGATACAAATGTAGTGATCCAAAGGGGCACATGCACCCGAATGTTTATAGCAGCAATGTCCACAATAGCCAAACTATGGAAAGAACCTAGATGCCCATCAACAGAGGAATGGATCAAGAAGATGTGGTATATATACACAATGGAATACTATGCAGCCATCAAAAGAAATGAAATCTTGCCATTTGCGACAACATGGATGGAACTAGAGCGTATCATGCTTAGCGAAATAAGTCAAGCAGAGAAAGACAACTATCATATGATCTCCCTGATATGAGGAAGTGGTGATGCAACATGGAGGCTTAAGTGGGTAGAAGAAGAATAAATGAAACAAGATGGGATTGGGAGGGAGACAAACCATAAGTGACTCTTAATCTCACAAAACAAACTGAGGGTTGCCGAGGGGAGGGGGTTTGGGAGAAGGGGTTGGGATTATGGACATTGGGGAGGGCATGTGATTTGGTGAGTGCTGTGAAGTGTGTAAACCTGGTGATTCACAGACCTGTACCCCTGGGGGGAAAAAAAAATGTTAAAGATAGTTATTTCTAAATTGTGAAATCCTGAGTAATTTTTTGGTGAATTTTGGTATTTTCTATACAGACATATTGCTTTGAAAATTGGAAATTTAGTGAAATTTAAGGAAAACCAGTGAGAGGAAAATACTTAAAGAGTGAGGAAATGATGTCATTAATGAAACGCCAACCTGTTCTTTCTGTGAACAAATCACCATACTCAACTTTGTAGGCTACAAAAATACATAAGACATTGCTCCAGGTTCTCAAGAAGACCACAGTCTAACATGGGAGATCAAAATGAGTGTATAAACAGCCACAAATAGAATGTTATGCTTCCTAGGCGTGGAGCTGATATGGTTATGATTCTTTCATGGGAAAGATCACTTTTAGATGGAAGATGAGGAAGTTTGGGAATGGAAGGATATATGGAATTTCAAGAAACCCAAATTGTGTGAAGCCATTCCAGAAAGAACTAAGACACAAGTGTGAAAGCTCAAGGTGATTTTGGCTGAATTCTGGGGTAGAAGATGGGATGTATGCTTTGGAACCAGTTAGTGTGGTGTACTGGATGCCAGGTAGAGGGATTTGGACTTCGATAGAAGTTAAGAGTCAGTAAGGGTTTTTAAGGAGGGGACTAAATAATTACACAAGAGAACACCTGGTTTAAAATCTGTTATGCCAGCATAGGCTAGTAATGAAGAATTGAACTTGTTTATCGGTTGTGGGATTGAAAAGGAAGGATAAACTTGAGAAACATTGAAGGAGTTGAGTCTGTATAATTCAGCATTTGGATGTGGGAAAGGGATAAGGAGGCAACAAAAGGAGCTGGCTGTTGCGAATCCGAGTTATTATAACAGTGATAACAGTGACAAAAAAATAGTCCGAATAAAGAAGTAGTTTTGTGGAGGAAGATAATTTTGGATATGTTGAATTTTAGATTTCAGAGGAATAAGAACAAGGCAATACCCAAAAGGCATTTGAAAGTACGAGTTTAAAGTGCAGTCACTCAGCAGTATCTCCTGTGTTTAATAACCACCATAGCACAATCACTTCAAAATTGAGTAAAATATGACCTTTGTCCTTAGGGCAGAGCTCATTTTTTTGGAACTAGGAAGATGAATAGATACCATATGGATAATCACAATGAAATCATAAGTAATGCATCATCAGACTATGGACAGAGTACAGTGAGAGCACAGAAGAGAAAACTCATCTTTGGGTTAACCAAGATCATCCTATAGCATCCAGTAGCAGCTTTCAAACATGGGAAACTATTCCAGGCAGGATCTGGACATTTCACAAAAATGAGGGCTTAATCTAGAGGGAACAGAGGGAGACTATTATAGTGAGAAAAAAATCGGAAGTTATGTATCTATTTGCCAGGTAGGAAGAGGTTGAGAAGCCAGTGAGGGGGAACACAGAACCTGATCCCAGAAGCTAAAACAAAGAGATTCAAGGCAAATGCAAATTTGAAAGTGACCAAGAAATTAGGAAGATTTAGAATCCAAGTTCACCGGATTTAGTGATTCAGAAGCTATTGATGACTTTATAAAAATGTCTGTAATATCAGAATTAAGGTGTTTCAGATGGTGAGAATATAATATTTATAAAAATAAATGCAAGATAATGTGTTATACATATTAACTCATGGTTTATAAGTATTACACAAATAAGCTTATTTTTTTTTAAAGATTTTATTTTATTTGACAGAGAGAGATCACAAGTAGGCAGAGAGAGAGGAGGAAGCAGGCTCCCTGCTGAGCAGAGAGCCCGATGCGGGACTTGATCCCAGGACCTGAGATCGTGACCTGAGCTGAAGGCAGCGGCTTAACCCACTGAGCCACCCAGGCGCCCCACAAATAAGCTTATTATAGGGAGAAAATGTAAATAATATTTTCATGAACTTGATTTTTAAGAAATATCAAAGAACTGACAGGAAGTGGTCTTGTGGGGCTAGTAGAGCCATTGGATCTGGCGAGGATTGTGGTTGATGTTTGAAAATCATTTTCAAAAGAGTAGTAAGAGCATGATTTAGACTTTGAAGGAGCTAAGTACATGAAAACAAATACAAGGAGATGGCAGTTCCCGGAAATCCTGAAACACTGCCTCTCCTCCACCCTGTGCCCCCATCCCCCATTATCTGATTAACTTACTTTTCCTTCAGTCATCAGCAGAAGTGTTCCTACCTCAGGCAGACCTTCCTGTCCAACCTTCTCGAACTAAATTAGGTTCCCTGTTTTATGCTAACACACCATTCTTTTGCTCTATAGAATCTACCACAATTTGTAATATATTGTTTGTATATTTGTTAAATGTCTATCTTCCTCACCAGTCATTTGCATGAGCATAGGCACCATGAGAATTTGTTCTCTACGTTACATTCCAGCCTCATCACAGTGTTGTTGGTACATAATAGGTATTTAACAAATATGTATTAGTTGAGAGAGGCAGAAGGATAAAGTGGAGCATTTCCAGAGTAAATGTCCTAGAGATAAAACAGTTACAACATATGTTGTTGCCCAGTATGTGGATTGCTACAGTGGAACCCAGATCAAGATTTTGGAGAAATTGAAGTAATACTTCTAGAACAGTTCACTTCAATTGGGATGAAGAGGAGAGAGTGATGTTTTAAAACAGATATCAAATGGGAGAAGCTGAAGTAAAGCAGAAAGGATAGATCTCAAAAATGAGGTTAGTAAAAAATGAGTTTTGAAAACAGTAATACGTATACCCTTTTCTTCCTTGGTAGGTGAGTTAGAAGTTCACTGAGGGTTTGAGCCAAGGGGAGTGGAAGGGAGCTATGTTTAAATGAAGTTCAGAAGGTTTCAGGTTTATATAAATAAGGGGATGAAAGTATAGGATTATATGTTCATAGTAAAACAGGTATCCTAGGACACAGTGCAACGGGACCGATAAAGAGGAAGACAGAGACGATGAAACTAGTTGACATGGGCTATTGAGCACAGTGTATGTGCTTAGTAAGTATTAGTTAGCAGACTTGTTTAGGGAAAATTCACTTATTTCTAGAGAAACAGTACTAAAAAAACCAAAATTAAGTAACAGTGATACCAAACAGAAGCTTTTTGTAATATGTAACTCTGTATCTTAAAATGCAACTACATGCAAATATATTTACACTATTTTCCTGAAATGTTTTTGACTAAGTAGGTTCTTGTCGTTTTTAATGTTCTCACACAGTGATAAAGATTCTTCACAATATCAGAGACAAACTTGGTTCAATATATAAAAATTCTTTGTTCTGAAAAATAGATCTTTGTTTGCTTAGTATTTTTAGAAATGATTAATCCTGCTTTAGATAGCTTTTATTTAAAACTATTTGCAAAAATTATGATCATGAAATAACAGAGTTTATGTGCATCTCAAATACATTTTAAAAATTTGGTGGGTTTTTATTTTTTGTTTTTTGTTCTTAATCAGTATGGTGAAGTGTCTATGCAGTTCTGAATGCCTTGTTACAGTATTTCAATTCCACTTGTGACCAGTATCATAGTGTGGGTTTGTAAGGTGACTGGAGTGAGGGATACTATCTTTAACTATGAAGAAGAGTGGTCTTTGTCCTCTGGGCAAAACAAAGTGATTGCTGTGTCAGATGAAGGCCACTGACCTGATTCACACTATGTTTTACTACCAAGGGCTTCGGCACAGACCTGTTGTTTCTGTATTTATTCAAAACCAAGAATCAAAGTGCTCTGTGATATCCTTGTGAATTGGCATACAGTAAAACGTGTTTCTTTCCATAAGTGTGTTTTTCTTCAATTCTTTGAAGGTTTTTTTGTTTTGTTTTGCTTTTTTTTTTTTTTTTTTTTTTTTTTTTTAACATAAGCATCGAAGTATTTTACCTGGTATACTGACACTCTGGCTACTAGGAAATAATTCATTTCCTGAATGTGAAATGCATTAGAGAAAAAAAAAAAAGATGGAGAAGAAAATGTTACTATCATCATATAGCTAAATAGGTTAGGACTTCAGTGGTTATTGTTAATAGTCCTGACTCAAAGCACCTCGTAGGCTAATTCTTGGTAATGTAAGAACAGTGCTGATGTGGGAGAATACATTTATCTGCTGCCAAGTTTTGCATGTGTGAAGAGCTATTACCAAGATGGAAAGAAAAGAGAAACTCTGCTTTTATCTGTACTTTTTCTCATCACTTAAATTCTTTTTGGGCCCTTGGTACCGTAAGGTGAATAATCTTTTCATTAAACAATGACATTCCATTTGTTGCATTTTAGTTTTCTTCAGTAAAAATTCTGTCCTTATTTCCCTAAAAAATAAATTAAAAAAAAAAAATTCTCACCATGTATCTAGGGCACTCCTGATTTGTCTTTTGAATGAGTCAAAGCTGAGAGCATTGTGTAAGAGCAAATGTTAGTGTTCCGAGTCAGATAATTTGAAGACTGATCATCAGCCCCTCATGATCTAGGATACAGTCAGAGCATGAATTTGATTCAGTATTTCCCCTATCACCAAAGGTACGATCTGCCTTATCTTCTGTCTTTTAGCCTTGCTAGAAATTTATTAGCTTTTCTTGCCTAAATCAGAGTGTGGAGGAGGAAGAGATTTGAGTCTGAAAAGCATATAAATGCTTCCTCCACACTATCAAAAGTCAGATGTTAATTTTGCTTTGGATGAGACTGACGGCACCACTAATCTCGAGTTCTCTTCGCAGTGGGTAAACCTCACAAGTGCAACTACTGTGGACGAAGCTACAAGCAGCGCAGTTCACTGGAGGAGCACAAGGAACGCTGCCACAACTATCTCCAGAATGTCGGCATGGAGGCCGCGGGGCAGGTCATGAGTCACCATGGTGGGTAGAAATGGCATTCACCATTTTCATTCCCCTCTCTCTGCTTTTGTAGTTCCTTAGGGGCTAGACAGTTCTCTCTACCCTTGAGCATGAAGATCGAATTCTACTCTTTTTAAAACAATTTTAGATCACATTAACTTTTGCCTGGGATTATCTTTTTTTTTTTTTTAAGGATTATTTATTTATTTATTTGACAGAGAGAGAAAGAGAGATCACAGGTAGGCAGAGAAGCAGGCTGAGAGAGAGGGGGAAGCAGGCTCCCTGCTGAGCAGAGAGCCTGATGTAGGACTTGATCCCAGGACCCTGAGATCATGACCTGAGCCAAAGGCAGAGGCTTAACCCACTGAGCCACCCAGGTGCCCCAATGGGATTATCTTCTTAAGCATGTGAAATGAGTTGAGCTTTGCGAAGTTTGGCAAACAAGCTGTCCTGAGTTTTTGTGAAAATCCCAAGTTATTTCTGATAACCTGCATTTTAATTAACATAATAATGACAGCAAACTTTGAATACACCAAAGGAAGATAGTATTTGCTCATTGGAGGCACCAAATAGTTAGAAGGGATTCTAGGAAACTCTGTACAGTTCCTAAAAGAGTTGGTTGTGTATTTTCATTTCTCTTAGGTAAGTGATCAGTGATATAATTAATGTAATTGGAAATATCTCTAATCTGTTTTGTGATTTATCTTGGAAATTACTCATTTTGCTTTCTACTAAGGGTAGGGAACAATCTAAACTAAAATCGGGCACCACTTCCCTCCACAAAAATCAAAACCTAAGCAAAACATCCTCACCGCCACAATATACAATAGCAGGTGGAAAGGTAGTTTCTAAGGTTTACCAATTAATAACTCTTTGTTACTGAAAAATTAATGTTGGTAAATCAGATTTACAAAGTAAAGTTATGAATTTCAGTTCTTTAGATTTGAAGCATCTGTCCTGTCCTCTTAATTATATTTGTATACTGATTAATTTTATCATTCATATAAGTACATACAAAAATCTTAATTTACTGTTGCATTTATATCTCTTATTTTAAAAAGATTTAGCCAGTATTAAATAATATAATTGGAGAACGCTATAGTCATTTTCAGAATATAAATGTCTATTTAGCAACTTACAGACAGCTCAAGGATTATTCGTGGGTTTTGTTTTATGTAGTATATGCTGTGAAACTGTTTATTGGGCAGCAAGTAATTATTTGTTTTTGAGTTGGGAATTTAAAATATTTATTTTGTTACCCTGAATAATGAAGCATTTCTTCTTAAGGATAGTTTATATAATCTAAAGAACTATTTTAATTCTACTTTTTGTTGTGAATGAGTCCTTTGTTTTTATATAATTAACTAATATTTTTGAAAACTTGTCTTTGTTTTATGTCTTAGTAAATTTGACATTGCAACTTGCATTACCTCAGCTAATAAGGTTAGCATTGGATCCAGAGCAGGGAATTTAAAATGCTGGGTCTAGGAGTCCAACAGACCTGGCCTGGCTCTGTGGCATCTGTGTCACAGACTTGGTGTAAGAACTAAATGTGACTGGATATGCAATAAATACCTAATAGATGGTTCTTTTCACTCTTACGTTTCAGGGTATTAAATATGAAGAAATGTTAAATGTTCCATGCCCTATAAAGTTGTTACTTACCAGCAGCATTAACTTAGGCATTTAAGGTTTCATTTGCCATTTCTGTTTAAATTGTCGTTTTTAGAGGTGGCTTGAGGCAGGGTAACTGATAGAGGCTTGAGGATATGCCAGAATTTTCTAAAGACACCTTGTGATCCTACTACTATTTTTTCCGTATAATGTTCTCTCCTTGTCATTTTGACATTTGATTGGATTATTAATTCTATTAATTCCTTTTCCATTGAGTTTTTTATGAAACTCAGTTGCACACACATCTGACTAAGAAATAGAGTCTCTTCTGAAAGACCTTATGTTGTTATAGGGAGGTAAAATGTACATAAATAGTCAACATTTATCTATGTGTTGGCAAATCAACCAGTTATAGAATAAGTACTGATGAAAAACTAAGCAGGTCCATTTGGGGCGGGGGGACTTGTAACCAGCTGTAGCGTCAACACTCATCTCCCAGATTGCTTAGCTCATAATAATTAAAAGCCCTTTATAGGTTGCTCTAAAACTGGAACAAAATGGGGAAAGTGGGAAAGATATTCAGGTACTGGGTAGAGTAGGGGACAAAGCCCAAGATAAGTGTATGGGAAGGGAGGGAGGGGACGATAGGTTTTGGTATCATTTTTAGACCCAAATATTTGTTATTCAGTATTGGATATAGTTTTAACCACATAAGTTTATATTAATATTATTTCATGCTGTACTTCTTTGGGCACGTGGAAATAATTATTTGAGATTATCCTTAATCTTTTTCTTCTGTTAACATTCTTTTTTTTTTTTTTTAAGAATTTTATTTATTTGACAGAGAGCGATCACAAGTAGGCAGAGAGGCAGGCAGAGAGAGAGGAGGAAGCAGGCTCCCCGCTGAGCAGAGAGCCTGATGTGGGGCTTGATCCCATGACCCTGGGATCATGACCTGAGCCGAAGGCAGAGGCTTTAACCCACTGAGCCACCCAGGCGCCCCTCTTCTGTTAACATTCTTAATGGAGGATTGGATGTATGGGGTAGGAATTGATAAATGCCATAAAAGGAAAAAAAAAATATGGGCAAAAGGCTCCTAGAGTCTATCATTAACCTTGTCTCAGATACATAGCTTGGCATGTGTCTCATTTTAAAGACAGTTACAGTGAAATTCGTATTTATCCCCTTCCCTCTCTTACTATCGTGCTGTGTCTTGTCTATCGTTTTATCTTTTCTTTCGGTGGGGGGGGGGGGTTGCCCTCATTGTGGTTGCCATTAGCTCCTTGAAATTAATTATTATTCTTTATTGTTTCATTTGTAACTGACATAGCTATGTCTCCTAGCCTCTCTTTCCTAAAACATGTTCTTCCCCATGTTGACTCTTCTAGGTAGGGAAGGGGATGTCTGAGTTCAAAGAGATGTTCTTTCACCGCATTCAGGAAACATTTATTGAAGGCTTGCTGTGTGCCCATTTCTACAAAACATTCTGGGGGTATAAAGATAAATGGACATAATTTCTTTCTTACATTTATAGTATGGTAGTAAATATATACTTTAAAGGAAGATGAATAAAATAAAGACGTGTACACACTTCTAGAGGAGCACAAATGCAGAGCTGACCTAACTCTGTCTAGAGAAATCAAGGGAAGCTTCTTACATGCAGTGCTTGATTCACACATGAGGTTGAGAAAAAAAATCATACAAATTAGATTCACAGAGAATGTATGTTCCAGGCAGAGCAGTTGCCACAGGTTAACACTTTGAGGTATAAAAGAACATTAGCAGGTTCCTGAACATTGAACATAGTTGGAGTTAAAGAAGTGGTAGGAAATGACACTGACCTAATTGGTTGTAATGCAAAAATGGACTCTTTTATGTTAATCCAGTGTTCGAATTCCACTGAAGTAATCTGATTTGTGTCTTATAAGGAAAAATGTCACCCATGTAGAATATAGGAGAGGTGCCTGACTGACGTATGGGGAGAGAGACTGGAAGTGAGAATGCTAAGGAAAAGATGAGAAGGCAGCAGCAGGAGAGTAGAATAGGGTGAAATGCTTAAGACATATTTTAGGAGGTAGATTTAAAAGTTTTGAGTTTAAGAGAAAAGGAGAAAATTCAGTCTTGTAGTTTTGGAAATAAAGATAATAATAATGAATTTTATGACAGATTATCTTATTTGAAAATTATCTTTATGCTCATTTTTGAAGTCTGTTTAGCTTGAAGAAAAAAACTTTAAACGCCAAAGTATATAATTAGTTTTTTCTCCCTTGCCAGAAGAGAAAAATGAAAACATGAACCAAAAGATAGCTAGCTTTAAAGCAAGAACATATATTCTTAAGTTTGTGCTTTTAATTATTTGAGAAAGGGAAGCTCTTTATTGCAGTTTAGGGAACATTGTTAAGAACCTGTAAACTTCTTCAACTTGTTTTCATTGGGTAACATTATTTCCTTCATGAAGTCATTCAGTAAAAATATATTGAATGTTATATTTGTTTCACATCGTAAAAAGTACTAGAGACACAAATAAAATACAATCCCTACTGTAAGGTACTTACCAACCACTGGAAGAAATAAACCAGTAAACCAACAGAACACTGTCTGACAAGCTTTATAGGGACATATAGGATAGATGTCCAAAGCAGACTCTGGGTGTCCAAGAGGAATTCCTGGGGAAAGTTATGTTTGAGTGGAGTTTTGACAGGCAAGAAGGCAGCTAAATAAATGGGAGAGTCCTTTATGCAGAGAGAACAGCATTTGTGAAAAAAAAAGAAGCCTAAAGAGCATGGTGAGTTAAGGACCTACAAGTAACCAGTAGAATTAGAGCACAGGTTGTAAGGGCAAAAAAAATTAGAAGGTGATAAGATCAGAGAAATAGTCTGAGAACAGAATATCAAAGGCCAATTGTGCCAAGCAAAGAATTTTGTACTTTACCCTAAAAAATAATTGTGGATTAGCATTTAATTGCAAGAAATATAGGACATCAATCAGAAGAGTCAAGACAAAAGCAAGTAGATCATTGCAACATTCTCCTGATTGGTCAATAGTCTAGAATATACAGTTAAAAACTGAGAACTGAAGATGTAGAATCTAAAATACATAGTACCTCCATGTGTGTCCATGAAGAAGAGGTAGTAGAGAGAAGGGAAAGGGGACTGGGTGAAAGGAAGAAACCTAGCATTTGCTGCAGATGTTTAGCATGGATGGCCAGGTAGATAATGGTGCCATGGAGAACATTTGGGATGGGAAACAGATTTCAGATTTTGAACACATTATCTTTTAGGGACCTGTGAAAGACTGAACTGCCAAGTGAAACAGTCTGAGAAGAAGTTGAATATATAGATCTCAAGTTTTCAAGAGAGGTCTGGGTAGGAAATATGTATTTGGGAGCCATCATTATATAAACGGTAGCCTGAAGTAATACGTTTTCTAAAGTCATATGGGTAACTATAGAGTGAGACATCTAGAAGACCAACAATATACCAACATACCAGGAAGAAAAAAAAGACCAAAAAAAAAAAAAAAAAAAAAAAGGGAAAGAAAAGAAAAAAGAGCCATGAAGATGAGTAAGAGCAGAGAATGGGAAGCGATTTCAAAAGCCAAAGCAAGCAAGTATTTGCACTATCGGATGTTGTCAAGAAAATAAGAGAATTGAATTTGTTTTATATATAATTTGGCAGCGTGGAGAAAATGTATGACACTGTAGAAGACTTCCATTATTTTTGCCTGCCCTACATACCTTCCTTCTTCTTTTGATAACAAAGTTTCCATTTTCCTTTAGAGGACTGTCTCCCATTGCATGAAGCCATGTCAGAACTGTCAGCCTAGGTTCTCTGCCCTCTCTTGTCCAGAGGGTGGCCATGTCACCTATAATCCAGGTCCCTCAGCCTCTGTCTTCTTGAATTTTGAATTTTCAGGGGACTGTTTGGTACAAATAGCTATGTTGGGAACACTCTTACATGCTTCTGTCTTTAAGATTTTTCAATGTGGTGAGATAATGAAATAGTACAAATATGAAATTATTTGTATCTTGGTTATAACATCAAAAGTAAGGACAAGAAGGATATCTGGTTATCAAGTTTGCTCTAACAAGTAAGATTAGTTTATTAGTGTTTTCTTAGCCTAGATAAATCTAGGTAAATCTATATGTGATTGTTGCCTTATTGAGTTAACTTGAGAACTTGTTTTGAGTTTCAAGCCCAAACACTGTACCCAGATCCTTGAAAGAAAGAAAAAATTCAGATTAGTTACGTAATTGAGAAAATGTACCAGATCTTTTCCCAATGGCAGACCTTAAAAATATATCGAACTTGTTTATGAAAAGTCAACACTCAAATTATGCCTGCAAAAGAATAGTGTAGCATAATGACTAAGGGCCCAGACTCTAGAGCCCAGCCACCTAAGTTAAACTCATATAGTCCTTACTAACAAGATGTAAACCCCAAGGAATCTCTGAGGTTTGGTTGCCCCATCAGTAAAATGGAGATGGTACTTATCTCGAGGGGGTTATTGGAAAGATTAAATAAATTATTAAATCCAGTCTTAGAACAGTACTTAGCACATAGTATGTATCAGTTATTATTATTATTGTTGCTGATATGGTAGAAACAGGATCAATATTTGATATGTGAAAGGCTGATATAAATTAGAAGTAAGACCAGAGCTCTGACAAAGTCATTGTTTTCAGTTCACATGAGCTTCATTGAACTTGGGACAAATCATCTGAATTGAGGTGGATGTGGTGTGGGACAGTTCGCACACCCAGGTTTCGTTTTGAGTGGTAAATGTGTGCAAATATGAAAATTCAAGGTTAGACTTAGAGCAAAACTGCCAAGTTTTAGACTACTCATTTCAAAACTAATTAATATATTCAATTTGGGGGCAAACCCCGTTAACCAGTTTTGCTGTTTTTCTAGCAAAATTTACAACAAACCTTTTTTTCTTTCCTTCTTTCATTTTGGATCCGAGTTTGTGACATATTTTCATCTTCAGTTTGTATATGGCCTGTTTTTTAGCTTTATAGTTACGTTTAATAATGTAGTAAGTGCCTATAAAGTCACCACCCAAAACAAACGTTAAGATTCTGGTCATCTGTATCTACTAAATGGTTCCTAACCATTTCCGTTGTCCACTGCCATCCTATCCTCTTGACCACCCTGGTTTGAATTTTTTGGTCAGCCTTTCTTTACTTTTCTTTTTAAGTTCTTGTTTTTGTTTTTGTTGTTGTTGAAAGAGGACATAATGTTTTATGTAATATCTTGGAATACATATTTTTCCACTTGATAACATCATGGATTATGTCAGCGCAGAAAATGACCTGAGTGTTTTCCTTACTTCCAATTTAAATCCAGTAATTGCGGCATCCCTTGTCAATCGTAGCCATATCTTACAGACATTGAAGAGTAAATTTTTCTTTCCTATCCACTGGACTATACTAGGTTAACCCAAAACTTAGATTGAGTATCAATTTCTTTAAACATGTCCAAATTAGGAAAACATCTTTCTGTTGCCATTTTTCATTTCTTCAAAATCAGCAACCTGTATTGGTTATTAAGTAGGTCACCCGAATTGTGCACTGGATTTTCTTAACTTTCATCTCCTGCTTTTTCATGTTATTTTAGGGTCCGTCCTTATAAATGAGAATGTATTGTTTCTCACGTAGTAGAGCTATCCTTTACAAAGGAATAGACTAAATCATTTTGCAGTATATGCAGAGCAAGTAAAGGTAGTCTAAGATATGAAATCTTTAGGCTCCCAAACAGTACTGGCACAGGTACAATTTAGAGAAAGCAACCATAATCAAGAATAAGTTATGGTCTTTCCTGTGAACATAGGCCTCTGTCATTGATCTCATCTGTATCTGTACCCTTAAACATAAGTTCTTTGTCTGTACTATAAATGCCATCTCTACTGTATCTCTGAGCTCATCTGTTAGCCCACAGCAACTTAGACAAATGGGATGAAGAGGGAGTAGCTCTGGAGAGTTTACGCCAAGTGAATTAGAGCAGTTGTTTAGTGAGCAAATATGCCAGTTTGGAAATGGAATTTTCTTATCCTGCTGAAGAGCTCTGTTTAAAATAAATTACAGCCATAAAGCGGCCACTTGTGTAGACATGCTCAGAATTGGAACTCCTTCATGGAGGCTGCTTTGTGCAGGTATTTATCTGCTGCCAATAGGGCTAAAAGCTCACTCAACTCATCAATAGGAAATCTGCTACAGGAAAATACATGGGGCGGGGGGGACTGATTATATATTGTGCTGTAACTCTGTGTGTCTGTTTAAGCTTTCCTGCAAAATAAAGTTGACTTACTTAAATTATTTTAGAAAAATAAACTCCAGAATCCCTGAAAATAGTGCAGTCTTAAAGTGGTATTGATTTTAATCAATGTTGAAAACACTTTCAGAGGAGTAAGATGAGAAACAAGATGAACATGTTTGCCACCAATAGTGGCCAACAGTTTATGTCATTGATCTGAGAGTGACTCAGATAAAAACAAATCCTGTGCGTGTGTGTGTGTGTGTGTGTGTAAAATTAGAGCATGTACTTTAACACTAAAGATCATCTTTCTGCTTTCATTCAAGCACACTAGCATATGTTTAACAC
Organism: Mustela lutreola; assembly: GCF_030435805.1. NCBI lineage: Eukaryota > Metazoa > Chordata > Mammalia > Carnivora > Mustelidae > Mustela > Mustela lutreola. The sequence continues at coordinate 187,708,045 of NC_081292.1, forward strand.
ATATTGAGTGACATATCCAGCTTTGTAGCTCTTAAAATGTTGAAGAAATTATCAGATTGCATCTTTTGTATGGTTTTACATAGTACCTCCTATGGAAGATTGTAAGGAACAAGAGCCTATCATGGACAACAATATTTCTCTGGTGCCTTTTGAGAGACCTGCTGTCATAGAGAAGCTCACAGGGAATATGGGAAAACGTAAAAGCTCCACTCCACAAAAGTTTGTGGGTAAGCATTACAAATGATTTTACTTCTTAAAAGGTGGTTTTAATGGGCAGAAGTAGGTTCCCATGTATTAGAAACATAGATGGTATATTTCAGCTCAAGAGATAAATAGCCATTTCTTTTGCCCATTATTCATTTCTACTTTATACTGTTCTGTGGGTACCACACTTACACACACACATACATACACACCCTTAGATATATGGACCTAGGAAATAAAAGAAAGACTGATAGACGTTGATATCTCAAAATGAAATTATATAGAAAGTATAGTAGTATATAAAATGAAATGTTCATTTATTTACAAAATAAAAATACTTAAGGAAAATGATGTTGCCTAGAGGGCAGTTTTGTAATCTCTTTTCCAGTTTGCATTAGTGCCAGGTCTTTAAACTCTTTTCTTTACATGATATTAATGCTTTCTCTGTTTGATCTGGAATTAAGAGAAATATTTTCCCCACAAAATTCTGCATTAGAAAAACAATGCTGCAGCCTACATTCAAGAGCTTTCATGTTTGGATCTTTGTTTTCATCCAGCCTCTGGTTTTGAAACAAAAAGTTTAAATATGATATACTTAGACTTTTCTTTTTCACTTCCAAGTCCTTATTTTTAATAATGCTCAGAGTTGGCATCGTTCTGTAAGCTCTAAGTCATAAAGTATCTCTAAGGTTGCAAAAAGTATCCAAGCTTTTTAAGAATGTCTAAAAATAGTGATTCTATATAAAGAATTGCCATTAATTATATATGTAATATGTCTATTCTTACAGACTTTATATAGGGTAAAAATTAGAAGAGAAAGATTTTCAAATAGATTCTCACGTTCTAGTGTCAAAGACTACTGCGGAATGTCCTGCTGTGGGTTGAGTGGTGAATGGGAGACCGTATTCTCTTTGGTTATTTCAGGGAGGGAAGGCTAATAAAATTCTTTTACTCCAATAATCACTTAGAGATTCCCTTCCAATCTAAACTGAAGAACTGACAAATCACCAAAATATCATTTTAAGAAAGCCAGAGAGATTTACTGACAGAGCTCATTGGGGAAAAAAAAAAATGCGAGAGACCAGCCCTAAGGAATCACAGTTGATCCTAGGTCAATTTAAAGCTCCTGCAGGAATACTCAAACGCCTGCCTTGGGCCCCAAGTAACTTTTCTTTCTGTCTTTCTCCCTTCCTTTTTATAAATAACTATTTTTAATTGCCATTTCATCGGTTTTATAAACTGATCAATTTGATGGATGTCCATTAAAATGCCTATATCCCAACTAGACACTAGTATCGTTGGAAAAATATGCCTTTACATCTTCTGAATCTATTTAGTTCTGCCCTTTGAAATATTTCTGTTTCCTATGACTTAGAGATACTAGTCCCAATTTGATTTGATCACATTCCTTAGAAAAGAGAGACAGATTCTTTTTATTACATTTTGATTTTTTTTAATTTCTAAAAAAAGAAGTAATAAAATAACATTAGATTTTTTATTAGGAATTTAATGGAATTTTTTATTTGGATTATCCTTTCTAACAAAATATAAAAACAATCACACGCTGTCTCTGTGATTTTTTTTTAATAAATTCCTTTTTACCATGTTCCTCAGTTAGACACTATTCTTTGACCTTACCAAGCCTTCCAGACCAACAATCCCTGTACTTTCTGCATATCTTTTTGCATCCTCCTTTCTTTTTCATATCCAACTTAGATTCCGTGGTTAATCACTTTTACCACTCTCTTGACAATATTCTTGACTCTCTTATTTTGTTGCCTTTCTATCACCTTCTCTTGGCGAAACTCCACTCCAGTGAGAAGAGGAACATCTTTCCCCTATCTATAAGGCTGCTAGTACTTGTGGAGAAAATCCCACAGCCTTACAAATTGGTGTCACTATAAATCAGTGAATAAGTATTAGTTGTTCCATCCATATGTGTAGCAGACCTCCTTCAATCCATCCTACAACAGTCCTCGCTCCTACTCAACCCCGGGGCCATTTCAGCATTTCTTCCTTCTCCACAAACATTGTATCTTACTCCTTGATGGTATTATATCTCAGCTTACAGGGAGTAAATCAGTCAAAATAGTTTCAGTATAATATGACTGATCTTATAAAGATTATGTGTATTTATATGAATAATTTTTGTCTTCTTTGTTTCAATAAAAGAAGTATCCCTCTTTCTAATTAAGGTTCAGTCCTCTTCTTGTGCTCTGGAATTCTATCCCATCCCCCCAAATATCTTACATTATTATTCCTTTTTCTCACTTGTATTTTCAACCTCTTCCCTCTCTTGGCATTTTCCTTTTTTGTACTTAATACAATAAATTCTCATCATTTAAAAAAAAAAAATTCCCTAAAACCAAAGTCTCCTTCTAGCTACTACCAACTTTTTCCTTCTCTTCAAAAATGGGAGTTGTTGCAAGAGTTCTCTCTCGATGCTTGCTTTCCATAATTTCTTTCTTTCTACTCATTCCCCAGCATATGCAACCTGGCTTTCTTCATCATTAAGGTCACCAGTAGCCTCTGTAATGCCAAGTGCAGTGGCCCCTTTTTAGACTATCTTACACAACTCCTAGAGAGCATTTGCCACTCTTGAATAATTAATTCATTTTGAAACACTTTTTCCCTTGGTATCTGTGACATGGATCTCCTTGCATTTCTTCAGCTTCTTTGCTCCTTCTCAGTCTTCATTATGAATTTGCCCTTGACAGCTATGCTAATGGAGCAAAGGGACTAATGGAGGCCTCCATTCTTGTGCCTCAATATTTTAATACTTTAAATCAAGCTGAAAAACTATTGTGTCCTACCCTTCCTAACTTGGAAGACTGAGTTCAGATAAATATAGAATCCTTCAATTCCTTAGAGTTCCACACCAGACCTTTACAGCATGAGCAGAACCATCGCCTAACCTGCAGCCAGGCCTCGCTCTTAGACCTACTTCTGGCTATGTCCAGTACTGAAAGGGGGCCTCATGCACATGTATGTAGACTTCTCAGCCTGCGCATTCTAGTTCTTCTCACATTGGACCCCACACACAGCACATGAAGAGTCGTGTGTTGGCCACTCCTCAGACTTCATTGTACGAATCCCAGCAGCACAAATTAGTGCTCTGGAGGAGAGACCCTGTGACAAGCTCAGTGCCATTTGAGCAAGGAATTCTGGGGTCATGGGTATGTAGGGTCTATGGTCTAGGCAGTCCTCTCCAAATAGGCACATTCCCTTGGCTGTATACATTCCTCATTCCATGAGGAGCAAAAAAAACTCTGTAAACATGGGGCCCAGTGTAAGAATCCAACTTGCCTTGGTCTGGGCAGGCATTAGAAGTCTCGGTGTTCTTCCAGGTTCTATTTTTGACCTTTTCTTCTTCACACTTTACCTATGCCTGGGTTGTATCTTCTCTTCTTATGGCTTCAGAAGTTACTTTCTATCAGCTGATGACTTAACTATCCACATCTCAAGCAGAGGTCTGTCTCCAAAATTTGAGACTATATTTTAGTAGTTACTGCACCATGACTGTGACTCAGTCTTTCCCAGTGTGAACTCATCATCTTTTCTATCTCCTTGCCATCCACTAAGTTTCCTAGGCCAGAAACGTGGGCTCCGTGTTTAACTTCTTTCTCTTTTGCATATTCTAGGTCTAGATAATCACCAAGCCCTAGAAACTATATCTTCTAAATGTCTCTCCATTCCATCCAATTTTCTCCATTTCCACTGCCAGTGCACTTATTCAGGCCACCATGATCTTTACAACAATAACTTCCTAAACCGTCTCAACAAATAAATGCCTAATCAAGTCACTTCCCCATTTAACCCTTTTAATCCTTATTACCCTTGGGTAAAATTCAAATTCCTTAGCTGCTGAATAAGCCCCTTTATTATCTTTTCCATCTTCCTCATCTATTTCCACTCTCCGCTATATGGTGAGATATAAGTAAGCCCTTGACAAGTCATGCCCTCTTGCTTCTGAGCCTTCCTACCAGCAGCTCCACCCCTACATTCCTTTAGTTGGCTAATATTTGTCATCACATTCTTATCTCTAATGCCACTTTCTTCAAGAAGTCTTCTTTTACTCCCCTAGTTGTGTATTCCTTTTATTTGACCTCATAACATCTATCACACTGTATTAATAATGAACCCTAAATTGCTGTCTCTCCCTCTAAACTGAGCTTAGAGAATTTAGGTTAGATTTGTCTAGCTCACCTTTTAAACTCTTAATATTGTGATATCTTCAGTTGAATGCCATGAGATAAGGTCTCATCATTCTTTTGCTTCCGTTTTCATTACTCTGATCATTTCCCTTATCTCACTGTGGGGATCACTCTTCAAACCTGAAATTAATGCTGGATATCTGAAAGTGTTTTTCCAGAATACATTTCTGTGGACATTTTTTTAATCCACTTTACAAATTAGGCCTCCATCTATAACATACTAAACATTTTTAAGAAGTCCACATATATTTTTAAGAAGTCTTTATCTGTGAGCTTTACCTATCAACACAGCAAGCAGTTAGTAGGAGACCACATTTAGTGATAGAATTTTAAAAAGATTTAAAATATGCTGTCCAAAGCTGGCAGTACATAAAAGAGAAAAATTAAAATTACTTCTGCTTTATGCACAGAAATCTTCATGGTTAATCTCGAAGTAAAGTATAAATTAGTCGAAGTAAATATTAAAGGGAAAACTACAAAAATCCTTCAGTCAAGATAAAGTATTGAAAATTAACAGTGGGTGTACCTACCAGCACCATTGCCCATATATCTGAATAAGGAAGGGGTGGTGTAAAAATGATGAATTCTCCATTTCAAGAAGCAAAACAACAAAACATAGTATTTTCCAAGTCTATAAGTAATCTATTTTTGGAAATAACTCCTGTATGTATACAGTCCTAAATTTCATTTAGTTTATCAAACAATACAACTTTTTTTGAGAGAGAGAGAATAAGTGCAAACACAAGCATCTGGGAGGGGGCAGAGGGACAGGGAAAGAGGGAATCTTAAGCAGGCTCCACGCCCAGCACAGAGCCCCACTTAGGGCTCCATCTCATGACCCTGAGATCATGACCTGAGCCAAAAAGTTAGACACTTAACCAACTGAGCCACTCAAGCATCCCCAAACAATGCATCTTTTAACAGTATTTTAATGGTGATGGTTTTTTTTAATTCTCCAGGGTGACATATACTGACTCTATGATTTTTTTTTCCTAACATAGCCATCAAATCAACCAAATTAACCCGATATAACAGTGAGGTGACAGACGTTACAAGCAGATCACTCTCGCTTTTGTGATCTTTGTGGCTTGGTCACCGATGTCTAAAATATGCAAAACAAGCATAGTCTCTGACTTATTTTCACCCGGTATTTCTTTTTCCACCTGTAGTCACTGAGCTGTACACAAGTGGAAATTTTAATTGAGAATAAAAATAAGATAACACAATCAGACCTTTCAGGCTAGATGCATTTTCATGATGGCATTAAAACAAGTGCAAATGGCTTGTGAAATTCTTACTACTAATCCTCTTTGCAGGTTGAGAGTATTTGTGAGTCTCAGCAGAATTAAAGAGCCCAAATGCTTGATCTAAAGAATAAGATTATCATATTACAGAAAATGGAGACGATTAACTTTATACACTTCTATTTTAATCCAATCACTAATTTTGTTGTATTTTGTTTGTTTTTTACTTTTCTCGCTCTCCTCCTTTCAGGGGAAAAGCTCATGCGATTCAGCTACCCAGACATTCACTTTGATATGAACTTAACCTATGAGAAGGAGGCTGAGCTAATGCAGTCTCATATGATGGACCAAGCCATCAACAATGCAATCACCTACCTTGGAGCTGAGGCCCTTCACCCACTGATGCAGCACCCGCCGAGCACAATCGCTGAGGTGGCCCCAGTTATAAGCTCAGCTTATTCTCAGGTCTATCATCCAAATAGGATAGAAAGACCCATTAGCAGGGAAACCTCCGATAGTCATGAAAACAACATGGATGGTCCTCTCTCCCTCATCAGACCAAAGAGTCGACCCCAGGAAAGAGAGGCCTCTCCCAGCAATAGCTGCCTGGATTCTACTGACTCAGAAAGCAGCCACGATGACCACCAGTCCTACCAAGGAAACCCTGCCTTAAATCCCAAGAGGAAACAAAGCCCAGCTTACATGAAGGAGGATGTCAAGGCTTTGGATACCAAGGCTCCTAAGGGCTCTCTGAAGGACATCTACAAGGTCTTCAATGGGGAAGGAGAACAGATTAGGGCCTTCAAATGTGAGCACTGCCGAGTCCTTTTCCTAGACCATGTCATGTACACCATTCACATGGGCTGCCATGGCTACCGGGACCCACTGGAATGCAACATCTGTGGCTACAGAAGCCAGGACCGCTACGAGTTTTCATCACACATTGTTCGAGGGGAGCACACATTCCACTAGGCCTTTTCATTCCAAAGGGGACCCCTATGAAGTGACGAACTGCACATGAAGAAATACTGCACTTACAATCCCACCTTCCCTCAGATGTTGACATACCTTTTCTTTTCTTTTTTTTTTTTTAACTATTATTACTGTCATTAATTCTTACTTTGTGGACGCAGTGTCGTTTGCTCTGCCTAATTACAATAAGGAAGAAACAGAGGAGAGAAGGGACAAGCGATATTGTTTCTTGATAACTTGGCTTGTTTCTTTTGTGGGAATTTAAGAGCAGTTCCATTTCTGCCATGCATAAATATAAGGTATATCGTGCTTTGAGAAAAAAAATCACTTGATTCATATAGATTCACCTGAGAGATTCTAAGTTGCCACTGATGTTGAGGATCAGGATTGAAGGCAGGGAAGTTTAGAGTTTCTGGGTAGAACTATTGCAGTTTAAAGTGGTATAAGTAATTTTACTCTTCAAGGAAGAATTTTGTTTCAAAATGTAAACTTTTTTTTCCCCCCTCGATAGATCATGGAACACAAACACATTGTTACTTTCAGTGATAACTCCTTGGATGAGTTGTTGTGGGTTCTATGTTTACTTCCCCAATGGAATTTATAATACAATATGTTATACACTGTACCATATAGGAAAACGTTTGAACTACAGGTAGTTAAGGACACCAACAATACATCTGAGGTCCTATGATCTTATTTTTCTAAACTTAAGCACTGTTTTCCATAGTTTTGATGACTGGCATTTTATAGACACCCTGGCAGCCTTACTTTTAACACCTTTAATGAATAGAATTTTTATCTAGTTTTTAAGAATAACATATGGTCTAAGAGTGGCTAAGAGGCAGTCAGTAGTTTCCAGAAAGGACCTCTACTTTTCATAAATTTGTTTGGGAAGTTTTCTTTTAAAGTTGTAATGTGGTGGCAGCATAGTACGCGTGTTTGTTTCTAAAAGTATGCTTACGATCGTCACTTTATCAGCATTTAATCAGTGTTAACCAGTCAGCAGAAAAACATAATTAGGCTAACAGTAGGGGGGAAAAAACCCACTCAGAAATCCCTTTTCTGGTATGTCTCTTTTCACTGGTTTTTTCAAGCTGTGACCACCCAGTGTTCTATCCATAGTCCATCATCTTTTACTATTTGAGTAGAAGATCATAAAAATCTTGCTATAGATTTTTGCTTTCCAAATCTTGGAGCAATTACTAATTCTACCTGAATGTGGTAACTTGAACCCCATAAGGTCGTGGAACTAGGGCTATTTATTCTAGTATTTCTTCAATAATAATATTTACCACTTGTGGTGCAAGGAAAAGGGAACTTCTTTGTAACCTGTACATTAGACTATAGATAAACAAAAAACAAAACTTATTTTTTACCCTTCTTGGAATCTAGAAGGTAATCTAACCTCCAAGTGAAAGTCAGCATGTCCTGCACATTTTTCTGTCTTGAAAGCATTCAACTATGTATAAGTCCTTGTCAGAAAGGAATCTCAATCCCTTAGTAAAAATTTTCTCTTCTTTTAATCCATACATATGTTGCCATTTTTCATATGCAAATTTTTATTTCATTTATAAGGGTGCTGTTTTTTCTCTGCAGTCCAACAGCATTAGAGGGGAGAAACCAAATGCAATTGAGTCATTTGGATCAAGTCACACTGGGATGCAGAACTTGCTGCTTGTGTTGAGGGGGGACAGGCCTGTCCGTGACTGGATTATCTGTTAGCCGTTTATGAATACTGATTCTGTTAAGCAGTAACTGATAACTGCTCTAACAACAACAACAAAAAATCATCAAATAGGATGCTGAAACTGTGTAATACAGATGATGTAAGAACTAGCAAGATTAGAAACCTATGGACAGAGAAGCAAATCTGACCCCAATATTGACTGCTCTTTTCTTATTTTCTCATTTATCATCTGCTGATTTAAGCGACTTCTAAAGACTAACACAGATAGAGCTAGGCAAAAATGATTATAACTCAGCTCTCCTTTACTGGCCCCTCTTGTAATTATTTTTGGAGAAATATCCACACTGGTCCTTTAAGTCAAAGAGAATGTACCAAAACAGAGACATGAAATGTTTTAAATAGAATGTCACTTCCCCCCCCCACCTGCATGCTTTGGTACATTGTGAACATACAGTGTATCCAAAGGTAAAGCAGGTTTTTGAGAATCCCTTACTGCCCCTACCCTAACCACTCAAAAAGATTGGAATTTCGTGTATATATATATATATATGTATATATATATATATATATATATTTTTTTTTTTTTCCTTTTTGGAGGAAGGTAAATAACTTAAAGTTCCTGATTCTGTGTTTTACTGCAATTTAAGGAAGCATTTGGATGGCAGATAATATGTTCATCACCTTGGCTGTGTGTGGGTTTCTGCTGGCATCATCTAGGAGTTTTCTTCCTGTTCACTGTTTGTTCTTTTCAGTGTATGAACTGTCATGTACCTCACTGCCCTGGGATGAAGCTGAATTTTAGGTGGACCTAAAGAGTTGTCTGATGCCCCATGAAGACCGCGCTAATGTACTCCCCCTTTCTCATTCCACCTCTTTGGAAATCTCCTTTATTGAAGGGACTTAGTATCTGTGAGAGTGTATTTGCCACAGGTGGACACTTAGACTTTCTTAACTTCACAATATGAGGAACAGAAAGAGGTCAAGACGGCTCAGGGTGTGGCCGGGACAGATGAGGACGAGGTCAATTCAAATGTGCAGGTTAGAAGGAATTTTTGTGGGCACAGTGCTTTCTGGGAAACTCTGAATGGCTATATTTGCATGCCTCCTTCCTCACAAAAGGAAATATGCAAGTTGTTAGGGCCTAAAAATAAATACGAGAGTCAGACACCAAATAAATCAAGTTTTACGTAACAGTTATATGCCCAGTTTATTTAGGTGAGATTTCACATTACAGAGTATTTGAGGGGCATGAAAATGGGTTAGCCTCTCTTTCCTAGTTTGGCAAAAATCCAGAAATTCATCACATTGCTTTGCCCTAATTTTGCCCAGAAATTTATCTCCAACTCCTGTTGGAGATGTGTGCTGCCTCTCTCTAACAGTGGTCAATCACTTTAAAAAAACCATCCTAATCTGGCTTTCTAGAACCGTGAAAATGACCAATAAGCAGATTGGAAGAGATTTCAAGTCGTTAAAACATTCCATTGAGAATTTTCTGGTGGGACAAAATGGGAGAATGAGAGACTGGGATTTGGATCTGGCTACAAAGTAGGGTATGTCTTTCCCACATACGTAAAACCAATTGCATATGTGCAACAGTATATGTTTGTACACACATACATACTCTTTTAAAACGCAAAGTCATGAAAAGGAGCAATTAGTGACCACATGTGTTGTAAAAACACATAAAGAGTTAAAATTATGATACCTGAGCAATTTATGAAATTTACCAGATTGTATTAACAAATATTAAAGACGTTATTAGTGTGTCTTTAGGACTAGTTCAACTATTAAACTTAAACCTTGGGTCTTTACAATCTATTTCCAGGAGAAATCAAAACACACAAAAAGATCTTTCCGCTGATTTGGTGTAACTTCCAAAGTGAAAGAAACACAAATAACTTTGGAATAGGAAGATACAGAAAAGAAAAATGATTAATTTTACTTGGAAGCAAAGGAGAAAGACCAGAATATTTTAGTGAGCTTGATGTTGTTTTTACTTATAGTTATTGTGTATCAGTTCTACACCTCACAAAACTATGAAGTCTTTATATGTTATAAAGGTTTTACAAAATACACACTAGTGAAAGCATTTAGATGAAAATTATGTTTTACTTATTCTCCAAATGTTATTTCATCCTGTCTCCAAAATGATTGCATAAAGTAGAAAAAAGAACAGAAAAGACTACAAAAATACAAACAAAAATCTGCATGCCCCTAGTGTCAAGACAGAACTTGGATTATAAGAGGTACTGGCTACATTATTATTATTATTTTACTTTGAAAAGTTTGTTTTACAAAAAGGGATATGTTACATATGTGGTCATCTTTAGTTATATTTTATATATTATTTTAGTAAGTACTATCCCTATGGGGTTGTCCAAAAAAAAAAAAAAAAAAATTCCCCAAACGCAAAAGAAAAAAAGAGGAGGGGTGAAATTGAAGTTTGTATATATGAGAGTTATCTTAGAAATGTTTTTAAACCTCCAGTTTCTGCAAAATAATTAAAATATACAGTAACTGGTATCTTAAGATCCTGACTTTAATGTATTAAATACTTATAAAATTTCTTTATATTGGTGCCTTTTTAAAATGCATTGAGAGAGTGTTGGTTAGCTGTTGTAGCGCTACAAACACTTTTATTATGTATTTTTAAAAACCACTTAAATTTGAGTACTATAGAATACATCGTGTTCTTAGGGCAAAACTATTAGAGGAATTTCCAATACAGAGAATTTCAGCTCATCTGTTTAAAGTAAAAGGAAACTTTGAAACAAGATTTTAATCTTACTAGTTTGATAGTATTTCTGAATACCGTTACAAGATCACGTAGGTAAAATATGGCATAGAGGGAAATTTCAGCTGTGAATTGCATTATGGCATGTGGTTTTGTTTGTTTGTTTGTTTGTTTTTAAGGAAGAATAATTTCTAGTATCACACAAGGCTTTATTAGTGGAATTTTTGGTCAATAAAATACAGTATTGTTTTAGAATTTCATTTACAGACTAGTGTTGTACTAGTCTGAGAACCTGTCTCCTAATCTGTTAATGTTTTATGGAAAATGTAAAGAAGCAAGTAATTAATTCTCCTTGAACAAAACAAAACTGAACAGTCATATCACATTGCTATTCTCCAAAGCATAATCTCAAATGGTTTCCTACCATGATTGTGTATTACTTGCAATGGATGTGTTAGGATATGACAGCTTTTTAAAACAAAACAAAACAAAACAAAAACAAGCTGCTTGTTATACAAAGCAAATGTCATATGACCAAGAAGCTGTGATATGCTAGTGTTTCTTTTTATCATAGTGTATTGCTAGGCCAAATAATGACACCTTGAATATTTTTACATTTATTGCAGAAACCTAAAATTTTGGGATTTCCATAAAGTTTTTATGTAACCTTATATTTCTAGCTTCTTAGTTTTTTCTTGCTGTACTGTAAGTCTGTGGATATTTTTCACATGCACTCTTAGAAATAAGTTCCTAATTCTGTTTGTGGGGTTTTTCTCCCATAACATTGCATTTGTATATTTTCTGTATAAATTTGTTGTGAATTAACCTTTACCCCATACAGAGAGTGGTACGTGAATGACTAGTTTTCTAAGATGTCCTTTTTATTGTGAATAAAATGTAAAATTTAGAGGCCCTCTGCTAAGCCACATAAAATATAGCATGTAATTTCATAAAGGTACAGATAAGCCAGTTTGCAGTTAACTGGGCCCTTCAAATTACCTCAAAGTGACACACAGTAAGAAAAGCTTCTCAAACGGGTGGAGGTCACTAGATCCCCTACTATGCACTTATCAGGATTCTACTTAATTTACTGGAAATGGATTTTTTAAAAATGAATACACTGTAACAAGGGAAGGACTCTGGGTTTTTGGTTTTTGTTGTTTCATTATTTTGTGTGCGGTTTTTTTTTTTAAGTAGTTCAATTTCTGAAACTGTGATAAAACATTTCGAGTGTCAAGCACTCTCAGATTTTGAACATAGATCACTTACCCTTCTGCGTAAGGAAATTCTTTGTTAGCTCATAAATTTTTGTCTCCTCCCTGGAACCCTCCCTCTTTTGTCTTCCCTGTCTGCCTCGCCTCCATCACTGCCTCTGGACATCTCTGCCTCTCTTTCCCCCACTGGTGTGAAGTTTAGGTCAACTCTTCTGATTCATCGGTCTCTTAAGTCTTAACATTTTTTGTGTGATTTCGTTGGCTGTATAATTTGCTGACATATTTTTATACTCAAGTGTAGTTTTATATTAAAAAGAGAAGTAGTTGGATTAAAAATAGTAAGGTATATAACCCTTGTGCTACTTTCACTTTCAAATATTGGGTACCTAAAATAGGACTTCAGAGATTATGTCATCATAATATGGTATGTTTGCCTTCCTTTTTTGTTGAGTTTTCCTTCTAAAATGTATGAGAGATTAAACAGTTTTTTGCAAGAATTTAGAAAGACGTTAAAAGTCTAAAGCAAAAAGTCTTAACTATCTCCCAGTTGGGAGAAAATGCTTTAACATTTACTATAATAATATTCCAGGTTTGGAGGGTGCTCTCCAGGCTTCATATTTGCTCTTAATAGTTGGATCTTTTAGACCATGTGTTATTTGCAATCCCACAATGATTGCTTCTGTTATTTAGTTCAAACGATATTTTTCTTTCTGTACAAGTGCAATACTTTCCTTGAAGTCTTAAAAACTATGGTTTGTTTGTTTTTTTTAATACTAACCAATTCTTTCTTTAGTTAATGACAAAAGAAACCCTTGAAAATCATGGTATGTTAGTTAAAGGACACAACGGGCAAAGAGAAAAAAAAAAAGAACAAAAAGAAAGAACAAAACACTCCATAGTCAAAAGATTAGAGAATGTCGAAACCACTAGTCTAATCTTATGGTATCTATATTTAGGCTAAATTTTCATTGGAATTGGTAATCTTTTGCCTGAGAAATGTGTCCTAAAGTTGAAAAAGTTGCAATTTTTAAAGACTTAATTTCCTTCTTACCTTGCCCGGTGTTTTAAATTAAGAACCTAATACTTTTTATTTCATTTTCCTTTTCTTGGAAATGAATCTTAAAATAAAAGCAAAGCACTTAGCTCAATTTTAAACACCTATCACCTACTGAAGACAATTTTTAAGAAATATTTGGAGCACTGTTTTCATACAAATTTAAGTAAGAAGTATTTTTCGTATCATACATATTTATATGTAGAATGCTGGTTTTCTTTTTTTATACCTGTGTCCCTGTAGTAGAACTGCTGTATTGTAAATACATGTTTTGTTAAAAGATAACATTTCTTTGGCATTTCTTTTAAAGGCAGTTACTGCATTTGTATAGTATATGTCTTGGCCATTATAGATTTTTTTCTTTAACAATACCAAAGGTAATTAGACTACTTTAAAAACTAATTGCTTGACAGTTTCTAGGATATTTTGAGTTTTAGAAGCAAAAGAAAAAAAAAATAGGTCAAACCAGTAAACCTCATTTTTTTTCAAACTAATAATTTGGGAAAATAAAAATTGTTTAAAAAAGAAATATATATAAATATATATGTAAAATTAAAATTTCAGACCTTGTATGTCAGGTTTGCTCAGTGTAATGTAGTTTTTTTAAGGCTCAAATACAATACCTCAGAAAATGAGGTTTACTATGGAAATATTGAAACAGTCTTTGCAGCTGTGTGAGAAGTCACTCTGCTATATTACCAATTTGGAGACCTCTGCTAAACAGTTTGATCACTGCAGACTAAAATGTGGACTTGTATTTTCTTGTTTTTAATGCACACACATACATGTTCTGTGCATGTATGTGGGTACTGTGTATACGTGTATGAGTGTTGTATATGCATGTGTGAGTGTGTGTCTGTATGTGTGTACAACTAAAGCTGCAGAAACTTTGTAATACTTTGTGAAAAGGATTATATTATAAAGGTTTGTACTGTCTGAGTGCACAGCTACTGGAATAAATTTAGGGAATCTCAGGAACAAGCATATAATTTGTCCAAGATTTATTTCTTCTCAGAAGTGTAAGTGCAGTTTTTAATTCTGTATATTATTTAATATTTTACCAATAAAATAAACTTCTGACATAAAAAGTTTGCTATAAAAACTTTCTGGTGAAAATTCTGTACACAAACACACCTTCCAAATATAGAAGATTAAATTTTAATAATATCAGGCTTAAGTTGTTGTCCTTGTGTTTACATGTCACAATGCCTGACCCAGAGATACGGATGCATTGAAATCAGGAAACCCCATCATTACTAGGTAGTCCCCCGGAGCAGAGTAGAAAGTATTCCATGATTTGTTAAGGATGGCGTCTCTTTACTCTTCCAACAGTTTTCATATATATCTTATTTTACCCTTAAATCTAGGAGGTACCGGGACGCCTGGGTGGCTCAGTTGGTTAAGCAGCTGCCTTCGGCTCAGGTCATGATCCCAGCGTCCTGGGATCGAGTCCCACATCGGGCTCCTTGCTCCGCAGGGAGCCTGCTTCTCCCTCTGACTCTGCCTGCCACTCTGCCTGTGCTCGCTCTTGCTCTCTCTCTCTCTGACAAATAAATAAATAAAATCTTTAAAAAAAAAAAAAAAAAAATCTAGGAGGTATGTATGTATGAGCCTATCCTTTATAGAAGAAACCTAAGGGCAGAAGGTGGTTGCTCCAAAGTACACAGTAAATTATGCAAGCAGTTCAACCAATGGTTCAATAACCATGTTGGAAACCAGCATTTCTTAGGAGTCAAACCAAGATTAAATAAGGATTAAGGCATAGACAAAATGGCAAAAGTGTCAATGTCTGTTCTGCTTTATATTACACTATCACTGTAGGAATCATACACTTCTCAGATTTTATAAATATGGCTTGTGTCTTTCCAAGAGAAGTTTGTTCTGTTACCAACGTCTTCATAACCAGAAATGTAAAAGGGCGCCTGTGGCTGCTCATTTATCTTTAGCGATTTGCTTATCCCTACGCCAATTTCAAGCCCACCATCACATTTGAGTGTTATTAGAACTTTTCGTCAGTAAGCATTTGTAGATTTTCACGGACATTTATCACGTTTTCCAGTAGTTTTCTCACAGAATGGAAAGTACTGTACATTCAGTGTCATTTTATTTCCTTGACTGTCTTTTAATTCCAAGTACCTAAATCATGGGGGAAGACAAAAGTAGCAAGGCAGAAACAAACAAAACGACAAAAAGAGCCTTACAAATTATTGTCTAGGATTACATTTATGAAGAATTCCTTGAAGATCAACAAGAAATATTTATCAAATTCATCCATTTATAATATTAACAAGTGCAAAATGAAAACGACTTTTTAAAAAGATGCCACATGTTTTTGATTTTTCTATTGCAGTAGGGTCAGAGAAATGATAAATATTTGAAATCTGATTTTAAGATTTTAAGATTTGATCACTCTGATTTTAAGATTTTATCACTATGTTCAAGACAAAGGACTGTCTTTAGGGTAAGAGCCACCTGGTAAAGGAAGTTCATTTAGCATTTTGGCAACTCTACATCTTGCTCTTAGGGGCTCTCTAAGATCCAACCATTAAACTTCCAGCAGCACCTCATATTTTATTAATAGCCCCACTAAAAGTTCCCATTATGATTTGAACTTCTCACTAGAAATACCAATGAAGATAATAACTGGTGAAATTGAATTTTGCTGCTTTTCTTCCATTTGGCACAAAACTTGAGGGAAGTGCTTCCCTAAATTAGCCTAACAAGCAGATGGGAGAAATTGACAAAGATGATTAAGTATCCATAATCCCATAGGGGAAAAAAATGGGTAAAAATGAGGGAGGGGGGGAGATCCTGGAGAATAAAAACATAATAATCTGAGAAAAAGAAAGGTGAACTTTTGCGGGGGGTGGGGGTCCCTCCTGCTGCTCTTTAATTCTTCAATGTCTTAGATCAGACCAACTGCTTCTAACTTGGAATTTTGTCAGGCACAGGAAAAGTCCTTCAGAACAGTAAAAGCAGATACTGCCCATGTTGCTGTTGAGTTGTTTTTTCTAGAAACCTCTATGAACCTGATCATCTGACCAATGGGAACATGTGCAAAGAAGCAAGGTTTTTGAGTGCTTCAGGAAGAATCAAAGATATAAAGGAAATACGGTAAGGGTACTGGACTTGGGTAAGCCTATGACTGAAGAGGAAGGAATCACTTGTCATTTTACCTCAACTGATGAATAGTGTAATCAGAGTTAACTGTCCCTGTTGGGAGTACTTCATGAACTCCACTGATGAGGAAGTAGGAGACTATAACTAAGAGGGAATGGGAATATAGTCAAACCACATGTTGGTACAGGTTTGGTGGATACAAAAGCTTAAAAGACTTTGGCCAACACAAATTTTTATGAATGATGGAATTTTCAACTCTAACATCCCCCATTCAAAGTAGGGATGGGGGACCTAGGGCATTTGGGTTTTAGAGCAGTAAAATTGGATGTACATCTTAGAAGTGGAATATCCTAGGCCAGGGAGGAGTAAGTGTCCTTTTCTTCCTTTTTTTTTTTTTTTCTTATTTTCCTTTCTTTTTTTTTTCATGTAATGCATCTACATTTCCTTCTAGCTTCTTTCTCACGCTCCTTATCTGTGTCCACATCAGTCTTTTCTGTTGTTCCCTTCTTCTCTGCATAACCCGTGGTACCATTTGCTATCTGCTGTTCATCCTGTTATAATTCTGATTAATCATCTGAAATACAGTCTCTTTCAATACAAGTAATCTAATGCAACCAGAATATATAGTTTAAACTATGACCTTCTCCATAAGCACTTCACAGATTAACACAATTATTACTGACTTTATCTAATTTGCTCTCAAAATTCTCATGGAAAGTGTAGGGTATCTGATACTTCATGTTATTGATAAGAAACAAGTTCAGGTTGGTTGTGATTTTGTTCATAAAAACCCTCAAGCAAGCAAAAAAGCTAAAAGTAGGGGTGCCTGGGTGGCTCAGTGGGTTAAAGCCTCTGCCTTCGGGCTCAGGTCATGACCTCAGGGTCCTGGGATCAAGCCCCGCATGGGGCTCTCTGCTGTGCAGGGAGCCTGCTTCCTCTTCTCTCTCTCTGCCTGCCTCTCTGCCTACTTGTGATCTCTCTATCAAATAAATAAAGTATTAAAAAAAAAAAAAAGCTAAAACTAGATTCTAATTCCAGATATACTTAACCCAGTGTTTTATTTTCTAAACAAATGTATTCAGCATTTGCTTGGCAAGCCCCATTAACAAAGAAGAATAGCAAGTCTATAGCATGAATGTTTGTGTCCTCCTCAAAATTAATATGTTGAAATCTTAATGCCAGGGTATTAGGAGGTGGAGCCTTTGGCAGGTGATTCGGTTATGAGGGTGGAGCCCCCATGAATGGGATTCATGCTCTTTTAAAAGAAACCCCACAAAGCTCCCTTTGGAGGAAGGAACAAAGCTAGTTCCTTCTACCATATGGAGATGCAGTGAGAAGTCACCAGCTATGAACTGGGAAGAAGGCTTTCAGCAGAATGTGTCCATACTGGCACCTTGATCTTGGACTTCCAGGCTCCAGAACTGTGAGAAATAAATTTCTTATGTTTAAGCTACCCACTCTGTGGCATTTTGGTATAGCAGCCCAATAGGACGAAGGCAGCAACTATTACAAAGTAGTGGACAACAAAAAAATATTGTTGCAGCAGACATACCTTATAAGTAACATTTTTTAATTCTAATTTTTTTAAAGATTTTATTTATTTAATTGACAGAGAGAAATCACAAGTAGAAGGAGAGGCAAGCAGAGAGAGAGAGAGGGAAGCAGGCTCCCTGCTGAGCAGAGAGCCCGATGTGGGACTCGATCCCAGGACCCTGAGATCATGACCTGAGCCGAAAGCAGCGGCTTAACCCACTGAGCCACCCAGGCGCCCTTAATTCTAATTTTTAAACAGAATGATCCCAAATGAACTCAGAGTCAGAATAGCTAGAAATACAGCATTAAGTAGAAAGGCAACAACAACATGGAATTAAATTTTGATTTAATTTCTGCAGAAATTTCAAAACTGGATAAATTATCCCTATCTTGGTCTCCTAAAGACTACTTTTATACTTAAATGTGGACTTGTGATTATTTACCAAATTTCCTTCATCATTGATGGAATTCTTTGCCCATTTCTAAAACACCATCTCTATCACCATATCCATTTTCTTTCCTTTTTGCAGAATGCAATTTCTAGTACTTACACTTTGTTTTCAGATGTCTTCCGATGTAAAAACCTTAAGTCATCAAGAACAATATGAAGTTACCAAAACTGGAGGCTCTGGCCATGATATCCAAGTGTTTGCAATGATGAGTTATCATTTTATTGTATCTTCTGAATTCCGTGAGTTGCCTAGACATTATCCTTATTCTGCTTAGGTGCTAAAATCTACCTTTACTATTAATTCTGTAGCATATAGCATTTCCAAGATTCCCTCCCAGTCTCAACTCTATCCATAGTGAAGTGAGTGATACATTTATAATAAAATCCGACCTCATGTTGTCTACCCTCAGGAATAAGACATGTACAACCACTTGGAATTTCTTGGCTTTGATCTGAGAAGTTTCTCCAGTCTTCAAGGATGATTGCTGTAGTTACACCTACCATCACGTTCTCCTTGTTTGACTTCTACAATTTAAGTAAGTAACCTTATATTTTGGCCTTCAAACAATCTATTCCTTGTCTCCTAACCCTACTCCCCCTCCCTTCAAGGTTTCGTTTATTTTCATCAGATTGTAACATGTATATATATTATTATAATTTGATAATACTAAAGGGAAAAAAACTGGGACAGCAAATGACTCATATTTTTCCAAACTCTTAGCCAAACTACTTTGTAGTCATCCTAAAAAATGGTTCTTTGGCTATACCCTAACACTGTTATATTTTCCAACCTAAGCATTTAAGCCCAGAGTCTTCTGGTTTCTTATTTAATATTTTGACAAAACTGATTATAGCTAATAATGTGATCACTTGATCACATAATGACTATGAGGAAAAAATGTTTCATGCATGGGTAAAGGGGAAAATGTCATTTTATTTGTGAGATCTCAAGTACCTTTCTTGGGTCTTGGAGATACGAAGTCAGCTATTACCTAATTCTTGTGAGATAAAGGAGAGCTCTATTGTGTTACATCCCTTCTTTGTCTTTAATAGAAACTTTTAAAAGGGACACATAACACCCATTTAACTATAACATTTTGAAAAACATTCTCTGCCTTAATTATAAAAATGTTTGGTTTTAAAAATTTTTATTAAATATCATCTTGAGAGACCATATTCAATATGGCGTTTCTCAGCTTTAATAAAATGTTCATTTGTACTAATGTATTTTGAATTCTTCTTAGAGCAATTTATCTTGGTTCATAGTTTCTAACCTATAAAGAAACCTTAACACTGAAGAGTTTGGATTAGTTGCTACAGTATATTTGAGTTAGTTATGTTATACTCCTGTATCTGACTCAGAAAACACATCACAATTATCCCAGTTCAGAAAAAAGAAAACAAAGAGGGGGGGGGAAAAAAAGAAAAAAAAAAAAAAAAGACCTCCAGAAATGACCGAGATAATGAAGAATACTTCTTTCATGATCATGTGGCTCATATTAATAACAGTAAGTCTTGCCAGCTACATTTCTAATGTGTGTATAGCTCAACTACAATTATTAGTCACCACATAGACATTTATAAGTAGCTTTGGGCAATTGCTAGTGTCCCATGGTAACCCAGCCCTTTCGAGCATCATGTATCAGTAATGGAGATCTATCAGCCTGCTGTTGGACAAGTATCACCTATAATAATATACCAGCACAGGGTGAATGGACAACCTGTATAATTTATGCACTTGTTACAGTGTAAAGATTTTATTTTAGAGAGAGAGAGAGAGAGAGCATGCGCACGCAAGTGTGGTAGGGAGGGGCAGAGGGAGAGTGAGAAAGAAACTCAAAGAGACTTTGTGCTGAGTGTGGAGCCCAGTATGGGGGTTTGATCTCACAACCCTGAGTTCACAACCCCAAGATCACGACCTGAGCCTAAATGAAGAGTCAGCCCTTTAACTGACATTGCTACCCCAGGCACCCCTTACTCGTTATATTTTAAATGTGTAGATACTCTGGTTTCTGTTTATTGGCTATTTGTTCCTTAGTTCTCTGGAGGCTGAATTATAAATAACCCTTGTATTTCTCAGAAGCAAAGACTTTTTCCCACTTTTCTTATTTTTAAGTAGGACTTATTTTTGCTCTTTTGAGACTGAGTAAATTAGAAATGCAATAGTCTGGGAAAAGAAGAAAGCCTTAGCTTCTTAATTTGTTTTGGTCAATGAGATCTGAATTCACACCATTTGTCCAGCTATTATGGCAGAACTCCATAATAAAACTAATTTGGAGAAACAAGGACAGCTACAGCATTGACCATCTGAATGACAGTAAGACTGAACGGTTTATCCCACCCCATTTATCACCATGTACAAAAGCAGGCCTGATATATATGGAGTAACACCTAATTCATGACAGAGCAAGGGCTTTTAATATTTTTCTCCAAATAAAGGAAGCTTATATTTGGGTCTAAGTGTGAAAAATATCCTTGATTATTTTATCCGGTATTTTTAAGAATATTTAGAAGATGTATTTGAAGAATGTACACATTTTAAACTTAATTTAAACTGATTTTGTCAAGGTGAAGGGAAAAAGTTGTTATTATTTGAAAAGATGGAACACTTTTTTTTTTTGAGGACCCTGAAGAAATTAATTAGTAAGTGGTACTTAAAGAACATGTTTGAAGCAACATAGTCACATTTTCATTTTAGGGTTCTGGCTTAGTGAACATTATTTATTCTGGGATTTTTGACAAGGTTTTTGTTTTTTTTTAAGATTTTATTTATTTATTTGACATACAGAGATCACAAGTAGGCAGAGAGGCAGGCAGAGAGGGGGAAGCAGGCTCCCTGATGAGCGGAGAGCCTGATGCGGGGCTTGATCCCAGGACCCTGAGGTCATGACCTGAGCCGAAGGCAGAGGCCCACTGAGCCACCCAGGCGCCCCATTGGTAAGGTTATTTTATGTCCTTGGAATTGAAGGAAGTGTCTACAGAATTAGCCTATAGGATGAGACTTGAAGAGGATAGAATGTGCAGGTGACTTAGTTTTCAGCATTAGCGTCTACTTGGAAAGTCTGAGGTCATAAGCTCTCTTCCTTCCTTTCTGTGCAATCTCTTTCTACATGATTGCTCCCTGTTACAGTATTCACTGGTAAAGTCATCTAAAATTCAAGGGATTAGAATGCCTGCTGCATACTGCCCTTTTGCCAAGTACTATAGGGAATTCATTTATTCAGTACTTCAGACGTGCCATACTGGGTGTTTAGGATATAATATTAAATAAGACACAGTCCCTGTACTCAAGCAAATTATCTTACAGTGAGAAAGAAAACAATTAGGAATAAAATATGATAGCTATTATTACAAATGTGGAAGTACAAGTTTATGGGAACAAATGGGAGGAGAACCTAATTTACCCTTAGAATGAGGAAATGCATTTTGATAGAAATGACAACTAAGCTGAGTCCAAAAAGATAAATGGGACTACGTTTGAAGAAGACAAAAGTAGAGAGGGGAAGAGGGAAAATGGGACTACGTTTGAAGAAGACAAAAGTAGAGAGGGGAAGAGAGGCATGTGTACTAAGGATTAGGAAGACGTCTGCAAAGTCCTAGAAAGGACAGACACATAGGGGAGAGGTTAAAGGAGAGTCAGAAACAATGAAAGAAAGAGAATAAATCCATTGACTAGTTACCTTTAGGGAATTGCATATTCGGTATGACTAGAGCATAGGATAAGAACAGGAATCTAGCAGATGATAAAATGAGATAAGAAGAGTCAGATATTAGGGCTTTGTTTTTCTAACCCAAGGAATTTGAATTTATACCAAGGGAAACAAGGACCAATAAAGGTTCTACTGGGGAGTGACATGATTAGATCTACAAAATCGCTTATGTTTCAATAGATTAGTTTGGAGGAATGCCAAGTAGACTGGAAGTAGAAGCTGTTGCAGTAAATCCTAGAAAAAGTTAACAGTGGCTTGTGCTATGGGGGTGGTCTGGAAATGAAGAGATGTGGTTAGATTCCAAAGATGCTTAACAGGTAGAATTTGCTAGAATGGTGTTTGACTGTATGCACATAGTGAGGAAGTGGGAGACAAATTAAGGATGATATCCTTGTTTCTGAGTCAGAAAAGCAGGTGTTTGGTGATACCATTTACTGATATCAAAATCACTGAGGGAGAAACAGATCTGAGAGGTAGAAAAAAGAGAAACATATTGAACAGGTTGAGTGTGACATGATAGTATGACATACAAATTAAAGGAAAATTAAAGGTACAGGGTTAATATCAGGAGAGAGATCTGAGCTTAAGTTCTTTTTTTTTTTTTTTAAGATATATTTATTTTAGAAAGAGAGGGCAGGGGAAGGGGCAGAAAGAGAGAGAATCCCCAAAGAGACTCCCTGCTGAGCTCGAAGCCCCAACATGGGGCTCAATCCCAGGACCTCTAAGATCATGACCTGACCTGAAACCAAGAGTTGGTGCCCAAACAACTGAGCCACCCAGGCACTCCTGAGGCTAAGTTTTATAAACACCACTTGGATATAATATAGTGTGTATTTTTATATATCACATGGTCTTTGAAGCCAGAGATCATCTGGGAACAGTATATAGTAAGAAAGCAAACATTAAAGTCAAACTCAAGGGGTTAAAATGTAAAGTATTAAAGATTTCTATCAAAGAATGCACATAACAGTAGAAGGAATGAGACTTATATAAAAATGACCACAGAGAAAAGATGTCACCAAGGGTCAAGAGAAATAACTTGGGCTCATAATAGAAGATGGTTTGGGGGCCAAATAGACTCATACAAAAAGTGATGTTTAATAGAGATTTTGAAAAATTTTTTTGAAAAGTTTTCAGGAAGACAATAGAATGTTAGGTCCAAAATAATGTTACAGAGGAATTTTAAGGGACATGTATCTCAATTTTTCACTTCCTCTGTATTTGAATGTATCTAAGAAAGAAACAAAGAGCAGAACCAGAAAGGCTAAACCTGCACAAACATAGGATGCTGCTTGACCAGAAAAGGAATCCCCATTAATGCCAGCCATGGGGGCGTGGATCTGAGGGAAGTCTGGTCATGGGTCTCTTCTCTCATGAATATTTGAGCAGTTTGTTTTTGTTTGTGATCAGTATAGTGGACTGATATCTAAGATTATTCTTTTAAGACTCGTGGCATATATAAATATAAAAAAGTAGGTGTATGTTTATGTTTATTTCAATGTGCCACATACTATTACCTTATTTTGATGTAGAAGTTATTGGAGATATCCCAATTTGAAAAGACAGAAATTGAGGTCCTCATGCCAAGGTGACTGTATTTATCCAAGCCTCTTTTCTTCACAATGAGCGGGTACTGAGGTTTCATCATAGTCAAGTGATGTTCAACCTCACAATGAAGAGGCAGGATGTATAGCTTTAGAACAACTCTATATCCAGACACAGCTTTTTGACAACACTCTTACTTGCATAGGCCTCTCTGGGACTACTTTTCAACAACAATCTTATGGAACGAGTAACTTGCTTGCCCTATAGTAAAATTAACTAAGTATTCCCATTTATTATCACACAAATCTTTAGTTGTCCACATAGATATAAAATAACTAGGTACATAAATATATTGATGCCTAAGTAAATTTTCATTATTATTTTCAGGTTTTAGGTTATGTAAGGAGAATATTTTTTTTTTTAAGATTTTATTTATTTATTTGACAGAGAGAGAGATCACAAATAGGCAGAGAGACAGACAGAGAGAGAGATGAGGAGAAGCAGGGTCCCTGCTGAGCAGAGAGCCCTATGCGGGACTCGATCCCAGGCCCCTGGGATCATGACCTGAGCCGAAGGCAGAGGCTTAACCCACTGAGCCACCCAGGCGCCCTGTAAGGAGAATATTTAACAAATACGGGACATAAAAAGAATTTCAAATTATAATAAGTTGATCATTTAAAATCTATAATCCTAAGAGAGAGCATCTTCTATAGATCTTACAATGAAAAGTTTAAAATATTTTAAATATGTATATAAGAATTAGTAAAGGGGTGCCTGGGTGGCTCAGTGGGCTAAGCCTCTGCCTTCGGCTCAGATCATGATCTCAGAGTCCTGGGATCGAGTCCCACATCGGGCTCTCTGCTCAGTGGGGATCCTGCTTCCTCCTCTCTCTCTGCTTGCCTCGCTGCCTACTTGTGATTTCTCTCTGACAAATAAATAAATAAAATATTTTAAAAACAATTAGTAAAAATTTATCATGTGTGACATTTAGCCTGAAATAGAAAGATTGTGGCAGGACTTCTAAGTAAAATTAAACCCACGCATGAGTTTGTGATTATGATTATCTGTAGCACAGCCACACAATAGATATGTAATATGTGCTACAAATCCAAACAACATATGTAAAGTTTTTCTAGTAGCCATATTTAAAAAATTAAAGTGATATTAATTTTAATATATTTTATTTAGTCCAGTACATCTGCAATATGATCATTTCACCATGTAGACATATGAAAGCTTAATGAGATATTTTACCTTGTTTTTCATAAAGTCTTTGAAATCCAGTTTACACTTTACATATACGGCACATGTCAGTGCAGGCTAGCCACATATTCAAAGGCTCAACAGCGGCAGATCTATGATCTATCCTAACAATTAAACTCAACTATATAAATATTCCTGTGTTATTATAATGTCCACAGCTACCTTTTAGTAAGTTCTTATGTGGTATTCAGTGTGGTGATTTCCGTGTTCTTCTTATTTCATCTCCAAAATATTCATATGGTACAGATGTCATTGTCAACTCCATTTTGTAGTTGGAGTAACAGAAGACTTAAAAGGACATAGTAGCATGCCTAAATCTGTGGAGTCAACAAATGGTGGGCCAGGGATTCAAACACGAAGATAAAGCATGTTGAAGTGAAATTTGTGTTTTTTTAGATCATCTTGTATTTTTATTTTTCAGTGAAGATCACCAATTGGATTTTAGGGGAAGCAAATTCAAGGTAAAGTGGTTGAAGTAAATTGGTAGTTAGGCCATTGGTCTCTCATTTTTCCAGCTTGCTGTGGGTTAAGAGAATTTGTAAGTAGTAAAGAAAAATAAGGGATGATTTTGAAGAATGATATTAAAGAAATGATATTGAAGAATGATACTGAAGAGAGAGACCACATTGAATAATATTGAAGAAAGCAATCACAGAGATGTATATCTTTGCTAAAAACACTGAAAATGAGGAGAGGTAAGAAGGACAGTAGTAGATCTCTGACATGTTTAATCAGATGACATGGAAGAAAATATGTGGTAAAACACACAAGATTGAACTTCTGCCTTATTAAGTATGCTGAAAAAAAAAAGTTATAGAAGTGTTAAAAAAAACTGGAGAGTTGATTTTATATCTGAATTTTCTAAAGTAGGAAGTTATGAGTTTAAGAGCAAAGAGATTTGGCATAAGATATGTTTTCTGAAGAACTAAAATGAGTACCAGGCAAGTCTGATTTGGACAAAATCGAAGATGAACTCAAGGGTCAGTGCTACAGAGTTGGAGGTCCAGGGAAATCATCAATAAAAAGATTCTACAGATTCTCCACCTCTCACTATAATGTTGCAATAGCTCTTCTCACTACCTACCATCGGGATTTACCTATTTTTAATTTTTTTCCATTCCTTTATTATCACTGACCTTCTAACCCTTTTTTTTTCCCCAAACACTAAGTTATATTTCTCTCTGCCATTCAAGATACTAGTTCAAATTAATGTACTCCAGGAAGACTTTCCAAACCACACATGGGAAATACAGTATCCTCCACCGAGGGAAACAATAGCATGGATAATGTATACAAATGTTCTCATTCCATGTTCTCATTCATGCCATAGGGCAAATCTATATCCTTGGGTCTGTCTGGTTTGCTTTATACAAACTTTTCCCACGTCAACCTCCACATTCCTCTAAGTCAAACCACACACTCTCCCTTATTGCTCAGATTTGTACCCTTTTTCCTAAGCATTCTTCATCTGCCCTCCATCCTTGACATTTACCTACGAGCCCATTTAAAAAATTGAGCAAAGAGAATATTAATATTCACAAATAGCTGGAAGGCAAGAAGAATTGACTGGGGCCGGGAAACGCTTTACTTCCATTCCTAGAAGAGGTTTTATTGTACTAGGTGACTGAAGGAGACATAAGAGTGTTGAAAGAGGACACGAGCTTTGGGATCCGCAGATCAAGGAGACCTCAAGATTCATTTGCTTTGTGATATTACCTGACTGTTTAATTTTTCTGGCCTCAATTCTCATCTAAAGTGATGACAAAACACCTACATGGCAGGACTATTTTATTTATTCCTTTAATTAATTTTCTTGAACAAATAGCATGTGCCATTCATATATTAAACACAAGAATAAAAATAAAAACAACCTTCTGCCTTCAGGAGATATGAAATGGATTACAGAGAAATAGAAACAAAACCAAATGTTAGAGTATTTTTAAGTGGTATATTGGGAGTAAGTATAGAATATGGTAGTGCAGGAAAAGAGAAGTTACACATTTTACTTTGGAGAATGGAGAGGGCAGGAAAGTCAGCCTGTATTAGACAATTGACATTTGAGCTATAACAGAGGGACACTATAAGGACAGACTATAAGGGTTATGTATTCTACACATTTATTAATATATTCATTCCTTCAGCAAATATGTGTATCTAGCACATGGTAGTAAATATGATAATGAATAAAAAGAGAGATGGTCCCTTTTTAAAACATATATGTTTCTCCTGTCCTCACAGTGCCTACAGTTAATGTGAAAGAGACACATTAGGATAACAAAGCACTCTTAATAGACCTCCACTTAACTGACTTGGCAAATTAACTAATATTATCAATTGCCTTTGCAAAGCAAACTGATTAATATTCAGGGCTTAGCGAAAGCTCACAGGCAGTAGGCTACGCTCCAGTAACCCTACACACTTCTCTCATTGGTTGAGTTGCATGCCTGCCAAGAATTAGTTGTATTTGTGCCCGAACTATTTATGACAGTTGACTTATTATTGTAACCATGTAATATAATTAAACATTGCTTACATAATTCAGTGAAACAGAGTGTAAAATGAAAGAGCTGTTTCTTTGAAAATTAAGTTGGATTTTGGAAAGATTCTGCAAAGAAGAATCAGTAAAAACTTTCCTATCAAAACTAAGTGTAGGAGAGACAACCAGAAAAGTCTCGGCAAAAAAGTCTTTATAATCCTGAGAATTCTACATTCAGGTTGGTTGACAAATGTCTAAGTTTCCATTCCACTTGAAATTATCACTCTACTTCAAATAAAGTAAAACTAGAACTTACACCTGGTGTACTATGATAAAGGCAAAAAATTTCCAGTCAATGGACTCATCTCCAAATTAAAGGCCATAGCCCTACATCAAAAACAAAACAAAACAAAACAAAACAAAACAAAAAACTGGTGAGTAATGGTGCATTTAAGTGTATTAGGCTAAAACAAATGTTTAATATATGTAGATAACATTTTTGTAGCTCTTCAATTGGAATCTAATTACTGGCAGTCCTACAGAATGAGAGCCTCTAGTAAAGAAATGTGATACAGTGATATGGAAAATACTGGGACCTTAGAAATCTATGGTGGGGAGACATAATCAACCCTAGAGAATAGGAACTCTAAAGTAGGAACACTCCAGACAAAGGAAGGGGGTAAGGAGAGGAGAACATCTCATGCAGGCAAAACAGAGACAAAAAGAAGACAGGGGGGACTGAAAAAGTTCAACGTCGTGTACCCTACAGCAGGAGAATGGAGCTGGCAAATAGTCTGGGCTGGTAGGCAGGGCTAGACCCAGATGTTGGAAAGCCTTATCAATCATAATAAATCTTTGAACTGTATCTTGAATTAAATTAAGGGGTAATGTCATCTGACTTGGACTGAGGTAAAATAACTAGTTGAGTGTGGAGAATGGGTTGGTGAGGAAGGAAACAAATTAAATAAGAGACAATGCCTGCCTTCATTAAGGAGGAAGAAATGGATTTGAAGGTATTTGTAAGTCATAATCAATATAATATGATAGCTGGTTGAGATGTAGAGGTCAAAAAGATTGGGAGAGGTGAAATATATATTCTGGCTTAAGAAGTTGGGTGGATGAGTAGTGCTATATACAAAGGTATGCAACTTTAATGAGAAAAATGTACTGGTTGGGGGGGGGGGTGATGAAGTCCATTCTGGAAACATTGTGCTTATTATGTCACTTATAAGACCATCAGGTGGACATCTGCATACAAAGGGATTTTTGGAACAGGAACATAGAGATGATCTCCCAAAGATGGTTAATAGAAGATAAAGAACAGAGGGAGAGAGAAGAGAAAACTGCATAGGAAAAGGTCCTTGAGACAGAATATTGAAGTATGGGCAGGGAAAAGGGGGGGGCAAAAATATGATGAATAAAGAAATAGCCAAAGAATTAGGAGGAAGAGGAGCGTTCAAAGTGCCCATTTCTGCTGAATGGCAAAATACCCAGTACCTTTAGCAGTATGTAAGTGCCCAGGATGAAAGGCACATCTGAGGGAGCATCTGGCCCCTACGGCCGACTCGTGGGATGAGGAGGAAGGAGGGGTGGTAAGGAAAGAGATGGCAAATGCTGTTATTCTGCTGTTTTGAAAGTCCACAGGCAAGGTGAAGTACAGAAAGGAAAAAAGTCCGAAGAAGCTAAGAAGGGCCGGGTCTAGAGGTCTCTGAGAGCCAGACTAAAGGGGGTTGAGGTTCATCCCCTAGGGAATGCAGGGCGCATTGTAAAGTGTGCATGACAGAAACTAGTGCACTTTGGCAATAGTGTGGAGGATGGTGTTCGTGTGGAGCAAGAGACTCGGTAAAGGAAGCCGCTTAACACAAAGCTTGCGCCCATGATGTAACAGCGTATAAAAGTGCCACAAGAAGTCGGCTACGAAACATCTAGTACTCAGGTTGACACAAGACTTAAAAAAAAAAAAAAAAAAAAAAAATGGGAGCAGACTCAAGTTAACCTCTTTAATGATGTTGCTCTTTCTTTTATTCCAACGTGTTTTCTCGTGGTATGGGTAAGAAATGACGGAGTTACCGTGTCCAGTGCTAGAATTGTACTTAACATGGACTCTGCCTGAGGGAGTGAATCCCACAGGTGAGCATAACTCATCCTGTTTGTTGATGCCAGGAGGAAAGGTTGAGGACTACTAAGTTAGAGAAAACTGCAACACTGAAGCAGAGATGACTAGATCCTAATTAGGCATTATTAGCGGGGATAGCAACCAGAAAGGATTGCTGGAGTGAAGTTACCGAGTTAGAAACCACAGGATTCAGAAATAGATTGGATGTGATAGGTGAGACATTATCCCCAAAGAAGCAAAATTCTTTAATAAGTGTTTTTAGTCTATCAGGAACACCACAAAGAGCACAAGGAACATACATTTTCCCATTTCACCTTCTCAACAGCCTTGCAAAGTATGTACTTTCATACTCCTTTTATAGATCATAAAACTGGAGTTAAGAGAGTTTAGGCAACTTTCCCAAGGTCATCCAGATTTAAAGTCTCATAGGTAAGGTTCAAACCCAGCTTCACCTAATGCAAAGTCATTGCTATTTGTCAATATCCTGTACAGCATCCAAAATCTAGAATGAGTCTCACATTAGGTGTTTGGTTGTGTGATGGTAAATATGAGATGAGAAGCAGGTTTAAGGGGAAAATGGTAAGTTTAATTTTAAACGTATTCTCTTTTAAAAGCCTGGAGAATATCCCTGGTGAAGATGTCTAATGGATAGTTACATATGTAAGTCTAGAATTTACGGGAGATGTTTAAGAAGAGATAAAGATTTGTGAGGCATTAGCATTTAAATTGTTAAAGTCATGAGAATGGATGAGATTTCCCAGGGAGAGTGCAACATGAGAAGAGAATCAAGTGGAGAGCTAAGAAACACTAAAATTAAAGAGGAGGTCAGAGAGAAGTATCAGTGCAGGGAAAGAGAAGGAATGTTAATACCAGTTAGAAGGCAGTAGTGGAGGTGGTACTACACCGAAGCAGGAGAATTGTATCAGAAAGGAGTGATCAAATATTGTTAAATGCGACGGAGGAAGAGGATTGAAAAAAGGTCACTAGATTAGGAGGACTGTGAGTGAGAAATACAAGTCAAAACATCATGCAGTTTAACTTTAGATTTTAACACCCAGGATGGTCTATAGCCTGCAAATATACAGCTGGGGAAGAAAAGTATCAACCTTTTGAAGGTTAACTGCCAATGCATTTGAAAAGCCAGAATTCTCATTTTAGGGATTTTTTTTCCCTATGGAAAAATAAGAAATGAGGACAGTCAATGCAGCGTTGTTTATGAGCGTAACCGTACCACAGCAGTTAAGAACACTCACTCTTGAGGGGCACCTGAGTGGCTCAGTGGGTTAAGCCTCTGCCTTCGGCTCATGTCCTGATCTCGGGGTCAGGGGTCCTGGGATTGAGCCCCGCATCGGGCTCTCAGCTCAGCAGGGAGCCTGCTTCCCCTCTCTCTCTGTCTGCCTCTTTGCCTACTTGTGATCTCTCTCTCTCTCTCTCTCTCTCTCTCAGTCTCTGTCAAATAAATAAATAAATAAATCTTTAAAAAAAAAAAAAAAAAAAAAAAAAGAACACTCACTCTTGAGCCAGACAACCTGAGTTGAAATCTGCCACTATTTAGCTCTGTGACCATGGGGAAGTTACTTAACCATTCTGTGCCACAGTTTCTTTATCTATTAAATAGTTAAAGGATTACCATTATCAATAATATTGTTGCAGCCTAATCAGATATTACAATTAAGTGAGTAAATACTATAAAGTATTTATATTGTTTGTTAAACCAATACAGATAAAAATAACCAAAATATTCAATGGTAAGATTGACTTAAAAAAAAACTTATATATCCATGTCTTCTGATAATTGCCTAATTTTTCACAGTTGCAAGTTAACTATTTAATATTATGCAAAGATATCAATGGATTATCAGAAAAAAGTTATAACCCAAATGATTAAAATGATTTCATTTGTGATAGTGTATATATGTACTGATAGGAACAATAAATTTTAGAAAACCAAGTATCAAACTGCTTATGTGTGGATAGTTGGATTATGAATTTTACTTTTTACTATTGACACATTTATAAATTTTATATATATAAACAGTATTTTTAAAAGATTTTTATTTATTTACTTGAGAGACAGAGAGAGTAAGCAGGAGGGAGAGGGAGAGAGACTCTACACCGAGCTCAGAGCCAGAGGCAGGGCTCGATCCCACAGTTGCAAGATCACACAAGCCAAAACCCAGACTCGGACGCTTAACCAACTGAGCCACCCAGGTGTTCCTAAACATTATTTTTTAGGAAAAAAATGAATAAAAACATCCTGGAGGTCAGGATATAGAATAGCAAGTGGTAATTATTCCTTGACAAAACTGGCCTGTGAAAGAAAGTAAATTAAGGGCATATGCAAGGGCATATCTGTAACCCGTGAAGAACCAGCAGATGTAAAAGGCCTTGCAGAGTCCTGCCACCTGGAGGGCTTCCTATAAATAAGGCTGCTATCACCATCCTCATTATCAACATTTCTTCAGGCCTCCAACTTTCAGTACCAGTACAACTCTGAGTAGCCATGGGCAAAAGGTAATAAGAAAATTTTTAAACAGGGAACATTTTATTTTATTTTTTTGAAGAGAGAGAGAGAGCGAGAGAGCAGGAGCACAAGCAGGGGGAGGGGCCGAGGGAGAGAGAGAGAGTCCTAAGCAGGCTCCCTGCCCAGTGTGGAGCTCAAGGCCGGGCTCCATCTCACCCCCCTGAGATCATGACCTGAGCAAAAATCGAGAGTCCGATGCTTAACTGACTAAGCCACCCAGGCACCCAGGAGGGAGCATTTTAGGAAGGGAACTCTTGGTAGAGCCTTCGGGACACTGTATAGGAATTGCCTCAGGAGGAGAGGAGATAAGACTCAAGTTACTAGACAATCTGGAAAGTAGCCAAGATAACTAAGAGCACATAGTTTAAGGATCGTTCCTCTGACCTGTCATTTATACAAACTTGTTTTAGTACCTAAGCATTGGGACTACAAATGTCCTGCTTTATCTCTCGCCCAGTGTAGATTACAAACCCCAACACTTTTATGGGTTAGATCTATTCTGGAATGCTATCTCCCGTGCTATTCATCTTAAATATTCAATAAGTTCTACGTGAACAGTTAATGGCATAAGCAGCATAAACCCAGCAACATTAAAATCCTTTCACTTAGCCATGAAAATAATTGTGAAGGCCTATTTTTAAAAAGATATGAACAACTCATTCCATTTTGAATTTCTGATTTCCTAGTTCTGAGACAGACCGAGATACTAAAAGTAATAGCAAATAAAAGCCCAGGAGTACCTGCCCCCCAGTCTTATCCAAGAAGACCAAGAACAAAACATGGCAACCTTAGAACTTTGTCAGTTTTAATAATTGTAAAAACTGCTTCTGAACCAGTATGTCGTCAGATTACAACACTATGAAAGCAGAAGCCCCTCTAATTATAATCTGTCTTTAAAAAGGACTTGAAGGAAAATGAAAACACCATTTAAAGAAAAAAAATGAAATTCAGAGTATACTGTGCATATGCTTCAGAATAAAGAGAAATCTACCATTTAGAGAGAGATTAAATTCAGATGTCATTTCCTTCCAATTTTGAATCAGTGGCCTAACCAGGAGGCCATTGTTTTAAAATCTCAGACTACGATAATAAACCTGTTCAGTTCACCTAAACCTTCTGGATATTTTAAGCCTTCACATTTGAAAGAAACACAGCCATGTTATCTAAACAGACAAGTCTAACAATTTCAAAGTTCAGGTAGACAGAGAACACAAAAGAGGGACTTATCACTACATTAGTGGTTTGCCACCACTCCGTAGCTAAGCCCCCGGCTTCCCTGTCCCCCTTCTTCAACCTCACCGCCCCATCCTAGTCTATGGACAAACAAGCTCTCCCATCTACGTCTTATCAAGATGGAAACAAGGCCAGACCTGCTCTTCTAGATAAAATGCTTTGGCTTCTAACTGCCTGGCTGCTTATCTTTCATCTTGCAGTGTTAACCATAACCCCTTTCCTGACCTGCTCTACTTCTTGTTTTCAGATGAGCAGTAAGGACTGGGGGGAAAACATGCTTCAATGGCCAAGTTCATGCTCTCATATCCCTCTCCTTTCCTTTTCAAGTCTCTTCAAAACCTCTTCATGTTCCAATTCTCTTTTAAAATCATCAGAAATCACGTTGCATGCACAACACTTATTTCTCAATCTTTTTCCACTTTTCCTCTTCCTACTCTATAAAACAACATACATATATTTTTAAAATTAAACTTGACTGTGGATTTTTGAGGGGAAGGGGATTTGGTTTTCTGAGGAATAGCAGAGGTCCTATCCCCACACCACCCCCCACCCACCTTCCACTTCTTTTTTTCTCCCCATTTGCCTGCCCAAGTCCTAATAAGCTGAATCATCTTCTTGGCAAAGCTGTTTGATTTGGCTTACCTGAATTCTTGTGTTTTCATCCAAACAAAGCATTGCACTCTCCTGCTCTTTCCTGAACAGGTAAAAAGTTAATGTAATACAGACCTCGAGTAGTCGGGCAATGTTTGGGCAAGCTTGTTATGTGAAGTTAACTGGGGCACTACTCCTTCTTGGATGCTTATTCCTTATACATGAAGAAGATGAAACATAAGCTTGTTTCCTTCTATTCATAAGAATTCTAAGAAACTCAATATTCTCCTCTACTTTGAAGCAACTACAAAGTTGCAGTATGTGAGATTATAAAGGGCCCCAGTGTTGGAAACACCAGGTTCTGCTTATGACACTTTTACCCCCTACAGACTCACATACTTGAACCTGCATGTCCTTGAAGATATGGAGTCTTTCCAAGAAGAACTTACACTCCTTAGAAGAAAATCATTCTACAAATACAATGTGCTGGTCTTCCCCCTCGCCCCACCTTGGTTTTTACCTTTTAGCATTTGTAAATAAATCTACACAACACATCAGAAAATTATGTCATTAAGTGCCCTGCTCTGATTCAGGTCTTCCACTTTACTTTTTTAGCCTATACAAGATTGAATCTGGAATTACACTGCTGCTTTTAATTTTTCATTTTCTTCCCGCAAATTAGGAATCAATTGATCCTCTGAAGTTCGTTGTTTAACTAGGTTTGTATTATTACTATTGGAGAAATAGTATCACTGAATTCAATTTTTAAATAAATATTATAAATGCTTACTATATATAAGGTATTTTGTTAGGGGCTAATTGGAAAAAGATAAACACTTGCCTTTAAATAATAATTTTATACCAGAATAATCAACTGTGATATTTTTCCCTAACTATGGATCTTTCATAATATTAATAATTCCATTTAAGATATCACATTCTTGAAACCAGCAGAAGATATATTTCTAGTTCATGTCCCTCTGTATCCATAAACATGGCTCTAATGTATCTCTTATTTTCAAAACAATTGATCTCCATATATTACTTTCCTTTAAAGGAGAATCAAATTTATTAGAAAATGTTTTCTTTCTTATCTCTTCTGCAATGTATAAGGAAGCAAACTTTTAAAGTTTGTTTCAGTTATGATAAATGTTACTTTCCCATGACTTTTGATGAGGGCTGGGAAATCTAAAGAGTAATTGGGCATTTACCTAAATTAAATTTAACTGCATGTACTGAACTTTTCATTGAAGAAAGGGGATCTTCAGTAATCTGTCATTTCTGAAAATTCTCTTTCCATTACCTGTAGTCACTAGAATTTGTCCACTTATATATTACTATAGAATGCTAGTCCAGGGGCTCCTGGGTGGCTCAGTGGGTTAAGACGCTGCCTTCGGCTCAGGTCATGATCTCAGGGTCCTAGGATCAAGCCCCACATTGGGCTCTCTGCTCGGCAGGGAGCCTGCTTCCCTCTCTCTCTCTCTGCCTGCCTCTCCATCTACTTGTGATTCCTCTCTGTCAAATAAATAAATAAAATCTTAAAAAAAAAAAAAAAAAAAAGAATGCTAGTCCAGCTGGTCTACTTCTTATCTTAGAGACTTGAGAGAATTTTCACTAGACCTCATTTTTGTTTTGTTATTATTGTTTAACCTTTAGTAGGTTCTTGTATGTCTACAGGACAAGGGAGAAACTTAAATGAAATTATTCACTATCAGATGATTGGGTGTCTTCCAGTTCACTGAAAACTCTAAAAGCACAGTTAAATAGAGTAGTAGGGGGATTCCGGGGTAGCGCAGTCACTTAAGCATCTGACTCTTGGTTTCAACTCAGGTCCTCATTACAGGGTAATGGGATCCAGCCCTGACTTGGGCTTAAGATTCACATGTGTATGTGCTCCCAACCCCCTTAGATAGAAGATAAAGTAGTAGAGTAGTAGGACTAGGAACAACATTTTGATAGTTTCTGGATATCACAGCCTTCTACAAAGTACTTAAATAAATGTTACTTAAAATTCCTCTCTATTTAGAAAATACTTTTTGGAAAACTAGCCAGTTTCATGAGTAAAATGAGAGTAAAGGGAGAAAAAAAAAAACACAAAAAAACAACCACCAGCTATACTGGAGCAAGTTAGAAAAACAGAGTTCAAAAGAAACAAAGCTAGAAAGGAAAACTTCTGGATGGGGTCTGATTGGGGATAAATTTGCTTTAAAAATATAAACCTGAGAAAATAGTTTGGGCAAGAAGATTCTGGAAGTGGGATGGTCAGTTGGACAATCAGTCATTTGCGCATGAGAAAAATGAGCATATGAATTAACAGTGATAATAGGGAAGAGAAACATATGTAAGGTATTTTGAGTGAAAAAAAAAAATGGCCAGGGTACAGTGATTTATTGGATAAGGGGAAGTAAAACATAGCTAAGTCAAAGACGAAGTTCAAGTCTGAGCAACAGTGAGAAGAATGGTGGGAGTGACATAATGAAGCCGGGAATGGAAAGGTAACAGGGAATGTCAGAGAAGTACAGAAAATCCAACGCTTGAAGAGATGGGATTTCCAACTGCAGTTGCCTGTCTATTGGCAGAGCTAGAGGCCTGCCACTCACAGGAGAAGCTGGGGGTAGTGGTTCTGCTTTTTATTAAGAACCTTTAGCAAAAAAGTGTTTATGGAAATCATGAGAATGTTTCTAGGACTAAGGCCCATCATGTTTAGAGAGAAAAGCTCATATAAATAACAGTACCTATAGAAATAGGCACAGTTGGGGAATTTAAAAATCAAGGGGAAGAACAGCAAAGTTGGAGGGCTAACGCCACCTGCTTTCAAGATTTATTATAAAAAGCTACCGTAATGAAGACATAGGGATGTTGGTATAATAATAGACACCCCAATGGAATGAAATAAAAGAAACCCGAACACATATGAACAAGTGACTTTTGACACAGCTTCAAGGGCAATTCAGTGGTGGAAGGCTAGTCTTTTTGAAAATGATGCTAGAACTACTAGGTACCCAAATGCCATAAAATGAAAATTATAAAAATTTATAAAATGAACATTTCATATTATATATAAAAATTAACTTAAAATGGATTTCAAGCTTAAATGTAAGACTTAAGACTAAAATTTCTAAAGTAAAATGTAAAATTTTTGTGTTCTTGGGTGAGGTAAAGATTCCTTGGATACAAACACAAAAAGAAAGGAGAAATTGATCAATTGGATTTTGTCAAAATTTAAAGCTTTTTGAAAGATACTGTTAAAGAGAAAGTCACAGACTGTGTGAAAAAAAAAAAAAAAATGGAAAACCCTATCTGTTAAAGTAACTGTATCCAGAGTAAATAAAGAATTCTCAAAGTCAGGCACCTGGGTGGCTCAGTTGTTAAGCGGCTGCCTTCAGCTCAGGTCATGATCCCAGGGTCCGCATCAGACCCCCTGCTCAGCCGGAAGCCTACTTCTCCCTCTCCCACTCCCCCTGCTTCTGTTGCCTCTTTGTGCGTCTCTCTGTCAAATAAATAAATAAAATCTAAAAAACAAACAAACAAACAAACAAAAACCCTGGTCTTTCACATTAGGAAAAAAAGAAGAAGAATTCTCAAAGTCAACATAAAAAACAAACCAATTAAAAAAAAAATTGGCAAAGATGGAGGACAATTCACCAAAGAAAATACACAGATGGCAAACACATGAAAAAATGTTCAATATCATTAGGTATTAAATACAAATTAAAGCCACAATAAGATACTATTACACATCTATCAGAATACCTAAAATTAAAATATTGAGCATACCAAGTGTTAGAAAGGATTTGGAGGAACTGAAATTCTCATATACTGTTGGTGGGAATGTAAAGTGTAGAGCACCTTGGAGATCAATTTACAAGTTTTTTAAAAAGCTAAATATACTACCATGTGATTTATGCACTCTACTCTTAGATATTTATCATGTAGAAATGAAAGCCTATGTTTAGAAGAAAAGCTGCATACAGATGTTCACAGATACTTTGTATGTAATAACCAAAAACTGGAAATAATTCAAATGTCTATCAAAGACTAGTTAGAATTGAAATAAGTAGACAAAGTCTAGTGTATTTATACAATGAACTCAAACTTGACAATAAAAAGGAATGAACTACTGGTACGCAACAGCAATTCAAAGTCATTATGTGAAGTGAAAAAGCCAGTCCAAACAACGAATAAATAGCGTATCATTCCATTTGTAAAAATTCTAGAAAATGAAAACTAAACTACAGTGGCAGAAACCAGATTAGTGGTTGCTTGGGGTTGAAATGGGAGGCAGTTGGAGAGGGAGAAGAGAGTGATTACAAAGGGCCATGAGGAAGCGTTGGGATGATGGTACTATCTTGATTGTAGTGATGATTTTATGGGTATGTAAGAATATCGAAACATCAGTCTGTGTACTTTAAATATGTTTCATTTATTACATGTCGATTACACCTCAAGAAAGCTTCTAAGAAAGAAGAATAAACTCATTAAGTTACCATTACATAGAAGCCCTAAAACAGGAGAAAA
This sequence comes from Mustela lutreola, assembly GCF_030435805.1. NCBI lineage: Eukaryota > Metazoa > Chordata > Mammalia > Carnivora > Mustelidae > Mustela > Mustela lutreola. Next base: position 187,746,448 of record NC_081292.1, read on the forward strand.
TAAATAAAAATACGAAAGGAAAAATGGGAAAGGAAGCTGCCGAAAATTATAGAAGGAGACTAAGAAGGAAGCCAATGTTTCAAGGAGTGGAGCAGTTAAAATAACATGGCACAGAAATACCCAGAAGGAAGCCCGTCCAATGGATTTGGCAAACAGAAAACCACTGAACCTCCGGGAAAGGACAGTGGGGTGGGAGCCAGAATGTCGGAGGCTGCTGGGGGACAGTCTGAAACAAAGGTGAGGTGGCACATGGAATCCACTTGTGTCAAAAGCTTGGCAATGAGAATGAGAAGTAAGATGGCAGCTGGAGGGAACAGCAGAACTAAAGGATTTTGGGTGACGTTTAAAGGCAGAAAAAAAATAAAAGAGGAGGAAGAAACTGAAGACTCTAGAGATGAAGATAAAACATGTAAAAACAAGTTTCTTAAGGCATTGGGAAGGGATAGGATCTAAGGCCCGGGTGCCAGAATGAGCCCTGGGAAGGAGAAATCTGTCATTGTTCATTCCTGACTGTCTCCCAAACCCATGGGTTACAGAACACTGAAGTGGATTACTTCAAACTTTGCAAAAAGAATTCTTTTGTCAGAAGCTTTTTTTGTTTTTGTTTTTGTTTTTTTTTAGAAAACTTGGATGACTAGATATTTTGACATTTCTTAAAACTGATCTTGATAAAAGATGACATCATATTAACCATCACCTCTGACCCCCAAATTGTGACCTTTCCAGACTGTACTCTGCTGACCACAGCCTAGAGGTCGTTGTCCCAAATGACAATAGCACTTCGGCTTCGTTAGTCGGTGTCTTGCTGCTTCAGGAAGATTACTCTTGAATCAGCTGTTTAAGATGGAACAAAGGGCAGGAGAAGAGTCAGCGGTAAGCTATGGGTTTGTGTGTACAAGACAATGGGGAAAATCTCTGTGGAGAAAAACAGAACCATAACTGGAAGGCTGAAAGGCGTTGCCAAGGTTTACACAACAGTAGAAAAGATAAGAATTTTAGGACTAGACAGGCTTGGTCTCAGTCCTGGGCTTTTCCTCCTGCCTATGCTGTGAGACCTGAGGTAAATGTTTCTGCTTCCATTAGTGTCTGTTGCTTCATGTATGTAATGGGCATATGGCTTACCTCACATGCTTATTCTGAGAATTAAATAACCTGATATTTTAAGTATGTAGTAGATAATAGGAAGATAATACAGGTGAACTATGTTTCCTATATTATTATACAGTAAGTGTCCTTAACCCATAAAAAATACTCCAAGCTATCTTATTTTCATTATTTGTTTACCATGGATGGTTCATTGATGCCTGTTGGCACTTAAGTGATTATGTAACAATCCTCTCTATACAGCAGTAGCAAACTGTCTTAAGGTCAAATAACATGTCAGGATACATGAATAAAGTGAAAATGCAAACGATTGCCCTCTCTCCACGCTACCATGTTGCTTTCTCTCTTGGTACATACCGGGACTTAATACAGCCATTCTCTCCCTCTTATCACAGGTGAAGGCCTGAATGAGGAGGCAGTGACGTTTACAGGTCTCGTGACCCTTGGTAGCTAATCCCCACAGAGGAATAGAATCCCTGAAAATCTTGATATTTTCTAAGTCCATGAAATATGGCCCATATTCCAGGGGATGCTCAAACTTTTGAATTCCCGAGTACAGATCCTTATCCAGAAAGAAAGCAATAGTAACTCAACTATTCACTGGGGCGAAAGGAACATATCTTTAAAGCAAACTAATTCTTTAAATGCATACCACATAGTACCTTGGACCTATTCTAATTATAGCATCAGACCCACTGCTGAATTATGGCTTCTTGATAGAATTAAACTGTGCCTTTTCGAACAATTTGTAGCGTTATTTCAGGCATTCTCTGGCAATTTAAGGATCTAGAATTTGTGGACTAAATGTAATCTCCATTTACCAAGGCAAAAGCAACTTTTTTAATGAAAAATGCTTAGAATGAATGTATACACTCAGTCACAAATCTTTACTGGACCTACAAGTATATCATAGTGACATATGGTAACATATGACATATGGTAACCTTCATTAGTAGTGTTTGAGGGCAGGTCAGCTTGTCTCCAGGTTTAAGGTACAATCAAGAATTAGTTCAAGTACAAAAATGGAATGTGGTCCTAGTGATCAGGATACATTTGCTAAAATTAGCACACCCCTTGCCCATCTGATCCTGCTGGTGGCAGTTCTCTGCATACTGAGTCCTATGACTAAAGAGCTATAAAGGGTCTGGCATGAGCTTTTCCCTGCTCGATATCGTGGCTGGAATTAGTTGATAACTCAATCCTGGGCTTTGGTTTGGCTCTAAGCACTATTAAATTAAGTCATATTACTGCTAGAAGATCTGCCACAATTTTCATTTTCAATTTGCTCGGTCTTTGGAGATCACATGATTGGGCAGACTATCACTGAAGCAAATATTTTATTGGAGTTAAAAGAAGGAACATCCGACATGAGTCAAAACCTACAAAAACTGTCCAAACTTGAACTGAGCCATGGTGTGAAGCTAACATTGAAAAGTTAGTTTCATGAAGTTAATTTGACACATGTTAAATGATACACATTATTGTGCTACATGGTAATTAGGCATAAATGGTAAGCAATTTATATATATAGCCGAAATTAGTAGATGTTTTACACAGCCAAGTCAAGTTCAAATCAGTCTTTTTCTTCTTGCTTCGTTAATTTCCTATTTTCTATAAACATCATTGACAGCTTCTCTGACACCTTGCCTGAGGAATCTTAAAATATTACTGTGCTCTTTTCAAAATGCAATGTAAATCATTCATTCATCAAGGGTTTGCACTGTTCAACCAGCATTGGCAGACTGAAGGGATGCTTAAGATACAGTTTCAAAGGGGCGTGAATAGCTTCACCTCTGGATCTAGGCTCCATCCCCTGCTGCTGTGTCGTCCCCCCCTCCCCCACCCCCACCCCGGACAGCTGAAGTATGTGGACGCCATCAGTGAGCCTTCTCACTCTGACTTTTGAGCAGGCATTGGGGGAAGTGCTAGAGATGGGGGGAGCCTTCCTTAGGTCCCAGCCCCATGGGTCTCAAAGGTTTCAGCTCTGTCCAGCTGCTTCTTCACAAGCATCCTTTCCATCTCCAGATTTCCCAGTAACCCTTCTTTCTCCACTGCCTATGCAGGCGTAAGGGTTGTGCAGACCCTCTCAGACACAGGTGCCCTGCTAGCCCTATTGCTTCCTTCTACCCAGATCATAAAAGGGACATTGTACTGTTCTCCAACTTTCTTAATTTGAATGTGCCATCTGTTTTCTGCTTGGAACTCTTACTGATGCAAAAAGTAGGTAAGCATACATTTTGTCATAGGTAGCAAAAATGAAGGTTCTCATAACAACCCATTACTTGATTTCCTTCTGTTGTATTTTGTCAGTCTTGGCATGTGGAATGTAGAAGGTACTGAATATATACCTGCTGATGGATGAAATGAATCTAGGTAATGCAGAATATTTCCTGAATTATAGTTTCTAACCTCAGTATTATTCCAGTAAGACAATTAATGATCAAACTGTATGTTGTATTTAGTGTAGATAAAAAATTATTTTGCCGTTTCCTGAGAAACCAATAAACAAACAACAAGCTCTAGTTTGTAGTCATCCTTATGAATTTAGAAAAAGTGCATACATTGTACGAAAACTTCTTTTCTTTTCTTCTTTCTTTCTTTCTTTCTTTCTCTCTCTCTTTCTGTAGAGCCCATGCCCAGCATGGAGCCCAATGCAGGACATTAAACTCAGGAGTCACACGCTTAACTGACGGAGCCACCCAGATGCCCCTAAAACCTTGTTTTCTGAGTTTCTTATACTTTAAATTGCCAAAGTATTACCTTTTTACTTACAGCATACCATTGATAGAATTGCTTGCATCACCAAGGTAACTTTTTCCTTACACAAAATATATGTTTAGTGAATTCAGTTAACTAATTATTGAGTGCCTCACATAAGATCATTGGAGCAGTTGTGTGAAGAATGGATTGGACAGGAGAGATTGGAGGCAAGCAGATTAGTTAGGAATCTACTGCAAGAGTCCAAGACAAGCTAAATATTTACTGAGCTTTGTTATGGCTTTGCTTTGGACATTTCAGTCCTGCTTAGTTTTGGGGTGGGGCTTATGGAGCAAAGCTGGTATTTGAGTTGTTCTGGCAAATTCCTCTGAGTTACAATGTTTACTTTTCTTTTTCTGTATTACCTTTTCTTTTCTTTCTTTGGTCAACTAATTGAAAAAGAAAAAGATACCTTCCAGAAACTTGAAGTTCCTCATGATTTAGTTGGGAAGCAAAATATTAACACAGGAAAACTAAGAACAGAGTATTAAAACAGCAGAGGAGTTCTCAGAGTGTGACTGAATTAATATCCAAATAAATGGATTGACAATAAATGCCAGAATTTTATGAGACTAAGAGGTGACTGTGGGCTGAGTAACTCAGCAAATTTTGGCCTTCAGTGATAGGCAGAGAGCTAGAAAGAGAAAGGAAGGCATTCGTGGAAAGCGAAATTCTAAGAAAGGCTGAGTTGCAAGAAAAGTCTTATTTTTTTCTTATCTTTCCTTTTATCCCTCTCCTAGTGAAATACAGATCTGTCTGAGTTATGAGCAGGGTGGGGAAGTATTATCTCCGAATGGGGAAGGCTTTTCCACTTCCTTTTTTTTCCCATTCCTCAAGGCTTAGCCAAGCCTGAAATGCTTGTCTAATATGCTAAGTTACTACAGCTTTTCAAGTATGGCCTAAGTTCATGTTAAAGACCCAAACTTTAACAAGAATGAAAATATATTTTAATTCTGCAACTCATAAGGATGCTATTTCACAAATGTTGTAGTCATGGAAGATATCTCTATATTCTTTAAATTAGTCATGAGGAAAGTTCTGAGGAAAAATTAAAATGCCTCACACTGAAGAAGAGTTGAAGAAGTTGTCATTTGTTGAAGGCAGATCAGTTACAAGTAAGGGTTTGAGAGGTTTATATGTATGAGTAGATTCATTTATCCCTTGCAATAATTTTAAGAGGTGGTATTATAAAACCATCCCAATTCTGTAGACACAGAAACTATGGGAAAGGGAGGTAGGTAGACACTGGAGCCAGTTAGTTATCAAACTGAAGTAGTCAGACTCCCAAGCTTTTGCTACTAACTGCCTTGAAAAGCTATGCAAGTGAGCTGGTGGTTCTTTGTCTGTGACATCTGGGAGGCTGAATGAGATAATCTTGACATTTGCCCTCATGTTAAAAATTAAGTATTGGGTTCACATCCTCAATGCCTACTCTTCTCACATGACTCAAGTTTGAAACTCTCTGTCCTCACTTCCAAAGGAATTAATTCTCCCTTCACAGAAATTCTGACATTAATTGTTCTGAATGACTTAAAGAGGATCAGATTCCAGGTCAATGATGAACAACTCCTAACTCAGTTTTGTAATCTTCCTGACTTTTTCCATGTGATAGAAGACCTGTTTTCAGGATGCAATTAGAAAATTGCAGTGCATTATGACAAATCTCAACATGTTAGTAATTAAGAAGTGGCTCCAGTTTTTTTCCACTGACATTAAACGGGTAATCTAAGTTGAGTGAGTATACTTAGTCTCACAAAAGACCAAATGAAGCTATACTCAATGTTGATTTTTTTACGTGGCCTATAAATTTTTCCTGAATTGGTCTAAATGAAAAAGAAGATTGCTCTCGCTTGCACTAGCTCATGACCTACACATGGCTAGCCTTGTAGAACCAATGTATCTTCCACGTGTTCCCAGCTGCTTCTGTATCTGAAGGACAATGGGCACCATGACAGGGAGAGAAAAGAGGTGAGCCCTGCTTTAATGCAGAATAAATCCCTTCTTGTTCACCAGGAGTTCTATGTCTCAGTTTTGACTAGAAGAATACCGAACCACCTTTAAGTCCCATTATTATCTTTACCTCCTGGAAATGGGTAGAGCAATCTCTTGCATAAAGAGTACGGTGATGAGGGGCACCTGGGTGGCTCAGTGGGTTAAAGCCTCTACCTTCAGCTCAGGTCATGATCCCAGGGTTCTGGGCTCTCTGCTCAGCGGGGAGCCTGCTTCCTCCTCTCTCTCTGCCTGCCTCTCTGCCTACTTGTGATCTCTGTCTGTCAAATAAATAAATAAAATCTTTAAAAAAAAAAAAAAAAAGAGTACGGTGATGAGCACAGAAACCTACCACCTCCTCCATCATAAATTTAAGAAGGAAGTTTACTTTCACAGCCTGTCCCTTAAGTAAGACCTAGTATAAACTGACATGTCACAGGGACAAAGCTTTACATTCCAGAGTTCCATGCAAGTGTTGAAATGCAAAACCCCTGAAGAAAGCACCTCGCTGATATTAGCAAGGCCCACAGGAAAGTGTAAAGGAGAGAAGGGGCAGAGAGTTTTGTAGTTGAGATCCCAGGAGAAAAGCATAGAATTGGGGAGGAGATTTAAAGACAGATTTTGGGTACTCAATGATTCTTGTTTACTGAACTAAAAAGATTCCATGCATTTAAGTATTTTGGGTCCTAAATAACAGAAGGAGTCATTGATTGAATCCCTAAGAAGCCTAGATTATCCTTCAGTGCATTGTCCAAGTTCCCCACAATAAATACAAAGTATCTAAATTTGAAAAAGGTCCTGGTATGTTCTCCTTTTTAAGATACACAATAAATCCTAGGAAAAGGATCTATTGGAAAGAAAACTTGAGGTGGGGGCATTTGGGGGATGGGAGGGTCTATCTGCAGGACTTAGCCCCTCATTTTGTTCAAGCCATAGTGCTGACTACACAACCTAGCAACCTACAAAACTTCTATACTATTTTTATCACCTTTATACTTTCGTGTGTGTGATGTAGCCTGTAGTATTTAAAGGCATTTAAAGGCAGTTCTTTTCCATTATATTAGCTCTGAAAAAAAATATCTCTGCCCTCCCCTACCTCCAGTTTAGTTCAATATCAATCTGGATGTAAACTCTTCACCACTGGATGGTGCCTGTGGCTCTGTTGGGAGAAATGCTGCTTGCAGCTGTATTTTGGAAAATAGCAGGGTATTTCATCCAGTTTGAAAAACTGACAGTTGTTATGTAGTTTGTCTGGAGACTTCTAGGCAATGGATGAACATTTGGCAGCAATTTTTGACTTTGCCGAAAGGCCAAGAAGCAAGACATGAATAGATTGGTAAAATGTAAATCAGTGCTAAAAAGCTCTTGGAGGATAGGCTAGTAGTCACATCCTTGATAAAGAAAGGGGAAATGAAGAATGCAATATTTAAATTGATTTTATTAAAGGTAGCTGCCAGAAGAGAATTCAAGTTCCAACATAATTCATTAACGAGGACTGGATTTAGTTCTCATACCCATATATATTGTTCTAAGTATTTTAAATTGCAGCCAGACTACCAGCAACTTTTAAGGAGTTAAATCCAAAACAAAAAATACTTCTGTGCCCACCATGCAGATTTGGTCTTTCAGCTAATATTACATGATGTGTATCTTACTGTTCATTCATTAGCATACACTAAAATTCCACTGTGGTCTTCAATCCAGAAGCTTTCTTTCTCGGGTTAATATATAAAAAGATGTCATATTTGCTTGTGTAGGTTTTTTGTTGTTGTCTCTTCAAAGAGAGGACATGTATTTCTAATTTTCTAAATTGTTAATAGCTCCATCTTGGTTAAAATTCTGCATTCTAGTCCCCAGAACCAAATCGATAACTGAAGAATTTCCATTTCAGTGGTAACACCTTATGTAAGGAGCAAACCAATCACTGAAGAGTCCATCCTCTTTTCTCAGCTAAGACTGGAAAAATTCAGAGTCTAGCATACCACTTTTCTCAGTAGTAACACAAAACACAAAGAAACTCAGTTAATTTAAGCATCACCCAGATTAGGACAAATACACGTATAAGGAGTCTAAGGGCGATTCCAGATTCTTCTACCAAGAAGACATGTTTACCCAAATGTTGAATTTAGTTTTAGTCAATCTACACGGTATAGTACTGACATGAATCAACTTTTTCTGAATCTTGAATGAGGAGGAAAATGGACGAGTTGGGTGGAGCTCTAAAGTGAACAAAAAACACACAGCAGGTGTAAGCATGACTTAGACTGGTATCAGTTAATGTGAGCTTTAAGGAAGAAGGGGACATATTTGTAAATGATTTGCAAACTGGCTGTTGCAAACAGTTTGAAAACAAAGCAGAACAAAAGGTGTATTAAAAGTGTACAGATAAGCTGAACATTTTTGTGTTGAGAGAAAGAGAAAGCAGAATTGCTTAATTTCCTGAGACTTTTCAGTTCTTTCTCATCTCTAGAATAGATCTAGTTCTGTCCAGCCCAGAACTCGGTATACTGAGGGTGGAATGTGGGCTTTCTGCTTTGCAGAGTCCTGTGCTAGGGCTTTGTTCTTGACATGATATTATGACTCACTACGTGAATTCTGACTAACTGCTAGTAGCTCCAGACCACTGGTTTCCCCCAGCATTGTGGTCAAGGCTTACGTGCAAAAATGTTCATGTATGACAACTTACATGGGAGACCCATTAGAAGGTAGTTCTAAAATATATTTATGAATTATCAGAATTCTCCATATTAAGAAATCCATTTTTCACACGGACTTAACAAGTGGTTTCCTGCCCCTCCTCTGGCCTTTGTTTCTTCCTCTTCTTCCAGGGGGTTAAATTTATGATAATTACACAGAGCCTTGCCTTCAGAATTTGAATAGATTTCTGCAAACTCGCCACTGGGTCCTACAGGATAAGCTCACACTAACACTATGATGTTTTCACTGATCTGTTTGGTGATTCCCAATTTATTACCCTAATTATGAGCTAACGGGCATGGAGTTTTGTAAGGAACTTTGCATGACTTGCTTAAGTAGGACAAATTATCAGCTTATCCAAGATAAAACATCTCTTGTATTTTGAGACCCTTTAATTCACTAAGAGATACTTATCCTCTACCCAAGTTAAACCAGCTTCAGAGAAAGACACTGACTGCCACCTTGAAAACAAGGGACTCGACTGCAGTTTTAAGGAGTTGGCTTGGCAGATTCCAAATAGGAATCCCTTTCAAGTAAGTTCTCTTAATCATTTCTACACACATTTCAAAATTTCTAAGTCAGAAGGACGGGAAGGAAGCTACTAACAAGTTTTCCAACCCAAACAGGAGTTTGGGAATAACTTAACGTAAAGAAAATATAGCACAAATGCCTACCTTTCACATTCCTTTCTCTTAACAAAGTGCAAACCACCACCTTTTAATTTGATCTTTTGGAGCCAGAAAAAATACAGGTGCACATTTTACTTTCATTCCTCATTCCTTTGTATTTTCTCATACAGAAAAATAACTTTGGGATTTTGTTTTGGAGTTAGATGGTTATCATTTTAATAAATAAGTTAAAGGCCTTATTTTTAACACATACTTCTCTTTTTCCAAGGGAACTTTCTAATATTAACTGCTATTTTGAGGATTCTCCTGAGAAATGATTGCCAAAGTGTGATAGAAGGTGACCACCCCAGTGTTCCCAGGAGACTGAGTAGAAAAGGTGAGTAAGCCAATTAGTCAGCTAAATTAACTAGTCGTTTTAGAAGACACGAGATCTTTCGGCCATGGCATTATGCCTCATTAGACCCATTAGTTGCTGGACATTGTCATTCTTCTCCCCACTTCTTTCTGGGCAGTTTTACCGTGTCAGCTTTGATTTCCCCTGTACTTCTTTTTTTCCAGCTTCAAGCTATTATATCACCTTCCAGGAGCATTGATTTTTAGTCAGGTGTCACAAAATTCCTACTCATCATTTCCTCGCAAGCCTAACACTGACGACTATGCCTGCTGCACCCTTTCATTATTTTAGAATTATTCTTTTCGGCCAGTTCTAGCATCTTCCTTCCCATTAAGCTCGGTGTTTAATTCTTAAATGTCTTAATTGATCGACACTGAAATAACTTCCAACCAGTGTGCTCTTGGCAAAAATAAATCATTAGGGAGAGCAAGGAAGAGGTCCACGATACATGCATTTGTTTTTTAAACATCCGACCTTTGTAGACCATCTATTATTGGTCTGGAATTGTAACAGATGATTATTGGAGGGGCGACAAAAATGTAAGATGTCACCACCCCTAACACTTCAAGTACTTAACATCTTGCCATGGGAAATAATTTTGAAAGGAGATTTAGAACCTCAACTATAAAGTTCACTGTCTTTATGTTTAGCTTAATTTTAACTCACCTGGGTTACTTGAAAAATTAAGAAAAATTTAGTGACTCAGTAACCAGTTGAAGGACGTTTTTGGTTCATTTTAACAACTTAAGCAGCAATAAGTTGTCAAAAGTAAAACAAGGATTTCACATTTGAGAAACAGAAATCATAAGTATTGTCAATTGAAATTTTAGTATAACTCTCACTAAACAAGCTTATATACTCATACCCAAAATATAGCACATCGCTTAAAAATTGGTAAGATTAAAAAAAAAAAAATTGGTGAGGCCCCAGTGTAAGTTTATTTATTTATTTTTTTTAGTAATCTCTCTACTGAACATGGGCCTGAAACTCATGGCCCTCAGATCAAGAGTCACATGTTCTTCCATTAAGCCTGCCAGGTGCCCCTGCCCCACCAGTTTTGGGGGGTTATTATTATTTTTTTTTTAATAAGCCATTTTTTTTCCTCTACAGAATTAAAAACTAAGAAAATTCCTAGAAAAGAACTCTTTCACAGTAGTATCTGTCTTAACTGGCATAACAACCATTGTTTTTCATTTTTTTTTGTTTTGTTTTTGTTTTTTTCTTTTTTTAGAGAGAGGGAGGCAGAGGGAACACAAGTGGGGGAACGGTCAGAATGAGAGGGAGAAGCAGACCCCACTGAGAAGGTAGGCCGATGTAGGGCTCCAACCCAAGACCTGGAGATCATGACCTGAGCCGAAGGCAGATGCTCAACCACCTGAGCCACCCAGGTATCCTATAATAACGACTGCTTTTTAAGAGAAGGTAGTATAAATTCACATGACACAGCCACACAGAAGTCATGGCACATACTGGCAATATTTCTAAGAAGGACATAGGAGATCTCACAAAGATAGCCACCTCGTTTGGTCAAATGTTTTGTATCTTCAGGTTGGAAGTGATAAAAATGGTGATTTTAGGGGGAAAAAAAGCAGGGATAGGGGTCCGGAGGAATTTGTATCATAATTCATCTCAACCCAAATATTTTAAAGCTTCTTTTTGATATATGTGGGGAAAACTATTTTTGAACGCATATAATATGTGTAAAAAAAAAATACCATAAGAGAAAATGTGATTTCTCTGAAGCATCAGTGAGGGGTTAGTTTGCAAATGCTGACCTAACCAACCCAGAGGATTATGAGACTGTACGATCATCACTTGTCAAGCCACCTGTCTCTCTTTTTAAAATAATTTCTTCTTTTCAGAGTTATTGCCACATTTTGGTGGAAGTCCATCCTGCTTCTACTTCTCAGAGTCAGCAACCCTTACTGGAAAGAATGTCAAGGTGATAGAGTTGTAGTCTGAATATAAATTCTGTATTACTCTCCTTGGGCAGGTAGCAAGCTCATTTTCTACAGTAAAATGTGAATAATTCTAAAGGCCAAATTACCCATATCCTAGGAATGTTGTTAAAATCAAACAAGGTAATGGATTTGAAAGTACACTGAGGGAAAACATTTCATCTAAATGCCAAGCGATATTCTATTCTCTCCACAATTTGTGAACTTCTGCTTCTCTGCATTTCCAAATCATGAATTATATGCTTACATATCATATATTTAAGCTCAATTAAACTTGAAGACACTATGAGAAATAACACTGAAAAGGTAATAAGATGCATTATGGTAAAGAAAAACTTAAAAGACTTTTCGTCCAACTGCTAAGCATTAATAATGCTTGAATGTATTTTTCAGTTTTCTAGAGAGCCATTCTTCTGTTTCAGGTGCCATTTGTAGTCTTGACTATTCTCAGTTTCGGGTTTTATTTCTGACTGCATTATATTGGCTGCAGAGATATGCCCTGAAATTCTCAACACAATATGTCATTTGATGTGACCAGAAAGAACTACAACGTTTCTGGAGACTTCTCCCCTGATTCTAGCACATAATGTAGAATACTTTGGTAAACACCTGTTCCTTTGAAGCCTTCCTTTCAGGGAACTTCCTGCTTACACACTTACAACCACATTATTTATTCTCCTATTTAAAAGATGGGCAGTGTATAAAACCTGCTCTACAAATAGTAAAACATTGCCAGAATACCACATACCTAGAGCAGATTAATTTTTTCACTTCTTTTTTCTTTTTTATAATATCACTTAGCAATCTTAGAAATTCTAATTCAGCTTGCTCTACTGAAGATAAAATAGAATGTAATATTGGACAGAAATATATATATACCACTCCCCCACCCCCCAGGTACAATACCTGAGAGTGTTTGGCAACTGTGACTCAAATTTAATCTGAAAAAATGGGAAATATTTCTTACTCACTTAACACAATGTGGAATTGCTGTCTTATCTAATCCTAGCTGCTACATAAACAGACCCCATGTAAAGGGCCTAGAAGAGAGTTAATTAATATACTGGCATTTCTCTTCTGGGGTAAGAATCTTTTTTTATTTTTTATAAACATATATTTTTATCCCCAGGGGTACAGGTCTGTGAATCACCAGGTTTACAGACTTCACAGCACTCACCAAAGCACATACCCTCCCCAATGTCCATAATCCCACCCCCTTCTCCCAAACCCCCTCCCCCCAGCAACCCTCAGTTTGTTTTGTGAGATTAAGAGTCACTTATGGTTTGTCTCCCTCCCAATCCCATCTTGTTTCATTTATTCTTCTCCAACCCACTTAAGCCCCCATGTTGCATCTCCACTTCCTCTTATCAGGGAGATCATATGATAGTTGTCTTTCTCTGCTTGACTTATTTCACTAAGCATGATACGCTCTAGTTCCATCCATGTTGTCGCAAATGGCAAGATTTCATTTCTTTTGATGGCTGCATAGTATTCCATTGTGTATATATACCACATCTTCTTGATCCATTCATCTGTTGATGGACATTTAGGCTCTTTCCATAGTTTGGCTATTGTGGACATTGCTGCTATAAACATTTGGGTTCACGTGCCCCTTTGGATCACTACGTTTGTATCTTTAGGGTAAATACCCAGTAGTGCAATTGCTGGGTCATAGGGCAGTTCTATTTTCAACATTTTGAGGAACCTCCATGCTGTTTTCCAGAGCGTAAGAATCTTTAATCTTAATGCAAGGCATTTAGAGAAAATGAGTTTTGGGTTTTCAGTTTGATGCACCTTGGGAATGGGCATAGTGGTCCATACACCTATGCGCTTAATATGTGTTTGTGGACCTGAAACTCCTTTATAACTAGTGAATCTTCCAGTCAAGATATCTTAAGATAAAGACATAGTTTATCCAGTTGTGTACAGAAATAAGAGTCTTGCTCAAGATTATCTTGCATATATGCTAATATTGCTCAAGATTCCTAATCGTCCACAAAATTTGCTCATTACCCCCATGGAAATAATTGCAGTGATGTCTCAGAACTGTAGCAAATGATGCAAAATACTAGCTTTTCTGTCTTAATATTGTTTCTTAAATCCAACCATGTATGCTTATAGAACTTTCTAGTTACAACAGCATGAGGCTCTTCTTTTGCTAGATCCTTTTTGTTGTTGTTTAATAAAATCGCTAACCAGGTACCCACCTATATCTTAATGTTAAACTTGTCCAAAAAATCCCTGAATTTCTCAGTTTTTCTTAAGACCTCCATTTGCATGTGCCTGCCATTGCACACTGGGTTTTGTTTTAAGTCACATCTTCAGTAAGTGGGTGAATATTATACATAATATGTGGTATTTATTTAAAACAGAAAGAGAGGGGCACCTGGGTGGCTCAGTGGGTTAAAGCCTCTACCTTCGGCTCAGGTCATGATCCCAGCATCCTGGGATCGAGCCCCACACTGGGCTCTCAGCTCCGCAGGGAGCCTGCTTCCTCCTCTCTTTCTCTGCCTGCCTCTCTACCTACTTGTGATCTTTGTCTGTCAAATAAATAAATAAAATCTTTAAAAAAAATAAAATAAGATAAAACAGAAAGAGATGACCTAGAATATCTATATAGGAACAGTAACAACTAAATATATAGGAAGGCATATGTAAAGCCCCTTGCATGGTACCCAACACAAAAGATGCCTAATAATTGTTAATCATTATTCTGTATTTTCCCTGAACAACTCTGTTAACATTTTTAATATGAGTCATTGCAAGAAATTGAAGTTCCTCTTGAATCAGAAAAACAACAGGATTTATTCCATCATTGTTTTGTATGTCATAACTTACTTATTTAACATCAGAAGAAAATTCATTTCCAAATATGTAGCTGAGAAGAGGGAAAAGAGGTGAAGAAAGCTTCATTTAGTTATCTCTAGGCAGAGCCAGCCTCTGACCCCTAGCAGCAGTCTTTCCTGGTCCCGAGATATTCAGAGATGTCAGAACCCAGTAAATTTCATTCCCGAATAATGTCAGAGTTATTGTATGTATTATGTTTTCTTATTTTATACTGATTTGGGGGCTGTTTTTTGGTTCACCATTCATATCCAAGATCTTCTTCTCTGTAGATATGTTCGTCTAAATGCTACTAACTGGTTTCCATTGCTGGAATCCTGCAATTCTCTGAGAATCCCTCAAATGCCTGATTCGGGTTTTGAGGTCATCTAGCAACATTCCCATTGTCATACCTAGCTACTGCTGTTTCTTCCTGGTTTCTTCTTTAGTCACATTTTCATCTACATGCATTTCTAAATTTTCTTCAATACTCAGCTCAAAAAATCTATTTTATTCATAGAGTCTTTCTCATTTTAGTAAAGACACATGGAGCCCCTGGGCCATTTTCAGAGGTAACATTGCACACGTGGTTCCAATTTAACCAATGCACCCTTTTCCCTAACTGAAAGGAATTGAGAGAGGTTACATACAAACATGTGAATATGATATGTCTTTAATTTGACTTTTATCAGATTATCTCAAATATACAGACTTCCCTCTAACATATCTTAGGCTTCTCCCCATAGCTTAAATCATGCATATAAGCAACAAACACTCAGACATATGGTATGTGGGTCATAAATATAACCTATTTTGACCTATGACCAGGTGCATAGATCCGTAGTTGAGATGGCAAACACTGACCTTCTATTTGTCTTCAACTCTCTCATCATCACCACAACTCCCATTAATTTGGTCTCCTATCTTTCTAACAGCCTGGTACGGATTACCGAAAGTACAGCAATATGATACTCTACATTATTGTTTATACTATATTTTGTTATCCTGTGTTGTGGTAGGAACATTTCTCATCTGGGTTCTGATTATCTTTGGCAAATGGGGCAATGAAAATGCAATCTTTGGGAGGATCTTTTTTTGGGGGGTGGTATCGTTTTAGTTGTTACTTCTGTAGTAGGTGGTAGTAGTAGAGCTTGTAACATTTGGTTTACTTTTTCCATAGTCTCCTTAACCTTTGGTAATGAAGTCAGATCTGCTTGACCACCACCAGTTTATTAGTTTAGTCAAAGGTGTCTTGGTACCAGCGACTAACTTAGGAGAAAATCACATATCTAAAATCTTACTAGAAGATACCACCTGATTCCCAGAGAGGTAGGCTGGTCACAAGCTACTAATAGAGATGACACCTTGTGACCAGTTTGTCTTTGCACACAAGGTGGTCTCTGTATCCTTTGCACACCACAAGATGAGTGCTTTGAATTCCCAGTTAATTTGTCTAGGTGAGAAGTAGTTTGAAATAAGGCAACCTCAAGTATTCGAATAGCCAACCAGCCAAGATGACTGTAGCATTGGGAAATAGAATGCCGAAATGGAGTAATTTTAATGGCATGAAGTCCCTGGATAAGATCAAAGAAAGTTCCCATTTCAGTTGAGACCACTTCTGGGGTGGGAAATGGCACCTTGCTGTGGCCGGCATTTATTGTCTGTGCAAGCTTCAGACAGTTCTTATCTCTGGTTCCGCAGTGTGAAAGCCTTTGAAACAGACTTGGGTTACCCAAGAGGGTGCTGGAACAGAGCAGATGACAGAGAGCAGCAGCGGCCTGGCAGTTGGATAGCCCCAGTGAGGGGTATTTCAAGATTATGTATAGACGGCATTGATCTATCTTAGGCAAGGTGACTGCAGTTCATGCTTCAGAATTGCACAGGTGGTTCTAATATTCTCTAATGATAAATCCAGAGAATGGTTTATTATTCGCGGATATAAAACTGGGGCCCAATGATTTAGCAGAAGTCGATGTCTCCCTCTCACCAAATATAGTTCAGAGCTTCACATATACAAACTCTTTTTCATTCATTACATTCCTAAACATGTAACCCTTTTACTCTGCAGCAGATTTCACATGCAGCGTCCTAATTAACAAAATAAAAACCCCCCTCCTTGTCTCTATCATAGGTCCATGGTGTGCTTTTCAAACTTTCCATATAACTCACTCTGTAATTTTCTTTCCTATTCTCATGTCTTTAGTCCTTAAAAATAGACACTGAACAAACAAATACACATGGAAGGCAACTAAGTACCTCTCACCTATAAAGATAAAGAACTATATGCAAGAAATAAGAGAGCTTTAATATTCATGGGAAAAAAAGATAATGTGCTCCTCAAAAAAAAAAAATTAATGTAATGTTCATCAAAAATCCTCAAAACTGGGGCACCTGGGTGGCTCAGTGGATTAAGTGTTTGCCTTTGGCTCAGGTTATGATCTTAGGGTCCTGGGGTCCTGGGATTGAGTCCTGCATTGGGCACCTTGCTCAGCGGGGAGCTTGATTCTCCCTCTGACTGCAGTTCCCTCTGCTTGTGCTCTCAGACTTTCTCACTCTCTCTCTGGCAAATAAATAAATAAAACATTTATTAAATTTTATTTATTTATTTGACAGACAGAGATTACGAGTAGACAGAGAGGCAGGCAGAGAGAGAGGAAGGGAAGCAGACTCCCTGCTGAGCAGAGAGCCGGATGCAGGGTTCGATCCTAGGACCCTGGGATGATGACCTGAGCCAAAGACAGAGGCTTTAACCCACTGAGCCACCCAGGCGCCCCAAATAAAACATTTTTTTAAAAGTCCACAAACAAATATCAACAACTAATATGGGTGATGTCCATGTCATGGACTTAGACTTCATAAAAACCCCAATGTGTCTTACTTAGATTTCAGAGCTAGAAGGGACCTTGGATATCAAGTAGACCCATTTTCACTTTACAAATGAGAAAACTGAGGCTCCACACTGCCAAGGGATGACCCCAGGCTACCCAGCTACTGAGATCTGGCTCATCTCGCTCTCACTTTAGTTTTCTTTCTAAACAGCCACAGTGTCTTCCATAGAATAGTGAAAGAATGCAAAGAAATAGTTGTGCTGTCAAGATATACATATAAGCTGGTCATTTGGGGATGAAAAAGACAAGGATAAAAAGAGTAAAATTAAAATTTAGAGGATGTAGATCAATCTAATAATTTGGCCTACATGCCTGTTATCGCAATCATATCACGTTTTAAAAGATTTTTTTAAAGATTTTATTTGTCAGAAAGAGAGACAGAATGTGCAAGTGCACAAACAGGGGGAGGGGCAGGCAGAGGGGGAAGCAGGCTCCTGGCGCAGGGAGCCCAATATGGGACTCTATCCCAGGACTCCTGGATCATGACTTGAGTCCAAGGCAGACGCTTAACCGACTGAGCCACCCAGGTGTCCCTAAGAAACTACACAATGTTTTAAAATGAGGAAAAGAGACACATTGTTCTGATTGACCATAATCATATAAAATCAGTTAAACCCCCTTAAGAATGCATTAGAGAAAAGAAACTACAGAGCCAGCTTTTCAGTACATCTTTTTTCCCCACGTAGGATTGTTGTCCCCAAAAGGATTATTTTTCACTGCTTATATCCACTGTAATTTTAGGCCATTTGAAATGTAGGGTTTCCTTCTTTTCTTTGTAAAGATAATTCCAATGTAATCTGTTTTGGGAATCAGGCTAGGATACTTAGGAAATGGGTGTACCTCACAGAACACTTTTTCATGGCATCCGATAAGGAAGCCACCAACCATTATGTTAAGATATGAAATCACTTGGAATCTCTCAACAGCGCATTGACATATAACCATGTTGCATTCCTTATTAGCCAGCCAGAGCCATTTGGTAATCAGGTTATCATCAGGAAGGGACAGGCATCCAGGATGCCGGAAATGCATAGTTAGGCTTGCTTGTCTGAACAAATTCCCAGTAGAAGAAAATGTGTAGTACAGTTCCATGGATGCCATGTAAGAAGCTATTAGCCAGCTGAGCAGAGTGAGTTGTTTGTGGCCGCGTATGGACACAGTACTCCAGGCAATCTGGCTTTCATCTCCTTTAGTATTTGATAAACTCAGCCATTGTTCGTCACTCTTCCCTTGCACAACTAAAGCAGTCATCTTGGGACAAGAGGATTGATTCTAAATTTCACAGAGTGTTACTTAAAGAGCTTTCCAAGGGAAACAGAACCTCCTGGAAAACTTGGCTGGGTTGAAGACATGTGGAGGATTACACCACCCGCTCTGCCCTGGCCTGATTGACCTCAGTCAAGGGTGGCTTACTTGTGTTACTGAGATCTCCTCTTTGCTTTTAGATAAGCCCAAATCAAGCTGCAAATCTCTTCAAAAAGGGGAGAGAGGACACCCTGGGAGTCAGAGCTCCATTTTCCTTACCAAACAGAGGAAGCAATGAGGGCAAGAAGGAAGAAAATTGTTCAGGGGCGCCTGGGTGGCTCAATCCATTAAGTGTCTGCCTTAGGCTCAGGTCATGATCTCAGGGTCCTGGGAGCCCCAGTATTGGGCTCCCTGCTCAGAGTGGGGTCTACCTCTCTCTCTTCCTCTCCCGCAACTCATGTGCTCTCTAGCTCTCTCAAATAAATAAAATCTTGAAAGGAAGGAAGGAAGGAAGAAAGACAAACAGACCGTCAGTCATCCGGTCACCTTCTTTGTTCATGGCTTCTGCTTAGGGGAAGGTCAGGGTTTCCTCAACACGGAGAAACGGTGATAAGACATGTGCAGGTTCCCAAATGAGCCTGGTTTTTACATTGCTTTGTTTCTCACACATCTGACGGCTTCATTCAGGTCAAAGTTAGGGAATCAACTATAAGGAATTCTCTAATGCAACAGAGTTTAGAGGAGGAAAGGTACACACACACACACACACACACACACACACACTCACAAACATGTTGGGCTGTTTTGGTCCCTGGGGTCCGTCGACCTTTTGATTTCCTTTGTTCTTTTCTCAGGACCATAAGTAGGGCATGTGACTAGGACAGGGAGGTGGCCGTTTGAAGGGGGTAATGGAATGGGTCACATTTGTTCCATTTCCTATGCTCTTTACATTCATGAGACAATTATCACGCAAACGGATTTGTGCTGTGCCATTTCCTGTTCCTGTTACAATCTTTATCGTGACAAGACGGTACCAGGTTTTAACGCCTGGTGTTCTACTGAACTGTTTTCAGTAACTGCGGTAGAGTGTGACTTTTCTTCCCATATCCTGTTGCGCACACAGAAAGGAAAGGTAGTGCCGTCTGGGTATGTGAAGGATGTATACCAGGTTGTCTTGAGGCTCTAAAGGATCAGAGTAGGGACACACATCACCTTCATTCTGTATCACCAACCTAACCAATGGGGAAGTTTCACAGGAGGCTTTGACTTGCTACAGTACCCTCCACAGAGACTACTTCAGATGCCCACTTTTCCTATCCCTGGCTCTTTTGAGCCCAAATGACACTCCTAGTGACAGTCTGTTTGTCTAACTTAAGGGGCAAGGCAGTGAAGCTTCCCATTAGCATCAAAGAATTTCCCCAGCATTACTATGCTGAGACTTCAGGCTGCTGGTAGGGATTAGATCAAAAATAGAACGTGGTATAATAAGAACCTTTGCTTCCTGGCATGGACTAGAATCAGAATAGCTAATGGTACAACACTTTTAAGCTTCTCTCTCTTTTTTAAAGCAGGTTTAGTTCTTGTAAAAGCTGCTGAATTGACACTCAGGATAGAAAAATGATAAGCTTTCCCTTTCTGCTTTTCCCAGGATACTTTCAGCCTGCCCTGGAGGAAATGTCTTAAGGAGTGAGAGGTTAGTTCATTCTTTGGATACTTTTAATCTTCTAATTCAGAAGTATTATCCAAGCGGATTATGACGAATGTATCAAGATATGGCTAGGTTTTCCCTAAGATTAAACTTAAAATTGACAGATCATTTCATAGAGGTAACTGCAAAACCACCCAGCTACAGATAATTTTGAAATCATGTGTGTCTTCATGTAAGTAAACTCCTGAGTGCTCCAAGTGAGTTTTGCAATGCATTGTGGTTGAAGGTTTAAGAACCCAACCTTTGGAGAGAGATAGGGTAGAGCATTTGCTTTATAACCAGCACATGTGAAGAATGTAGTTACTACTGAGGATCCAGCTGTTATTTCTTGATGGCAGAGCTCAGAGCAATGGAGCTACATAACAACACCCAACGTCTTTAGCCATGAGCTGCAGTATGGTGGGGGATCCAGAGTCCTCCAACTTGATAGAGTAGGGTAAGACTCTCCACCCTTTCATTATATAGGACTTATATTCATAACCTTTGTGGTGAGGTCAAGTGATACATGTCATGGGGGTCCTGAAATTCTCAAGGCTTTATTTTTTTTATGAGCATATAATTTTTTTCTGTTAGGAGTGTATCTTCCAGTGAGACCTGTGACATCCCACATGTTAAGAGCTACCACTTTAGATGGTCAAGTTTAATTCTTCCCTTTTCTCCAGTTCTGAGACCAACTGTCACCAGTCCCACCCAGAAAACACCAGAAAAGGCAAAAGATCACTAACACAGCATGGTCTTCTTAAGGGTAAACTTTTAGGGTCAGCTTCAGCAATGTACGTATTCTTCTACAATCATTGTCCACTGTAAGGAAAGAAAGGATTTCCTTAAGGAACATTCTCACTTAAAAAAAAGGGGGGTGTGTGAGAAAAATACCATCTAACTTATAAAGAATGAAAGTCTATTATCAAATATAATGATTCTCTCTGAGAAATAAGCTGTGACCACCAATACAAACATAGCCACATTGCTGGCTCTAGTTAAGGGAGAAGAGGAGAGAGAAAGAGAGAGAGAGACAGAAGCTAAAGAGAACAGCTCCTCCTTTTCCACCTAATATTGTTCTGAGGAGTTCATAAGGTCAGGAACTTGACACTGGTTTCGAGTGGAAGCCAGTCAAGCAGGATTTCTTTGCCCTCTGGACAAATGGTTGGCCTACT
This sequence comes from Mustela lutreola, assembly GCF_030435805.1. Classification (NCBI taxonomy): domain Eukaryota; kingdom Metazoa; phylum Chordata; class Mammalia; order Carnivora; family Mustelidae; genus Mustela; species Mustela lutreola. The sequence continues at coordinate 187,767,794 of NC_081292.1, forward strand.
TCAGGAATTTTGAATAATTACTGCTGTTCTCTTCAGCCAGGAGAAGTTTACCTTTCACAAAAAGTGCTTGTGGCATTCACTTAATCCTGTTGCCTGAACGCACACAATCAGTTTTGCTCTGCAGAAATATTGTTCCTAACTTACAGGTCTGAGACCTAGTTTATCTCACTCCTTGGGTCTTCATGTAAATGAAGCACTCACAGTGTTGCCGAGAGCCTGACAGAATTCAGAGTTCCTTGCACCTTCTGGAGGGGAAATCCCCTCACAAATGCAAAGTAGTCAAAGGAGCATATTGCTGTTCCAAGTGTGTGCAACGTCAATTTTCTCTAAGGGCCATGGATGTAGCAATTTTGTGCCTGTAACCATGACACCTAAAGGTTTTTCAGTCTTGTTTTCCCCTCTAAAACTACTCCTAGTAATTCCCATATAGATAACCTGGTAGTAGCTGAACTAGCTATAGCAACACAGAGTAAGGAGTTGATCTATTGAGATCATTATGGTGTTAAAACAAAACAAGCCATTGAATAAACTAAAGTCCTCCATTGTCAGGTTCTTCAACGAAATTAGCACGTAAGTTGGTTTGAAGAGGACATGGTGCTGGCAAGCATTGGCCAAGATTGCCAACAACTCCAGGTCCATCAGAAAAGCAAGGTTCCCTTCATTTTTAACTCCCTCTTACTATTCCTTGGTGACTTCTATTGTTTTGGAATCATTCTCTGCATTACATAACAAGTACTATTAATCTTATGGGATTAGCCATCTAAATTCCCAAGGAACAAAGAGTGACTGTGAATATTTTTATATACCTGCTATATTATTGCCTTTATGCTTCCTCAGATTACTAATTTTCACCAAGAATCCCCAAGCAATTGATAACCTCTAAAATTACTCCTAATGGGAAGCCCATTAGGTCAGAGAAGAGTGTTTCACAAACACTGTCCAGACTTACAAATGTATACATACCTTGATCTAATATAAAAAAGTTGCATCTATTTTTCGGTAATCTGTGAAGTTCTTTCCATTTTGGGGTGTGTGTGTGTGTGTGTGTGTGTGTGTACAAATCCCTAATTCTTTTTTGCAGCCTATACAACTGACCTTGTATCCAGTTAGGCAGACAACAAGATTACTGCTTTGCACAGAATAAAGTCTCAATTTTTTTGACTTGTATTTGTTGAACACTTTATCATCATTTCAGTACCAAGCAGGGTTTTCTAAAGTTTAAGAACAATTTAGTTGAGTGACCTCTTGCACAATTTACCTTGGTGTCTTGTCCTTAAAACTTTCAGTTGCACCTTCATATCACCATTTCATGGACACAGAAAGAAAAAGCTTTGGATGACATTTACTTATTTACCAATTGTACTCACAAGGAACATCAAGTTTGTATTTGATTATGTGATTTGTTCAGATGTTTGAGACATGCAAATTAAGCAAGTGGGCATGTTTGACTCAGAATTTTATTTCTCACAGCCTGTGTGTTAGGCCACGTGCATTCAGGTGAGGAACACTGATTATAAACCTTCGCTCTATTTATTAAAGAGTATCCAGAATTTTTTTTTTATAAAGATTTTTATTTATTTATTTGACAGAGATCACAAGCAGGCAGAAAGGTAGGCAGAGAGAGAGGAAGGGAAGCAGGCTCCCGATGGAGCAGAGAGCCAGATGCGGGGCTGGATCCCAGGACCCCGGGACCATGACCTGAGCCGAAGGCAGAGGCTTAACCCACTGAACCACCCAGGCGCCCCATATCCAGAATTTTTTTAAAAATATGTTTAACTTGGGGGCGCCTGGGCAGGCTCAGTGGGTTAAAGCCTCTGCCTTTGGCTCGGGTCATGGTCCCAGGGTTCTGGGATCGAGCCCTGCATCGGGCTCTCTGTTCGGCAGGGAGCCTGCTTCCTCCTCTTTCTCTCTCTCTCTCTCTCTCTCTCTCTCTCTGCCTGCCTCTCTGCCTACTTGTGATCTCTGTCTGTCAAATAAATACATAAAATATTTTTTTAAAAAAATATATGTTTAACTTGTAGAAAAACACTTAAGACGAGATCTACCCTCTTAACTTTTTAAGTACCATATAGTTTTGTTGACTATAGGTGCTATATTGTACAGATCTCCAGAAATTTGTTTACTATAATGGACACTTTATACCCACTGGAAAGGAATTCCTTATTTCCCCCTTTCTCCTGTCCCTCCTGGCCACCATTCTACTGTGTCTCTATTAAGGATTTCTCATATAAATGGAATTATAAAGTATTTGTCCTTCTGTTGGCTGGAGTATTTCATTTAGCGTAATGTCCTCATAATTTACCTGTGTTTGTTGGTCTCCTGTGGTAGGATTTCCTTAAGGCTGAGTAATATTCTAATGTATATAGTACATTTTATCCACTCATCTGTTGATGGGCATTTAAGTTGTTTTTATGGCTTGACTGTAATGAATAAGGTGCAATGCATACAGCAGTACAAATATCTCCTCAAGATTTTTCATTATTTTGGAGAACTGAATTTTTTGAGGAAACTCCATATTGTTTTCCATAGTAGCTGCACCATTTTTACATTCCTACCAATAGTATACAAGGGTTCCAATTTCTCCACATCTTTGCCAACACTTTTAATTTTGATAATAGCCCATTTAACAGCCGGACGTGATATCTTATCTGGCTTTGATCTGCATATCCCTGATTAGTGATAATGAACCTGTTGGCCATTTATGTCCTTTTTGGAGGTCTATCTTCAGAACCTTTGTCTCTCTCCCAGATCATAATTGATATTCAGTGAGATAGCTCCTAGGATAAGAGTCACTAAAAATACTTTTATTGGTACCATATAAATACTAGGATAAACTTTTCTTTTACCCAAAATGTTGATGTTAGAGGCGTCAACAAGACGAAGTTCAGTCCCATTGTACTTGTTACACATTTTGCGTAGCTGTGTTCTCTTTTATACTTTGATTCCCATCAACATACAAATATTATAAAGCCTGTATACAAAACAAATAACCCTAATAAGACAGCCATGGAGGTTTGTCACTAAGGTTTGTCTTTTAAAAAGGTCTTACTGATCCTCTAAAAGCTCAGTTAGCTGACAGTCTATAGCCACAGCACCTTTTAGGAAGTCCTACATTTAAGCCAAGGCGAGCCTCTTTCCAGATAACCCTAGCCAACGTCTAAGCATAACAAGGCTCCTAAATACTTGTAATTCTGCCTCATGAAGGACCCTACAGGCAACTTTTTTTTTTTTTTTAATTTCCTTTCAGCTTAACAGTATTCATTGTTTTTGCACCACACCCAGTGCTCCATGCAATCCGTGCCCTCTATAATACCCACCACCTTGTTCCCCCAACCTCCCACCCCACTCCCCGCCCCTTCAAAACCCTCAGGTTGTTTTTCAGAGTCCATAGTCTCTCATGGTTCACCTCCCCTTCCAATTTCCCTCAACTCCCTTCTCCTCTTCATCTTCCTTTGTCTTCCATGTTATTTGTTATGCTCCACAAATAAGTGAACCTATATTGACTCTCTGCTTGACTTATTTCACTCAGCATAACCTCCTCCAGTCCCATCCATGTTGCTACAAAAGTTGGGTGTTCATCTTTTCTGATAGAGGCATAATACTCCATAGTATATATGGACCACATCTTCCTTATCCATTCGTCTGTTGAAGGGCATCCTGGTTCTTTCCACAGTTTGGTGACCGTGGCCATTGATGCTATAAACATTGGGGTACAGATGGCCCTTCTTTTCACTACATCTGTATGTTTGGGGTAAATGCCCAGTAGTGCAATTCCAGGGTCATGGAGAAGCTCTATTTTTAATTTCTCGAGGAATCTCCATACTGTTCTCCAAAGTGGCTGCACCAACTTGCATTCCCACCAACAGTGTAGGAAGGTTCCCCTTTCTCCACATCCTCTCCAACACATGTTGTTTCCTGTCTTGCTAATTTTGGCCATTCTAACTGGTGTAAGGTGGTATCTCAATGTGGTTTTAATTTGAATCTCCCTGATGGCTGGTGATGATGAACATTTTTTCATGTGTCTGATATACAGGCAACTTTCTGACTGAGCTCCCCAGCTAGGCTAGCTAAGGCTTCCTCAGAGCTGCACCATGATCTCTTCCCACCTAATCCTGCTTTTCTTTCCCTTTTCCTTTCACAGGAGTGAGACATGTATCATCTAGAGGCTCTCCCCATCTACGTGCTCCTTCCTCATTATCCTTTAGAGACCTTATCCCAGTAAATCTCTAGTACCTCTATTTTTACCTCGTGATCTGCTCCCCAGACCACATAACCAGCACATCTTTCTACCTACAGCCTCAATTCTTTGCTCTGCTTTGCAGTGGAACTTTGCATGAGAAAACTTCAACACTGTGGTTTCCACTTCCTGCTTCCTTCTTTCCTGTTAAGCTCCATTTATCCTTCTTCCATTACCAATGTTCCACTGAAAAATTATCTCAACTGAAATAACTTATCTCCATGTTACAAATCCAATGTATACTTTCCTGTTATCTTGTCTCCCAGTGACATTTGACACATACATAGTTTTAAAGAGGGTAGGAAAGCTACTTTTCATTTGTAAGTCAGAGAGTCGATATGGGGTCCTAGTTAAGGATATGGCCTTTGGAATTAGATAGCTTTGAGTCCTAGATCCATGACATATGAGCTGTGTAAACTTGAGTAAAAAGACAACTCACTGTGCCTTGGTTTCCTGCTTATAAATAGGTAATAACAGTACCTACATCTTGAAATTAAGGATTAAATTAGGTTAAGGCAGTTAAAACAGTATCTGGTCCAGGAATTGCTTATAATCATTTTTATTATTCAAAGACATTCTTTTGGTTTTTCTCCTACTTCTGAGTGCTCCATCTCCATTCCTTGCTAGTTCCCTTTTAAGAATGAGACCTCTAAATGCTGGCGTGCTCCACAGTCTGATCAGGTGCTCACTCTCCTAGTTATACTTTCTCCTAGCCCAGCAAATTTACATTTCACATAGATGCCAATAGCTCCTAAATAGGTCTTTATCCTGTACCCATATTAACAATATATTTTACATTTCTACCTGTATCTTCTAAACAAACATTGAAAACAGAACTCCTGATACCTTCCCATCTTGTTTAAACCTGGGCTTACCTTCACACCTCCACCAATTTCTCATTTGCTCAAGTTGGAAATCTAGGAGCCTGTGCTTTCTCCCTTTATCTCTGCTGTTACCACCATGGTGAAACTACCATTACCTGTCGCCTGGATGCTGGAAATAGTCACACATGTAGGCTCCCAGCTTTCACTTTTGTTCTCCTCTGTAGCACCCTAAGCACACAATTGTCAAATTCATCATTTTAATATGTAGTCAAATTATGTCCCTCCTCTCCTTCTTAAAACTCTTCTTTGGGGGACAGGAGAGTTTTGGGTGGCTCAGTGGGTTAAAGCCTCTGCCTTCGGCTCAGTTCCTGATCCCATGGTCCTGGGATCGAGCCCCGCATAGGACCTGCTTCCCCCTCACTCTCTCTGCCTGCATCTCTGCCTACTTGTGATCTCTGTCTGTCAAATAAATAAATAAAATCTTTAAACAAAACACAACAACTCTTCTTTGGCTTCTGATTGAATTTTAATAAAATCTCAATATTCTCTTTCAGATTACATTCTATGATCTGGCTCCTGCAAACTCACCCACAATTTCCTTCCAGATTATTCATTATGCTCCCAACTCTACGGTTCTACTCATTGGCTTTTGAACATGCTAAACTCTCCTTATCTGCCATCAAGTGCCTTAGGTTTGTTCCTCCCCTCAACGTGGCACTCTTCCTGGTTTGTTTGTTTTTTTGAAACCTAGCTGGTTAGTTCAGCTCAAATTTTGGCTCAGATGACACCACCTCTAGGACTCTTCACCTGACCAGCTATCTTAGATACTACCCCTGTTTACTATTCTTTAGCTTTTTCGAACACTCTTGAAAATCTGAAATAGTCTTGGTTGCTTGCATGATCTATCATTTCACACTGGTATTTAATGTATTATTCAAGAGGATTTCTATATACTCACCACATAGAGCAGTGCCTGGTACACAGGAGGCATTTAATAAATAAAGTCCCAATTAATAAATGACTGAATCTCTATAGACAGTGAACAGTTATTTTAGCAAAAGAGTGATAGAACAGTGATTAACAACTTAAAGGCACCACTGCAGGTAACAGAATGTAGGTAAAGAGAGCTCTTATTGTCTGCACTAAAAACTGTAGAAATCCAGCAAATGAAGGAGGTGATAATGTTAAAAATAGAAACTAATATTTAAAAAAGTTAAAATGCTAACATTTTTGTCATGAACTTCATTCTATGTTAACATTTATACAGATATCGGGATGAGGTAAAGGTATCATTTCTTAAGTATCAGTATGCCTACAACTTAGCTAGGCTTTTCACTGAAGAGAAAAAAATATAGTTGTCAGAACATGTTCACTTTCTATTTTCATGTTAGATTGATAAAAATAAACTATAGTATTTAAGTGTCAAGTAGAATTTTTACACTCTATGTTTATAAAATAACAGTTGCTAAATTTCCTATGTAATATGAAAATTGGTACTTTAAAATAAGAGCTTAGAAACCTCTAAAGCCCATTTCCATTTGGGAGATAGTATATTTTACATTTTAATTCATTATAAATCAGAAGTAAAAATTAGAGCATATTTCTTTGTAAGTAGAATACTTTCTTGAATATTTTTAGTGATTACAAAAGGTAAACAGAGATATTTAAAAGATAAAAATGAACATTTGCTCTATAGAGACAATTTCCCAAGTACTGTACCAAAAAGACTTCAGCGATGGAGCTATTTTTACAGATTTAGAAAACTGAGGCTTAGAAAAGTTGAGTAACTTGCCTAAATGCGATTGGCTAGTAATTATCTCAATAATTATGAGCTAAGTATTAGTAACCACCTCCCCCTCATTCACATATTGAAGCCCTAATCCCCCACGTAATGGTATTTGGTGGTAGGGCTTTTGGGAAGTAATTAGGTATAGATGTTGTCATGCATGTGGGACCCTCATGATGAGATTAGCACTTTTATCAGAAGACAGGCCTCTCATTCTCTCTCCAAAGGCATGCAGTGAAGAAGGATCATCTGAACACAGCCAGAAGCTGACTATCTCTAAGCCTGGAAACAGGCTCTCACTAGGAACTAAGTCTATGGGCACCTTAATCTTGGACTACCTAGGCTCTAGAACAGTGAGAAATAAATTTCTATTGTTTAATCCATCCAGTCTACATATGTAACAGTAGCCTGAACAGACTAAAACCCACCACATTGGCTAGACAATCATTATATCGGTTCTAAAGCACAAAGTCCCATTAACGAGAAAAAACGGAGTTCTTAACTACTCCAGCTCTAACATTAAAATTTACAAGGGATTTTTCTCCTGGTTCAAATATTTTATTGGAGATTAAGTTGTAACGGTATATGATGAGCTTCGTCACCGGAGAGACCGAGTTCCCTCTCTGCAGAGTTGTGGTTGAAGCTCTGTGGGAATGCTTCCGTGTATTTGAAGCAAACCCTCTGGGGTGCCTTGCTTTCATGAGCACTAAAAAATCCATGTCAGTATTGAAGGGAAGACTTGAAAGGTCCTATGAACTGACCCAGAGTCGGAATGTTCCTTGCCTATGCTCCCTCAAAGAGGATTGTGGCTTGATCAATTTCAGATTTTCACTCATAGCCAGCAGCAACAGTACATGCTGCATAGGCAGTATCTTCAGCTCCCAGAGGGATGCAATGTCTCATCACTCAGCAACCACTTTGGCAGACTAAGGGGTGACATTGATTGGCTCTGAATGAGTAAGAGAAACAGTGTCCAAATCTCCAAAGGAAGCTGGGAGAGGCAAAACAAAAACAAAAACAAAAACAAACCCCTTCTAAACCCAATCTTAAATCTTCCAGATCCATCAAATAAACATAAATCCATGGGCAATGGGAAATCCAGCCACTCAAATAAGGATCCCAACAAAGTCATCCTTACAAAGTGATGCATTATTTTATTCATCTATTCAATGTTTACTGAGCCCCTATTATGTGCCAAACCCTGTTGTAGGCCCTGGGGATACAGGCTGTACGAAATGTCCTAGATCTAGGAGAAATCCAAATAAATAGATAATGTATCAGGGTTGATAAGTGAAACGGAACAAAGGAAAGTGAAGGAAGCAACAGAGTATACTGGGGGCGGGGGAAGGAAATAAATGCTGCTTCCACCTTGGGACCAGGGTAGACAGATCCATGTGATAAGAGACCTGAAGGAAATACAGGGGCCAGCCATCCTGACATTTGTCAGAAGAGAGACTAGCAAGAGTAGGATGGTACGTGAGCCACTTGAAGAAATCAAAGCAGCTGGAGCGGAATAAAAAGGGGAAAGAAGAGACACAAGACGTAGTGTGGGGCCAGATCAAGTACCAGCCAAGAGGCTGTGCTAGGACTTAGGCATAACTGGAAGCAGAGGGAAAATGACTTCAGCAAAAGAGAAACAAGATAATGGGCCACAATTTAAAGGGACCACTCTGGATAAAGAGTCTGTGAAGTAAGGAAGAAGGAAGCTGAGAAGTAAGTAGGAAGGTAATCCAATTTTTCAAGAGAGCTGATAGTATGAAGCAGAGTAAATGCAGTGGAGGTCATGAGAAATGGTCAAATTTGAGTGATTTTGACGGTAGAACTGACAGGTTTTACTAAGAACTTGAATGTGGAGTGTGATAGACCAAGTGGGTGATTTAAAGGATGATCTTGAATGTGGAGTGTGATAGACCAAGTGGGTGATTTAAAGGATGATCTAGGGCCATTTATGGAAACTGGGAAAATTGGAAGAGGAATAGTCTGATGAAGGTTAAAAAATATTAGGAATTCTACTTAGCAGATCTGTTAGTTTTGAGATACCTTTAGATATCCGAGGAAGTACATATCTGGAGTTCAGAGGGAAGGCTCGTGCTGAACATACAATTTTGAAAGTTGTCCAAAGAAGGGACAAAATTAAACACATGGACCTAGAGAGAAAGAAGAACCAAGATGGTAAGGAAGGAAAACACAATGGTAGCACCTAACCGTTGAGAGGGACGAGTATGTGCCAGGCATTATTCTGAGTGTTTTACTTATACTAAACTCACTTAACCCTCCTAACACTATGAGGTAGATATCGTTATTCACCATTGGAGGAAACTGAGTCACAGAGAGGTTAAAGTAATCTGTCCCAGATGATACAGCTAGATAGGTTCAAGATGCAAGTTTCAAACATAAGCAGAGACGTTCCAGAGCCTTCCACAGAAAGGGCTCAGGTACACATGTTCAGACCTTGTTTCTGCTTCAGTGGGTGCACTCTGGGATGGTCAGAACAAAGAATAAAAATGAAGGTCAGAATTTCGCACCATTTAAATTCTAGGTTCATACCATCATTAAACACCAGCAAATGGAAGTCTCATAAACAAGTTCTTAAAAACAAAGCCCCAAGAAACCAAACAAAAAACATAAAAAAAAAACCTTCCCTTAAAAGGAAGGCAAACCACCCCAGGAAAGAAACAAAAATAATTTACTTTATTCTATTTACCCAATTTCATCTATAGATTATAAGATATCTTTTGATTTTAGAGATGTAAGAGGAGATAGAAGCATGTTCTTGATGAAATATTTTAACTTTTTACAGCAGTATGGCTTGTTTTGTCGACTGGGTTCTAAGCACTGTTTTGCCAGAAATACATTGTTCTTAATACAGTTTCCATTACATTAAGCCACAATGCTTCCTTTTTAATAAAAATGGCTTTCTTCTCTAGGAATAATATTCATTGACAGTACCAGTAAAACCTTTATTTTTAACCCTTCAGTTATCTTTTTGTATATATCACCTCCTAGTGAGGCTCATAAGGATGGCTGATAAGTCTAAGAACATAAATTTTCATTGCTCTCATTCATGATGGGATCTTTATCTCATTCTTTTGGTAGCTCTAATATAGTAGGGGCTTCATAAGTCTTTGTTAAGTTAATCAATAAAAATCTAAGTTTAATACTTATTTCTAGTGTTAAAATATTGCCTTATACATTGCAGAACGCATCCACAAAACTCTTTGTCCTTCCGGATTCTGCGGATCTGCTCAAGTGCTGATGTTTTTGAAAACAAATATGTTATTCTTGCTTGATTAATCTGCATATTTATCAAATTTCTCCATCTCTGGTATTCCTGGTCAGGACCAAGCCATGAGCATTTCACCCTATGGGTGTTGCTGCCATTATCCAGCGGTGGCAAAGGGGAGTTCAAGAGCAGTGCAGACCTTGAGGACATAAAGCAAAGTGAAACAAACCTAACACAAATGGACAAACACTGTAGGATTTCACTTTATAAGACAGAAAATGGAAAAGGGGTGCCTGGGGGGCTGAAAACTGCTGGGGAGGGAAACTGGAGAGTTATTTTTTAATCAGTATGAAATTTCAGTCTGGGAGGATGAGAAAGTTCTAGATAGAGAGTGGTGTGGATTGTACAACAATGTGATTGTATTAATGCCACTGAATTGTACATTCAAAAATGGTGAAAGGGTGAATTTTATGTTATGTATATTTTACAACACACTTGTACACAAACACCTGGGCAGCGACAATGCTACATTTCTCCATTTTTTGCTTACATGGTTTCCTGAAGACATGGCCAGATGAGTGGATTTGTAGCTCCTTAAAGATACATGTGTGTACACATTTACCACCAGACCTCATGACCCCTGTCTGCAAAAAAAATTGTACTTTCACTTCCTCCCAAACTATCAATCCAAAAATATGGTTTTCAGTTTATGTCAAATATGCAATTTTCTGGAGACAAACCGTAAGAGACTTTTAACTATAGGAAACAAATTAAGGGTTGCTGGAGGGGAGGTGGGCGGACGATGGAGTAAGCAGGTGATGGACATTAAGGAGGCCACGTGCCAATAAGCACTGGGGGTTATATGCAACTGATGAATCACTAAATTCTGCCTCTGAGGGGTGCCTGGGTGGCTCAGTTGGTTAAGCAGCTGCCTGGCCCAGGTCGTGACCCAAGGGTCCTGGGATCAAGCCCTGTACTGGGCTTCCCGCTCAGCAGAGAGCCTGCTTCTCTCTCTCCTTCTGCCTGCCTCTCTGCCTCCTTGTACTCTCTCTCTAGCTCTCTGTCAAATAAATAAATAAAATCTTTAAAAAAAAATCCTACCTCTGAAAGTAATAATAAATTATATGCTAACTGAATTAAATTATAATATAAAAATATAATATAAAAAATTTTCCAATTGATTTTGGGATATTTCTTAACTCAGTACTAAATGGTGGATTCCTGAAATAATGTCTGAATTTGTCCCAGATTGGGACAGGGAAGGGCTCTTTAAGACTGAGGTTGGGGCACCTGGGTGGCTCAGTGGGTTAAGCCGCTGCCTTCGGCTCAGGTCATGATCTCAGGGTCCTGGGATCGAGTCCCGCATCGGGCTCTCTGCTCAGCAGGGAGCCTGCTTCCTCCTCTCTCTCTCTGCCTGCCTCTCTGCCTACTTGTGATCTCTCTCTGTCAAATAAATAAATAAAATCTTTAAAAAAAAAAAAAAAGACTGAGGTTATTTGCCCCTGGGCAATTTACAATGTGCCTTTATCACCTGCTGGGAGAATCTGAGAGGCTGAGAAAGACTGAAACAAAGTTTCCCAGAGCTGAGGGGTCAAATACTTTGGAAATTACAGTTTAACATCTTATTTCTCCTAGTACTGGGATATTTGGGGAGGGCACACATCTTTGTTAGTCACAAGGTCTGGGTCCAGTCTCTGGCCGTGTGATTTTATATAAATGATTTCTCTTGATTTCAGCCTCCTTATCTATAAAATTTAAAACACTAGTACCTATTTTGTTCAGTTTTCGTGAATCTGTCATCTTAGGCATAGAGCAGACACTTAGGAAATTCCAAGTTTCCTTCCCTTCCCTAGTAGAGTATCTTGGTATGACCAGTAAGAGTTGGGTCTTGATATTATAATTATAGGCAACCCATAACTGGTCTGAAAGCCAATCTATATAGATTTCCATATGGAAAGGGAAAGGGTTTCATCCGTGATCCTGTGGTGAAAAAAAAAAAAATGCAATCTCCAAAGCTGAGGACCATCTAATACTATGGAGAAAGAAACAAATGGTTTTTAAAACCCAAACTGTAAGAGCTACTTTGGTTCCCATAGGGAATGACTTATGTCTTATCAGTAGAAATTCAGCAATGCTGTTCCCTTCCCTGAAGAGTCTATTAGGGATAGGAAGGAAGGGCAGAATAAAGCCAAGGCTAGAACTTCAGTGAATTTCTGTGGTACCGGTCCAAGGAAAGAGCAAGAGTAGATAGCCCGTGGCATAGGCTGGCATATTGATGTGGTTTTGGTGATGCAACGGTGGAGAGTGTAGCTGCTCTACATAATCACAAGAGGGTAACAGAAATTTGGGGAAAGTTTAGAAAAAGAGACATGGTAAGGCTAGCTACATCAATCTCCTAATTATCCCCAAACCTTTAATAAAAATGACTAGGGAGGATGCTATTTTAGGGGAAACATGAAGGAGATAGTTTTGTGTTTTGCTTCGGGGTTATAAGGGACCGTACAGATACAACTTGGGGAAAGGATCACAATCTATAACAAATTTATAATAAGCAGTTCAGAGCCAGGGTTGACCAGGAAAAGCACACACACAATCTTAACCCTCTCTTCGCTTCTCCTGCCAGAATTTCTGGAAAAACGGAGAACATGAGGTTTTTTATGTGAGCTAATGCGAGATAAGATTTAAATGCATTCTGTTTGAATTGAAAAAGCATACCTTAACTATGCCTGGGATATTCCAGCAGTAATAGGCTGGACTAGAAGTAGGAAGGGTGACATGCAAACTCAGATATGGTCATATTTCCCTGAGCAAAACTCTGATGGCAGAGCAGAGATCACACTCTACAGTCCAGGTCTCACAAAGAAAATAACAAATCATCTCTGGAGAAAAGATATTCTATAGAATTTGTAATGTGTATGTACTTACATATAAAACACAATTCTAGTTTCTTAAAGGGAATTGACTTCACTAGGGAAAATTCATCAAATTTTCCTTTCAAAGTATTTGTCAACTGCCAAGATGTGTATTTCAGACTCCAAGCTCCCAATCTGGATAAGAGAAATACAGAACTTCATTAAAGACCAGGTCCTATTTCTCGGGGACAAAGAAAAGATATACAAGGAGATGTGCTTTCTTTTAGGCGGAGTTTCCAAGTAAAGGTAATTACAGTATACTTATTCATTGTATTCTCTTCCCCAGTTTGCTTTTTTAACTGCCTAGAAGCTTGCTCCTATGCTACAATTTAATCACTAACTTAATGCTAATAACTCTCAGGTGGGTATCTAGTTTAGACAGTATTTTTTTCTACTATTTTTTTTCCTTCAAATTTTAATTTAAATTCTAATTTGTTAACATACAGTGCAATCTTGGTTTCAGGAGCTGAATTCAGTGATTCATCATTTACATAAAATACCCACTGCTCAACACAAGTGCCCCCCTAATGTCTATCACCCATCTAGCCCATCCCCACCGACCTCCCTCCAGCAATCCTTGGTTTGTTCACTATCTTTAAGAGTCTCTTATGGTTTGTTTCCTTCTCTACCCACCCCCTACCCCATATGTTCATCTGTTTTGTTTCTTAAATTCCACATGAGTTAAATGATGTGGTATTTGTCTTTTTCTGACTTATTTTGCTTCACAAAATACACTGTAGTTGCATCCACATCATTATAAAGGCAAGATTTCATTCTTTTTGATGGCTGAGTAATATTCCATTGTATGTGTATGTATTGTATGTAGATGTATGTATATACACTTCTTTATTCATTCAGTTTCCAGTATTTTTGCAAAACAAAAACAGGGTACTATTTTGATATTAGTGAAACAAACTCAAGTATATTTGAGTCGCTTCCTCTGTAGAATTACAGGGACTAATTTTCTGGCTTGCTAGTTAGTATTTAAAAGGAGACTAACTGTGCTAAAGGCAATGCTTAGGACATAGTAGGTTCTCAATCAAGATTTTAAGTAAAGATTTTAATGAAATCCAATGAACCAATGAATGAATGAACTAATGAACATATCAAGAGTTGGGCCATATTTCAAAGGAATTGGCCAGATACTCTCAACTTCTACAGGTAAAAATTCCACTCTCTGCCTACCTTTGGTACCACCTCCCCATTAACAACATCACTGACAACTGGGTACATTCACACACACAAAGGCACCAGTGGGTTTGTATGGTTGTCTGGATAAGTAGATACCTAAAAAAAATTTTTTAAGTGCCTAGTCTTAAATTTACAGGTTGAAGTATGAGAAAGAAGAAGGAACTGCTTTTACACTTCAAGTGCCTTCCTCTTTAGTGGGTACTGATTAATTAAATGAAAGAACATGTAGATACTCAACTCAGGCTAGTGTTCTCTTTCATCTGAGCTCTCTTGACTTCTGAAAATGAGTATAAAATAGAGATTCTGATTTTTAATACGACCTATGCTCTTAACAATGTTGTTTTTTCTTTTCCCACAGAAGTAATGTTAAAGATTTTATGAAACTTTATTTTTTTTAATATTTTTAAATTTATTTTTTTGAGAGAGAAAGATCACAAGTAGGCAGAAAGGTGGGCAGAGACAGGGAGGGAAGCAGGCCCCCTGCTGAGCAGAGAGCCCGATGTGGGGCTCAATCCCAGGACCCTGAGATCATGACCTGAGCTGAAGGCAGAGACTTAACCCACTGAGCCACCCAGGCGCCTCTATATGAAACTTTACTAGAGACCAAGTGGAAGTTTTCTGTCCTCCCTCCCCTTTTTCAACAATTTTCTTCCTGGGTCTGTGTTTGTGATTAGATAATTACAGTATTGCACCCAAATCTTGAATTTACATTGCATTGTGAATGTGTCATATTTCTTCATTCTTGTGATCAGAAAAAGATGCTCTATGTAGCACTAATATTCATTGTATTTATTGTATTACCTGAATAAAATGTTAAGGTTTTTAATACCTGGAGATTAAGAAGATTTCTGATAAAGTTTATACTTTCAACTCCTTGTGGTTTTACCCTTTTTCTTTCAATCTATTGGTACAATGGAAATGTATACAACTAAACCGTTTGCCATCGACGTACATAACAGCAGAGGAGGGCAGAAGCTTCAGCTGGCATGGGGACCTGAGAAGACTCGAAGAAGCCTAGAATTTATAGGACCAGAGGAATACAAAATAGAAGCTAGAAATTGATAATTCTAAGAACCAAATTAAACAAAAATCCTACATATTTGTATTAACCTAAAAAGATTCAACCTATTTGTGATCAAATGACTAGTATAGCTTAACAAAAAGGAGAACAAAGAAAAGGTGTTGGCATTTGTAGTTTGGCTCCAGTAAGTTCCAAGGGCCAGCAACTGAATGTGAACTCTGATTCTTTCCTAGCTGCTCTGCATTGTTTGGAATTAGAATTGTCTAAATACCATGAGTAATATGGAAGTTCTCTGAAGGGTAAGTTAGTGCTCTGATTAGCACTTTCTGGTAATTCAACTGGAAACATAACCGAGAAGCTTTGTCCTAACAGTTTCTCGGTGATGGGAGTGATATGCAGAGTCATTCTGCTTGGAACTTTATCAGTTTATTCCTAAATCCTGGCAGAACAAATTCGACACTTGCTTGGCCATTGCTGTTGCGTTTTTCATGCTTAGGAAAAAAGGCCTGGTTCTGAAATAGCTACAGTCATTGTCCTTAACACCGCAATATACTTTCTTCTTTCTCTGCTTCTCATTTCAAATTCTATGGGAAAGTCCATCCACCATATTTCTAAAACCTAAGTGATACAAGATGGTGTGTTTTTCTCTGAAAATGCTCTTGCAGTGTTGAGTTTATAGCTTATAAAATTTCCAATAATATTTCTGTACATTTTGCCTCTTGTGAAGTCAGTGTTTGGATTCGGTTTTATCCTTTGGTAATTAACAGTCAGATTATACTGATGTAACACTTGCTACTTATCATATTCCTCTTCAGAGGAGTCTAAAATGCTTTAGACACTTCATGTCAAAATGCTTTCATGTACTACACTGGCATATTTTCAACTAGTTTATTTGATTATTCAAGTACCTAGACAGTCATGTAAAGTTAATTTCTCACATAAAAAGAAAATTACAAAAATGAAAAGAACAGTGACGACGTCTTTCTTTGTACATTGTTTTAGGAATCATTTAATGGAGTGCTTTACTTTTGGGCTCCAGGTAATTCTCCTGTGGCCGTGTATCACCCCATTAGATGGCCAAGTGGATATTGTGTTTTAATGTAAGGTGAGGATAAATCAAATATAGGTAAACAATAATTGAAGAAGCTATACTTAAAAAGAACACCAATCATGTATTAACAGGTATACATTAACATGTATAACCATGTAGTAACATGATCTAGAACTAATTTCATGGTTCTTTAGTTTTTTGAGTTAGGATCCACTTTTTCTAAAAGCACATCTTAATCACTCTTGCTGTATCCAGAGCACTGAAAATAGTAGCAAAAGTTTTTTACTACAGCAAATTAAAAAAAAAATTACATCTGGGATAATGATTTAAAGTGAATTTTGAATTCTGAAACTCTGAATTCAGAGAACAGAAACCTTTTGGATACTCCAGACAGTTCAATTTTTCCTAGTTCTATAATAAATTCCAGTAAACGAAGTTCCTTAATAAACTGTAGAAAACTTCCTAGAAGTCTCTTATGCGCTCTTATGGAATATGATCTTTTAAAAATCTTGCAAAAGGTTCTACTTGAGTGTTAAAAAAATATTAACCACCAAGTCAAGGTGTCCATTCTTTTTTACTGTAGATTTTTAGAACTTCAGTTCCTTAAAGTTCATGTGGATATTAGAATCTAATAATCTGCCTAGCTTAAAATTTGTTCTCAATTTAATGCGAGAAATAATGAGAACTTATCATTTTAAAAACAGTCAAATTATGGACAAATTGTTGAATGACATTTCTAAGAACTTTCTATTAAACAAGAGGAATGGCACGGATCATTTTCCTGATATTGTAGAGGAAAAACCTCTGCACTATATTGTTTTTGGTCTCCTATAGGCATGGTTGCAAAAAGAAGGACTAGAATATGCTTTCTAAGAATGAGGCTTCTAACCCAAGAAAGTTAAAAAGAACCCTACAAAGGCACCAAAATTCATTCTAAGTCTGCCAATACCTGGTTACCACATGACAACTTCTCACTATTTTGGCACTTCTTCAGGTGGTGTTAATCTGCAGTTGGCCTTACATTGCCATACCTCTTATATCCATTTCTCTATTTCCAGGATCCCTAAACTAGTCCTGGGAAACTCTGGAGCCTATTAGATTTGCCACTGGCCAGAGGATCACAGGTCATTCATACTGTGACTCAGAAACTCTGTGAAGCCCCTCATCTATAACATAGGAGTGTAGGGGGGAGATTAAATTATATCGAACATATAATTTATGTTCTCAACAACTTCATTATGCAATTCCAATCCTGGCTCCTTTTATCTTATGCCAGAATCAATCCTAGATGATGTGTCTACCACCAGTCTGAGCTCTGCCATTCAAGGTTACTTCCAGCAATATAATCACTTTTGACTTTGGGAAATATTTTCTATCTTTATTTGCCATTTAAAGTTTAAACTGGACCTTTTTTTTTTTTCCCCCAGACATTCCCACCTGTTTCCAAACTGGAGTAAAACCACCATGAAAGCTGGAACTATTCTTATACTTCTTGGCAGAATACGATGCAGGTCCTGTTGGCCATGGGCTTCTTAGTCACAGCCACAGGTAATCTGTTTCCTTCTTGGCTGTTAGGGAAGGGCCTGATCACTGATCAGCCAATCCAACGAACTCCGAGCCCCAGCCCCTGCTTCCTTCGTCAGTTCTCTGCTCTAGCCTTGGGCTTCTAGCCAGGTGTGCTGAGAGGGATCAGGTTACCTTTGCCTTGGAGGCAGCGGCCAGCAAGGGCTCAATGCTACTCCTCTGCCCTCCCCTTCACAATTGTCTTTTCTACATCAAAGTTCTGCTTCCTTTAAGTGTTAGTCATTCTTTTCCTTTCTATGGAAACCTACCGTTCGCCCATTTGTTTATAACAAATCAATGATTTGGTCACAAATTTACCTCTTGCACATCCCGGAATTTCACTTAACTTGGTGAGAGACTTCCCTTCCGCAGCAAAGGAAGTAGCAGGACAAAAATCTTCTCACCTGTCCAGAATGTCATGTGCTAAACCTATTCGAGCAAGACAAACAGAAATGATTCCGAAACTTTAGGTATTTACAGTTTTCACAAATATGGAAAAATTTCATTCTAGTCAGAGTTTCACTTAAAGCTGATGCTTTCTTGTCATCGTCTTTGCCAGGATCAGTGCATGAAAAGATCTCATGAAGCAGTAAAATCGTTTACATATCAAGGTACGTTTGGC
Organism: Mustela lutreola; assembly: GCF_030435805.1. NCBI lineage: Eukaryota > Metazoa > Chordata > Mammalia > Carnivora > Mustelidae > Mustela > Mustela lutreola. The sequence continues at coordinate 187,786,224 of NC_081292.1, forward strand.
AAAGAGAATGACTCATCTTCATGAAGTCTGGGTGCATTAAAGGTTCAATTGGGCAGCCAGGTGATCAGTAGGAGTGGGTTATTTACCTGGGAGGACCTGGAACGCTTTTTACACAGTGTCAACAGGATTGTTGTTAAGCAGCAAGTCGGCAAACATGGGAAGGTTGTCATTAAACAATGTTGGGATTCAGAACTGTTGACGTTTGTTTGCTTTTCGACTCCTCAACTGCTCATGGAGAGATCCCAGCTATCTCAAAAGAAAAGCCACATGCAACACGGCACGCCTTCTCTCCAGTTTTAAAGCTCTTGGCAACCCTAACACAGGGTGAAACAATCCTTTGCGGCCAGGCCTTTTTCACGTGGGCTTCCATAAACGGGCTTTGGAGGGGTTCATGAACTCCTGCAAATATAGGTGGCGTTTGGTGTATAATTCCGTGCGTAAGGAGAGTTGCCTGTTTGGGTGTGGTGAGAGGGTTGCACGTTTTTTGGTTTGGGTTTTTTTTTTTTTTTTTTTTTTTTTTAGATTTTTAAAGGGATCTGTGAAATAGTACAGTTTTCAAACTTCTACTCTGGGGTCTACACTGAGTGGTTTTAATAATGTGGATGGAGAAGTAGATAAAGGACATGGGCAGGATGCATACTGTTCTTGTACAGAATTTTTTTTTTAAAGATTTTATTTATTTATTTGACAGACAGAGATCACAAGTAGGCAGAGAGGCAGGCAGAGAGAGAGAGGGAAGCAGGCTTCCTGCGGAGCAGAGAGCCCGATGCGGGGCTCGATCCCAGGACCCTGAGATCATGACCCAAGCCGAAGGCAGCAGCCCAAACCACTGAGCCACCCAGGCGCCCCCAGAATTTTTTTTTTTTTAAAAGCTTGGCCAGCTAGGTAGATGTGGAAGAGACAGAGAACCTAGGTCACTGCTGCAAAGTAAGCATAGTGTGTCCAAAGCAATGAACTGATGAAGAGAGAAAATTAATGTACCCCTCTAGGAAAGGTCACCTGGACACCCTCATCTCATTCAGCCAGACGGGAGTTGCTAGCTTTTGGTATTTACTAGAAAACTGACAACAGGTACTGCTTTTCTGAGGGTCTCATGCACCACTTCGACCCCAGGTGCAAATGGGCTCAGGACCTACTTGCTACTGCACTTGGCTCATCATGCAGTTCTGAGACTTGTATTCAGAGACCTCTCCAGGCTCTCTGTTTGCTAAAGAGAAACTGACCAATTGGGATTTATGCTGCTCTGTCCCCAAATCTGGATAGTTTCCCCAAATCCCATCAAGGTAGATTTCAAAAAACAGCCATCTAACACCTAAGATTCTGTTATCTTATTTCTGCCTTTTTCACAGTCAACATCAGAGACGCTTTTTCCCCCCAAACAGGATCGCCACCTTTGCCTATTCCTTCCTCATTCACCCGAGGGACCCATACCCATTCACCGTACGGAAACATCAAAAACAAGCATTGCTCCAGTGGCTGGCTCTGGCTTCTCTCCAAGGTATGCCTCTTCCCTACAGAAGTTCTGTTTTGATTGGTCTTATGGCTTTTCAGGTCAGGGAAAAGTCTGTTAAAAACCTGTATTCTTCTTTGGCTTTATGGTTCCTTTGAAGTATTGTGCCTCATTTGCCCGGGCCCTTTAAGAGATGGCTCTGCTAGTGCCTTACCAGCTTCCCTACCCCCCAGCATGTACACCAGTGACGTGGGCTATTCCCTCCAGCCAGGCACCCCACTCCCCATCTTTTTTCTTTTCTTTGGTGGGGGTGGGGTGGGTTGGGGTAGTGGAAATCAAACTTAGACTTCCCTTGAAGTTTTAGATAACATTCTTAAAATAGGTTTCTTTTGCTTCCTATAATCCTTCCAGCTAACTGCACACACACAAACACAGTCTCCATTTCCCCAGAATGTGAGATTTTACTCATCGAAAAGTCATCATAATCAACTGACAACCTATCTGCTTCAACAGTGAAATCTCTGTTAGGGTTTTAAATATGTCTGTGTCTACTGATGCTATCATATGTTTTTCCTTAAGTCTAAAAATTATCCTTTGGCATTCAAATCAAAACAGCATTGTTGAAACAGAAGTACCTGAATAGTGATTTGCATGTAACCTTGACAAGGAACAGTGTGGGGTGAGATGTAGATATACACGGGCTCTAATCTTGGGGACTGCAGCTAAAATTTACCCCATAAAAGCTGAAGAGATTTTTAAGTTTTGCTTGGTAAATACAGGAGTTTCCTACAATTGCTGTAACAAGTTGGTGGTTTAAAACAACATAAATTTATTTTCTTACAGTTCTGGAGATCTGAAGTCTGAGATGGCTTCCGCCAGGCTAAAACCGAAATGTCAGCAGGGCTGCCTTCCTCCTGGAGTTTGGAGGGAAGAATCTATTTCTTTGCCTCTTCCTTGACTCTAGACCCCTTGCTCCATCTTAAAAGACAGCAGCGCAACATTTAATCTCTCGGATCTTCCCCTCTTTTCCCCCCCTTAGACCTGTGATTGCAGTGGGCTCACCTGGATAATCTAGAATACTCTTCGCAATTTAAAAGCCCTTACTTAGTCCCACCTGCAAAGTCCCTTTAACCACAGACTATTATACATGCACAGGTTCTGAACATCAGGATATGGACATTTTGGGGGCCGTTATTAAACCTACTACAGTGAATTGTCTACACTGTAATGCTTGCCCCGAAGGAGATAGTTATTCTTTAAAATTTCATTAGAACTCAAGATATTTACTTTGTACCAGGCACGTTAAACCACAGCCAGGTCAGAACTGTTAACGTAAATTCAAATCAGAAACTTCCCAATTCCACCCCACAAATGTGTTTTGGGAGCAAGTATAGACTAGAACATTGAGAAAATACTACACAGCTCTTTGGGTGAAAGAAGTTGTCAAGGTAATTTCTTTCTAGTCTGTGGTTTTCTCCACAGATGTGGCAAATAAATGAGAACAGGGATGCAGTCAGGGCATGCGGGTCTAGTATTCTCGAACGGCCGAAAGCTGACAAACGGTAACAACAGTTTTCAGTCCTTCTTCCCAGTAAAGGAATTACATAGCTAGTTTTCCCTGTACTTCTGACTTCCCCAAATTTTGCAACTTTATGCCTTCAGACAGAGAACAGCCGAGGCCCTTCCCAGTTCTTCAGGGGCTGATCACGAGGATCACTCTGTCACTGTTCCCTCTCCAGGCCTTCTCCCCGCTGCTGATGAGCGACATGCCGGGAAGGTGGAGCAGGTGTGCCCCGTCTGCCTTTGGCGTGTTGAAGCATGACTCGAAGGAGGAAACTTGAATTTTTAAAAATTTCCTTCAGGAGAGGGGAACCAAAGGGATGACAGACTCCCAGAGGAAATGCACACACACACCTGTTTTTTTTTTGTTTTTTTTTTTTTTGATTTGGTGCTCTAGGCAGTTTCTGAAAACAAACCCTAGAGTGAAATCATCAATATGAGAACGGCTTTGTGCTGTTCAAAATTATTCCCAAGAGCTTAGTAGCACTTTCTGACCAGGCTCAGGATAGTTTTCCCCCCGTGTTTTTAAAACTCAGAACTAGTTTTTATTATCTTCCTAGGAAACGCGTTATTCTTTTAAAATCACATTTGGACACAGCAATCTGGGAGCTAACGCTGACAATTTTTAATTACTGATATTTCTCATTTTTAACCTTTGAAAACAAAATCTAAGGAATTTTTGGAAAAATATACATTAGAATCACATTTAGATACAAGTATATAAGTTATGCTTCGGTGAGTAGTAAGTACATACCCTACTCCGAAAATATTTGGCATCATTAAGTAAGATAGCTAGTTATCTGATATTTTTGCCCACTCTGGGACTAGGTACAGTTGTATGCTAGTAATTTCCTAACACAAGGTTCTCCAGGGAAAGACAAACCCTGATTTGTAATGTTTGCCAATTTCCATGGTGTTAAAATGTACTACCGTTCATGCCAATTTTGAGCAACCATCCTGAAGTCACTGAAAGCAGGGATGGGAAAACATGCACAGAACTGGTTTTCCTGAGCTGGTAGAGGAGAGGCTTTCCCGGGCTGGTGTAAGTATCTATAAATAATATGACTTGGGGGATTCAGGTAGATAACAGGATATATTCAGAATGACTGAACCCTGATTCTGAAAGGAGAACCATCTACATTTTGCTATCGGTAAACCATAAGGATATGTAAGAGGATCTGTAACCAAGAACATAATTTCTGACTTTAGATGGTCTGGATTCTTCTTTTTCTAAATTCTGGAAATTCTCTTCTCTATGTCCTGTCTTGCTTGTTCTGGGAAACTGATCTTGCTTCAGGGACTTTAATGAAAAATCATTGGAAGTCTGACTTACATATACATTTGACCCTGAGCACACTTTTTATATATGGAGTTTTTCCCCAATGTGAAGGACTTGAATTCGTCCTGATATCAGCTGAAAATACCAGACATCTTTGAGTGGACATTTCCTGAAACTAAAGCTTTAAACTCTGTGACCTAAGTGGTGTATGTGTGAGTTTTCCTCTAGGTTGTCTTCTCTGTATCCTCCCTGCTATGCTGTGGTGAAAGTTTTGTACTAATGTACAAGAGCCACTGTCTGCCTCCTATGCCTCAAGATTAACCTCAGAGAATGCTGTAGTCTGGGTTTCTGCATTAGAGATTTGACTCTAGTTATCTGTTGGTTGTATCCCTTTCCACTGAGTCCAGTGGAAAGGGAGTCCAGTCATCTAGGATGACTCTCTGGATTCCAGAGTCTTCAGAACTTTCCACCCAACAAAGCACTGAGCCTATTGGACATCACTGGCATCTTTGGCTTGTCCATCCTCTAAAGAGTAGTCTGTGCCATCTCCTAAGCTTTTGGTTAAGGGTAACTGTTTTTTACTGAAGACATAACTGTACCTCAATGGCTACAATGCATCTTATACTTGAACCTGACTTTCTAGGTCAAGGACATAGATAGGAATATATTTCAGTCAAGTATTTGTTGGTCTAAACTTCTAAGTATTTAGACATATAGTATATAGACCCCCCATTTGTACTCTAGTGTCTCTTTTTTCCTTTAAGTATGACCATTTAAGTAAGCAAAGTTCCAGGGACAGAGGCATGGGCATGGGAATCAGTTTATCAAAGTATAGGGAGCTAATGCCCAGGTGTCACTGCCAGAAAGAATGTAACTAACCTAGCCCTGAGAGCTGCTGTGAGGACCTGTGTCAATGCCTGTGTCAGCAAGACTCATCAACAGCCAAAGTCTGATATTGACAGAGACCCATTTGTCCCTTCTCACCTACCTCCTGGCTCTCCGTCTACATGTCATCACTGTCCTCCAGGTGTGCTGAGGAGAACTAATGACTGCCCTGGAGTGAAAGGACACAGGCATTATAAGCTCAGAGCGGTGGACTCTCATGGAACCCTTATTTCATTTCTTCTACCATGGTCAGACTGTGACTTGCTGAAGCAATCCAACCAGTGGAGATTTTAAACTCCTTTGGGAGGGAAACATCCATGTCTGCATGTGCTCTGAGCTGAAAAAAATGAACCTTCTCATTACGCAGTCCGCGGTGCTTTCTGTGCAATTCCATTAACCTCCTTTCCCAGTTCCCACCTGTAGGGACTCTGGGACATTACAACAAAATGGCTACCTACCCAATATCATGTAGCCTATATGTATGAACACACTACCACCCAGGGCTCTTTCAGCAAAACCTGTGTCACTGTAGGAATCCAAGCTAAGACAAAATCTAAAATGATGTCATTTGATGAACTTAAAAAAATGATGCTATACAAATTCAACATCATGACTATCTCCAAGTAGTTCCCAGTCAGTAAATGTGTAGTAACAATGGTCATTTCAGCTGTAAGCACTTCTTGTAGAAAAGATATTCAAGTATCTTCTAATTAGTAAAAGTACTAAGATAAATATTTTTATGAACTGAAGTGGGAAAAATAAAAAATCAATTACTCAGGCTTTGGGGATAATCTAAGTACTGTGAAGTTTGCAGTGGAAGTATGACAAGATTTTCCCCTTTATTATTTAGGTAGAGACAAATCTAACACACCAAAAACAAGAGTAGAAAATGAAAGATAGTAAATTACCCTGGCCTTGGCACATGATATTGACTCTTCAAGTGCTATAGGCAATGGGGATCAGGAGGAAATTCACAAAGCAAAGTTAGGGAAAGCCTCCCAGGAAGCACAGGCTTTGACCTATGGCTCAAAAGATGTGTAGTAGAAGGAGGAAAACCCCAGAGTACAAAAACATGACAGTCTGATGTTTGATTTTATGTGTCAGCTTGGTTGAGCCATGGCGTGTCCAGATATTTGGTCAAACATTATTCTGAGTGTTTCTATGAGGCTGTTTCTGGATGAGATTAACATTTAAATCAGCAGACTGAGTAAAGAAGTTGCCCTCTCTAATACGGTTGGGTCTCATCCAATCCAATGAAAGCCTAAACAGGACAAAAACACTGAACCTCCCCTCAAAGTAAAGAAAGAATTCTTCCTGCCTGACTGCTTTCAAACTGAGACATGGGCTTTTTTCTTGATTTTGAACTCAGATTGAAACACTGGCTCCTTCTGGGTCTTGAGCCATTTGGACTGGAACTTATACCACTCGCTTTCCTGATTCTCAGGCCTTCTGACTCAGACTGGAACCAAACCATCAGCCCTCCAGGGTCTCCAGCATGTTAACTCATCCTGCAGCTCCTGGGAGACCTGCCAGCCTCCGCAATTTCCATGAGCCACTTTCTTATTATCTATCTATCTTCCTACCTATCTACTTACCTACCTGTCTCTCCTTCTGGTTCCGTTTCCCTAGAAAACCTTGACTAATACAATAAGTGAAAACACACAACATTTACAGGATAATGTAAATGCAAAGTTTGGCCTGACCAAATGAGACAGTTTGTTTTGTGAGAAAATTCATGATAAAGTTGTTTTGATCAAGTAGAAGATGATGGAAAGCTAAGACAGGTGCAATCAAGGTATCCCACTCCTAAAGTCATGACATTTATCACTTGCCACTTCTGTTACTCTTTTCCATCCAGCCCAAATCTAACTGAGGATTTCATCTCAATACTGTATCCCTGAGGGCTCACCACCAATCATTTAGTCTCAGTGTGCTAGATTAAACCTTATAAAAATCACCTGGGGGTCCGGATAAAATGTAGATCAGTTTCTGGTACATTAGGCTCAGGTAGAGCCTGAGTTCTGCATTCCCAAGTGATACAGATGCTGTTTCGAGGACCCCTCTTTGAGTAGGGAACACCATTTGTTTAGTTAATGCTGCTTGAATGAAGGACCCACTGAAGAATTACTACTTAGCCACTGAAACAATAAGGCATGGTCTGGGAGCAAGAGAATACCTTCTGGAATTGTTTTTGAATAGTTACCTATAGTTGACCTCCTAAATATTGTCGTGGGACTGGATTGTCAAAAATTTGCAAAATCATAGATCAAAATTTAAGAGGAAACCAAAATTCATCCAAAATATGTCATTTGAAGTGAGGATCATGAGTTTGTAGGAAAAAAATATGAACATCCATTTTGCTAATATGAAAAGAGATGGCATCCTAAAATTTGAATTCTGAGAAGCATTTGATGTAGTTATTTATAAAATGCTAATATTAGTTGTAATTGGCCTCAGTAAAAGCCTCACAGGAAGAAGTCAAGGATTTAGGCAATTCAACCTGAAGCTGACAACTGGGTTTTCTTCAGGGAGAGGAACCATAGAGGTGGGAATTCCAAGGAAACCAAGTGGCAAGCCTTTGGAAATTAAGAGCTGCAGTTTTCCTCTCCAGACCCTAGGTGGAAAAGAATAAAACATAAGTGAGTGATGTATTTAGGGGGATAGTCTTTTTGGACACAAATAAAAGGTACAAACAATTTGTCATCTGCCTATATTATTTATGGAGAGAGGATATTGTAAGATATAAAGTATAAAGTAAATATAAAGAAATAAAAATGAGACTAAAATCCAACATATGCTCACATGGACATATTCAGAACATCACAACAACAACAACGTAATAAATATAGGTACAACATAATAAATATAGATACCTATGTAAGTATAGGTAATAAATATAGGTATGTAAATATAGGTACGTAATAAATATAGGTAATAAGAAGAAATTGAAGACAAGAAGAAATTAAATGATTCAATAGGAGTTTGTGGTAAATAACATACACAAACACACACGAAGGCATGTGCTTCTCTCACTCCCTCTGTATGTTAATGTAATTTGCTGCTGTTGTTCGTTGTTGAGCTAGACTGAAGAGGAGCTGTAATGAAGTGCAATCGTGTCTCTGTTTCTGCTGTTAATTGTCTGGAGTGCTGGGTTTAAAGGAAAGAAAGAACAGGAAGTTAACTTGAATTTCAGTGTTACCACTTAATAAGTCAGAGCCATTCTGTCCTGACTTAATTAAAATATGCTCAACTACAAACTTTTGAGCATCTAAAGTATACCAAACGCTGTGCTAGCTGCTGCAGAAGAACATGAAGAAAATGACTGGGTCCTGGCCCCCATGGAGGTTAATTATTTAAGAGCTCTCTATTGCGTTCACTTGCAGGATCTGTCACCTACTTGTTGTAGGACCTTGAAGGACTTATGTAATCTTCCTAAATTTGGGTAGGATGAGATTAATAACAATATCTATCTAATGAAATTACAGAGAAGATTAAATGAGAAATTTGGCAAATGCTAGACTAGCACAGGGCTCAGAATTTGCCAAATGCTCTACACTTGCTAGTTCCTCTATTTACTCTCAATCTTGAAAGGGGAACTTATAAGCCTTTTCCATGAGACATCACCAATTCTATGTGTGTTAAAATATTACTTTCCTCAAGTACATTCCTTTGGATGTTTGTAGCCAGTTATATTGATAGACAGTCTCATACTCTTTTGCAGACACATAGTTTGACTCCATATATAGAATAAAATGGGCTTTGAAGTTAGAAATTAGGTCTTTTATTTCTTGTATCGTTCCATTGTTATATAAAGAGTACATAGCAAACATTCAGCACTTGTTAAGTAAGTGAACCAACTCTAAAAACCTCTGTGTCATATTTTCCTTTTCTTGTTCTCCTGTATATCTATTCTATTTCAAGGACTTGTTTATGAAGACAAACATAGTAGATGGAAAACTTAGTTGAAAAGAAGTTATGTAGGGCACCTGGGGATGGCTCAGCTGGTTAAGCGACTGCCTTTGGCTCAGGTCATGGAGTCCCTGGATCCAGTTCCCACATGCCTCTCTGCTCAGCAAGGAGTCTGCTTTGCTCTCTGACCCTTCTCTCTCTCGAGAGCTCTCTCTCTCATTCATTCTCTCTCTCTCTCTCATAAATAAAATCTTTAAAAGAAAAAAAAGAGGTCATGTATAAATTCAATATAATTTATTATGATGAAAATTATGATACTTTTTTTGTAATTTGTACAAAAGGAACTTGGTTCGAACATCTTAAACTGTATCCTGGTATAATGAAATCACTAGTTAGCAAGTTTGTGCCTTGATTGTCTAGATAAAGTTAAGTGCAAATGATGCCTCCATAATGGGTGAGCCCCACACAAAGGACAAAGGGAAAATAATGACAGGCAGGAGAAACTCTCCCAGGACTGAGTTATTCAGGTGACAGAACTGGCCCCAAGGTTCCCATTTATCCTTCCCTCTAAAAACCCTGTTCTCTGACTCCCACCATGAAAGGTTCTTGACCTTTTTGTTGTCTTGGACCTCTTTGCCAATATGGAGAATTTGATAGATCCCATCTCAGAACAATATTTTAAAACATTTAAATGCATAAAATAAAATACATATAATTAGAAAGGAAATGAATTATAAAGAAATAAGTATCTAAATATCAAATAACAAATTTGCATATTTACAACAATTAATGTATATTTATCAAAACATTAAAGATCTTTTATTGCCATATCAAATTAAGAATGAGTATAAACTATATTTCAAGATATCTGCAAACATCTCTACTGTGATATGAAGTTTTGATGTCTCCATGATAAAGTCACAGGTTATCACCACTACTGTATTTGTCACCTATATCATAATCAAAAGAAATGCTAAATTTCAGTTAGAAGTTAGTGAAAGCAGGGATCTATTTCTTTTCTCTTCCAAGTTCATGAACCTCCTATATTCTCTTCAGAGACCTTTCAGGATCTGCAGAGTCTGTATTAAGAGCCTCTGATTAGACTATGCCTTAGTCTCTTAACAGCCTTTCAAGTTACTAGGTCTCTTGCTCCTCCTGCACTTTACTCCTTCTTGTTGGTTTCTCAACTGCTGACACCTGCTCTTCCACTAAAGCTCAGCGCACCATTTCCAGGAAGCTGTGGTTGACATGGGTGCCAATTTTGTGACTCTCACTCCCTCCTTATCAAAACACTTAGAAAATTGTATTTAATTGTTGTTTTACTAGTTTATCTCCTCCCATTTTCCTTGGAGCTGTTTGAAGACAGTGATGGGTCACTTACTTATTTTCATTCATTTATTATCATGATTTACTAAGTGACCAACTCTGTGCCTAGCTGTGAGGATACAATGGTAATAATGTATGCTCCATATCCTTAAGGAGCTTTATGTGTAAACACTGGTAAGTGTGAGGTCTCGATAGATATGAAAAAACAAGATAAGTACTTTGATAGGGGTAAGGACAAGGACTAAGGGTCATCACATGGAACCTTGGTCTTGGGAGTCTTGGGAAGCTTTCAGTATGCCAATATAAAATATTGAATATAATGAACGAAAAATAGTTCTGAATGTGTTCCCTTTATAATTGTTCTTAAAATGTACTTATCAGTTTTATGCACCTCTTTGTGTGTATATTTTGTGATTTAAAAAAACCTTACATATGATGGATTTTGGTTTTGAATATAAGGAGACATCTAGTTTGATCTCAACCTAGTTAGTGCATTTGCTCATGGGGGAGGCAATCCCTGGGCCCAACCTGGTAACTGTCACTCCTCAGTGAGTGGCTGGATCTATTTTCAATTTAACTCGTCAATTTAAACCTTAAGCTGCTAACTCTTTCAACTCCAAGTGGCCAAATAATTGAGATCTAAGTGAATTTTATCCAAATTGTCTAAAAACATGCTTTCCTTCCTTACAGTATAGCTTTAGGACACAAGTTAGCCTAATACAGAAAGGTAGTTTCTTACCTGTCTCAATATCTGAGAAGGGGGCCTTCAACAACCTCTTGTTGGCTCTATGAACACTCTAGAAGAAAGAATTGGAAAAAAATTCACATTCAAAATAGTTAAACCTTCTGTTTAACTGTTTTTCCAGTGAAGAGAACTCAAAATAATGAGGGTTAGAAGAAATGAATGAAGAATGAGAGAGAACTCTTGTTTTTACTATATGTAGTTACTTGTTATGACAGTTTAGATACTGGTATGATTCTTTTAATCAAAAAGAGCTCATTGTAACAGAAAATGTTATATTTGTTAAGTTCAAAACACTTTCAGGAAAGGTTTGACCTCCTTTACGAGGTTAAAAAGAGCAAATGTGTTTAAGATCTTCAGTAAAAGAAGAAAGGACATTTTACTATACCAGTTAAGTCAAGCAACAGAAACAGACTAACATAAAAAGGAGTGAGATTTAGTGCCGGAATGCAGACTAGCTCCTAATACCTGAGAAACGGGAAGTACAACCAGACGTGCAGAGGGACAGAAGTAGAGCTGTAACAGGGATCTGGGTGAAGAAATAGTGACAATCTCTTTGGGGAGTTGTAATCAAAAGACTCAGCTCCAACCATGTTCTGTCCTAGGAAACTCACTCTTTGCACATAGTTTTATGGTCCCACCACAATAGTATATGAGGAGAAAGGTTAGATCCCACAAAAAATCAGACAGTATCCAGGCATTATCAAACCAAAGGAAAGGGATGCTAAACTTATTTAAAAAAACAACAAATATTCACCACAGGCACTTTTGTCTTATCAAAGGAGGAGAAAAGGTTTCTCTCTAAATTAGTCTATCTAAACAAGCAATTCAATTTTTAAAAAAATAGGCAGAGGAACTGAATAGATATTTTTGCAAAGAAGACATTTATATGGCCCACAGAACAGACACATGAAAAGATGCTCATCATCACTAATCAGGGAAATGCAAGTCAAAACCATGAGATATCGCCTCATACCTGTCACATGGCTAAAATCAAGATGAAAAAAAAAAAACAAATGTTGGTGAGGATATAGAGAAAAAGAAACCCTCATGCACTGTTGGTGGGGTAGCAAACAGTACGAAGTTTCCTCAAAAAATTCAAAATAGAAATACTACAGGACCCAGTAATTCTACTATTGGGTATTTACCCAGGGAAAATGAAAACACTAACTCAAAAAGATAAATACATCAAAAGGATAAAAACGTTGGAGGAAGCTAAGAGGCAAACTGATTCCACCTTTGAAGCAACATGGGACTGCCCACTGACGACCAAAAAAGGGCTGGTGTGGAGAAGTAAGTAAGGACTAAGACTGGAGTTGGTACATACTAAGGCTTTGCAGGAAAAGAAGAGAGATAAGTGATTTATGGTATTTGGGGAGAAGGAGAGGTTCAAAGGAAATGTTTTAGAAAATTTTTTTATTTTTATGTTTATTGCAGTATTATTTACAATAGCTAAGGCACGGAAGCAACCCAAGTGTCCATCAGTAGACGAATGGACAAGGAAAATGCGGTGTGTACGTGCCTGTGCGCGTGCGTGCGCACGCGCGCGCGCACACACACACACACACACACACACACACACACAGAGGAATAGCACACAGCCATAAAAAAGAATGAGATCATGGCATTTGCGAAACATAGATAAACCTAGAGGATAGTATACTAAGTGAAATAAGTCAGGCTGAGAAAGACAAATACAAATATAATTACATTCATAAATGGAATCTAAAACAATGAATAAACAAAACGCAGAATTAGAACTATAAATATAGAGAGCAAACCCATGGTTGCCAGAGGAGAGGTGGGTGGGGAGACTGGGCAAAATAGGTGAAGGGGAGAGGGAGATACAAGCCTCCAGTTATGGAATGAGTAAGTCATGGGAATAAAAAGCAGAGCATAAGAAATACAGTCTGTGATATAATAATAGTGATGTAATGGAGCAGACGGTAGCTACACTTGTGGCATAATGTATAAAATTATCAGATCACTAACTTGTACATCTGAAAATAGTGTAATATGATGTGCCAATAATACTATAAAGAGACTAGTCCAGAAAAAAAATTAGCCTATTTGATCCAGTGTTGGTGACATCTTTCTGTACACCTACATTAGAAGTTCAAAAACTAACCACTTTTAATTAAAGGCCAAAACACACTTTATTATGCAAATGGTAGTGACAATTTTTAGAAGTCTCAGCTGTTCATGGTAAGTCATTTGTTAGTTTCACAAGGCTTTTGAAAGACAGCTAATTTTAAGTTGATGCTTCCTTACTGATCATTTCACTTCTAGAATGAACACATTAAAAATCTTTTTTTTTAATGTGAAAGCATATAATTTGTACCATGCAATTTGTGTACAACATTAACATTAAGCATTAAGAAAAGTACTTAATGATGCTCTTTTTTATCTTATGAAATATAAGACATATCTGATTTCATGAGCTGTTGAAGTAATTCCATTTTCACCCTAGATCACTAATAATTTTATTTTAACAATAATCTGAGATAGGCTGGTCTTATTTTCTCTCTAGTATTCAGTGATGTAAAGAAAGGGTAAGGAATATGTCAGATGTTAACTATAATTAATGTTAAAAACAGATCTGATGAATCAGGGTGTTATTTCTGAAGAGAATGACTCAACAAAGACTTGCCAGTCACAATTACTAAAAATTAGTCATTTTGTGAGATTCTTTTGCTGATACTAATAGATGAAACACCCTTGAGGGAAACCCTTTTGAAAGTGCTGCAACGTGACCTCAGAGAAACATGTCTTTCCAGACATAAAACTAGTTATCAATTCATCCAAGAGGATGTGAGCAAAGTTTTCTTAGAATTTAGGTATCACTGAAAAATACATTCAAGTTCTTTTCCTAGTCCATAAAGTCACATAAGCCTGAGGACCTAACCTCTACAATTGTTAGTTTCCCAATCTGTATAGTGGGGAAAATATTGGTGTGTACCTCTTAGGGATACAGTATTAACTAAAGAAAAGCATGTAAAGTACTTAGCATAGTACTGGGCACCTAACAGATGCTTAGTAAATACTAGTTAATATAATTATTATAAAACAATTTGAAGATTCCGCTAATTTTTCCAGGGCATTTGGGAAATCTTTTCTCTTATCACTTCCCAATTTTATCTTAGATTTATCTGCCTCCCAATTTATGTGGCAACTCCTCTTCTCTAAGACTGTCACCTTCCTTTTCCAAGCCATCTTTTTTGATCATAGGAACCCTTCCCTCTCTGCTTTTCATGGGGCAATAACCTGGCACATCCCCCTTACCTTCAGGCCTTAGGAAGCCAACAAGATAGACAAATTCCCTTGACATTTTTCCTTGTTCCTCAGGGGCATCTGCTTTCCCTTTCTGCTTCATCACCTTTAAAAAAATCTTCTTTTGTTCCCACAATTGCCGACAAATGCTGTTCTTACAGTTTGCCAGAAGATGCACTGGCAGGCCCAGTGATGATGGGTTCCTAAGAAAGGACTAGAAGTCCTTGTAAATAAAATTCATAATGATCTAGACAGAGTAATGATAGGAAATATGGCCCATTTTGGAAATATTAAATAAATTGCAGAAAATCATGAATTCTTGGCATATTATACAACTCATATGCTGAGAAATCTGAAAGAATGCAGAGAGATATCACTGTGAATGGTTTTTCCACATTGCTTGAACTATGTCATCTTTTTTTATTGATATTTATTTCCTTAAGAGCTTAGAACTATACCTAGATTTGCAGGGAACACTCACGTCTGAGAGGGAACATTCTTAAATAAGCATAGTACTTTGTTAGATAGGTCAGTTGTCATAACTTAAACCCCTACCCTCAATAGAGCCTAAGAGGTCATGGCAAATGGTTTAATTAATCAATTAATTAATAGCTATAAAGGCAGTTTTGATACCCAGAAACACAGAAAAATATTTGAACATTCTTCAAAATATTTTTAACTGGTATTCGTTGGGTACCTATACCTTAGTAAATATAGTTGAACATTTGTTCATTTAAATCCTAAAGAAATCCACACATACACCCAGAAAACATGAGTTAGTTAGCATTTTTACCTTTCTTTTTTTACAAACTAAGATTTGGAGGGTGTAAATCACTTGCCTAAGGTAACAGGCTACTCAGTGGCAAGGACAGGAAATTGAGTCAAACTCTTTTTAGTTAAAATTCACTGTACTTAAATCCCAAGCCATGCTATAATACCTTTTTTTTCCATGAAAGCTAATTTCTCACAGGCCTTACAGGTGGTTCTACTCATTTTGTTTGTAAAGTTTTGTTTTGTTTTATTTTCCCTTCATGACTTGTCATGAATCAGCATTCTCACACTGTAAGTGGTTTAACTTCAGATTACTCCTCTCCAAATGGAAGGAGTAGCAAAATCACAAGCTAAAGGCAGGGTTGGAATGTCAAAGTCTCAGCTCCTTCAGGGTCCAGAGAAACTTCCCTCCCAAGAATGCCATTGATTCTGGGCTTCTTTCCAGGCTCAGCCTGCTTGCGGGACTTGATTACTCCATCTTACCGGTTCTCAATGGAGAACTCTTTGTTTTGGACCCTGTTCTTGTATTCTGCTCAGTGGACTTGAAAATTGGAGACTTCCTAGCTTCCTGGTCCTTCCTGTGCCTGGGAAACAGACTTGGAATTCTTCTTTTCTTCTCTTCATTCGGCAAAAGGACAGTCCCACTAGTTACCATTCCTTGTCTCCGCTCTTGGAACTCGGCCTGGACCAATAGTTAGGCCTTTTGAGAAAAGAAGTTTAACTGCCTTGGCCTATTTCCTTCCTCAGTGGACTGAAGAACTGAGGAAAGAAAAACTTCTCAACATATATTATATAATACTTAAGTTTACTTAGAAAAAAGACTGAGCTACCATCACTTGAGACAATTTATATGAACTAATATATGGGATAACTTAAAGAAAATAAACCATTTCTATCTTTTTCCCTTTCCCTACTTAAGCATAAATAGTTGCTCAAGTAGAATAAATCCTTACTGTTCACAGATGTGAATGCTGGTAATAACCCCAAATGCCCATGATTACTACTTACATAGTTGTCTTAAAACTACTTACATAGTTACCTTTAATTTTGTTGAGGCAGAAATCTGTATAGTGCATGTGGCAAAGACTGAGAGCGGTTCACCAAAATTCCTTCTCCTCTTCTTGTGTACATAGCTAAACTCCATTTCCCAGTCTCTCTTGCAGTTTGGTGTGCCAAGGTGATAGAGTTCTTGTACTGATGTACTTTTGCACGTCTACCTTCTGGCTTCCTAGGAGAGAGGTGACCAGGGCCACTTTGAAGGGATGATGGAGGGTTTGTCATCCTGGTCATCACTGGATGACTGAATAGAGCTGAGCTGTTCCTGATCTGGAACTCCCACTCTGGTCTGCTGTCTAAAAGAGAAGTAAATGTCTTGTTCCCTAAGACATTAAATTTGGAGGTGTATATGTTATCACAGCATAGTCTGCCCTCACTGAAAAGTGCACTTGTGGTCTTGAGTATAAATTTCCTAGCCAGTGAGAGAGCTTGGCTCTATGCCTACCTTTCACCATGTCTCCCACTCATCTCTGCAAGCAGTAACTCTTGTCAAGTGGCAAATCTTTTAAATATTGGTGGAACGCCACAACACAAAGTCAACTACTTTAAAAAAAGAAGAAAGTACAAAGAGTAAAATGAAATTGAGTATATCTAAGAAGTCAAACTATGGTCCTTCTTAGTCAAGACTTGACGAAGAAGTCAAGTCTTAGCTATGGGGATTTTTTACAATTTGATAGCAAATTATAACTTCCTATCAGAATGATGATTAATTCCATCATATGCTCTATGTAAAGAAAAAAAAAAGACTTAATATTTGACCTGTTTTAGCAAATGCTTTGACCAGGATTTTTAAAATAGATTTATAAATAATTTTGGTCCTGAATTTATAAGGTCAATGATAAATGCAGAAATCATTTACATTTTTAAGTTTATACTTTACAACACTTCAGGTAGAAAATTACATGGCATGAATTTGAAATTTGGCAATTTACACACATGCACAGAAAAGGTGATCATCTTATGATATATTCTTTGTAAATATTATTTGGGTGGTCCAACTCTAGAATGAACTGACTGCCTTGATTCTCTAAGACTATGGTGTAAAACTATGTATTTTAAAATCTTAAATTGTAAAACTTCAGAATATAGAGAAAAGGGGGAAAGGAAATGAGACTTATTTGTGACTCCTGAAATTAATGTGGTAGACTGAAAAATGGTCCCCCAAAGATATGAGGTCCTAATACTTAGAATCTATAAATGTTACTTTAGATAGAAAAATGAACTTTGCCGGGGCACCTGGGTGGCTCAGTTGGTTAAGCAGCTGCCTTAGGCTTGGGTCATGATCTCAGGGTCCTAGGATTACGCTCCACTTTAGGTTCTCTGCTCAGGTTCTCCCTCTACCTTTGCCCCTTCCCCCTTCCCACCCCACTCATGTTCTCTCTTGCTCGCTCTCTCTCAAATAAATAGAATTGTAAAATCTTAAAAAAGAAAAAGGAAAAACGACCTTTGTAAGTGATTAGGTCAAGAATTTTGAGATGAAAAGATGTTCCCAGATTATCAGAGTGGGCCCTAAATGTAGTCACATATATCCTTATAAAAGAGAGACAGAAGGAGATGTAACTCACAAAGAAGAGAAAGAAATCATGTGGTCATGGAGAGATGAAGCCAGGAATGAGGAGAGCCAGCAATCACTAGAAGCTGGAAGAGGCAAGGGCCAGATTGTCCTCTGGAGTCTTGAGAAGTCACATGGCCCTGCTGACCCCCTGCTTTAGGGCCAGTGAAACT
Organism: Mustela lutreola; assembly: GCF_030435805.1. Lineage (NCBI taxonomy): Eukaryota > Metazoa > Chordata > Mammalia > Carnivora > Mustelidae > Mustela > Mustela lutreola. The sequence continues at coordinate 187,804,197 of NC_081292.1, forward strand.
GATTTTGAGCTTCTGTCCTTTAGAGCAGTGAAAGGATAAATTTCTGTTGCTTCAAGTCACTGAGTTTGTGGTAATCTGTTACAGTAACTACAGGAAATTAACCCAATTCCATTTTCTAATGGCAGAGTTTAATTTTGGTGAGTTTATATCCATAATATTTTATTCTAAGCCTTTGAGGACTTAGATTTTCCTTCATTCCTTTGGCTTAGAAAAGGCAGGTATGTGTGTACCTCCCATTGTATTGTGGGTTTGAGGAGTCTTTAGGGGGCTCAAGATAAGGGATATTTCTATTCCCAGCTGAGTCTGAACCAATGAAAAATAAGACAGTGAGGTGGATGGAAAACAAATTATGAAAATAAGATAGTAAGATGATGGAAAACAAATTATAAATTTTCTCACTGATAAAGCTGATTTTGGAAAATGGACTTACTAATATTGAACTTCAGATTGAGAGAGACTTACCCGCCCTATTCCCAGCTTTGTACAACATGGACCTCCTCTAAAACTTTGGGTCCAAAACAGAGTGGACTGTATGCTTTCTGTAGGCACTTAGCTCCCAGGAGAATGGGAAGATAGAGGGGCTCAATAAAATTAAGTGATTGTTTTTTTCCTGAGGGCAGAATTGTCAGGACTGCTATGCTAGTGAAGATTCCTCTACATGGAAGGCACTATTAGGAGTCTAGACGAGGCACTTCTGGAGATTCAATCCTATCATTAATAGCAACCTGTGAGCAGGAAAGGCAGCAGTTTAGCCTTTAGAAGCTAATTGAAAGGGTATGTGAAGGCAGATGTTATAACACCATATCTGTTCTCAGTTCAAATTCATATATACACACACACACATATAATTATTATTTTAAGACTATTTTATTTTATGTTTTAATTATTAATATATAATGTATTATTTATTTCAGGCATACAGGTCTGTGATTCATCAGTCTTACACAGCACACAGCACTCATTATTATAAATATAATAATAAATATATTAATATATCTCATATATTAATATAGGATATATAATATTGATTAATATATCATTAATATTTGATATACAATTATATTGATAAATGATATATCAGCATATTAATATGACCTATATTAGATAAATTTATGTATACACACACACACACATACATACATATTTCTGGACTTTGGACTGTGTCTAAGATCTTAAATGAACCTGCTCAAGTTTAAGTCCTGCATATTTCCTGAGTTCACACATGCACCTTTTGTTACAACACCATGTTTAAAATTTGCTATAGTAAACTACTGCTTAATACAGTCTTGCCATAAAAACTGTCTTAACAAACATACTTATTAGTTTGTACTTACAAACATCACTTCTTCATAAATAGGTACTAACATGTTACCTATTTTTCTTCCCCAAATGTGTCTTCTTTGATTAAAGATATTTAAAAATTAAAAGAACATTATTTTTAGTGTTCAAAGCTTATAGCCTCAATATGAATTCTCAATAATCCAGAAGATAATGATCTGTCTTTGCAAATTCATTTATTTTCCCTTTCCTTCTTCTTATTTACTTATTTATTGATCAGAAAGTGAGAGAGAGAGAGCAAGAGAGCAAGTGCATAAGTGGGGGAGCGACAGGGAGAGGGAGAGGAAGAAGTAGGTTCCTCACTGAGCGCGGCAGAGCTCCATGCAGGACTCTTGCCATAAGCAGACACTTAGCAAGCTGAGCCACCCAGTCGTCTCTATTCTCCTTTCCTTAGGTTATTTTAGCAACATATTATTTGTAATAGAAGTTGCTTTTGTTTCAATGTTGGGCCAAAATAGATTGAGTAGTAACATTAACAAATACCTTGAACCCACATAGCATCTTTCACCTTAAATCCTTTTTAAGTGCTAACTTATTGTCTACTCAATATTCTGATGGTTCAGTGATAAGAATTATTCCCATTTTTCAAAGAAAAGGAAAAGTGACAAAAAGTCAGGGCACATGTATATCCAGGAATCAGAGCCTTTGACATCGCTCACATGCCTTTTTTCTTTTTCTTTTAAGACTTCATATGGCTTGTTAAGTGGCTCTCCTGGTTATTCTGAGTGGGTTTCCTGAATGTGGCTTCAGGCTGCAGTGAGGCAAACATTAGTTAGATTTCTTATGGTTGGCTTTTCAATTATTAAAGTACAATCTCAAAAAACACTGAGGTACCTGCTGTGTGTGCAAGGTACAATTATGCTCTGACTCTTCATGAATCCCCAAACCATGAGATTTAAATGAGGGTCAGAGTGATGGCATTAACTTCTCCAATCCTCGCCAGTTAGCTCAGGTACAGGAGCATTACAAGACTCAGAAAATATGATTGTGTCATTTTCAGGTTAAGTCAGGACTTAGGTCTACACCTGGGAAGGCTGGTCATTTCTAAAATGTTATGGGGATATCTGGTTAACCATTTTCAGATTCCATGAAAATGCCTCCTGTCCTCTCCGAGAGCTTCCTAAAACCGAGATGTTCTCTTCCTGATAATAACAAAACTTAAGAGGGTTTTTTTGTTTGTTTGTTTTTGTTTTTGTTATTTTCAAGAACAGTTAGTATAAACTAGAGGAATTGTCAGCAGGCAATACTCATCAGCAAAACACATCGATTTGATGATGCGCGATACCTGATGATGCACTATTTAAACCTTAAATAGTGTTAAAAACAGTGTTATTCTATCTTTTCTTCTATTTCTAGCACACTGGTGTGTCTTAAAAGGAAAAAAAAAATCTTTACCGACCTTCCCATTTAAAAGCAAATTTCTCATCATCTACTGAGCAGGAAATTTGCTGTGATTAGATCAAAGTCATTCAAATATTCCTTTAAAAATTACGTTAGTGGACTAGAAAGAACTCACTGATGATCTAGTAACACAGCATTATGATTTGATTGTATTTTTCCTTTGTTTTTAAAGGCAACACACTTTATATAAACAATTTCTGATAAAGATTTAGAAGGTAATTTTGTTTTTTTCAAAAACAAAATTTTTGAGAACTTTGTTTTCCTAATTTAAAATTTGTCATTCATTGTAATTGGCAAAATAACTCCAAATGCTATAATGGTCTAAAAAGTCAGGAACTAGGGAGCCTGGGTGGCTCAGTCAGTTAAGCGTCTGCTTTGGGCTCAGGTCATGATCCCAGAGTCCTGGGATCAAGCCCCACCTTGGGCTCTCTGCTCAGCAAGGAGCCTGCTTCTCCCTCTCCCTCTGCCTGTTGTTTCCCTGCTTGTGCTCTCTCTCATTCTCTCTGTCAAATAAATAAATAAAACCTTAAAAAAAAAAAAAGTCAAGAACTAATCATCTGTGTCTTCGGAGTGGGCAGACCTGCACTCTTGCTTATTTCCTGTAGAAAGTATCTTATGCAAAATTCATTAAGTCAATAGTATTTTGGAAGAACGTTCAATGACATCCTAGAAACCATGAAATCTTTTAAAAGCAAACTTCTAATTTTAGAGAGTAGTTAATACAATTAGAGAAATTAGGAAACAGAAAACCCCAAGATAATAGTAAGGAATAGAGAAAATAAATCTCAGACTGTGTAAATGTTGAAGGGCTTCACTGGAAGGGAAAGAGGAACCTTTCTCTTTGGCCAAGTGTCTTATCTGGAAAGACTGTAAAGAAATTGAGATCTGAAAATGCAGTAAAAATCAGAGAAAGACAAAGACGCTATGATTTCTCTCAGATGTGGAACTTTAGAAACAAAACAAATGAACAAAGAAAAAAGAGACAAATGAAAAAAACAGACAGACTCTTAACTATGGAGAACAAATGAGTGGTTGCCAGAGGGCAGGGGGTGGAGGATGGGTGAAACAGGTGATGGGGATTAAGAGTGCACTTACAATGAGCAGTGAGTAATATGCAGTATTGTTTAATCATTATATTATACACCTGAAACGAATATAACACTGTATGTCAATTATACCTGAGTAAAAAAATTACGTAACTAATATATGAGCATTAGAGTACATTTGATTAGACAGAAAAACATGAGGAAGAAAATTTAAAAAACAAAAACTAGAGATGTCAAATTCAAAATTTCTTTCCAGTATTTCTATCCAGTTTTTCCCCCCCTCTGGCTAAGTATGCATACACATATTTATTAACTGAAATCATACCATACATATACTATATATTTTTAATAATGAAATTGATAAAAATGAACTCTTTCTATTGATCAAGGCTGTTTCATCAAGCTTGACTTCCTGGAAAGAATATCTTAAACCGTCTTCTGCCAATTTGCAGAATTTCTCTTAAAAATTAAGCATTCTGCTTAATCCATATGCTCCTTTCCTATTCAAAAAGGAAGTGGTAAGTAAGAAAGAAATCGGAAGCTCATATCCTTCTCATGGCTGCCTGAAGCCATATAACTGGCCACATGCAGAAATGGAAATTGGAGTCTACGCATTCATTTGTCTACTGACTTATTTAGTGATTGCGCAGTATGTGCCAGGCATGTTACTGGGCTATGGTGAAGTAACAGGATCGACACAGTTTAGCTCTCAATGAACTCACAGCGTAAGAGGGATATAGACACCTGACTAGGAAATCGTAGAACAATGTGGTAAGCACTATGACAGAAGAAATGCAGACCGTTTTGGTAACTCATAATCCAGGCTGGTTCGGGAAGTCTATTGACTAAATGAAGCTAAGAGGTGACCAGGAATTAGTTGTAAGACAAGCAGGAAAAGCACATTTCAGGCAGAAGGAATAGCATGACTGCATTTTCTCTCAGCATAATAAAACGACCACAACCAAGCCCTCAGTATGGCTAGAGCATGGAGCGCAGTGGAAGGTGTGGGTTTGGTAACGTGACTGGAGAGGTCAGTAATCAGAGCAGGAAGGACATTGTAAGCTGTATGAAGAAGACTAGAAGTTTCAGAACAAGGAGGGGCTCTTTAAAATTTTAAAGTAGGAAGTGATGCGATCAAATTATATGTTCATTCAAAATCCTATCAAAGATACTTTCTTGGGGCGCCTGAGTGGCTCAGTGGGTTAAAGCCTTTGCCGTTGGCTCGGATTGTGATCCCTCAGGGTCCTGGGATCGAGCCCCACATCGGGCCCTCTGCTCAGCAGAGAGCCTGCTTCCTCCTCTCTCTCTGTCTGCCTCTCTGCCTACTTGTGATCTCTGTCAAATAAATAAATATAATCTTAAAAAAAAGATACTTTCTTAATTCTAGCTATAATTAATGTATTGAATGCCATTATGATGTTAAGTATTCCATTTACTTTAGATTAATTATTATTCACAGTAACACTGCAAAGTAGATGCTGTTATGCCCATTATATAGGGGAGAAGCTGAACTCAAGGAGGGTAATTTGCCTAAAGCCACATACCTTGTAAATGGCAGAGAAGTCAGAGGAAGATATATTTTACTAAAAAGCCCGTGTGCTTTCCAGTGAACTGGACTGTCTTCCAGGTACACTCAGTACTAGCTGTCGGATGAGGATGCCAGTATTTATTTGAAACCCAGCTGGAACAGGAGGAGCTTCGAAAAAAGGTGGAAAGGTGCGGCAAGCGTAGGAGGTGAACTGGGTGAGAGTGAAAAAGTTGGGTGAATTAATTCCTTTTAGCAATACACTCCACTCCACTTAGGTCGCATAAGTGGGTTCCTATGCTCAAGAACTTTTCAGCCAATGGATATAATCCTTCCAGAATATGCAAGTTTTCTCACACAGAGGGCATTTGATTACACTGGCAACTCTAAGTATTGTATCCATTTCTTAGACTGTCTGAATTTCTGGACTAATTTTAATAGGGAAAATAAAAGTGTCCTACTAGAAATACGTTTCACAGGTAATTGATAATTTATATGGGAATTTATGAAGGATAAATAGCCATTAGGAAAGTTCTGGTAAGGCAGATAGGCAATATAGGTGTCCGTCTTTCATTGCCCATATGTCATTTGTGTTTGAAATCCCTTATTCCTCTATTCTGTCTACAAACCAAAAATAGGTTCTCGAAGCAGTTTTAGTGAAATATAAATAATACTGCTCAACTACTTTTTTGTTCAGTGACTAAGTTTATAGTATATGTTTGTGAATTAAGGGATCTCCAGATACAGTCAGAGTTTTCAGGGCAAGATTGTTCTTAGAAATAATTTAGTCCAGTCCCCTGTCTCCTAGATTAGGGAACTAAAACCCAGATTGGATTAGAATCTGTTCAACATCACTACCTGGTTTCCTCAACTATTTTTTTCCCCCTAAATATGTGGTCATTGTCTCTATATCACTACTAGTTACTATAACCATCAGATTTTTAAATATTAAAAGCTTATCCAAGTTATTTCTTTACGAAATCAAGTTGCAAATATCTAATTCATTCAAGTCCAGATAGTGTAGTATGAATTATCTCTTTTATAGAAAACAGACGATATCATTCTATTTCTTTGTCATTTCCTTTTTTCGGCGGTGTCTTGAATACATTCATACCCCTATCACTGGCAGCAGCAAAGAATGCTCAAGTCAGGGAATAAGATCTGTTGAGGAAGTGTTTGATGAAAACACTAGCTCTGTGGAGAAACATATCCAGTTATTTCAGCTCACCTGGTTTGACTGCAGAGTGTTCCTTCACAGTAAGGAAATGGAGCATTTAACATCTTGCTCACCTTCTACCTGACCCCTTCATACCACACCTCTGTTGGGAGACAAAAACAAACACCACAGAGCTAAGAATTCCCAAGGGCTGAGAGCCAGGTAATCCTTTCAGAACTACTCTAACCTGATACTCCCGGACTTAAGGTGGGACTTAGTTTTTAAGAAAACAAAAATCTCCCTTTCTTTTCTGCCTTATTTTTCCTATACCTTTTGCTTAAAAATAACCATCACACAATCCCAAATATTTCATATGCTTTTAGAATAACTCCTTCACCTACTTTCTTTTGGAAATTAGTCTTTTCAAAGAAAAACAAGTGACAATCAAAGATTTTGTCATGGAACAGAGTTGCTGATTTGGGAATAATCAAATGGCTTTAAAGTAAAATGACTGTCTTAACATTCATAAGGAAGCATCCAACTGAGAATTTCAAAGCACCCAACATCCATGGAGAGTTTTTCTAATTGCCCCACAAATGGGACCTGGGAAATGAGACTTGGAGTATGAAGCCTTAAAATCCAGGGTGTAAATGAGGCCTCCTGATGGAGTCTGAAATCATCTGGGTCTTCCTACCTGAAGAAGACCAGATAGACTTTGGCTCACTTTTTTGTACTGGAGACAAGAGGCACCCTAGTCTTTAAGAGAATCCCCAACTCTCAGCACTTAAATAGAAAGTCCTTATGGCTCCTGATTGAATATAGCTATCACGGAGAGTGTAACTTTTTGTCTCTGGTTTTCCAGAATGTCCAGTCAGATACTAAGATTTAACAGTTTTTCTGAATTTGTTCAATGAGTGGCCTTTTGGAGGTCTCTGTAATGGTTAGACATCTCATGGTCCTTGGAAAGAGAGGACTCCTTTGTATTACTCTGCCTAAAATTCTAACCAGAAAGCTCATGCTCAGTTTGTCCAACCAGGAAATGTTGCCTCAACCACAATGGCCATGAATACCATGGTGCCCTGGCATGTACTAGGGCCTGATAAATCAAATAGTATTGTAGTACTACTGATGCTAGAACCTGGCCACATGCCTTTAAATCCTACCTCCACTACTTACTACCTGCATAACTTTGGATGAGGTTTTTTATTTATTTATTTTTTTGCTTGAGTTTCCTCATCTGTAAAATGGGCATAAGAGCAGTTTTCTAATGGGACTTTTTGTAAAAATGAAATGAACTAATATGTGTGAATTGTGTACACTGGGTTGGACACATAGAAATGTGTCTAAAAAATGTTGGTTCTTATCATTTAAAAAAATTTTTTAAAGATTTTTATTTATTTATTTGACAGTGAGAGAGAGAGATCACAAGTAGGCAGAGCAGAATGCAGAGAGAGAGTAGGAAGCAGGCTCCCTGCTGAGCCAAGAGCCCGATGTGGGGCTTGATCCTAGGACTCTGAGATCATGACCTGAGCCAAAGGCAGAGCTCAACCCACTGAGCCACGCAGGTGCCCCCAGTTCTTATCATTTTAAATGTGATCACTCCAGGCGAACAATGAGACGCAGAAAAATGAATGAATTGTCTGTGACCATTAAGCAAATCACTTAAAATTTTAGACACCAAAGGTATTCTTCAAGGCCACCTTTGGAACAATTATCTGGGGATATTTCACATGTTTTGTACAAATAGTGCTCCTGGTATGCTTTCACTATCTGTGGTTCCCCAGCGCTGTGGGGTTTTGTTTTGCTTTGTTCTGCTTCTTTCTCCTTCACAAATAATGAATATTTTTACTGTTATGATCTGTATTGATTTTTTTTCTGGCACCACTGAATAGAATACAATTTATCCTAGGACACTTGAAAATGAGAACAAACATATTCTTTTCTCACTGACTACTCCCTGATCTAATGCTCCTGCGTGGTTAGAAGTACAGCAAATTAACATACGAACCCAAGTGATTAAGTCTCCCCAGAATTGGATGGAAAAGTTATCTAAATTGCTGTTGTTGCTGCTGCTGCTAAGCCTGTGTGGAACTTGCTCGTTTTTTAAAAACAGGTCTTTAAAACATATCTTTCAGGGGTTTTTTTTGTTTTTGTTTTTAGGATGAACATCAAACCAAATGGTAATTACTGAGCAGTACTATATGCAAGGCACCATAGATGGGAGAGTATAAGACAGGCATTCTTCAGAGAGATCGTGAGTAAAGACTTCAGTTAAGCATATGCATTCATGCTTTTAAATTTTTTTCTCAAAGATGTTTAGGTTCACTTTGTTCGGAAAATGAAATATTAGTACATGAAAGGCATAGAAACCCATTGCAATTGAAACTAGGATCTAGTTTTGTGAAAATACCCAAATTCATTCATAAAATAAAGCCTTGTTTATTAATTTAAAAAAAAAAAAAAAGCCCAGCTCTAAAATACTGGGGGCTGGAGAGACTCCTAGCTCTTCTCTAGGATTTCAACCTACAAAAGTGTATAACCACAGAACCTGCCAAAGGACTAATTCCTGAGTGGAGTTTTCCAAACTCTTACAATAGTAACATCAACCATCTCTTTTACCTCCCATGGGGAAAACTTCTGCCAAAGGAGCTCTGTTGCTGTCTGTGTTTTGCCCAGCCCTTTTCTAGTCTTTTATCATGTGTCCAAATTAAAACAAAACCAGCTCACATGTATAGGTGCCCAGTATTTTTCAAAATGCTCCATACATATTAATTCATTTAGTCTGTATGACCGGGGGGGGGGGGGGTTCCTACTATTTTACAGGTGGAGAAACTGAGGCACTTAGAGATTAAGGAATTGCCCCAGGATGCACAGCAACAGCAGAGCCAGAATTCACACCTGGACCACGTAGCTTCAGAGCTTCTGGTCTCTTGTAACACCCTCCCACTGCCATCTTGTGACCCTGTTACAGGGTAGCGAGTGTGCTTGGTGGGGATAATTGAGTCACTTGTGAGGTAAGTTTTCTTATCCCAGTTCTCACCTAATTCAACAAAATTGCAAAATTTTGGAAGAATAAAGTCTTACTCTAACTGAGCACTTGAATTTGATGAAAAACTTTTTCACAAAATTTGTCTTTAAGTGGCTTCGCCTCTGAGAGAGAAGAAATAGTGAGTGGCCCCGGCCGAAACTGTGACATGGGTGACATTCCATCTGTAAAGAGGTGGCCCCAGAATCCCACTGTTTAGGGAAAACCCATCATGGGCTGCTTGGAATAGAAAGTGAGACCCTGAGGGGGTGGGCGGGCATTTGAGAGAAGGTTCTACTCCTCAGCTTGAGGAAGTGAAAAGTCGTTGCTATGGCTTATGAGAAGGTGGTGGGCAGTGGGGTGAGACTGGTGCAAAAAAGGGAAAAGAGTGACTTAGTGTTTGGGAACCACAAGGCTGAAAGGGCACCGGGGCAGGGTGGGGCACAGAGGAGGAGATGGTCTGAGTACAATCAAGGATATTTTTGAGTAGTTAAGAATGGAGCTTCTTAAAGTTTGATTTAGAAGTATTTGTACTGTTTCAATGTAAACTCTATTAAAAACTCCTCCCTAGCCCCACCCATATGCTGGGTCCCATCCATCCATCTCTTACGGGAGGAGGTGTTTGGTGGAAATCTGAGAAGGGCTGAATATTATCTCTGTGCTTAGCAGGGGCCACAGTAGGGTCATAGGAGCCCAGAAACAGAGGCAGCTTTTACTCCATGGAAATGACAGGAGCAGTCCTTGACGTATACAGGCCTTGAAATTGTGGGATTTTACACAAGCATCATCTAAATTTCAAGGGGCAGGGTGGCCCTAGCTGTCATGGAGATGACATGTCTCTTAATCTCGGTGTACTCCCTCTTCCTAAGCACCCAGAATTCTCATGAAACCGCTTATTCATTGCATCGAAAATTTAGTTTTACAACTTTCTTGACTTAATGGAGAATTAATTCATTGTCTATTGTTGATATTCCATAACTGCACATTCTCTTGACCCTTTTCCATGGTTGCTTTTTTTCTTCATTACTGAGAGAGAGAGAGAAGTGGGTGCAAGTGGGGGGTAGTGACAGTGCTCATTTTCACTGGTGAGGCTGTCCTCTGAATCTTTCATTTTTTTTCTGGAAATGACCCGGGGCTTCTTAGGCACAAACACCGAAACCAAGTAGTCATATTATCACTGTGTTCCTAACCTAGAGTCTCTTAGTATGGGTGTGGATTTGCATAACAGGGAAACTAACACTGACCTGGTACAAATGCTAACTGAATGATCATAAAAATTCAAGGACAATGCTGCAGTGTTACAAAGACATGTGTGTGTGTGTGGGTGTGTGTGTGTGTGTGTGTTCCTCTAACTCATCTAAACATATTTGATGATGGTTACAAAGTTCATGACAAAAACAGAAAAGAAAAAAAAAGTTTTGTGTGAATGGATAGAGAAAATGCCTCGTTCTGGCAGGGAAGTTGGTGACTCACTATATGACAACGCTAAGTCACCTGGTCTCCATGTTCTGTCCTCCACCTTTAAGACAGGGACTGAGGGGCACCTGGGGGGGCTCCGTTGGTTAAGGTCTG